>NC_136750.1:9517268-10894652 GCF_936440315.1 Barbus barbus
CGACTGTGAGATTGGGAGTTGAATCAGGTTCCTCCAATCGAAGCATCGAATCGTTGACTATTCGGGGTCACCCCTATAGTAAACACTTAATTTTCATTAAAGGCAGTTCATCATTGAGTTCAGTGATGTCATCGTCCAGCTCAGTTCAGTTTAAGTCCTGTTACAGACAGTATACCAGGTTCTTGACAGTTTATTGCAGGTGTCTCAAACCCTGAGCAAACGTCCTGCAGATTTCAGCTCTGACCCCAATCAAACGCGCCTGAAGCAGCTAATCAAGGTCTTGATACTTACAGACAGGTGGGTTGGAACTGAAATCTGCAGGATGGTAGCTCTCCTGGGGCCTCATTTATAAATGAATCATTTATAGATTTCATCCTAAAAGTGTACGTAGGCACATAAGCTTGATTTTGCATACGCACAAAAGTTTTGTCATGGTGCAGAAAGTTGAGGAAGCAAGTTGCGGGTGAAAATAGGTTTATTGTCCGAAAACAGGTGATACAGATCCAGGAATGAAATGATGACAGGTGACGCAGGAACTGGATGGACTACACAGCAGGAGGGTGGTGAAAAGTAATCCGTCGTGATGTGAGTATCTCCAGACAGGAACGATGAACACAGCACAGGACGAACTTCGACACCAGACTACGGAACGGACAAGATCGGACGGGAACAGGAACTACAACAGCACAGGAAGACATCCACAATGATCTGACAAAGGAGAGGAGAAACTGGTGAGTATTTATGGGTGAGTTAAGGAGCTGCAGCTGGTGCTGCTAACGAGGCTCAGCTGAGTGTAGTGAATGGGGATGGCTCGGCCACGCCCACACACGTACTACACGCACACACATGACAATACACGGGACAAGGAGGAAACAATGAATGAGTGAACCGTGACAAGTTTACAGAATTATAAAACCAGGCGTACGCTGGAACCTGCACAAAAATCCCTTTATAAATCCCAGTTAGGAGAAGATTGTGCGTAAGTGCATCTCCTGGCTGCTGAGCGTCGTTGGGTGATGTCTTTCTAGGGAAGCCCTCTGGTGATTGGCTGTTGCCTGGTTCCTTGAGAGTGACGGGCTCAGTGTTCTTAGGAAGTCTGTTTGCAAATGATTTGCAATTATCGTGACCATTCATACGAAACTAAACTTAACATATTTCACACACGTTAATAGCTTTTCCTGCTAAACAAAAAGGTTATAAGTCAAAGATTTAAAACTGGACTTTGTGGACTTCAGGACAAACCCCCCTGCTTTCCCCTCACTCACCATCATGAACAGCACTGTGACTGCAGTGGAGTCATTCAGATTCCCGGGCACCACAATTTCTCAGGACCTGAAGTGAGACAATCACATTTAGTCCACTGTGAAAAAGGGCCCGCAGAGGTTGTGCTTCCTTCACCAGTTGAGGAACCTGCCACAGGAGCTGCCACAGGAGCTGCTGAAACAGTTCTACTCCGCCATCATTGAATCTGTCCTCTGCACTTCAATAACTGTCTGATTCAGCTCAGCTACCAAATCTGACCTCAGAAGACTACAGAGGGTAGTGCGGACTGCTGAGCGAATCATTGGTACAACCCTCCCCACTCTCCAAGAACTTATCCAGAGTGAGCAAAAGGGCTGGCAAAATCACTCTGGACCCCTCACATCCAGCACACTCCCTCCTTGAACTATTACCGTCTGGTCAACGCTATAGAGCTCTGAGCACCAGAACGGCCAAACACAGGAACAGTTTCTTCCCTCAGGCAATCCATCTCATGAACACTTGACAATAAACGCACAACACTATTATGCATTATTTATTCATTGCCTATTTGTATATTATTATTTTATTATATTGTATCCTATCCAAGTGTCCTGTCCTGTTGCTGTCATTCTGTTGCACTGTGGAGCTTCTGTCACTATAACAAATTCCTTGTATGTGTAAACATACCTGGCCAATAAAGCTCATTCTCTCTCTCTCTCTCTCCCAAGATTAAAAATATCATAGGTTCTAATAAACACATCACGCATATGAGACATAAAATACAACATTTGTGGATGTAGTTGCTCCACATTGTCTTTTGAAATTGTTTATTGAAATTTTCTGTTTGTTGTTGGAGCGCAATAGAGCAGGAAGCGAGTCATGGGATAGTCATGTTGAAGATCTGGTGGTTGCATGCCTGAGGGCGTCAGTTAATTTAATTATCCTTTTCCTATTGGATATAGAGTACCATAGTCCATTCATAGGGATCACAAGGCTTCTCTCAACCGTGTGTCGCGAAAGAAAGAACTCTTTAGGTATTGATACAACGAAGATCTCTGTTTTTTTCCTGATCAAATTAGTTTTATCACTTCTTCTGAGTGTGTAAGATAGGAAACCAACTCAGAATGTTGATGTCACGTGATAGCGATGATTAGTTTAGACCTCGTGATGGTTTGGGGGGGATCTTCTTAACTGGGTCTGTTCAGAAAGGTCTTACATAATGATAGTCATAATCATATTTTAGGACACGTAGAAGCTGATACGCCATGGATTTTAACTTTCACATTGATCCATACCTTCTCAGATTGTGACCCTACAAGCGGATTTTATGGCAAAGGCAAAAGAAAGACGATTACCTGACTGCATTTACAAATCTGGATAGCAGTTTTACCCTGGACCAGTCAACTTTTGAACTACTTTGCAAATATGTGAGCCACCAGTATTGCCAGTCATCTGTGAACGATAGAAGATACAGAGCCATGGCATCGTCAGATTTGCCAGAACTATCCATGCCCCGACAAGTGATGGAGTGCCGCTGTCCAGCAGAGTTTAGCTCCAACCCTCATCAAACCCACCTGAACAAGCTAATCATTGACTATGTTTGCATGGACATCAGTAATCTAATTATTTACCTTATTCTGAATAAGATAATATTATGATTAAGGTGTTTACAGGAGTTGGTTTTAGAATAATCCTTTCATGTTCCCATTTTACATGTTATAGTACATAGATCGTTTAATGGCACAAGTCAATGTCGCCACGCGACACTACCGATATCCCCTCCAGAATTTCACGTATAAACATATAGTCCGTCTCCGTTATGGTGCCATATACAGTTTTGGGTATTTCATTTGGAATTTTTTGAAAGCTTCAAGTGCAGTTAATTATTTGTATGTGCATACAGACCACGGTGGTGTTGAAGCTGTTTTTTGCTGTCAAACGGTTGACCACTGCCGTGTGTGTATCCTGTCGCAGAATGCGGCGAAAAGTCCTACACGATGGTAATAGTTTGATTAAGGTGTTTGCATGTCTGTACTGCACTTCAATAATGTGACTAAAATAGGAATACTCCACATGTCTTAATGCGATTTGTGTTTACTTCGATTATGACTTTAGCCAGATTAAGGTAATCAAAAATCTCTGTTTGCATGGTAGACTCTTAATTAGAGTATTGTCTTATTTTAATCGTATTAAAATTGGAGTATTGATGTCCATGTAAATGTAGTCAATGACTTCAGAGGGTTGTTTCATAAAAGTAGTATACCAAAGAAACCAGGCTTATTTAAATTATTCTGACTTATTTTCATTTAATTTTGTATCTGCAAGCAAAATTACCATAGCTCAAGCTCTGTCACTGTGGCAACTTATGCTGGGAAACTAACCTGGTCAGGAGCAGGCTAACTATCAGGCTAAGCTGAGCTTGTCTAACTCTGACCAATAAGAACGCCTCGATATTACCACTGACTCTCTCACATACAATTAGTTGACTTTATTATTAGTCCAAAAATAAAAGTATACAGAAAATGCCATTTAAATAGTCTAATCAAATAAATGAAAAATATTTCATCATATACCAAGTCTCTGTCTTTCTCACACAGAACAACCTCCTGGACAGTAACCAATCTGGCTTCAGAAGTGGACATTCGACCGAAACTGCCTTGCTTTCTGTTGTTGAAGCCCTAAGACTTGCAAGAGCGGCTGACAAATCTTCATTACTCATCTTGCTAGATTTGTCTGCTGCTTTTGATACAGTCAACCATCAGATCCTCTTGTCAACCCTATTGAGAAAGGGCTTCTCAGGAACCGCACTCCAGTGGTTTGAGTCTTACCTCTCTGATAGGTCCTTCAAAGTATCTTGGAGAGGTGAGGTATCCAAGTTGCAACATCTAGCTACTGGGGTGCCTCAGGGCTCAGTTCTTGGACCACTTCTCTTTTCTGTCTACATGGCATCACTAGGTTCTGTCATTCAGAAACATGGCTTTTCATATCACTGCTATGCTGATGACACTCAACTCTACCTCTCATTCCATCCTGATGATCCGACGATAGCTGCTCGCATCTCAGCGTGTCTATCAGACATTTCTTGCTGGATGATGGACCATCACCTTCAACTCAACCTAGCTAAGACAGAACTGCTTGTAATTTCAGCTAACCCATCGCTTCATCACAATCTCAGCTTCCAGTTAGGCTCATCTACCATAACTCCTTCAAAAACAGCCAGAAACCTTGGAGTTGTGATTGATGATAAGCTGAATTTCTCAGACCACATTGTTAAAACTGCCCGGTCCTGCAGATTTGCATTATATAATATTAAGAAGATCAGGCCCTTTCTCTCGGAACATGCAACGCAACTCCTTGTTCAGGCTCTTGTTCTGTCCAGACTTGACTATTGCAATGCTCTCTTGGCAGGTCTTCCAGCCAATTCTATTAAACCTCTACAATTAATCCAAAATGCCGCTGCAAGATTAATCTTTAATGAGCCGAAAAGAACGCACGTCACGCCTCTGTTCATCAATTTGCACTGGCTACCAATAGCTGCTCGCATTAAATTCAAGGCATTAATGTTTGCCTACAGAACCACCACTGGCTCTGCACCCCTTTACCTAAATTCTTTACTTCAGACTTATGTGCCCTCTAGAAGCTTGCGTTCTTCAAGTGAACAACGAATTATTGTACCATCCCAAAAACACAGAAAAACACTTTCAAGGACTTTTTCATTAACTGTTCCCATCTGGTGGAATGACCTGCCCAACTCGATCCGAGCAGCCGAATCCTTACCCATCTTCAAGAAACGGCTAAAAACTCATCTGTTCCATCTTTACTTGACCCTCTAACTCTAGCACTATCTATTCTAATTGTATTTTATCTATGTCTTTTTATTAAAAAATAACAATAATAATAATAATTATCTGTACTGCGTTAGGCTAACCAAGACTTGTAATAGCACTTGCACGTTGTTGCTCTTTTGTTGGTTTTGATTGCTTCTTATGTCCTCATTTGTAAGTCGCTTTGGATAAAAGCGTCTGCTAAATGACTAAATAAATAAATAAATATAGGTTTCAACCAACTGTATTTAATGTATTGTGCCCAAAATGTAATTACCTTTTTTTTAAGATATATGAAAACATTTTAACACAGTTGCTACTTGCGCATTCAGTTGATCTGCAGTTTCTAGCAATGCAGCCTTCCTCTCAGGGTTTTATGACAGCTGTACCTTTTATGGTTATTAGAAGTACATTACTACAATCTAAAATTGCTATTTAAAGCATTAAAAATACTAAATTAAAAGCTAAAATCACTGAATTAAAAATGAAAATAATATAATTCAGACAACATTTTAACTGATAAGAGGAACACACATTTAGCTAATTTGAGATAGTATGGGCTGTATTATTTTTATTATTTTTTTTTTATTTAGTTTGACAGGGACATTGTACATTAATAAAACATTCCTGTAAATGTATCAGAATTAGCCAAAGGCTATTTTTCATCCGTAGTCCCTGGACAAGATATTACAAGTTATCCTAAAGACAATTTGATTAAAAATACATTTTATAATTACACAATACAATCATACAGTAGTCTATTGAAAACAATATAGGATCAATTAAAAAAAATGCAAACAAAATACAAATTAGCCATCTTACCTTTGATTTACAGTTACTGCTATCATAAAAATACAGTTATATGTAGGATTAAAATTCGACATGTCACATTTAAAGGTGCCATAGAATGCATTGATACAGTATTTTAAATTGTTCTCTGATATCTGCACAGAAGGTATGTAGCTTAGGTAAAGGCAAAAAATCTCCAGAAACGATTTTACATGTCCATTTACAATCCTAGGATTTCTCCCTAGAATGAAACTAGTCTGTTATTGGCTTATTTGGCAGGGTCATGAATAATAATGAGCTCTGCTCTGATTGGCTGTTTCACAGTGCTGCTCAATGTTGAGCTCTGCTCTGATTGGCTGTTTCACAGTACGGCTCATCAGCAAGAAGGAAGCACAGGGAGGAAAATATATATTTAAATACTTTCTCTCGCGGTTATATCGTCGGGTAATTATACTGTATATAAAACGCGGGCATCAGGGAGCCGTTATTAATATGCGAGGCATTGAAACTGCTTTTGAACGATCCATCGATCGCGTTATAGTTTCACTTTCAAGAGACGCGATCACACAAACTATGTTTACATTATGGAGCAACAGTACTTACCACACATTTCACAAGATCAGATGCTTGTCAGTGGTGCTCAGGATCTGTAAGTCATTCGCCATCATCCTCATCTCTCCTTACTGAGAGTGAAATCGTATGTACTGTAACAGGCTACCGCTAGCAAGGAGCTAACCATGTCCCTTTAGTGGCTCGCGTTATTTGCTTTCTGTGCCTTTCTGAATACAGACACCAACCCATCCCTGCACTTCACACCCCCTGCACGGCCTGGAACATAAAATTTATTTTGTTATTTTTGCTGTTGTCCGCACTTGTTTATTTACAATACCTGCAGAGCTTCTGATGGTTCGGCCGGCTTAGAACAAGGGCGGGTTTATGCAAACGTTGGGGGCGTAGTGATCCCGACTGTTGCGTCACAGTCGGTGTTATGTTCTGATTCGCCTGTTTTTCAGTGGTCTTTTTTAATCACGAGATTTACATATGAAGGAGGAAACTATGGTGTTTGAGGCTCACTGTATGTCATTTCCATGTACAGAACTGTTATTATTTAAATATGCCAGGGTAAAGACAGTTTTTCATTCTATGGCACCTTTAATGTCCAACAACAAATATTTTAGCAGAATGTATATTTTATTCAGAATTATTGCGCTATTATTCTATTCTGCTCCGTCTGTGTAGTGCGCATGCGCTCAGCAGCGCTCGTTCACTCGCGTAAGCCTCACCCACTCCTGACAGCAAAATGGATATATTTGCATGACTTTTTAACATTTATAGATGAAAAATATCCCTGTGACGTGTCAGTTATGCACTCAAGTCAAGTCACCTTTATTTATATAGCGCTTTTAACAATGTAAATTGTGTCAAAGCAACTGCATAATATCCCAAAAAAAAAAAAGGAAATAGTGTAAAATGAAAAAAAAAAAAAAATTGCAATCAGGTCGACGATATCGCTGGAAATGAATTGTCCCCAACTAAGCAAGCCAGAGGCGACAGCGGCAACGAACCAAAAAAAATGCACTGAGGAAATCACAACATATCAAATGCATTAAATAGCACAAATATTCGCTGTTTGCTATGGTGGATCGATTTGATCCATGATCGACGTTAAGAGCTGCTTAACCCCCTGGGGTCTGAGGGTGTTTTGGGGGCCTGGAGAACTTTCGACATGCCCTGACATTTGTGCTTTTTTCAGTTGCTTATAAAAATATAAATGGCTAAAGTCTAATAACACTGTAAACAGCACAAACTGGGCAATAATATACAATAATATGTTAGCAGAATTTATGTACATGATTGTGTTTTTGAGAAAGCAATGTTAATGCGTGGTTAGTGAAAAACTACAATTTTGAAGTCACTGAAATAAGACCATAAAACACATACAGAACAATTGTTCACAAGACTTTTGAGAACTGGATCTTGTAGCCTAGAATTTTTGCTTCAAAATTATGTCAAAACCATCATGTTTATTTGCTTACAGAAAACAATATATTGATTTACATTTTTAAAGACACGTTTTGTGATTGAAAGCCTATATGTGAGGGAGAGCCAATGGCCTTGAATATTAAGTGATTTTCACCTGAGAGACAAAGGGCCCTCCCCTAATGGCCCATCAGTGTGACTGTGACTTTGAGACAGGTAAGAGAGAATGTGAGGAGACTGAAAAATTTTTTTTTATTATTATTTGTATTTTATTTATAACACAGTATAATCAAAACATGCATAATGAAGGCCAAACGACACATTATTGTGCACACTGATCTAACTACAGACATGTGAACAGACTTTGAGTCATTCCTGCAACAGATTCTTTTCAACAAGTGAAATAAGTAAATCATACCTGATATTTACGTGTTATTTAAGTGTTTCTGCTACTTTACATGGATTCAAGAAGAAAAAAACATTATCAGTAGTCAAGGATCTTGTTTTACCATAGAATATCAGTGTAGTTGAACTTCTGATGTTGGTGCAGCGCTCTCAGAGAAAAACAGTTTGAAAAGACTGAAAGTCAGCAGGATTCATCATCTGTGGTGCAGGTATCTGATTCAATAAAATACAAACCAAAACAAAACAAAAAAAAAACATTTGTGAGCATGTTTATACCGAGCCTGGTACTAAAGGTCATTTAGTTCTCTTGGAATGTGTTTGAAGTCCGATGGAGAGAACAGATAGTCAATTCTGTTTAGCATCTTTTTGACCGTGGGGGGACAACCACTGGACAACATGTGGGGTCAGGCTGTTAATTATATGCAAATGTCAAAAGGCTAAAAGGGTCTCTTAGGACATGAAGTCCCAGTGACCATCAAGGATCATAAGCAGATGCTACAGTGTTCTATGCAAATAAGAGTTGTGGAAGGAAGTGTGGCCACTTTCCTTTCTTGTCTGGGGGCAAAGTTCTCAACAAATCGTGCAACGTTTGATTAAAACGTTCACACTGCCCATTCCCCTCAGGATGGTATGGGGTGGTACGACTCTTTTGGATTCCATAAACATCACAGAGATGTTTAAGCAACTCACTCTCAAAGCTACGGCCTTGGTCAGAATGTATACGTTTAGGAACGCCATACACACAAAACCACTTTTCCACAAATATATTAGCCACAGTCTTTGCTCTCTGATCTGAGGTGGCAAATGTTTGAGTAAATTTGGAAAACACATCCGTTACCACCAAAACATTCTCCTGACCATTACTAGCCCATTCCATGAGAGTGAAGTCAATGGCAATAATTTCTAGAGGTCTCGATGCAGTCAGACTTCCCATATAGGTACGAAATTTAGGCTGTGTGGCCTTAGCCAATACACACCGCTCACATTCACTACACCACTGTTTAACATCCTTCCACATTCCTGGCCAATAACATCTTTCCCTTAGCAAAGTCATAGTTCGCTCGACGCCCCGATGGCCGTGGTTGTTATGCACATTTTTAAGAACCTCAGCCTGTAAAGCAATAGGAAGTACTAACTGCAAGACAGACTCTCCTACGGGTGGAAGGTGAACTTTCCGATATAATACTCCTCCCTCCTCCCTAAAACAAACCTGCCACTGCCTAACCAACTCCCTAAAACCTTCAGGACCCTGGGCTACTTCTCCCTTCGAGGGCGGTATTCCCTTCCTCCAGTGTCGCAAGAATATTCCAATCACCGAATCGGAAGCCTGCAGTGCAGCGAGATCTTCTTTCTCTCGCGTTCAACATTTACAGCTGAAGCTTTAACACAGAGATTTGGCCTCAAAACTTGCTGGCTCGCAATCACCTCAGTTGGAACTGCAGTCCCGGCATTACTAATCATCTGACTACTCCTAGTAGGTGAGGGAAGACGTGAAAACGCGTCCGCATTACGATTAGCTGCTCCTGGTTGGTACCGGAGTTCAAAATCAAAAAGAGCCAGCTGAGAAGCCCAGTGCTGCTCTATAGCTGCCAATTTCGCAGTTTGCAAATAACTCAAAGGGTAATTATCAGTATATACAACGAACTTGTTGCCCATTAAATATTCCCTGAACTTCTCAGTTACTGACCGTTTTAAAGTCAAAAGCTCCAATTTCATCGAGCTATAGTTTGACATATTAGTTTCAGAGGGGCGCAAACCTCGACTTGCAAATGCAATAGGCCAAATCTGTCCCTCCTGGTCTTGAGACAAAACTGCTCCAAAATAAAAGGTTTCGAAAAGTCTGCATACCCCAAAACAGGGGTATGCACCAACTTCTCTTTAGGGGTAACAAAAGCTCTCTCACAATTATCGGTCCAATGATGTTCAAAGGACCCTAAAGTCCTATGAACCGGCTTCTTACCACCTTGCAGAGCTCCTACCAACTTATGCAAGGGTGCGGCCACCGAAGCAAACCCTTCCACAAATCGGCGATAGTACAAAGCAAAACCTAAAAAGGAACACAATTCAGTCACATTACTAGGCCTTCGCCACTGGGCAAAGACCTTGACATTTTCAGGGTCAGTAGCGACCCCCTCTGCTGAAATAATGTGCCCCAGATATTTCACCTCGGTCTGAAACAGATGACACTTTTGTAACTTCAACTTCAAATGGTATTGCTGGAGATGTTCCAGTACCATTTCCAACCTCTCCACGTGCTGCTGGAAAGAATTTGAAAAGACAACGATATCATCAAGATATAAGAGCAAAGCATGGAATCGCTGGTCGCCAAATATCCTTTCCATAAGGCGCTGAAAGGTACTTGGAGCATTGCACAACCCAAAGGGCATCCTCATAAACGCCAAGAGCCCAAAGGGAGTGCAAAACGCTGTCTTATCCTGATCTTGACTGGCTACGGGAACCTGGTTGTATCCACTAGCTAGATCTAAAGTGCTGAACAACCTAGCTCCAGCCAAAGCGTCCAAGGATTCCTCGATCCATGGAAGAGGGAAAGCATCCTTACGAGTTCTCAAATTCAGCTGTCGATAGTCTACACACAGCCTAATTGAACCATCCTTCTTTTGCACAACAACAATTGGAGACGCATAGGGACTGCAACTTTGCTTTACTACCCCTCGATCTACCAGCTTCTGAATATGCATCTTTACCTGATCGTACTGGGAGGGAGGTAACCTTCGATAACGCTGTCGTACTAGCGTCTCTTCCAGCAAAGGTATTGTATGCTCGACTAATGTAGTACTAGGGCTGTAATTAACCAAAGAAAATCTTGGTCGACTGAAGTCCTGAAACTTTCGACTAAAAATCGACTAAAAATGACGTTGTGGAGAAAAAAAAAAAGTACGTTACATTAATTAGATACGCACTGTGCTCAGTACTTGGTAGCCTTGTTGTCTGCCTAAATTAATTATAAATAAACATAAAAAACTAATAGGCTATTTGCAGTATATTAAATCGTTTTTGACCTAATTATTTTGCACTGAAATGAGTCTGACACACGAGTCTGTCGTCTCTGACAGCGGTGCATCAGGTGCACCTGCGCAATATCATAGCCTGTGATTTCTGAAAACAGTACTATGTTGTCAACTAGTGATATCACAAGAACTTTTGAGGAATGTGCAACATAATTTAGAAAATTATTTTTGTCATATGTTATAAGTATAACTGTCAGACACTATCATTTCAGCCGCTCTGCGCAGCTCGCACAGAGCGAGGCTGAACATAAGAGCTCAGCTTCGCGGCTGAGACACGAATAGACTTAAAGCTTTTACTCTTAATAAACACAAAAGGCGCGTCCACTTTAATAAAAAAAGAATATTTATTAAACAAACAAGAGCAGAAACCAAATAAAGTGCATAACTGAACAATAAAGCATCTTAGGCTCAAAACTAACACAAACAGTGGGCACAGCGCAATTGCGCATTCCAAATAAAAAAATGGGTTTGTCTGGGGGATTCTACCGTCATTACGGATGTGTGCGCCTGCAGTTATAAAACGATTATTACACTAAAATATTGAAACATGCCAATTCTGATATGTTCATGTAGCCTACTCAAAAACAGACAGGGCAACCTAACGCAGACAAGTTAGCTTACCGCTTTCAGATGATACGTCATGTTTGTCGTCGAGCTGTGGAAGGCAAACTGTTGCTTGCAAACTTTGCATTCAACCTCTTTCCCGTTATTAAGTTATTATTAAAACAAAATGCTGCCACACTGTCGATTTTTTTGTTGTTGACATGTTAGAATAGGACTGATGTATATTGATATGTGTTCCAAACCGCTGAGTCCACTAGCTTATTATTAAATAAATAATATTTAGCATCAAACCTTCTAAAGCCTACTTATCTGTCTCTCTTCTCCAGTGGGTTGGGCTAATCCAAAAAAAGTGAAAACAATGGGGGTGTTCTGAAAACAGACTGTTACCTGTGAAACAGGGGTGCTCTGAAAACACCCCCATTAGCAATTAGTGCTTTCCACCTGATGAAATGAGCGCGGCAAAAAATCGACCAATCAGAATTTTGGTCGAACCAGACCGTATCGACCAATTAATCGACTAATCGACTGGGACGTTACAGCCCTATGTAGTACAGCCCAAATCCCCCTCCCCACGACTAAAGATATCACTATACCTCTCCAGAAGATTACGGGCCTCCAATTCTTCCTGAGAAGACCAATTTGGCCAAGCCAACTGTGAAAAATCCACTGAAGGGAGTTCTTCTACCGCCACCGCTTGAACTATAGCTACCTGTTCTCCAGTGAATCTCTGTGCATTAAACTATACCTGTGTTGTTGGCTGCAATGACACTAGATGAAATTCTCCAAGAACTACCTTAGGCCGAACCCACCGATCATGAGTCCCTACATTTACAATGGGTACCTCCAACCTCCCCTGAGCAACTGGAAGGAAGGCAGAAGATATAATCAAATCACAAGGTAAGTGACAATTCTCCAAAGGCAAAAGTTCCAACAACCCTGAGGAAAATGTAGATCCTAAACCAGTGTGACAAATAGCAGGAACAAACTTTAGAGTACTGGCTGGGACTAGCACAGCAGGTCCAGGACACACCCGAACACGGCCAATCAACCCTGTCTCAAGGACACGGTCAAGCTGTCTGCATTCTGCCAGTGCCTTCTTCCATTCTTTTTCTAAAGCTTGTACACCTGGAGCTTGAAACAAAGAATCTCCATGCTGTATAAATAGCTCTTGATAACACTGATTGATCACCTTCATTCCTAACAAGCCGGGAATCTGCCATGTTGTCACTGACCCTGACCCTGAACTCCCTGTAGACTCTTCACTATTAAAATTCCCATATTAGGAAGAGTTCTACCCAATACTTGGGCATCTACCTCCAAATAAGGGATAGCGAGACCATTATTTGGTCTTTAACTTTAATCATTATTTGGCCTTTAACTTTAACCAGTTACAAGACTGCAACTCTGTTCCCAAAGCCGGCTGAAGATGTTAAAAAAAACTGTTCAGTAATAGTAGTCACAATTGAACCAGTATCTAACAAACAAGCTACAGGTACCACCCCCCACCCCCAATTGTTATTTACACTGTAGGACACTCCCCTATGAGCTTAGTACTACCATATCCTTTCAAGCCCAAAAACTCCCCTTCCGATGACTGGGCACCAGCACCGGAGGGTTCTAGTTTTCTGATTGATCAACTGTAGATCTAGCTATAACAGTGGACTGTCTTGAACTTTGTGGGCCGTCTCTTCCTGCAACCTCAAGAAATTACTTAAGATCTACATTGCAAAGCCTAGCAATATGACCTGGTTTGTTACAACGAATACATATGGGTTTACCATCAGGCTGATAGGGAAACTTAGTGCCACGTGGACGAACATCATACCTCTTATGAAATGCTGGGGGTTCAAGATGTCTCATAATGGTGTCTAATTGTACTTGTTGTTTACGAAGGCTCTCCCTCAGTTCGTTTAACTCATCTACTGACTGTACTGCAGCTACATTTGTTTGAATCTCTTCAACCATGCCCTGGGTGCTATATGAATAAGCACGGGGCCTTTGACAAACAATATGTTCTCCTTCCTCGACCCACTGAATAGCTTCAGTACGAATATCTAAGAAGGAGACAGCGGGGTCCATACGTACCCGTCGCTTTAACTCTCGTCTCAACATGTTATCTCTAACATGTTCAATAAACTGGTCCCTAAGAACAGAATCAGGATTAGCAAAACATTGCGGATCTCTTCGCTTAACTGCTTCAATAAAAGACATAAGGGCATGAGAATATACTCGCAACGATTCCCCCTCCATCTGTTTTCGTTGAAAGAGCTGAGTCTGTAGCGCTATGTAAGGTTTAGGACAACCATAGGTCTCGCGAAAGATGGAAAAAATCTTTTCTGGAGTATTTCTTTCTGCAGGTGGCCTTTGCCTCACCTTCTAATAAATCCAAAACAAAAAAAAACTTGTTCAGTGTCTAACATATGGCGTATGGTCAAAGAGCTACGTACCTCCTCTATCCAATCCTCTACTCCCAGAGAATCCTGTGAAGCCTTCCCTGAGAAACGTGGAAACACTTTCTTTGCATTGGGACATATCGCTCGGTTACCACAGGAGAAGATGGAATCGTCACAGGATTTGGAAAAGAATTCATTACAGAAATTGGCACAAAAGAAGAACCCTCAACTAAATCATTAGCAGGGGCAATTACCACCCTTTGAGCGGTTTCTTCTCTAAGCCTGATGTTTTCTGACTGCAGTTGTTGCACCAACTCTGTTAATGCCTGTAATTGTGCTGTCATTCCCTCTGCCATACTATATTAAGGGAAAGAAAAAAAAAAAGAGGGAGAAAAAAAACAAAGCTCCCAATCTGTTGGTCGATGCTCAGATCCCTCGATGATGGCCCAGATCTTCAACCACTGTTTTTCCCAGTACACAACAAAACAAAAACAAAAACAAAAAAATGCAAAGAAAACATGCACCATGCACCAACAGCCTTGATACTTGGACCATGCCGACTACGCCAAATGTAACCGAGTCGGCATCAACCGACCTGTATGTATTTAATAGGGGCAATAGACCCGCTCAAGCTATTCAACTAAATGAAAGTATAGGCACTGGTGCAGTACATGGTCTCTTTATTTCTTAAAAAAAGGGAGAAGAAAACAATTCCCAACCTTCCACAATCAACAAAATCAAAGCATCAACTAAATACAAAACAAAAAGAACACACAAAATACAAAAATAGAAACAATAAGGAAATCAAATTGACTCAGACTACAAGTCTTGGGTAAGAAGTAACCATCTCAGCTATTTCTACTGCAACCCCAAAAAAACTGATAACGTCCACTCGTGTAACACAATATACAGCCTTTAACAAATCAATCTTTAGTGTTATCACCACATCACACCACACCCTATTAGCTGGGGTACTATCTCACCACATATGAATGCCCTTACAGCAACCAAGAAAAATAAAAGAAAAAACAAGCAAACTATACAATATTCACATAAACTCAAATCAAATGAAAATAAGAAAACAAAACACTTATACATAAACATTCAGTACTGGGAAAACAGTGGTCTAATACATGATCAGTTCCCAGATAAATCTGCCAAAACACAATAACACATTTAGATACACATTCATACATCATATACAATTTATATTTCGACCATACATTCCAATTAATTACACTTTTCTAAAACATTAAAACAAAATACCAGCACCAACACCAGCACAATGCCAAACAACCATGTGCACAGTGTCGCGCCATACACCATTTAACTCATTTGGGTGGAAGCTACGTAGCACGAATCCTTCTGTGACGTCACCCAAAAATAAATATCCAAACAAACCCACTTCACACAGAATCAACTTTGCACTGCTGCGTGCAATCGCGTCAAAGATCAGACAAATAGAGTGGTGGAACTATGATGTCACTTTGTAGGCGACAACCCGGAAGCGAGTTAGCATTTTAGCACTTCCGGTTCCATCGTGCCAGAGTCAATGGGTTTTTTTATGGGATTTTAGTTAAATCCCTTAAATAAGGTCTGTGGTTCACATAAGCTCAAGATACTTTCACATTTTAGTCTAAGACATAAAACACGCCAGTTACACCACACTCGTGATTTTTTTAAGCTGTTATGTTTCTTAAAAAAGACGGTTGCTAACAAGTTGCTAAATGGGACTACAGGCGCTGTCGTAGACATTCAATGTCATCACGCCGAACAGTTTATCAATTTACAGTATTTTCCAGTTGTAGTATATTTGTAATACAATTAATTTTAGAATAACAAATGAATAGTTTATATAATTATATAATAATTTTATATTGTTGTTCGACAATGTGGTTTTTTTTTTCGCTTTGCCCCGAAATGCAACACAAGTCTTCGGATGGAAGATGTTCGTTTTATCGCTTTCCTACTGATGCGGAGACTCTGGGTTCATACCATAAGGTAAACACATATTACGATTATTACATGTAAACACCACATTTACCGGCTTAACTTGGTGAAAGTGAAACTTTAATGATTCATAATGCTTAAAGCCACGTTCAAATTAAATGTTTACGGCCACATGAAGCAGTTAGAAAGCATATAGATTGAGGATTTCCTATAAGCAAGGATACAATAACATTTTATGTACCCACCCTAACAAAATGATTGCTGAAATGTGGTACTTTGTTCACTAAAATAAGTTTAATCTTACCATATCCAAAAACGTGTTTAGCTTTTTAGTTCTGGCGCTTTAATTTAGGCTTCAAAATTCATCAAAGTTATATTTTTTGTGACGATTATCTTGAAGTGTAAGTTTCATGAACTATGATTGAACACAGATCTTATTTTTAGTGATAATCCAAAAGCCTATGGAAAAATCCTATTGGCTTTTTGTCGAGGGAACCAGGGCTGCGTTCAGCCCCGAAAAAACGGTGCAAAACGTTTATTAAACGGAAACGGTGATGCGTTGAACACCCTGTTCTGATGATGCAAGAGTTGTAACTATGGTAGCTGAGTAGGCCATTCTTTATGTTCTTTTTGAAGAATTTTCAGAGCCTGATGAAATCGGTATAAATACGTGTTTAATACTGCCAAATACGCTAAGTGTTACAGTCACTGCCCTTGCCGTCCAGAATAAAAGAGAACATCGCAATCGGGTTAAGGGATTTGTGGAAACTGTGGTTCCTAGTTATTGTTATCCAACAATTGCCTCGCATTTCAGGATAAAAAGACATTTCAGGTGAAGGATAATCCACTTCTTACCTTCTTACCACTTCTTCCACTTCTTACAGAGACTGTGTTATGATCTATATGACATTATTTTTATTGTGAGTATTAGGCTTATCATTATTGCTGATCACTGTTGTTGTACTATGATATTGTAATATTCACCATTATATAATCAGAGGAGCATAGAAAAGTTTATGAAAGTGTCACTCCATAATACAATAGCAAAATATATAAATATATATAGTATTTTTATGTTACATTAATCAGTGTCTAGCATACCTTCCTAAAAAAAAGGATATGGACCATAACACATTGCAATTACTGCATGATATTTAGACAGACTTAAAGAAGTTTCAGATCTATACTTGTGCACTTATTATTTCAGTTATTTTGCCCTTAATGTAAATAAATGTGCAAACAGTATACTTGCTCCTGTGAACTCATTTTGATGTTAATTACATTTACTTACAAATTCATCATCATCATGTTGACATGCTATGTTACTATAAAACTCTTACGACAAACATGTCTTCTAATATCTTCAATTGTTGCGTATACCAAGCTGCAGCGGACACATATTAAATGACTTCACTTGGACCCATTGTGCGAGCTGTCTCTTTAATACCACGTGGGTTATATACATGTTGCTGCTGATTGGGCTGACATTTTTGACACACCCACCAAACAAGAGAAAATGTATCTCAAACCCCTTTGCACACCGTTTCCAGGAAACATGTCGTTCAACCCGGAAACCGTAGCAAAACGTTGGGCCTGTTGAGCTTGAACGTGCCCCAGTTTCATGCCTACAAAGTGACGTCATAGGTCCCCCAAAGCGAATGTTTTGCAAAGTGCTACGCCAAGTTTTTGTGCCATATAGTGGTTTAGATGAAAATAATATCAAAGGCGCCTTTTACCCTGGGGCGCCTCTAGCACCGTTGTACCCTACTTTTTAATGGATTACATGATTACACACAGTAGTGGCCAAAATTATTAAAACACTAGTATTTTCACCAGCTAAAAAATGGTTTTAAGTCCGTTATTTCTAGCTTTTACTTTAGTGTGTCAGTAGGAAATATCAGTTTACATATCCAAACATTCATTTTGCCAAATAATTGTAATAATCCAGTGAGATTTTGTTTGCACAAGGAGTCTGAAAACAGCTAGTGATCTCCGCACAGAGGTCTGATCTCATCATCATCCAGCATGTCTGGAATGACATGAAGAAACAGAGTAAACTGAGACAGATTAAAGCCAGAAGAACTGTGGCAACGTCTCCAAGATGCTTCAAGAGGCCAACCTGCAAAGCTACCTGAAAAACTATGCTCAAGTGCACCTAAGGCAAAAGCTGCTTTAAATGCAAAGGATGGTCACACCAAATGTTAATTTAATTCAGTTAATAGAAGTTAATTGATAAAGAAAATCAATTAGTTTAAACACCATCGTCATTTTACAACATTTTTAACAGTAAAATTAAAAAACTTTTTAACAGTAGCTACTGTAGCTTTGCTGGTTGGTTTCTTGAAGCATCTTAGAGACACTGCCAGCACAGTTCTTCTGGATTTAGACTATGCACTTTTAGGACTATGAAAGAAAAAAAGAAAAGAAAAGAAAAAAACAGATTGTGTTGCATCATGTTTTTTACCTGAGGCTCCTTTGTTTCACCACCAGATGACGCCATTTTCACTCCTTAGATTATTCTAAAGACCATTTATTACATCTTTTATTGATTTTTTCAGTTCTCTCTGGTGTTGTGTTGGCAAGGATTAGTGGTCTGAGATCTTTTAATATTGTTAAAAAAAAATTACTTTATCCAATAGGAAAAAAAAAACAGTTTGGCTACTCATATTCTTCAAAATATCTTCTTTTGTGTAAGAAGAATTAACTTCACAAATGTTTAAAACAACCTGAGTGTGAGTAAATTATTACAAAGAAAAAATACTCACCCTCTGCAAAAGTCTGACCCGATCAGTGGCTTTTTGGCCAACAGAGTTGAATTGGCGTGGGGCAGTCGGTGAGACAGATTACTCTGACTGCCTCATCGGTTTAGCCCAGTAAACGAGAAGAAAAGTCAAAGTGACAAAAGTGAGCAAGCAACATAATCTAGAAGGAATACACATGTAGCACACTTTTAATTTTACAATTTAGCTGAGCATTCCATTATTTTATTTTATTTGTATTTATTTTATTTTATTTTTTAACAACTGTTTATTGAACTTCACTCTGTGAAACAGCAGTACAAAACAAAAAGCAGCCGTACAAATCCAGAACCCATCCCACCCCCCGGTAGACCCCCCAAAAAATTGAATAAAATAAAATAAATAAAATATGAAAATATATTAATTAATATCAATAGATAAACAAATAACAACAAAATAACTTCTACAAAGACTTTAGAAAAGAAGACATTAACAGCTGAATGCCATGAATTAACAGTTTTCATGTTAGATCCATGTATATGAGAAGTAGAGAGTTCCATCAAGATAATGTCCAACAAATACACAGTCCAGGTTCGTCTGTCCATTGTGTGAGGAGGATTCCAACGGTTGACCAGCAATTTTTTTTTGCTGACCAGCTAACAGTAAAGATCTTTGTTGGACGGACAAGGTGAAGTCCCAAAAGTCATTAATGAAAAAATGGCGCAGAGTCAAACATATCTTAGTACCCAACAAATATGATAGGTCCTGTGAGAGCTAAGTCCAAAAAGGTGAAAGAGAGGGGCACTCCCAAAAAAATGCAAAACCGTGCCTAAAACTCCTTGGGAACAGAGCTTACACTTAGGAGAAGACAACCGATTCATATAAATACGTTTGATTGAAGTCAAGTAAACCCTATGCAGCAATTTCCAATGAATCATTTGGTGATTAGGGTTTTTAGAAGACAATTTAATCATACCCCATACCTGATTGGAAAATAAAACATGCACATCCTCATTAAGATAATTAGCCCAAACAGTAGTAATAGATAAAGGTTTGTATGAATGCTCAAGAAGAAAGAGATAGATGACTGAAGCAGCGGAGGAAGATTCCTGAGAAGGAAGGATTAGTTTGCGCAAAGGGTGAACAGTTGAGAGTTCCAAGGCACCCCATATGCCCGTAGGGCCGATCTAATACACAAATACACAAAAAAGGAGGTGCCTGGCAGATTATATTGAGTTCTAAGATTCTGGAAGGATTTTAAACCACTATCATCATAGATATCTCCCAGAGTGTTTATTTTATTATGAGTCCATTGCGGACAATGAAATGGAGTACTGCCTGACAAAAGGTTATTATTGTGGAAAATAGGCGAATGCCTATGCCATTTTGTAGCTAGTTATGAACGTCTTTCAACATCCCTCCATGTGGAGAGTAGATGGGTTACAATGGGACCGCTTGAGCTAAGGGTTCCAAGGATAGGGCAAATAACAGAGGAGACGACGGGCAACCCTGACGAGTACCTCGATGTATAAAGAATGGGTTAGAGTGAACAGCACCTGTGAGAACAGTGGCTGCTGGATTGGCAAACAAGAACTTTTATCATATTTATGAAACTCAATCCCAGACCAACATGCTGTAGAATCGCCAATAAATAGTTCCATTCTAGCTGGTCGAAAGCTTTCATCGCATCTAAAGATTATACTGCGCAAAAGGAGGACAAACTATTATTTTAATTAATAATATGATATAACCTGTGTAAGTTATCTGAAGCTGAGCGAAATTTAATGAATACTGTTTGGTCATGATAAACTAGCCTATTCATAAATTTCTCTAGACGACGAGATAGTACTTTAGCATATAATTTAACATCAGTCCCTATCAAAGAAAGTGGCCAGTAACTAGAAAAGGAAGTCGGATCTTTATCTTTTTTTAACAAGAGAGAAATAACAGCTATATTAATGGATGGGTGTAATGAGACTTGAGTAACTGAAAAATGTATCATATCTAACATGAGGGGTATTTATATATATATATATATATATATATATATATATATATGAAAGTGAAGTGACATATGGCCTACTATGGTGACCATACTCAGAATTCATGCTCTGCATTTAACCCATCCAACGTGCACACACACAGCAGTGAACACACACCCGGAGCAGTGGGCAGCCATTTATGCTGCGGTGCCCAGGGAGCAGTTGGGGGTTCGGTGCCTAGCTCAAGGGCACCTAAGTCATGGTATTGAGGGTGGAGAGAGCACTATACATACACTCCCCCCACCTACAATCCCTGCCGGCCCGAGACTCGAACCTGAAACCTTTTGGATTACGAGTCCAACTCTCTAACCATTAGGCCACGACTTGCCACGACTTCTTATATATATATATATATATATATAATATGGAATGAAAAAAGTGAACTAATCACTATGATTCATATTCAAAATGATAGCATGCTGGCAAATGCTGCTTTGCAGTTTTTATATACAAATTCATGGTTTCAGTTTCCCATTTTGACTTGTCAAGTCACCTTTATTTATATAGTGCTTTATACAATACAGATTGTTTCAAAGAAGATTTACGGTGAGAAACAGGAAAATAATGTTTCAGTGACACTCTAAAAACAGTCTTTATTCAGCTGAAATTAGTTCATTCTTGATTTAGTTTGGCTCAGTAATCAATTATGCTATAAATTTAATTAATCTGCAGTCATGGCCAAAAATATCGGCACCCTTGTTAAATATGATCAAAGAAGGCTGTGAAAATTATCTGCATTGTTAATACTTTTGATCTTTTATTAAAAAAATTCACACAAATCTAACCTTTCATTGGATAATAAGAATTTCAAATGGGGGGAAATATCATTATGAAATAAATGTTTTTCTCAAATACACGTTGGACACAATTATTGGCACTCCTAGTAAATATCTCCGAAGTACATTCCCATTCATATTCACAATTTTGAGCACTCCAGGGTGATTATGAGCATGAAATTATCCAGCCATGACTTCCTGTTTCACAGAAATATAAATAGGAGGGAAAACAAAGCGCAACTTCTGTTAATCATCCATCACAATGAGAAAAACC
Organism: Barbus barbus; assembly: GCF_936440315.1. NCBI lineage: Eukaryota > Metazoa > Chordata > Actinopteri > Cypriniformes > Cyprinidae > Barbus > Barbus barbus. Next base: position 9,539,275 of record NC_136750.1, read on the forward strand.
AAAGAATATATTTCTGATGTGCAGCAAAAGATAACTGAGCACAAATTAGTGAAGTCGCTTTAAGAAAAAAGCTAGAGCACTGAAAATTTCACCATCAGCAGTGTTCATTTTGGCAGGCATTTTTTATTTAGTCTTAGTCTTTATCTTGAGACGAAAATGCTTAATAGTTTTAGTCACATTTTAGTCATTTGAGTCTTTCATAGTTTTAGTCTAGTTTTAGACGACAAAAAGTCATTGCATTTTTGTCAACTTTTAGTCATTACTTTTAGTCAAACTGCAGTTACCAACATGTATTTTGGTAGCTATTTTATATGTAGCATTCAAACAATAATAGTCATACATTTTTCTCTCTTTAGACCAAATCAAGTAAGCTTACACTGTAAAAAATTTCAAGCGGTTTCAACTAATTATTATTTAGTAACTAGTTGCACAGAAAGTTTACCTTCAGTGAATTTCTGACTTCAAAGTGTTGCCTGAATTGTTATTTTTTAGTTGGCTCAACCTTTACTGAAGTTTTATTGTGCACGTGCATGTGTTTTTATTAGTTTAGTCAACATTAGCATAGGTAATTGTTGACTGTATTTGAAAATAACCATTCATTCAATGTTTTTCAAATATATATAGGCTACAGTGGGGATCGAAAGTTTGGGAACCCCTTGCAGAATCTGTGAAAATGTGGATAATTTTACCAAAATAAGAGAGATCATACAAAATGCATGTTATTTTTTATTTAGTACTGTCCTGAGTAAGATATTTTCCATAAAAGATGTTTACATATAGTCCACAAGACAAAATAATAGCTGAAATTATTAAAATAACCACATTCAAAAGTTTGGGAACCCTTGGTTCTTAATACTGTGTGTGGTTACCTGGATGATCTACGACTGTTTTTTTGTTTTGTGATGGTTGTTCATGAGTCCCTTGTTTGTTCTGAACAGTTCAACTGAGCACTGTTCTTCAGAAAAAGCAGGTCCTGCAGAATCTTCAGTTTTCCAGCATCTTTTGCATATTTGAACCCTTTCCAGCAGTAACTGTATGATTTTGAGATCCACCTTTTCACGCTGAGGATGATTGAGGGACTCAAACACAACAATTAAAAAAGGTTCAAACATTCACTGATGTTCCTGAAGGAAACACGATGCATTAAGAGCCGGGGGTGAAAACTTTTTGAATTTGAAGATCAAGGTAAATTGTACTTCATTTGTCTTCCAGGAAACATGCAAGTATCTTCTGTCGCGTCAGAAGGGCAGTACTAAATGGAAAAATATGATATTTCAACAAAATAAGAAAAATTTGGACATCTTCATCCTGTTCAAAAGTTTTCACCCCCCGGCTCTTAATGCATCGTGTTTCCTTCAGGAGCATCAGTGAATATTCTTATTCTGCCTATTCCGCCTTCACTAACTTTAAGTTAATCGACAACGAATTGTGACTCCATTGTTTCAGATCGCTAGTTCGCGTTTTGGTAGGCTATCCGTCCACTGCGGCTGCCATACTGAGACAAGATAGGAAAATGCCCCTTATCCAATGACAGAGAAGCACATTTTGTAAGACAAGACAGTTAACTTAGCCTATAGGATGTATTTTGAATGTCCGGTAGTCCTCAAATAACATTTTAGTCCCATCTCGTCTTGTTAACGAAGACGCGGCATAAATTTCGTCATAGTTTTTATCATCAGATATTAGTTTTAGTTTGTCAACATCTCATCTTAGTCACAGAAAAAAGGTTCGTTGACGAATATTTTTCGTCGTTGTCTTCGTCGACAAAATTAAGACTGCCATCATGGCAATAATTAAGAATTTCCAATCAACAGAAAATGTTACGAAACTGCCTGGAAGAGGACGTGTGTCTATATCGTCCTAATGCACGATGAGGAGGAGAGTTTTGGTGGCTAAAGGCTCTCCAAGGACCACAGCTGGAGAACTGCAGAAAATATTTGAGTCTTGGGGTCAGAAAGCCTTAAAAGAAATTTATCAAATCGCACTTACATCACCACATGTTGTTTGGGAGGGTTTCAAGAAAAATTCTCTTAGCTCATCCAAAAACAAACTCCAGCATATTCAGTTATCAGACACGACTGGAACTTCAAATGGTACTGGCATCTATGGTCAGATTAAACTAAAACAATTCCTTTTTAGCAGCAAACACTCAAGATGGGTTTGGTGAACACATGGATAAAAAGTACCCCATGTGTACAATGAAATATACTGCTGTATTTTTTATTTTGTGGGCTTATATTTCTGCTGGAGGTCCTAGACATCTTGTTTAGATACACAACATCATGGATTCTATCAAATACCAACAGATAAAAAATAAACAAGTGACGGACTCTGTTAGAAATCTTGTAATGGGCCATGTTTGGATCAACCATACAATAATCCAAACACAAACCTCAAAAACAACACAAAAATGGGTCATTGAGCACAAAACCAAGCTTCTGCTATGGCCATTCCAGTCCTCTGACCTGAACCCTGTAGAAAATGAGTTAGGTGAACTGAAGAGAAGCACCACCAACATGGAGCTGGGAATCTAAAGGGTCTGGAGTGATTCTGGATGAAGGAATGGTCTCTGATCTCTTGTCAGGTGTTCACTAGCCTCATCAGGCATTATAGGAGAAAATTTAGAGCTGTTAAACTGGCAAATGGAGGTTTCAAAACGTATTGAATAAAAAGGTGCCGTTAATTGTGGCCAATGTGTATTAGAGAAAAACATTTATTTCATAATGATATTTCCACCCATTTTAAATTCTTATCCAATGAAAGGTTAGATTTTTGTGATTTTTTTTTAAATAAAAGATCAAAAGGATTATGCAGATTAATTTTCACAGCCTTCTTTGATCATATTTACCAAGGGTGCCGATATTTTTGGCCATGACTGTATAAAGCAGCTCTGGGGAAAACAGTGATGTCATCATCAGCTACTTCTGCCACCTTCTCAATAGACAGTCATTTCCTCTCACACAGGCACAAAACATCTGTGCCATTTTTCATCTCCTACCACTCAGGTGCACTGTGCCGAAGCTGTGCAGGCACCCTCAGGTTATGGTCGTTATAATTTAAGCTGTTGGTGGTGAAGTATTCATTTCCTCCCTGTTTCATCCAGTTCTAAAAAGAAGACATCATATTGTGGATGACACTTCAGTCTTTCTAACCTTTGCTCACCCCACCCCAGCTAACAGTTTAGTAGCTCAGTGCTTGGAGAACAAGAGGCCACTTCAGATGCCACCACAAATCCCTTTCTGCAAAAATCCTTCAATTATTAACTCCCACTCTATTGCCAGTTGCAGGCTTATGTCTGAAAAAAGGGTCACATAGTTGAGGCACCTTGATTAATCATTTAATGTACAGTGAAGAACACAAGAATAGGTGAAAGGTGCTAGCTACTGAAATTACAATGTTGGCCATGTTTCATAGCTTGTTTGCACTGCAGAAAAGACAATTACCTTATGCCCTTTCCCTTCCCCTCTAGGCATCATGGGAACTTTTACATTTTATTACCTAAGCAGCACAGGGGCCCTGGGGCCAAGACACAGAGCCATTTGCAGCCGGGTATGAAGAATGTATATCCTTGTAAAATTCCCTCTGTCATGCCTGGCCAAGCACAATTACAAATGGCATTATGTAAACCGATATATATTCTAGCTGGAATAACATTACTTGTAACTAAACACATAGTGCTCAAGGCATTGCTGGAATAGGCCACATTTTTCACCCCTGACCTGAACATTCACACATGACAGATTCAGTAGCTCACAGACATATATGCATGTTGACCATGGATACTTGGATTTGCATATGATAATTTGAGATGGCTATATACAGTTGAAACCAGAAGTGTAAACCTTGCAGAATCTGCAAAATGTTAATTATTTTACCAAAATAAGAGGGATCATACAAAATGCATGGTATGTTTTATTTAGTACTGACCTGAATAAGATATTTCAATTAAAATATATTAAGCCAATGGGCCCATAAATGAGATGTGCATTAAGCGAGGACACGCAAACGTTTATGGTGTTTATTACCACAACAACAGTCTGCCTGTCCGAGTTGAATGTGCTTCTTGTGTATCCTGCTTGTAGCAAATGATTATTATGCATTTGAAGCTGACTAGCGCACGAGCGCGAGGTCTCTCTTTCCCAGCGCGCACACACACTTCTCTCTCTGCGTCTGCTCTGTTCAGCGAGCGGCTAAAAGGAGCTGCGCTTTCAGTTAAAACACAGATATGTTGCTTCTCTAATTTTACATGCAAGTATAGCTGAAATCACAGCATAGCTATTGTCTTTGTCTTATGTGTAGCCTATTTGATTTTATCAGATGACGGCACAATTATAAATCAGGATTTTTGTGCAGATTAACATCTTGGAAGGGAGAGCTGGTTATGTAGTCTTAATGGGTCATTTTTCAGTCACTATTTCATATTCATCCTGTTGTCTGACAACAGAAACAGTAAAATATATATCAATGAAAACAGTTTTATTGAGAATTTAGCTGCATAAAAATACAATATGTGGCACATAGAGGCAAACAAATGTAATAATAAATTTCCATTTTTCATGTTCAGAAGAAGTGAGCTGCCCTGTCCTGCGAAAATGTAAACAGGTTTGTGTAAGTAAATTGCTCAGTGCAAAGAAAGAGAAGTAATGGGAACCTGGTATTTTCATTTTACCTGATAAAGTATACTTTATTATAATTGGACGGATTGCTGTTCTTACGCTAAGGGCAGTTGTGCCCTAATGGATAGAGAGTTGGACTTGAAACCTGAAGGTCGTGGGTTTGAGTCTCAGGTCCGGCAGGGGTTGTAGGTGGGGGGAGTTAATAACCAACACTCTCTCCACCCTCAATACCACGACTGAGGTGAGACCTTTGAGCAAGGCACCGAACCCCCAACTGCTCCCCGGCCCTGCAGCATTGGCTGCCCACTGCTCCGGGTGTATGTTCACTACTGTGTGTACACTTGGATGGGTTAAATGCAGAGCACAAATTCTGAGTATGGGTCACCATACTTGGCCACACACCACTTCCCTTTCCCTTTAATGAGCTGAGAGCTGCTTTGTTTATAGCCGTTACCAGGGAAACCGATATATTTCTGATGTTCCAAAAGCACCTCCTACTGGCAAAGAATGAATGTGCATTTTCAATAATAATATAATAATTTATACTTCTGTATCATCCCTTTTCTTAAAAAAAAATGGTTTAAAGGTTCAGTTGTGAGGTTTATCATTTTATAATTTATTTTGTTTTTTGTTAAAACGTCTATCTCAACGGTAAATCAATTGCTATTTCGTGGTCTACAACATGAAAGAATAAAAGTGTCTGCTAAATGAATAAATGTAAATATAAATGAAAGAATCCCATTATAACGTACATGAAAAATGTAGAAACAGTGGACACAACTATGTGGCACCATTGTGCAGCATCAAGCATCACGACAAAAAACCTCAAGGTTGATCTAGGTAAATGTGTGCAAATGTATAGGGCCCCATTCCTATTTTTTCCTGGGGCCCCCAATTCACTAAATCCACCCCTGTGTGTGGGTGAGAGACAGACACATCACACATCACAGCGGAGTGTACAGCCCGTCAGAAATCATCTTAATCGCGGCTTGTTTGCAAATACATACGAGCATCATAACATTAAAGCATGTCAACATATTATGTTACACCAAATACACAAAATAATGATCTTTAAAAAAGCATCATATGACCCCCTTTAAGACTTTATAACTTTAACGTTATTTAACGTTATAGACTACATTTACGAGGTAACTCACGAAAACAGCACATTTTGACAATTATGTGTTTTCGTCAATTGAAGCGCTACTGTGCGCTGTCTGAAGGCTGATTTATACTTCTGTGTATAAATTAGCCTTTACGGCGTAGGCTGTGTCTGCTACCCGACCCCAGCCCAACGGGTCCCGATATTCGGGTTCGGGTTAATGTTTAATGAATAGCTTCGGGTTCGGGTCGGGCTTGGGTTTGTAGCTAAACTAAAACTATATGCAGTAGACGCTCGCACACATTATTGCACACAGATATCAGAGACTGCGCAGCGCACAAACAGCACGGAAACGTTTATTAGTAAAATAGCTTCGATAGGCTACTGACTCGCAACGTTATATTTCTCTGCAATGAGGGGGTAAAATCGCTGTTTTTGAAGTAACTAAGCCTCATTGCTTGTAGAGAGAGACGTGCAGACACAGGTTCACACATGCAAATTTCATCCCTATCACTGTCTCTCTCTCTCACTAATTCAAATAAATTATATGATTAATTAATTCAAATGATTGTGATCTTACTGCATCTATGTGTCTGATTTAAAGCAGGCCAAATGCTAACAAGCCTTAACTGACGAAAATGACCATAATTTGCACGATGGAAGAATTATCATCTTGTCGTATAGACCCTTTTTCTGTAAGTAAACATTGTGACGTTTTTCTGTTTGCGGAGCTTAGGGGGAGGCAGAAAAATTCAACTGATCGCTTCTCTAACGCTAGCTAAGAAGTTTGTTAGCTTGTTTTTTTAACAATTTGTGGACAAAACCCGATTTTACCTGCATATGTAAGATCACTCACTGTGCAGGACCGTGATTGTTATTTAAATAAGTTAACTTTAGATTAGATTAGATTTAGATTAGATTCAACTTTATTGTCACTGTGCAGAGTACAAGTACAGAGCCAATGAAATGCAGTTAGCATCCAACCAGAAGTGCAAATAACAAAGTATATAAATAAATATAAAAAATGTGTATATACATTAAGTTTTATGACATATAGTGCAGGTTATGAGGTGGAGGGGGAGAGACTAGTTCAGTGCAAATGACTGTGCATACAACTTAGGTTGCGAGGAAGTATAAACAGAAGGTGCATTATAAAGTGAGGTATGTAAGTAGCATGTTTATATATGGCCAATGACCTTAACGGCATCCGGAGGTAGAAATGTGCAAAGGAATGTGCAAAATAGCAGAGGAAACAATAAGAACATTGTGAGTGAGGAGTGCAGACAGGTTATTGAACAGTGCAGTTTTTTTTTTTTTATCCATTAGGTGGTCCATCTTGGATGTAGTGTTCAGCGCCTGAGATTGCAGTTCAGTAGGCTGACAGCTGAGGGAAAGAACCTGTCCCTGAGTCTGCTGGTGTGACAGCTAAGACTCCTATAACGTCTCCCAGATGGGAGAGGAGTGAAGTCTGTGACTGGGGTGAGAGGAGTCTTTGATGATACCTCTCACTCTCCTTAGGCAGCGTTTGTGGTAAATGTCTTTGATGGAGGGTAGCAAGACACCAGTGGTGCATTGGGCAGTTTTCACCACCCGCTGGAGGACTTTCTGGTCCGAAACAGTGCAGTTGCCATACCACACTGTGATGCAGTTTGTGAGAATGCTCACAAAAGTTCAGCAGGATGTGGGGAGACAGATGAGCTTCCCTTAGTTTCCTAAGGAAGTAAAGGCGCTGTCGTGCCTTTTTGATTAGTATGGAGGTATTGAGGGTCCAGGAGAGATCCTCAGAGAGATGGACACCAAGGAACTTGAAGCTCGCCACGCGCTCCACTTCGGTCCCATCAATGTAGATGGGAGTGTGTGTGTGGTCCTTCTTAGTCTGCCGGTGGTCTATAATCAGCTCTTTGGTCTTCTGGGTGTTGAGTGCAAGGTTGTTGTTGACACACCACGTTGCTAGATGCTGGACCTCATCCCTGTAGGCTGTCTCATCATTGCCGCTGATCAGGCCTACCACCGTGGTGTCATCTGCAAACTTGATTATGGAGTTAGAGCCATGTACAGGTATGCAGTCGTGGGTGAAAAGGGAGTAGAGGATTGGGCTCAGCACACAGCCTTGTGGTACCCCAGTGTTTAGAGTGAAGACGGAGGAGGTGTGGGTACTGATTCTAACAGACTGTGGTCTGTTGGTGAGAAAGTCCAGGGTCCAGTTACAGAGGGAGGGGCTGATGCCAAGATCAATGAGCTTGGAGATCAGTGTGGATGGGATCACTGTATTGAAGGCGGAACTGAAATCAATGAATAGCATCCTGACATATGTGTTGGTTCTGTCCAGGTGCGTCAGGGCAGAGTGGAGAGCTGAGGCGATGGCATCCTCAGTCGACCTGTTGGATTTGTAGGCGAACTGGTATGGGTCCAGTGTTGGGGGCAAGCATGTTTTCAGGTGGGAAAGAACCAGCCTCTCAAAACACTTTGCAATAATGAGAGTAAGAGCAACTGGTCGGAAGTCATTGAGGGCCACTGCACCAGCATGTTTTGGTACAGGTACAATGGTGGCTGTTTTGAAGCAGTTGGGAACAATGGCTTGGGCCAAAGAGAGGTTGAAAATGTTGGTGAAGACCTCAGCCAGCTGTTTTGCACAGGCCCTAAGCACCGGGGAGGCCATCAGGGCCGGCAGCTTTGTGTGAGTTCACCTTACGCAAGGTGGCGCACACGTCACTGGTGGAAAGTGTGAGCGGCAGGTCGTCAGGTGTGAGCTCAGCTTTGATGGGTGGTTCTGTGTTTCCACGATCAAAGCGGGCATAAAAGTAGTTCAGTTCGTCAGGGAGGGTGGCACTGCTTTTTGGGGGTGTACTGTTTGCTGGTTTATAGTCTGTGAGGGCATGAATGCCTGTCCACATGCGCCGAGGGTCGTTGTTTTTAAATCTGTCCCCAATGTGCAGTTTGTAATTGTATTTAGCTGATTGAATTCCCCTCTTCAGATTGGACCTGGATAAGCTGTAAGCTTCACGGTCACCAGATTTGAAAGCGGCGTCACGTGCCTTCAGCAGGAGCCGGACTTCATTGTTCATCCAGGGTTTCTGATTGGGGTACAATTGAATTACTTTATGGGTGGTTACCTTGTCAACACATCTGTTGATATGATGCAGAACAGAGCTGGTGTAAGTGTTAACATCTGTGTGGGAGTCCAGTGTGGCCCGAGAAGCAAACAAATTCCAGTCTGTGTTCAGGAACTCCTGCTGTAGTGAAGAGTCTGCTTCTTCCAGCTAAACTTTAACAGTCCTCACAGTGGGTTTCACACGTTTGATGATGGGGGTGTATTTGGGTAGCAGGAACAGGGAGAGGTGATCAGATTGTCCAACGTGGGGAGGGGAGTTGCTCTGTAAGCATCAGGGATGTTTGTATAAACATGATCAAGAGTATTGTCTCCTCTTGTAGGGCAAGCAACGTTTTGATAAAATTTGGGGAGAGTTGTTCTCAGATTGGCATGATTGAAATCACCAGCAATAATAAAAACTCCATCCGGATATGTTGTTTGCAGCTTATTAACAACAGAAGATAGTTCTTTCATGGCTAGTTTAGCATTAGCATCCGGGGGTACATACACTGCAGCGATTATGGCAGTTGTAAATTCGCGGGGCAGATAAAAGCAGCGATCGGAGCCCCTCACTATCCGCACTGAAGCTGAAATCTTTCGCCAGTTTGGATTTTTTTTTTTTTCCGTTCACCAGTTTAGTGAAATGGTGCGCGGTGCATTATATACTTCACATGAAATGTCACGTGTCTTTACGGGTTGTGTGTGAACGCACGCACAGATTCCGGAAAATCACTGGCAGTGTGAATGAACCAAAATCTAAACGGGAACAATTGCCAGAACACATTACCCGTGTATTTTCCGGAATCTCTGTGTGAAAGGGGCTATAGAGGCAAACACCCCCACCTTTGCTTTTACCGGAGTCCACAGCCGTTCTATCAGCCCTGTAGATGTTGCGCCCCTCTAGCTCAATCGCGCTATTTGGAATGGTGTTATTGAGCCAAGTTTCTGTGAAAAGCATAATGTTACAGTCTATAAACATTCGCTGAGTGATCCGAAGTCGTAGCTCGTCGATCTTGTTTGCCAGAGATCGTACGTTAACGAGGAAGATGCTTGGTAGAGCTGGACGATGCGGATTGAGCTTTAGCTTAGCCCGCAGGCCGCTCCGCTTACCCCGTCTTTGTTTACATTTGCAGCGCCGACGACGGGCACTTCCTGTCTGATTGAATGGTTCACTCGAGCCCGGGGACCGGAGTAATTCAGGAGGTAGTAGATGAAGATCTAGTGTTGTATCCACATCGGTGTTTGTGTAGCGAAGTTTGATATCCAGTAGTATGTGACGGTTGTACGAGGTTAATGCAAAGCTATGATGAACAACTGAACTGAAAATAACTAATAAAATAATAAGTAATTTGCAAAAACTGGAGAGACGAGCCTCGCGTTGTTCACGCGCCGCCATCTTGGTCCAAACTAATCGGACGAAAACAGATTGGCCGACCTGTAAGTTACCTGACAGGATTAACGTTACCTCCGGTTGAGTGACTCATACCTATAGAGAAACCTAACGTGTATCTGTTATTGTGATTTTGCAGTGAATCTCCCATTCACTTTTTTAAAACAATAATATGATGGAAATCCATAAAATTCTGTTTTAGACATGCCATGTGGTATCTAGTTTGAGGGTTAGCATCTTGAGCTAAAGCACAAAATGGTGGAAAATGTCAACTTTGATATTGTCAACTCTGTTAGTGGTTTAAAAAGTTAAATGACAATAGAGTTGACAATGAGTAACAGAGTCAAATGTCCCCAATAACATTTAAAAGTGGCATAGGTGATTGTCTTCAGAAACATTTTTTGTTATTCTGGTTGAAAGTCTCTTCACATCCTGATAGCAATCATTAAGTTAAGTGGTCTAAATTTATTTTCTGTATTTATATATTCTGTGGAAAGTGTAGGACCAAGAAATGTTCGTCCAATCAAAATGCTCGGTCCGAGCGTTTTAATTGGCTTTCCTTCCTGCCTGTCAACGTATGTATTTGCATACCTCTGTGCACCCAGTTTGCGCAGACAGGATACGTCATCAGCATGTTCACGCACACTGTGCAGACAGAGCGAGAATGGCAGACAAACATCAACAACCCAATCTTCCTTCCTGGTATTGTAGTACTTTTACTAACTGTGTTATTAAGTTTTCTCACCGGTGAATGACACATGATGTAGCCCAGCGGTTCCCAATTGCAGTCCTCGCGCCCCCCACTCTGCATATTTTGCATGTCTTGTGCTTAGTTAACACACCTGATTCAGATAACCAGCTCGTTAGAAGAGAGCTACATGCGTGAACTGTTCCGATTGACATGCTCCCTACACAGTATTCATTGCTCCCTACTCCCTGAGAAGGGGAAATCCGTTGAAGTTTATTTCACTTCGTAACATTCATTCACGGATTTGCGCTGCGCAACGTCTTCACACACAGACGAAACTTACTAGAGAAGTGTGAAGTGTAACATAATATACTGCCCTACAAAGGCAAAAGACCTCAACTCGCCAGAGTGTGAAACTGAGAAAAATGACTTTAAAGATTTTTATTTGTCCAGCCAAATTAATTATAGGTAGGACACTGGAAATTTGGCAATTAGATGTTTTAGTAATGAAAATGATCTACATTAAAAAATTGTGGGCTCAAACGTTTTTTTGCCCCTATTTTGAACTTACTTTGTTTTACTTTAGCATTGTCTGCAAAAAGTGAGAAGTCACACCAAGGCAAAAGGCAGTAACTTCTACATTATTTGATGCTCGAAGACGTTTAGTAGAAAGTACTCTTCTATCAGTATTGGATTATGGTGATATAATCTATATGCATGCACCTCAGATGTAGTTTATCATGGTGCTTTACGATTTGTCATTGGTACAAGTGTCCGTACACATCACTGTAATTTATTTGAAATGACAAACTGGACTTCCTTGTGCTTAAGGAGAAAAAAACATATGTTGATTTTTATTTTAAAAGCTTTAGCGGATAAATTACCACAGTATATATCTAGGTTGTTGATGTACTGTACAAATATTTATAATACCATATCAACAGACAAATTTTTACTTAAGATGCCGTTCTTAACCTTTCATACAGAGATAGGTCGTTCTGCTTTTTCTAATTATGCTCCATGTGTGTGGAATGAATTACAAGGTATATTACATATGAAGTCTATACCATCTCTTGCTATGTTTAAAAATATTTTAAAGTCTGTTTATATAGAACAGTGTACATGTTTTAATAACTGATTAGGATTTGTATTGGGGGTTTTTTTATTTATTTTTTTGTCTATTGTGTGGTGATGTTTATTTCTTTGTAAATGTGTCCTTTGCTGCCTATCTTGACCAGGACTCCCTGGTAGAAGAGATATTGTATCTCAATGGGACCTTCCTGGTTAAATAAATATAAATAAAAAAATAAAAAAATAAAAAACTACACAACATCAGAAAGATCAGGCCCTTTCTGACAAAGCACGCTGCACAACTTCTTGTCCAGGCAGTTTCTAGACTGGACTACTGCAATGTTCTTCTGGCTGGTCTGCCATCAAAAACAATCAAACCTCTACAAATGATTCAGAATGCAGCGGCACGACTGATCTTCAACGAGCCCAAAAGAGCGCATGTTACACCTCTCTTCGTCTCCTTGCACTGGCTACCAGTGGCAGCTCGCATCAAGTTCAAGACATTGATGCTTGCATACAGAACTACCACAGACTCAGCACCCTCCTACTTCCACTCACTATAACAAACCTACTTCCCCTCCAGAAGTCTGAGATCTGCTAGTGAGCGACGCCTTGTGGTACCATCACAGAGAGGCTCAAAATCACTCTCCAGAACATTCTCGTTCACCATTCCTGGCTGGTGGAATAATCTTCCTACCCCTATCCGGAATGCCGGATCCCTGTCAATCTTCAAGCAACAACTGAAAACTCATCTCTTTCGGCAGTACTTGACTTCATCCTAAACTAAAAAAAAAAAAAAACTCACTCTTTCCCTCTATCTTTCTCTCCCTCCCTTACTAGCTTGTACTTATTTGAACAATGACTGACACTTGGTGTTACGAGCACTTCCTCTGTCTGATTGCCTCTTCAAGATGAATCGCTTTTTGTATTCCCCAATTGTAAGTTGCTTTGGATAAAAGCGTCTGCCAAATGACTAAATGTAAATGTAAATTTGGTTGCTGATCACCATTTACAAAAACGTTATAGTAACACCTGTATAAAATCTAGTGATCATCTCAAATAGGCTATTGCATAGTAATGTGACTGTATTAAAGGTGTTTTTTTGTTTTTTTTACCCTAACAAGCAGACTAAAAGTAAAGCATGTGACTGTTTTGCAAACAATTTATTTGCTTTGCTCAGTAACATAAAAGAATGCTAGACATAGCATAAATATTTTTTATATTGACTTGAATGAAATAGCCTAACGAACGACTTGTGGATTAATCATCTCTGACGACGTTCATCGCCATGGATTCATTTTATCTGGTTACAAGAAAAGGTAGGATATGGATTTAATTGCAAGCTGTTAGTAGGCTACTGATTTTATGATTGATCATGCATGCTATATGCTACGACATTTGAGTCCACACCATAGACTGTTAAAAATAGCATCACATAACTAACTAAAACCAAATTTATTTAAAAAAACAAACCCTTGAACTTACATCAGCATGATAAAATCTACATCAAATGACAAAAACCATGTTTGAAAAAAAATATTTGAAGTGAAATTTAATTATTTAGTTTGTCTCACGTCCCATTAGACTACATGGAGAGGGCGGGTTTTATGACCTATATTGTGACCAGCCACCTTGGGGCGATCAAATCGAAACGCAATGTATTCACTTTTTGGCGCTTTTCCACTCCGTGGTACGACTCGGCTCGCCACGGCTCAGAACAGCACGACACGGCTCAGTTTGGTTCGGGTTATGTTTCCACTGCAGTTTAGTACCGCTTTAGAGTGAGTGGGATTATTCACGTGTCGTTATAGTCGCGCCGCCTCTACTGCCGTGACTCCTGAAAAACCTTTAATTCCGCATCGCTCCATTAAGCTCTCACTGGATCCGCTCCTCGGCTATCAACGAGAGGAAAGTCTGTACTTCCTCAACAGACAACGAAACAGCCATTATTTGGTTATTAAAAGAAAGGTGCGCTCATTCAAAACAGTTGTGTTCGGTCCTTCACTGGCTGTGCTGATTTAAATCTAGCGGGTCTGTTGGTCTTGTGCCGCAAGTTCAATGACGCAGGCAGTGACGATTTTCTCCAGCCAATCAGTGATCAGCAGAGTTTACACGTCACACATCGGCGGAGGTGGTACTAAATAAAGTACCAGGTACCAGGTACTATACCCAGTGGAAAACCCCCCAAAAGTGAGCCGTACTGAACCGTACTGTGCTGTACCATGCAGTGGAAAAGCGCCATTTGAAGACTAGATGCGGCACACTTGGGCCACACACGTCCAACTAGAAGTGACAGCCTGGTGAATAATCTGCATTATAAAAAGGAAAAAAAAAAATGTTTAAAGGTTATTCAAGATTACGTATTACTGCCAAGGTATCTAGTCTTTACAGTGCTTTGTTATATGGAGCTGTTTGGTAGATTGCGATCTATCTAATTAGTTTGTCTACACCAGGGGTAGGCAACGTCTGTCCTGGAGTGCCGATGCCCTGCAGATTTAGTTCCAACCCTGAAAAAACCTCACCTGCCTGTAGTCCTAGTAATTCTGAAGACCTTGATTAGCTTGTTCAGGTGTGTTTGATTAGGGTTGGAGCTAAACTTTTCAGGACAGCAGCACTCCAGGACCGACGTTGCCTACCCCTGGTCTACACCGTAATTTAAATGCGGCAGACTTTAATGGACAGTAAAAAAAAGGCAGAACACCGTATAACTCCAATCCATAACTGTAACTTAATTTTGACGCGCAGTTAAACAAAAGCAGAACGCCGTAACTCAATTTGAGCGTTCCAAACAAAGTGAAAGAGCCATAACTGGTGTTATACAGTGTTCGGCCTTGGTTTCTCCGGGGCTTTTCGAAGTTACGGTTGAGACCACCCATTATTTTCTCGGAAAAACAACGAAATTGACTCAATATACTTATGCACATGATAAAGGATGTCTTGATTGTCCCCAAAATATCAATAACTCATTTCGACATACGCTTTGAACTGGAATCAAAATATCTGGTGATGTCCACTTCGCAGGGCACTTATGACTTACGGTCGAACAGAACAACCGTGGAAGTGATAAGATATACATATGAAATGTGCAGAGTGGGGAGGGTGCGAGGACTATAATTGGGAAATGTTGATGTAGCCTATTGTAGTAATTTAACGTTGTCTCTGGTATTCTGCTCTTTGAGCATATATGCGTTCAGGGGGCGTGGCTTTGGACGCCGATTGTAGGGAGGGTGGGACGTTCGCTTTCAGTGCTGTCAGGCTAAAGTTAGCATTTTCTGAGATCTATAAGTATTTTTCATTATCATTATGTTTATTTTGGATTCTGGGTCATTTTACTGTAAATAATACATTTGTTGTATATCATTACAGGCTAAAGAAATTGAATTACAGGTAAATTAAACACTCAGCAGCAGAAAGGCAAGGACAAACGAGGGCACAGCGACATGCTGACCCTGTAAGAAAGGCAGAAAATAGACAAAGATAGATGGCACAAAAGGAAAAAAACATCACTACTCAAAATACAAGCTTGTTTTACTCTAATGTTTATAAATACTAATGTAAACATATAGCTTCAAAGGAAATCTAAAATTCTTGCAAACTGCTATTCCTTGAATCAAGAGCTCTGTCTTTTATTGTCTATAAAAAACTTGCATAGTGCACATTTAAATACTAAATAAAGACATATGGGCAGAAACTGCCAATAACTGATTTGCATGCCCAGGGTGAGGGAGCAGCTATATCCTTTTATTTTCCAGAACTTCAGACACATGAAGTTAATTTTCAATTACATGTAAGATCTGTAATTCACATGTATCTTATAAAATTAAATAGTTGTTACATTTAAAATGGTTTCAGTTTCAGAATCTGGCAGAAAATATTGCTGTTTTTGGTCTTTTAACTACAGGTGGTCAATTCTGTTTTCTGATGTCAACTCTGTTACCATCAATGTCAACTCTGTTTGTTTAAAGTTTTGCTTTAAATTAGGGCCGGGACTTTAACGCGTTAATTTAGATTAATTAATTACACAAAAATAACGCGTTAAATTTTTTTAACGCATTTTAATCGCACTTATTTTTGCACCGCGGAACGTTTCTCACTGGATGAGTTTCGGCGGACCGATTATACTGGAGCACCTACTAGCGTTCAGACAAAAGACGCAAAGAACGGACTTGCGTTCTCGTGGAGACCGGTCTTGCCTATGAGGCGCCGGGCTTGACAAAAGTCAAGCGAACACGGGAAGAGTGCGCGAGAGAGAGCTTCCTTGGAAGAACGAACTCGGAAGGACACGAGAACACAGAACGCACACTTATGAGAACTGAGATGTAACTTACTGCGTTCCTGCTTAACTGACCGCATAGTCTCAGCATAAGAAACGGCCAATGAACAATCAATATTACAAAATGTCATAACTTATTAAAACATTTCATACTATTATAGATATTACTTTCATATAATTGTACTGTGTTTTATTTTACAGCGTTATATGTTTTACTGTTAAGATTAATTTTAATATGCCAATAAAAATGCAGACTTTCTCCGGGTCTTATAACTTTATTAAAATTAACCAAAACAAAACGATAAATGTTTACTTTTTTTTTTTTTAACAGGGACAATGCAGTATAACATTGCTACAATTTCATGCAGCCGATGCTCTACATATAGGCTTCTAGCCGGAGGCTAATTTGCAGCCCCAGTCCCTGGTTGGGCTAAAAAAAACAAAAAAAAAACACACAAATGAAATAAAATAAAATAAACAACTAAAACTATGTACCACCATCAATGTTCACATATCTGCTTTTGTTTGAACCACTTTTTCAGTTTTGTTTGAAAAATATTCAACTGTGTTTGCATTTTCAATTCAGCTGACAGGCTGTTCCATAACAACGTACCTTGAACTGAAAATGTAGATTGTGCAAATTTAGTTTTTCTCTGTGGTATTATACAGTTCTGTGTAGTTGCACCTCTTGTAGCGATCCCCTTACTACTCTGTTTTGATATTAATTTGCATATAACTTTTGGCGCAAGATTATTTAAACATTTTAATAAAAGATGAATTTATAAAATTTTCAAAACTAAGCAAACTATATTTTTGTAAAATGCTACAGTGATGCCATCTGGTTGGTTTCTTATCCAAAACTTTTAGTGTTTGTTTATATAGGGATCTGACAGGTTTAATAGTCAGTTGAGAAACCTGACTCCAGACAGTCACACAGTAAGATAAATGTGATAAAATCATTGCATGCATGTATAACTTGGCTGCTTTCAAGGATATATATGGTCTAATCATGTAAAAACAATTCAGATTTGTTTTGATTGTTCTACATAGCTTCTTAACATGCATATCAAATTTCAACTTGAAGAGCCGTTAAGTATTTGTGAGAGCGACTTTAAAGCTGACAGGCTTCCGTACACCGGCCACCCACAGCGTTTTCTGGGATTTCTAACGGCTCGATTCTCTCAAGTCTGCACTCGATGCATCCTCAGTTTCAAGAACATATCCGGGCACTTTCATGCATCCTCTACACTTGCATTCTTGAGAATTGGAACTGAACTTCGACGGTTAATGATGACGTAGAACGAGAACACAAGGACGCAAGATCGCTGAAGAACGCATATTGAGAAACAGCCAAAAACAAACCACAGTGAACATGGACAAAGAAGCTGATGAGACTGCTTTGGTTGGCCCTGTGGATGGGAAATTTAAAAA
Organism: Barbus barbus; assembly: GCF_936440315.1. Classification (NCBI taxonomy): domain Eukaryota; kingdom Metazoa; phylum Chordata; class Actinopteri; order Cypriniformes; family Cyprinidae; genus Barbus; species Barbus barbus. Next base: position 9,556,937 of record NC_136750.1, read on the forward strand.
TCCATATAAAAAAACTTACTTCTCACTGTTCTCAGGTCAAATATTTATATGCGATTAAAATGCGATTAATTTCGATTAATTAATTACAAAGCCTCTAATTAATTAGATTAATTTTTTTAATCGAGTCCCGGCCCTACTTTAAATATGATAATTATATGTGTTTTATTGTTAACAAATTGATCAGAAGCTAATTAGTCTAAATGGTACAACTACTACATGAAATTTTTAAGAATTTAATTCATTTTTAAAGCTATGTTTAGAGAAAATGCACACCATGTTGGCAACTTTTCAATTAAACGTGTTGATATTTTTACTCTAAAACAAAAAGTCTATATATTTTTAGGTTTAAAGTTGAATTACTGGATTAAGAGACAGATGTTCTTCTAGGGAGGACAGTGTTTTAAATTGTGTCACATTTGTTAACTGTATATATTTGACCCAATTTGTCTACAACAGAGTTGACAGATCTTTCTGTTAGTACATTGATTTTCAGAATATATATTTAAAATCTTACAAGTTTAAGATCAGCAAATATAGAAAATATTAAATTTAAAGCAATTCTGGAATGAGTCCAGATATATATATTGGGGGCGGCACGGTACACAGATGCCACGGTTCGGGGGTCACAGTTCGATACATTTTCGGTACAACAGGGGAAAAAATAAATATACTATGCTAGGTTCCTTTTCATTTATTTTGAACAGACAGTAAATTTATTTGACCTTGTTTGTAACAAAAAACTTATGAGGTAATAACCAAACACTTTCCCACTTAGGGTTTCTAGCAAATTTAGACCAATAAGCAATAGAGCAAGGCTTAGCAGTAACCTCCTTTAAGAATAGAGCGTGAATAGATTTGTTAATTGTAGTCTGTGAAAAACAAATTTTACCACATATTGTATCAGTTAGATTGATTATGGGCATATCAACTAATATCACATCTCTAAATAAGGAAACAACATCCGAATTAATTGCAGAGAGAACAAGAGAGAATTCCTTGGGAGTCACTGGAAAATTAAAGTGTACAAGAAACTCATCATAAGTCATAAGATACCCTTGAGTGTTAAACAAATGAGATACTAAAACAATACCCTTATCAAACCAGCTTTTCAAAAAAATACTTTTGTGCTTATACAAAATACAACGATTGTTCCAAATAAAATAACGCTGTGGAGAGAAATTGTGCTTGTAGATCTATTTCCAAGCCAACAAGGCTTGAGCATGAAAGGTAGATAGTTTTAATGGCAATTTCTCAATCTTATAATCAAACATTAATAGAAAAGAAAGACCCCTCGAGTTGGTCAAAAATAAAATTAGGAATAAAAGAGGTTTATTCAAACAAAATTTTAACCAATTAATTTTGAGAGTGTTATTTAAAGTAGAGAAATCCAAAAAGTCAAGTCCACCGTTTTAAGAGAATTTACGACAACAGATTTACGAATATAGTGCACACGATTCTTCCATAAAAAAAAAAATAAAGTCTGATCAATAGTATTAACAGTTTTATTGTCTAAATGTATAGTTGAAGCAATATAGGTCAGTCTAGAAATTCCTTCTGCTTTTGACAGAAGAACTCTACCTCTAAGGGACAAGTCCCTTAATAACCAAAGATTAAATTTTCTTTTTATCTTTTCAAAGGCAGGGTTCAAATTCAGGGAAACTCTATCTTGTTAATTTTTCGAAATGATAACGCCTAATTAATTAACATTTTTTAAAAGGGAGAAAAGATAAAAAGGGAGGAATTTTTTTAAACTAAAATGTCATTTTTTTTTATATTAAGGTACAAACCTGAAGCATTAGAAAACAACTGAATAGTTTTAATTGCCTGATGAACCTGGCTTGGATTTTTTTAAAACAGGGCTGTATCATCCGCTAGTTGAGTAATTAAAATACTTCTACCAGCAATATGAATTCCTTCTAGCTTACTATCCTTAATTAAATGACAGAAGACTTGAGCTACAATAAGAAAGAGGTATACGGATGCTGGACAACCTTGCCGAATACCTCGCTCTAAAAGAAATCTCTGTGTAGTGTCATGTCCTAATTTCACTGAGCTATTTCCCCCAGCATACAACGTTTTCATCGCATTACAAAAAAAAAGGCCCGAAACCAAAACGCTCTAAACAAAACAAAAAAAAATGAAAGGATACTCAATAGTGTCAAAAGCTTTGAGGAAGTCCAAAAACAGAATTAAACTATCGTCCTCAATAAGTTCAGAGTAATCAATGAGGTCAAAAACAAGTCTAATATTATTAAAGATATGACGATTTTTCATGAAACCTGACTGATTTTCATCAATAATGGAGTTCAAAATCAACTTAAAACGTTTAGAGAAAATAAGACCAAACAATTTATAATCATTATTAAGAAGGCTAAAAGGTCTCCAATTGTCCAAGAGAAGAGTGTCCTTTTATTTAATACCTAAACCTAAAATGACACCTTGCTTCATACTAACAGAAAGCTCAGAGTAATTTAAACTCTCTGTATACACTTGCAGGAGGAACGGAGATAACAGCTCAGAATATAACTTATAAAATTCAGCCGTTATCCCATCACTACCAGGCGACTTGTTATTTTTTAACTGTAAAATTGAATCCTTAACCTCATCGATAGTAATTGGCGAGTCGCATAACATTTTTTCATCATGACTAATAGTATTAACATTACCCAGATGTTTACTGAAAATGTCCAGATCAGCTAGATTAAATTTAGATTTATACGAATTTGAGTAAAACTTATAGCAAAATTGAGAAATTTCTTTAGGATTTTCTGAGACAAACCCTCAAATATATAATTGACAAATAGAATTATGTTTAGCCCTATTTTTCTCAAGCTTAAAAAAATAGGAGAGTCAAATAAGACATTTGTTCTCCGTGTTCAAGTGCCTTGATCTTATAAAAGCACCTTCTGCTATTATTTTATACATTTCATCCAACTTAATTTGTAAATCAACTAAATAAGTTCTTTGACTATCGGACAAATTTCCGGGCAAGATCTTGGTAATAGACGAGATTTCACTAACAATATTAACTTCAAGACGTTTTAATTTAGCCAAATTACCACTACATTTTCTGAGGTATTTCCCAGTTTCATATTTTAACAATTCCCAGTTTAAACCAAAATAATGTTCTCGTTTTGCTTTGCTCCAATAGAAACCCAAAAGTCTATCCAGCTCTGATTAACCTCATTGTCAATAAATCCAGACATGTTCTGTGTCTGAGGATTGTACTGAATGTGTTTCTTTATAGCCATGGCATCCAACATCAGAGTTACACATCCATATTTAGCTGGGTCTTCCTTTTGTCGTCTTTTCAGCATGTCCAACATCATCATGTTGAGGCCAGGCTTGGCATCCACAGAACTCATCCACCTTCATAAAATGAAAAAGTAGTTATTTAATGTATTAAAGCAGTGGTTCTCAAAGTGTGGTACGCGTACCACTAGTGTTATGTGAGCTTTATAGTGGTATGCAGAGGAATCTCTGAATTAAATATAAATTAGACCGCGTATCCACCAAAGCATTTTTTTTTTTTAATTTTAATTGTTTTAAATGGGAGCGTCTTTTTTCATGTTGAGCACTCGGGCGTTTTTTTCTCTGCACCGAGAGTTGAAGAATGCTCACAGTGGAGGGACTAATACCGTCACACCCTGCTTGTACTACGACTGAACAACAATGGAGAAGTTAATATTGCTTGTCTCCGAGTATTTATGCCATATTACTTCAGTGGATATTCCATATCATAGCAACCACAACGTCTCAACTGAAAGAAAAAACTAAAATACGCTGCCCTCTCAAGCGATCACAGCTGGGCGTTTTCAGCTGGACACGTGGCCTTATTGTTGTTACTTGCCGCTACACATACTGTGTTATTTTTTTATTTTTTTTAATCAAGTGCTTTTTCATTTAAAAGTTAAATAAAAACTGTACTGTACTTAAATAAAGATTAAATGAAATTGTATTGTAGCTACTTAAGTTAAATAAAAACGTACTGTACTTAAATGTTAAGTACGATACATTTTCATTTAATCTTTAAGTACAGTTTTTTTTAACATTTAAGTACAGTACAGTTTTATTTCACTTTTAGGTACAATATATTTTAATTTAATAATTACGTTTTTTATTTACCTGGAAGTAAGCACAGCGCAGTGTTAATGTTAATGTTCAAACTGTGTATTTACAATGTTTTAAGAGGCTGCTAAATAATCTTATTAGGAATAAAACATTTTGTTGTTGTTTTTAAACTGTGCATAGTGCTACTGCATTTTAATGTTGGTCATAATGGTAGTACTTGGAAAGCCAAATATTTTCTGAGGTGGTACTTGTAAAAAGTTTGAGAAGCATTGTATTAAAGTATTTTGTAAAAGTGCAATCAATGAAATGAAGAATGCCTCTGTAATGTATGTGAATGTGGGAGACCAAGATGAAGAGACTTCCTCAAATAGTTACAGGCTTTTTGACCATGTAAATGAAGAGTGAGGACAAACTCCCTCTGTTCTTTTGTGTACTCATGGCCCTTTTTTGATAAGAGGTCTACCGGAAGATCTGAAATTAATTTAGAACAGACTAACTAGTAAGTGCTCTTCCCATAAAAAAAAATCTAAAAAGATGTTATTTTCATTTTACTAGAATAGAAACTGAGTCTCTCTTTCTGATATTCATTTCTGAGGTTCTTTCTCTTGAGATCCTCTAGAAGATCATGTACAGTCTTTGCCCTCCATTCCTGGTCCTTCACATTCCTCAACTTGTGCTCCAAACTCTCCACTCTAGCCAAGGCTTCACAGAGTCTGGTCTTTAGACCAGTGGGAGATGCAAGCAATGCATAGGAGTGGTCCTATTAGAGAAAATAATGAAAACATTTTGAGTAATGTTAATTTCACACAAAACACAGCCTCAGCTGTTTGGTGCATAACTAGTACAATGTCCTGTCAGCCGGCTTGCATTCTTAAACATGCTGGTGTTGAATATGCTTCCCTGGCTGACGCTGACACACACACACATACACACAAAACCCCTCTCCTCACACACACACACACACACAAACAAACACCCACTATGATAGCAGTGGGATTGAGAGAAGAGGTTAAAGGACTATTCTCATCATAATTATCTCATCATTTACTCAGCCCCCTTCCATCCCGGATGTGTAAGACTTGTTGTTTTGAACACAAATATTAGGATTTTAGAGTTTTTAGATGAGTACGTTGATAGAATGGAAGACGACAAAAAATTGTGTAAAAATCTCCAGTTCATGATCAAGCCAACATTGAAAATCATACACATACCATCTGGGATGAAATTAGAGTAAATAAATTAAAACAATTTTTCATTTTTGTGAGGGACAATTGTTTAATCTTCAATCCCCCTGCCATCACAGTGTTTGTGCTTGTATGTATATCATTCAATGTGTGCAAGTGTATATGTGAATGTGTCTGAAAACAGTGTCAGAGAGAAACAGATAGGATTGAATATGACCATAGCCATAATGCTCACATTTCTTCTAGTCTTAATACTCTCAACATTAGGCAGAGGAGGTTCGATCTCTTGGAAATCCTGAGAACAGTCCACTGGCCAACTCTCCTTGGCTTTCCTTGAGGCCTCTGTTTTCCTTGTTGCCACAGGATAAAATAAATATGAAATATCTATTTAATGACAAGTATCAAATCCTTGTAATCCAGTGACGATAAAACCTACTCTTTGTAGATGGGGGGGGGGGGGGGGGGGGGCTGAAGATCAATGGTTTAGCTCCATCCCTTATCCTCACAATTTGACCTGTCCTGTCAAAGTCCTCTGGCTTGAAGTGCTCACTGCATAGCACGGAGGACTCGCTTGCAGAAAAACCTTCCCTTCTTAGAGCTACTTCCCACTGCCTCCTCAGCTGTATGTTTTTGGGAAACCTTCAATAGGTTGTTTGCAAACACGTGATTCTCATGATGCGCGAAATGTCGCTGGAGGGCAAGAAGTAATTTTTTCTCCGACTTAAGAATGATATTAACACCAACTGTTCTTTCTGTTTAGAAAACAATGAAACTTCTTTACATTTATTCTGGAATTGCTCTTACACAACATTATTCTGGTGTGACATTCTTGACTTTATCAAATGTTATCTAAAAAGAAATAAACCTCAATGAGTCCAAATCCTGAGTAATGGAAATAATATAAAATTATTGCTGACCCTAACCTGATTCTGCCACCTCCCACTCTATTCACTTCCTAAATTGTCATATAGTGGAAAAAATCCATAGACGCTTATAGTAAGTGTCTCTGGCAACACGGCTGAGGCTGCGCCTAACCTGCCTTCCGTTTCCATCATACTCCTTCCATTTCCACTATACTCTCTCACACATACATATATTCTTCTCTTACATATACATATTTTCTTTAGACATACATGCATTTTCTTTACATTCATTTTTTATAATATTAAATGTATACTTTGAATACATTTCCATAAGAGCAAAATGTATAAATGTGTGCGTAAAATATATGAATATAAGAGGTAAATATATGAATGTGAGCATTAAAATATGTGACTATGAGAGCAAAAAATGTATGAATGTGAAAGGAGAATGTAAGTGTGTGAAAGTAGAAATATATGTATGTGAAAAGAGAATATAAGTGTGTGTGAAAGCACCAGAATTAATTATGGCTTGTATGGCCCCTCATACATATGCGTGTATATATATGAGGTTACGTCCACACGAAGACGGGTTTCTCCGTATCCGATCTTTTTTTTTGCCTCAAATTCCGTAAACACGGAGTCGTCTCAGGAAATATCTGCGTCCACACGGAATCACTGAAACCGACTGAAAACGATGTAGTACACATGCCGGACCAATATGTGGCGCTGTAATTCTGCCACAGAGATACACAAAAAAACAGAGAAGAAGACTTGGACCATGTGCGTAAACCTTGCGCGCTGAATATAAACTAACACACAAAGCAGAAGATTTTGCTTTAATAAAACTAATGAGCTCAGTAGGTTCTGCAGCACGAACACAGGCACGCAGTCTGACATTGTTGTTGTTGTTGTCGCTGTTATGTGACGTAGCAATGTCTGATTAGGGGCGAGACGTGGGCTGATGACGTCATCGTTTCAGAAAATATTCGGATTCGCCGCCCACACGAAAACATAAAAACGGCGTTTTCAAATTTATCCACCCTGGGACCCGGTTTCAAAAATGATCGGTTTCACTCTTCGAAAACGCCGGTTTCGTGTGGACGAAACGCCTATACGGTAAAAAATTTATGCGTATACAGAGAAACCCGTCTTCGTGTGGATGGGGCCTAAATTAGTAGCAACTGTTTGAGGTCGTTAGCTGTCATAAAGACACCTGTGCACCCCACAATCAGCCAAAGTCTAAGTAGCAACATGGGCAAAACCAAAGAGCTGTCAAAAGACACAAGAGACAAAATTGTAGACCTTCACAAAGCTGGAAAGGGCTACGGGGCAATTGCCAAGCAGCTTGGTGAAAAAAGAACAACTGTTGGAGCAATTGTCAGAAAATGGAAGAGGCTAATGATGACTGTCAATGTCCCTCGGACTGGGGCCCCACGGAAGATCTCTCCTCGTGGGGTATCAATGATGCTAAGAATGGTGAAGAATCAGCCCAGAACTACACGGGAGGAGCTGGTCAATGCCGTGAAGAGAGCTGGGACCATCGTTTCCAAGGCTACTATCAGTAATACACTAAGACGTCATGGTTTAAAATCTTGCATCGCACGGAAGGTTCCCCTGCTTAAGTCAGCCCATGTCCAGGCCCGTCTGAAGTTTGCCAGGGACCATCTGGATGATCCAGAGGAGTCATGGGAGAAAGTCCTGTGGTCAGATGAGACCAAAGTAGAACTTTTTGGTCTTAACTCCATTCGCCGTGTTTGGAGGAAGAAGAATGATGAGTATCATCCCAATAATACCATACCTACAGTGAAGCATGGGGCTGGAAGCATCATGCTCTGGGGGTGTTTTTCTGCACAGGGGACAGGACGACTGCACTGTATTAAGGAGAGGATGAACGGGGCCATGTATTGTGACATATTGGGCAAAAACCTCCTTCCCTCAGTCAGAGCATTAAAGATGGGTCATGGCTGGGTCTTCCAACATGACAATGACGCAAAGCACACAGCCAGGAAAACCAAGGAGTGGCTCCATAAGAAGCATATCAAGGTTCTGGAGTGGCCTAGCCAGTCTCCAGACCTAAATCCAATAGAAAATCTTTGGAGGGAGCTGAAACTCTGTGTTGCTCAGCAACAGCCCCGAAACCTGACAGATCTAGAGAAGATATGTATGGAGGAGTGGGCCAAAATCCCTCCTGCAGTGTGTGCAAACCGGGTGAAGAACTACAGGAACCGTTTGACCTCTGTAATTGTTAACAAAGGCTTCTGTACCAAATATTAAATTTTTTTGACTCAAGTGATCAAATACTTATTTGACACAGTAATTCACAAATAAATTGTTAAAAAATCATACAATGTGATTTCCGGATTTTTATTTTTAGATTCTGTCTCTCACAGTGGAAATGCACCTATGCTGAAAATTGTAGACCCCTCCATGATTTCTAAGTAAGAGAACTTGCAAAATCACAGGGTGATCAAATACTTATTGACCTCACTGTATATATATAAAGCGCACCGGATTAAGGCGCACCTTCAATGAATGGCCTATTTTAGAACTGTTTTCATATATAGGGCGCACCGGATTATAAAGCGCATAGAATAGAAGATACTGCAGTCAAACGTTTGACTGGGTTTGCGTTATGCATCCACTAGATGGAGCTGTGCTAAAGGGAATGTCAACAAAACAGTCAGATAAAGTCAAACTTTATTAAGCGTTCTGACAACTCCGTTCACTCCCATGGTAACGTTGTTCAAACGTTGATGTGCATATTAACAATAACGATTAACGATCACACCGGTGTGATTAGAACCTTCAGTGAGTCACGTCATCAACTGCTGAATTCAAATCTTCTTTCGCGCGTTGGCTGCCGAGCGCTTGTCATATTATCACAAATATACAGTGTTTTCAACCATATAATGCTTATTTTAGGTTTCAGACATTTAAAAACACATAAGTACAAGCAAAACCATACATTTATAGTTTGTAAAATACACGCTGATGTCTATGGAAGCAGCAATAATGATCCTTACAAATATAATCTGACAACATGTTTTATTGATATCATATACAGATTGTGTAGATAACTTTAAAGTTTACTCTGCTCTTCTCCCAGTTTAACCGGAGACTTACTTTAAGGTTTTTCGGGAAGAGAGGATGAATTTACATGGTCTTATTCCCACAGCTCGGATTCAGCGCGAACAAACATGGCGGCGCCCATCACCCGGTATAGATCAACTAACACAGTGATTATAAAAGTATTTTTAAACTACCAAATAAATTTACTTTCACATATTTGAGAATCGGAATATCAGATATTTCATAATATTGTGAGTATGTTTGTGAATATTAATAATTAAAGAAAGGAAAAAACAAAGTAAAAGCGATCCATGTGTCATACAGCGCTATTGTTGCTGCGGTGTGTCACATGACAAGCACGACGCGTCGCCATGGAAACAATAAGGCTATACATTCGAAAATAACGGTCGCCTGAAAAAAACTCACGCTGGGGGCTCAGCTAGAATATTTTAAACTCACGTGTGAAAAGGATATATAAGGCGCTCCGGATTATAAAGCGCACTGTCGTTTTTTGAGAAAATTAAAGGCTTTTAAGTGCGCCTTATAGTGCGGAAAATACGGTGTGTGTGTGTGTGTGTGTGTGTGTGTGTGTGTATGTGTATGGGTGATTCTTAGACTATGAGCACTTTATGTTCTTTGGTCATATTTTTACAAATACATATAATTAACAATAAAACCACCTTAAAAACTTTTTACTACCTTTCTATTATGATTTTTTCATACTTTTCAACCTCCTTATAGGTGTCAAAATCACTGTTTTCTCCTTGTCACACACCCAGACTTTTAAACTTCAACAATGAAAATACAGTTTAAAAATATTACTTATCTGGTAACTATTAATGTACCTGAATTAAGCACTAGTAAAATAATTACAATACATTATAGAATTTAATGTGAGACCACTATCAATATTACTTTTTACACAAAATATAGCTGTTGCACAGTATTAGTGTCATTTCCACCACAACACTGTAATGTCCCTTTAAAAAGTTTGTGTGAAAGATTGTTTAGGTGGTTTCTATGGAAATGTTCAGTGACATCAGAGCACATGTTGGACATGGAGGGAATTAAAATTTTCATCAACAACAAATGAAGAAAATTCAAGGTAAATATTGCTTGATCAGTTAATATATTTATTGTACGTCATTTCCAAACATGCTGTACCTTCAAGGGTGTTTTTAAAAAGCGAAACATTTACAGTTAAATAAGAGTATTTTGCATACATGAAATGTTAAGTATTAATTCAAAGCTAATCAGTGAAGCTATCTTCCATTTTTTCACAAAAACTACAGAAATGTAATTTCCACCACCACACTGCCTCTGTGATGGAAATGACATTTATGGTTACAAAGTTCAATTGATATGTTTAATGACTTTGTGAATTGAGTTTAACGAGTGTGATGACTTTTTCTAATAAATATCTCTACTGTTTCTCTACATTCACGTTCATTCATTGTCATTTCCACAACACCCTGTCATTTCCATCAACACCATAAAAATATTTAAAAAGTTCTCATCACATTAAAAATGAATCCACAATTTATGAGATCATGCTCTACTTAATATAAAATTCAAGTTAAGTTATATTTAATTTCTAATAAGCTCTTACCCAAACCAAAATTAAATTTCAGAGTGTGACAGGTGTACAGTTCAGCATTTGGTCCTTAAGGCAGTTAATTTATCTCTTTGACAAATGTATAATTATTGTACATTGTGGAAAAACTGGTAAAACTAGTTACAAAAATTATCTTAGACAATTCTTGAGTGGCATAAGTTATTCTATTTTTAAATAACAGCTGTATATTGAGATGTGGTGGAAATTACATTTGTTCATTGCAGGTCGGAAAATTTTTTAAATATTAGCAATTTCTCTTATAATCTAAGTTTGTCCTCTTACAGACCTTAAAACTAGACAAATTATTTAAATTTACGAGACTGTGTTACGTGACTTTTGAACAATATATATATATATATATATATATATACATGTGCATATGTATCCGTGTATATATAGTTGTTCGTGAGTCCCTTGTTTGTCCTGAAAAATCCTTCAGGTCCCACAAATTCTTTGGTTTTACATGCACTGCTATAGACCAAACAGTAGCAGTGAAGTGTCTCGTGGATCTTGGAGTGAGACCAAGTCTCATTCCATGGATTTGTAATTTTATGTCTAATAGTCCTCAAAGAGTGTGTTATCAGGGATATCTATCTGATTGGGAGTATCCTACATGTGGAGTTGCTCAGGGAACCATATTGGGGCCCATAATCTTCCAAGCACTGATTAACAATGCTCTCCAGGATCAAATAGACCACTGGAAATATGTGGACGACATGACCATGGCCCAGAGGTGGACTTCTCATCAGCCCTGTACTCTCCAGCACACGTTGAAGGAACTTGGCATCTGGGTAGAAGAACATAAAATGAAACAAATGCAAGGTCTTACGTTACCCGCATGAAACAAATACCAGCTTGTCCATCACTTTCTATAGACCAGAACATTTTGAAAACCTGTGACTCTGTTAAGATTTTAGGGGTTACCATCCAGAGTGATTTAAATTGGGATGGTAAAGTGAACCACATGTTGTCCTCAGCCAACAGGAAGCTTTTTGCTCTCCACCGGCTAAAGAAATTTGGCGTTCAAGATCAAGAATTGGTTATCATCTATACAGGGTATGTGCGCCCTGTGAGTGCAGTTCCAGTTTGGCACAGTTCACTGACTACTGATCAGATTAAAAGGCTGGAAAGTGTGCAGAAACGGGTCTATAAAATCATACTGAGACAAAGGTATGTAAGATAAACTGACAATCCCAGATGCCAAACAGAAAAATACAGGAGATCACCTATTCCCACATTTTCAACAAATTTTCATTTTTGGGTGAACTATTCCTTTTATTATCAACTTTGCACTAATTTAGTCAAATACAAAAATCACATTGGCAAACATATTTGCATTTGCAATAGTTACATTTACATCCCTTTTTTAACATATTTGAGATGTTTATACACCTTGATTGGAATCCTCTTTGTTATATTGGTTTTCTATAATTGACAATATCTTAAATTCAACTGATTGGACATGTAGGCTCCAGTGTATTAGTAATTGATAAATGAAAACATCTTTATGTAGACAAGCTGCCAATCAATGTGCTAATGACGATGTTCATTTTGAACTTTTTTAATTGGAGTTTAAACAATCAAATTTTTTACATTGTTTAGTTTCAGACCTACTCTCCAGCTCACAGCCTGCAATTAAACATGATTTAAAAAAACTTAAGTATAATCTTCAACTTGCTCTACTACCTTATTTACTGCAAGTGTCATAATAAATGAATGCTCACAGAAAGGCGTTCCAAATTTAGTGTCCAAGCACCCTAACACCAGAAACTAGGTGATGTCTGGAGTAGTTTTGTTCTTGGGGGGGTGGGCATTTTTGATACTAGGGATGCTCTTTTGGTTGTTCTTTTAAACGCTGTTTCATTTCTTCTGCGTGGGCCTTGCTGCGCTCCCTCTTTGCCCGATACTGTGGGGACAAATAGAGAGGCAAATGATTTAGCCCAAGACAGCCAGAGGTTTACTTAGAGACTTTACTTTACAAATCTTTTGATTTAGTGCTCATCATGGGTGAAAAAGATGACAAATATGCCCCCCCTCCATGTTATGAAAATAACCAGTAGATGGCAGTAGAGGACAACTCATCTCAGTTGCTATTTCAACATTCTTTACTACTTTTTTTTTTTTTTTTTTTAACCCATCTTGCTTTTGGATTTATTACAATATTACTATATGAAGTATACTAAGTGCAGGAAGTCACGAAGTCCAAAGTCTCATGTCCTCACCTCTTTCTTGAGACAGTCCCGCATTGCACGGTCCATATCATTACACGTGCCAAAGAACTTGAGGACGTTATGCTATAGATAGAACCAGACAATAATTACTTGTATTCCTGTTTTCAAACCAAACATTTTGCACCGTCTAAACATTTGTGCACAGGTTTTATAACAGATTATCAGAAAAAAATTATACAACCAGAATAACAGTTACAATCCAAAAAGTAGCATGATGCACCCAATACAGATCTAAAGTAATAGTTTACTCAGAAAATATGTCATCATTTACTTATCATCTTGTCTTACCTGCATGACTTTCTTCCAAAGAACACAGAGTTATTAAAGCATAGAAATTCTTCAGATGTCTTCCTTTTTTGGTCCACAGAACAAAATCATGAAGGTATGAAATTACATGAAGCTAAATATATGAGGTAAATGATTTTGTGAATGAATTTTCTTCATTCACAAAATAAAATTTTCACATGAAAATTAATTTTTACATTACTGCATTGTTTGTGGATTGTACAATTAAGGAGGTGAAATGTTAACTCTGAAAAGCATGTTTGCATGAGTATGTTTCCATACCTCCTTGTGGCACTGTTTGAGAAGTGTTATAAGTTGATTGCACTCGTCAGTATGTAGATGGGGCGACAGATCAGGATGCATCCTGAGTTAAGGCTGTATGTCTTGCAAGCTGTGACAGAACTTGCCCTGCTGGTGACGATCATTCTTAACGCAAGATCAACGTGAAGAGGGAGGGGGAAAAAGTAAGTGCCTAAAATTTTCCCAATACTCTACTTTCCAGTTAAGTCATTTTCCGATTTGGATAAGTTGTCTTAGTTCTTCTATGGAGTTATGCTGTCTCAATTGCCTTTGTTCATTCATGTAATCCCTGATTCTATGATGGTGTGTGGGACAAAGATATATTCATCTTCAAACAAAATGTTTTTGTGAATCATCTAATGTCCTTAAGACTGTTTCACAGTAGGGGAGACCGGGGACAATTGTAACACTCAATTCCTCCAATCAGAATCAAGCTAGAGTGATGAAACTTAATCTGCAAATGCTCAAGGAGCACAATCATTTCACCTCAGCAGAATTTTTTTTACAAAATACTTAATTCTGCTGCTGTCTAATGTTTAAATGATCGCGAATTTAAACTGCAATATAGGTTGCTAGCTAGCGTATGAGATCATTCAAAATCCATAAGACTTCAATTCATCTTTGGATCACAATTTAAAATTTGTTTAATATTCTCATAATTATTGTCCATCCATTGAATGTCCATGCAACCAAAACATTCACTCTTCAAAAATATAAAAAATACATTGTAAAAGTAATCCATATGAATCAAACTTCTTCTGAAGACGCTTCTTGCACCTCAAGCACAGTTGAGCTTCCGTGTTTACCATATTTAATGAGCTTTACGTATGTTTGTAGATCAATGTTCAATTCAAAATAAAAACCTAAATTAAATCTGTTCCTCATATAAAGTCAGCTTAGTTCAAATGAATCATTTTTACAATTTTTCTTTTTTATATATATAAATTTTGATGCTTAAATATTTGGGTTGCATGGACTCTTAATGAATGGACATAAATAATTAGAGAAAATAAAACAAAATAGCCTCATTTGTGTTCTGAAAATGAATTCTTATCGGTTTGAAACCACATAAATGAGAGTATATGATAACAGAATTTTTTATTTTTTGGGTGAACTATTCCATTAATTTACATTCACTTAAACATATTTGAAAACAGAAAATGTCAATTGTGCATTATTCATCAACGAAACTGACACACTTCTGTAAATCTGGCTCAGTTATCTGCCAATACTGATAAAAAATAAAAAAAAAAATAGGTTGATTATCAGGCCAATGATATTAGTTTATCACTGCAGAAACAAATTAGGAAATTTGACATAACATTAAGGATACTACTGCCTCCCCATCCCATCCCATCACTCATTTTAAAATCCTCTGAAATCTGGGACACTTACCTGCAACAGAAGAAAACATTTATTAATATTAATCCATTCAATACACTCAAATTTAATTAAAAATGTATTATATAAATAAGACATGAAAGTGGCATTCATAGAACTGTCGGTTACTATGACTTTACAATTCTCTTTATGACAAAATACAGCAAAGTTACTTTTCACAAGAGATGTTGGACACAGAAGCTCTGACACGTGTCCAAAAAAATAAATGCATCAGAGCTACAACTCTATTTCTAAATGTATATACTCTTGAGGACTTTTCACACCGTGGTGGACAAAAACACATTAATTAGAGAAAATTTAATTTGTAGATTTCTAGTAAGAAATATCAGGAAAACTTGATAGTACAGTTGGCAATATGAGCACCAGAGCCTTTATGCAAGTAGAGTGCTGCTTTCATCCTCATCAATTACATCACAAATATGCAAAAAAGAATGCTAACCCTGGGTTTATGACTGTACAATATGAAACGTCTGTTTATGAATACCAAAGGTTATTAGTTAACACCTATTAAGTGTAAAAAGTCCTTTTTGTGTCTGGAAATCAGTTTTGTTGCAAAGTTAGTGCATCGTGTCACCATAAAAGTTATTATACACACATTAGTGCTAGATAATATATTCAATATTATAATCGATTTATATTATATCAAGAATATAGAATATTTTTGAAAATCAAGATTTTTGTGCCAAAGATGACACCGAAAGGCAATTCGACGACTCCTGCAAACTAGCCAAGAAGTGCTTTTGTGTTCCAGCTACTAGTTCCCCACCTGAAAGAGTATTTAGTCCCAGTGGCATCTCTTAAACCAGAAACTGCTCATTGACTTGAGTACTTGCTTATGAAACACTTGCAGAATTTGAAAAAAATTATTTCAATGTATGCTTATTTTAGTACCAATATGTTCAAACAAGTGAATTACTTCGAGAATAATGTTTATCTACCAATCTAATGATATGACAAAGAAGAGATGTGATGTGAATTAAGCTGCTGTAATGGGATCATGAATGAATGGAACACAACAATTTGCCACGTGCTATTAATCATTCTGTCCAGCAGATGGCTACAGATACCACAACCCCTTTACGAATGATCCAAAAAGATTTGCAAAGGGTTTTAAGCACTTATCCAAATTTCAAAGTTTTCCCTCATCGGTAACAAAATCAACACGTTTTAAATCAAAATAAGTCATTATTTATTAAGTACTTCATTTTGAATGGTGTATTTTGCATATAGAGTTATCATCTAAACTAATTATCCCAGTTATGCTAAAAAGCACAAATCTGAATGGTGTATTGTGATTGATAATATTTGAAAATTTAAAGCATCACAGCATAAGGCTGCAACATACTAGTAACAGTACTGAGAGAACTTTGTTAGTACTAAAATGACTGGGGGGGGGCATTTTCTTTTAAATGCATGATCACTAATAAAGTAAGTAAAGTGACATTCAAGTTCACTGTCATCACGTTTTTAAAATAATTAGTTTCGTGTTGCTATGTAACACACTTTATACCTTTATCCATTGTTATTTTTCGGTGGTGTTAACCGTATAAATGTATATTTTGTGAAAGGTAAGCTTGTTTATTTTATTTTTTGAACTGTTTTTTGTCTGTTTTTTGACTATTACGTTAGCAGAAGCAGTCAATTACACATTGAAGTTATGAAAGATTATCAGCTCACCAATGGTCTCCTTATCTATAATCGATAGTCTGCCAGAGATGTCATTTATTTACTTTGTAATGCAATAGCCCGTTTTAAACCTCACTATCTAACTAATCATTAAGTTACATAAGCGGTGCATTGCGTTCCCTTCTTCTTCTTCTGTTTTTTGGAGCGTTGCTTTATTTGTGCATATCGCCACCTACCGTTGCTGTTCTTCTTCTTCTTCTTTCCGGTTTTACGGCGGTTGGCATCCAGCTTTTTGGTGCATTACCGCCCCCCTCTGCTCCGGAGTGTGGATCAGATAAAATTGTCTATTCCCTTTCCTACACTTACATAACACTCACTTAATCCCCTCAAATAAACACTCACTTACACACAAAACACACTTTAATTATCCATTAAATCCTGTTGATCCGCCTCCCTTAAAAAAGACATCAATATTTACTGTGTTTAATAACCCTTTTAATGTGATCTCCTGCACCCCAATCTCCCTCATCTTATTCTTCATTACCTGCCTCTGTTTCATATCTCTTACAAGTCATAATGACGTGCTCCACTGACTCCTCTTCTCGACATCCCTCACACAGCCCTGTCTGGTGCTTACCTATCATATTTAGTGTTTTATGCAGCAAACAGTGTCCCAATCTTAACCTCGTCATCACAGCCTCTTCTGTCCTATTCCCACTTCCCACCCTATCCTCTTTAACATTTCTCTGAATTTGGTATAAGTGCCTCGCTTTCTCCTCTCTATTCCACCTCTCTTGCCACCTTTTATTGATTTTCTCCCAAATTAAGCATTTAACCTCTGCTTTACTAACATTAACCATCTACGTTCTCTTTTGTTAGCGCCCTTTTAGCCAGCCAACATGCGCTGGGACCCAATTTGAAGTGTCATGATGCATTATAAAACTTAATTTAACTTTATAATAATGTAATATAGTCATTAACTTTATAATGTATGTTATTATAATGTGTGTGTGTGTTTTATGGATACTAAGTTCAGACCTGTCAACTGTGTTACTCATGTCAACTGTGTTATGTGTGGTTTTATGTTATAAATCTTTTAAATGTGAACTAAATGATTTAGTTACATATGTCTTTGGTAAGGATGGCGAATAACGCTAACTTCAGCATACTGTAGATTTATGTTGAAGAAAGTTTCATCCTTCATAGCATCTCACAGAACGCCCATTATGATGCCCCAAATTCATATTTTCAAATCAGTTAGACAGATAACATCAAAAACTCTGGTGAATAGACTCAAAACCCTTCAAACAAATGTGTTATCAAACATGTGGTACTTCATTCATGTTTCCTGTGACACAGCATTTGTCCGTAACACAGTTGACAAAATAATGAATCAAACGATAATTTTCATTAACATATTTAAAATTAGAGCTTAAGCTTGCCAAATAATTAATTTAGCACATTAAGGGGATACATTATTCAACCACCTAGTTTATTTATCAAAAAAGAATACTCATTTTCTGACTTCTTGGCTGACCTGAAATGTACCCCTAAATATAGAATGGCTCGGGGAAGTCGTGGCCTAATGGTTAGAGAGTCGGACTCTTCGAGTCTCAGGTCCGGCAGGAATTGTAGGTGAGGGGAGTGAATGTACAGCGCTCTCTCCACCTTCAAAACTACGACTGAGGTGCCCTTGAGCAAGGCTCTGAATCCCCAAACTGCTCCTCGAGCACATATTCCGAGTAACCATACTTGGCCACATGTCACGTCACGTATTAATTTAAATAATCTAAATGTATATATTTTGTTTTTAAGAAAAACAATCCTTGTATAATGTAACTGTACAATATAATTATACTAATAAAATAAAATATAAAAAAATAATTACCATTATTACAAAAAATAAATAATTTCTAATATTAATAAAAACTGGGATTGAGAGCATTCATGGTCATTTAATCCGAACGACATTAACTATGTATACAATGTAATGTTTCTTTCATTTCATAATGAAGAGCAACATAATGCACATTAGATCAGTGTATAATGTTTTATTATCATTTTGTTGTGCCGCAGAGGATGATGGGTAATGTAGTTTGAACGCACACGCCAGATTAAGTAAATAGTGTTTTCTGACAAGCTTCATCGCAGGTCTTTCTGAGCAGAACACTAAATGTGAACAGACTAAATTGTGTCATCAACATTCCCTTTCAAATCGTGAGGACTTGAATGCACTATAATAACTCTATTGCGTAAGAAAGACTTTTATGTCATTGCCCGCCCGCTTTAGACCGGAACTTCCGGCTCAGATCTCTGTTTGATTTCTGGCGGTTTGTTTTGAACGTCTAAAACGCGAAATATATATTATGACCATTTCTATTCATTTTTAACAACGTTAGAACCCTTTCGTCCGTACGATGGACGCACAAGCCACATCTGTTCTAAATCGGATAATCCGGAGAATACCGAACAAAAATATAGAAAATCTTTTGAAGAAATGGAACTGTTTATCATCAGATCAGCTGCGTGCCCTGGATTACACACGACCCAAATGGATCATAGTGGAACATGTCATCAGTTTCTGTGAGGTGAGGTCATTTACATCCATTTAAATTATGATTTAAAAAAAAAAAAATCAACAGTTAACGTTATGTGTGAAATAAAATCCATGAAATGGCATGCTACCACAGATCAGTGAATACTTCCGTTAATTTAAGTTACCGTCTTTTTTCATCTGATTTCCATACTGTTTGAGTCCCTTTTTTTAAATTACGATTTAAAACTATAATTTCAAATTAATTAATGTGTTCGGTGAATGCATATGACCTAATCAAAGTTTTATCATATGTTTTATCAAAAGAAGGTCAGAAATAGGATTATGTAGGATATAGTACAATATTTTTAATTGTCATCCAGCAGACTTCTATGTTATTTGCATCGCGGTGTTTTGAAACATGTCATGAATTTATGATAATAAAAAGGTTATGAAGCAACACAACACTTTGGAGTTATTATTATTATTATACTGGTTCTGGGACTCAGCAGGCAGCGAGTTTTGCTAAAATGATTGTGTAAAATCTCTCTCTTCCTCTCCCTGTTGTAGGAGAACAGACTTAACCTGAAGCACATCACTAATTTGGAAATGATCTGTGAGTGAAATTGACTTTTTTTAAACAAACATTTATAGTCATTTAAAAGTAAATATCTGAATTAACCCACTGAGCTTGACATTTATTCTGCCATTAGATCATATAGAAAATCCTGATCAAGGCACCTGGCATGCATGCCAGCTTGCTGAGGCACAGGGTAAACATGTTTTATTTACGCATTTCATTGTTAAATTGGTTTGAAGGAATGTACAATGAGCATAATTTGGTACATGTTAAGTGTATGGTTCTTTCGACTTGTTTAGAGAAATTAATCGTCTAAAGCGGTTCCTTTTTGTTTTCTCCACAGATGATGCGGTTTGCGTAGAGTTGACACAGTTTAAAGAGCAGTTTAAAGCACACTTGCATGGGGTCGTTCGACATGTAATAAAACAACTTCATTTGGCATTTAAGCTTTCAAATCCAACTAAACTTTCTTCAGTTTAAGAATTCAAAGTAATGTCACTTAGTAGTCTATTAATTAAAATCTTTTGATTTTGCTTTTGAAGATTTCCATTAAGATGAAGAAACAAGAGGATGAGGCTATATGGATTCGGATTGCATGGGGAGACAACTTCAGCAAACCCAACCACCTTAAGCCAACTTATGTTGTGCACCACCTGCACACCTCTTATGTGTTTATATCCAACCTCATGGCCAAACACAAGATATTTCTTTGTCAGGTGACCTTTTGATATGTACAGGTGCTGGTCATATTAATTAGAATATCATGAAAAAGTTTATTTATTTCAGTAATACCATTCAAAAAGTGAAACTTGTATATTCGATTCATTCATTACACACAGACTGATATATTTCAAATGTTTATTTCCTTTAATTTTGATGATTATAACTGACAACTAATGAAAGTCCCAAATTCAGTATCTCAGAAAATTAGAATATCAATTAAGACCAATGCAAAAAAAAAGATTTTTAGAAATGTTGGCCAACTGAAAAGTATGAACATGAAAACTAGTATGAGCATGTACAGCACTCAATATTTAGTTGGGGCTCCTTTGGCCTGGATTACTGCAGCAATGTGGCGTGGCATGGAGTCGATCAGTCTGTGGCACTGCTCAGGTGTTATGAGAGCCCATGTTGCTCTGATAGTGGCCTTCAGCTCTTCTGAATTGTTGGGTCTGGCGTATTGCATCTTCCTCTTCACAATACCCCATAGGTTTTCTATGGGGTTAAGGTCAGGCGAGTTTGCTGGCCAATCAAGAACAGGGATACCGTGGTCCTTAAACCAGGTACTGGTAGCTTTGGCAGTGTGTGCAGGTGCCAAGTCCTGTTGGAAAATGAAATCTGCATCTCCATAAAGTTGGTCAGCAGCAGGAAGCATGAAGTACTCTAAAACTTCCTGGTAGATGGCTGCGTTGACCTTGGACCTCAGAAAACACAATGGACCAACACCAGCAGATGACATGGCACCCCAAACCATCAATGACTGTGGAAACTTTACACTGTTCCTCAAGCAACGTGGATTATGTGCCTCTCCTCTCTTCCTCCAGACTCTGGGACCTTGATTTCCAAAGGAAATGCAAAATGTACTTTCATCAGAGAACATAACTTTGGACCACTCAGCAGCAGTCCAGTCAAGACGCTTCTGACGCTGTCTCTTGTTCAAGAGTGGCTTGACACAAGGAATGCGACAGCTGAAACCCATGTCTTGCATACGTCTGTGCGTGGTGGTTCTTGAAGCACTGACTCCAGCTGCAGTCCACTCTTTGTGAATCTCCCCCACATTTTTTAATGGGGTTTGTTTCACAATCCTCTCCAGGGTGCGGTTATCCCTATTGCTTGTACACTTTTTTTCTACCACATCTTGTCCTTCCCTTCGCCCCTCTATTAATATGCTTGGACACAGAGCTCTGTGAACAGCCAGCCTATTTAACAATGACCTTTTGTGTCTTGCCCTCCTTGTGCAAGGTGTCAATGGTCGTCTTTTGGACAACTGTCAAGTTAGCAGTCTTCCCCATGATTGTGTAGCCTACAGAACTAGACTGAGAGACCATTTAAAGGCTTTTGCAGGTGTTTCGAGTTCATTAGCTGATTAGAGTGTGGCACCAGGGGTCTTCAATATTGAACATTTTCGCAATATTCTAATTTTCTGAGATACTGAATTTGGGACTTTCATTAGTTGTCAGTTATAATCATCAAAATTAAAGTAAATAAACATTTGAAATATATCAGTCTGTGTGTAGTGAATGAATCTAATATACAAGTTTCACTTTTTGAATGGTATTACTGAAATAAACTTTTTCATGATATTCTAATTTTATGACCAGCACCTGTATTTCTTTTTGGCTTTCCTTAGCCATCTTTTGTTTGTTTCTATCTGTTCGACTTTGCTTTAATTTGTAGTGTATAACCAGATCTCGAGGCAACTTGATGCTCAACAGATTTGATCAATGGAATATTTTTTTTTTCTCCCCACAAAAAGTCAAATCTAATTTTTGTTTTGTTCACTCACGTTCATAGGCATTGGTAATAGCTACTAAGCATGACTCTATAAAGGACGGCCACCTGAGCACCAAGAGTCTCACTGCAATGAGGGACTTGCTTCTAAGACGTTATCAGCAGGTAACCTATGAGGGCTCTCCAACAAGTGGCACCTTGTAGCCCAAATCCAAATGTGTGCTTAATTTTATAAATCAAATTTACTTTGATTATCTGAAAAATGTAAAAATATTCGACCTAATTATCTGCATGTGTTTGTTTGCATTTTCTTAGAAAAGTTTATCAATTTACTTGATTTAAACAAAAAAATTATAATTCAAGCATATGTTTGCACTATAGAATACACCACAAAGGACAAATGTGGCAGTTTCTTTACCAACAGAAGTTTTTCTTTTTTTTCTTTTCATGTATAGAGGTATTGATGCATGCTTGTTATTATAACGATAACAACCAAGAGAAGGATTGCTTTTAGTGTGCAACAAGGATAAATACTAACTGAATTTGTAAATTGCATTATATTTTTCCAGCAGTATTCTTCAATAACCTTTAGCATTTTCTTTTTCATGATTTTTGCACTTACACACAAATGCCATGATAGCCTGCCGCAGGAGCCATGTTCACTATTTCAAAACACCTGAGGTGCGTTCCGATTGACAGGGTCTCTACCCAGTGTTCACTGCTCCCTACTCCCCAAGCACGGGATATCTGTTGAAACGAACTTTCACTGACAACAATTACTCATTTGGAACGTCATCGAAGAAAGGCAATGACGGGGTCACACAGATTATGATATAGCACAAATATTGTCATTTATTTTACTTTCAAATTCAAATATATATACAGTTATGTATCTAATAAATAGTCAAAATTTATACGTTTAGACTGTTAACGGATTGTAGTGGTGTCATCTCATACTTTCCCACTCGCAGTCTCAGAACGATTTTTTATTTACTTAAGGTAAATAAAAAATGAAAGCCAAAGCTGTTTCTCGCCGGTTTTACTTAGTTTCACCTATTCATACAATACAAATGTAACATTCGTCGCAATAACCATTCATAAATACTCTAATTTGTATGATAATAACAACATTTATTGCAACCCCTCCATTGCAGAGCCTTTTAAAAAACTCTTTCAATAGCTCTGCTCCATCATTAGTTCTACTGGTGCCGTGGTGCGCGATGACATTTGGGTGATTTTCCTTCCCCTCTTCCTGTTAAGTGATGAATCGATGTTCCCTTATTCCCAATGCATTTCGCAGTGCCCTTCGAACTGAACGTGTTTGCTCCCTTCGGATTGTAATCTCACTTAAGATGGCGGAATACCCTGTGAAGTCCACTTTATGGTCAAATAGAACGCACCTCTACTTTTTCACTGCCTCACTTTTAGTCCACCAAAGATGACATCATTTCCATTTATGTTGTTCTATCTACTAGAATGTGGACATACCCTGACCACTTCCTAATGTGGTTTGAGGTGTCTAGTTCCAAAGATGTCAATGTCAAGAATGCATTGAAGGCAGATATTGGAGAATTAAAATAGTCAAAATTAGAATTTTCTAATGAATTATGTTGTTTGTGATTTTTCAAGTAACAGTAAATGCTTGCAGATTTTATTTACTTAACAAATACTACATTTATTTTATGTATTTTTAATTTATTTATTTTAATTATTATAATTTTTTACTGACAGGTTTTTCCAAATGCACACTCCAGGATCCTACAGGACAGAAACACCCTTTCATCCCGTATGTACATGTTTTTATTTTATTCATATGTATCTTGCATAAGAATCAAAGCTGTTGATGTGAGGTGATAAATGTGGATAATCTCTCTCCACAAAGAAATGAGATGCTACAGAAAACGTGTATCAATTTGCAATGAGAGCTTTAGGATCATGGATCATGAACCAAGGCATAAATTAAAAGCACACTAGGTATAAGTTTATAATTAAATGGAGTATTCAAGTCAGATGTCAGATTTAAACACTATTCCAAATTGGCAATAAAATTCCATAAACATAACACTTTATGGAACTTAAAAAAATAAAAGTGTTCTTTGTGTTGACTTAGCAGATATTCTTATATAAATTCATCACTGTGCTATGCTTTGCTATTGCGTAAGCAGTGAGTGAATAGATGTAATGTATCCTTAAGTTATATCCTGTGATATAACTTAACTATAATTAATCTATGTAGTTTTGTTGGTCTTTCCTTGTCTTTTTTACAGATCCCTGTATTGGAAAGGAGCACAGTGACCATGAAGAGATGAGACATCAGATGTCCTGTGAGGCATTTGGACACGGCCCTTCACCAAAGCTAGAAACAGCGGTGTATAGAGTGAGTGTGTAAACCACTGATCTCACATAACCACCTTTAGATTGAATATCAGTAGTTTATTTGTTATATAAATTACATGCATTTCAACTAACCACAACAAACAAGCTTAAACAAGCCTCTTGAAATTCATAAATGGGCTTTGCTACACAGATCCTCTGTTTTCTCCTAGCTTGAGACAAGGTACAGGGGAAATGGCAACCACACCCTTGGTGACAGAGAGGAGTTCTTCCGAGGGGTGGTCAAGTTCTCAAGCAGCAGTCTGCTAGATTCCTTGCGCCACTGTGTTGCTTCAGGTGAGAGGTGACAGCAACCTTTCACTTGACAGAAGGCAAAATTGTCTGAAATTGCCTATGCTTACCACTCGGGCCCTCAGCCTTTGTTTTTTTGCTTCACTGCAGTTAATAAAGTATTTATTTTTCTTTTGGCAGGCATGGCTGAGGGTCCAGTTACTCCACTATTGTCAGCCATCACTCAGAGAGGAAGGAATTTTTTTGTGATCACAGACAAAGGCCCTGGTGTTTCCAGCCAAGCATCAGCACAGAGAGCCTGATCACAACAGACGTTTTAAAGAAAGATCAGTTCAACCGGGATGTGCATACATGAGAATATATATTTTGCATCCTGCAAACCAAAAACATTAGAGCAGTTTTCAGTTTCATAAGAGGACATGTCTAAGACAGCTGTAATGATCCAGCATGGAGAGACTAAATGTTTTTACAGGTAAAACAGCATGTATTATTTTTAGTATCATTTGAGCATGGTTTAAATAAAGGTTTTGAAAGAGAAATGTTTTCCTCCAAATTTTGTGTATATGTCTTAACTACTTGGACAAACTTTCTTGCATCATGCAACCAGTCAATATTGCATGACAGGATTCATTAATAAATGTTGACCATGGAAATTCAAATTCGATTCACACTTGGTGTTTTGTAACCATTAATCCTTATTTTGCAATACCACATTTTTGGCTAAAATAAAACTGGTAAACTGGTTTCAAAGAAAAGCACATCTGAAAGCCTCTGACTTTGCCTGAAGATTTGCTTTGTTCTATAAAAGAGTATGTGTTGAAAATACACTACACCTGTATATCAACAGAATTTTCTGGGGCCTTTTATGAGCCAGCACCAATTAATGGAGTGAACTACTTTAAGGAGGACTAGAAATGCTACTTAAAAATTAAGAAAATAAATCAACTTAATTCAAACAAAAATCGTAAGATTTGCA
This sequence comes from Barbus barbus, assembly GCF_936440315.1. Lineage (NCBI taxonomy): Eukaryota > Metazoa > Chordata > Actinopteri > Cypriniformes > Cyprinidae > Barbus > Barbus barbus. The sequence goes on from NC_136750.1 coordinate 9,582,747, forward strand.
TAATCGAAAATTAATATATCAAAACATGAGGTCTGTTTTGAGGGAAAGTACCACAGAGAAAAGATGCATGTAGTTTGATTTCTTTCAGTTTTGTTAGATTGACTAAGTCTTGTATCAGCCTGAGTGGCTGACAGAGGGAAGAAAAGAGAAAGATGCTTTGACACAATCTGTATTGTAAGAAGCGCTATATAAATAAAAGGTGACTTGACTTGAAAACAGGGGACAAAGTTATATAATAAATAACAAGCAGGGTTTAAGGAATAATAGTTGCTAATTACATAGGCATATGCTTTAACACTTAAGCATGTCCTCTCTGTCTACAAAACAACGCTGTTGTAGCACATGCACAATTGGCATTGTCTTGATCTAATAACCATGAGCGTCCCATTAAAGATGTCATCTTGATGGCAGATTATGTCTCTCCACAATCCCAATTTCAATAGGACCTTCGCACATATGCTAGTCATCCATGATGTTTGCTCTGCTGCACCATTTGCTTTTGCTTCTGCATCTGTCGCTTAATAAATCTCAGATTTGTTATTTAATTGCATTTTACAAGAATGTCTCAACTTTTACTGATTTGGGGTTGTACAACAGCTGTAATAAATTCATTTATGTCCTCCAGAAAATTAATAAATGTAACTGTTTGACTGTCTCTTTTGACTCTTTTCTTTTCCAGCAACATAATTTTAAAGAAAAATACAGTTTCAAAATTTGTAGTTTTATAACCTAGATGTCTTCTTTCTTATTCTCTTTTTAGCTAGCTTCCCAATTCCTTTTACAAAGAGCTTATGTCATTCAGCGCCTCTAAGAATATGATCACCAAGCCATTTTATCCACAGAATGGCCATCTATAGGCATATGCTCCTGCCAAGATAGTCACTTCACATACTGCACAGAAAACCAAAAGATATTCCACGTGAGTCTGACAAGTTCCTCTGAGCGGCCAGACACGTGAATACCACAACCCAGGTTGTGAAACCAAGCCCTTGCTTGTAAGAGGACATTGGCCAAAGGGGAGCTTACAGTTCCACCATCTCAGTAAAACAGGTCAATGTCTCAAGTCCTTAACTCTGTTTAAGAGTGCAGCCTCTATTACCACAATATCACAACTCGGTGTGAGGTTTGTGTCACAAATGAGATGCATTGCCAGAACTGAGATAGCAGTTGGAGAATGGAGCGCATGTGTTTGACCTTGAGATGCATCCCCATTATTACTAAGTCAAGCTTAATTCCCAAAAATGTATTTGTACAGCTTTTCCCTGTGTTCGCTCAGTACATTCTCAAACTGTTTTACTAATAGACAACCATCAAGTTCAATAAACACTCTGCTCATTTCAGTGGGGGGATTACCGCTTTTATGTGTTTGCGAATGTGCTCGGGGCTGATGATTGATGAAAACTTCAAACTAATAGGCCATCCCTCTGAATCAGACCTCATGAAAGTGTGCAACATTTCACAAACCTGTCCCCTGGGTATGTGTGGAAAATAATTATTCTGAGAGATCAATCTGTGCTGGTGCTCTGACAATGGCAGTTTCTATTAAACACAGGGTGGAGGGTCATCGAGCCTTTGCTTGATAAAATTTGCTTGAATGTTTTGCTGGAAAATGGAAATGGGAATGGCTGTATCTCACTGAGCATTGCACTGGTGGCATCTGCTACAGACAAGCAGAACTTATTTAGCACGAGGGATTGTAGTCCTGAAGGAGAAAGATTCAAGAGGGGATAGCATTCTGCACCCCCAATGCTGAGCAAACAGAAAACGAAAGGGAACTGAGAAACGGATTTCACAGGTCCTTTTTTAACCATGTTATGGAAATCATTGAAATATACTAGATTTTGTGTCAATAATGAAACAAATGTTTTCTAACTTGTGTGTGAGGGATCACATTATGGTGTATTCGCTTTTGTGGCAGTTTCTACTTTTAAACATTTACAGCCTTTCAGAATGTTTTGTTTTTGATATTTCATAGGAGGAAATATTCTATGATCTTTTGACATTTTAGTGATGTTGTATCTGTTTCAATCTCCACAGCATTGTAAATCCTGCAAAGGTTTATTTTTTTTAATGTGTTAATTTATGACACTGCATGAAAAAAAGAAAAACTATTTAATGCTGCTGCTGTGGGAGTGATGGTAAATTTGGCATTGTTCTCTCCTCTGCATATGCCTCTCTGTTTTTTTTTTTCTCTTTTTAAAAGTCGTGAGAACACTATTGTGGAGTTTTTCTTTTTGCTATATAACCAAATGGTAAGGCAAGAAGATATATCTGATGTAGTGTCCTGTTCACCACTATAGAAGTTTACCCAATTTTGACAACGTCTGCTTCTGAGAAAACCAGAATGGCTCGTTCGAGCTGCATGCTTCTGTTATGGAGTCCAAAAGCTGCCAGATGGATGATCCACAAAGAAATGGTATAATAAAGTGTACGTAAATATTTTATGTCAACATGCTTATTTCTAATGAGTAATGATGGGGACATGTTTTATTTCAGATGCAGTCAACCTTCAGAGTGTGTAGGCAAGAGTGAAGCTTTGGGCAGTGACATCTTGTGGTTTGACCAAATAAAATATATGAGATGGATGTGGACTTGTGAGTAGAGCAACTGAAATAGGACATCAATGACTTAGAGGTGGGTGATATATGGCGATATAACCAAAATTTGATAAACCTATTATTATATTTACACTACAATTCAAATGTTTGGGGTCAGTCAGTAGTGTTCTTAGGCACTGTGCAAACCACGGCCCCACTTTTGCGAAAAAATTGTCTCACAGTTCTGTCCTTATTTCACACAATTGTGAGTTTATATCCCACACTTTTGACTTTATAATTTGCGATTGCAAATTTATATCACGAAATTCTGATAAATGTTTTTTTTCCACATTAAAATTTCATGTTCCTTTTTTTTGTGAAATTCTCTGGCTGAGTGAAAACTGGTAATAATTTACTACTAAAATGCATTATAAAGACATTCAGAATGTGCTGTTGTATTGCTTAGAATGCATTGTTATTGCATTCAGTTTTCCAGGGTTACAGCAAACAAACTAAAACAACCAGATGTTAAGTAACATTAAGATTTAGTGTGTATACTGTGTGATCTCAGGTTAAATCTGTCAAAACAACAGCAAAGTCCTGTCGTCACCGAGACGAAACACAGCAGAGGAAAACAGTCATGCAGGACACACTGATCATGTTTGCCCTGTTTAATATATTTTAGAGAGGCAATGCAAATGCAAGGGGCATTTAAAAGAACTGATACTGTCAATAGATGCAATGTTTCCAGGTCAGTTGCTTAAATATTTTGTATGACTTTAAGTTACCACCCAGGTAAATTAACTATGTAAATGTAAATTCTATTAGCTTGATTAAATGATTTGCCATTAAAAGCTTAATGAACTGAATGATTAATTCAGGTAGAGGGTACAAATTTTGTTAGGCCCTCTTATGTCTAACTAAACTCTGTATCGTTATATACAATTGTCACTGGCCTAAATCAAGCAACACAATGTTCTCCATTTTGATCCATCTTTACCTGTTTAATGTCACCTGCTCACTCAGTTCCCAAATGACCATGGCACCTTTCCATTAATTCATTAATGCATGTGCTGTAAATCTAATACATATTGCATTGCTGATCTAAAATGTATCATCAATAAACTGAATCTGGATTATCAATAAATTGGACTGACTTGTCTTAATGGGGTTTTGGTAGACCTATCCTTTATAAGCTTCTCATATTGTTTCAACCCACTTTGTGTTTCATTACACCTTAACATGTCTATTCAAAAACTTTGTTTTGGATTCGTTTTTTAACATTCACAACTTCACACACCATTTCTAACCTTGCTTTTATGTATGTTAGTAAGTGTGATGTGCCCAACAATGTTTAATTCCTGTAAATGTGCATTATCGATTTAAATAATTTCAAATAAATAACTTTTTGTAAATGTTCAAAATTGATTAAATGTGCATTATTGATTTAAACAATTTCATATAATTAACTTTTTTATTCAACATTTATATTTCTATATCAATCTTTCTGTTAACCAAAAACCCTGATATAAGCGTTGTGTTATATATATCGTGTCTGAATGTTCTGTCTACACTTCGAAGTGATCGTGATTTGCTAAACTTGAATGCATAGCCATCATATATTAGCCTCTAATGCTGTAAAATGAATTGTTAGCACATTCATTTAAAGAAACTGTTGCATGATAAGCCTTACACATTTAAAGGTCAGGAAAAGTCACGTCAATAATATGTTATTTCTATTCAGATTTCTTGCATCTCTCTCTATTATTTTTTTTTCTCTCAGTTCAGATGGGCTTTATTGACATGAATGTTTCAAGAACCTTTGTTCACACAACATCAAAATATTTTTTGAACAGTATGCAATAATATTATTATGAACATTAACTGGTATGAAGATTGATATAATTATTTTGTATCGTATGTGCGCGCTGTGGTAACTAAGATCTTTTAAATATGAAATTTAAAATGAGATGTTCCTTATTTCTTTCACTTCTCTCTCTTTCTGTCTCGTAGGAGTCGGTGAAGACGTTGTCCATGAAGTTCTTTCTATGTGGTTCATGTCATGAACAAATTTGTTTTTGTGTGTGTTCAAGTTCAGCTGTTACTTAAAATATACACAATCTTAAATCTACCCCCAGAGTCATCCTTGTGTCTTCTCTGTACTTGAACATGTGGTTGATCTAGTGACTGAAAATACTACACCATGATTTCTTGTTTATTTGACTTCAGTTATTATATTATGCTACTTAGAACCAATAATTACTCAACATTCCTATGAACCAGGTTTAATTGCAATAAAGAAAGTATTATTTGGGTGTAATAAAACTCTAAAATTCTAATGTAATTAAAACTGGGAGAAAATACTCCCTTGATGGCCCTTTTTTGGGTCCTCCAAAACCAGGGTCCTGGAAATGCGTTCCTGGGACTGCGGTTCTCCGACTCGGTAGGTGGCGCTGTCACAAAAAACTAGGGTCCTAGAAATGCGGTCCTGAAAGTGCGGCCTCCGATACTGCAGACGGATAAATGAAGACGTGTGCTTGCTGTCTATGCGTCTTCCGGAAGTATATGTGCAGACTGTCTGCCGTTAGTTGGTTGCTATGCGACGTGTCCCGGAAGTAAATGTCTGCGTTGTGGTGTGTAACGTGTGTTGAATCATGGCTGCATCAACAGTCAACAGTAATAGTCGTCACAAAAGGCAAAAATGCAGCGAGAAGCTGCCTTTACAAGACAGAGAGATCATTAAACCCCCCATAACAGAGCTCACCAAAGAAGTGCGTACCAACATCCTCTGTACGGTGGAAGGATGTGGGAAGATTCTGCCTAACACTCCAGCACTCAACATGCATCTGGTCAAGTCCCACAGAATCAAGGTACAACTCTACATCAGAACCATGCTACATTTGTTATTTAATGTTTTTACTTCACTTCCGCTTCATTTTACAGGTTGAGTCTTATTTCACTTCTATCTTGACTCTTTTACAGTCCATTATGTATGTCTTTATAATATTTAGTTTTTTTTCTGATTCTGACAGATGAGAATCAGTTTAAAACATTTTATCCTACTCTAAACACAGCTATATAACATGCTCCAGATTTGCCATATACCAGCACTAGGGTAACAAACAACTTTGTACTTTTAGTTAGTTATTGTGCTTGTCTTCACGTGCTATAATATAAAGAGAAATCTCACAGTCAGAGCTATTCTGGGGATGTTAAGCATCTACCTTTGCCAGCGTGTAGCTGTAATTGGCAATGGATTGAGTAAGAGCTGCTTGACAGCCTGAGTGACATAACCCAGAATGAGCCAGGGCTGTTTGCCAGACATAGATTCAGATTTCTTAAGTCTTTGTGACACAGCCATTTTAGGATAGTTTGTGGTTTGGTCTTAGTGACTTAGGAGTCCTCTTCATTACTCCTAACGTTTCACAGATTTCAGAGCTAGTTTTAGTGCTAAAACGCTTTGTGAAATACTCTTAGAGCAAAAATTTAGGAGAGAGAATCAAGGTACAAGGGAGTCCTAAATTTAGGACGGACACGGCCATTATTTTTAAGATTTTCTCCTAAATTGGCGAGTTATGAGCTACTTTTAGCCTTGAGATGTTCTGTGAATATGGGCCCTGGTGTCTGTCTATTTGCTGTGCAGCATGGGAAAGCAGTGTACTGTTGTTCTTCTTGTTGCAACCCGTTAATTAAAAAAATACCAAATACCAAAATGTTTTCTTGCTACATGCACAAAAAACTATTTTCTTGCTGCTTTTTTGTTTTCTCACTACATTTGCTTTGATTTCAGGAGGGGTTGGTCAACCCTACAATTAGAAAGGACATTAAGGAATCACAAAAGCTCTACTGTTGCCCAATAGAAGGCTGCCCAAGAGGACCAAACAGACCCTTTTCTCAGTTTTCGCTTGTTAAACAGGTATTTGCCATTGCTATTTGTCTGTAGTTTGATTTTTTTCTTGTTTCGTTATTTTACTGTTCCTTTGGTAAACTGACACTAATACATTTTTTTTATTGTATTCTAGAACTTGATGTATAATTTATGTCCTACTAGGAAAACAGCTGACTAACATGTTTCCTAATCTTACTAATGGTGTAGCACTTTATGAAGATGCATGCAGAAAAGAAGCACAAGTGTTTGAAGTGCAGTAATGGCTACAGCACTGAGTGGGACCTGCGGAGGCATGCTGAGGATTGTGGGAGGACATACAGCTGTACATGTGGTTGTCCTTATGCCAGTAGAGCAGCACTACTGTCTCATATCTACAGAACAGGCCACGAGGTTCCCAAAGAGCACAGGTACTCATTTTATCTGGCTAAAAGTTAAAACTGGTTTTGTGGTGGTAAATCTTGCAATAAGAAAACATTAAAAGAGCATGGTGTATTTTCCACCTTGGCTTGCTTTAAATCATAATACTAATATCTTCTTTCAAATAAATAGCATGTCAGACCTAGGATAATATGTGGCTCAGGACAGTCACTTCGTCTTTTATTGCTAACTTATATCCCAGTGTAAGGTTGTTAATCATACTGAACGTCTTATTAAAATGCAGTGCTTGTCTTAGGTATCCACCAGTGAAGAAGAGGAAAATGGAAAGATTGTCAAGCTGTACAACAAATTTTATGCCTGATGAACTAATAAATGAAATTCCAGACTGTAAGAAAAAGCTCAGCGAAGGAGCAGTCCCTACTATACTCGTCTCTGGAACCTCGGACACAGCACAACTCAACACTAACCACCCCAAAAACACTCAGAAGCTCCTTCTCCCAAAGCCCAAAGTGGCCCTAGTCAACTTTCCTATTATGCAGTTCACCCACCTGCCTGTTTTCCTACCCTCCGCGGAAAGTAGTGCCTTGAGGTCATTGGTCTTGTCTGTGGATGCACAAGGGTCCATAAGCACTGTGCATATTTTGTCACCGTCTGTCAGCACAGTGGTGTCTGATCTGAACAATAAGACTTTCAAAGAGGCCTTTCCTGTACATACATCAGGCCCAGAAACAATTAGCACAGGAGTACAGGTCAATCTTGAGAGTCAAGCTTCTGTGGGAGATCCAGTGGATCTTGGATCTAGAAACAAAAGCACTTCCGCAAACATTCAAACTGACATATCATACCTGAACAAAGGGATGGATGCTGGACCATTGACTGTTTCCCCCTGCTGTGATGCCTCGGTGTCCTCTTGCTCTCAGACAGACATCAGCGTAAGCGCTCAGATTCAGCTGCCTGTTAATGTGCAAACCCAGACACTACCCTCACGAATCAAAGCCACATTTTCCATTGGAGCGCAGACAGATGTTTTCAGTTTCTCTTCCTTTAATGTGACCCGAGAAACACAAACGAGCTGTTCTGCAGCCCCAGTGGATGAAAGCCAAATGGACCAAACAATGTGCACAAATCTTTTTGATACTTATACTCTCAGTGTCTCCACTCAGACTGCAGCGGCTGATGCACATTTCAGAACCAGTGGTTTAGAAGATCCTCTGACCAGCACTGGAGCTGGGCTTTTTGAGGACAAGACTGCTGCATCCATGTGTTTTGGGGCCCAGACTGACATTTTGCACCAAAACACAGTAGCAGACAACCAGACTCAGACTATGATACTTTTCCGTGACCTTGAGAATATACTTTCAGACAGCATGACTGGGGCAGCTTCAAGCTGTGCTTCGGGTTTAGTTGCTACGCATGAACCGCATCATACTGGTATTGACTTTGACTTTGAAGAGTTCCTTAATGCGACACACATTCAGACTCAGACAGAAGAAAGTGCTTTAAACAGTCTGAACACAGAGACAACTTTGGAACTCCTAGACATTGAGACACAGACTGACTTCCTGCTCTTCGACAACCTTGGTAATGGGCACAACAGTGACGTTGGAACAAGGGTGCAACCAAGTGATCTGGAGCTTGAGATGTTTGACACTCAGACCCAGACAGACCTTAACTTCTTGCTAGACACGGGTGGGCACATGCCCCTTGGCAGTATCCTCAGACATTCTAGTTTCAGCATGAGCACAGACTCTTCAGACACAGAAACACAGACCGACGTCAGGCCTGCTCCACTTTCTCTGCCTTGCTCCCATGATGGGCAGGTGAGGCTCAGCACTGCTGAAACCCAGACCATCTCCAGTTCCTTTCAGAACCTTGGCCACCACCACTTCCACACTTGCAACGAGACCCAAACTGCAGTGGATGACTTCCTTTCAGCAGACTTGACCTGGAACATAGAGTCTCACTTTAGCTCGGTGGAAACCCAAACTTGTGAGGAGCTCATCTCACTATTTCAACACAATGAAAAAGCCAAAAGCTGAATGCTCCATCAAAGGTGATTTGGTTGATTTAGGTCACAATCCTAGTATCTCCCTCAGCAAGGGTGCCAGAACTTTAAAACAGTTCCTCACAACCATCTAGAGCTCATATCTGTCAGGTAATAATTGTGTGTAATCACAAAATGTTATTTTAGACACAAGTCCAGAATAAGGTATTGCATAAGTCTAAGGATGTATAAGTATACCTTTGCAGCACTTTATCACCTCACTATTAATGATCAACATATATATCGGTAGTTCTTAAAGTATTCTGGTCAGGTCAGAGCCTCTTGTGGCAATGTGTAGTAAGTTTGTTCTGATGTTACTCAGAAATCAGACAGAAATTATAAACATTCATTCCACGAATAAAATGTATTATCTCGTAGGTATAATTTCTAGTCTGATATTGTTTAGATGTCTTGAGTCTTACTGTCTTTGTACAATGCTGTTTTTTTTTTTTTCTAAACTCGGGCTGTTTGTTTGCTTTGTGGTATAGAAAAAATTGTTACATTTAATAGTGCAATGCTCTAGACCCATCTGATAGCCACTGTGAGTATATTTAGGTCTTGAGTCATTACAAAATTCATGCAAATATTTCTTGCGGACTGTTATGGCATAATTTAATAGTTACATCCTCAGTTGAATTTGCATCTTATGCATGTTTCAGACATCACATTTCCTTCAAAAGCAGAGCTGAGGATTTGTTCTTGTTTACTGTGATTTGCATTCTGTACTGTGAGTAGATTCAAATACGCAAATCACAAATGTTTACCGAAAAACAAAACCTTTAATTCTTTGAAAGCAAGAATCAGTTTTGATGGATTATTTTTATCCCTCCTTATGATTTTAAGTAACTGTTTACAGTGTTTAAACCTTTTGTTGATGCCTTAATTTAAGTGTTTATGTGCTTTTGGCTGAGATAATGAAATCACAGTGCTGCTTAATGGAGGAGATTAAGAATTAATGTCCTTTTGTTTTTATTTTCTTTATTGGAGTTTTAGTGCGTATATTTATTGTTTGGGTTCTTATGAATGTTTAATCTCTGGATCAAAATTCACTACTCATTTGCCTTAGACACTAAATATGAAAGGCAACCATAGCTTTATTTTCATTTAGCGTGTGTGTGCGTGCGTGTGTGTGTGTGTATATATATAAATGTAATTTGCTATGAATTCTTTCTGAAATGTCCAATTTATTTGTACTCCTGTAATTTATGTATATAGTGGAATTTCCACAAGTAGAATGTAAGTGACGCAGTGTCTGTTCCCTTTATGACGTCACACTGGCTGCTTCTCAACATTGTAACCGCAAAAGAGCTTTAGTATTTTTATGCCAAACTCTAGGAACTCTCGTATTCAGCCACATTAATTGAAATGCTATTTAGATCTTGGAATAAATACTGCAAGTAAATACATGCTAATTTTGTGTAGGCAATGATGATGTCATAGTGAAAACTATTGCTATAGAAAACTTGAAAGAGTTCAAGTGTTTCTCTGTAAAGAGTGCATGCATATGTTTGTGCCAACAATAACTTTTGTGTTGCTTTTTGTTTTTCACCATGTCTTATTTAATTTAGTATAGGACATAATTTATAATTAGGTGTAATAATAATTAAAAAAATTTTTTTTGTTCTTTAGAGGTTGGTCATGTGTATAATCTAACTATGTTCTGTTGTTTAGAGGCTATGCTGATGCACATGAAACTGGAAAATAAACTGCAGAAAAGAAATCTTTGGCCATTAATTGAATCAAGCATAATACTGCTATTTATATTATATACAATAATGTGTTTTATTTTCTTCTATTCTCTTTTATTATCTTGAGCACATATAAGTGTCTGCAAATGACTCTGTTCTAAATCTAAAATATTTTGGCACATTCAGCTGGACAGATTTGTAGAACTTTCCGTAGTTGTGATAAATTTCATGGAATCAAAATAATACTTTGAACCAAGTCTGAAAAAAAAAAAAAATCAACAACCACTGAAGGTTGCATTTTTTTGTTTTTTGATGATCTCTTATGATCTTGGTATTCAAAGCCATATACCAATGGCACAGGATATAAAGTACTACTCAATTGACTATTTGTAAAGGATCAACTAGTCTACACACCTGAATTCAGCTGTTTTTTGTGAATGTTGGACAGTGTTAGCTAGTTTGAACACTGAACATGCATAGTAAAATAGCATGGTTCTGAGTAATTGGATGCTGCATTCTCAGAAAAACCATCAGACTTCTCTTTATCGCTTTGTTTCGTAGTCATCTTCATGTAGCACACATTTTCAAGTAAACTGAAGTGTGAAGCTTTTGTTCTAAGTCTCTAAACGCTTATTTGTCTCCAAACAGTATGGTGCAACAGTGTACAGAGAGTTCAAAGATCAATAATAGTCACACAGGCATGTGAACTCTCGTTCCAATCAGCATTAGTCGATGAACTTCAGGTCTTTTCAGATCTCTTGCTTTGTGGCTAGAATACAATCTATAACTGATGTTGTTCCTGGTAGAAGGCCTTGTCAATTCTTCCTGTCTGAGGTTTCTTCCAAGTGCATAGAAAGCCTGGGGTAATGTATTTGACACAGTGCTGAAGGGTAAATCATACTTATTTTGAAAAGTTATGTTAAAAATAGATGGTAGGTGAATGCTTTCCTGGGATAGCCAGTGCTTTGTGCAGGGAGATCCCTTTAACCTGTAGCCATTCTCTTCTGGAATAAAGTCTGGGAGGGCATTGAAGACAGGGTCACCACTGACACTCAATCTTTCACCAGCAGTGACAGCTCCGGTGGCATCAGGCATCATGGCCTTGGTGACAACTTCTGCTGGGTGGCAATCTGTTGGCTCCACTCTTTTACAAAGACTGTAGTTCCTCAGGTTTCTGGACTCTTTGACAGGTGGCAACACACTAAAGTTTCTGATGCTAAGAGCAACTGTATTTTCCTTCAGGATTTGACACGGTTCTGTATGGAAATGGTGGACTGATGGTGATTTTTGTGTACACTGTTCATCTCCAGACAGCAACTTGTTGATTAATGGTTCTGACATATTTTGCAGAGGGAAGCTGAGAGAGTTTAGTTCATCTGAAGAGGAATTGTCAGTTTCCTCTGCAAGATCTAGAAGGGTTGGGGCAGTCTTTCTGAAAGTTTTCATTGAATTTCCAGCAGAGCAGTAGACTGGCTGATCAGAAAGATTAACGTCCGCACAGAGGAGACAGTGAGAGTCTATGATGTCTTGCTTGATTTTTTTCCCCTTCCTTGGCGTTTGAAGAAATACACCAAAAGGAGGAAATCTCCCCCAACCTTCAACCTGTTAAAAAATGCAGTCTGTAAGTTTCTTTGAAATTATTAATAAATGTAAACTGTGAGAACACCGCAGAAGCTTCATCTGAAATGCAGCCTTTACACACAAACTGTATTTACAGACTGTCCAGTGCTGCATAGAGACAGCCCAGCTGCATTTACACAGACATTACAACTTATGACGTTAATGTTTTATGCAATTATGGATATACAAACAACAAAATAATGAATGAAAATAATTATAATCATGAAAAATTTTGGAATGCAATGCACTGATACACTAATGCAGCCAAACTATTTGTGCTATTAATGCAGTGAGTTATGGGATCTTTTAAGTTAAAACCCATTTGTAATTATTTGTGTGTTCCTCATTCAATCCCTTACAGAGTATAAGGTTCATAACACTAATCTGTTTAAATAATAATAATAATTCCTTATAGATCAGTGGATAATAATAATGGTAAATTTATATAATAATTCCCAAACGAATTGTATGGTTTAGCTACAATTAACGTCAAAATAGTGATACAAAGATGGACAACGACTGATAAACATAAATGATACAGCAATATCAATGGATAGATCAGTTAGTTCAAGGGAAAGAATTGTCAGAAAATGTATGGTTCTTTTTCCGATGTGTTTTTTTGATAACAAGCATGACTCACAGCATCTTCCCAACCGGTGCGGCTCTGAAGCAAATGTATGTTGTGCTCCCTACAACAATCCTCTTCGCTGAGATCCAACAACACATTGACATGCTGTCTGCCCGAAGACTCTGTGATCTTTCCTGTGCTGCGAGGAGTCGTATGCTGTCTCTCAGCATCAGTATAGTCTGATGCACGGACTTCAGTGCTATTCATTCCGGACTGCTTCAGTCACAGCCAAAGCAACTACAAAAGAGATTCCTGAAGAAAAAAATATTTTGTGTTTTACAAGTTAGCTCAAGTTGCCAGGTCACATCTGTAGTTAAGGAAAACATGTTTAATAACACCCTTAACTAGACTGCATGAAACATAGCAAACACATGTATGCGTAAATACATGCATCATATAAATAACAAACATGCAAACTACTTACGTTAGTTTTGACAACACTAACATCTTAAACGTGGTACTGCTGGGCAATACAAAATAAGCATAGAGGCATAAATTGGTAGCCTATTGCATTTCTGTTAAGTAAAATGCTGGTGTTTAGAGTCCTGTTGTCATGATAACCGTGGGAGAGGATGACGTAGTGGAGGGTGCGCGCGTATTACTATGGTTACGGTAACTGCAGGACCAAAATAACAGAGGGAACGCGCTTTCAGAGCGCTTTTCATTCTAGACGCCCAGAAGGTTATTTATCAAAGTTTTGACTTTTAATCACATGTTTATGTGTAGGTGGGAGGTTTTGATAGCTTTGTAAATGTTTTGTCAATGGGTTATTGGAATTAGGCTAATTTATTTAGCCTAAAATATGCGCTGTACTGTTACTCGGTGACGTCACTTAAGGGAGCGTGAATTAACTGAATTAAAACGTGATTTGATATTTAATGGCAAACAATTATTGATAAAAAATAGTTCTGTGGTTTCAGGAGTAACATTTCAACAACAGAAGAGAAGCTCCAAGATATCTACGTTTCTGAAGGAAGCTGCTGACAGAGATGTGGGAACCCTGATAACAGACGGATCCGCCCTCAAGTCCAGTAACTTAGCCCCTCACTGCAGAACAAAGCTCCAGGGGCGGGGGTGGATCTACATCTAGGGGGTGGAGATGGTAGGTTTAGGGGTGGGGATGGGTGGGTTTAGGGATCAGGTGGTGGAGACGGGTAGGTTTAGGGGTGGGGATGGGTGGGTTTAGTGATCAGGGGGTGGAGACGGGTAGGTTTAGGGGTGGGGATGGGTGGGTTTAGGGATCAGGTGGTGGAGACGGGTAGGTTTAGGGGTGGGGATGGGTGGGTTTAGGGATCAGGTGGTGGAGACGGGTAGGTTTAGGGGTGGGGATGGGTGGGTTTAGGGATCAGGGGGTGGAGACGGGTAGGTTTAGGTAAATGTAAGGTGGGAGGAGTTGGATCTAGATCCAAACACACCCCCTGGATCTTGTGAAAATACTGACAGTGTTATTTTGACGTGCAATTTCAGTTTTGTGTAATGTGATCAGCGTGGATAATTGCAAAAATATAATTAATTCATGCATGACGGCGATTTAAACCTAATTCACTTCAATAAAGATAATTATACATGCTATTCTTGTCATGAGCATCAAGGTGTGGGGGCGCTGCGGTGCAAATTCATTCCACTCATGTTTAGTGTTAACTCAAAGATTCGTAGGAAAATATAAACGTTGGATTCAACAATGGCCGTGGATCTGTGCGCGCAGTCCTTGTTAGCATCATATAGCCACCATGGCAAAAATAACACAAGGCAGTTTAATTAAATTTGGTTTCACTAAGAAATTGTGTAATGATGACGTTAATGGCACGACCGATTCACCTGCTGCAAGCCCTGTCAGCACACCTCCCGCCGCGCAGACAACCAAGAAGTAAGTCATTGCAAGACCCCCACCCACCCACCCGGTTATAAAAAGGTTATAAAAAAAAAATAAAGGTGGGCTCCCCCAAAGTCCACGGTATAGTTCGAACACTGCCTGCATGCATGACATGAAGTACTTAATTAAAGGCCAAGTAAGAATTAGGAACTATTCTAGGTTTTAGTGGAAATATGATTGATTTTATTTCTAGTTTTAAAGATGGCTTAATCAGGGTCTTACTTATTTATGGGCAATTTTAAATTAAACTACCAGTTTGTTTTGAATCCAAAAATGGTTTCTAATGGGGGAATGAATGAGTGGATTTACAATCCCACTTGTTCTATGCAATGTATTGGCAATAGCTTTTGAAAAACCAGTTATTTTATATATGCTCCCAGAATGAATGGTAACACCAAAAATTATTGTATGCCATTAGATTTAGGCACGCAACACTTTTTTTGAATTGTGCCACCCTGGCCCGGATTAACACATGTGTAGTGCCCTAGGGTGAGCACTTTTGAAGTACCAAGCATTTTTTTGTAGTGGCATTTTATTTATTTTTTTCTAATTTTATAAAAAATTAGGCTATATCTATAAGCTTTTTAAAATTTTTCAATTAAAAAATAAAATAAGAACAAGTAAAATAAGAATAATAAGTTACCAATCAAAAGAAATTGATATTAACAAAATTAGTTTCCACCACAAAAGTGGCATGTAGGTAAATTGACAGACATTTACAGAGGCTCAGAGGTGGCATGGATGTTTTAAATTCATAACAATGTTGTGAGATTAACGTTTTAAATATACAATTTTGAATATAGAACTATTGTTTGATTGAAATGATTTAAATAACTGAAATTACATTTAAAAATAAAAAATTAACCTGCCAGCAGGTGGCAGCAAGTCATGATTTGTTTTCTCTGAATCATTCATTCAATTGAATGAACAGCTGATTCATTCAGAAAGGAAGCAAGTGACTGGCTGTGTTCCCAATGGCATACTTTCTTATTGCTTATTTTTTAAACAATAGTGTGTGAAACAGTATACAATAAGCAACAAATGTTTCAGAGTAGTATGCTTAATTGTCACATGACAAACACAAACATTAATTCAGCACAGCTGTCAAGACTGTTACCTTACAAACAAATGTGCGAACTATTCATTTTACAAAGGCTTGTTATTAAGGCTTCATACTAGTAAACAATATTGCCCAATTGAACTCATTTCATAATTGAAGAACTTTACAGAGGCTACTGTACTGAACTGAATGAGCTGTCTTTAACTGAACAATATTCTTGGCAGTTACACTAAGTGGAAAAAGTGATATATTCTAGTTACACTAAGTGCAAACAATGATAAATTCTGTTTACACTAAAATAGCAGCATTTTCTTTAGCAACAGGTGTGTAAATAGCAGTTAGGTGGCAGATATTTATACTTCAGTACTGTAGTACATTATAAAACAGTATGCAATAACATATTGAGTGTAAATTATCATAAATTTTATTTGATGAATGCCACTTTATTGGGACAAAAACCTACCTACAACTAAGCACACTGTATTATTAATGAGGCGTTTAATCTCCACTTTTCAAATAAAAGTGGAGATTAAATCTGATCTGGTATGTGATGGGAAAAGGAGTTGCACTAGTTTGACCAAAGGCAGAATCGAACTCGGATCGCTCGCATCAACAGCACACATCTCGCGTCTTTTACTCACTGCATCACAGAAACTACAGAAATACACGTGTCTTTTGCAGTGCTGTTAACCGCAGCCAGGCATTGGTGGGCGGAGTTAATGTAAATAGCCTCTGCTAACAAATTGTTCTATTTGTCAGAGTAAATACACATTTCTTTTTAGAACTGCTTGACATCGGAATTTAATTCTGTTTGCTTAATTGAAATAAAAATGGAAAAGTGCTGTAGAGATTAAAGTACAATTTATGTCCTACATATGATATTGTTTTTAGATGCACAGCGATAGTTTGTAGTTTACATGTATATTGCCCTCCATAAGTATTGGAACAGTAAAGACAAAACTGCTCTGTTGGCTGTGGAGTCAAGACATTTGCAAATATGATTAAAAGATTCGGAACATAGCTTCTGTATTGATTTCAGTATACTTGAGCTATATTTAGCAGATTCTGGCAAATGTAGGCCATCAGGGTATTTCATGCATACAGGAAATTTGCATAATATGCGCAGCATACATACTGCATGCTGCAGAAATAGTAAGAGTAGTATAATAGAATGGCATTTCGAACACAGCCACTGTCTTTATGAATGGGTAATTGAATAATTGACTCACTAGATTCATTTAAAAACGCAGGTTCGTTCGTAAACGAAACATGGCTGTGTTTGACAGGAGATGCGCAGCGGCTCAGCTGTTTGAAACTATTTTCCTTTACGAAATAGAGAAAAGTCAGGCATAGTTAAAGTCATGCAATGTATAGGCTACATCACTTAATATTAACTCGTGGTTTATTGAACTGTTGTATTAATTTAGTATCACATTTGTAAACTCCCTTAATAATCTTTAAAAGCTGTCGCTCACTTCAGTTCATCGCTATCTCACAAAGTTCCATAATAAGGTTCACATGAACGACAGTAAATAATTAATTAACGAAATGTACTGTATACTAACTGCGCGCACTTAATCAGATTTTTCATCTGCGGAAGAGTTTGAACAAAGTTTGAGAATGTTTGTTTTTAAATTCCTTGTTTTTTTGTTGTTGTTATTTTTAATGACTATTTTAATTCCTTTTATCTAAAGTACTTTGAATTACTACGGTGTATGAAATGTGCTATAAATAAACGTGGCTTTTTTTCTTTACCTCTTGCCTTGCCTAATCCGCCCCTGATAGGTAGCTTTTAATTTTTTTTTTTTTTAAGAAAGTTTACTCCGAATTGTTATTGCGGTGTTTTCTCAACAGTGAGACGTGATCCAGCGCACGGACTGCTTGTGGCTTTGGGGGTGTGTCTAAAGAGGCAGAGAATTCAGGGCTTATGAATATTAATTACTGAAACGCGCATTTAAGTTTCATTTGACTGGCTGAAAGGAAGACGTTTGTAATGAGTGCTAGTCAGCTGACGAATAAGCTTACTTTCGTCTATTATGTTTCTTGACCTCGTGATTGAGGAAGGTAGGCAAGAAACGTCGGCTACGTATTCATAACCTAAAGCTTTGCCATAGTAGGATTCAGCCGGCAGCAGCATCTCGGCTAAGATTAGTTCAGTTATCCGCACTACCATCAACCATAGCTTCCTGTAGCCTACAATGAGGAAGGACACTTAACATCTGACCTCGACTGAAACATTTTCAAAGGATTTTGCGGACTCTTTTATGGAAGCCGGGGCTGCTGTGGTAATGCTGCCTCCCAAGAGCTGCATCCCCAGAAACTATAGTTGTATCGCCGGGCTGTTCGGAAGCTTGACAGCAGCAGAGCAAAAGCTGGAGGACGGAGAAGAGATGGAGGGAGAGGAGGGCAAGAATGGGGACTGTGAATCTTTAGAATTTAGCGTAGTGAATGAAAAACCGAGAGGAAGGGTGCCATTGAAGCCCCCGCCTAGCCCGACCCAGCTTCGCAGGTGCAAGTCTCTCCCCACATCAGCTGAAAGAGCCAAATTAGAGATCGCACGAATCCGAAGCCCAAGCAGTCAGAAAAGGGTACGTTTCGCAGACTCTCTGGGCCTGGACTTGATTTCTATCAAACACTTTAATGACACAGATATGCCTGAGGTACCAGACCGCATTATTGACAAATTCAAAAAAGCTAGAGCCCTCCACTTGAACAATTTCGACAAGTCCAACACATCAAGCCAGTCCGTGTTTATGGAGCTGCTCTTCACAAACCCAGGATCCCGGTCAGACTTCCTCGACAGAGTTTCTGCACTGAAGGTTTTACTGGAGTCTGTTCAGGCGGATGAGTTCAGCCTCTCGGGGGTCGTGCGGGTTCTTAACGTGGCATTCGAAAAAAAAGTCTATTTGAGGTACACCTTAAATAACTGGACGACATTTATGGATATTCTGGCGTTTTACATCCCCCATTCCAGCGACGGGCAGACCGACAAGTTTTGCTTCAAAATCATCACCCCGACCTTTCTGGAGTTTGGAGGAACGCTGCAGTTTGCCATCAAATACTGTGTCGTGGGAGGTGAATTTTGGGACAACAACAATGGGAATAATTACAGAGTAAGAAAGCACAGATTTAAAATTTCTCCTCCGAGGGAATGGGAAAACGGCTGGATCCATTTTATTTAGTGCGCGCTTCAAGCCTAACCGCTATGGCGATGCTTATTGCTCATGAATAATTTGGTGACTTCCATCGACGAATTGGCTAAAGTAATAATCATGAGCCAATTCTTCGCCATAGTAGGATTAGTAGGCTAATCTCTCCACCTATACCTCTACTGACCCTCCATGAAAAACGTATGTCGCATGACACATATTCATAAATGCAACACCGCGTTGTCTGTGCTATTGTCATTGCGTAGAGGAAATTAAATTGACGTCAAAAAGGTAACCACTAACATGTAACATAGGCATCGTTGTAATACATTGATTGTTTAACTGCAGTACATGGAAGCTCATGGAAACAAGACCCCTGCTGCATTCAGTAAAACGAGCACCATTTAGTTTACATTTAGCTTCAATGCATTGTGCTGTAATAGGATATTATGTAATAATGACATAATCCAGATTGAGCCTGTTACTCTTCAGTTCAAGTGAAATCATGGTGCTTCAGCATCACAATGCTTGTTTTACATTAAACTGCAGCTAAGGGTTTAGGCTAGCTCTGAGGAAGATGTTTGGTACAATAATAAATTAAACCTTTAGAAGAGCGCATAGATCCATGTAAAATTGCAACCACTCTGACTGCTGCGAGCAGGCCTTGAACAAGTGCGTCTTTACCTGCTTTTACAGAGACCGAAGTGAATTTACAGAGCAATCCATGTGCAGTAATTAAATATTGCATACAATTTATTTTTCTCAGAAAACATGCAGGCTGTTGACTATTTTGTTTTACTTTTCAAGTCATCAAAAACAATTGACCCTGTTTATATTTTTAACATATTAAGTAGTTGGTATAGTCCACTCGAGAATGAAAATTCTCTCACCATTTGCTCACCCTCATGTCATCTCAGATGTACATGACTTTCTTTCTTCAGTTGGACACAGATTTTTAGAAAAATATATTTTACACATTAACAAAAGGGGTCATTTTTTGGGGGGTGGACTATTCCTTTAATGCATGTTACTGGTCTTATTGTGAACAATTCATCCTTGCGTGTTTGCTTTTCTTGTCATATGCTCACGTGACATCTAAAATGCAGTTATGTTCTGCGACCGTTCAGTTGGAAACACTTTTCACAATCCAGTCAACAACTGATTGATAAAATCAGGTCATGCCTAACATTCTTTCTTGCTCGTTTTCACTCTGAAATATGTCACAATACGATAGTAGAGTCAGTCGCAACTTCTGTTTCAGAAAATGCGTTTGCATTTAAGACCCTGATTCAATCAAATTCTGTTAACATCCAAACCACATCAGCCTTAATAATTACTGTTAAGCTTGTATAGGTGAAATGTAATTGTTGAAGAAGCAAGGTGTTGTGCAGTTTATATAAATCTTTTCAAAACGCTTATAGAAATGCACAGTCTCATGTGAGGGCTAAGGTTAGGTGTAGAGGAGGTGTAGGGCCATAGCACATACAGTTTGTTACATCCCTGTGGGATCTCCCCACTTTTCACAAAAACAAAAACAGTGTGTGAGTTTTTTGTTTTGTTATTGCAACCCTGCTGGTCATGCTTAATTTAAAAAATTGTATAGTATTGCATCTTTCTCATGGCCATTTCATAATCTTTGACTTTTCAGTGTCATTTAAATAACTTTTTTTCATACCTTCCCCCATCAGCAATGGCATATCACCTATAAATAAATATACTTAAACTTAATAGTAATTATTAAGAATGAATGAATGAAAAAATAACATTTTGGAAAAAATAAATATAATCAGAATATCGATTATGCATGTACTGTATGTCTACCCCCCACCCACCCAACATTTTTATGAAAATGTCATTATAAAATGACAGAAATTTGCATGACAGCACGACACTAAAGTGGCTCTGTATAATTTTCCCTTTACCTTTGTGAAAAAAAATAGAACAAGGTCAAATTTTGTCATTTAATAATTGACATAGAACACAAAGTTTATTACATTTCTGTGGGTTATATATATATATGTCTGATGAGCTAGCCAGTGTTTCTTTTCCCCAGGAAAACAATTTCCTACACATAAAGTAGACGCACAATTATAGTGTAGCATCTATCACTGTGGTATCTTGCTTTAGACATCAGAAATACTTTTATCACTAAATATATTTAATATCCATCAATTTATTTTACATTACATTTACATTTAGCTGACGCTTTTATCCAAAGCGACTTACAATTGCTATATATGTCAGAGGTCGCACGCCTCTGGAGCAACTAGGGGTTAAGTGTCTTGCTCAGGGACACATCGGTGTCTCACAGTGGATTTGAACCCGGGTCTCTCACACCAAAGGCATGTGTCTTATCCACTGCGCCATCACCACCCCCAATTTATTTATTTGGTAACTGTTTAATAAGTAGAATCATATACAGCCAGTCAGGCATTGTCACAAAATAAACCCCTTCAAGGGTCCTGATCGGGTACGTTGGGATCCTGGTCAAATAGAGGGTTATTTTATAATGATAACTGCCTGACCTAACCTAAGACCAAAAACATATCTACTGTGAAGAATCTCTCATTTGTCCAACAATTCCAGGTTTATTCTCTTTTTAATCAGATGATAACATTGATTTTGATTTTCTTTTTTTAACAAAACCAAATGAGTATTTTCAGGGATGGTTAACATTGAAAACGCCCAGACCTTAATAAAACAAGCTGTTATAATGAAGTAAAGTTATCGGCTTTCGTGATAAAACCATAACAATTGAAAGTGTTTAATATACCTCACACTGTGCAAGCTAATACATCTTGGCAATTTGTGTTGTTTTATGTGTTATTTTTAATTACTTAACGTAGGTGTAGGTCAGTAAAGTATTTCAAGCCATACCTGAAATATCTTAGATTTGAAGATTGGGCATCTCAATCGATTTCAGTGACAATATTCACCTTATCTTTAGAAGGTTGTCGAAAGTTGTCATGAGCATTGTAATGTTTGAAGCGGATGTCATAACAAATGTCAGCTGGGAAGATTTTAAACGTTTGGCTCTTACCTTCATGTTGTGGAAATATATACTAGAAGACAGAAGACAATGAGCACAGTGTTGAAAAGGGGCGGGGCTACACAAGGTCTATAGCCAGTTACTGCCACTGAAGCTGGCCTATCAGGTTGCAGAGCAGATTAAATGACTCTCTGATCCTCTTTGTTGAGATCACAGGGGCCCCCCGAAAGCCTTGATAATTGTCAATTATCCCCCCCCCCCACTCCCACAGATTGTTAAGCACTTTTATTTAAGACTTTTTTTGGTCTTTAGCTGCACTTTGAGTAGTTTATTACTGAATGACAATTGATTGTAAAGCTGAACCTTTCACAAAATATGAATAGTGCATCTACCCTTTGTAAAGTTATACAGCATTCAAAAAGAATTCAGATACTTTATATATTTCATCACATTTTGTTGTTGTATCCTTACGCTAAAATGAATCATCTAAAAGATGATCCAGAGAAGTGGAATGCACCTAAACTAAATTTCAAGTGTCACAGCAAGGAGTCTGAATACTGAACCTATATCAGTGTGATATTTCAGTTTTTGTCCTTTTAAATAAACTTGCAAATGTGTTTTTTGGTTTGGGGCATGGAGTGCAAATGTGAAGCATTTTAGCATAAGGCTGCAACATGAAATGTGAAGAAAAAAAAAGTCTGAATGACTCCTGCACAAATAAACATCCTGCTTTTCATGAATATCCACAAGCTATACCTCTTATATGCCATTCTTTGTAATGTTTTCTTCATCACTGGGTTTCTTCTAGTCTTTTTCTCTTTTAAACTATGGGTTTGGGACAGTTTGAAGGCAAGTCGAAGGAAAAGGCTTGCTATTTTAGGTTTTGTTGCAATTAGGTTTAAAATAGTTTGATCTTTGTGGGGGAAAAATATATATATATGTACTGTTATGTGCAGTAAATATGTACTGTTTTACAAATTACACTCTGTGTTTGTTTTAACCTATGCAATACCTGTCTTTGCTCTTTCTGTTTTGCAAAGGTATCAGTGTGTCATGTTGTTAATAGTTGTTTTTCATTGGAAAGTAATACCGTATGTCTTCTGCTTGTATGTACAGACATCCAGCATCTTCATTTATATGGTGAAAGTCTAATGTAGCATAATTGAGTTAAAACAAGAATTAAACACATTTTGAGGGATTAAAATTCACTCTGTAATACCTCATTGTTCCTCAGCTTTACCCACTGTGTAGAGTGTTGAAGAGGGAAATGCACCTCAATTCTCTGTGTTTGCTAATAAAATGCTGTAATAGTATAAAATGCTGAAGTGAAGTCATTTGGAGTTCCATAAACTCCTACTTATTACTTATTGAAAGTCATTTACAAAACCTACATCATCATTTACTTGGACTACTGGGGCTCTGTCTTCTAATTTTATTAAAAGAAACAATTTTAGGTGAAACTTGTAAAGTTTCTTTTGGTTCCTCTAAATGGAACAAACACCTTCCATGCTATTATAACTGCAGTGTCACAGCTATAATTGAAGCTTTCTTCAGAACTGTCTGATACACCGAGATGCAGCCGTCTTCTAGCAGATCTTTGAAAAAAAAAAGTCTTAGTGACTAAATACAGATTAACCGAAAATGTGATTGGCTACAAGTTCCAAACAGCTAATTACTTCATGAACATACATTTTTCTAAGTGTATAAGCAAACAATGTAAAACTGGAGAGAGAAAAAATAATACAACATAAACGACTGGAGCTGGTTGCATAAAATCAATTTGTTTTCTTTAACAAGGAGGCTAAATTCATGCAAATAGACCCCCCCCCCCCCCCCCCCATGATGAAAAAGATTGAAAATGCTGCACTTTTTTCTGTATGATATCAGTTGCAACAGATTAAAGTTACACATTACTCTATGTGGTATATTGATTTCAAGAGACTGGACAGGACTGGAGTTACATTTACGCCCATTTAAATATCTGAGCTTGCATTGTTCCAAGTCTTCAATATTGATGAATGCGTTATACCAGATATGCATTAGCATACTGTAAGGATGAAGAGCATTTTCAGTAAGTGAAAAATAAAGTTACACTGATATTCACTTAGCCCAGCACTTAAACAAATTCACACAGTTGTATTGCTATTAATGATAGGACCTAGAAATCAAATGCAGTACACGTGATTTAATTGAAGGCCACAATGTCCATCTCAAATTTTTATTATGATTTAATAGCAAAAATCTTAGTGCTTATTTTGTATTAAAAAAGTTGTGCAGACACATGGAAGGTCTCAGTTTAATTCAACAAAGATTCACTCTTTTTCTCATATCATACTCCACAGATATACAGTGTTGCAAAACAGGTAGTGCTTTACACAATTGTAACGTAATAAAAAAAACGTAATATGTAATTTAAAGCAAATAGTTTAATTTAGCTCAAAGGGAATCATTTATGATTTTATAGGGGATTTGAACAGAATCACTGTTTTACAGCTGATCACTGAACGAACCGTATAACAAACTCTGCACTGGATATTCAAATCCAAAATATAGTGAAAGTGTCTGATTGGTTGAGAGTTCAGTAGTCTTTGAAGTGACGTCTTGGGCGTTTGGCTGAAGATGCGGAGTTGGTCTGGTTGAAGTTTGAAGATAGTGCAGTCGGAGCTGAAATTTGCAGCAAACTTACATTAGAACACGAAACTCCACAGAAAGAAAAGAAACTAAAGTAAAAGAATAAGAATAAAAGGATGTAACAAGACTAGGTGGTTTTCTTCTCATTATGGTAGTAGCTGGTACGTGGGCCAGAGCACGCTCAAAGAGCAGCGTCAAAACGCAGTGGCAAATGAAAAGAAGAGGTGAAGGGAGAGGACCAAGAGGTTGTAAGAGAGCCTTTTTAAGAAGAAGAGAGAGTTTGATGGTGTCCTTTCAGACCGTCCCATCTGGACGTCTTGACCAATTAGCTACTGTCCTTGCTCGGGGTATTGCTTTGTTTCTCCACTCCATCAATACATCAACATGTTATCTGTTTAGTCAGAGGTCCGAACTTTACAGGCCCTTGCAAAGTATACTTTTGAACATGGTTTCTATAACAAGACTGATACATTTGACAAAGAATTGATTGGAAGAAACATTTAAAGCATGATTTTTCAAACTCATACATACCAAACACGCATATGAATCCTTCAGCTATTCAATAATGATTAAAAAGACATACATAATATTTGATTAAAACATAATAGTCTAATATGGTGATGGGGGTGGTGATGGTGCAGTGGATAAGACACATGCCTTTGGTGTGAGAGACCTGGGTTTGAATCCACTGTGAGACACCAATGTGTCCCTGAGCAAGACACTTAACCCCTAGTTGCTCCAGAGGCGTGCGACCTCTGACATATATAGCAATTGTAAGTCGCTTTGGATAAAAGCGTCAGCTAAATGAATAAATGTAAATGTAAATGTAATACGTGGGTTACAAACATAATATGGGGTTCTGCATAGAAATGTCCTTTTAGGGTGATTTTATGTGCATATGAAAAAGAAAGTCTTTGTATAGTTCTATGGAGAACGAAGGCATGTTCTTTAGACAAAGGGATTTTGGTTTGGACTGTCTTCTATGTGGGGGAGAAGTCAGTCTAAGGAAGCTCGTGAATTCAGTCGTGGAACATGTGATGGCCATCTCTTTGACCATCAGTCTTGATTATTTGCCCCAAATTTGACCGTCTCCTATCAATGTGTTCTTTGGTCTCAAGTTTGTAAGCTGTTCTGTGAAAGAGTTGGTTAGTTTGCTTGCTTCAGACTAGTGGTGCCAGAATCTAATTTATGACATTGTCCTGTTTCCTTGGGGCCTCTCTGAATTCCAGCTCCTCAGGTTTCAATGTTCTGATGCATCTTAAATTTGTCTGATTCAGTCTGATAGTCTACACAATAATATAACTTTATGGCTCTGCAAGCAAACATCAGAGAGTTTCATACTATAAATAAATTCCACAGAAACAATCAACCCTCAGAAGAAACCATAATTTTAATTCCAGTGTTTCTACATTGTAATCAGATTCACAGTAAAGCTTCTAACAGTTTTAGTTTGCTTGCTTACAGTGTAACAACTTCTAAAAGTTTGCACATTAACTCAATATTCTCTCTGTACACATACAACAATTAAATTATTTTCAGATCTCATGTTCATTTCCAGTGCAGACAAACAGGACATTCATCTTCGGTTTATTTGATGGTAGAACGTGAAAAACAATTGCGTAACTAAATTTAAGATTTCAGTGCATAGCAATTACATAAGATAATCCAAACTCTAATGGCCATCTGTGTACCTGCCAATACACATGAGGTCTCTGCATCATAAATGTTGATGTTGCACTGCACATATATCTGCAGTTTTATTTAACTGGTTTGCACTCTGTCTTATGTGCCTTATGCTACTTTATCTCTTTTTTTTTTTTTTCTACAATGTCCTCAGACTGATAAGCTCCTCTTGCACTATATATATATATACACACTCTATACATATACACATATATCTGCACAGTTTTGTTTTATTTAACTGGTTTGCACTCTATCTGCCATGTGCCTTATGCCAATTTATCTATCTCTTTCTTTATTTTTCTACAAATGTCCTCATTTGTATATCTGTATAGTTGTATGTACATATGTTTAAACTGTATTTATCTGTATTTGAACGTCTACTGTCAGTGTCTTAAATGTTAACTGTTTGCACCAAGGGTCTGAGAGTAACGCAATTTCAATTCTCTGTATGTATCATGTGGAAGAATTAACAATAAAGCAGACTTGACTTGACTTGATGTTGAAGTCTATATGGAAACATAGTAAGTTTCAGATCAAGGTTGATGTCTCAGAAAATCACAGTTCACCATTCTTATTTACACCATTTGAGTGAGCAGCTAAAGGGAAGCTCCTACACTGATTATTTTGATGCATCACAGTAAGTGGAAGCACCTGGACTGTGGGCTTCTCTCTTTCACTGCCCACACCAGTTTTTTTCAGACCTTCCATTTTTTGCAAATGTGATTTTGATGACAATTGTTTTCTAAAGGGACCAACTGAGGCACACGAAAACCAGCACATGAAGCATAAGAAGGTAGCCCATGAATATGTAGCGTGACTTCCCCCTGGATGGCAGTAGTTTAGAACAGCAGTATATGCTCCTTCCTTTGAACCAACGCTGGCAAAAGTGAACCCCACTCCTCATCTAAAAAAGAACACCATATCAAAATTTAGACACCTTTAAAACTGATATTGAGCATTACTACAGCATGTGAGTTCACTTATAAGCAAAAATGTGAAAGTTACTGTAGCTTCAGATTCAAGAATTTCAGTTCCAAGTAAAAGTTTATGAACCCTTTGGAATTACCTGGATTTCTGCAATGATTACTCATAATTAGGGCTGTCGATTTAATGCGTTTAATTAATTAGTTATGGAAAAAGTAATGCACTAAAACTATTGACGCATTTAACACACCCTCACCAGACCTACCTATGTCATCTTACATTTCATACCATGATTAGAAACAAACCTGCAAGAACACAACTCACTGCATGATGTAGCCTATAGAATACAGTTATATGCCTAACAAAAATCATACAGGGTCTATTTTGCCCCACATCTTGGATTGTAGTCTCATTCTAGCAGTAATATCACAAGTAATGAGTACAATATCGCAAGAGTGCTGTATACTGATTTTATACAACATGGTATGTGTGTTGGAACTAAACTCTGCAGGGCTGCATTTACTCAACCTTGTGTCATCTCAAACCTGTATGACTGACTTTCTTTCAGTGACAACATAATTGTACATTTTTAGGGTGAACTATCCCTTTAATAGACATTTAAACAAGCTGACCACTTTGAATGGGTTTTAATGGTGTTAATAGTTGTGGGCAATGACTGGAAACTTCATTTATACATTAATTTATACATGAAGTACCTTGTGCATGAACACGTGCCGGCTTGGGCGAAGAACAAGATCTTCATACTGTTCCTCGTCTCTTTCTAGCTGAATACTAAAGTCTCTTTGAGAATGCCGTAACTGGTTTGACTCCATGCTGAAACACACACACACACACACTACAGTGAATATCAAATGGTGCACAAAACACTCAAAAAATATATATATATTCGCCATCCTAAAAATTCGTCACACACAGAAACCTTGCACACTGAGTCCGATGCGTATTAATTAATCCGTTGCGAAAAAATTTGCAAAGCAGTACTAAATGGAGTCTTCAAGCAGTGAGGATGATTTTGTTAAGGAGCAGCAGGATTATCACGGGCGATTCAAAGTTTACTTCAGGATGTCAGTGGCTCAGTTTGATGCTTTGCTAGTGATACTAGAGACACATATTAAAAAGACCACCACCAATTTCTGTGAACTCAGTGTGCAAGGATCTTTATAGTGCTTTATGCTGCAAGACGAAGTGGATTTTGGCGTTCGCTTGTACGGTGGCTCTGAATTGTCAAAATACCTCTCAAAATGCTTGCTACGGATGTGAAAAATGCAGAAAATCAAACCCGATCCGATTTTTTTAATGACAGACGGAAGTTCAGAGCCAGCCTCAGAGGAGACAAGAGAGCAGTGGAAATTTTGATTTACTTACTGTATATTACACTGCTACCACACAGATCTAATAAACACGCGATTTCTTTCCCAGCTGTTCATCTTCACAGACATAACCGACTGTTTCTGTAACTCGTGTGTTTTTATCATAAACTTGTGTGTATTTGACAGTTTAGGACATGAAAGAGAACTTAGTTTAGTACTCGCATGCCGTGTGACAGCCGCTTTCTGTGCGTGAGCTTCGGGTGTATATCAGAAGTTTAAAATAAACTAAGATGGTTTAAAATGCATGATTTCAACACGATAGACATGATAATCAAAACAAAAGCAGAGTACGAGGTACGAGTTGTAAAGGCACAGCCTTATTCTGGTAAAGGGGGTGAGGAGCAGCAGCTCATTTGCATTTAAAGAGACATGCACGAAAACAGCTGCTTCCAATCAAAATGATTTTGAGCTGAAACTTCACAGACACATTCTGGGGACACCTGAGACTTATATTACATATTGTAAAAACGGGCATAATGTGTCTCCTTTAAGAGTAATGCAATAGGCCTACAACATAGGTCTTAACTTTTCTGGGCCAGGAACTATCTTTGACTATCATGTTGTTATTCTGATCTGAAGAGAACATGCGGAAGTCACCTACACCTTTCTCAGACAAAATGGCCACACTACATGAAAAGTTTGGGCAAGCCCGATGGTTGAACGTCTGATTCACAAGGCACACAAAATTGTAAACACTTCAGGAGTTTCGAAGTCGTCATCGTATTGAATTATGCCGGATTTCCGAGAGACATGTGTGTCGCGCTCTTTAACGTTCTACCTGAAAACAAAGATGCCATAATGCCGCCTCATGAAAGAAGAAAGCTGTCATGTTTACAACTGTGCCACTGAGCATTTAAGATAGACTAAATGCTGGATTTTCACAAATATGGGAAATATGCAAAGTTAGCGGCACAGACTCTTTAAAATACGTCCAGGAGTTTTACACACCAGTCTGTTATTGTGACGGCCCTAAACATGACGCAGCACAAAACAAAACGTGATTCAAAGTGGCCAAGGTTCCTAGACCTTCTGCCGTCAGTTTGAAGGTCTGGCTACATGAGACTAGGGCAGCCCCATCACATTGCCTTAGACAAGACCTGTTAAGCACTTCCCAGTAATTAAGTGTAAAGATACAGTAGCCATTAAGTGTTCATGAACGTATTGAAGACTTTGGACTCTGATGATGAAGTTCAGCTAAGATGCAGTTCACATGTTGAGGGTGAACTAATTGTCCGAGGTTGCCTTGATCTAGGCCCATACTTTACATTACTTGGCAGACTAACACAGTATGGGTAGTGGTGTCAAAGTTATGATTTCTAATCTGACACCACAAAATGTCAGACACCAATCTGACAACACAAAATGAAAAAGCGACAGAAAGGGTGAATAAGAAATGCTTGAGGTGTGACAGTCCTACCAAGCAGCACAGTGTGATCTCAAGAGTGTCTGTGACCTATGCCAAGGGATGCTCTTGAAATACTATGATCCTTTCAGAAGCTGCAGAACAACATGGGTTACAGGGGAAAGCTGGATTTGATTCTCTACGAAGTACAACAGGATACCCAAATGCTAAAGGGATAGAGGGTTTCATTCTTTCCAATCTCACATGCTAGGAGAAGCATTGTGATTAAATAGCTTTTTATTTGATAGCGTCTGGTAAAATCACTTCCATTTCATTTCCAGTTTACAGAGAAGGTAGGTTTCCCTATTGAGCTGTTCCAGAATGTTAAGCCGCTCATGCTGATTCATGCAAGACTGGGTTGGATGCTCCAAGGCCCTGCTCCCTAAGAGGATCATAAGCATATTGTGCTAACATTTTACAGATATGATTTGCTCATGCAGATTCAGTGGACTTTAGTGCACACCACTTGTTCTGTGATTTATATTATGAGCTTTTAAAAAAGTGATTTATTAAATGAACTTCTCTCTTGTACCTCTTAACTTTCTGTTCTGTTAACCGCATGGCTTCCTCTGCAACCTCTCTCCTTGATCTCTCCTCCTCTAATCTGGAGTTTAACTGAGACAGATGAAACTCTGCCTCAGCCAGCCTGGACAAAACATTTAAGAGAGTATCACACAAAAAAGCTTACAACATGAGTCATCTACAAACATTGTCTGTCTGTCAAACCTCATCCTGAGATCTCCACTATCTGATCCACTTGGGTTCAAATCGGCACTGATTGGTTCCTGAGGGGCTCCTGGTGGGACTTCTGTGTGGTCTGAAACCTGTTGAGAAATGAACGGACTTAAAAACATACAAGACTTGATTATAATTTCATTTCAAGGCCCTATCATATCAGTTCCTTTTTCAGGGCCAAGCACAAGAGGAGTTGTCGCAACAGTTCTTTCTTTCAGATTTCTTCTTATTCTTCATCTAGCTGGGTGTGTATGGCAATATATGCTAAAAATTATGAAATTTGGCATTAAAACTTTTACATATCTTGTTCATCAACGTTTATTGCTGGACTGTTTAAAAGTTAAAATGATGAAAATTTAACAGCGTTGCGCCAAAACAGGAAATGAGGCAACACTTGTGTATATATACGGAAACTATCAAGTTTGGTGACAGTGCCACCATTTCGATTACCGCATGAAAAGGTCATGTGATTACTGAACCACTGCACTGCAGCACCTCTGCTTGCACACTGCCTTTAAATGATCATCAAAAAAATGAATAAATAAATCAGAATCAATTTTTTTTTAAACCACCGACTTTTGAACCATTTACAATCAGATACAAGGAAGGAACCTTCCTACTTGGCACATTATGAAAATTGTAATTTTAAAATTTATCAACAGGACTGAAACGATTCAGTTCAGTGAGTTATTTGAAAATGTATAGTTTTTACCTATATGACACAGGTTACATTTATTGATCAGCTGATATTAATAGTCTTCAACTAGATACTTGCAATAACAATGTTCATTATATAATTTAAAGAATAAAAAAATCATACATATTCAGCTAACGCCACAAATACCAACAACCTCACATCCAGTGACATCCTGTCATTCATGTGATCTTTTAGCCAACAACCCAGTGACAAAACAAAAGTTCAAATGGAAAGGCACTAAAACAAACTGGAATGGTTCGATTTAGGGATGGGCGATATCTTATCGTTTGCGATATACCGTTGAAAATTCTCCTCACGATAAAAATTTGTCTCCGCACGATAATAACGATAAGTCTAGTTGATGACGTAGTTTTGTGCGCGCCCGATTCACTGTTCACGTGCGGAGTGAAAACAAGCATGGCGGAAGGCGGACGTGAGGCTGACAGTGCGTTCACACCGGACGCGACTTGCGCGAATAAATCGCGCTATTCGCGCGTAGTTGGACGCGTGAACATTTTGGGTTTACTCGCTTCATTCGCGCGTGAAATGCACTGCACAACAGACGCGAATTCGCGTCATTGGCGGGGCTTCTGCCAGGCGCACATGTATGACTGCCACAGAGAGCATATGTATAGAATTTCGCTCTAAACGCTCAATTCGCGCGAATTGCGCGGCAGGATGTCTATTCGCGTTGCATTGACTTAACATGTAAATCACTCGCGCTTAACGCTTCATTCGCGTCTGGTGTGAACGCACCATGAGGAGGAGCTTGTTGTTACGCGAGGAGCTACCTCCACAATTTGCAACTGGTTTGGTTACAGAAAATCAGATGAGGAGCAAACTGCCGTAATATGCAAAGTGTACAGAAAAATGGTGGTTACAAGGAGTGGAAACACGTCCAATTTGAATTTGACATAAAAGATGCCATACTTTTAATAAAGTTAGAAAAATGCCATTACAAAGGTAAAAACAAAATTCCCTGTAAATCACTTTAAGGAGTCAAATATCACCTCGTAATGGGAAGGTTCATTTTTGATCAGAATTGTTGATTATTGATTTGAAGGTGCTGCTACATTTTTGACCGTACTCCTAAATATTTTAAATTAGAAGCACAAGCGCTCCTAAAAAGAAAAGTAAGCGTAGAGCCCTGATAAATATTTCTCATGTATGTGACGAGCTCCAATTTTAAGTTTTCTTTTTTTAATTATTATTATTTTAAGTTTCATTAACAGGAAAAAATGCAAGTGATCCGCGCGAGCACCTCACTGTCATGCATGCGCATTCTTTTCCGCACAAACACTTGCATATGAATAATAGTCTAGACTCTAGAGCATAGCCTCATACACTTGTTTTAATAAATCGCTTATGCATTAAATAAAGATACAAAACAGGTTGTTAAATATGCTGAATATATTGTTCAAATATTTATAAAATGTGAAACTGTAGCTAATCTTATTCGCAGTCTAGCGTTTTGCATCTGCATAACATAGTGAATTATTTTTAACATGCAATGATACAAAATACAACCAAACAAGATTTGTAATGAAGAAAAAAAAAATGTAGACAAATAAGAATGATGTAGCCCACATCTCTTGAGCGTCTCACACAGCATGCGCGTGAACACGCAAAATCTTGCTCTCTGCTTGAATGCAACGCAGATGGCGACATAAGTTTGTTTGAAACACATAAAAAGTTTAGATAAGATAATATTAACAATGAACATTATATGACATTTAAAATAGTTTTGGCGATTTTTCCTTCAGTCCGCCTGTGCATTTCTGACCCAAACAGCAAAGCAGTCTAAATCTGCGCGATGTTCTCCTTAAATATGCCATTTCTGAGATATTACAATTAATTAATTTCTAAAATGTTATGATTTGGAAAGCCTGAAACAGATCACAGCAGTATAGCCATACACAGGCTTTCAGTCATCAGCAACGTGGTAAACGTGTGCCAGTATATATATATATATTATCGTCATTTGTATCGTTATCGCAATAAATACCTGAAATTATCGTGATAAATTTTTTAGGCCATATCGCCCATCCCTAGTTCGATTCCACCTTTACAGAAAGACACACTCACCTGTGTGTGTGAATACTGGTTTTGAAATTGTCTCTCCTGCGAATAGCAGCGATTCTGGAGCTCACTAACAGTCTGCTGTGTCTCTCTGAGCATCTTGGAAACAGTGCTTAACTGGGAGGACACCCCTTCCTTTTCCTCAATTGCCTGTTGCAACTAGTAGATATACAAGTATAATAATACATGCAAATATATAAAGGAAAACAATTCATGGCAGTAAATAACACTTTCTTTGCTTTCCAGATGGAACATTTGGATGCATACCTTGATGTTGAGTTGTTGGAGGCTAAAATTCCTTTGCTGGATCTCTTGCTGGCAGTGCTGCAGATGGCTATGCAACTGGACCCAGTGTTCTGTAGACACATCTTTTCCCTGCAAAGCCATGGATTCCTAAAGATACACAGACAAACGTAACTATTTTTTCAGTTTTTTTTGTAAAACAAGAAAAGTTTTTTGAGTGGTGAGAGCAAATTAGCCAAAATCTCGGAAAAACTCAAATGTTTCTGCATCATCATTCACCGACATAAACTATGCCCTAAAAATATGTACTCTTTTTGTGAAGAAAAAAGTACAAGCTTTTGAGTGTGTAGCAGAATAGTAGGCAAGTTTTGGGACATAATACCCACATCATAATTGCATCTTTAATTTAATTGCATCTTTATCTATCTAGGTATTTCGCACGAACCAGGATATGGTGTTTCTCTCTCTCCATTGTCCTGTCTTCTTTCACTTCGCTGGATTGCCACTTCTGATGTTGTAGCTGGTCCTGAATCCTCTGAATCTGATCATTGGAATTTCTACAGATCTCTTCTTTTTCCAAGACCAGTTTACAGATCTCTTCTTCCTTTAATGATTTTTCATTGATAACTTTAAGCAACTCTTGTTTGGTCAAATCGTATTCCTCTTGAAGTTTCTTGTATAGTTCATCTAGCTTCTGCATTTGTGACTGAGCAGCAAACGTGACTTGTTCCTTCTCAGTTTGTGTTTCCCTGAGTTGCGTGATCTCGGAGGTTAATCGCTCTATTTGACATGTTAGTTGTGGAACGGTGTTTTCCAGTTCTGATGCACTACCTTGCAAGTGCAGACACTTTTCTTTCTCCTGCATCAATAAAGAATCCTTTTCATTAATGATGCGGATGAGATGGTTATTTTTTTCTTGTAAGCTCTTCAACTCTCCTTGAAATTTAGCCATTTCGTTCATTTCTAATTTCAGTCTGGCTTCACATGATTCTGATTGAGTCGTTAAGGTATTTTTAACCAGAGAAAACTCTTTATCTTTATTTAACAGCAACCTATCTTTTTCTTGCAAAGCTGTCTGCAAATTCTGAACTTCTTCATGTAGCTCAGAGACCACTGTTATTTTCTGGTTGATTTGGCTTTCACTTTCCAACAGTTTGACTTGCATCTTATTTACAGACATCTCCTGTGTCCTGAAAACTTCTTCTTTCCCTTGCAGAGTAAGTTGTAAAGCTTCAAGTTGAGAGTGTTTGGATTCTAACTGTTCTGCCAAAGATGCCAGTTCGACTCTTTTACTTTCCAATTCATTTCGGAGGGGCGTGGTCATCTCTTGTCGTCTAAATATTTCTGCCATTGAATTCTTCAGTTCAGATTTAATTATAATGTTTTGATCACTCATTGCCTGGACATTATCTTGATATTCCACAACCTCTATTTGTTTCTGTCTGAGCTCCTCTTTTAATCTTACATTTTCTGCTAAATGCTCCTCTAAAGTGCCTTTTAAATGTGCATTATCATATTCAAGCTTCACAATATTTTCATTCATAATACCAAGCTGACTAGTTAGTGAAAGCACAGACTCGTTTCTTCTGTGCAGTTCCTCGGAGTGATTGTGACATTGAAGATTTTTCTCTCTTAAAGCGCTTTCTTGCACTTCCAAAGTCTGGTTCAGTCTGGAACACTCCATTTTCAGAGAACTCATCTCTTGTCGAAGGGTAAAAACAAGTTCTCTTTCATGACTAAGTTCATTTTGTAGCAAACGACATGAATTTGATTCTTTCTGCAGCAGTGTGTCTTTCTCTGTCAGACCTGATTTATGATTATTAGCTTGTTCTTGAAGAATAGAAAGACTATCTTGTAATTGCTTGAGTTGGTGCTGATAAGCTTCCATTTGTGTTCTTTGGTCTGTTAAGGTCTTTTCTTTTTCAAAAACAGTATTTTTGTATTGAAGGACTTGAGAAGTGGTGGATTCAAGTTCTCTCCTAAGATGATATACTTCCTCTTTGGTCTCCCCGAGACATTTTGAGAGGGCTGCACATTCTAAAGACTTCTCCTGCAAGTTCTCAACTCCAGACTGCAGTTTCTTTTCTATATTTTTGTGCTCCTCTACTTGCAAAAGCAAATCTTCCTTTTGTTTAAGCAAGCCTTCTATGATTTTATGATTTTCTACATCTTGTGTTTCAAAAATGAAGATTCTGTTTTGTAGATTCTCCCTCTCCTTGGTTGTTTCTGTGAGTGACTTCACCTGTTCATTTGTTTGTTTCTGAAGGTACTTATTCTGTTCATCAAGACTAGCAATTTTAGAAGCTAATTTTTCGTTTTCTTCAAGTGTTTTTGCAACTTTGATATTCATTTCAGACACAACTTGGGCTAGTGTAAGCACTTCCTTTTGTTTCTCTTCAAACATTTCTTGTAATTGTTGATTTTGCCTGCTCAATGTCTCATGTAGTCTAACAATGCCATCTTTTTCTAAACAAATATTAGCCGTTGACTGTTTGTTTTGCTCAAGTTCTTTGTTCAATTCATTTCCTTTGAGTGTTAGCTCTTCCTTATCTCTTTGCAAGTGTTCTATTGTTTTAACACTTTCTGAAAGCTGCTGTTCAACTTCAGATATTTTGCTTGCCAGTCTTTTGTTTTCTTCCGAAACATCAGAGAGGGACTGGACGCTAGCCTCAATTTCCCTCTTCAATTGACAATTGTCATTAGTGAGACTTTCGACTTGTAAAAGCAAGTTGTAATTCTGGTCTTGCACAGCTTGCATTTGCTTCTTAGCATTATCTAGGTGCTGCTTTTGTCTTGCAAGCTCTCCCAAAGTCTGCTCAAGTGATTCCTGAAGATCCTGATTGTTGTTATTCACCGATTCAATACTTAGAATTTTATCAGAAAAGTCTTTCTCAAGGTTTTCTTTGGCTTCATTACAAATCTTAAGTTCTTTGTTAAATCTATCTCTCTCAGCTACTGTCTCCTCTTGAATGATCTTCAGCTTATCCTTCAATACAGATATTACCTTTGACTTATCTTGGACATCTTGCTTAAGCTGTTCTTGACATTTAACCTGCTCCTCAAGTTTTCTAGAGACCATTAAAAGCTCACTTTTATATTTGCTGACTTCAGCAAACAACTTATTACGTTCATCCAGGAAAGAGTTTTTTTCATGCACTTGTTCTCTATCCAATTGCTGGTCTTTGAGATTTATATTCGTCTTCTGTATTTCCATGTGGAGATCCTGAATTGTTTTCTTGTCCTCTTCTGTTTGCTTTGTTAATTCTTTAATTTCATTACTCTTTGACTCACCATCTTTTTTTGATACTTTTAGATCAGTTTCAGTTCTCTTCAACTGTTCAATCAGCTGAGGTATTATGACATTAAAGAACTGTTGATCAGAAAGCTGTGGGTCTCTAAAGATTTGAACATCTTGTTCAATTTTAGTCATCACATTGTCTTTGAACTTCATTTCCTG
Organism: Barbus barbus; assembly: GCF_936440315.1. Lineage (NCBI taxonomy): Eukaryota > Metazoa > Chordata > Actinopteri > Cypriniformes > Cyprinidae > Barbus > Barbus barbus. Next base: position 9,619,844 of record NC_136750.1, read on the forward strand.
TTTTAGTTCGTGAATTTGCTCTGAATATTCTGATATACTGGATGTTAGTGCCAATATATCTTTGTCCTTATCAGTGATGACATCTTGAAGTCTATCTATTTCACGCTCACAGCTCTGTAAGTCATGAACCAGTTGTGCTCTTTCTTCCAGATGAGCAGTGTTCAGTCTGTCGAGATCATCGTTTGTTTGAACCAGATCATTCTGTAATGATTCTATAGTTGTCTCTTGTTTCTGGACCTGAAACAAGAAAATGGAATGTAAAGATATGCTAGTCAACTTAATCAAATAAATAAATAATATATTTTGTCAATGTAATTGTGGAAAAAAGTGAAATGGGAGCCAGTGAACAATCATGTCTGTAAGATGTTACCTTGTCTTTCAGCACACTGAGTTTGAGTGTCAGATCTGCAACAGTTGCTTTCATCTCGGAGTTTTCTTTCTCAAAGGTGCTGCATGTCTTTGTAACTTCACCCAGCTGCATGGGAAGGTAGTCTCAATTATTCAGATGTGATTCAATAAATCACATATACCGCATATCATTTTCTTAAATGTGTGACACTGTTCTTGATTCTTGGGTCTGGACTAAACAGTTTAAAAAACTAAAATAGATACTGAATGCAAAAAGCTCTAAAATGCTTGTAAAAATCACAAACCCACATTAATATTTATTACATTATTTACATTCGCTTGAGTGGTGAAGGTGTTATATTTGGACACAGGCAATTTATATTATTTTAGCTGCTGACCAAAACATATTCAAGTCACTGTTATATAATGAATGTGGTCTTACAGTGCACACTCTGAGCTTTAATATGAGGGTATTCACATCAAAATTGGAGGAAGGATTAAGGAATTACAGCTCTTTAATATGTACCACCCCCCTGGTGGGGGCTATTCCTTTCGTTATTTCTACATCATCGTTATTTCCATGAGTTCCAGACTTGAGGCAGTCATTGCCTGCAAAAGGATTTTAAGTAAAATATAAAAAAAATTATATTTTATTCAGTATTATATTTATTTGTCCAATTACATTTGGGGGGGGGGGGGGGCTGTGTGTAAAAATGGTTGTAATTCCATAATGTAATTTTCATAATAGCATTTGTGTTATATTGTTGTTCAACCCCTTGAATTCTGCACTTCAATTTCATCTTGACTGTCTGATTTTCATTATTCATATATATATATATATATATATATATATATATACACACACACATAATGAATAACAAAAAAAAAAAATAATAATTTTTTTGTTTTTTAAAATTGCAATTACTGGACATATAGGGTAAACATACCTATTAAGCTCACGTACCCATCAAGCACACTTCCATACTTGAGCTCAGATTATAAAAAGAAAAAATAATGTGACGTCTTAACCAATTGATGTGTTTGTTACTATATAGCTCCTGTAATTTCAAGTCAATCAGATAATTGCACACTGAGATATTCGTATCCATGTGTTTGCATATTATAACCTGGAACTTGAATGTGGGAAATAATTAAGAGTTAGATCCAAAAGATAGCGATTAGCAACACAGCGCAGATGCTACAGAACACAGTTAGCTGACTAGCTGTATAAAATCGTGTGCTACACTAATATAATAATTCACATGCATTACTGGCTTGTACTTTTAAATCCATAATATTATAAATTTACAGTTTATTGCTGGTCTGTGGTTTTACACTGCTGTAATTTTTAAAGATTTCATATTATTTTAATGTGAGCTTAAAGGCTACACCACTATGAAAATCACACAGCTTCAGTGTGACATCAATAAGAAAAAGTATAATTTCATAGATATTGTTAATAATAGTTGTCCATAATAAAATACGTATGAATTTAATACATGACCAAGATTATTTATTTAGCAAAATCTTGTTGTTTTAATAAATATTACATGAAATTTATTACAAATTGTTGCTGCTCCAATTAAGCTCAGTGTGCTCCCTTAAATCTCTTCCACGTTGAACGCCTATGTTAATACTTCATAAACAGACTTGAAATATTAACTGATGGTTGTCACACATTTTCGATGGATTCTGTCAACTCAAATCTACAGATTGTCTCTGGCCTTTGGTAAATAGCATCAACTTCTCCAGACTGTAAATCAGTGGAAAATCTGGGCAAATTTCTGTGTTCATCCCCATGAATTAAATATTCTATTGGTTTGTTTTATTTGATTTTTGAATGTGTGTTATCTGTAAGGATTACAGAATCTCAGACACTTTGAACTTCTGAGATGGACAACACACACACAGTGCATTAACATACAGACATCTGTCTCCACATCCCACTGAGAGAAAATGCGGGAAAATGCCTCCCTCGCATATGCATAAACTCCTTTTCATCCCTTCCTTTCCATCACCCATCCTTCCCTTCACTCAGAATGATCAATAGAAGAATGTAATATTCTACATTAATGCAAGTGTTATTTACAGTCATGTTTGGTATCATTTGAATTGTCTCAGGGCGACTGTTACAATGGTCTCATTCTTATAAGAAGTAAACTAAAAGGTAATACAAATCCTAAGAGTTCAGAGATATTTTGCATACTATAGAGGGTGGGTCAATTCCCAGTGGTTTTCATGCAAATTACCTTCTGTCCCAAAAGGTGCCAACTCGACTTGATTAAATTGCAAATTACAATTGTTAGTTCCTGTCTCGAGTTTGGGGGATGTTTATTCTGGTCTGAAGTACTTAAGGAGAATGTGGCAAAAGGTCAGGCGCGATTCTGTAACCAGACGCCCGTAGTGTGGTATGTCTCAATGCTCACACTATGTATTACTATAAAGTCAGGTATGCATTCTTTACTCATAGATTTATCTTTGAGAATTCGATGTTTTGTATTGATATGATTTGATCTCTTTGAATTGCTGTGGAATTGACATAATACATACAATATTTACCTGACTGATAATAAATTGTTACATTTGACCTTATTCTGTTTTACTCTGTAATTATTGACTCTAGTAGATTACGTTGCATCCTTGTTAAAGACATGAGCAACCGAATGAACGAGTAAATATAAAGTTAAGAGTTAACTAGAATAATCAAATATCAGAATAATAAATTAGAAATGGACAAGCAATCAATTTGTATTTCAAGCTAAATACGAGGTCATAAAGAAATGGAGTCAGATTAAATGATAAAATGGAGTCAGATTAAAGTTTAATTAAAAATGAAGAACTTTGCACATTTGGAAAGACCGAGCACGCAGGAAACCTTCATCCACCATCGGAGACCTTCTTTGGGCCGGATGGGTGGAGCCTTACAGTTACTTAACTGAACGTAGACTAGTATAGAAGTTGCAATGTGCTGAAATGACACTTCATTATGAATATATAACTGATCAAATTGAAGGCCTTGTTGCTTGATTTTAGTGTTCTGTTTTTTTGTGATTGACTTTGTACCTTCAAAAATATATATATAATTTCAATTATTCTTTAAAACGTTTGCTTAAAATAAACAAGAATTTTGAATAAAACATGATGTGAGTTTAAAGGGTACAGAAATGTACCCATTAATTACAGCCAGACTTTTTACATTTAATGATGTATATCTTAAATGAAATGCTTTTGTCATTTAAAATAAAATTAAATATTTTTGAGAGATTATTTTAAAAACTTTTTGTCCTGAAACCAATATCTTCTACACTAAAATGTCTCCATGTAGATTTTGGTGAGCTTAATAGGTACGTTTACCCTATTTATTGTCCACTTGAAATATATGTGGCAGATAGCTGAAATAAAGATCAACATATGCCCAGTCATCTACATTTTTACATTTTTATTAATTTAGCTGACGCTTTTATCCAAAGCGACTTACAATTGCTATATATATGTCAGAGGTCGCACGCCTCTGGAGCAACTAGGGGTTAAGTGTCTTGCTCAGGGACACATTGGTGTTACTACATGTACTCAATATTACAAAACAGTTCATATTTACTCACATTGTGTTCAGTCTGAAGCAGTTTTTCAGTTGTTTCTTGGTTTTGTTTTTCTTTTGTCTCTAAAGCCTCTCTCAGACTGTCAATAAATGCCAGTTTCTCTGAGGTTTTGGCAAGCGTGTGCTCCTTTTCCATGAGCGAGGACTCCAGACACTCCTGTGTGCTGTTCAGTCTGATTCAACAGATATGTTAAAAAATTATTTTTTCTGCTGTAAACACAGCACAGTGTATAAATGAGATTACCATGGCAACAAAACAGAAAAGAATCTGAATTGGAATGTTTCTGCAATTAGGCCCCATGACCTAATTTTAAATAATTACCCTTTGAGTTGTTTGTTCAGGCTGGCAATGAGTAGCTGATGCTTTTCTGTGTCTCTTATCTGCTGACTGCGAAGGTTGGAGACCTGTGCCTGCAGGCGCTCAGATTCATTCTGATGGATAGGAAAATGACAGATCATAACAACAATTCAAGCAAAATAGCGAAAATCCACCACACGACCCAACTGCGTGTCATGACATTATAGATAAATGTGTGCTTAACATAGCGCTGCATGATGATGACAAAAATCAGAATGGCTGATTATTGCCCTCAAATACTGTAAGAATACCAATTACTACACATCAAAAACAAGCTGGAAACTAGTTTGCTGTCATTTTATGCATCAGTACATTAAGGGTGTTTTCACACTCAAATCTTCTTTAAAAGAACCAAACTCAGATCCTTTGATATGTTCCAAGAGTTGTACCAAGTGAAAAAGGGCCCAGTTCTTTTTACATGCACACTGTCCCGGTCACTGAAAAAAAGAATCAGATCCCGTCTTGGTAAACATCACATGCTTTCGATTTTCCCAGCTAAATGTCCCTTCACATAAAAATATGTCTACAGGCTTTCATCGATAACCTACAATGTCAGGGAAGGTCTTGTTTTTAAGTTTTGTTACATTGGCAATAAAAAAAAGTGACTGAAATTCTTACACATAGCCCCTTTAAGTAATGATGTTTTAGACCATTTTGGACTTTGTCCAATTCAATGGTTAATGGCTGACCTTATATCCTCCAAAATGTGACCCCATTCACCTCAATTGTAAGAGTCTTACTATAACCCAGGTTTTTATTTTTTAAACATTATTATTATTACAGTACATGCATAATTAAGCAAGTTTGTATTCTGGCCATATATTTTTTCCCCAAGTACATTTTACCAATTCCAAACCACATCAAATTAATAACTACCATTTTGTATTTAATCAATGTATTTAAAAAATTAAATATATTTTAATTTAAGTGATATTTAATTGTTAACATCGACTGAAAAGTGAAAAATGCCTTCTACTCAGGTGTGTATAATTATTAAGCAGGTTTCCTTTTACGGGAAAAATGCACCAAAAAAAGAGATTTAACTCACACTAAAAAGACAAAAATAATTCAATGCCCATGAGAAATATATATAAAAAATGCCATACAGACATCGCTAAATTAAATCAGGACCACTAGACAATGAAATGCTCACTTAAATTACTCCAGCTGCTGTTTACCTCCAACCCAGCTCCAACACACATTCCTGTGGTTTTGAAATTTTGAAAGACTATCTGAATCAGGCGTGTTTAATTAAGGTTGAAGCTAAATTCTGCTAAAGGCTACGGCCCTCCAGGAACTGAGTTTGGTGCCTCTGTCTTAGCACGATAATAAAAAACAATTCAAATTATGAATAAATTATATGCAGATAGTGTCAGCTCACTGACTCAGTTCTGCACTCTCACTAAAAATGGAATATATGCACAATAATCTACAATAATCCTTTGATGCGGTGATCACGTGACGCTTTCATGAGCCAACACATTAGCTGAGCTCCGTGTATATAACCCGTCTTTTACTGTTGTTCGTCTTCTTTTCTTACATTTGAGGTAGTTTATTAGTTTGCCGGTTATCTGGAGATGTCACACAATCAGAAACTCGTCACAATCATCCTCGCCAAGTAAGAAGAAAACAAAACCAGCGTCACGGCAGGCCGAGACATGGAAGACAATATGGCGATCACTATAAAGCGAATTGAGGACATTTTGAAGGCTGAATTGGCAGCAATGCGCACCGAATTCGCCACTCACGTGACTACAATCCAGAATAGTAGAAACTCAGCAAGCTTTTATTTTGATGGGTTGCCAGCAAGTAAGTATATACTCTGCTGGTTTTAGTGCTGTCAAGTGAAGCAATGAGGCTTTTTGTAAATCTTATACAGTTAATGCACAACATGATTGTGCATTAACAGCTATCAAGCATGTCGGTATGCAAATGAGCAGTCTGAACTTATTTACCCAGTGAATTACTTGTGTATCCCTGGGAATAATGGTTACTAGCTCAGACGTGCTTTCAGAAGCTTACACAAACATAAACAAACCTGAAATGTGGAAAATGCTTGACCACCTTCATCTATACCAAATGTTGCCTGCGTTAGAGGAGTGTTGCATATAGTTCACTCAATATACAGGTCACTAACTGGCTATCCAACACTCATGGCGAGATGTAGCATGATTCAAACGGTCAAACATATATTTGTTTTCCCTACAATTAAAGAAAAATTAAAGACTTGCCTCACTCAGCATTTTTTCTTTTCTTTAGAAACAGCTAAAACTGACCTTTTGATAAGCCCCAGCACCTTAAGTTATGTTTACATTTTTCCCTTTAATACATTTGTCCAGTTTTTGTCCTTAAAACATTCTTTATAGTAGAATTACTTTCTTATGCATCCCATCCTAATCTTTCGTTGCCAATTCTTTTGAGGCTTGAGCCATAGACATGCAGTTATTAGCAGGGAATTTTTTAAATGGCCTTAGTAATACAGTAGTTTGAAATGTTTTGGCTAAGTGATATGGAACTGTAAAACGGTCAACAGATATGGAACTACTTCATAGCTGTATTTTTTTAGAAAAAATAATCACACCTAGGTTTTAAAAATTTTCTTTCACTATCATTATTTTTAAGAAATGGTTATGGTTAATTATAGGAAAGGCTTAAGCGGCTCAAAAATATCTATATAATGTCTAAAATATGTTATGTTGACTCGTTTGTTGGATTATAGATGGTGTTTGATGGAAAAAAATGGATGAGGTTAATTGCTTCTGTGCAGATTATAGGAAGGTAAATAAAGTGACTGGGTCTGATTCATTTCCACTTTATTTAATGATTCCTGAGGCAATCCAATCCAATGATTTAGTGACTGACAGCTGCAGTAAGTGAGGAAGCAGGCTTAGCGAAGGGTCAGCTGGCAAGCAGTGTAACTGTAGAGGCTGATATTAATAGCGCCGTTATACATACACTCCAAACAGTTTCTGTGTACCTGTAGTAATTCAATGCGAGCCTGAAGTTGCAGACGGTCCTCTAGATCTTGGCACTGTTTCTCAAGGACCAAAATCTGTTCCTGCAGTTGGTTTCTCTCTAGTTCAAGCTCCTCAACAACAGACCTCAAGCCATCTAAACAAGTGAAAAAATGGCATATATCTTAATTTATTCAATTCATCAACTTTCTCCAATCGATTTTTATTTAGTGTCATTTTCGTGTTAATCTTAAATGTGTAATGAACAGCATATTACTATATAAAACTTGAGTTTTAATATTTAATTAGCCAACCAAACGCAAAGCTTCCACAAAGAAAAAAAAAAAAAACAAATGTCCCCAGTAAGAGAACAGTCCCAACTGCATTTACCCGAATAAGCCTGTTTTAGTAGTTTTTACTGGTTGTTATCAGGGAATTGGTAGTGCTTGCCTTCATGCACAACTATTCTGACATATCATATTTTGTCCAGTCCAAAGTTATGATTATCACAATGTCATTGCGATTTCGAGAGAATATGCGGATGTCACTTCCGAAAGTTTGTTGCAAGTAAGCCACATTGGTCCTCTTAGCAGCATGAAAAACAAAACTTTTATTCAAATTCTGTATAGAGAATAGGCTATATACAGCAAAGAAAGCGTGCAAAGTGCGCTTCCTTAAAAAGCTGTCACTCATTTCAGTTTATCGCGATCTCTAATTCCGCTATAATCAATGAATCTGTCAACACAGCACAATTAATCTTGTTTACATCACCTACACTTTGTTCATTATAATCAGAGGATTCGCGTCGCGAGCGTCCAGAACTCTGGAATGAACAAGAGTTATTTAAATAGGCCTAAATAAAAAAGTTTGTTGGGATGTATCTTTATATTGTATTAATTTAATTTTTAATAGTAATAATAATAATAATAAAATAATGTTCAATTCTTAGTACCCCCATAGAACCGTGCCTGTATTTACCTAAAAGCAGTGGTTCTAAACCTTTTTATTTACTCCAAGAACCCCTCCTCTCCAAATCAATACTGCAAGCCAAAACTTTTCTATTCACTAAAACCTTGTTTTCATGTAATTTTTTAAAGCAAATTCAAGATAGATTTAAACATTCCATGTTCTTTTTTGCAAACGTACTTCGCAAAAAATATCACTGCAGATATTCTATACAAATTAAAAGTATGTATATTCTGAACTCGGCGATCTAAAGGCAGCTCGACGCCATCAGTGAATAGTTCCTCTGTCAGAACAATCTGTTTGGAGCGTTTGATGCCCATATGTACATGAACACCACTGATCCTCACAAACTTCTCCAAAACACGCGAGCATCCGCTATAAAACCCTCGCTATATTCAACTACGTAATATAGGCCTACTGAGCTATATTCAAGCAGAAATATGATGTTATAGTGATCAGTGTGCCGAGAGCGCACATACACACAAACCGTTTGAGCATCAAATAATGGACACAATGCTCGCCTAATGCACGATACTGTATGTCACTGTAATCATCTTTACCTTGACTACAATCGTCATCCATTAAAACTTTAGGCTGCTAGTGTGACACTGGCTTCTTTTATCCACCCGAGAGCTGTAGTTTGCATATCATATGCTCATACAGCGGTTTTGAGCCGCCGTTCAGTCTGTATTTCACACAGCGCAATGAGAAACGGCTTGAGCTGCTCCGAAACACAGAACATCACAATACATAGAGAGGTGGTGCTGTTATTTATTTATATTATATATATATATATATTATTTAAACATATTAGTCATAACATTAGTGAATATTATATTTTAGTTTTAAGTTATCTCGCGCCCCCCGGTTGAGGACCACTGACCTAAAGAGCGATCTACCAGCATTGCGATCGACCTATTGGGCACCCCTGCTGTAAGCAATATAAAATTCAACCCACCAAAGTGGCTAGTGGGATTGACCATATTACCCACCACTGCTGAAATCCACCCGCATTTGTTGGGTGGGCGGGTGTAAAGGTCATGAGTCTGAAATTTTCGAATGCGTTTTTTCGTTTCCCCCATCCTTTCCTATCAAAATGCATGCTATGGACGCAAAAACGCAGAAAATTGAACCTGATCTGAATTTTTTTTTTTTTTGACGGACGAAAGTTTCGGAGGCAGTGTGCAAACGTGACTGACACAACGTGAGGTGGTATTTATTTTTTAATGTGCGAAAATTTCGGACTCAGTGAACAGTGACCTTTAATGTCAAGCCCTGCATGTAATAATAAAAAGATAATGTTACTTGCACTTTTCATCCTATGCACTTTATTTTATTATCCACTTTACCCTTGATTTAGTATTTTATTATTTAATAGTTGTTATCTATTCAGTTATTACATTTATTTTATTATAACCGTTATGTCTTTGTGTTTACAAGTTGTCTAGAATCTCATAAAAACCTTCAGATAATCAGATGATGAATCCCTTCCAATTTACATATTTCTTCATGTGATTGTGACCAAAATAACAAAACCAAAAACTGTACACAGCAAACATTTAGAACATGGACAGTGTCTAGTGGGTTTCACACCTGTATCTGAAGTACTGTGCTGTGGCCACCATCCACCCATGTTCTCTCCATTCACAAGAACATCGCAATCAGTGAGGCCTATTGGGTCTTGCCTACCATGAAATTCCAAGTCCTCCTGTAGAAAGAAATAGAAGGAACATGCATTATTATTATTATTATTACTACTACTACTACTACATCACTTCTCAAAAAAAAAAAACCCAACACTTCAAACGAGTAGTAAAAAAAACCCCTGCAAATCAGGACAACAACAAATAAATAAATAAAAATAAACTACTCACCCTCATGTCCTTCCAAACCTGCATGGCCTTCTTGCATTTTTCCACATATTCAAACTTCAAATTTAAGATCAGTTACAAAACATGTCAAAAGTAATTGCCTTTGACTACACTGACAGCCCTTAAACAGTGCATATTTGAATGTAATGCATGAGAATGCAACTGTGGGCTAAGGGTCTACTGTGTTTGAAGGAAAAAAGTCAGTCTGAAATGATATGAGGGCAAGTAAATGATTTTGACTCATTTCTGACTAAACTATTCTTTTAATTCAACTTTGCAACACACCAAAAAATAAAATAAAAATAAAGGTACTACTAAACACAGTGACAAATTAAAGCAAAAATCCAAGGGGACTCGCTGTGAGAGTGGCTATAGGCCCGTTCACAGGGTATCCGTTCACTGAACAGTTGGATGAGCATGAAAATTATGTGAAACATATGCTATAGCCTGTGCAGTTCCCATATTTTAAGCCAATTAAAAGGAGTTTCAGAACTTGCATGTTAGATACCACCATTATCAAAACACCAGTTGAGGGAATATATTTTGGGGACTGGCGTTCCACTGCTCTAGTAAGAAGTAATCCAATTTTTACAATCAATACCAAGGTCCACTGAAGTTGATCTTGCAGCACACAGTGACCTAACTCCTTACTAAGAAAAATTTCCTTTAATTTGTCACTCATCTGTATGCAATTTACCTAGAGACTTTAGATCATACCTGCAGGCTGCATGGGGTGAAATATTTGGGCTTCCTGCTTTTCTGTGGGGACAGTCCACGGGCCTGGGCCAACTCCTCCTCCACTTCCTGTTGCCGATTGGCTAATGCTGGATCGGAGCAGCCAGGAAACAACCAGTCATCCTCAATCAGTTTTGTGCCACAAGACAAAGGCAATGGATCAAATATATTTAGGGCAATGGAGGGCAAAATACAAAATCAGGATTGAGGAGAGATAGCCAGGTAATTCTAGTGCAGATTAGAGAGCAGAAAAGGGCCGGAAAGCAGCAGGTAGCAGCACACATTTCAAATTCAGCTTCTGTGGACTGTGGACCAAAAGACTAAAATACGCAAGACACATAAGTAATAATGATAATTACAGTGCAAACTACAGCGATAAACAGCTTTTTGAGGATTCTTTTAGAAATGATAACAATTCACCTTGGTGTCAGCAATAAGTGGGTAATACCACCTGAAGTGGCTTTCAATCAACTATAGCATGGAAGCGAAAGTGGGACACCCTGAACAAAGTGGCACATGACTATAATTATGATTCAGTAAGAAATCAGTCTAGACAATTGCATCACCATTGGGTGACCACATCTGTAACAACAACAAGGTGAGAAAGGAAAGTGATCACTTTGATCATTATCCTTAATCTAGAGCGAGACTTCATTATGGGCTCTTAATTATAGTCACTGCAACAATGCATTCAATTTCAACATCTTCACTAGCACAATCGACCCCATTCTGTTTTTCTTAAGCCCAAAGTATACAAAATATACACTTTTTATGCATACACAATGGACTTTGTACGCGCAGGTCTCACATTCGTTTTGCAGTAATTAGTTTTTCCACTAGCTTGCAACACCGTCCCAGGCCGTTGTTTCACAGTAGAAAATGAAACTAAAGAGATGGAACAACAACAACAAAATAGCAGAGACCGCAACAACAACAGACGCTCACATTGACAAGCGCTTGTGAGCAAGAGGGTATGAGACAGCTCGGCTTTGGTTTAAAAGAGTTCAAAAACATTTGTTATCGGTCATAACTTGATGGGGAAAAACAGCACTGGATATAGATGAAGATTAGAGTGCCCATGTTCGAACACAACATCAAATGGAGTATACTTTGAAAAGCTACGCGTTCGAAGTATACAAAAGTGAAGTATACTTGGGGCTTTACCATGAAACAGAAAGTGAATAAACCCAATGACAGGGTCAAAGGGATAGATCACCCAAAAAATTTAAATTCTGTAATTAATTACTCATCTTTATTTCGTTCCAAACCCAATGGTTCATCTTCAGAACACAATTAAGAAATTTTTGATGAAATCCAAGAGTTTTCTGACCCTGGATGGACAGCTACGGAACTACAACATTCAAGGCCCAGAAATGTAATAAAGACATTGTTAAAATAGTCCATGTGACATCAGTGGTTCAACCTTAATTTTATGAAGCTACGAGAATACTTTGTGCGCAAAGAAAACAAAACTAAAAAAAGACTTTATTCCACAGTTTCTTCTCTTTTGTGTCGGACTTCGATGTGAATTCACAATGTGAGTACCACGATGCAGGTGTGTGTTGTTGCTGATGCAGGAGCCGGCGTTCTGACGGAGATCGCATTTGTGCTGCAGCTTGTTTGCAAGCAGAAAAATGTACACGCATGTGTTGTGGTACTGGCTTTCTTAATTTGTGTTCCAAAGATGAACAAAGGTCTTACGGGTCTGGAAAAACATGAGTAATTAATGACAGAATTTTTATTTTTGGATAAACTATCCCTTTAAGGCATATTGATACAGGGAAGGGTGGATCCATGCTTTCATGCTGTTTGTGCCAAATAGAAATTTTCCTCAAGGTAGACTTATCAGTTTCTTGGAGGTTAGCTGACCTTGTCACCTAGGTACCTAAAGGCAGTGTTGCCAATTTAGCTCTTTTATAGCTAGATTTAGCGACTTCCCCAACCATTTTGAGACTTTTTTTCAAAATTCTTGGACAAACCTTATCCAAGTTCTCATCTTGCCCACTGATCTATATTCATCTTTATATAGATCAGTGAATTTGCGATTATGATGTCATCTAGTGACATTTAGCTACCAGTTTAACTACTTTTAATTAAAAGCAGTTGGCAACACTACCTAAAGGTTTGTTGATCAGGCCCCTACTTTTCTCCATATACAAAACACTGCATGGCAGTTGGCACAAGGCTGTGTAACAAAATATGCTACATGGATGGCATATAGCTTTACTTCTCATTTCAGCCAGACAATCCAACAGTAGCAGCACATATCTCTTCCTGCCAGGCAGACATCTCAGCAAGGCTAAGAGAATACTAATTCCAGCTCAACTGCCCTCCCTTTGCCAGCACAAGGGCATTTCAGACTGGACTACAGTTCTATGGACTTCCAGCATGTGCAATTGGAAAACATTTTTGTATTTATTTTGCTTTGAATGATTGTCCTGCTTGCAAGACCAACAACCACCACTGCCTAGTTTAAGCTTCCTGGCAGAGACAGTCAGGTGTGTTAAAATCCTTAAACTGCAGTGTGCTATTGGTAGGAACTGGCTTTTTTAACATTAATTATTCAGTTAATCCTCAAATTATAAACCATTTGGGAGCCCTAAAGCTAAAGATTCATGTCTTTCAATCAGTACATTATTGTGGAAATAATACTTTAAAAAGTGATATTTGGACAAGAGACATCATGTTTTAGCATTCCGGTTTGCAATCGGGTAATTTTAGAGAAAACCGGATGAATTGTAGTCAAGATTAAGACCATATGAAGTGACACAGAGGAGTCGTACTGTATACTTGAGTCTGCTATTAATCATGCAAACAAACAAACAAACCACATATGTGCGTTCTTGGCACAATGATCACTAACATCGTAGTTTATTTTATAGTTTAAAATTATTACAATTAATTTGTGAAGTTGCCAAATGTCATGGCTGGTGAGTGTTTATTAATCGATACTGGCCAAAGAAGTGTGTTTTGGAGGAGTCTATGTTGTTTAATGGTGTTATGTACATATGAGAATCAGACTGAATAATCACGGAGTTTTGATATATTTGAAATGTTTCTGTTTTTCATGCATATGTTGCTATGTTTAGTAATTCAGAATGTATCCCCACAATAGTTATAGGCAGTCAAATGAGGTTTTTTTTTTCTTGAATGTATTTCATGGGGAAAGAAAATAAAAAAATTATATATATATATATATATATATATATATATATATATATATATATATATATATATAATTTTTTTATTTTCTTTCCCCATGAAATACATTCAAGAAAAAAAAAACCTCATTTGACTGCCTATAACTATTGTGGGGATACATTCTGAATATATATATCATTATATTTTTAAATATAAATGTCAAGTCGCAATGTCCCCTTAAATATTTCCCTTAAAAATATGTATTATAAAAGACATCATTCTGGGGAGTTTGGGAGTAAAAAGATCAAGGAGCACTAGGTTTTTAAACCAACAGACAAGAGGACACAAAAAAATTAATATAAAGAAAACAACGCTAGTCCCCACTGACTTTCACAGTACAGACAAAAAACACTTTCAAATATTTTCAAAATTCTATCACCCTTGTTGTTCAGTTAGGGCTCAGACATTTTTCAAAATTAGTAAATTAATGAGTAAATAGCTACAGAACTTTACCTTGTGTAAAAATGTGTTAAAATGTGAACTTTATACAGTCATGGCCAAAAATATCAGCACCCTTGGTAAATATGATTAATCTGCACTGTTAATCCTTTTTCTTTTTTCTTTTTAAAAAATGCACAAAAATCTAACCTTTCATTGGATAAGAATTTTAAATGGGGGGAAATATCATTATGAAATAAATGCTTTTCTCAAATAAACGCTGGAAACAATTATTGGCACCCCTAGAAATTCTTATGAGTAAAATATCTCTGAAGTATATTCCCATTCGTATTCACAATTTTGAGCACTCCAGGGAACATGGCCATGGCTTCCTGTTTTATAGAAATATAAATAGGAGGGAAAACAAAGCCCAAATTCCCTTAATCATCCATCACAATGAGAAAAACCAAAGAATATATTTCTGATGTGCCGGAAAAGATAATCGAGGTTCACAAATTAGTGAAGTAGTGACGAGCTAGAGCAGTGAAAATTCCCATTTCCACCATCAGGGCAATAATTAAGAATTTCCAATCAACATAAAATGTTACAAAACTGCCTGGAAGACAACATGTCTACAGTATATCGTCCTAATGCACGGTGAGAAGGAGAGTTTGAGTGGCTAAAGACTCTTCAAGGATCACAGGTGGAAAATTGCAGAAAATAGTTGAGTCTCGGGGTCAGAAATCCTTAAAAAAACTAAATTGTCAAACAGCACCTACATCCCCACATGTTGTTTGGGAGGGTTTCAAGAACAATTCTCCTAGCTCATCCAAAAACAAACTCCAGCATATTCAGTTATCAGACACGACTGGAACTTCAAATGGGACTGGTTCTATGGTCAGATGAAACTAAAAAAATGAGCTTTTTAGCAGCAAACACTCAAGATGGGTTTGGTGAACACAGGGATAAAAAGTACCCCATGTGCATAATGAAATATACTGCTGTATTTTTGATGTTGTGGGCCTATATTTCTGCTGGAGGTCCTGGACATCTTGTTTAGATACATGGCATCATGGATTCTATCAAATAGACTCTGTTAGAAATCTTGTAATGGGCCATGTTTGGATCTTCCAACCGTACAATAAATCTAAACACAAACCTCAAAAACAACACAAAAATGGGTCACTGAGCACAAAACCAAACTTCTGCTATGGCCATTCCAGTCCTCTGACCTGAACCCTGTAGAAAATGAGAGAGGTGAACTGAAGAGAAGCACCACCAACATGGAGCTGGGAATCTAAAGGGTCTGGAGAGATTCTGGATAAAGGAATGGTCTCTGATCTCTTGTCAGGTGTTCTCTAACCTCATCAGGCATTATAGGAGAAAATTTAGAGCTGTTAAACTGGCAAATGGAGGTTTCAAAAAGTATTGAATAAAAGGGTGCCGTTAATTGTGGCCAATGTGTATTAGAGAAAAACATTTATATCAATGATATTTCACCGCATTTTAAATTCTTATAAACCAATAAAAGGTTAGATTTTTGTGAATTTTTAAAATAAAAGATAAAAAGAATTAATCCAGATTCATTTTCACAGCTGACAAATTTTTCCGATATTTTTGGCCATGACTGTAATTCGGAGGTGTGATAATGTTGGACATAAAAATACTAAAGCACCATGTAGACAGCTGACAAAGGTCTGTTTTATAGCAGAGACTTGGCCAGTGATTTTTTAGAAGAGGGGGAAAAAGGCAGAAAAGGAGGATAAAGCAACAGATGAAAGACAGGACCCCATGAGTCAGCCTCATCTGTGCTGCCAGAATTTCCTTAGGAGAGGATGAAGAGTTCCAGAAAACTACTGGCAGCACAGACGGAAGCAAACAATGGAGGGGATGAAACCTGCATGCACAAAACTGATGGGAAACTGTTCTCAGTGGCTGCACCCATCATGCAGAGCAGGAGCAGAGGCGGAGATGGGGAGGAGGAGGGTCTCAGGGCCAATAGGTGGGAGAGAAGTGTTACTAAACAAATGTAATCAAAAAACAAACCAAACATTTTGAAACTAAGGCTCGTTTCACACTAGAGGCATACTTGTCACATATTTTTTTACAGCACCCATGTTAACAGATTAGAGCATCCACACTGTGCACAAAAAAGGCATGGCAATGTGCACCGCTTCCGCTCTGCATATGTGCAGCTTCTGTGCTGCTTCTACTCTGCTTACACATCCAGTGTGAAACTGCCAGAAGAAACCTAAATATCTTAGTATTTTTTTTCAAAAGTGATTAACCTCTTTTACAAATCATAACAAGGACAACTGAACCTGACAATAAATAAAGAATAAATAACCTTTAATGTATCCAAGGTAATAAAGAGTGCCAAAAAACAGACAACTAGAGAAAACACATTAAAATGTATATGAAATCATGGTCACTGAGGTGCTCAAAGTTTGGCTCGCTTATAACACACAATAAGGGGATGTCCAGGTAGAATGTATTCTTGTATTTCATGTTCACGGTTTTTAAATGTTGTTCCATGTACCAGTGGTGGACGAAGTACACAAATCAAGTACTCCTTTTCAATTTTACTCGAGTAAAAGTTTTAGAATTTTAGAATTACTTTTCATGCCATCAGTCACACGCGTGCTCAAGCTCTAAAGATCTCCTGGACTTGGCTCCTTTCGAGTCAGACTTGTGAATTCATGGAATTGTTAACTGGAGATTCGCTCTGACCAGATCATTTGAATCACTGACTTATTGACTCGAGAACAGTTGCAATTTGAGAATGAATCATTCAATTGCGATTTGGGAACTGATTTAACAGGTTCACTGAAAAGAATCAGCTCATCCACAAATCAGACACTGCTATCTAGTCTCAGAGCGGGTGGTGATTTCTCCAGTTTAAAATAACGAGGAATGACATGTTTTTTATATTATGCTTCAGAGTGTAGTGAAGTAAAAGTAAAAGTTTCTCAAAATAAAAATACTCAGATAAAGCACAGATACTTGAAAAATGTACACAAGTACAGTAACAAAGTGAAAATACTTTGTTACTTGTCCACCACTGCTATGTACGCATCCATTTAAAACTTGACCGAGTGGACAAGCATTAATTGTGAAACTTGCAAACAGATGGCTGCTTTCAAATGCTCATGTATACTTTGTATGTGCACACTATAAAGAGCACTCAGGGGTATACAGCTGTGCATGGCTGCATGTGAGTGGTTAAATGAAGTTGCATTAACATACTTTTATTGATTCAAATCTTAAATTAAATTAATTCAAATTTAATTGCTTTGTATAAATAGACACCCCTAGTATCTATTTAGTAAAAAAGGAGGACAAGCTGCATCATGATGCATCAAGAATCATGTTGTAATTGAATCAATAACCCATGAATTGTAATCAAATCGAATCGTGAAGCCAGTGAAGACTCACACCTCTACTGAGCAACCTTTAATGCAGCACTCAGCTCAAATACCACCTTCAGACAATACTTTAAGGTTTAAGTACCATAATATTAACATAGCTAGCACCAGTATTCCCTGCAACACTGGACCGTATAGACATGCACTTCTATTTAACTCTCAGTTGATAGTCATGGTTTGTCCAAACAGCTGTTGATACTTTTCGGTAGAATCTATGAATTAAAAAATTTGTGAATGTATAGCATAAGCATCCTCACCCTCTCTCTCCTCCTCGATGTGGCTCATTCTGAAGGCCATGACATTCTTCTCATGACTCTGATCTCGATCCCTTTCTGCCTCAGTCACCATGGTAATCATTTCCTGCCACTCCATCACCTGAACATCATCCATGCTGCCCGTCTCACTCACCTGTTTTCAGAAACATACATATCCTTTAATTACAATACAACAACATATCATATCAGCAGGGCTACTTAAATAACACTGTTAACTTTTAAAGTGCCATTTGACCACTGTACTGACATAAACATTAAATTAAATAAATGCTTTTCCAAGGAGAGACCCTAGGAGATAATTTACTGCTATATAAATAAAAAGCAACAAGACACAAATGGGTGTCTGTTTTGTTAAAACCAATGTTTCAATTCTAATAAACACCCCTTCCCTGTGGTAATCACTTTAATGCACAAACTCGTGCGGTAGATTACTTTTATAATTACGTAGATGTGTGCGATATGACGATTTTTGATCATGGACGATAAAAATGTCTCTGCTTTTGAAGAAATATCGTAGTATCGTGCTACAGCGCACATTATGTCAAATACAGTTCTGGCCTCCGTCTCTATATACTGTACAACATGACACACAGCAGTAGAGTTACTCTGACAGGACTCTGCACTTATTCGCGATCACAAAAGTACATTATTTGCACACAAGCCTTGCTGGTTAAATGTTTAATTCGCATACACCTGAAGCACGCACACTAAAAACCGCCTGATTACTCAACTAACTTATCTTTTGCGCTAATACTGTGAAAACACCCAAGGTTTACATACAGACTCAGTTGGTTATTTCTAAAATGAAAGTAAATAGTTAAGAGAGAAACGGATGCATGACTGTATATTAGATGCATGCAGGTCTTAAAGGGACAGGACACTAAACATGCTGTCGACTGTCATTAAAGGGATAGTTCACCCTAAAATTTAATTTCTGTCATTATTTACTCACTCACATGTTGTCCCAAACCTCTATTAATTTCTTGTGCTGAACCCAAAATAAGATATTTTGAAGAATGAGGGTAACCAAACAGTTGCTGGTCAACATTGACTTTGATAGCAGAAAAGAAAAATCCTATGGAAGTCGACCAGCAACTGTTTGGTTTTCCACCTTCTTCAAAATAGCATTTATGTTCAGCAGAAGAAAGAAACTCATTCAGGTTTAAAACAACTTTTGAGTAAATGATGGTATAAAAATAAAACATTATGACAGAATTGACAGACACATGACAGAATATTTATTTTTGGGGGAACTATTCATTTAACGTTAAAAAAACGCAAAGACAAAAATCACTCACTACTCTTGACTGAAAAACTTTAATACAGTTGCTTTAGGAATCAGTCTATATAGTGTTTTATTTTTTATATTTGTTCAAGTTCATTGAATGCTCCTGCTAAATACACATATTGTACCTGAAAATAAAGCACTGTTTGTTTTATTTATATATTATGTGTATTTGTAATGTGTATCTTTGTTCTTATTTTTTAATAAGAAAGATAAAATAATGACAAAGATTTTTATCTTCGCCCACTTTGACCTAAATATCTGCCATGTCTTTTTTTTTTTTTTTGATACCTTGAAGGGCTTTGTCTTTCTAGTTTGGCTGTAATGCTCAGACAACTTGTAAAACCAAAATAGTAAAACCAACATGACAAAGAATCGTGATAAAATTGTGAATCGTGATATTATTATTTTTTTTAAATCGTGATACGATATTTTTTCCATATCACCCACCCCTATAATTACGTCAAAACTGCAAAACAAATAAATATATCATTGCCTGTGATGCTGCTCTCTCAGTCACCTGCTCCAGGTCGGCCTGCATCTTCCTCTGCTGTTCCTTGTATTCCATAAGCTGCTTCTGCAGTTCATCTATTAATGTCCCAAGAAAATCTTAACATAAGACAACATGCAATTTAGAGATGGGCACAAGTATCCGCAAACTCAGGTGCTTGGAAATGAAAGTAATGATCAATCATCAAAACACTGATCCACGCATGACATGACTTCTCACTGAATTAAAAATACAAAAACATCACTTTCAATTTTGGGTCATTCCATGTCAAATAGACTTAAAATAGAAATGTGCTTTAATATTATTATAGTTGTATAGCTTAGTACAGGGGTAGGCAACGTCGGTCCTGGAGTGCCGATGTCCTGCAGAGTTTAGCTCCAACCCTGAAAAAAACCTCACCTGCCTGCAGCCCTAGTAATTCTGAAGACCTTGATTAGCTTGTTCAGGTGTGTTTGATTAGGGTTGCAGCTAAACTCTACAGGACAGCAGCACTCCAGGACCGACGTTGCCTACCCCTGGTTTAGTAAATATCAAACTTGATTAAAAGTCAGTGGTTCAGTATTTATATTTAATTAGTGGAACTATAGCAACCGCTTTCTCCATTGCCATGTTTTGCTAGAAAGCATAGAGAATAGCGAAATGCTTGAATAAACTCTTAGGTAAGAGTGACGGTTAAGATGTTTGTTGCAACACTTTTAAAGAAATCCCCTGCCTCCAGGCCCTGGTTCTTAAAAAAAAAAAACTGTTGTTTTGGTAACTTCAATTTTAAGGCTCTGCATGGTTCAGGGGTTAGGGGTATCTGAATGACTCCATGAATAAACTGTTAAATTGTACATATTTTCAGGGGTCAAAATGTGTCACTTTGCAACCTTTTTGTCTTTTAAAGAGCAATGCTTGAAGAACAAATAATTTTGAAACTTGAAATGTATCGTTTCGCTCTATCAAAACAATTCTTCATGTTGCCACTGTTTTATTATTTATAAATCCACATCTAATTTCACCTTTAGTACTGCATGTATGAACATACTACTGTGCATCACTGTACTACCCCTGGAAAATAATGGGGCACTGCTGGTGTTTTGAGACTTACTACTGTAGAACTGGCATACCGTGCAACACTAATACACAACTGTGGTCAAGCCAGCCACATTTTGAAAATTATTTGCCGGAAGGTCAGAAATAAAAAAAATTCTGAGCATTTCTTTCAGTTGGCCATTAAGATTTTTGTACTTTTTATAACATGGTCTATAATGAATGAATATGGGAGATGCTAAAAAAAAAAAACTTATGAAAATTATTATATTATACCTGGTATTCTCAGTTGTTGGTCAAATATTATACCCCTGCTCGAAAACAGTAGTAGTCAAAATTAATGTCTGGTCGAGGGAGTGTAAAACTAATGCATGTGCTCAATTATTTTATTTATAGTAATGCAATGAAACGTGACAAATTTTGTTATACAATCACTCAATCAATAAAAGTAAGTAATGCGTATAATTTATTGAGCACTGGCCTGAAGAAAGACTATATGTTAAATATAGCTGCAAGCAGCGATGGCAGGCCCAAGCCATCAGTGCAAACGCCACCCCGGTGGCATCAGGAAAACTGTGCCCAGCGGGCACATGCATTACAGTAACCCTCTAGCATATGTTAATTACTGATTATATTCTTGTGTTAAATGTATTATTTATTTTCTGTGAGCTTTTTGTTTTTCTATGCATTTTTTGTATAGTGAAATAAACACAATTTCCATAAGTTGTAGTTTGCTTTTTTCCCAAATTATTAAATAATAAACAAATAATAATAAAGTTAAATACCTTAACCAAGTTAGTGTTTTCTTCTTACCAATGTATTTTAATTGTGTAGGGTCATTAAAAGCAAATAATGAGATATATCATCTCCAGACATCAATTTGTGCTATTACTGCATCTGTTGAGTGCTTGAATAGAAACAAATAACCAAAATGTCCATCCCTATGATGCGATTTCAAATTTTCCTTTCTCTTTAGAGTGTTACAAGCTGATTGTGCATAGATAAGATCCCTGAAGTTGCAAAGACTAAATCTCAAAACCAAAGAGATATTCTTTATCAAAGTTAAGACTCTGCCACGCCTTCCTAAAACGGCTCATTCAAACACGCCCCCACGTCTACGTCACAATGTGGATCACGATGTGGAAATATTTGCGCAATGCCGCCCAAATGTTCGCAAAGAAAGGCGGCGTGGTTTCAGTAACCGCAGTAGTGTTGATGCAGCCATGTGTGTTTCTATGCGAAAGGAAAAGCACTTTATTTGGCCTTCCGAAAGTAGCTGCATTTAGGAATCATTAAGATTACTTGCAACAGAACAGCACAACCCAGATGTTATCACAATGCATTTTATGATGACCGTTTAGTGAACCAAGGAGAGGAGGCAATTCTGACTGTGCTATTACAATCTGGCTCTTCTGAATCAGCGACTGTAATTATGTTTTGTTATTAATTTAAATATTTGCTATTGACCGTTCAAATGCGGAGTTTGCACGTCGTGTGTGTGTGTGTGTGTGTGTGAGAGAGAGAGACAGAGGTCACATCACAGTAGAGTCAGCTGTCTTAATCGCGCCTTGTGTGCAAATACATACGAGCTTCTTCACTGTGTCTGTCACGTGACTCTGTTCCCCTCTTGAGCTTGAACTGATGGTAAAACTAAGAAACATTATTAACTGTCTTTACTTTTATTTTGAAAGCTGAAGCTCGTGATTATGGAAAGGGGCGTTACATTTCCGACGAGTACTTGTTGTGTTCGGCCAATCACAATGCACTGTGCCAGTTGGCCAATCAGAGTAGACTGTGCTTGTCGGAAGGAGGGACTTTGCAGAAAACGAAGCGTTTGAGAGAGGCGGTGGATAGAGGAACTACAATGTACAGTATTTGAAAAATAATGCGTTTTTTTACCATTAAAGCATGTCAACATATTCTGTTACACCAAATACACAAAATAATGATCTTTAAAAAAGCATCATATGACCCCTTTAAACTAACTGGCTCCACTTCTTCATACCATTTTTTGCCTTCATATCTTCATACAGCTCCAGTTTGCTGAGCATTTCCTCTCTCTCTTCTTGCAATTCAGTAATGCGACTATGTAGGGACATGACATCAGGGGACATGTCGAGACATACTCCAGACTGAAGTAAAAAAACAGAAAGCAGTTAGTTTAATTTAGCTGGATATTAATCTGTGCAAATCTAATGAAAAAATAATATACTTTCTTACCTGAACTTTTTTTAGTTCCCCCTCGATCTGCCTGATCCTAGATTTGGACCATGCTTTCATTTTTAAGAACTTTGCTTCTGCTTTACTGGCCTCTGCTTCTTTCAGCTTCACTTGGGCTGAATTGGACAGAACAAAACAGATTGAAATATTAAAAGGAAGGAAGGACACTGAGAGTTTAAAAAAATGCAACGACAGGACACAGAATATCTTTAACTGAAAATAATAAACACCCTTTTACTATCATGTAGGCACATTATAAGAAGGTGTCTGCTACATCTGTAAAACATGACATGTGACCCTGGACCACAAAACCAGTCTTAAGTAGCACGGGTATATTTGTAGCAACAGCCAAAAATACGTTGTATGGGTAAAAATTATTGATTTTTCTTTTATGCCAAAAATCATTAGGATATTGAGTAAAGATCATGTTCCATGAAGATATTTAGTAAATTTCCTACCGTAAATATATATATAAAAAATAATGTTTCATTAGTAATATGCATTGCAAATATTGCAGATTTTCAAATAGTTTCAAATATCTCGGCCAAACATTGTCTAATCATAACAAACCATACATAAATGCACACCTGCAAACTCACAAGAGGTCAAAAGTTCAGAATATGACCTTTGTGGGGGGCCCCCCCCAGATTTTTTTTTAGAATTTAACATGTAAATGAAGAGTTCTGGTGCACTCTGACAACAAAATAAAGGAAACATTTATACCACAAACGTTTTGGACAGTGCAACTCTGTTGTCATTGGTGTTCTTACTTCTCTTTGTGAGCAGTGGAGTAATTTATTTGTGCAAATTTTAATGTTCACATTAGAGTGCGCATACTAGCAACAAACTCCATCTTTTCACTGCAGAGGAAATAGAAGCTGCATCTGAAGTGGCATTAGATGTATTTACACAGACTGTTTGATGAAGCTGAGGTGCCATAAATGGATTTACACCACAAAATTTCAAATGTTCAAAAAGATTAACGTTTTAAAAATGTTGGGAAAACTGCAATACGTTTAAATATGAAACCAAACCACCAGTAGATGTTGGTAAATTACTTTTTTAATGAGCGAGTCATTAATGAGTCATTCATTCAAACGGCTGATTCATTCAAAAACGAGGCAAGTGACTAATGTCTTTATGAATGGGTTACTGAATCATTGACTCACTTGATTCGTTCAAACACAAGGACTCATTCTCTAACGAAACAACATTTCTACTGTGGCTTTGATTGAAACTTTGTCAGCGAACTTGAGCAAAAACAGTCAATATTGTATTACAAATTGCAAACTTTATGTCTGTTTCACTTACAATGAAGAACTTCTACGCCGACGACATGTTTACATGTGGATGTGGGCATAAGTGTGCCTTCAAAACGGACCGGCTGTGAGATGAGGTGCATTCAATTTGAAGCAGACCGATCGGACATCAAAGTACCGCGAGGCGAGAGCGATTAGAATGCATGCGGGGCCATCTGCTCTCTGTAGCTCTCGCGGTGCTTTGATGTCATACTGCGATCGGTCTGTGTGGTGCTGCTTCAAGTCGAACCAAGAAAGGGACTTTGGTCCAACACACTCCTGTCTTCGAGCTTGCACTTTCTATCGCTCTTTCTCTGGCCAGAGAATAAATAAATAGTGAAATTATTTTAAAAAAGAAACTATACTCTAAATATAAAACTAAACACGCCAGTAGGTGGTGGCAAATCCCTGTCTTAAGCGAGTCATTTAATTATTCATTCAATCACTTGGTTCAAATGGCTGATTCATTCAGAAACGAAGCAAGTGACTGCTTTATGAATGGTTCACTGAATCATTGATTCACTCGATTCATTTAAAAACGTGGATTCATTAACGAAACACAGCTGTGTGTTGATCAAAGACGCACAACAGTTCTCATAGGGCTTTATTTTCATTAGTGAAATTACTGACAATGTGTCTAAAATGTAATTATTCACACCTTCACCTTATCTTAATTTTTAGGTAAAAACTTTTATGCAACCTATTTTTGTCTTTCTACCAGCCAATTATGATTTTGAAAGAAAACACGCAGTGCTTGTTATAGTAACACTTTTTCGTGCATCTGACTGACAGAACCAAGCACCTGTATTTCTGCCAGTGGTGCTGTTAATGTTATGGTTATTTTAGCAAATAGTTTGCTCTATAAATTCAGTTCCACAGCATTAAACTGAAGAGGGTAAACTTTCACTCGACTGAAACTACACATGCATTTTAGGTGTTCTTGCTCCATCCAAGCAATAAATGCACGTCTTTGAATGAGTGCTGTAGCATATTCTTCAACCACTCAGGTAATGTCAATACGACCCATTTCAGGAGCTAAAATTATATTTTAAAATCAGTTAGGGCTATAGAAATGCATATTAATATTTACAAATAAATCTCCATATTACACGTAGGCTAGCCTTCTTTCTATCTGACCCCCCCCAGATCTAGTTTTGACCTCCATGAGGGGGGACAAAGCCTTCTTTAGGGGGGTCAGACCCCCCCAACCCCCCGTAATTCGCACCCTGCATAGAAGCATTGTCACCAATGGAGCTACGAACATTTTAGGCTTAAAATGCTTTTGGGAAAAACAGCCCTGTTTGATAAAATCATGAATAAATTTAGGATTAAATATAGGAATATAAATGATACAGATGTAATGCTCTATATAACAGATTAGAGCTACATGAAACTGTAAATTAAATTAATTAATTTGGACAGTATACTGGAAGCAGAGAGAAATGTGGACTTCTATCCTGAACCTTATTTTACAATGTGGTGTTTTCCCTAAAAAAAAAAAAAAAAAAAAAAGAGACAAATTACTAGTTTAGGGCACATCTCTAAATGGAGACGTTAGACACTGCTACATTAAGTGATCCATTAAGACAAAAGTTAATAGATCTTTCGTAGCATTTGGACCAATCAGACACACAACTATTTGTTATATTTAACAAATAATCTCTTGTGTCCCCTCAACTAACCAAAGGGCCAACTATGCGGGTCTGTGGACCCTTCCGCCGAAATGCATCTAACACCTAAGAAAGGCAGAACAGGCCTCTGGTTCCATGGCAACCCATCTGATAACACTTGTTTTACTGCACAAAGGAATGCGGGCAGAGCAACTCACTTAATTTCCTCTTAGGAAAGAGACATTATGCCATAAAAATGGACTCTTCTCCAATTAATTCATAGAAAAACCTTTCTTTGAATGAACACACGTATCTTCAGGTCATTGTGTATATTATTACTGTTCTTGTATGTTTTTGTGTATTGTATACCGTTTTATGCATGCTTACGATAGATCACTGGTTAATATCCCTTTAACTGTACCATGTTTAGTCTCTATCAATTCGTCTTCGGATCATTTAATTGAGAGTGAACATTACATGTTGATACCTATGCAACATATTAGTGTGCTAAGAATCTTTAGTAGTTTGTGCATTAACCCAGGCGAATTACCTATGCAAATTACCATGTTCAGAGACAAAGAGACGTAAAACCTTCCCTCCAAAAGTTCAGGACTCCATTGGCTCTTTGACACCCGGGAGGTGTGACCTCTATAGCAGATAAAGCTCTCACATCAGTGACGCCCCTGCAGTCTGCGGTTCTGTTAGATCCTAAGAGGATGAGGAGGATGTGAGCTAGAACTCTTCTGGATCCTTAAGTTTTTGTGCCAGGCCTTGCGGCCTTGACTTTCCATTCAACCAAGGATCCTCGGATCTCAGCAGATCTCTTTCTTAGCTCTTTTTCCCTTTCTACCTGGGAAGAAAGTCTACCCGAGACTGCATCCGGACACACGTTCAATGACCAAAAGACAATGCAAGTATCATACATTAAACTAAACGAAACAGAGGTTTAGTATAAGTTATAGACCCCGTTATAAACGGCGCTGATGGTTTTATTCAGGTGGTTAACTGACTCTTTTCATAGCTTCATTCTCTGGTTTCCTGATGGTTTCATCCATCAACTCTCATTTGCCCTTTCCCCATGTATGAGTGATTGTATGTTTGTTTGTTAGACTACTTTGCGTTAGTGTTTAGTTAATAAAACTCTTCTGCACAAATTACATGAGTTTCTGATTCTGCCTTGAAAATTAATGTCCCTTTACGATTTTTGCTCTAATGTATTAATACTTAGGAAAGTATTTTCTGTGGCCAAGAAAATATCCTTTCTTAGTGTTGATATGAACTTACACGAAATGTTCGATGGACGAACAGATTAGTTGATGGCAGTTTATTTCTGCTACAGTTATTACTATCAGCCGATATAAATAATTGTAATTAATCATAATTAATTGTTATTATTTACATACAATTCCCTTTTGAGCTACAATTTGCTAAACTTTAAACAAAATTTTTAAATTCCAAGTTACTGTGATGTGCTTAACCAGCACTGATTTAATTTGAGAAAGGAAGGTCAAACTCTAGACAAAATTCATTAAGCATGTGACATGATTGTTTACCTTGCAGCTCTGTGATTCTCTGAGCTGTAATGCAGGTGGATTGGTTTGCTGATGCATCTGCAGGCTGTGATATAGAGCGCTGAAGAGTCTCAAGCTGTCTGCGTAAGGCCTGCTCCTTCTCTGACAACTCAGTCTCGTGTTTATCAGCAGCACTGAGCAGCTCTGCTTCATGTTTCTCCAGCAGATCCTTGATCCGAGCCCGAGTAATGTGACGTTCTGCCTCCAGCTTTGACTGAAAGTTTTCTCTCTCACCCCGCAAGAGCTGTATTTGTTCTGTCAGCTCCTACCAAACAAACACACACAACTCACTTTACAAATCAACTCTGAGAACTGTAAGCAATAGGGACTGACTTTATAATGTAATTATTTCCTTAAGGGTGCACAAACATACAGACACCAATCACACAGGAAGCAACAAACTATAACAAAAACCAAGGAAATGGAATTATGATAAAAAAAATCATAACGTGAATGAATGTTATGAATGATCTTCAAAAGTTTGCGTGTATTAAGGAGTATATAGTTTGTTATTTTCTTTTTTTTTTGTCCTGTTTCTTTCTGTTCCAATGTTGTTCCTATTTTCTCACCCCGTAAAAATTTTACAAAAAAAACTGCCTATCATAAAAATGTTGTGTGAAAAAGCTTAATGGACAGTACAAAATAACTAGATGCAATTTTTATGATTATGATTTGCTTAGTAATAACACTTGTTCAATCAGTGCAAATCATGGTCTAGTGTAAAACTGCATTGGTAAATCATCGATATTTAATTTACTTTATGTACGTTAATAGGACATCATTTTTATGCAGTGCCACATCATGTGTCACATGACATCTGATCCCTAAACAAAGCATAATGAGCAATACTGTCAGCATGCAGAAGGCAGACTGATAAAAGTGCAATATAATAAACAATAAAACTGCAAGAACATGGAAGTAAGCCAAGTTTAACTGGATTTCCACCCTAAGATAAATGTTTTATATCCTGCTATGCAGTTTGAGAGGGCTGGGCAAAATGAGCAGGACAAAGCCTCTCTCTCTATTCTAATGTCTTCTCTCCACATTCCAAAGCAAAGTAGTAAACAATCGGAAAAGTGAATTTTATATTTTTCACGATCACAAAATTATGATGGTGTGCAGTGAAAATCAACTTGATGTGCCTTACGTTACTTAAGTACACATAGTTTTATTATTGAATGTGAGGTCAGACAAAAACAGAAACTCACAAGACAAGACTATCTGTATGAATCCATCTTTTTGCTGAGTAATCGATTAGTAGCGCCATGATGGATTCTAACTTCCATTTGGGTGCTCTCGTGCTCCGGTCTCCATAGAAATCCATGTTAAAACGGGGTAAAAAAAAAAAAAAAGACCAACTGTATTGAAACTTTTTCAATTTAACTGAATATAAAAATGTGCACAGGGTTAAGCTGTGATGTTGCTGGCTGCCACAGTAACGGAAAGAAGATTAAGGAATTCCTGCACAGCACTTGTTTTGCGTAACTTACCAGCGAATCTGTCCGTGTCCGGCGCTGTATGAATGACTTGCAGTGCTTAAGTTAAAATACTGTGTGTGAAATAATAAAATAATGTGTGCACTTATTTTGTGGACAAAATCCTGCGAACTTCGCTCCGATCGAGAGCTGTTCGTAGGATATGTGCCCTCATCTGTTTTCAATGCAGCTAACCGTGGGTGGCTTCATGTCATCTATGCACTCGTTAAACTATGACAGACGAGTTACTGCAAAAAAACGGTCATTGTGTCACTGTAAAGCAGGGGTAGGGCTGCCCAAACTCGATTCTAGAGGGCTGGTGTCCTGCAGAGTTTAGCTCCAACCCCAAACAGACACACCTGAACCAGCTAATCAAGCTCTTACTAGGCATACTAGAAACTTCAAGACAGGTGTGTCAAGGCAAGTTGGAGCAGGACACCAGCTCTCCAGGATCGAGTTTGGGCACCCCGCTGTAAAGTGATGAAACTATGGTGCCATGTGCTTTTTAAAACCATTTTCATAGGTTTAACGCTATATTATCGGCTCTGAAAATACGTTAATTTGACTAGAAACACCAGAGACCGGAAAAGTAAAGCACTGTTCCAGTCATGCGAGACTTCCGCGTTCAGAAAAAGGTGGATATGACCAGTAATATCTAATTTGCAAAAAAATGTGATTGAGAATTTGGAAATACATGTTTGCCATAAAAAGTGATTGCATTTTAAGTAAGCCAAGTTTTGCCACTGCATAGCATTTTATGCATTTTTAATAAACTAAATGTAAAAAAAGCATCATTGACCATTTGAGCATATTTAAATACCTTGGCTTGGTCATCTTTATTGCTGAGTGCTACATCCTTTTCCCTGATCAGCTCTTTTAAATGAGCCACAAGTTCCTTCATCTGCGTTAGCTGCTCAGTGACCTCAGCAAATCTCATATCGCTGCCCATGTCCACCTGCGGGGAGCCAGGAGCCTGAGAAAACCAAAGGATCTATTAATGCTGTTGAACATTTATGCATTTCACAATGTAAAGGGGTGAATGTTCTCATATTGCCCTGAAGAGCTTTATTGAGCTTTATTTTGCTATAACCGAGTCACAGTTGCTCACGAAATAAATATGCTGACCTATTTGCAATTATTTAAAATTAAAAGACACTCTTTACTCCTAGACATTCCCCCACTAAACATATAAGGCTGATTTCTTATCACATGCATCAAAGAAAAACAATATGTAATACTTACTCCATGCGCAGAGCCGGACTCATCTACTGAAAACCACCTCAGCATTGTATACACAACCTATGGCCTAAGACAGGAGATCTTAGACAGGAGGTTTTAAATACACAAAACGTAGTCATCTTACTGGAGGATTCTTCAAGTTTGGTCTTGGAGGTCCACTGTCCTGTATTAAAATGTCATTAAGTGTAATTGTTTATATTTTCAATAAATAAGTTGTAAACAAATGTATAACCGTTAAATATCTAAAATAAATATTATGATTTCATTATAGAGCATCATCTGATTCGAAGATTTCTGTATTCAGTCAGCAGAGAATGATTATAAATTAATATTTAAACAAAAAACGTTAACCGTCATCAATGATTAGTCAAACAAAGAAGAAAAAACATTCGCACATCACACGGTGGCAGAAATCTAATCCTAATCTCTTAAAACTCAAAGCATGCCGTGCAGCTACTAAGAATTTTTAAAAATGACATAATATTACCTTCCTCCAATAATAACATGGACTTCTATCGCTTCACATTTCCAATACAGTGCATTTTCAAGACGAAATGTTCACTCGTACATGACAAATATACATATATGTTATATTGAACGGTAGCGATTCTATAATCTTAGTCTATTATGTTTCCCAATGTGATAAACACTCATCAGTTGTTAATGCGCGAGGTTCTTCTTCTTGTTTAATGGCCGCTCGCTGCTTCTGGGCATTACTACCACCTGCTGTACACTGGCACGATGACGTTTAGATTGTATGTTTTGCCTTTGGTCTTATTAAAAAATTATTGTAAAATTGTTCTTACAGTATGAACCAGGTGAAAAAACAGAGTTAAACATGAGCTCATGTTGAAAAATGGAGAGGGAGGTGTTTTTTTTTTTTTTTTTGGTGCTAATGAGTCTTTCCTTCAATTAATATTTTAATAAATATTTTAAAACGCCTCAATAATAATAATAATAAAATTGAATATTAAGTTAATTAATATTAAGTATAATAATATGTTTATTTTATTTTAGCGCCTTTCTGCAAACTCAAGGTCGAGGTATTTTTTCACTGTTATGTTTCTCTCTGTAATACAAAAATTGGACTGTTAAACAACTCAAGTGGCTTTATTGTTATGGTAACAACAACTACAAAATTATATTTAAATGCATTCTGTGCTGATGTTATATAGTAGTCCTTTTCCAGGCAGACTTAATAAACACATTCTTGGAAAACTCTTGGAAGTCCTGCAGAATTTAACCAATCAAATGATGACTTTAAAACTGCCAAAGTGTTTCTCATTGTGTGTGTTTTATGCTGAGATTATCCTGAAACTACACACCCTTAGGATGCAAGAAATAAAAAATGAGGAAGCAGCAATCCAAGGAAATTTAATTTGTATATTTGAATATTCTTGATCACCCGAGCATCAATTCAAAGGGTCAACAGCTGCGCTCTAGGGATTTGCCCTTATGTTGTTGAAGTTTAGTTATTTAAGAAATTAATAAATAAAAAATGAATAAAGCAAGATGCCCTGCTGAAATATGCTAAATCTATGGTTTATTTAAACAGAAAAGATCAAACAAAAAAATCAAATAGCTGGCCCAGCTGATCCGTGGATCATTACATGCACCATCTTTCGAGACATGACTACCTCAGTTTGTAGAATACATTCTTGTTTTACACAAATCATATCGACTGGCACTGGCCACATACCACTACCCATTTGTTGCATTTTTCTTTGTAAGGTTCCTCAAGATGCACAAGCTGATGTGTTTGTTCATTGCTCTTCTTTAAAAAAGTTCTTGATCACAGTGAAGAATATCTAAAACATGGTGGTGGAGGCCCCGAATGTGACAGTGCATGGAAAACACAGGGCATAGCTTAAGTATTTAGTGTTGTTAATAAAGTAGTTTTTTTTTTGTTTTCATCTTCTGCTGATACTCCTCCGTCTTGATTCTGGAGTTATATATTGCTTTGCAATGATGCTCTGCGTTTCCACAATAGTATAATTTGTTAAATCTAAGATGGGCTTTATAGACTTTACATGTAAAAAAGGATTCACTTTCAAGTGCTGTGGCCAACACTGAACTTTCATTGAAACAATCTTTCACCAAAAATGTGGTCCAAAGAACTGAAGTATAGGTTCACTCCTATACTTTTGAATGGGAGAAACGGCAATGCGCAAATAGTCCCACCTTCTATGTGACTGCAGCGGCCCTTAGAAGATCTGGTTCCCATAGAAACCTGAGGCAAGACCAGCCAATGTGCATGCGCTGTCATAAGCGTGTTATAACTGTGCATGCGCATTGGCTGGTCTAGCCTGAAAAATAAGATTTTTTTAATGCTATTTGAGCATAAGAAACAACATTCATTGGGCAGTTAATTTCAGATTTTGTTGCTGATCTGAAATATGTAATTTAATTGTGTATAGCATAGCTCCATTGTATTATTGACAGTGAGGTATTTATTTATTTGCTGGGTAATGGTCCACTCATAATTATTTTTAACTGTGGTGCATTTGACAGCTGAAGATACAATTTCATGTCATTTATAGGGTTGGTATTCTCTTCTTGCAGCATGTTGTTGGTATATGATTGAGCAACATAAATAAACTAACACAGTATAAGGCATTTTAATAGTTAGCATTAATTCAAAGTTTTCTGTCATTTCCAAATAGTAATACATTGAAGGATAATCAATATGCTGTTTGGCATTTTGACAGATTTAAAGGGGTCATGTACTGAGAAACCAAAATTCCCTTGATATTTTGACATATAAGAGGTCATTTTACTATAAAACATCCTGTAAGTTTCATAACTCAAAACTATATGTTTGTAGCTTATATTAAAGTCAGTCCGCCAAAACAACAGCTTGTGGAATGTAGGCTACCACTCTATTACGTAATAGTGTGGGTAAACACCGCCTCCACAGAGGAAGATCAATGCCTGCTTCTACATCGCTGCCTGTTTAGCCCCACCCACCAATTCACGAACATGTAGTGTAAATAAAGTGAGGGGTCAAACGCAGGTCTATGTGGAAATGATAAAGATAGCTCATAATAAAAAAAGACCGTTGCACTGTGCAGGGCCAAGTTATGGAAAAACAGTCTTTGCATTGCTTTTCTTCCGATACCAACGTTAAGAAAGAGAGAATATTCGTTGCGTGCATGAGGGTGGGAACGTATGCTTGTGTATATGTGTGCTTGTTCGTCTACGTCTATGTGTCTCATCATCTCAGTCGACCCCCACCCCACCACCATGCCCTGCCGGTGGAGGATGCCGCCGGTGCGTTGGTGGTTTCTCGCGCCGGGGCAGGATGCTCGGGTGAGCGCTGGCCCACTCTCGGCGGTCGCTTGGCGGGGCCTGGCCCTACTGGCCTTGCTGGGCCCCGGTTGGGGGGGTGGGGGGCCCTTGGATCTCCGGGCCCAGGGCTCGGTCTGCCCTGGTGTGGTCGGCTGCCGGCGGAGCCTGCGGGCTTGCCGCCACGGCACCCTGGGGTGTCTATACTGTGGCTGTCGGATGTCCCACCTTCGGGCTCTCCTCTGCCCTTTTCTGGGTGGGGGCCGCAGTTGTCCCTGCGGTGGTTCCCCTGGGGGTCCCGTGCCCTGGGGGGCCTCCGGATGTTTGGGGCCTGGGTCTCTTCCATGCCTGCTTCATGCCTTGCGGGATGGGGCTGTTGTTCCCCACACACACACTATTAAACATTTACATGGAGGAACCTTATGAACACAAGTGCGCTCACACACACAGGTGTACACTCAAGCATTCACATTGGTGTAAAAACGGGTGCTCACAGACACACATTGTTCTGATCTGCTGTTGCTTCAAAACTTATTTTGTAATATTAGTTATGCGTGTTGCTCAATAACATTTAACATTTAGAATTTATTGTGATTCATACAGATGTTGGTTGTTGCTGCAGTTTCTCTGATGTTGTGTCTTCTGTTGTGTCTTCTGTTGTTTTCTCTTTTTGTCAGCAGGTATCGAAGCAAATTGTCTTTTTTTTTTTTTTCCTCTCTCTCTCTATCCCCCATTCTCTTTTTTTTTTCTCTCTCTCTCCCCCTTCTCTGTTGACTTTATCCACAATTTTTATTTTTTTTTTTGTTTTGTTTTCTAATTCCTTTTTTTTTTATTATTATTATTATTATTATTATTATTATTATTATTATTATTATTATTATTTATTTTATTTTATTTTTTCTCTCTCTTGTTTTCTCTGTCCCCTGGTCTTGTCGGTCATAGTATGGTTAAATAAAAGGGTATATAAAATTTAATTAATTAATTAATTTAAAAAAAATAAATAAATAAATAAATATATAAAAAAAAAAAAAATAATAAATAAAAAAAAAAAGGCTGTGAATGATGATAGCATAGCTACACATACGTACTGTCATGTGTTATCTGTGTTACTGACAGGCCGGGAAAAAAAAAAAAAAAAAAGAGTGAATAAACATTATTTTTAACTTTTATCTTTATTTTTAATGATCCAGACCACGTCATTAAGAACTTGGTGCTTTGTTCACTTAATTTTACCGCGGATTCGTTTACAAACAGGGAACAATTCGACACAGGATTTTCAAACAGATTGAAAGACGATACTGTGCCAACTTGGAACCAACAGTAATGTCGCAACTCACAAGTGTGAGTAAAGGCACTTCCACGCCATATCGTAATTTCCGTTATAGTGAGATGTCAACTTGTAAAAAGCATTTGTGTCCTTGTAGAACTTGTAATTATATCTTGTGAACTGGGAGCTTTCTGAGAGCTACGACTTGTACTACCTTATGGGATATCCCATATTATGGGATGATCCTACTACCTGACCACCTCAGATTCATTAGGCGTTATACTTAGGGATTGATATTTCCGAGAACGAGTCCAAGAGTGTGAACAGCTCCGAGTAGAACGTCACGTGTCGTCGTCTCAAAATCACAGTAATTACGATATGGCGTGAATGCAGCATAACTGTTCTCACTGTTGGGGCAGTCGTGGCCTAATGGTTAGAGAGTCAGACTTGTAACCCGAAGGTTGTGGGTTTGAGTCTCATGTCCGGCAGGAATTGTCGATGGGGGGAGTGAATAACCAGAACTCTCTTCCACACTCAGTACCCTCCACGACTGAGGTGAGACCCTTGAGCAAGGCACCGAACCCCTAGTCTTGCGTAGCCAGACCTTCAGACTGACAGCTGAAGGTCTGGAATAGATGGCACACACGTCTCCCGGAAATCCTGTATAATTCAACCAATCCGACAACGACTTCGACACTCCTGAAGTGTTTCCAGATAAGTGTACCATATGCATGAGGCTATGAGGCTGAGACTTCCGAACCCGCAATTGCTCCCCAGGTGCCGCAGCAATATGGCTGCCCAGTGCTCCGGATGTGTGTTCACGGTGTGTGTGTGTTGACCACTGTGTGTTTGTCAACAGGACAGAAAAAAGCCCATTACTATGTTTTTGATGGATCTTGATAACATTATAAGTGGACCACAGAGAAGAGTACAAAATAAAAAACAAAGGCAGTCCCCCTTCCCATGAACCCTTTAAAAATAAATAAAACCAGGCTATTCAAACCTACTGCTCTCTTTAGTCTAACTCTTGACAGTAAATGCACACACACACACCTATTTTTGATTGAAGAACCACCAGTTTCAACTTTTTCTTGAAAAAAATTAAAATAAAAAATGAATTTCCTTCACTACTGTGTGAGTCACAATGTTACTCATTGAAGCAATGCTTATTGTATAGATGGAATATTTGTGTGTGATATGGCCATCCACCCAGAGTTTTCACTGTTTATGACCCGAGATGCTGGGATAGGGTCCAGCATCCCTGCAACTCAATATAGGACAAACATTTTGGAAAAAAATATGGATTGATGGATGTATTTACTTTCCCCTAAGTAATATTGTTGGTGTGGTATCTGTACTTTTACTTAAGAGTGGAATTTAAGTTAAGCTAACTTTTCAACACTAAATGGATAAAAATAAAGTTAATACATTTCATCTTGTTGTACTATATGCTATGCACATGACAAGCACTACTACTACTATTAATTCTGCAGACTGCTACTGCTGTTGTTATTGCTGCTGGAGAGCAAGTACAGAGATCTGCTGTTGCCAAGACATATAAGAACATGTAAGATATGATTCTGCTGCTGTTGCACAAGTACAAATACATAATATCCCTCATCAAAGAAGAGAATAAACCGATTGCATGAACATAATACAACTCAATGAAAGCCCCCAAAATGCTGATCTACTACTAAGACATATGTACTGCTATACTGCTTCAAAAGGACCATGTAAAATGCCTGGGCCAGCTTGGCTGAATGCTGTAATACTAGTGAACTATGGCTGTGTGTACCTACTTAGTCTGATACCTTAGGCTTGTTGTTGATGAGAGAAAAAGATTATAACAAAGATTACCCCAAGATTTCTGACTGAAATTGATATTATTGTTGATAAACCTAGCTAGATGTTGAAATAGTTCTGTACAGTCCAAGTGGCAGGGAAGATGAGAAGCTCTGTCTTTGTTTTTTATATTCAGAGGAGGGAGACTGCCTGTGTTGAAATGCAGCTTATCTTGTTGTGGAAATGTGACATTTTGGCAGTGTGGACCTGGTGGAAAAAGATGAAAGCAGAGACTAATACATACTCAGGTCAGTTGGATCTTTGATTTGCGTCATTTTCTCTCTGCAGGCCTAAGTTTAGACCGGTGTTTGGGAATAGTTAGAGGGAATAGCACTTGATGAGTGATGAGAACTGAGAGAGGGAAGAGAAAATGATACAACATAGGAAAGGTGGGAGAGAGATAACATAAATCATAATTAAATGTTATGATTTTTGAATTAATAAATAAAATGGAGGGAGCTTGTAATCGAACAGTCTGAAAGATTTGTGATATATCAGTAATTTCTAGAGCCTTTTATGTAGTATGCACATAAGAAGGAAAAAACAAATAAATTTTTACTAACAAAAGAAAAAAAAAATAGTAATTAATAACTACTAAAAGAATACCATGGATCATGAACGGAGAGTCAATTTACAATAAGTGCAAATAGCCTGCCTTATTGGCAAACTCCGCCCACCAAAGTGTGATTGGGATAGCCAACACTGCAGAAAGATGCTCGCGTATTATCACTTTCAGTGGTGTAGATGGTTATGCGTGTGCTTTTTGACACGATCGACCCGAGTTCGAATTTCCCTTAAATGCCTAACTTTTTACAGGGTGTCTATTTACACTAGGTGCAAATAGCCCGCCTTATTGGCCAGTAGCCCCTCACTGCAGAACAAAGATCCAGGGTTGAATCCACATCTAGAAGTTGGAGATGGGTAGGTTTAGGTGTGGGGATGGGTGGGTTTAGGGATCAGGGTGTGGAGACAGGTAGGTTTAGGTAAGATCCAACCACACTCCCTGGATCTTGTGTTCTGCAGTGAGGACCATCTTATTGGCAAAGGCTATTTACACTAACTCCTCCCACTAACGTGTGACTGGGTTAGTCAAAACTAAAAAAAGACGCCAATTCAGTATCAGTTTCTGTGATGTAGATGATAAGATGCATGCTTTTTGCAGGTAGGGCTCGCTGCATCCTGCGGTGGACATCCAAGTGTGACATCATAAGCCACGCCCACGCCAAACTTTATGTCAGAAACCATGCCCCTATCATTTACGTCACCTCTTGTGTGAAACCCGGAAGTAATGTTTTGTCGAAGCAATTTACAGCCGTTTCGGGATATAAATAAAATAATGTTGCCTTTCGTTTTACTAATACACATTTTCTTATTTCTTTAAAGGATGTCTAGGCTAAAATGGCACAACTTAAATCTAAGTTATGTAATATGTCTAATGTATGGAGCTGATTTGTCATCTCAATAGCCTGTAAAAAAACACTTGCATTTGTTGATTAAATTAGGCTAATTGTAATAAAAAACCTCAACACCTTACCTTATGCATATATGTAATGAGATAAATTCTCATTTATTACTATTGATTTTAAACTACCTAAGACACCTTTTTGATTGATCAAATTTAAAGGGGATAATTAGATTTTGTTATTGTAAAAATCACAACACATTGTTATAATTGTCATTCAAATTTCTAAAGATGTTATTGTAGAAGTCACAACACATTTTTAAAATGTATAATTGCCATTTAATTTTCTAAAGATATAACAATGTGTCAATGAGTCAATGTGAGTGTCACACTTCAGGTCATGAGAGATGAATAAAAAGACATCTCTTGCTTCATCCGATTCGACCTCAGGTAGTCTTTGATGGCATTTTGTTGATTTTTACTGTCCATCTGGAGTAAGGCAGGCCTTTCACCTCCCCACAGAATAACTCACGGTGACTCTGTATCCAGCACAACACTGCTTACAAACTTCCACTTTATGTCCTCTTGGCACTCCTGTTAAAAATACAGAATACGTGTGTGTTGGTCCACTAAATATTTGTCATAGTAAATAGTATTTACCTCATCATTTTGCATACAAGAATATTTATGATTTTAAACCACAAAAATCAATCACTGCAGTATCTAAAGAAATGCTCCCACCATTCCTCCATACCTTTCTTTACTGTTGAAACTGCAGCAGAACCCCTCCTCCCAGCAGAACTGCTCTGCATCAGACTAGGACCAAAAATGCGTAGAATGCTATAAAACATGACAAACAAACATTGACAATCATTATGTGATCTTTCCATTAATATAGAATAATACAAGGATAATTTGTCACAAACGCAGTTATCCAGCAATTCATAATGAAATGATGTGGTTGCTCAACGAAGTTACTGTGCAAGGGTACAGTGATCAGTGTATATCATTAAAAATATCATATGTATGTGAGTGAGTGTTTTGTGTGTGTGTGTGGGAGGGGGGTATGTGTGAGAGGGATGAATGAAGTGTGTATGTATGAGTCGGTGAGATGAGTGTTATAAAAAAATGGCACATTAAGTCAACATTCATTTTATGTTGTAAGAATCAGTGCAATAATAAATATATAGCGCACTGATTTTTATGACATAACATGAACTCTAACTGAATGTGCAATTTTTTTAATAACCCATTTTTTTAATAATACATAACACTCTTGCCTACTCATATACACACTCTATCCCTCTCACATATGTATTTACCTCTCCCCACACACATGATACTTTTAATAACACTGATCACAGAACCCTTGCACAGTATCTTGGTTGAGGAACCACATCATTTCACTTTTTTGCTGGATAACACAACTCACACAAACACACACACACACACACACACACACACAAACACAAACATGCATACATATTTATATGTTACTGATATCTAAGTAATAACATGCCTGTGTACAGTTCAAAACACATAAGCATGCTGAACTATTGTTTACACATGCACACAAACGACGCACACATTCAGGTTGTCAACGTTTACGTCTTCGTAAAGACCAAAGATTTTTTTTTTACTTACCAACACAGCAAACTTCTTCTTGTCGATGCTTCTTCCTGTTTCAAAATAATAAGTATGTGATGTATTTGGACACAGGCATGGCTTGTGATGTCACGCTTAGATGTGGGTGGGGTTGGATGTCCACCGCAGGCTGCAGCAAGACGCTCCTCAATTTTTGACGCGATCGACCCGAGTTCGAGCCCGCCTTTTGCCAAACTTTTTTTCTCCCTTTTCAAATCTCATATCGCATCAGAAAGGCATTTATTTCCAAAAACAATTAAGGAAATAATCAAAAAGTTGAAAATGAAAGTATCGGTAGGATTAGGGTAGGTGTAGGGAAGGCTTTATTGTCCCAATAGGGTGGCATCCATTTAATAGCCTAATTTGAATTAAAACTATAATTTACATTCAGTACATTATTATTGCGTACTGTTTTATAATGTAATCAAAGAATATTCCGAATTGAAGTAAAGTTCAACTGATTTCCCATGCTCAGGGAGTAGGGAGCAAAGAACACTGTGTAGAGACCACGTCAATCGG
Organism: Barbus barbus; assembly: GCF_936440315.1. Classification (NCBI taxonomy): domain Eukaryota; kingdom Metazoa; phylum Chordata; class Actinopteri; order Cypriniformes; family Cyprinidae; genus Barbus; species Barbus barbus. Next base: position 9,660,153 of record NC_136750.1, read on the forward strand.
AACACAGTTCATGCATGAAGCTTTCTTCTAACGAGCTGGTTATCTCAATCAGGTGTGATAAATAAGAGAGACATGCAAAATATGCAAAGCGGTGGTACATGAGGACTGCAGTTGAGAACCATTGTTCTAAGGAATTTTTGTGGTGGGCACAGGCCAAAACCTTAGTAATTTGTCTCTAGATGGGTGTATTAGGATGGGAGTTTTTAGACTTCCTAAACCAGGGTTCCTCAAATATTGCCCTGCGGGCCAATTGCCTGAAGAGTTTAGCTCCAACCCTTGTGAAACCCACTTGAGCAAGCTATTCAAGGTCTCCAGGATTACTAGGAAATCAAAGGCAGGCGAGCTTGATCAGGGTTTGAGCTAAACTCTGCAGGGCAGTGGAACCCTGGAATTTGAGGAACCTAAACCCTTTTGGGGTTAAACAACCCAGGAACCATGTATCGTCGTAATAATACTTTAGATTTTATATTGTCAGATGGAATCAGACATTGAAACTGAAATGACATTGACATTGAAATTCTGCAGCAGAGTAATGACATTTAAAGACGTTATCTATAGTCTGCAGTCCATTTAGCCAAGGCTTCAAAATCAACTCCTTTTACAAATATGGTAGAACTACTACTTCTACCACTTAAGATTGCTTTGGAAATAAACTTCATGATTTGTCTAAACTCCTCGCATACCAGATAGTTTAAAAGAACTTGATGTTGCAACAGAAACTATTCTTTTGTAGTTAAATAAAATTAAGTTTAACAGTCCGACACCATGGTTTAATGAACACACTTTTGCCCTCAAGTGAGCAGCCCAGAAAATGGAGCCCAGCTGGAAGAAAACTAAATTAGAGGTTTTTCACATTACGTGAAAGAATAATATTTCTACTGTGGCGGGAGGAGCCAACGACAGACACAGTGGGCGTGGCGTCAAGCCTCGGAGAGGTTTTTATTAAACAATATATTAAAATAAAGTGTCCAAAGGGGGAAAAGTGTCCAAAATAAACAGGGATCTGGTGTCCTCGTCGTGCTGCGGGGCTGTGTAGGAGGGCAGTGTTCAGGAGGGAAGGGTCCAGGGAAGGGGCGGAGTCCGGTGGCCGCACGCGCTCCCCTCTCGGGGCCGGGAGCGAGTGGCGGCGGCGTCTCTGGCGCGGCTTCGTCCATCTGCGGAAATCCCGGCGCTTCTGGGGGATTCGGCGGCCCGGCATCCTGGCCTGTCAGCCGCCTAACGGGTGCGGCAGTCCTCCTCGACGCTCCCTTCCTGGACCCACGAGGACACCAGCGTGCATGCACGGGGGAGAGACCGGTCTCCCGAGGAGAGGCGCGTTCGGCATTTAACGGCGGCGGTGATGAGGCTCTATTCACGTCAGGTGCGCCTCATCACACGCCGCCAGCCCTGGCTGTTTCAGCGCCCCTCCTCTCTCACACACCCACTCCTGTCGGGAGCCTGGTGAAGGGTGGCGAATACGGGACGGGGTGGTGATGATGGACAGGGGGGAGGCAGCCGACTCGTCACATTCCCCCCCCCCAAGCGACATCCCCGTCCCAGGGTCGCCGCCCACGCGGGAGTGCTACCTTCCTCAACCAGGCTCCAGCGGTCGGAGTGGGCGGGGCAGGAATTCCTCTCCGGGCAACTCTCCCTCTCGCACCGCGCCGGAACCGGGACAGAGAAACCGGGTATTAGTTGTCAGCCTCAACCAGCCACAGGGTAAATGACCAATAGAAAGAACGTCACTTACCCCTTCGGTGGCTGGGAGGCTGTCCCCGTCGTTCCTCTGTCCCCGTGCGGGTTCCACGGCTTTTTGCGAGCGAGAGGGGATGACGTCATCAGATGTTGCCCAACTGCGCTGTCTAGGCTCCGCCTGCCCGCATTCTCCACCACTGTGGCGGGAGGAGCCAACGACAGACACAGTGGGCGTGGCGTCAAGCCTCGGAGAGGTTTTTATTAAACAATATATTAAAATAAAGTGTCCAAAGGGGGAAAAGTGTCCAAAATAAACAGGGATCTGGTGTCCTCGTCGTGCTGCGGGGCTGTGTAGGAGGGCAGTGTTCAGGAGGGAAGGGTCCAGGGAAGGGGCGGAGTCCGGTGGCCGCACGCGCTCCCCTCTCGGGGCCGGGAGCGAGTGGCGGCGGCGTCTCTGGCGCGGCTTCGTCCATCTGCGGAAATCCCGGCGCTTCTGGGGGATTCGGCGGCCCGGCATCCTGGCCCGTCAGCCGCCTAACGGGTGCGGCAGTCCTCCTCGACGCTCCCTTCCTGGACCCACGAGGACACCAGCGTGCATGCACGGGGGAGAGACCGGTCTCCCGAGGAGAGGCGCGTTCGGCATTTAACGGCGGCGGTGATGAGGCTCTATTCACGTCAGGTGCGCCTCATCACACGCCGCCAGCCCTGGCTGTTTCAGCGCCCCTCCTCTCTCACACACCCACTCCTGTCGGGAGCCTGGTGAAGGGCGGCGAATACGGGACGGGGTGGTGATGATGGACAGGGGGGAGGCAGCCGACTCGTCACACTACCAATAGAAAGGCCTTAATACTTCTAAAGTATTTACTTTACTTAAACTATTAAGGAGTCAGCAAATTAGGAGTTTATTGAGTCAACCCTTGATGACATTGTGGCAACTGTCTGTCTAACATAATCATCTAATGTGGTGACCCATACTCGGAATTTGTGCTCTGCATTTGAACCCATCCAAAGTGCACACACACAGCAGTGAACACACACACACACTGTGAACACACACCCGATCAGTGGGCAGCCATTTATGCTGCGGCGCCCGGGGAGCAGTTGGGGGTTCGGTGCCTTGCTCAAGGGCACCTCAGTCATGGTATTGAGGATGGTGAGAACACTGTACATTACGAACTAAAGATCTGGACCCTCACACAGAAACGGCTTATGGAATGTAATGTTATGTTCTTCACTGAAACATGGCTCTGCAACGATGTCCCAAACAGCGTGGTGCATATGGATGGACGCTCTCTCTTCAGGGCTGACAGAGTAGCAGCAACCTCTGGTAAAAACAAGGGTGGTGGAGTATGCATTTATGTAAATAAATCATGGTGTAAAGACTCTGTCATTGTTGATACCTACTGCTCTGCTGAGCTGGAGTTCCTGATTATCAAGTGCAGGCCATTCTATCTACCACGTGAGTTTACTTGCATTGTTGCTGCTGCAGTTTATGTACCTCCGGACGCTAATGCTAATGTAGCTATGAAAGAACTTTGTGCTGCTATTAGCAAATTACAAACCCTGCACCCGGATGGAGCCTTTATCGTTGCTGGGGACTTCAATCACTGCACTTTTAGATCTGTTCTCCCTAAATTTAATCAAAATGTCTCCTGCACTACAAGGGGACATAAAACATTGGACCACGTTTATACTAATGTGAGTGATGCCTACAAAGTCACACCCCTCCCCCACCTGGGTCAGTCTGATCACCTCTCTTTGTTCCTGCTCCCCAAGTATACCCCGGTCATCAAATGTGTGAAACCTACAATAAGGACTGTTAAAATCTGGCTGGAAGGTGCTGACTCCACTCTTCAACATCAATTCCAGCACACAGACTGGAGTGAGTTTGCTGCCCAGGCCACCAAAAACTCTCAGATTAACATTGACATTTATACCAACTCTGTCCTGGAGCACATCAACAGTTGTGTGAGCAGAGTGACCACACACAAAAAAATAAAAATTTTCCCCAATCAGAAGCCCTGGATGAACAGAGAGGTTCGCCTCCTGCTCAAAGCAAGAGATGCAGCCTTCAGGTCTGGAGACCAGGAGGCTTACAGCTCAGCCAGAGCCAACCTGAGGAAGGGTATCTGCCAGGCCAAACTCACACACAAACAGAAGATTGAAGATCACTTCAATTCTTCAGACCCCCGGCATATGTGGCAAGGCATACAATCTATCACAGATTACAAACCACCTAACTCTGTGCCCCCCTCCAGCTCTGCCTCCCTCCCAGACGAGCTCAATCACTTTTATGCTCGTTTTGATCAAAATAATAAGGAGATCTCACTCAAAGCTGAGCATCAACCCAGTGAACTGCCTCTCACACTCTCCACATCAGATGTTTACTCCACTCTGCGTAAGGTGAATGCACGGAAGGCAGCTGGCCCTGACAGAATACCTGGTCGTGTGCTTAAAGCCTGTGCGGAGCAGCTAGCTGAGGTCTTCACGGACATTTTCAATCTGTCCCTGGCCCAAACAACTGTCCCCACTATCTTCAAAACCTCCACCATCGTACCAGTACTGAAACACTCCACTGCCTTGGTCCCTAACGACTTCCGTCCTGTTGCACTCACCCCCATCATTGCCAAGTGTTTTGAGAAACTGGTTGCATCCCACTTAAAATCCTGTCTCCCTGCTACACTAGACCCATTCCAATTTGCCTATCGCCACAATAGGTCAACAGAGGACGCCATCTCAACAGCACTTCACTCTGCCCTCACCCACCTGGACAGTCAAAACACACATGTGAGAATGCTGTTCATAGATTTCAGTTCTGCATTTAAACCCTCTGGTTGTGTTCGGGTCAAATTGACCCGAAAGTTTTTTTCTTTTTCCTGAAAATACTAGTTAACGTTATCGCATTGGACTCAAACTTACTGACTTCGTGCACTTAGGGTACAAGTATTTCTCATAATTTTTTTTAGAATTTTCGTAATTTTTTGTGGGTTTTATTTCACCTAGTCACACTCGTTGTGTTCCCGGTCAAAAATGACCGGACTCCGAACAACTGCTTATAAATCTGTCATTATGCTATATTATCACTAAATATTGGATTCATTCTTTTTGTCAACTTGTTTTCTTTCATTTAGGACTGGTTTTGTGTTTCTATTTGCATCCGATTAATCGTAGGCCTCATTTATCTGAGAGTAGGCACCTAATTTTTTGAGTGAAAAAATTATTTTTTATGAATAATTTTCACAATATTAAACAAAAAATTATAAAAATTTGCACTGTTTCTCACACTAGTGTACTTTAATGTTTAATCAGGAAGTTTGCTTTTAAATGCTTTTATTTTGTACAAAATTGCAAAAAGTCACACTCGTGGTGTTCCCGGTCAAAAATGACCGGACTCCGAACAACTGCTTATAAATCTGTCATTATGCTATATTATCACCAAATATTGGATTCAATCTTTTTGTCAACTTGTTTTCTTTCATTTAGGACTGGTTTTGTGTTTCTATTTGCTTCTGATTAATCGTAAGCCTTATTTATCCGAAAGTAGGCACCTAATTTTTTGAGTGAAAAAAGCATTTTATATGAATAATTTTCATAATATGAAATGAAAAATTATGAAAATTTGCACTGTTTCTCACACTAGTGTGCTTTAATGTTTAATCAGGAAGTTTGCTTTTAAATGCTTTTATTTTGTACAAAATTGCAAAAAGTCACACTCGTGGTGTTCCCGGTCAAAAATGACCGGACTCCAAACAATTGCTTATAAATCTGTCAATATGCTATATTATCACAAAATATTAGATTCAATCTTTTTGTCAACTTGTTTTCTTTCATTTAGGACTGGTTTTGTGTTTCTATTTGCATCCGATTAATCGTAGGCCTCATTTATCTGAAAGTAGGCACCTCATTTTTTGAGTGAAAAAAGCATTTTTTATGAATAATTTTCACAATATGAGAGAAAAAAATATGAAAATTTGCACTGTTTCTCACACTAGTGTACTTTAATGTTTAATCAGGAAGTTTGCTTTTAAATGCTTTTATTTTGTACAAAATTGCACAAAGTAACACTTGTCAAAAATTGCCGGCCATTGAAAGTGAATGGGGAAGAATGAAAGAAACAACTAGTGTTCAGGAGCATGTTGTGCTTGCAAACAAAGACCTTGGACCTTTGCATGTGTGGATGCATTTATACTCAAGCTATCACACACACACATGCACACACACGCACGCGCACACACACACACCCATCCATCCATGCATACAAACTATTTTATTACACCTATTTCATCCTACCCTGAACTGCATGCAATATCCTTTTATGAATAAAAAAGGATCTCTCTCTCTCTCTCTCTCACACACACACACACACACACATGCTCAGACTGCCTTGTCTTTAGCCTGCATTGACCTCAAAAATAATAATTTCTTTCACCACATATTCTAGACTACGGAGCCCCTTAGAGCTCATGGTGGTGGAAAGATTTCGGGGTGGGTGAAAAAAATTTGGGGTGGGAGGAAAAATTATTTTTCAAATCTTTTGCGTTCTCTCGCAAAGATGTTTGCGTTCTCTCGCAAAGATGTTTGCGTTCTCTCGCAAAACTTTGCGTTCTCTCGCAAAGATGTTTGCGTTCTCTCGCAAAGATGTTTGCGTTCTCTCGCAAAACTTTGCGTTCTCTCGCAAAGATGTTTGCGTTCTCTCGCAAAGATGTTTGCGTTCTCGCAAAGATGTTTGCGTTCTCTCGCAAAACTTTGTGTTCTCTCGCAAAGATGTTTGCGTTCTCTCGCAAAACTTTGTGTTCTCTCGCAAAGATGTTTGCGTTCTCTCGCAAAACTTTGTGTTCTCTCGCAAAGATGTTTGCGTTCTCTCGCAAAGATGCTTGCGTTCTCTCGCAAAGATGCTTGCGTTCTCTCGCAAAGATGTTTGCGTTCTCTCGCAAAACTTTGCGTTCTCTCGCAAAGATGTTTGCGTTCTCGCAAAGATGTTTGCGTTCTCTCGCAAAACTTTGTGTTCTCTCACAAAGATGTTTGCGTTCTCTCGCAAAGATGTTTGCGTTCTCGCAAAGATGTTTGCGTTCTCTCGCAAAACTTTGTGTTCTCTCGCAAAGATGTTTGCGTTCTCTCGCAAAGATGTTTGCGTTCTCTCGCAAAGATGTTTGCGTTCTCTCGCAAAACTGTGTTCTCTCGCAAAGATGTTTGCGTTCTCTCGCAAAAATGTTTGCGTTCTCTCGCAAAACTTTGTGTTCTCTCGCAAAGATGTTTGCGTTCTCTCGCAAAACTTTGCGTTCTCTCGCAAAGATGTTTGCTTTCTCTCGCAAAACTTTGCGTTCTCTTGTAAATATGTGAGGATGCCTCTCACCAGTGCCGTATCTACCATTGAGGACACCGAGGTCATGTCCTCGGTATTTTTTCCCGAAATTTCAAATTAGTCAATCATGCAGTGATGATCAATGCCAAACACAGAACCCGGTCCGTGTCCGAATCCATATATGTCGTCTGTATTTTCTCCCAATTAAATTCACATTCTCCGTCTAATCTCTCAGGTGAAATCTCCGCCTCTATCTGTCTTTGCAGGCAGCGGCACTTGACGTCACGTTACCTAGGCTACAGATTCAGAGAGGCGGGAAAGCCGTATGTTTTTTCACGTAAGCTAGTACATCGATCGTAGTGTGGTCTTGAGCGAAATGCAGACATGAAGAGGAACTTGCATCAAACTAAATTAAGTTTTAAAAAGCCAACAACAGAAGGGCAGGGAAAGAGTAGGAGAGAAGGTGAGCCTGTGTGTGTCAGTGGCAGACTGTTCAGCACTGTCAAGCGCTAAGTTTCATTTGTCATTAGAATCCACTGATCTATAATAGAGAACTGGATAGCTCATGACGTCATAAAAGTGAAGCCACCGCACCGGTGTGTGTGTGTGTGTGTGTGTGGGGGGGGGGGGGGGTTTAGAAAAAATGACCTCGGTATTTGAAAAATCCTGGCTATGGCCCTGCCTCTCACCCTAACCATGGACTTTTCACCCTCCTTCCATCCGGCAGGCGTTACAGGTGCCTACGCTCTCGCACTAGTAGGCTCAGGAAGAGCTTCTTCCCCGAAGCTGTGACACTTCTGAACGCCACACCACCAATCTAACTCCTGCACCTGCTTATTACTGCACTGGTCACAGTACTTTACACACATGCATTTGCACTACTCATATTTTGCACAGACTGCACATTGTTAAAGTTATTACACTATAAACTGTCTAAAGTTGTTACTGTACAAAGCACAGTAAACTATTTCTATAAAATATTGCACTACTGTTATTTTGCACAGAATACATTGTTATATCAATACTTGCACACACTCATCCAGCTGTATTTATTTATTTATTACCACTGTTCTCACGTCTCTGCTGTTCATAATGTGTATATATAATCCCACATTGCTCTGTTCATAATGTACATACAATCCCTACATTGCATTCCTATTTATATTCTGTATATACTCTGCTCAATACTGTATATAGCAATTCCACTGTACATTCTGTAAATCATATCTTCACTTACTCTGCACTTATATGTATATAAAACACTATATTCTTGCACTTCTGGTTAGATGCTAACTGCATTTCATTAACTCTGTACTTGTACTCTGCATAATGACAATAAAGTTGAATCTAATCTAATCTAATCTAATTAACTCCCCCCACCTACAATTCCTGCCGGCCCAAGACTCGAACTCGCAACTTTTGGATTACGAGTCCGACTCTCTAACCATTAGGCCACGACATCCCTTCAAGCCAATATTCAAGCCAATCTTTCTGACAGATTGTCCAGTCCTCTGGCAATTTTATGTGGAGCTGGTAATTGAACAGCAAAAAGGAAGACTGCAGAACTGTGTGACCATTAAATACTTTATCAAGGTGGCTTTGCACAACACCCAGAAATTTGTTACCTATTCTGTTTGTCCAAATGTGTAAAATGAACTCAAAGCCACCTACTAACTGCAACAACTGTCTTAGTCTGCCTTTCATTTTACTGAGAATATTTCAGATTACTGTGCTGTAAAGGTGTGGTATAGCCAAACTGGGCAATGATTGCAAAATGATACATATAGGCTTACCCTTTCATTCACCTCTTGTAAGAGGTACATAATCCAAGAAACAGATCTTAAAAAATTGGCCATCTAATTGTTTCTTCCCTCTTTTTAATCACCAAAGTCACAAGACAAGGCTTTTCATTAACTTTAAAGGATTAGTTCACTTTTAAAAAAACTTTTGCTGATAATTTACTCACCCCCATGTCATCCAAGATGTCCATGTCTTTCTTTCTTCAGTCGAAAAGAAATTAAGGTTTTTGATGAAAACATTTCTCCATATAATGGACTTCATTGGGACCCAAACGGTTCAAGGTCCAAATGACAGTTTCAGTGCAGCTTCAAAAGGCTTTAAACGATACCAGACGATGAATAAGGGTCTTATCTAGCGAAACGATCGGTCATTTCAAAAATAAATAAAAAAGTTAAAGTTTTATAAGCACAAATGCTCGCCTTGCTCTGTTCTGTGATGCGCGTTCATGACGTCACGTAATACGCAATGACGTTGAAAAGGTCACGGTTGACTTAGGCGGAAGTACCGAGTCAGTGTTTACAAATGTGTGGAAGGAGGACCATATACACATATTCAAATGTCTTTGTGTCAGTTTATCGTTTAAAATGCCCATTTTGTGTGCGTATCCTGGGTGTTTTAATATTAAAAAGCCTACTGACTCGGTACTTCCGCCTACCTCAAACGTGACCTTTTCCATGTAATTGCGTATTACGTGACGTCACGAACGTGCATCACAGAACAGAACACGGCGAGCATTTGTGCTTATAAAACTTAAGCTTTTTTATTTATTTTTGAAATGACCGATCGTTTCGCTAGATAAGATCCTTATTCATCGTCTGGTATCGTTTAAAGCCCTTTGAAGCTGCACTGAAACTGTCATTTGGACCTTGAACCGTTTGGGTCCCAATGAAGTCCATTATATGGAGAAATGTTTTCATCAAAAACCTTAATTTCTTTTCGACTGAAGAAAGAAAGACATGGACATCTTGGATGACATGGGGGTGAGTAAATTATCAGCAAAAGTTTTTTTAAAAGTGAACTAATCCTCTAAGCCTTTCTGCTCGCCACGGGAGTTTTGCTCGTTCATTCTCGTGAGTGTTTACTTTTCACCGCAAGCGCATGTGAACTCAGCTTTACAGAAAATCGCTGATCAGATCACAGACACAAAACAGCAACACCCGAACTCTGTTTTAATCATTCTCGGGGACTTTAATAAAGCAAATCTCTCCTGTGAACTGCCAAAATAAAGACAGCATGTTACATGTCCCACCAGAGACACTAATATATGGGATCACTGCTATACAGCAATAAAGGATGCATATCACTCTCTCCCACGGGCAGCTTTAGGACTCTCTTCTCACTCTTTGGTTCATCTTATATCGACCTACAGGCAGAAACTGAAATCAGCTAAACCTGTATTAAGGACTGCAAAGAGATGGACTAATGAAACAGAGCGGGTTTTACAAGCCTGTTTCCACCTTATTGATTGGAGTGATTTTGAAGCTGCTGCAAACCATCTGGATGAGCTCACAGAGACTGTAACATCTTATATCAGTGTCTGTGAAGATGTGTGCATTCCTACCAGGACTCATTTAATTTACAACAATGACAAACCGTGGTTCACTGCAAAACTCAGACTGCTCCGTCAGGCCAAAGAAGATGCTTACAGGAAGGGGGACAAAGTCTTGTATAAACAGACCAAATACACATTGGAAAAGGAGATTAAGAGTGGCAAAGAGGAATTATTCTGGTATAAGGATTCAGGTCACTTCCAGCGACTCAGCATCAGTGTGGAAAGGTCTGAAAGAGATCACCAACTACAAGACACCATCCCCCAGCACTGTGGAGAATCGACAACTGGCAGACGATCTGAATGAGTTCTACTGCAGATTTGAAAAAACACCCCACACCCGACCAGAACACCTCTTCATTAACACCTCCAGCAACCCCCCTCTCCCCCACACCTGTACCTCAGATCAGTGAAGGCGATGTATGCCAGGTCTTCCGGAAGCAGAAGAGAAAGAAAGCACCAGGGCCAGACGGTGTCACACCAGCCTGTCTGAAATACTGTGCTGACCAGCTGGCACCCATCTTCACACAGATCTTCAACAGATCACTGGAGCTGTGCGAAGTCCTTTTCATGCTTCAAACGCTCCACCATCACCCCTATCCCAAAGAAACACAAAATTACAGGACTAAATTACGACAGGCCTGTGGCTCTAATATCTGTGGTCATGAAGTCATTTGAAAAACTGCTGCTGGCCTAACTGATGGACATTACTGGCCCCTGCTGGATCCTCTTCAGTTTGCCTACAGAGCAAACAGGTCTGTGGACAATGCAGCCAACATGGGACTGCATTATGTTCTGCAACACCTAGACAGACCAGGGACCTATGTGAGGATCCTGTTTGTGGACTTCAGCTCGGCTTTTAACACGATAATCCCAAACCTCCTCCTGCCCAAATTAATTCAGCTCTCGGTGGCCACCTCTGTCTGTCAGTGGATCCCCAGCTTCCTGACAGACAGGCAGCAGCTAGAGAGGCTGGGAAAATTCTCATCCAGCAGCCATACGAACAGCACTGGAGTTCCTCAGGGTTGCATTCTCTCCCCACTGCTATTCTCCCTCTACACCAATGACTGCACATCTAAAGACCCCTCTGTCAAGCTCCTGAAGTTTGCAGATGATACCACACTTATCGGCCTCATTCAGGACGGTGACGAGTCTGCTTAGAGACAGGAGGTTAAGGAGCTGGCTGTCTGGTGCAGTCTTAACAACCTGGAGCTCAACAGAGTTCTACTCTGCCATCATTTTATCCGTCCTCTGCACTTCAATAACTGTCGAGTTCAGCTCATTTACCAAATCTGACCTCAGAAGACTACAGAGGGTAGTCCGGACTGCTAAGTGAATCATTGGTACAACCCTCCCTACTCTTCAAGAACTGTACTTATCCAAATTGAGCAAAAGGGCACAGGAACAGTCTCTTCCCTCAGGCAATCCATCTCATGAACACCTGACAATAATTGTGGAACACACAACACTATTATACACTTACACATTTATTTATCTAACACACATACTTACTTTACATTTCGAATTTGCACATAATATACCTGTACATACAAACTGTCTATTGTAATATACCTGAAAATACAGCTGTCAATTTGTATATTGTTATTCCCTATTTACTTGTTCTATTTTTATTCTTTATTATCTGTGTTTTTGTTCTGTCACTGTCATTCTGTAGCACTGCGGTATCTTCTGTAATGAAAACAAATTCCTCGTATGTGTAAACAAACCTGGCAATAAAGCTAATTCTGATTCTGATTTACATAAGACCAAATTGCTTTAATCTCCTTACAGATGAACCACAGATTTGCCTTGCTCTTGTACAACGTGCTGAAATGTTTTTATTTTTTTTTTATTTTAGAAAATAAAACACTCTGTTAGTTTACTCAAATTGAGTAATCAAGGTCAAAGTCTTCTGTTGTCTTAAATATGTTTTGCACAAATGAACCACCCAAATGAAGCAGAGCATTATCTTTCATGCCATCAGCAGTCAGATAAAATTTGAAAGTTCACCCAGCACAATCAAATGCTCTGTGCACGACTGCATGCATGTCAAACAGAGCAAGAAGAAGTAAATTCAGCTCCATCAGCATGTTTCTTGTTTCCCTTTATTCCTTTTTGTTCTTCAGCTTGCTGTCCCCATGAATCTAAAGAATAATCCATATTTATGCATACTCTTCAGGTCCATGATCCTTGGTGCCAGATGTAGTGTCACGTTCACACTGGTCAAACTTTTATAATGCTTTTATTCCTCATTGCATACACTTCATTTATCTCGCATTTCTCCCTTTCCTCTCTAGGTCCCACTATTCTGCACAGGTAATTTATATAATGTTTCATTTTGAAGTTTGCGCACTCTGGAGGTCGTATTTTTCAATCACAAGTGTCATTGAGGCTCATTAAAAAAAATCTCATTAAAAAAATAAAATAAATAACCATTGCATTCCAAAGTAAAGAATAAATTAGCAATTCACACCTCATGAGGGAATAACAGTCAATTTTATAATGGTTACTTTTCTGAAATGAGATATCCTGTGACAATGTGTATGCAGGTGACAAATACAAAAACAAAAATGCCCAGATAAGAGACATAGAGTTGCATGATTGCATGAACAGTGCTTGGAAAATTTGACAGGATATACAGATATCTCAAACTCAAACTCACCAGTTTATATTTGGTTTCAGGATTTGACCATCCTGCTACTGTTCCATCCACACTGTTAAGCATGAGATTTTTTTACAGTAACTTCATAAGAGAAAAAAAAACAAAAACACAAACAAAACAAAAACCTATTAATTCTGTGTCAATGAAAAAACATGTTGGAGTATTATTAATGTATTACATTAAAGAGTCAAAAAAAAAAAAAAAAAAAACGAACACAAGATTCAGGGGGTGTGGATGGATCTAGATCCAACTCCTCCCACCTTACATTCTGTGTCAATGAAAAAACATATTGGAGTATTATTAATGTATTACATTAAAGAGTCAAAAAAAAAAAAAAAAAAAAAAACGAACACAAGATTCAGGGGGTGTGGATGGATCTAGATCCAACTCCTCCCACCTTACATATAACGAAACCTAACCGTCTCCACCCCCTGAGCCCTAAACCCACCCATCTCCACCCCCTAGATGTGGATCCAACCCTGCCCCCTGGATCTTTGTTCTGCAGTGAGGGGCTACTGAGAAAGTAGGGACATTGGATAATTTTTGGTCCTCCTTTTTTGATTTCGTTTCATAAATAACTCACTTCATGAACCAAAATAATTTTTCAAATGCTTTACATCTCCCTTTTATGAATACATAAGTCATTTCAAAAACTGTGATTGATTTTCAAAATTGTATGATGTCCAGAAGGTACTGTAGATGTAAAGTCATATCAGCGCCATCTAGTGTTACCTGACTGAACTTCAGGTCATTAAAACGAGTTATTTTTCTTGAATTAATGATTTATGATAACACCTCCATTCCTCTTGGTTCAGCCATCAAAGCTGTATATAAATAAACAATAAATTATCACCGATTTATTCATCTGTTAATATGCTTTCAAATTTCAGAAATGCAGAATTAGCTATATTATCTTTTAAAAAGTAGTAAAGTCGTGACGTATTGTCAAGTATGGTGACCCATACTCGAAATTGGTGCTCTGCGTTTAACCCATCCAAGTGCACACACACAGCAGTGAGTAGTGAACAAATCCACACACACACACACACACACACACACCGTGAACACACACCCGGAGCAGTGGGCAGCCATGCTGCAGCGCCCGGGGAGCAATTGGGGGTTCGGTGCCTTGCTCAAGGGCACTTCAGTCGTGGTATTGAGGGTGGAGAGAGCGCTGGACATTCCCTCCCCCCACCTACAATTCCTGCCGGCCGGGGGCTCGAACTCGCAACCTTTCGATTACTAGTCCGACTCTCTAACCATTAGGCCACGACTTCCCCTTATGAATGAATCTACAGCTCTGGGAGAGTGTGCTTAAATGGAGCATACCATTTAAGAGCAATATGGGTGGCTGGGACATTTGTTCCATCTGGATTTATGTGAGTGAAGTTCAAATAAAATGAGAAACAAATTGCATGTAAAGTATCCTGTAATATTTAGTGTAATTATATTTTCCATTATATAGCAATCTCCAGGAGAAGGATTGGACATTCTGGATATAGACACTTTCAAGAAATTCAGTTGGACTATCGCCACTGAAAATAATGAAGAAAATAAAATAAAAATAACAAAAAAAAAACATTTAAAACAATTCAAATAATAATACAATTAAATGGACACAATGCTATAAATCAGACAATAAAATATATCAGTATTTTACTTAAAGGAAGGCCTAATATCTTACTTAGCAAAAAAAAAAAGAAAAAAAAAGGCTTTTGTTGTTTTAAAACTGTTCCGACCCATGCAGTGTCTTCAGTCATTGATAGAAAATAGGAATTAAATGTTTTTAGTTGTATTATATATTTGTACTATAATAACGGCCTATAAATAGACCAAATCATGTTTATATTTATATCTAGAACCTCTGCACATGTTTCTGTGGTGTTTGTGTGTAAGGGTGAGAGGAAATATCATTTACCTGATATGAAATCAATGGAAGTCTAAAGACTTTGGCAAGCAAACATCCCTGTGTGTAGGTGTGTGTGTTGTGGGTGTGCAGGTTTGACTATACTTGTTAGGTCCAAAAATGTCCTCACTAAAAGTGAAACCTGTTGAACACCGACTGGTGAGCCTGACCTTAAAAGGGCCTTGCTATTTAAATCTAGTGTTTTGCGCATGTTTCTGTGAGGGTTATGTTTAGGGGTTGGGTTAGGCAATAGAAAATATCCTTAACCTGATAAAAAAATAAAACTAAGTCTACGAGATGTCCTAACTAATATAGTGAAACATGCGTGTATGTGAGTGTGACTGAGTGAGAGAGAGAGTGAGAGAGAGAGAGAGAGAGAGAGAGATGGCGCTGTGTTCAGTGGTCTCACAGCCACAGTGTGAGGAAACTTCGCTAAGCAACTTCAATAAGACTTTCTGCTCTCTAACAGCACACGGATTACCCCGCCGCCTATGAGGATGTGACTCCAAACGGTTGCTCAGTGTGCTTTTCTAGACTGTTATACGGACACACAAATCTAAAATCCCCGGAGCCAGTAAGTTTGTGGAGTAGGCGAGTTTTTCCGCGGGATCGATGGCGCTACATATGTGAGAAAACGCACAAAGAATGTTACTGGGTTTGAAATCACGCTGCTTGTGATTCTGACGCTATTACGCATGGAAATATGAACGACCCGGAGCTCACGCCGATCTCCAAGGCGCAGCAGCGAATGGCTTCGGCTTTACCCGGGGAGATGAGCCTTCTGTCCGGCAGCGTGTGCAGACCCGAGCGCAACGGGATCTTCTTCATCCACTGCTTCATCTGTGGGAGCGGGGTAACCCCGGGGAAAGAGCTGAGCCTACAAGTAAAATACCAACGAGAAAAGGATGACCCGTTTTTCCCTTTCCTGCAAGGCCAGGACCCGGCTCCTGGCGCTCCGGAGATCGGTCCGGATGGGGACGCTCTGGTGTGCGCTGTGTGCCACTGCTTCCTGCGCGAACAGTGGAACTCATTCGAGCGCAACAGGACGCCGATTGAGAAGCGCATGTACTGGCTCAAGAGACCATACCAGTGCGACTTACGGAACATTACATACGATCTGGAGCGAAGAATGAGTGTTAGCAATTACGACGCCAATGAGTCGGACATTTCCTCATTCTCTGATAATGACCTGTCCGAGCAGGACTTGGACATGTCAGCGTGTGTAATGAATAGCAATAATGCCACAGGTTTCCGTGCGTCTAATAAAGCATCAAGAGAAGGCAGTAGAAAGAACGCAGTTAGTGTTAAGAGCAGTCCCGAGTCAGTGCCATATCCGACCAGAGTTTACACAGGTCAGGACGTACCGAAATCAGATCGGCGTGCGACTAAAATCATCAATCACACATCGTATTCATCCGTGTCCATGGCTCTCCAGCAGTATGACAGTTTATCAGTGCGCGCACCGCTGCAGGATAACGGCATCATTACGTGCGATAAGCAGTGGATACATGCGTCCACCGGTGATTCGGACAGCTGCGATATCAACATCACCAGCGATGACGAGAGAGAGCACTCAGCATCATCTCACTTAGATGTAGAGAGGAGCCAAGCAGCCAAATGTCGCTCCAGTTTGTCTTCCGATGAATGTGCCTGTTATATTTGTGGAAGCAGGCTTCCAGCAGGAGGCGGCTTTAGGGTGTTTGTGCAAAAGCAAGAGAGAACCAGTGAACCATTCTTCCCTTTTCTGTGGCTCCATACCCCTCCACCTGGTGCGGTTCCCCTTAGCCTGGGTGGGTACACTCTGGTGTGTACCACTTGCCACTCCTCCCTCATGCAGCAGTGGCAAGGGTTCGAGCTTGCGGATGTTCCTGTTCTCCAGCGACTCTATGTGGTTCCCCTCAACACGGGTGCTGCAACCCCTCTTTCTCCACCTGCCATGAATGATTGTGGGGATGGACTACCAAAAATCCATCCACTCCCCTCCATGCCACAGAATCGCAGGGAGGCCTGTTACCTATGTGGAGAGGACTGCGGTCGAGAGGTCAGGTTGGCATACACTCATGTTGGTGCAAGTAAGGCCCGTAGTGCAATGTATTTTCCATTCATAAATCTGCTACCATGCCCTCCAAATGCTCAGAGAATGCGGAATGGAAGGGTACACTGCTGTGTCACGTGTCACAGCATCATGGAAGGGATCTGGGCAGAGTACCGCCTCTGTCTAAGCGAGGAGCTCATTACTTCCGTCACCACGTTCCTTGAGAGATACCACCTGGCCATGGGAAGAGGAGGAGTCTTGGTATCCCCCCCCAGAGGACCCTTGTCGACCCCTTCTCAGACTGCCACAACAACTGCAAGCCACACCTCCATCTGTTACTTGTGTGGGGAGGAGCTGTCTGGTGGAACCGAGTATCAACTTCATGTTAACCCTCCAGGGCGTTGTGGGGAGAGAGAACCCTTTTTTCCATTTCTAACTGTCCACCCTCCCGCTCCCCGTGCCCGCCCTGCTGATGCCACGGGCCTTGTGTCTGCCTGTGCACTGTGCTATCATGACCTGCTGGGCCAGTGGACCCAACATGAGAGTCAGGGTTCAGAATCAGGCCCGTCCAGCAGCCCCTGGGCACGTCAGTATAACTGCAACACTTTCATCTGCTTCTTCTGCAGGAAAGAGAAGAAGAGACCTCTTGGACTGAAGGCAGTGTGTGTTGACCGCTTGCCTGTTTTCCTCTATGCTCCAAGGGTCAGCCAGACCCTGGTAATTGACAATGGCAAGCAGTTAACAATTGGCTCCTGTGTGGAATGTAAGTCCATGGTGCTGGCTGGGCAGAACATGAAGCCGGTTTGTGGAATCACACAAAACAAGGTAAGAATGTCATGGGCCAGACTGCTTTCCATTACAATCTTTAGACTCTAGTTTCATAGTCCAGGCAGTTACAAACAATTTTACATGTTTAGAAATTCATTATAACCTCAGCTTACTTTTTTTTCTCAATCAACCGGTAGAGGGTCTTTTAGAGTCTTCTGGGGTCTCAGTTAGTACAGTTTATTAGGCAGCTTTGGCTGGAGATGTTTCTGGGCCAGCATGCAAAAGTTCATCTGATGCACTGATGAGTGAGTAAGCCAAGTGTTGAAATTTAAGTTTTATGGCAGGCTGCTGTTCTTTCTAGCAAGTGGGGTGGCCATAACAGGCAGGGGGTAGATAAAGTATGGAGCCTGTTGCATTAAAGAAATAAACATTTTGTAGACAGTCTAGTGGTTGTAAGCTCTGTTTAAAAACATTCTTCCCAGTGGCCAACTCAAGCTTTTGTTGGTCTCCTGGTGTGTGTGTGTGTTAGTTTTTGTGTGTATTTTGAGGATGTTGAGGAACACTGTGTGTGTTGTAAAGAGCTGTATTCACATATTGTCAATCTTAATGTCCAAGTAGGTGTTTAGTTTGTGTTTTGCACAAAAGCATCTCTTCTCAAATCTTTATATGAAGCTACCTGTATGTATGGCTTTTTTTACTGCAGGGCTCCAGACTTACATATGAGAGTGGTGCCAACAAGTTTTACAGTTGGTGGCATCAGCATTTTATTTGCACTCATGGGGATGGGGAGACTAATACTAAATGACACAAATTAAAGTTGCCAATAATATTATATATTTTGTCTTATTTAAATGCACATTTGGCACCTTTGCCCTTTTGAAAATATATATATAATTCTTCCACAGTATTCATATTTTTAACAGGTTGTAGACCATTATAGCTACAGATAAAACCTTGTATGGCTCCTCACTACCATGTTGTTTGTAGAATCTATATTTTCTAACTATTTGGTCTCTATAAAATAGGTATTTCTTATGAAAAATAAACTTCCATTTACTATATACATGACTATATTAATAGCAGCATAGTTATACCACATTCCTGCCAAAATGCCATGGTAAATACAGTTTACTACAGTAAATACATTGTAAATGTTTTCAAGGATAGTGATTTGTGGATTGAAAACTTGTGTGTACATGACGCAATGATTTCTCCTGTTTTCTTGTGTTCATTGCTGTTGAGAATGTTGAGCCTGTTTCATCTGGTTTGCAATTAGTTTCAATCACGAGGCAAAATTTGTCAGATTTTCAGTGCTGAATTAAAGCTCTACTCACTGGATCTAAATTATGCCATGTAGTCAAGATCGTTCTGAGAATAAATGCACCTGCTCTGAGCTGGTAAATACTCCTTTTCTTATTTCCTTTTTGGAATGTAACATTCATTTTTTTATTTCATATGCAAAATAAATGAAAGCGCATAGTCTAATCATACAGTTGACCAACTTTATAGATGCTCCAGTGTGACCTAACAAAATTTTGCCACAACAAAAGGTAGCAAAATGGACCATTTAGTCTGAAGCCCTGCTACTGTATGAAAGATGACCCTGTTTTGCTTTCGTTTACCTTGCTCCTTGTTTCTCATGATATACTCTCGTGCTTCCTGGCATACAGGAAGCTATTCTCTGAAAGTTGTATGCAGATGCTCTGAGCTAGGCATGGATAGCAAATAGCTCTGGTTGTGGCAGTCATATAAAGGGAAGTGTGTGTGCACACTGGTCAACATATTTTAGGAATAATGTAAAGCAAGTTATTGTTTGTTGTTGTATTGCATTTACATTTACATTTAGTCATTTAGCAGACACGTTTATCCAAAGTGGCAATTTAAATGAACGAGCAAATTTCCAATAAAAAATTTAATCTTTCTTAATATATACAATCAGGGTTTGAAATGAAACCTGCCAACCTGCCAAATGCGGGTGAAAATCAACCATAGGAGGTAAAACATAACTCAATAGTCAGTTTGGATAATAAATGATCTAATAAATTATACAAACTAACATTAGCAAAACAAAGCATAAAGAGGGTCGCATACTAAATGAGAAGCCCCATTTCTTTTCAATTTAAAGCTGTAAGTGTTCTGTATTTGACGACACCATTTGGCATATGTTAGTGGTGCCCAAATATGTCTCCAGAGGCTGTTAAAATATCTGACGTGCCATTCTCATAGTTTTCCATTTAATTACATTACCAATAAAATATTTGTATGTATTCACTTCACCTTAGGTTGGAAAACTGTATATTTTATATTTGTATTGTATAAAACTGTATATTCTTTTTTTGTTTTGTTTTGTTTTCTCTATTATCTTTTTTTGGGGCTATGCTTCATAAAAATATAGATTGTCTTTGATCTTTCCGTTTGCACTATTTTTTTCAAACACCTAAATTCAATCTCATTTCAATTTTTGTTCATTCTAAAAGTGAATTTTTCTCCCCTGTATACAGTAATGACTAGAATGTGTCCATTGTGTGTTGTGATGTCTGTAAGATGTCTCAGGTGCTTCTTGTCTGGTGTTTGATTGGAGCCATGGGAGATGAGGCCACTTTTTAATTGATATGAATGAAGGAGACTGAGAGGCCTCCAAACACTGAATTCATTACTCTCTTCACGTTCATACATTTGTACTTGAATGAATTTACCACTGAATATAATTTTGTCATTATTGCAGTGACAAAATTTTAGTACAAAGTTTGAATTTCAGTACGTCTACAAACTGCGCCTTGTATTGCCCTGGCACAAACTTTACATTGATCTACCGTATTTCTCACAGTATTTCAGTAGTTATGTTGAGTGTTTCATATTGTCATCATTCTTCAGAGGAATTATTACATTTTGGCAACATTGCACACAGCATGCAACTTTACACTATACGCTAAACTGTTTATTTAGTCAGAGATGATAGTTAAGGTGCAAAATTATGTTAATGTATGAATAATTTAACTATTTTCATCTGATGATGTTCATAAATGTACTGCACAAACTTGCACATTTGTCTAATTTTCTCATTAAAATATCTAAAAATCCATAATTGAAAAGATAAACGTAATTCTTTTGAAAGAATTTTAAAGAATTATTTGTATTGCAAGTGTATTTTTCTTTATGTACAGGCAGATTTGTTGTATTAAGTATAGAGCTTGAAGAAGGTCCGCACACTCTCAAACATCAAAAAGAATCACAAGCGAGATGATAACATTTAGAGCAATTTACTGAATAAAAACAAGGCAAACGTTTCGGTCACATGTTGACCTTTTTTAATGCCAAGCTGACGAGCTAAGAGCCATCTTGAAGGTGCGGTGAGTCTCTGGCTGCTTTTTTGTATTAAGTATAAACACATTAAACAACAAATAATAAGACTTATAAAAACACGTCTTAATGTCTTATGGAGTTTTATTGTACTTCTCAAATAAATTGATCTGGTTTTAAGAATATGTTTTACACAGTCAGAAATACTCTTTTGCTGTGAACTCTTTTGTCCTGACTCACATTGTAATACAGACATAAGGTGTATCATTTATTTGACATTTGTGGAAAAATCTCAGGTTTCAAATATCAAGTTTTAGCAAAACATCTAGTCCAGCAAAAAAATAAATTTCAGGTTTACAATTTTAAACTTTTAAACTAATGTTTTAGACTATTTTATTTTGGTCTCGTATGGTTGTAGGTTGTGGCCTCATATACATCCTCATAGGAATGTGGATATTGAAGTCCACTTATATCAAATTTTTTGCGTATTTTCTGAATACATTTTGGCTTGTCTAATTCTTATTTGATGCATTATTTATTAATAATGTTGTCATTCTTTCTGTCAATATTTCTGGTAATGCCTTCTCCACCTATTTGAATGAGTGGTGTAAGTGTCTTTTCCTGCTTGTGTTCAGATGAGTTACATCCTTTACAAGAGGACCACTGTTTGTGTGGCATGACTGAAGCTGAAAGATTTTTTTCAGCTGACAACTTGTCACTTAGTGTGTATGATGTGAATTTAGCCATCGGTTGAGCATGCTTGGACTGGTTGACTGAGAGGTTTGCGATTGTAGCTCTGTGTAGCTTCGCTTTTTTTGTTGAATCTCTATCTTACTTTCACTCTCTGTTGTTCAAAGTGATAATATATAACTTAATTCCCACCATATTTCAGGTATTATCTATGAAACTAATCTAGCTTTTTAAAACCCAGAACCAAAAACGCATTTCCAGATAGCAAAATTTGTCTGGCCCACCTCTGGGCCACAACCTTGCTTAACTTCTCGCCCAACCGACTCAAACAATTTCATCTGGCCCAGATGCGGCCTATGCCCTGTAAAATGACTCTTATTTATTGATGTGGCCCAGATCTGGCCCGCATACTGTAGTGACTTATATTATTTTATGTGGCCCAGGTCTGACCCAGACACTTTAAGGCAGATCCGGCTGAGACTCGGCTTGGTCCCCGGGCCAAATATGGCCCAGAAACTGCTAAATGTAATTCAGCAGTGAAACACACATAAAACCATTTGAAAACATTAAAAAGGCTTTAATTATAAAATTACCAAATACTTTAATATACATATATATTAACACTGAACAAATGCACTACAGTATAAACATTAACACACTTTTTAAACCACAAAGTAACAAGTAAATTATATTAACTGTGCATTATATATATATAAAAAAACATTGTGTCATAGTTCAGTTCTTATCAAATGGCGTCAGTGCAGTCAAGTCAATCATATTGCTGAATAATAGGTGTCTTCAACTAAGCAAGACAAAAGGCAACAGTGACAAGGAACCCAAACAAGACCAGGCTCAGTCAGGAAACCAGTTCTCCTCTGGCCAAATGAATGAATGTGGTGTGATTATTCCAGGCTGCATCACAAGTCAGATTGTGGATTGATATCATTCAGAATATTTCATCCAGCTTGAAGAAACATCATGCTAGCAGGTGAAGCTGGTAAAAAGGGTCTGTGCAGAGGGCTAGTCTGGTTCTCGTAGTCTTTTCTGAGGATCTGTGCTGGGGCCATCATTGACAGGGATCTGTCATCTAGTTGACATGGTCTCCGCTGACATTCAGGGATGTGTTGAGGTTGTTCCTGGGTGCAGGTCCACCGTCTGGTCTGGTCTGGATACAGACTGGATCAGATGATTACTGTAACCTAGGAATAAGGGTAAGACAGTATATAAGCGACTAATATAAGCATTGATGTCATTCTTCTTACAAATTAACAAGTACATTAGATATTATGGGAAGTGTTGCCAAGTATTGCTGCTTTTAACCTAATTGGTGCAGCATAAAGATCCTTTTAGGGACTTGAATAATAGAAATGTGATAGTGTGTCATGTGTATGAAAGGTAAAAGAGATGGGACTTTTAAACTCACAGAGTGTGTCTGCCTCCCGAAGTCCGCCCTTTTGATCTGCCAGCTGGAGCCACCTCTTCATAGTCCCCTTGACGTCCATTTCCGCAGCATTAACTTAAAAGGTTTTCCAAATTGCAGCCTTGAAATATATGTATAAATATATATGGTAAGGTAATTATTAAATCTTAAGCATTACAGTTTTTTACAAACATTAGGACCAGACCCAGAATTCGCACCTCATATGTTTGATGAATGGTCTTGCATAAGTTCATGCAGCAGCACAGAATTTCTGAAAAGAAAAAAAAAAAATTATATATATAAATTATATAAAAATATAGATTACATATATAAAGTGTTCAGATTAAACTTTTAAATTTGTTTGCTCATAATAATCCCCACCACAGTAAAATAAGTATGACTTTAATTAAATCATACGGAATATATATGCTTCAAAAATTTTCATTCACTCCAAAATTTTAACCTGCTCTAGCACAGCAGACAGATTCGGCCTCCATTCAAGAACAAAAGATAATGCACTTACATTGTACGGCTTTCTCTTACGTATCTATAGTGTTTTTCTGTGTCAGAGCTTCCCACACAGCAGTGTTACCACAAAATAAATATCATTATTAATTTCAGATTGCACATATTTAATTAACTTAGCAGGTGTAATGCTCCAAAAGCATGCTCAGTTTGATTCACAAACAAATGACTCATTTGAATGGTTAAGTGATTCAAATCACCACCCGTATAGATATTTATGGCGCCACCAGCGGAGTCCGACTCCTATGATTCAATAGCAATCACTTGTTTAAATAGACAAATCGAATGAATTCTAGCAAACAAAATAGAATTTAACTCATTAAAATTTAATTAGCTAACATTATAGTGCACTGGATACAGCTCATCAGTTTTTTTATATAAAAAAATTACATATTGTTTTTCTAAAGAGACCGCGCCTAACAGTTAGGCCTGTACTCATCAACACTCAATATATCTGGGACCGAATAGTTTTTCTGACGTTATGTTATCATCCAAACCTCCTAATAGAAAACTATACTCTTTGTGACATCAGTACAACACAAGATTGAACATTAAATAAACATAAAATTACCTTTTTGCAGCTAAAGTATTCCTCTTGAGAACTGTACCCGCTGAAATCTCCTCAAGATTAACTGCCAAATCTTTCTCTCAGGCGGCTGATCTCCTTCATTCTAGCAGCGGCCTGCCGGTGACAAAACCAACTCAGGCCGAAGGTAGATACACACAACTACACCGAGTGCGGACCTGCCACACGTACAACAGCTTTCAGCAGAAGTGTTTTGTAGAGTCGGCGTGGCTCTGGCCCATTATCTTCTCACCGATGTCGAGACTGAGCCGACAGTGCCGCATTTCAGCCAGAATCGGCCAGAGTGTTGCTATCTGGGTTTCTATTCGCGCCTAATATTGTTTTCTTTTTACTGTTTCATTTCTCTCTCACTCCGTTTTTCACGAGTTCATCAAACAACAGTGGTAAGTGAATCATTCATCAATCATGAGTAATGGCTTCTCCTTGCATCGTCACTTGCACAGTTTATCTGTCTCTGTCAGCAGCGAGGGTTTCACATGTGATAAAGTGAAAGTGACGTATCATACGGCCAAGTATGGTGACCCATACTCGGAATTCGTGCTCTGCATTTATTCCATCCGAAGTGCACACACACAGCAGTGAACACACACACACCGTGCACACACACAGCAGTGAACACACACACACCGTGAACACACACCCGGAGCAGTGGGCAGCCATTTATGCTGCGGCACCCGGGGAGCAGTTGGGGGTTCGGTGCCTTGCTCAAGGGCACCTCAGTCGTGATATTGAGGGTGGAGAGAGTGCTGGACATTCACTCCCCCCACCTACAATCCCTGCCGGCCCGAGACTCGAACCCACAACCTTTGGATTACGAGTCCGAATCTCTAACCATTAGGCCACAACTTTCCTGCATGCAGGGAAATTAGTTAGGCTGACAGAGAAGATTTCCGAATTAGAGACACGCATCCAAACTTTAGTTGAGGACAGTTTGAACGTGAGGGCTGTAGATACTGCTTTGGATGCGACTAGGTCAGGGAGTCCTGTACATTGTTCGGTTCCGGCATTAGAGCCCATGCAGCAGGGCAACTGGGTGACTGTGATGTGGCATAGTCGCGGGTCAAAACACCGCTCTTCCGTTCCGATCAAAACATCAAACAGGTTCTCTCCACTCAGTGACGGACCCACTGAGAAACCTGATGAAAGTGCTCTAGTTATTGGTGATTCTATTGTATGTAATGTGAAAATAGAGACACCAGCCACCATAGTCCAATGTTTACCGGGAGCCAGAGCACCTGACATCTTGGCAAATTTAAAAGTGCTGGCTAATGTTAATTTTAAATTCAGTAAGATTGTTATCCACGTCGGCGCTAATGATGTTCGACTTCGCTAGTCGGAGATCACTAAAAATAATGTTAAAGAGGTGTGTGAACTTGTAAGTACGATGTCAGACACTGTAATATGCTCTGGTCCACTCCCTGCTTACCGGTGTGATGAGATTCATAGCAAACTGTTGTCACTCAATGGCTGGATGTCTAAGTGGTGCCTGCACAATAACATAGGTTTTATAGACAATTGGAAGAATTTTTGGGGCAGACCTGACCTGTTGAAAAGAGATGGTCTTCATCCCTCCTGGGGTGGTGCCGCTCTTCTCTCTAGAAATATGGCACATAGTCTTAGAGTTCGTACTTGACTTACACTATCACATTTCTATAATTCAAATCCATTAAAGGATTGTTAGGCTGCATTAATTAGGTCAACTGGAACCGGGAACACTTCCCAAAACACCCGATGTACTTGTTACATCGTTAGAAGAATGGCATCTACGCTAATTTTAGTCTGTTTCTTTCTTTTTCCGAGGTCACCGTAGCCACCCAGATCCAGACTGTATCCAGATCAAATGGTGGATCAGCACCTAGAGATGGCCTCTACAGCCCTGAACATCAGCGGACACCAGGAAAACTAGATGAGCCACACAGAGTGATCCCCAGTGAAGGCCCTGTCTCCTAGACGGCCATCGGGACAAGACCACAGGAACCAGATGAGTCCTTTGCACAATCTGACTCTGCTTTAGACTAGATTTAAACTGCTGATTTTGTCTGGCCAGAGGAGAATGACACTATTTCGACACACTATTTCCCCGTCTAAATACTATAAAGCTGATATAAAGCAACCCAGCATTATATCAAGCTGATGTAAAGCTGCTTTGACACAATTTGCTTTGTTAAAAGCGCTATACAAATAATAGTGACTTGACTTGGTTGCTTGCCGTACAAATTTTGTAGCCTTTTGTAGCCTCATGAACTCGCCGTCTGTGCATGTACCTGAAATTGATTGCGCTGTTTAGTGGGTCCTCTAGGTGGCAACACTCAAAATTGGGCATTCGCTTTTAACAACTACTCAAAGAGGCAGATGGAAAAGGTTCATAAAAACAACAGAAGATAAAGGTGAGACATTGGGTGCTTCTCAAGCGGAAGGCTGCATCCTAGTCAGAAAGCATCTTTCCTAGTCCAGTCCTTAGGCCTCAAAGCTAGAGTCCTGCTCAGCATTAAATGCTAGAATGAGATGCTCTAGTAAATTCACATGGCTACATCATAAATGTACAAAAATACTATTAAATACACAAAAATACTATTAAAATTATAATTTGAGGAATACTTTATATTTAAAATCTTTATATTTAACTAACTTTCTATTAATGCAATGCATATTGTCAGTACACTGTTTAGCATTTTGTGATGAATTTACAACAAATCATCAGAAAGCAAATGCCTTCATCTCTAAAATCATCTTTATTTGTCTTGCATTACAAAATGAGATTGGATGACCTCTGTGCCGGACCATTTTTAGCAAATTATTTTCTGATTGAGAAGCACATATTATTAGGCTTTAAGAGCATGTAAACTGGGTCAATACATGTAAACTGGCTGCTACTACTAATCTTGACAGGAATACAAGTGTTTAATCATGATAGAGATAACAATGGTGTAAGTTTTGGTGGTATGACTAATCATTGTGTAACACTCCACTTTATAAACGATGGAGCTTAAACCAAATAAAGAGAACGATTTTCACACTTAAGCAGTTCAAAAAATAACTACAAACACGAGACAAATATCCATCAATAGACACAAGTGTATTAACAAGACAACAGTGTACATACAAATAAACAACGTCAAGAAATCACAATCGAAAAATGTTTGCGTGTGCGTATGTGTGTATAGAGTCAGTACAGCGCGGAAGAATGAATAGCAATAAGATCAGTCTCACCGGTGAGACTAAGTCCGAGAGCAGTATCTTTGTAGTATTTCCAACTGTTTATCAAGAAGTTGAATGGCCTTCTCCGACTGTACGTATACTATTTCAATTATACATCTTTATTTATAAAGTGCGTAAAAACTTACCTTTTTAAAAAGTCCTTTAGTGGCCCTTCTTGAACATCCGTTGGTTTCACAAACGATTGATGATTTTTAAATTTTTTAAAGTTTTAAATTTTTGTGTTATTTTTGTGCTTAAATTGTATTAATCTGTAGCACTTTGAGATTTTATTTAAATGTAAAGTGCGCTATAAATAAAATGTATTATTATTATTATTATTATTATTATTTATAAAGCATTAATTGGTTTACATCTTGAAACATATATAAAATTTCAATTAAATCTGTACTTTAACCTGTCTATAATGTCATAATAGTATGTGCCTTAGTCCCTTGGACTACATTTTTTTCACATTGCATAATTTTTTACTTCCATAAATTTTGCATTTGAAAGGGAAATGCCTACAAAATCAAATGCATATACAATACGTCTGTTTCTGGAATCATTCATTAATTTATCAGTTTACCTACAGAATTGCTGGACTGACAGTGGCAAATGAAATATAAAGTTAAATAGCACCTACTTGGTCACTTGAACGAATCAGCAAGAATGAGTTCTCCCTCAAATCTGAGTATTGTGTTTAAAGGTGTGTTAAGTTAGAAGTGCAAAAGGTGTGAGCGAATAAAAGTAAAACTTTGATCTTTGATAACTGATGATAGATTTATTAACAAGAAAGAAATAAATGAATAGAAAAGCAAACCAAAGAGCTGTTCTCTGTCATCCTCCTCCTCCCTCCACTGTCAAAAAGAAAAGATACAAAAAAAAGATACAAAATCTGTCACTGCATCAGTGCCCTTTCAAAAGGTACTAATTTGTACTCCTTAGGTATTAATATGTGCCTCTATGGCAGGGTTTCTCAATTAGTTTTCACCGAGGGCCGAATTCTGCCAACAATACCAAGCCATGGGCCACTGCCCTATATATACAGTATATATATATATATATATATATATATACACATACATACAGTATATATATACTCCGCCCACTACCATGTTCGAGTTCGAGCCCGCCATTTGCCGAACTTTTTTTTCTCCCTTTTCAAATCTCATATTGCATCAGAAAGGCATTTATTTTAAATAAAACTGAAGGAAATAATCAAAAAGTTGAAAATAAAGTATCGGGTAGGGTTAGGGTAGGTGTAGGGAGGGCTTGTCCCAATGAGGTGGCATCCATTTAATAATTTGAATTAAAACTATAATTTATACTCAATACGTACTGTTTTATAATGTACTACAATACTGAGGTGCAGATAATTGCCACTATTTGCAATAAAAGAAAATCTTGCTATTTTAACGTGTAAATAGAATCTATAGCTATTTGCACTTAGTGTAAATAGCATATCTTTAAAGTATCTTTTCCATGTAATTTTTGTCCTAACCACCCACGACAGCTACACGTGGCAATAAGCGACACGGAAATCTGTTTTGATTTTCTGCGATGTCGCGGCAGGAACATACAAAATACGACAGTGATAATCTCAGGACTCAGGACAGGTAATGATTATGTGCTTTATTCAATGTTAAAAGTGTCTAATGTGAGTTTGAATATTATTTTGTGTGAGGTTTATAGCCATAGTGAAAGCAAATCTTGAAAATAAATTAAAGCAAACTTACGTTAAAACTGAATTCACTGCGAACCAACATCCATAACAAAGATGTATCGCTCGCTCACTCACTCACTCAAAACTGTTCAGTGCATTCACATTTGAATCATCTATTTTCCGTGTCCACTTTTATTTACTTCACACATGTTTTTGCTGTCACATCGTATCTACACTGGACGTGACAAAGCATTACAAATCATTTGAACTTTGTGTCAGTACGTCAAAAATAGAACGAGTCAGCAGTTTTCTGTTGGAGATTTGGCTCGCAGCGTTGCGCCCCATCCAGTGTAGACAGCATTACTGATTATAAGAAGTTCTAATGTATTTTGTTGCGTCGCGCTGCTCGCATCCGGTGTATACACGATGTAAGTTAGTCTAATGTCACTTTCTGATGCTGCATTTGAATTTTCATGCCACATTATTTGAAATTAGCGCGGGCGGTGGGCCAAACATTTTTCCCTCGCGGGCCACATGGCCTGCAGACCGCCTATTGTGGAACCCTGCTCTAAGTTATTGATATGCATCTTTTAGGGGTATCACACTGTTTGTGCAGCAGCAGCAGTATATGTTGCAGCAAGTCTATGTATGTCTTAGCAGCAGCAAGCCTTTAGCATATTGTTGTTTGTTGATTGTTTCATGGAACACGTGGAAATACATTCTTCCGATATGTTTTCTCCACTGTATTTTTATAGTCTGTGATCTCCATATGTGAATATTATGTGTAGTGGATAGTCAGTAGTACAGCTCTGAGTATTCATATGGCAGAGGTCACCTATGGTCAGATGGTGGCCTTGCAAGAAAAAAAAAACAGATGTACAGCGTGTGGTCATCTGAGCTGTGAGAGATTTTTGAGTTGTGGTAGCATGGTAGTGATTATGGTTGAGCAGGTGTTAGAGTGCTGGATATAATGTCAGGACAAACATCTGACATTATGATGTTTGTATGAGAGGGAGAAAGTGCACATGTAAAAGTTTGATAGAGAGAAACATTTCAAAGACAGCAGCTGTTGCATACAGCCTTTCAAGCCAAAATCACGAGTGAGACTACGCAATAGAGAGAAAGTGGATCTATCTCCCAGAGTTCTAGCATCTTTTTATGATTGAACATGCACATCAAACACTGTCATTGGATTTCAGATTAAATGCTGTCAGATATGAGTATAATTCACACTAGCACCCATCAGAATTTAGAAGAGCACTTTCAGGGTATGAAAAGTTTGCTTCAGACAGCAGGTTGGTAAGGCGCAAGGCGGCTGGTCTTTATTGGTTGTCTAGCAATACGGGTTTTTAAAGTTCCACAGAAGTGTCTTAAAAGTCACAATTATTCAGTGTTGACATAATTTCCTTTCAAATAGGATTGAGGTGGGACATATCAAGTGGTTTATACTCTTTTTTTAAAAATATATATATTTTTTTTGTTTGTTTATATCACAGCCCGGCAAAGCCAAATTTTACAGCTTGTGACAGCCACAGTTGTATTCAGCTTTATTCTATCTGTTTAAACGATTTAATAATATTTAATAATAATAAAGTCTTCACTGGCAAGTGTTGGGCAGAAAAGAACATTCGCTGTATATTTTCACATGTTGTCCAGACTTGTATGCAAGTGGTTCACAACATATTTTGAGTAATGGACCCTCATAATATCTCAAACAATCCTCATGGACCTCCCACCCACCTCTGATGTTGACATGTTTTTCTGTTGTCCATTTTTCTTAGCTTTACTGGTGTGTCAGGTTTCTCTTTAGGTCTCTATTTGGCAATATATTGCCCCAGAAATAATTATGAAAAATATTATTTTTTGAAATTTAAGACCATTTTATACCACTGGATAAAGTAGTAGGGGTGTAACGGTATACAAACATAATGGTTCGGTACGTACCTTGGTGTTGACGTTTGGTATGGTTTCGGTACAGCAGGGGCAAAATCTAAACATAAAATTGCTTTTTTTTTTTTTAAACATTGGTTTGCCTCAGCTTATGCTCTATAGAAAGCCCTTTTTATTAGCCTACTATAAGGTTACAATTAATAACAAAGCCCAAACTACTTACTATTTATTTTCAAATATAATAATCGCCACTGAACATGTAAATTGCACATAATGCAGTTTTTAAATTAACTGCTAAAGTATAAAATTTCTATTTGTTGTTGAAATATATTCATTTACACGGTGGCTGTCATAGCTTGTTTCATAACATTTATTTAAACATACATTCATTAAATAAACACATAAAATAAAGACATCACTAACAGGTGAAGTAAAATATAATGTGTATATAGACCAATATTTCGCAAAATGCTCTTCTCTGCACTTCATTTCGAACTAACGAACTGTAGACACTGATGAATTGCCTGAGGTAAATTAAATGCTACATGACATTTTGTTTACAAGCTGTTTTCCTGATTGAGGAACACTGATTGAATGATTACATGAGGCATGAGATGTTCATTCATGTTTATTTCACGTTAAAACTATAGTAAAGAGGAAGGGATGATTGCGCTCACTCGCACTCCGCACTGCCATTTGAACTGAGGCGTTTATACAGCGATCTGTCACACCACATCAGAGAGCATCAAAATGGCATTTATTGTTTGAATTTCCTGAAAAATGACACAATTCGAAACTTTGTTTCTTATCAAAAGTAACAATACAATGAAGTTTCACTTGTGCAGTGGTTAAAACAACATCTCTTACACATGCATACCGAACTGAAAGGCCCGTACAGAAAAGTTTCGGTACAAATACGTGTACCGTTACACCCCTACTATAGTGATATTTCAGAAGTATCAGCGCTGGGCTGTCAGTCATTTTTACGCCAACAGGTGGCGGCAATAGATTGAAATTATGAGTGAGTCCTAATTAAAAAAACATTCATTCAACTGACATGCTTAAAAACGCTGATTCATTCATGAATGAAAAAAGGTGTTGAAATTAATATAACTTGTGCCATTTCATAAGTCTCAATCGATGAGCAGCGTAACCCATGGATTACATTGAAGCTTAAGGTTCATAGAGATCAATGCCATTAATTCAGTGTACTGAACAGTGCTGACTTCAGTCATGTCAATCCCTTTAAACCGTGAAAAGATACTATGACAAAGATATTGCATTCATCTTCTGACAGCTGATGGCACCTGAATTTTTTCATGATTATATGACTTATCCTGAAAAAAGACAGGTAATCGCACATCCTCAATCCCCTGTCGCTGCCAGCTCTGTCTCTCTGTGTGTGTGTGTGTGTGTGTGTGTTTGTTTGTGTGGCGCTTCCTGAGCCCGCATCTGCCCCTTTCTCTTCCCCTGCCCCTGTGGGTCTTTGAGAAGAGATAAAATGCAGAAATGCTGTTTGTCTTTGGGTATGTCTAAAATAGTGCTGGTGTAATGGGAGCTCTATCAGGAACTGCTGCTGGAGTGACAGACTCTTTCTATGTTTAGACCTTAGCTCTGTGCTAATATTATCAGAAACACATCAGACCAACATGAAAGAGCATCACTGAGTCCAAGCAGGAATAGCTTTAGACTCTTATCCAGCAGGGCTAAGATTGTTATCCAACAGACAAAAAGTCCAGTTCTGAGAAAGGTTTGCATAAACCCATAGATTTCTGTTGTAAGTGCATGACTGTGTACACATTTATTTATTTAATTATTTATTTGTTTGTTTGTTTGAGACAAGTAAAACTTGTTCTTTGTAATTGGCGTATAACAATGGAGTTCAGCTCAAGTCAGAGCTGAACTCTGCAGGACATTGGCCCTCCACAACCATGACTGAACACCCATGGTTTGTATGTTACAGATACTGTATACCATATACAATTTCTGTTAAAAGCAGCTTGCAGAACTGTGTTGCATGACACTACAGAATAACAAGTTAATCACTTTATTTTTTATAGCACTTTATACAAAGACAATCATTTTAAAGCAGCTTCAGTGTTATACAGTAAAGTAACAGAATCAATGATACAAACTTCAAAAATGAAACAATCTAAATTCTGCTATAGCAAGATGATCATAGTGTAATTATTTAGCTTCAGTCAGTTCAGTGTTGTAGTTTAGTATGATAATAGTGCAAAGTTTGTTCATTATAAAACAAGTATTGTCATTCAACTCAAGTCAGTCCAGTTCAATAATAGTTTCAATAAATTAATCAATTATGAACAAATTCAGAAGACATTGTCATTAAGGCCCGGGAATACTTCTTTTTTTGTGTTCCGCCTAAACAGCTTTCAAAGTACAGTATAACTGCGAACGAGTATGGATGGCTGAATTCAACACATGCAGAGTACAATCTAGTGAACTCGTTCAAATTTATATAGTTCTTAGTAATGTGTTCATGCATGGGTCACCGTGCCGTAAGGTATGAAGGGATTAGTAAATGGCAACAGATGAGGGGTCAAAAGAGGTCAAGGATCACACAGGTGGTGATCAATGTGGCGACACTGTAGGGAAGGCCCATTTTGAATAGAAACAGTCAATTATTTTTGTCTGGAAACTGCCTATTTTGTCTGTGTTTAACAAAATGCCCTGTGAGTATCCAAAACTTAAATCCATGCTCCAGGAAACATTTATTTAATTCAATGTGCTTAAAGTTCAGCAAGCTTATGTTCACCTAGATTTTCAGGCTTGGAAATGAATGGCTTAATGACCCATGAGTTCTTGGATAAGTATTCATTAACATCAGCAAACTGGGGCTTTAATTCCTCTCTAAGTTAATTCATGTAACAGGAAAACTCTATGCGCAAAGACACACACATAGTGCCGCTAGTGTGTTTCAGTGGCAGAGGAAATTACTGTAACCGCCCTTGTGAAAGCAAATTCACTTAGGTCATCTTTTCACTGCATGATGTTTGACTCTTTCAGCTACTTGGTGGTCTCATTATGAAGCTTGAATATGCCAGCTATATATTTAGTTTTAATCCAGAATGTCTTGCACTGATAGTGCACGATTATAATGTTGCAGAAATTGCAGGATAGTTTTTCTTTTAATAAACACACAAGTGCTTTACCATGCAACATGTAGCACATCTGTGTGTAGCGGTAAATATTGGTGCACTTTATAATCATACAGCTGGGCAAAGAGTCAGTGATCTCCATCAACACACTGCACATAAAAGATGAGCATAGACCTCTCTGTCACTGTGGTCATTAAATCCAGTTTAACTGGTTTTGGCAGTCTTTTGTCATTTTATCAATCCTGTATTTAACAGTGTTGTTAGAGATAGGGACAAACTCAGACCAAGTCTCTCCAATATTTTAACTCTAAAGTTGTGTTTTTATTCATTTATTTTATTTTATTTTATTGAATGATAAGTGGAATTAATATACACAGCAAACATTTACACTTTTGCCATGTTTGCCACAATTAAATGCAAACTAGGGCCTTCAAAAATAGAGCAGATCTGTCATTTGTCACGCAGATCCAAGAAGTTTTTCCTCCTAATATAATGGGAGGGGAAACACTGTAACTGTTATTATGTTGTCACTATTGCTTTGTCTGTTATTACAGATTGTTTGATATGCACTGAGTATTTATGCATTTCTAACCTAAATCACAGCAGCATCCATCCAGGTGGATGCTGCACACTGGTGGTGGTTGAGGAGAGACCCCCACATGATTGTAAAGCGCTTTGGGTGTACGGCAATACACAATTAAGAACTATATAAATGCCTCATTCATTCATGAAGGATGTAGGCTGTCAAACATACACAACTGTTAGCCAATCATATCGGTGGGCGTTTACTTCCAAGTTTACAATCCACCACACCTATTCATACAGAGCGTTCCGATGAGGGCGGTCAAAAAAGAACAGAAAATAGCCAATTACTTATAAATTAAGATGTTTTTTTGATGTAAAAAGCTTGATGACATCATAATTGGACCTCAGAGAACAGTACAAAATAAAAAAGGCAGTTCATGACCCCTTTAAGTTGCTGAATACTTAATAGGTGTTGAAATGTAAATATGGGTGGTCATATGTGCTTATAGTTATGACATTAAAACAATGAACATTCCTGAATGAGTTTATATATATGGTCTGAATGTTTAAAATGAGATGTTCTGTCACCCCGCCACTCTTTCCTGATCTAGGAGCGTGACTGGTTCCTGGCCTCTGAGCACAGATCCTGCCCTGCCTGCCCAGGCTCTGAGATCTTTTCTCCCAGCTCCAGTGTAATTGTGTGAAACCCCCACTGAACATGCCAGTGGCAACACGCCCGGAAAATCTCTGTATTCTATGTCCTATCCTTGCTGAATGAAAGATGTGCCCTGTGATAAACACTCATTGGCCAGCAAATGGAGAACTCAGTTGTCTCATTTAAGCAAGGGCGTAGCTTTGGTTTGAACATTGGGGGGGGTTGAAGTGGACCCCGGGTCATGCTCCCTCTTAAGGTTTATTTATTTGTTTGTTTGCTTAAATGTTTATTTTTGTAAAATGGTCTTTTGTGCTATCCACCTCATATGCAAAGTTGGTTGATTGTGTAACTGCAATAAAGTAATAGGCTAGTTAACAAATACTTGTTTACATAGGATATAATATATATTATATTATTTAGACACTTAGGCTATAGTTTGACAGAATGTTCTAATTCAGCACGCCATGGGAAGTCAATCTAACTTAACGTTTTCTTTTATTGATATTGTTTATTTCTTACTCCTTAAAAGTTCATCAGGCTGTTAATGATTTAATCTGTGCCATCATTGGAATATCTGAAGGTTTCTCCATCACTCATCATTAGAACCCATTGGCTCTCAATTCTGACTTGTGCTTGCTCTTATGAAAAAGTACCATAGTTCTTAACTGTAGCATTTGTTATAATAAGGCTAGCCTATTAATCATTACCAGGCCAATAATTACCTTTTTTATTAATCTATATTGCATTTGTTAGGAGAAACAACAGTCTTTAGAAACAATAGCTACAACATGCCACAGTTGTAATATAAATCTTTAGGGAAAATCTATTCCCTTAACAGATTATCTATTATAAATTCTACAAATTAGACAAAATTTACCACACTAAATAAGCCCACAGTAAAATGTGATAAATTATAGTAAAGTTTTTTTTTTTATTATTATGCAAACATTAAGACAAATACAACACGTACATAACAAATAGAACCTTTACAGGAAGAACAAAACAACACGTCTTGTAAAGTTTCCCTTTCAAAGATAAATAGGTGCATACAGACGAATAGCTAATAATAACTTAAAGTAAAAAAAAAACAGAAAAAAAAAAAACTTATACATCATTGGTATTACCAAAACAATCATCATAATATTTAAAAAATCTATCACTTTTCTTGTTCTTAATCAACCTAAGAGATTTAAGGAAAGCATCAATTTCAAGTAAGAAATTTAGAAAAGAAGGCATCGATTTAGCAAATTTTGGTTTATGAATAAAAAATTTCCCAAACAAAATAAAAAAATTAACTATGTAATTCGCTGACATACTAGTTTTCCCTTTATAGTAACAAATTATATCCTTTAACTGTAAAAGACTGAAAGAATCAAGGTGTTTACCCATATAAAATAGCAAACTATTCCAAAAGTTTTGAGTCTTTATACATTGAAAAAATAAATGAATCAGTGTTTCATCCTCAATTCATCAAAATGAGCATGAATTGTCAACATGCATATATTTTGCCAAAGTATTGTTTACAGGATATATTTTATGAAGGATCTTGAAATGAAATTTTATTTGAAATGCAGTACTTATGAGGTAACAACCAGGCATCTTTCCAGTCTATTGACTCAATAAGAGAAGCCCAGTAAAATTTACCTCTAGGAACATTATATATTTTTTTTCTGTAGAATTTGTCGAATATGCTTATTATTAAATTTTTAGTTAAAAATACTAATTCCATTTAATGACAAATCAGGTTCTTTGGTGTCACTCTTACTATAACCTAAATGGCATTTTATAAGTTGAATTAAACCAGAAGGAATCGCTTTTAGGACAGCATTGTATTCTTTAAACGGTAAGGGGAAATTATGAGCTGACATAAATTGCTCATAAGTCAAAAAGTTAATTATAGTAAAGGTGGTCATGATCAGGGACGGATTATGACGCACCGGTGCCCTGGGCACGGACTGATTATAGGCCCCCCTCAGTTGAAATTGTGCAAATTTTTTCTTAAATTCAAATAGTAATGGATTTTATCTACACTAAGTGAAAATAGCAGTATTTTTTGCGATATGTTATTTACACTAAGTGCAAATAGCTATAGATTATAATTACACTGTTAAAATAGCAGGGTTTTCTGATATTTATACTACTTGTCGCAAAATAGTGGCAATTATCTGCACTTCAGTATTGTATTACATTATAAACCAGTATGCAATAATAACGTATTGAGTGTAAATTTTTTATAATTTTAATTCAAATTATTAAATGGATGCCATTTTATTGATACAATAAAGCCCTCCCAACACCTACCCGATATTTTATTTTCAACTTTTTGGTTATTTATATAATTTTTATTGACAATAAATGCTTTTACGATGTGATATGAGATTTGAAAAGGGAGAAAAAAAAGTTGTAAAAGGCAAAAGACGGGTTCGAACCCTAGTCAATCGCGTCAAAAAGCATGCGCTTTACCATCTGCGCCATTGGAGATTACCATTCATAGCCATTTTTTAGTGTAAATAGACACTCCGTTTACATTATCAATGAGCATTATCATTGGCAGAATTAAAGCAATCTCAAAAACTCCCATTAATCACTGAAGTTGCTTACATTGTCAAATTAATATCTTGCTTACATCGTATGAACTTGTTGTTTCTGATGAGAGAAATCGGCAGAGAGCAGAATTCATTCAGGGAGCTCTCACACTGAATAAAACAGCTGTTTCAGCGATGACTCATCTGAACGCCTCTTATAGGTCATTGTACTCATAAACTCAACAGTTGAGCGAACGCAGATTTTAATTTAGCAGCTGATGATGTGCCGCACTGAATGATCTAATCACACCGGTGTGATCGTTTATTAAATATAAAAAATAATAGTCGGCTATGTTTTTGTCTTTTGGAAGCTGCATTCAAAATCCAGTTACCTCAAATATCTGAGGGGAAATCGCGGTCTGGGAGTAGCGGTATTTCGGATGGGCCCCCCTCTGGTCCAGTGCCCTGGGCACGTGCATTAATCCGTCCCTGGTCATGAGTAGTTTAAAAATATTTTAATATTATGTTAGTGCTGGTGCAATATTATCTGTTCTCCTCTTTTCATCAGGCTTTTTAGTTTGTGCTTTTTTTAGATAATGTTCGACTTTCTCCATAGCATTTTAAAGTGGCAGTTTCTCAATAGAATTAAAATAGATCGCATATTTTACCATCAGCTTGGTGATAGGAATGGCTCGCGCAAATCTTCTCACACTTCTCGAGCACGCTGGTGCACACGCACAGAGTATAGGTTGATTCGCGCGCCGATCGTGCACAATTATTACATTTACATTTAGTCATTTGGCAGACGCTTTTATCCAAAGCGACTTACAATTGGGGAATACAAAAAGCGATTAATCTTGAAGAGGCAATCAGACAGAGGAAGTGCTCTTAACACCAAGTCTCAGTCATTGTTCAAATAAGTACAAGCTAGTAAGCGGAGAGAAAGATAGAGGGAAATTTTTTATTTTTTTTAAATTTTTAATTATTATTAGAACTGCGCTTCAGTCATGTCTTGCGATTCAAACAATTAATAAATAGCCTGATTGTAAGTTTCCATTAACCGTGGTATAAATATTGGGGGGGTTGAACTTCCTAGTTTTGGTTATCCCCCCCCCCCCCCCCCCCCACAAACTACGCCCCTGCATTTAAGTAACAACTTTCTCTCTGCTAAGAGAGAAATAAAAATAAACAGTAAATTGTTGACATAAAGTAAGAGTATAGACCTGTAAAATTTAGCATAGCTCGTATCATTTGCTAAAAGTATTTAAGTAAACATCTGCAAAGCAGGAGTCTTCATCTGCTCTCCATTTCTGTCTAGGAGAAACAATTGAGTTACAACAGATATTTGTGATTTTTCCCCTTGTGTGATGGTGAGGGTAAGGTCTCATAAGGAAATGCCAATGATGGAAGTTGTTTATTTTTACTCTTCCTCTTTCTCTGAAATGAGAGGGATTTTCCATCTTTTCCGCTCTGGCTCTATTTGTGTGCTGGCTCATTCCAGCCTTTCTCACCTTCGCTGAATCAGTCACGCAGTTCTGTTCGCTCAGCACGCAGTGTAACATAACTTATCCTGCTATGCTAGGTTTTGCCCCTGTGCGCAGCACAATACAGAGGGAGTCTTGATGCAACATACAGAAACAATTCTCATTTAATCATCTTTTTAAAATAATATTTTCAAGTTATATATTTATATATATATATATATATATATACACGAGGCTATGTAGTCTACATTTCACTTGCATGACAAAACACAAAATAAATATTAATATTTCCATTTAAATTTCACATATGTATTTGAGCAGAAAAATATACATCAAATAACACATTAAATTAAACGCGACATTTAGAAGTAAAAAGTTTGAAATAGTATTTTCTTGTAAAATATATCATGCATGTCAAATATCACATACCACCATGAGAATAGACCTTTTTTTATGCAAATCTTGGTATCAGCAGTCTAGCAATCATCCTTTCAAGCCTGTTTACACTTCCTAGCCCCATCTAGTTCTCTGTTTAGGCATCAGTTTCTAGAAATTGTAATGGAGCTTGGAACCATGAATTGTTAATGCAGTACCAAAGTATGGAAAATTAGTTATATTTTTGTCTGTTCTCACTCAAAGCCAATTAATTACATTGCTTCAGCAAACATGCATTATGCTACTATATTCATTTATAATTATTTATATATTTTGAAGCAACCCAAGATCTTATGCCAGATTATTATGCAGAGACAAATATAAGCCATTTGTAAGTTGATGTCATGAAAGAAAAGAAAAAAAGTAAACAGTGATGCATTGATCTGTTTGTTTGATCATCCTTATCAGTCAGACGCATGCACCTTTGGTTTGAGCTGGTCACAAATTTGCCAGGTCACTTTTGTCAAAAAGAAGCCATGATCCAAGTGTTCAACAGGGTTACCCCCATATAGTTCATTGGAGTTCCTTCTGGGACTCGATAGCTTGTCGGCTGTTGAATTATTTCCCCCTGATCTCTCAGTAATGACTTTGCTCCTCAGTGTACCAAATGTGACTATACTTCCATCTCTTATGCAATACAGTATATACTGTATCAGAAAGAGATTGAGGACTTTGATGGTGGCACTATTTTGTGGCCTTTATATGTTTGTATATAGATTATTTATTCAAAATTGGGTGTGTACATTGGATTTACATTTTGCATATGGCTATAATACTCTCTCTGGTTCAGTGCTTCTATATTCTATACGTTACAATGCAACTGCATGAGAGTAAGGCAGTATCAATTTTTATATGTTTTGTAACAGCATGCTTCATGGGCTCTCATGTATTCACAAGATAATGTTTGCATTTATTTAAATATTACTCAGTTCAGTGTGCTGTTTTAATTCAAAATGAACTCACAGTGATTTTAGTGTTTTGTATTATTTTTCATACATATTTATGATACAGTCTGTAGTTGCAATAGTTGCAGGTCTTATAGTTGTCCAAAAGATTTTAAACAATTTTTCCAGTGACTATTTGAACCAGCCCAATGCCACAAGGAAACGTAAGTATTTTACGAAGGTGCAATTTTGTGCAAATTTTCCAATGTGATTAGTATGATAACATATGATTGCAGGAACCTGCTATTAATTTAAGTCATCTCTTGAAATATCTAAAATTATGCTTTTGTTGTTTGATTCTTGAATGATAAATAAATAAATGTACACACAATGTGCAATGCCATAAAATATGAAAAGCTTAGTAATCTGCCCTTTGCTTAAAGATTGTAAAGTAAACGATATTTGATCATTCAAGTGTCTTTCTAGATTTGAAAGATTTCTGTGGGGGAGGGAAGGCTTAACATAAAATATTGTTTTTGTCCTTAGATTATGGTGTCATTGGCTCTTCACTAACCGTGTATTTGCACAAATTTGTGCATGAAAACTGCATGTAAGCATTTATTCTAAAATTACGAGTGGCATTTTAAATGTGTTAGGGTTTTTATATTTTTATATTTTATATTTGTTAAATTCATCTTCAGAATTTTATATTTATATTATATATTTTATTATCTACAGTGAAACAGTTGTGTTATAGCACAAGCTGCAAGGTTCCTCAGCATAAAAACATATACACATATATACAGCTAATGAGAGGTCTGTAATCTGCATTGAATGTGAATGTGTACCATATTTGAACTGGATTTGAGGATGGCACACTTGGTATTGCTCGAGGATCTTGTTTGCGCATGCTCTCAGATGAAAGCGCATCTTCAGATTGTACCATATGTTTGCTGACAGTACAACAGGCTGTAAAAGAGACTTTCTGTGGAAGGCTGTATATAGAGATTTGATTTGCAAATGACGGTTTATACTGGTACGGTTAATAACTGAATCATTGGGAAGTCGTGGTCTAATGGTTAGAGGATGGTTGTGAGTTCACAGGTCTGGCAGGGATTGTAGGTGGGGGGAGTGAATGTCCAGCGCTCTCTCCACCCTCAATACCATGACTGAGGTGGCCTTGAGCAAGTCACCGAACCCCCAACTGCTCCCCGGGTGCCGCAGCAAAAAATGGCTGCCCACTGCTCCAGGTGTGTGTTCATGGTGTCTGTGTGTGCACTTTGGATGGGTTAAATGCAGAGCACAAATTCCGAGTATAGGTCACCAAAAACAAATTATTATAATTTTTTTTTAGCATGTGCAGAGTACACATACTGTTGCTTGTTGCAGTACTATTCTGAAAGAGGTTCACAGGTCTGCGAGTGGAGGAAGCGTACATATGCATGTGTTTCAAGACCTGTATATGTCTGGGCAAAACTATGTACTAGCTTTATGAAACATTACTGTTATTGATCATGTCTTTTCCTGCATCACAGAATTATTCATGATACCATGTAAAATCAAAGGATCTGTTTTCATTTGACTGCATCTGCCTCTTCCTGTCACTCCAATTGAAATTACATGTCCATCCTGTGGGACTATTCTGCTATCTTTCTTTGTGACAGTAAAAATGATTGTACCATCAAAGTACTAAGAACCTTGCATGTGCTTCCAAAAGCAAAGGTGTCAAATCTGGCACACTAGTTAGGGCCCAAGCCAATAAGGCGCAGGACCCTATTGTTTTTCTAAGGATTTTTTATTTATTTATTTATTTTGACTATCCGGGCACTTTTGGGGGCCTTAACGTGCTCAAAAACTCTTGAAAATTGGCACGCACATTGGAACCTGAACATTAGGACGCCGCAGAGGCTGGGACCCGAACAGCTACAGACACCAAACTCGGTACATATATTGTTCTCATCAAGCCGGACAACTTTCTAATTTACAGTCATTAGCTACAACCAACAGGAAGTCAGCTATATTTATTTTAATGTGCAGCTTCCAAACACTTCATAACAAATTACATACACAGACCAAGTCATTCTGAGGAAATGTGATTAATTCCATGAATTTACAATACACTATGGATAGCAGAAAATTAAAAAAAAACTATCAGACATCTGATGTCACTCTGCTTCTGTGTGTGTGAGGGGTGGGGTGGGGGGGGGGGGTGACTGTGTGTGTTGAGGGGATGGGTGAGTGAGAGAGAGGGAGAGAGAGAGAGAGAGAGAGGGAGGGAGGGTCTGTTTAAACTTTTGATGCTTTAAAAGTGCTTTAAAAGTGGTTTAAAAGTAACAGTAAAACAGTTCAGCTGACAGATGCAGACTAAGCTGTAATGCAGGCAAAAAAATATTTCACAAATGCTTAGATCAATAAAATAGTTAAAAAATGCTTATAAATTATTAAAGGTTTTTATAACACTTTATAATAAGGTCTCAATTGTTAACATTAGGGAATGCATTAACTAACATGAACTAATAATGAACAG
The DNA here is from genome assembly GCF_936440315.1 of Barbus barbus. Classification (NCBI taxonomy): domain Eukaryota; kingdom Metazoa; phylum Chordata; class Actinopteri; order Cypriniformes; family Cyprinidae; genus Barbus; species Barbus barbus. The sequence goes on from NC_136750.1 coordinate 9,703,275, forward strand.
TATATTTTTACAGCATGTTAATTCTTCATTGATAGTATGAACTAACAATGAACAAATTATTTTTTATTTTTTACAGCATTTATTCATCTTTTTTAATGTTAGAAAAGTAGTAATGTTCAAAAGATACAACTTTAAATTTTAATAATTTATGAATACATTTTGGACTTAATATTAATATTAATAAATGATATATAATTATTGTTGATGTTAATTAACAGTAAAATAATATAGTTCTTTAACATTGGTTAATTCACAACTAACATAAACTAAGTATGAACAATATAATTTTACTTTATATATTTGTGTTAGTAAAAATTATGCATGTTAGTTCATGGAAAAGTAAATTGTTAAAAAATTCTTATAAATCATTAAAAGCTTTGGTAACACTATAATAATGTTGCATTTGCTAAAATGAACTACCAATGAAAAATATATTTTCACAGCATTTATTAATGTTTGTTGATGTTAGTTAAACAAAATGTTCATGTTAATTCACAGTGCATTAACTAATGTTAACAGACATAACTTTAAATGTTAATAATGTTTACGTTTTGAATATTAACTAACATTAATACATACTATATACTTACTGTTCATGTTAATTAATATAGTTAATTTTAAAAACTGAAACCTTATTGTAAAGTGTTACTTAAGTTTTATATGTTGTTCTGTGTGTGTGTGTGTGTGTGTGTGTGTGTGTTTCACAGAGTTGTTGGTTTGGATTAACCCTTTAATTGGCGTATCCCTTAAAACCAGACTGCCAGAGGGTTACTGTAAATGCATGTGTTCGCTGTGCACCGTTTACCTGATGCCACCGGGGTGGCGGTTGCACTGACGACTTGTGCCTCGCTGCTTGCAGCTATATTTGTCAGTTGTCTTTAAATGCAATGGTAACTTGTGGATGTACTGATCTTAAAATCAAATCTGCCACGCATTGCGTTCTGTACACTACAGGTAACGCTAAGCTCAGAGATTACAGTGCATGTATGAGTTAATCAGTGTGCTTTTAAGAGCTTTAGGGGGGCGAGGAGTCACGAATAAGGGATCAAATAGTCTTAGGATCTCTGGAATTCTTTCCAATTGATTGCATGGTGTGTTCACATTGTATCTGACACAAATGTTATCAGAGTTATAAGAGCACACATTCGATTTCTATGAGCAACTAAAAGCAACCAAACAGTGTTCCAGGGCCTTACTGTTTATTCATACAAATACATATTTGGTATATGTGTTTCACGGGGACTCGCCATAGGCATAATAGTTTGTATACAGTACAAACTGTACTTTCTATGTCCTTAACCTTAACTCTCCCCAAAACCTACTCATCACAGAAAACGTTGTGATTTTCAAAAAAACTAAATAAAAAAAAAAAACAAAACAAAAAAACAGTTTGTGTCACATTTGTGTCCTCATAAACCATATAAACCTGTACACACACATACAAATACAAATACTGACAAAGCTACATTTGTTTGCAGTTCATGAGCCTATAGGTATAAGCAATTAGCAAGTCAGTGCAAAAAATGGCTGATAATGGCTTCTGCTTGCAAATATCATTACAACACACTAGCTATGTTTACATGCACCCATTGTTGTATACTTACTGTCATATTATTAATAGGATTTTTGTGCTATTTTTTTATGTTTTTGTTGTCATTTCCATAAATATGAGGTCAGAAGTTGTCATTCTTTTTTTAAAGGGGGATATCACAGCATAAAAGAATCGAGGGGGAGGAATTCTGCCTTTCACACAACAGCAGAATACAGTTTGACACCCACTTCAGTTATTTATGGAAGTGTGAACGACTTTCTATAACTAAACTTTTACACCCCTTAAATTTTCAAGACTCACAACCATATTTTTGGTGAGGCCCTGCTGTATGAATGGTAACATAGACAACTAGTTGTCTACCAATAGTCATATACAACTGGGATGCATAAGATTGAGCTTTATTAGTCAGGTATATTAGGTTGCTGTCACTTTAAGACCTATTGCAGGGAAAACAATATATTGATATACACCTTTTTTTTCTTCTTTTTATACTTTGACTGTTTATGTTCGTTTAAGACAACTAAACATGTTTATGGAAATACTCGCCATTTTGACATATTTCTATGTTAATTTGACTCTTTATGTGTGCGCCATATAGTGTGCGATTCAAACACAAGACTCTCTCTAATCAGGTAAAAAACTCATGCCTTGATTGGATTTGTTGTTGTGTCACCTGTTAAGACTTTACAGTGTTCCATGTACTTGCCCATGACCATCTTTGATATTTTCTTTAGTCAATGTCACTATGCTGTAGGTACAGGTGATATTCATGGCTAGTGTGAGAACAAGAAAGGGGATTGACAGTGAATACTCAACATACTTTATGTAAGATGCTGTGTGAACAGTTTGAGAACCTTTCAAGCCTGTTAAGAAATACCGTTGTCAATCACAATCCCAAATACCAACTGTGTAAATGTAGCCACATTTCTATGATCTGGTTCCCTGTCTTCATTCAGATATGGGCACTGCTTGTAATGTATTCTTAAGATGTTGCAATAATGTTGAGACGTAGTGTTAAGCTATGTAATTCCGCGGAACAGTAATTGGTTCAAAGAAATGCATTGACCATAAATGAATGTGTACCATTGTGTGTGTTTGTATGGATAAAGGTTCAGGGGTGAAGGTGGATGAGGTTTGTGTATTAAGGTCAGTTCTGCATGGGAGTGTGTGTGTGATAGTACCATGTTACTCTTTTTTTTTATGTACCATATGATATGTATTCATCCTTAAGGTTTGGAACAATAATGTTATTAGTTATTAATAATAAGTGCATAAATGTAAAAACAATGCATGATACAAAAAAACTTTCAAGGAGTATCAAAACATTACATTCCAACACTCTTTCTGTCTCTCTCTCTCTCTTCTCTCTGGGAGGGATTAGAGTGGCCACATGTTGGCCGGCAGAGGCTCGCTGTGGCTCCAGGCAGGCGCGCGGGCGCTGTTGCTCATAGTAACCCGATCGCTGGCGGCCGTGAAGCTGTTTGATTTATTCCCCAGCTCCAGCAGATGGCTGCAACAGAAGTTTGTTTAAGTTCACTTCATAGCCGGGCTGGCTGCCAGGACAGAGCCTCGCACACACAAGAGGAGGAAGAGGGGGCTGGAAGCTGAACACATGCCAGAAGAATGTTCAGTGACTCCGGGTGTCTAACCACACCACTTACCCCTTCCAACCTCACACACACACAAAGCCACACATATCTCAGACCTGCACACACATTTTTCACAAATACTGCAACGCATGTATATCTCTCTCAAAACTGAGACAAACACATTCCCACCCATCGATTTCCTTTTTTGCTTTATTCATCTCAGTGCGTTTCCACTCTTTGTCGCAAACACATTTTGCACAAACAATCACGTCCACTGTGATACACGCACCTCATGTACTTTGATTAGGTGAGTGTTCAGTTTGTGAAGATGCTAAAGGTGTCTTCCCAAATGGGAAACTTCTGAATGGAACCATATGGTTGTTTCTTTCTTCTTACCCAACCAGAAACCTTTGCAGCTCATTTAATGTCCTTATACATAGAGAGAAAGATCTGGTTTACCCTGATCTCACAATGCATTTACTATCAAAATTAAAACTTTATCTACCTCTTATCCTACATAATTAAGGCTGTATTGTTGCAGAATATAAACAAAGTAAATCTGTAAAATATGTGAGTTGTGCTGTCCTGAGCAAAACCTGTCACCATGTTGCTAGGGAGTTGTAAGAGGTAGTTGTAGTTATGTGTTTGCTTACAATGATGTGTAGTTGCTTGTAGGTCCAAGCCAAAGATCCCACCCTCTATGGTATTCTGGTCTCTAAATCTGACTCTGGATTATTGTTAATCTATTTTTTATAAGGATGTTCTGAGCCGATCTCAATATTCACAATACAGCACGGCCTCGAGTACCTTATTGCTTTTATAAAACCGTTACCACACAATAAAAAATATTAAAACCAAAAATGTATGTATTGATATGTTACTTTTTTGAAGCAAGTTCGTTAAATGCTGTCCTCACACTAAAAAATAGTTCCTGACAGTAATAGTAAACGGCAATAGAATGTTATGACGTAATATGCCTCATCCTTTGGAGCTCAAATAAAAACAGAGAATAGGAACTCTTCTCATCCGCTGTCGTTTATTTTTAACACCGTATATGATATTTTCTCACACACATACATCTGCTTATCTCTTAGCATGAGCAAACGTCTGTTTTATATCTTTTATTTTTTTAAACAGACCGATTCGCGGCACAGAGCGAGTTTCAAGTGTCATTACAGTGTAAACTGATAGACATGGACATACAAAATCATACCTTAAATCGAACCTTCCCTCCTCACTTCGGAAACTGTGAGCTTCCACACAGAGGCGCGCTCACATCAGCGATGGGGTGAAGGGCGTGATCTCCAAATCAACGATGAAAGATGCAACATAACTCCAGCAGGGGTCAGACTTCATTAAATAAATAACAAACAGTTAATTTTTCCAAAATACATAATACACGGAACAGTTTTAATGCTATATTATTGATTATTTCTGTTGCTAGGGGTGTTGCGCTGTGATACCACAACCGTTGGTTGAAGCAGTCATAGCTGTGTTGTATCGTGAATAAAACACAGCTGCTGACCAATCAGAATTGAGGACTGGAACTAACCGTTTTATATATATTTCAATCATGACAACTCTCAGAAGATTTTAGCATGGTAATGGTAAAGACAATGTTAATATATTTGGTCTTTGCGGAATAGATCTGCTACACTGCTGCTGATGGTTATTGCTGTAGTTGTAGATTATTGCTGCTGCTGCAAGCAAGTACGAGAACTTGCTACTGCCAATGCATATGGCGATACAGTGCTGTGAGTATTTAAGACATACTGCTGCTGCACAAATAGCAGATAAAATAACCCGTAGCAGATCTATACAGGGGGAGGTGGGGAAGGTGGTGTGTTTCAGAGAAACTCTGAAAACGTGTTGCAAATGCTCAGTGAATGCTAACCAGCCATTTAAATGTAAAATAGCACGCTCATTGGCTGCGTATGCAACATAACCAATCAGCTTGTACCAAGTCGTTTAACGCTGTGAATATCATCTGTTATGTTATATGGCCTGCGCCATCTAGAGTTTGAATGACTTAACTATACATAACAAACACCAGGGAAACAAGTGTCAGATCGGAACTTGGTATAGTTATATTCAATGACTCGGATCGGATTGGGTGCACAAAAAACCTGACTGGGACATCCCTATTTTTTTTCAGCTGTTTTATCATTCTAAAATGTTTGATTGAAGTTTGATTGTTTTTGATTGAATGTGTTTCAAAGTTTTTATATAATTAATAATACCATAGCTGACAAGTCCAAGCCTACATTATTTCCCAATGAATATTTTGTTTTATCCAGAAATGCGGAACATTATAGAAATTGAATGACATTTGTTTATAAATTGCCTTATTTAGACAGTTCCGCTTCTTTCTGCATGGAAACCTAGGAGTGTGATGAGGGCTGAGTGATGATTAAAAAAACAAAACAAAAAAATGTAATTAGACCTATTGGATAATACAGGACGTTAATTGGGTAAAGAGATACATGTGATGAAGTGGGAAATTAAATAAATATATGCAAATATTATGTGCAAATCTTAAACAAAAATAAGATCACTTTGGGATGAACTTAATGTTGTATTTCTCCTTCAGGAACTCGAGCTGCATCGAACACTTTGGGAACGCCTTCAGCGAGACCATGCTCTGAAACATGTATGTAATCAAACCAATGAATGGGCGCAATGTCACGGACGGGGTGACATGTGACCAGGAAGCTATATAAGCACGTGAGGTTTATACACCGGCAGCTTCTGTCATTCAGTGAAGCGCTCTGTGTGTGTATGTCCTATTTCCGTTGTCTGTCACTGTGAGAAACGATAAAGCCATGCCAAAGGCTAAGTCGAAGTCTGATAAGGGGTGTGATAAAAGTAAACAGCAGTTTAGGCTTTTTTACTTTTTTACTGTTCTTCCCTGCCCTCGTTACATCACGGGTGGGGATACACACAGCCTTTGTGTTGTTTGCTCGGGGGTGAAGCACGCTTAGTCAGCTCTCCCGGAGGGCTCTCTTTGAGGAGGGAGCTCAAAGCACGCTCTGATGGAGCGGTATCTTCTGCCCACGGAGAGTGCTCGGCGCTCAGACTGTCATCCTCTGAGGAGGGGGGCGATGGCGAGAGCAACGATGAACCACCTCAGTCTGCACAGTATGAGGAGCTTGTTGAGGTTATAACTCGCGCTGTGGCTAAGTTACATCTTGAATGGCCCGCCGGGAAGCAGGCTGAACCCTCAAAGAGCAAGTTAGATGAGCATTTTTTGAGGTCTAAGCCACTCCCTCCACGCCGGGGCTTGCCGTTTTTTCCACGATTTCCATTCTGAGGTTCCGAGATCGTGGGGAAGACCGCCTCCTTAGTCCCTCCCTCGTTGATTATAGTAACGTCTCGGGACTAAATGAGTGTGGTTATGGAGCGATGCCCCAGGTTGAACAGACGCTTGCGAGCTATATGTCTCCCGGTGTGGCATCATCTCTTAAAGCCCCGGCGCTGCCCACCAAGCCGATTCATACTACATCAGCTCTGGTTGATAAAGGCTTGCTTACATACGATGGCAGTGTTGCAAGCTTACCAAGCAGACCTGCTGAAAGAGCTGGATGAGGGCGAGGAAGTAAAATTTGATGATATTCAAGAACTCAGAAGAACCACTGATTTGTCTCTCCACGCCATAAAGGAGACCGCCAAAGCAATCGGTCTATGGCAGCCCTAGTGGCTGCGGAGAGGCATCTCTGGTTGACCCTGTCAGATATAAAAGAGAAAGACAGGGTCTTCCTCCTCTACGCTCCGCTTGCGCCTTCTGGCCTGTTCGGTGACGCCGTCAACTCGGGTTTCAGGATGCTCGTAAACAAGCAGCGGCGTTTCAGCGGTCCTTTCCTTGCCGCTCTCTAGCTCAGGGGGCTGCTGGACGGGAGCAGCGCCAACCGTGTGCCCGCTCCTCATACAGAGAGGCACAGAAAGTGAGCGACGCAACTCGCACACCCCCACGTGAACGGGGTTCGCGAAAGGAGCAACACTCACCATTGAAGACTTCGAAGTCGAAGGTCGATCTGAGGACCGTCATTCTGGCTAAGAAGTCTTCATCAAAGAAGCCCTCATGTTTGTGTCCCAGGGCTTCTGAGGGTAGCCCCCGCCCCCCGCTGGGGAAGAGCGGTGTACACCTCATTATACGGTACCCGTCTCTCCTCAGTGCCCTCAGGAGACCGAGCTGTTAACCCTGCCACCGCCGGTGCTTCAGGGCACAGCGGTCTCCAGCGAGTGCACCCAGTTTCCGCCCGGAAGCATAATAAATTATATCGACGATTGGTTGATTCTAGTTCAATCAGAGCAGACGGTGGTTCGACATCGACATGTCGTTCTCGCCCATATGAAAGAGTTGGGGTTAAGACTAAACGCAAAGAAAAGTGTGCTTTGTCCATTACAGAGGACCACTTATCTGGGCGTGGTGTGGGATTCGACCACGATGCAGGCACAGTTGTCTTCTGCTCGGATCGAGTCGATCCTCACTGCAGTCGCGAGAGTCAAAGAAGGCAGGTCACTCACTGTAAAGCAGTTTCAGAGACTACTGGGTCTAATGGCAGCTGCGTTCAACGTGATACCTTTTGGCCTGCTGTACATGAGACCCCTACAGTGGTGGCTCAAGACCAAGGGGTTTTTCCCGATGGGAAATCCGCTTCACATGATCAAGGTCACGCGGCGATGCTTTTGTGCCTTAGACATGTGGAGGAAACCTTGTTTTTTGTCACAGGGGCAGGTTTTGGGAGTTCCTTGTCATCGCGTAACGCTAACGACAGATGCGTCCCTCATCGGTTGGGGTGCGGTCATGAGTGGCATATCAACTGCCTGCAGATGCTGGCTGTATTTCGAGCACTGAAGTTCTTTCTCCCAGACCTGAGAGATCACCATGTGTTGGTGCACACCGACAACACATCGGTGGTCTCTTATATCAACCACCAAGGAGGTCTGCGTTTGCGCCCCTTGTACAAGCTGGCGCACCAGATCCTTGTGTGGTCCCAGGACAAACTCCTCTTGCTGAGAGCAGTGCATATTCCTGGGCACCTCAATATGGGAGCAGACATCCTGTCGAGACAGGGGCCGAGGCCCGGGGAATGGATGCTTCACCCTGAGGTGGTGGAGCAGATTTGGAGAGTTTTTGGCCAGGCTCAAGTGGACCTCTTTGCGACTCGAGAGACATCGCAATGTCCCCTCTGGTACTCTCTAACTCATCCAGCTCCGCTGGGGCTGGATGCCATGGTACAGATTTGGCCGAGGCTTCATCTCTACGCTTTTCCCCAAATTGTTCTGCTCCCAGGAGTTCTGGAGAGAGTGCGCCGGGATGGGGTCCGTCTGCTACTTGTAGCCCCGTTCTGGCCGAGCCAAGTATGGTTCTCGGACCTAATTTCCCTTCTCGACAGCTCTCCATGGGAGATTCCCATCAGGAGGGATCTCCTCTCACAGGCGGGGGGCACCATCTTTCACCCCCGTCCCAGAGTTGTGGGTGTGGCCCCTGAGGAGGCACAACTCATAGTTTCTGATCTCTCAACCAAGGTTGTTGAGACCATCCTTCAATCCAGAGCTCCCTCTACGAGGAAACTGTATGGCCTAAAGTGGAACCTTTTCACTTCATGGTGTAGAGATCACCAGCTTGACCCAGTTAACTGCCTGGTCGGTTCTTGCAGGCTAGATTATCTGCAGGGTTGACCCACTCCACCCTGAAGGTGTACATGGCGGCTATAACTGCTTACCACACCTCTCTTGGTGGTCAGTCTGTGGGAAGACACCCCCTGGTTACATGTTTCCTCCATGGTGTGCTGAGGCTGGGGCCTCCCGTACGATCTCGTATCCCCCCGTGGGATCTGGCCCTGGTCCTGGAGGCTCTCTATAAACCTCCATTTGAACCTTTAGAGGAGGTTTCAGATCGAGTTCGGACACTTAAGATGTCTTCTTGTTAGCTATCACATCACTGAAGAGAGTCGGAGATTTGCAGGCCCTGTCAGTGGCCCCCTCCTTCCTAGACTTTTTGCCCAGCTTAGCCAAAGCTTTTCTGTACCCCAGGCCGTGGTACATCCCTAAAATGCCCTCCTCAGTACCACGGCCCGTCGTACTTCAGGCATTCTGTCCTCCTCCCTTTCGGGAGCCTGACCAGCAGAAGCTAAATTGCATGTGTCCAGTGCGAGCAATGGATGCATATGTCCACAGAGCTGCCTTGTGGAGGAAGTCTGACCAGTTGTTCATTTGCTATGGTCCTTCAAAGAGAGGTTTACCTGCCACTAAGCAGACCCTCAGTAGGTGGATTGTTGCCATTGCCATTATTATGTCATATGAGTCCTCTGGCCTTCCCTCACCCTTAGGGGTCAAGGCTCACTCCACCCGAAGTGTGGCTGCCTCGAAGGCCTTCCTGTCGGTTGTGGCTATGCAGGATAAATGTAACGCTGCGAGCTGGTCCACGCCGCTCACCTTTGTCAGGTTCTACGACCTCGACATTCGTACCGCTCCTGGTTCTTCCGTCCTTTTGCCGTAGCTGTGCTGAAGTTCATACACACTAAGCAGGGGCTTGAAAGTCTGGCGGCGTGGGCATCTCGTTCCCAAAGCGTTCGATGCAGCTCGAGTTCCTGAAGGGGAATGTCTCAAGGTTACGTATGTAACCCTAGTTCCCTGAGGGAACGAGACGCTGCCTCTCCTGCCATACTTCCGGCATCCCTGCTAGCGCGTCCCTCATTCTCCAGAAGCTGCCAGTGTATCCATCTCACGTGCTTTTATAGCTTTCTGGTCATGTGTCACCCCATCTGTGACATCACACCCATTCATTGGTTTGATTACACACGTTTCAGAGCATGGTCTCGCTGAAGGCGTTCCCAAAGCGTTCGACGCAGCGTCTCATTCCCTTGAGGAACTAGGGTGACATACGTAACCTTGAGATGTTTTATTGTAGCTTAAATATTATTTTAACATATAGCCTATATAGTTTATAGCAAATCATACAAACTTCATTCAAATGCTTGAAGTAGCCTATTTATAGGCCTACATCTATAATGAACTCTTTCTAATTCCAACTGACACATTTGCAACAATATCAAGAGTAGACTGCATTTTATAACAGTTGCATTAACTATACAAACCAGAATGAACATTATGCTTATATAAAACATTCAACCATTGGAAAATGTGGTGTCCGTATTTTATTTACTCTAGTATGCTGGTCAACCCCTTAATCAGAAGTGATGTGTTTGTAGCTCTAGGAAAGTTACAAAAGGAAAGCAGTAGTATGATTTATGAGTGTCTCGGAGCTGTCGATGTTAGCACTGGGGGCACATAGACTGTTTCCTCCCAGGGGAAATAGCCCCCCAGCCCTTAGTGTGTCCACATTAGGTCATGTGTAGGAGCAGATTCCCCAACCAAAAAATAACCCCCCAAAAAAACATGGACATGGACATGCATCATAGCTAGAGCTCATTCACCAGGTCAGGTTCATGTTCCATACAAAAAACTCTGGCACAGACTGCTTATTAGTAAATACCAGATCGTGTATCTTGTTTAAATGGTTGTAAAATACTAACCTTTTTTTTTTTTTTCTTGAGGTGATGACGTATGTATGTATTACATATTACTAAAAACAATAAAACCACACATTATTTTGAACAGTAAGAGAAAAGTAGTCATTTTTTGTTGACACATCTAAATGTGACACAGTATTGTAAAATCTGAATCACGATTGGTTCTACAAGCTATGGTGTGCTAAAACGTCATTAGATTAATGACAAATTATTCATGAGAGCTAATCCAGTTGCTGCGCTGGCTGATGCTTGAGACTGGAAAACAGCACAACATCGCAGAGTGGATGAAAGTCCGTGTCTGAACCGGAGTGTGTTTCAATTTTTTATGGTAATTTGTCATCTACTTTAGTGGTTCAAACATTAACCAGAACCTTTTGGCTACACATCACATTTTCACAAAATTAAATATATTTCTGCAAATAAATATACTACTACTAATAATAATAGCTAATAATAATATTGGTATACAAATATGAAAATAAATAAATAAATCAGTCACTGGATTTAAAAAGAGAGATGGGATAGATAAAATTGTTTTCATGTAGGCCTGTGTTATTTAATGTTCTTACATATTTATTAAAATTTTGATAACAAACTCCATTTGAATGCTGTCTATACATTGCATGCAATATACTGTATTATAATAGTATAATATTGGATAATATAATAATTTCTTAATTGTTTTTTTAGTTATTATATTTAGTTATATTATTATTCTTAGTTGTTCGCTCAACCACGACATAAGGATAACCTCAATAAAATGATTTTGTGTGACCTCAACATACTATGGCATGTGTTAAAACAATGTGTTATTTGTTCAGTGTCTATACTGCTCGTAAAATGGTTAAAAAACTGCCTTTTCTGGTAAATGTAGTACCACATTTGCTGTTCACACAAGCAAAGACTGTCCATCTTTTTAAGGTAGTAAGAGTACCATTTGCATATCAGCACTAAAATACCCGAAAACATGTCAATCATTACATTTAGAAATTACCTTTAAATGCTGTGCCGTTTTCTTTATCTGGAATACGAGGAGAACAACTTTTTTAACTTCCGAGTCATAGGTGTTACTGTGAACAGCACAAGAGTAATTGTGTAATCTCCATCAAAACATCTGTGTGCCCTGACCTTGTAATAATACCAGACATGCACTGGTAATATTTTGGCATTGTTCACATAAGCATCAAACAGTCATTTACTGTTAATGTTGCAACTAATCATCCCAGAAATCATCCCAGAATTGTCAAAATGTAGACAGTATATGCTATATTTAACACCCTTTTTGCATTTTTGTTAATTTAAAGGAAACAGTACACTTTTATCATTGTCTCTGGTTAAAAACAGTCAAATGCATTGGTTGCTTTTTTTCTTATTCATTGCAGACATTTCCTCCACCTCTTGTGTTTCCTGTGTCTCTGGGGTGTCATTACAAGACACATGGTGTCGCTGATGTGCATCTTGGATAATGGCCATCAAGTCTTAGTTTTTTTTTTTTTATCGTGCTTCTAGGTATATCTCTCGGTTGATTTGAGTAATGTAAATAATGTAAACAAACAAACAAACAGATCTAGCCACCCTAAATCACCAAAATGACGCATAACAGTTTGTAATGCCCTGCTAGGCACAAATTTTTAACTGTCATGTGTTATGTATAATGTATTGTAACTTTACAACAGCAAAAAAAGAAACAAGCAAACAAAAAAGCAAAAAATATATAATTAAACACTGTCAGGGCAGAATTTTGCTTGTGATTCAATGTCAAACAGTAGATACATACTATACCTTTCTGCTTGCTTATTGCCCTGTGCAGTTTACTGGAGGTTTCTCCATATTTGTGCTCTTTTGTATTGTCGTGGCACCAAACAGAACAGCAAAAATGATGACTCTTTCCAATTAGGTTTCCCAAACAATCTTCCCACCGTTTCCGCCCTGCCGTCTGTCTGCCATTAGATGTGTATATATATAGTTTCACCCCAAACTCAGTTTGTTGATCCAGAAGTTAGAAATCAAAAGTGTCGGAGAAATCAAACAAAGTAATGTTTTGAAAGTTCTACAGAGCCAGAGAAAGAGAGAGTGAGGAAATGAATTGTCTTTTATTATGAATGGGTCAGGTGTCAAGACAGGATGTGTTAGGGTGTCTGTGAATGACAGAAATGTGTGTGTGTGTGTGTGTCCACTGTGATAGACCTCACAAGAAAACAAATAATACCAGCCACCTATAATTTGGTAACATAATGATTTGTCCAGGCATGATTATTACATTATGGAGCATAAACTCTCAAATAATTGAACAACACTGGGCTCTTGAAGTGTGCCAGATCTCCGGTGGTTCTTCTGCTTGTGTTATTCTCTCTGTGGCTGCTTGGTCAATTGTCTCCTGGGGGCTGATATTTATTTATTTATTTAATGTTCAACACTGAAGTCCATGTACAGACATTTAGGCCCATTGAGCCAGTGAATTTATGCCATCCTCTCTGTTTTTCTTCTTTTTATTTCCCCTTTCTTTCTCAAGTTTTTTTTTTGTGTGTGTGTAAAAAGGAAGCGTCTAATAAAAAGCTGCTGGTGTAAAAAGATGACTGAAGCTCTCTCTGCCTCATTCAGAGTGCAGGAAGCCGAGCCGGAGCCCGTGCCAAGCCGGAGCTGAATTCCTGCCAAGAGTCGACTTGTTTGCTCGTCTCGCTGGAGCCAGAGGCTGACCTTATTAGCTGGGAGGGCAGCCGTCTTATTAAAACACATCTGGCGCAGAGGGAGCCTAAATAGTCCTCATATTGTCTTCCTGCGGCTCCTGACCTTGCGTTACCTAGCAGGAATGCTGACGAGGGCTTCACGCATCTGTTGAGAGTTTCTTGCCCCCTCACTCGCTCTGTCTTTCCTCTCTTCTCCTCACTCTGTGCTGGCTGTCTTAACTGGCGCCTGTACGGTAGCTCTGTGGGACCTGTTTTTCTTCCTCTCCACCAACCCCAACCCCCCCCCCACCCCGTCCCACCACTCCCCCACCTCTGCCCTCTTTTCCACCTCCCTCTTTTCCAGTTTGCTGTGTTGATACAATTATCCCTGTGTAGATATTTCATTAGTGCCAGTTGCCTGGTACAGCTTTGCTAGTTATTTTTATCTGTCAATGCTGCCACTGACTGACCATGTTTTGGACATGATACCACATTTTAAGGGGTGGGCGATATAAACTAAAATCTTATTTCATGATGTGAGAAATTTTATTTCTTGATAACGATAAGAAAGATAAAAATTAAACAGTTTTTCAAGTACAATAGAATCATTTAACATATAGTAAGAGATGCTACAGAAATCGAATAATCAAATGTAAAAATAAAACACTACATAGTCTTCACTGTATGAATTAGATATAAATGTATTCTTATTAAAGCTACAAAAAGTATTTAGTCAAAAGCAGTAAAAAAATATATATTTTGTTGTTTGATTATTTATATTAGGCTGTTGTCACTTTAGGACCAAATGCATAGATCAATATACTGACACACACCCAGTTTCCTCTTAGCTGTTTACATTCACTTTTTTTTTTGTCACTTACTTTGTTTATTATGGATTCTCATTGGGGTTAAACATTTAAGATATTCCCCCGCTTTCACAGACAAGGCTTAAACCTAGTCCTAGACTAAAATGTAAATCTGAGCTATTTCAACTGAAAGAAACTTGCACTAACTGATCTTAAAACATGTTAGTGCCGTTTTTTTTTATCTTAAGGGGCACACCAGTAATCCTTTTTTCTAAGGCATGTTTATAAAATTATTTAAATGTCCTAATTGAACTATGGCCTAATCCTGGCTTAGGCTAAACCCTGTCTATAATGTTCTCTTTAAAACTGAGCCAGACATTGTGTTAATAAATGATAACACAAGAACAGTAAAACATGAATATTGTAGAACTGAGGGGAATTATCCAAATTAAGAAATATACTTATAAAAAATAAAATTATTTTTAGTATGATTTATGATTAGGTTTAAGAGTAGAGGCTAGAAAGTATTATTAGCACAGTAAAATAAACAATAGCGAATGGAAAGTCCCCACCATGACAGAAAAACTCTGATGTGTGTATTACTGTTGTTGAATGGATCTGTGTGTCTGAGTGTGTGTACTCCCTTACTCCCTGAAGATTCTTCACATTCCTTCACTTCCAGTGTGTCACAACAAAGAGCCGAACTGACACACTTGAAGACGCAGTTTGTGTGTATATTTAGGTCAAAGTTTCTCTCTCTCTCATGTATATGCACAAATACACAATCATATGTAACGATTTCTCCTTTTCGCCTCATGTGAAGCTGTATGTTTGTGTGTGGCAGCTGTTCTGAGTGAAGCCGCTCAGGCAGCCACACATGGCTCTGATTAGCATGCTGTGACTCAAGCTCTCCTCACCACACACTCTCTGACTACCCACAACCCTCTGCCCTCCAGTTGAGCAGCGTCACTGTGGCGGCAACAGTGATTTTAAGACCTCATCAGTATTTCAGCCCCTCTGCAGTATACTCACACACTTATTTCACATCCTCTGTACTTTATTGCACTTTTTTGAATGAAAAATATATGTTGTTTAGTGATAAATTGCTCAGTGTGTGTATCTTATATCTGATCTTGAATTTCAGTAATGGCCTGCCACTGTGTTGTACATCTCAAGTGCAGTGCTTTGCAATACATGCAAAAAAGTAGAAATAAAGCGCACAGACCGTTTGTGTCTATGCAGTCTATGCAGTAACTCCATCCTTTTATTAGCTTTATAGTTTATAGGTCTGCATTGGTGTTCTGCAAGTCCACAGCAAAAATACTAGTAGGTGGTGTCGACTACAGGAGCAATACGCGAGTGAAAGGCATTTGTTTTCGTCTTTGTATGCAGTGCTGGAGAAGAGGCAACAATGTTAATGAAAATACCATCTTTTGTTGCAACTAGAGTTTATAAACATTTGGTGGAATTCTAGTTTAAATATATCTATCATGTTATGAATTATATTATTCTTAGATGTCATATATTTTTGAATTTTTTAAATTTCCAGATTTCCATTTATCTTCTATTCCTGTCTGTGTGTATTCAGCCTCTCCACTTTCTATACAAACTTCCAGCAGTCAGGCCCTGCTACATTAATTTTCATAGTATGGGAAAACAAATTTAAAACAATGTTTGCAAAATGGTATTTACATAAACATGTTAATGTGTCTGCTGTATAGGCCCATACAGTGCGAACAAATGGTGACCACAACAAAGTTCTAAAAAACACATAAAGGCATCATTAAAGTAATTCATACCACTACAGTAGTTTAGTCTTTGTCTTATGAAGTGACCTAATTAGTTTTAGGTGTAAACAAACCAAAAATAAAAACTTCACTGTAAATTTTATAAATCTATAAATATTAATAGACATAGACATAAGCAATGTCTAGTCACAACTATGTTTCCAAACTCTATTACAATTTTTAGTGCTTGACACATGCACAGAGCGCTAGGTGGGTCTAGGAAGTGTAATCAAGCTAAAAATCATGATCAGCAAGGAATCTGGTAATGTCAAGATTTATAGTGAAAAATGAGTTATCACCCAACCGATTAGATTTTTGTTAACTTTATTATTATTATTATTATTTATTACTTGTCATTGTATAGAACACAGATCACAAATTAGTAATAAAAATAGACACTAATGGAATTAAACAAATCTATCACGATTGAGGATAAAATATTATATGCAAATGTTGAAGTAAATAAAGGAATGGTTTACCCATGGCGCCATGATAGTGTCATATGATATGACTATTAACATATGACATTCAGAAGATTTTTTTGTATTATTTGAACAGTAGAGTAAACCATATCCAATAGGTGGCAGCAGCGTTCTGTTGAGGTCTATCTATTCTCCAAACCACTTGTTCATTGTAGGGTTGTGGGGATGCCAGAGCATACTGGGACCAAGGCAGGGAAACTCTCTGGATGGATCCAGTCCATAACAAGGCTAACACACACAGACATATGCACATTTACACTCAAACCATGGTCTGTATAGTGTCTCGAATTCACCAGTGCTGCATGTCTTTAGAATGTTAATTGTACTTGAACAACATGCCACACAGGGTGGACTACAGTGGAAGAGCATGCAAAACCCACATAGAAAACCCTCATTGCTCAGCCAGAACTCAAACCAGGGACCTTCTTGCTGTGCGATGATAGCGCTAACCATTGAGCCAAAGCACAGTTGTAAAATAGGACATAAAGACAGATAATCCACCTCTCACAACCAGATCCATATAGACACGGCTGTTTAAAAACGAGTGTTTACTTCCGCTATTGGTATGTGTGTGTATGTGTGCACGTGTTAAGCTGCTGTTATATCCAGCATTTCCATATGGCTGCTGTGACATTTCAAATCTTTGACTTACTGAACACCAGCATGTCTTTTGATGGTGATGGTGGGGTTCACTGCATTCTCCTTGCAGAAATGACAGCACAGATGTTTTCATTCTATTAAACCCCCATTTACCACTAACAGGAACCATGACAATGATGACAACCATTGCGATGGCAAGTGATACTCTTCTAACTCTTCTGATCTCCCTCTGAGCCGTTACACACTGTATCTGAATAATGACTCCATGAAGAATTCTGTTGTTACACCATAGGCACTGATACTGTTTTAATGCATAACGTTATTAACACAGTATCAATGCCTATGGTGTTGTCACTCTGAAAACCTGTATTTTGCTTTCAGGTTTGTTGATTGAAGTCACTGTAAGCTTTGCCAAAGATGTCTTCAGACCCTAACTGGGTCCTGTGTTCCCCAGATTTATATGGCACATACTGATGTTCTCTAGGGTTCAGGTTAGGGTAACATGGGAACGAACTTGTGTTTACAAGTTTCAAGACAATGAGTGCTTCTGATGAAGAGCTCCCCTTTAAGCACTTGACAAAAAAAAAAAATTAAAAATAAAAAAAAAATCAATACAGACAGAAATTGTAGTCTGAGGTGGCGTGCAACAGTTAGTGTAGTGCAAGAGTCCATGTGGTGAGCGAGTGACCTCTGGTGGTGAGTTAACAGAAGTTCATAGACCAGATTCATGACAATATGATAGACCATGATCACTAGATTTTATACAGGTGTTACTATAACGATTTTGTAAATGGTGGTATTGACAGCAACCAAATATTGATAATGTGGAAGTTACTGCCTTTTACCTTGGTGTGACTTCTCACTTTTTGCAGATAATGCAAAGGCAAAGTACATTAACTTCAAAATAGGGGTAAAAATCAAGTTTGAGCTCACAATTTTTTAATGTAGATAATTCTCATTACTAAAACATCTAATTGCCAAATTTCCAGTGTCCTACCTATAATTAATTTGGCTGGACAAGTAAAAAACTTTAAAGCCATTTTCACAGTTTCACACTCTAGCGAGTTAAGGTCTTTTGCCATTGTAGGGCAGAATAGCACACTTCAATAAACTTCTTTTTCGTAAGGGCAGGCATCCATGGCTGATAAAAGTTGTATTCATTACAAATCTATGCCAGTCATGATTCAAGAGAAAGAGCTTCATGTTGCCTCATTGCCCAAAAATGTGTCTCTGTCAGACCTCTGGGAGGAGATGTGCAAAAATGACAGATCTTATTTTTGCACGTCACAGAGCATAGTCAGCTGTTTCATGTGAGTGATTGCCCTGGCTTAAAGGCTTAGCTCACCCCAAAATGAAAATTCTGTCATTAATTACTCATAATAATTCACGTCAAACCCGTAAGACTTTCGTTTATCTTCGGAACACAAATTAAGATATTTTTGATGAAATCTAAAAGCACTCTGACCCTACATAGACAGCAACGCAACTGCAATGTTCCCAATCCCAGAAACGTAGTAAGGACATCGATAAAACAGTCCATGTGGCTTAACTTCAATTTTGCGAAGCTATGAGAATACTTTTTGTGTGCAAAGAAAACAAAAACAACATAATTTATTCAAAAGCTCTCAGATTTCATTAAAAATATCTTAATTTGTGTCCCGAAGATGAACGAAGGTCTTATGGGTTTGGAACGACATGAGGGTGAGTTATTAATGACTGAATTTTCATTTTGGAGTGAACTAACCATTTAAGCTGTTGAGCCTCAGTGACAGACAGTGTTTAGACCTTCTTGATTCTCCTGTGAACTCAAACATGTTGCATGGCCCTGTAATTATGGACAGTTATGGATGTTATTCATTTTCAATGAGTGTGGGCGAGTTTCAGTGACAGTGACCACTGTAATGTGAATGTATCCAGAAACATGAGAAAAAATTAGAAAAGTTTAGCTTTATGCAAATAAGAAGCGACTTTCAACAGCGATTTCTTATACAAGTTAAGACAGAAGATCTCGCATGCAATGGTTTATATATAACTACAGATGTTATTTTGTTATATACTGTCCCGAAAGCAATCAAAGCACAGCTGGCTGTGCAAACCTCATTAGTTAACGACCCTGGTCCTGGAGTGTCCTGCACTGTACATTTTAGATGTCACCCTAATAAAACACATTTAATTCAACTGATCAGTTCTTCAGTGCTAACTCTAAGACCTAAAATTGGTGTGTCAGATAAGGGAGACATCAAAAATGTGCACTGTTGGGGAAACTCCAGGACCAGGGTTAGGAACCACTAATTTAACACACAAATCACAGTGACAGTGACAACCATCCACTGCTGTGAGATCAGGGTCATGGCTGGAGCAGCTGACTGTCTCTCAGTTTATGAAACCCATCTCTTGTTACCTGGAGACATTTTCACACAGCTGCTCGTTCATTTTAAGGGCTTCTTGCTTCATTCTTTGTTTTTATTATATGATGACTGAATGAAGCCCTCATTAACGAGCGTAGCTGGTCTGATCTGTGTGACTCCTGTTGCCCACAGGCAGACATTCATATCTAATGTTAAATTTGTTTTGTTAGCCACCATTATGCTGTGGCCATGGGCTGCCTTTGTGTTTGTATGCGTGTTCTCTGTCTTTGTGATCCGCTGGTCCAGGCACTTACATTCACACACATACATGATCATAGATTTGGAGCCATTTTACTGTTTATAGGTAAATATTAAAAATATATATATACTGTATATGCGATGCCAATATCTGTATCTGTTGCAATGGCAAATCAATTATATCTGTATTCAGATAAAACTGGATTTAGGCACGGCCTGAATCTGAAGTTCGTCCAAACTTGATGAAAAGCACATTTTAAATGTAATTCTCTTTCTTTCTTAGTTAACATATAGCAAAATTGCCTTGTATAATTTATTAAATTTTAGTTTTTATTACTGTTGCAAACTCTAGAGGTCTAGGGGATAGAACGTAACATGTAGTTGTGTGATTGTTGCTGGAAAGAGTGGAGAAAGTAAAGAACCATAGGCACACAGAAAATAATGCCAAATCAGGTGTTTATTGACTACAAGCCGAAGCCAATAGACATGAGCTATTTACAATGCAACAATATTAATTAAGAAATCAAAAGAAAAGAAAATGCAGTTAGTAAGGGGAAATGGAATTAGAGTAGGGCCAAATTAACAAAATAAATAAAACAAAACGATTCTCATTAAATATTTTCTCAAAACCCTGAAAAATAAATCCGAAATCTTCAGTGCATACGATGCCATATATAACCTACTCTACATACACAACACAAGAAATAAAAGAAATACACTTATAACAACTGTATTTGACAATACTATTCTATAAAACAAATTTTGAAGTCCAATACTTCCATTTAAGACGATGCACAATTGTGGTCATAAATTTGATACAACTATAGTTATATATGAGCGTGTCATGAGGAGAGAAGCAATATAAATAGTCAGAATAATTTTCCCTGGGATTTACTGTGACTCTTCCATAGAGCACAGCAACACTAAACTGTCTATGTGTCATCGCTACGCTACATATTGTAAACATTGTGAGTGGTCTATTATCACCAGCAACGAAGCTCTTTAACATGGGAAATAACATAATTCTTACAGAACATTAAAGACATATGAAATAAAGTGTGACCAAACATTTAACTACTCAAATATCTGATATTGGGGACTTTGTGTGTGGTCATAAATGGATCTCATCACACCTGATATCCTCTGCAGCAGCTGGTGTTCGGAATCAGCTTGTGTTGCTAGGAGACATGCTTACAGGAAGACAGGAGTACTGGATGCTTTTCAAACCTCTCACCGTGCGCTACACACAGCACACCACAGAAACATTTGAGAAAAACAAACACACAGAGCGTATGGTTAGTGTAGCGATCAGTGGAGGTGTTGAAGTAATGGAGACTTTGATTGCTGGTGTTTGTTTCTGCTTTCTACATGTTTTCTTTTTCTTCATCACATTCTTATCTTGCTCTTTAGGAATTTATCTTATCACAGATTAAATAAATTATTTTATTATGCTTTTTTATAACACTAGCCTTGTGCAAAATAAGTGTGCTTAATTTTATTAAATGTGCACTTGAAGTGTACTTAAAATCTAAAAAATCTATACTTAAATTTTACTTTCATGTTCACTTTTTCACAAGTGCACTGTAAAATAATGCCAAATGAAAAGTTTTACTTTAAGGCACATTTTGTATCAATATGTTTCAAGAAACACACTTATTTTGATGTGTTGGCTAACATTCTAAAGCACATGTAAAGTACTTATTTTAACTTTACGGTGTTATTCAATATTACATTAAATTTTCTAAATTTCAGATGTACTAAGTTGCAACTTCATCTTCACAAATGTGTAAGTACAAATATAATTAATTGCAATTGTGTAAAAATAATCAAGTGTCATTACATTACATTCGGTTCATACATTTAAATAATGCCTATATTGCTTTAAAGTATATTCTTACCCTAATAAGCTCTGTTTTTAAAAGTATGCCAAAGTGTACCTTTTTTAAAGGGAAGGCAAGATATTGTTTTAGTTATAGTTTTTATATAATGATATATTATGTACTATTACAGTATTTTCATTTAAATGAAAACTATTATTATTGAATTATTATTAAAACTATTATTATTAACTACTATTAATAAATGAAAAAGTATTAGTATATGTTCATATGCTTAAAAGTTTTATTTGTTCCACCTGGGCACAGGTAACACTGATTGTTGTTCTCAGCATTACTAACTGCATACAAGTATATAACTTGCAAAGAAAATTGGGTGATTTTAGTTAATATGCTTTCCTTGTGATCAGTGGTTCAACTTATAGCAACTTAATTGCATCAGAGATATGAAGATGAATATTAGTGGCCCTGAATGACAGGTGGCAGTATTGAGCTCATTTTTTTACAGTCTGTACATGCTGTATCCCTTTCTTTATAGTATGAGTGAGCATTTATATGCATGACAAAACAGTGATGTTGAACTGAGTCACTCACTAATGTGCTGTATAAAGAATTGTCAAGCTTTATCAAGCTGCTCATGCAAAAACATTTGAAACCCTTTTACTGACCTCTTTGATATTTTCTGTTAGATAATTTTGCTTCTTTTATTTACAGTTGTAGGTTGACAAACACAAATTACACAACACAGACAAAATAACACACACACACACACACACACACAAATCCTGGCCTGTCAGTGTTATTCGTTCTGTGGCTATAAATGTTTCCTCACAGTGTAACGGCCAACAGATGGTCGGCTATGTGTGTGTGTGTGTGTATGTTTTGTGGTCTTCCCTGAGGGATAAGGTTCACACAGAACATATGCAGCATGTATGACTGCAGTCACCCAACAGTTTATACAGGAAGAAAGTAAGACAGATGACACGAGAGGTGGCAGAATTAAAGGATTGTTTTGGCACTTTTCTCTGAATAGGGTACATTTTGGTGTCTCGTGACATTTTAACTTTACAAATTACAAATTTGTAATGCTGTAATACAAGCATTACAAATACCAATACCAAAATTATTTTCTTGTGAGAATTATTGAATAAGTAAACCATTACTTAACCCTAACATTAACATGGAATATTAAACGCATAAAAATATATATATATATATAATAAAGAAAAGAAAGAAAAGTCAAAGATAATAAAAGAGTTTAGTTTTACCTTGATCACCATTTTAAGGGGACATCAGATACCCATTTTCCACAAGTTGGTATGTTGCTTCAGGGTCTTCATGATATGTCTGCAAAATCTTTTGGTTAAAAGTCTTCAATGGTCATATAAACAACATCCTTTTTAACTTGTAAAAAACAGCTCTGTTCTCAGCAAGCCGTTTCAGTGCATGTCTCTTTAAATTATAATGAGCTCACTCCACCCTTCTCTTCTGTGTTTGTGTATTTCGTGGCGCATTAACATCAGAAACAAAACTAATCCACTGCGTCCTCGATGGCTCTCGTGTCAGGAGAAAATGAAGACTCCTATGTTCACTTTTACATCCAAATACAAAACACCTGTATTGCGTACGGGACATTATTGTTGCTACAGCTGCTCGAGTGCAGAGAAAATGGCAGGAGGCTGAAGGAAGAAATATGTTTTGATGGCATTGACAGTGTCTCTTTTCATTTTTTATTCTAACATAACTTTCTGAACAAAAGCGGGTGTTAAAGAGGAAGTGACATAAAAGACTGCATCAAAACACACCAAACCAACTCAGCTGATTGTATGTGAGTGATTCAGAATGCATTATTAAAAGCTGTCCTGACCTTTAACCCTGACACGCAACAGGATGAAGTAAATGCCTTCTGTGCTTCATCACAAACTGATCGCTCTTTTTGTCTTCAGTGCTGAAAACAGACACCCAGGCAAGACTGAGAGAGGGTGATAAAGCTGAGGATGAATGAGAATTAGGGAGATAGACTAATTGAAGGAGTAAGCAATTAATATACAACCAGTTAGGCGCAATAGCCCCTGCAAGCATTTGTAACCACTTGTTTTGTGTGCATGCAATTTTTGCAATTTCATGGAAGTAACTCATAATTTTAGCAAAATGTGCACACAACTGTATATATTATATTGTGATTGTGTAATTGCATAGATCAATGTGTAAATCAGTAATGCAATGCTGCATGTCACGACAACCCCGTATAACGACAGCATTGTGGATTGCTGCCATCCATTTTAGAGTTAATCAAATTTAATCTATTTGTTCTTCCCTCAACCCAAATAACCCCTAAATGATTCAAATTGCAGAAACAAATACTAATAATTATAATAAATAAAAGAAATAAGGCATTTCTAGAGAAGTGAGTGCTTATCTCCCACTTCCACCCCGGCTGTATCAACCTTTGACCACAAATGTTTTAAAGTAACATACCCAGTATATTTTAAAGTAACATCTTTATACCCAGATCCCAACTTCAACGTGTATGGCCCAGTGAAATGCAAAAACCTGTTCCGTGTGAGTGGATGTAATGTCTGGCTGTATAGATGTCAATTTAATGCAGATTCAACACTTATTGCATTCCTGTACTTTGTCTTTAAAAGGTTACAAGGTCCAGAAATCCCACAGAGATCACACTGTCATACTCCAGTCCTCTTTTACCAATCATCAATGCATTTTGGAACAGAAGGATAAAAGCCCCGATATACTTCAAACGAAATTGAAGAACGAACTATGATGTCATTTCGAACAAAATCAGGCCGAAATGAAGTTCGTTTTGAGTTAATTTCGGCAGTTTGAAACAGCTCACCAAAGACAACTTTCTGGGGAAGTTTGTTTTGGCTCCTAAACATCTTTGAGCTACCATTGGTCCATGGCGATTACGCAATTTGTGGGTGTGTTCTGGAGCTCAACCTTCTTTGGTGCGCAATTTTTTTTTTCCCCAGTTTATTTCTCATTCAACAAAGGTCAGGCAGGGAAACAACATCTCCAAGTCACTAGCAACATAAATACACTGTGTCAAATAGCTGAGCTGCCACAAATATATCCGCACCTGTACAATCGCTCGCGGGGAAACTTTAAAGATTCAGAGAAAGCATTTAATTCCTAGAAAACGTAGAGAAACATCAGATGCAAATTTTCCAAAGCCATGAAAAGAATGAAATGAAAGAGTAAAGCAATAAGGTAGCAAGTACCAAATACATGTTTCAAATAAATGTTACATCACACTGCTGCTGCTGCTGTTGTTGTTGTTCTTTCAATAAGCAAATTTAAAAGGTAAACAATAAATGAAATGCCAACATACAATAAGAACATACAATAATTGTTACATGTTGGGTTTTTTTCTGACTGTTCCATGTCGGGTTTTCTGTTTTCCCCTGTGTCCTAGTTCAGTTTGATTAGTCATTGTGTACACCTGTCCTTCCCAATTATCTGGCTCTTTATAAGTTCCTGTGTTTGTTAGTCTCACTGTCGGTTATTGTTTATATTATTGATGTGTGTGCACTCCCCTGTTTGTATCTGCTCCAAGAATCCTGATTAAAAGGAAGTATTATTGGATATCCTCGTCTTGCGCTCCTTGCTCAGCACAGCATCTGTAACAATAATAAACCTTTGTTTAAAACATTATAGTCACTCAGCCTTTTCTAACTTCTTTTTGCTCCCAAACAAAGAATGAAAACGAATTTCGTTTGAAGTATATCTGGGCCTTAATTGTGAAATCGTTATTAACTGAATAGAAACTCCCCTAATATTTGGTGTGTTTGTATTGAAAAGTGTATGTATGTGTTTGTATGGTTTTAACTGTATCTTTATTTCTCTC
Source organism: Barbus barbus (assembly GCF_936440315.1). NCBI lineage: Eukaryota > Metazoa > Chordata > Actinopteri > Cypriniformes > Cyprinidae > Barbus > Barbus barbus. The sequence continues at coordinate 9,728,598 of NC_136750.1, forward strand.
TCATTCTAGGTGTTTATGGGATCTACTCCTATTTTGTTCTGCTTATCAGTTCAGCACACAATACCTAAAGTCTCTCTTGGATCCAAATTTACCATTTACTTTCCTATAAAACATGACACCAAAATTCCACTTTTGTGCATCTGTTGTAAACAATCACATTGTGTTGCTGACAAGGCAGATAGAGAAGCAGAGTTGAAAGCAAGGTGAGAGGGTCAGAAGCCAGAGACAGTCCAGTAATGCAACAAATCATGAGGGCAGAGGTGAGCACAGAGACCTGCAGGCAGGCATGTGTCCAAAAACAGGCAGACAGTCCAGCCTAAGGAGAGCTGTGCTGCAGGCACAGGTAAACTGGGCAGAGATCAAGACAGAGCAGAAGAGACACGGTACGACTAGACTAGAACTGCCTGTGCATGATTGCTGATGATAAGAGAGGTTATTCTTTGTCAAGAAATTCTCTAATATTTTATTGTTTGAAATGATGAAAAGCTATTGAGTACAGCCTTTAATTTTACATTTCACCACCCACAAAGTGTCTTGTGTGAAAATGCATCAGTTTTGTTTAGTGGTTGTGTGTGCTTTAAGAAGTAATTTTTCTGCAGCACTGGACAACACCAGACACTCCACGGACCATGAGCTATATATACAGTATATAGAAATAAATTTCTCAAAGCAAGGTATAGTAAACAACATGGTATGGTCTCTGTTAGTTGACTGAAAGGTTAGAAACAGGTTTTGCTTAGCAAAATTATAGAGGAAGCATTGGGTGTGACAGACAGAAGTGAGTTTGCTTTGGTTGGTGCTGTTTGTTAGGCGGTGTAGTGTGAATCAACTGTCACTGAATCATCATCACCTCCCCTTAAATAAACAGCCCGAAGCTGAATACACATCCTAATGACCTGGTCCAGACACACAGACAGAAACACACACACATCCAAATTGAGTTACATGAGTTGCAATAAATTGCATTTATATTACATATGTGTTATATGTCTTTCTCTCTCACACACAAGGTCAGGGCCATGCTGAGCACTTACCTTCATCCCAAAGGGTTTCTGAAAGCAGGGGGCATTGAAAAATGTCATCAGAGTGTGGGAGGGGCAAAGGCGACTGTTTCAGTATTTTTTTGTTTTCATGACTGCTCAAAACACCTTTTTATAAAAGGTGTACATACAGTAAGACTGATACCTGACTGTCAGTTTTTTTTTTTTTTTACAGTAAAGGCCTTTTCATACTAAATGTGAATATTCATCACAAACAGGACTTTAAACAGGATTTTTTTTTGGTGTTGTAAATTGGTGATGTAAATTATTTTGCTTCTGAGCTTCCTTGAATGAATGAATGAATGATAAATAAATAAATACACACACATACATACATAAAAATAAATACGCAGCATACATAGGTAATCATTATCATTTGTTTCTCTCTTTTTTTAATTGCTGAGATGCATATAATTTTTTTCTCCTGCTTCTGTTCTTCTCCTGAAAGGCAGAGCAATGAAAGGTGTGCATGTTTTACCATGTATTAAACCTTGAATTTGCTTTTTTTTCACTTTATATTGTGACTGTATTTTGGCTTTGTGAATCTGTGTGATGAATTAGCGTGTGCCATAGTCAAATAAAAAACATTCTAGGAGAAAATGATTACTGTTAAAGGGCTCCTATTATGCTTTCTCACTTTTTGAATTTTAGTCAGTGTGTATGTTTGGGCATAAAAAAAGATCTACAAAGTTACAAATCTCAAAGTCCACTCCAAAGGGAGATATTTCGTTTAAAAAAAAAAAAACTTTTCAAGAACTACAACGAACGGCTCGTTTGGACTACAAAGTTGTTTTTCTGTATTTGTGATATTCCAAAAATAAATCCCGCCTATGGAAGTTCGAATGGTTGGGGGGTGGGGAGAACGCTTGGTTGAGCACTGCACATTTCAAAATCACTGTATTTCACTGTATAACAGTTTCACTGCAATTCATGTTATAATGTTAGAATTAAAGAACAATAAACATAATACATATTACCTTTGCACTTATCTGTACATAGTAAATGCAGTTATTTTTAAGCTGTTGTTGACATCCTGTCTAAAACATGATTTAGCCAAAAAAACAACAACAATAACATTACCACTTTAATATGTCTTGCAATATCCGTGCGTGCAAAGATTCTGCGTGATCCTCAATATTCTCGGGGTCTGAACTGATATGGCAATATTGACAAACTTGCTGTTCTGGCAAGGGGCGGGGCAATACTGAAACACCATCTAAGCTGTTCGCCAATCACAACACACTGGGACAGCTAACCAATCACAACACATTTCGTTTTTCTGAAGGCGGGCCTTCATCAAACCCGGAACTAAGAAAGGTATTGTAATAATGCAAATTATGTGAAAAATAATGCGATTTTTGAACCACCAAGCATGAGAGCATGTTCTAGTACACCCCCAAAACAAAATCAAGTCTTTGTAAAAGAGAATAATAGGACCCCTTTAATTGTCCACCTCATTTTTTAACACAAAAACCTTTAAAAATCATTTTTCAACAAAGTGATCTCATGAGTATTCATGTTTATTTTACGTAAAGTTTGGTTCTACCACATTCATTACACATACTTTTATGTGCATAGACAATAAACCATACAATATTGATGTATTGACAGCATCTATGAACAACTTTATTGATCTATACTTTTATGAATTCTTAATTGCTGAATTCATGGAGTTTAATTGGTTTATACTAATGTAATTATGATAATTGAGAATATGTTTTCATATGTTCTTTATTCAACATACTTTGTCTCTATCCTCAGTAGCAACCATAATCATCAAATTCCACACTTGTTACAAAGTTCATTTGATGCTTCAAGAAGTGTTACAACAAATGGTGGGGGATGGTGCACATAGCTCCAAATATGTCATTTCCATGCCAAAAATAATTTTTTTGCAGATTGATCTAAAACACAGCTAAAAGGCTTCCTACCAGTGGCCATCCTTCACAAAATCTACCACAGTTTTGTCATAGTTAGAATGCAAAATGTTTCAATACAAGCATTTGAAACCAAGATTGAAACCAAGATGGCGCTGATCATGGCAGCTATTGTGCGTTGCCCTCCAGTGTTTATACTGTTTTTGTTTGTTTTTCCTGTTTTTTGTTTTTCAAATACGATCAGTTTTACCAGGGATGACCTGCTGAACATTCGGCAGAACACACCACAAAATCTTTTACCGGATTTTGATTTTTCGTACGCTTTGCTGGACATTGTAGTTGGCGGAGCCGTAGCTCTGGTCAAACGCTACAGGAGGCGCAGGCGGGGGAAGCGAGCCGGCGCACTCGTGAAGCTTCGACAGCGTGGATTTCGAATGGCGTTGCCTAGCATCCATCTGGCGAATCTCCGCTCTCTACCCAACAAAATGGATGAACTCCTTCTGCTCTCCCAGACAAACAAGGATTTTTCTAACTCTGCTGCCTTGTGTTTCACGGAAACCTGGCTAAATGGCGACATAACGGACAGCGCGATTCATCTGCCTAATTACCAGCTGATCAGAGCAGATTGGGACGCAGAATCAACGGAGAAATCGCGCAACGGAGGGACGTGCTTTTACATCAATGAGAGGTGGTGTACAGATGTAACTGTGTTAAAGAAGATGTACTGTTTAGATCTAGAGACGCTCTTCATTAACTGCAAGCCGTTCTATTCGCCGTGGGAGTTCTGCTCGTTCATTCTCGTGAGTGTCTACATTCCACCGCAAGCGCACGTGAGCACAGCTTTACAGATACTCGCTGATATGATCATAGACACAGAACAACAACACCAGACTCTGTTTTAATCATTCTCGGGGACTTTATCACTGTTACACAACAATAAAGGACGCATATCACTCGGTTCCACGAGCAGCTTTAGAACTCTCTGATCACTATTTGGTTCATCTTATTCCGACCTACAGGCAGAAACTTAAATCTGCAAAGCCTGTATTAAGATCTGTTAAAAGATGGACTAATGAAACAGAACGGTATCTACAAGCCTGTTTCTGTCTCTCTGATTGGACTGTTTTTGAAGCCGCTGCCATCCATCTGGACGAGCTCACAGAGACTGTAACATCTTATATCAGTTTCTGTGAGGATATGTGCATTCCTAACAGGACTCATCTAATCTACAACAACGACAAACCATGGTTCACTGCAAAACTCAGACAGCTCCGTCAGGCCAAAGAAGATGCTTACAGAAAAGGGGATAAATTCTTGTACAAACAGGCCAAATACACACTGGAAAAGGAGATTAGAGTGGCAAAGAGGAATTATTCTGACAAGCTAAGGAAAAAATGATCTTCCAGTGATCCTGCTTCAGTGTGGAAAGAAATGAAGGCTATCACCAGTTACAAGACACCATCCCCCAGCACTGTGGAGAATCAACACCTGGCAGATGACTTGAATGAATTTTATTGTCGTTTTGAAAAATCCCCCCACACCCGCCCTGAACACATCTCCACACAACTATTAACACCTCCAGCAACCCTCCTCTCCCCCACACCTACAATTCAAATCAGCGAAGAAGATGTGTGTCAGGTCTTCAGGAAGAACAAAAGAAGGAAAGAACCAGGCCCAGACGGTGTGTCACCAGCCTGTCTGAAAATCTTAAAAGTTGTCTATATTATATATTGTGTTTTTGCTGCTTTGTACATTGCCTATTTGGATATCTGTATATTATTCTTTTATTATCTGTGTCCTGTCATGTTGCTGTCTTTCTGTTGCACTGTGGAGCTTCTGTCAGTACAACAAATTCCTTGAATGTGTAAACATACTTGGCCAATAAAGCTCATTCTGATTCTGATTCTGATTTCAGTTAAATGTAATTTAACTGAACGGGAGAAAATCAACCCTCCGCAGCAGTTTAAAACCAGCCCAATTCTGTGCAAATAATGCTGATTTGGCAACCCTGCATCCAAGACTAGCTGCATCCTAAGTGATTTAAAGGAGACCTATTATGCCCCTTTTTACAAGATGTAAAATAAGTCTCGGGCGTCCCCAGAGCGTATATGTGAAATTTTTGCTCAAAATACCCTACAGATAAATTTTTATAGCTTGTTAAAATTGTCAGTTTTAGGGTATGAGCCAAATCGGGCTGTTTTTGAGTATGTTGCTTTAAATGCAAATGAGCTGTTGATCCCGGAGAAGAGGGCTGAGTTTCAACAGCTCAAGCTCCAGCATTAGCAGTGCTAGCCTTTACAAATAAACATTCCATTATTAGTACAAGTCTGTTATCTTTACATAAAACATACTGTTTCAAAGTCAGTCATCTGATTATACTGTGCATAATAAATTCGCGTTTATGAATTACACAGACGGGGAGCACGGCGGGATAAAAATAACAACATAGCTGGTCTCATGCTATCACAAACTTTATAAGTCCCACTTCTGATTATAAGCTTGACAACTTCAAGCGATCGACTCACATTGCTTTCAAATGCAACTTTTAACTACCACATTCCTATTCACGGTCATTCTGGTAGCACTTGAAGGCAGCATCAGTGAAAACACACAGAGACAATGATAGCTTTAGCAATTAGCCTTACAGATTGCCAAGAAACTCTTTCAGAAAGGCAATTTGGAAAACAAACACGTGATACTTATTTTGTCTGGAGCTGATGTTGGCGCACAAATCATCGGTATTGATTCATAAACATTTAGGGGACTTTACCAATTTTTTCCAGGATCTTTCCTTCAGAAATGAAATTTAACCACAGTGTCCTCAACTCAGATTGGGGGAGATTATGGCGACTTTTATGCTCATTAGTGCATCCCAAAACACAATGCTTGTAATGCCTCTTTGGCGCTGACATTGTATATCTCCAGTAATGGCGGACTGCTGCTAATTACTCAGGGCTGTGTTTATGATAGGCAGGACTTTTTCCCCTCAGTGACGTGAACAGAGGGAGAATCTGAAACAGCTCGTTTGGAGAGACTGTTCATGATATATTGGTTTTATAAAAAAATGAGTGGGTGGATTTTTAACATTATAGGCTGGTTATTTTCACACACTGCAGCCACACAACTGTGTTCAAACACCTTATAAAAATTATTTAAACATAATAGGTCCCCTTTAAATACTCCGCATCGGCTCCCTGATGCACAAAAATTATATTCAATATTAGAATGTTTGCGGGAGAGGGATTATGAAAACTTTAATACAAAAACACACACAATGAATGACGACTGTAGAAAGCAAATGTAGAATCCCGGACATTTTTGGCATTTTTGAAATCTCGATCGGACGCATTGTTTTAGGTCCAAAATTAGGATATGTCGGGAAAAGATGATGTATGGTCACCCTATCTACAGCACCGGCATTCTGGCAACTTCTTGTGCAATTCCTGTTCAATATCTAATTACACTTTCTTTGTTTGAAAACCAGAGAGAGAGAGAGAGAGAGAGAAATATTTTCTAAATATAAACACAATTTTCAGCATTTTAGCAACTGTGGATCTCAGACTGGGGGGGGTTCTACTGAGGGTTTCTGTCCAGACTTCTGCTGGACTCATTACCATCGTTATATGGTTTAAAAAAAAAGAAAAGAAAAAACTAATCTGCTTGGGTACAGAAGCTTTTGCTGAACTCCAGATTTCGGTCTGATAGATCTTCCCTTTTCCTCCCTTTCAGCATCTCACCGTCCTTTTGTGGTCAGACAGCATCTCATCAGTGCTTACCTACTGGTGCTGTTCAATGTTTCCTCTTCCTCTGTCTCTCTTGTTCGCCTGATGGATCTAGGAGCAGTCTGTCTCATATCTATCATTAGAAAGATGAGACTTTCATCGTTCCCCAGAAATCAAAGTAAAGACAGCTGCTAAAAACAGTGGAGCAGCTGACAGGGCCTATTAGCTCTGGCAGTGTGTTGTCAGTGCTCTGCCTGCTGAGGAGACGTTTCATCATGTGGCTATCAACGCACTGTTTGAGAGTTTATATAGCAGTCTAACACAATTAGAGAGTAATTCGATTAGAGCCATGTTGAACATGCATTCTTCATCATAGCATTGATCCTTACTTATGTGCAGGCACATATATAATCTGTTTAAATGTTTTATTAAATATTAGAAAAAGAGGGTATTTTACTCCTGTTGGTAGCTAAATCATCAACAAAGCCAAAATATTTTTATAAATGAACATGCAAGGGTCAGGTGATATGTAAAACAAAAATATGGGAAGAATGGCTGTTCCAGTTCAGTGGAAAACATACCTAAGATTTCTGCAGAGTTGTACAGCCACAGATTCTTTGTGGGAGTGATTAATGGTCTACATTTGGTAGTTGGTTATCATGAGATGGGTTCTGATCTTGGCGTTTTATTTTTGGAGTCAGTTTTGAGAACTGGGACTTGCAGTACGTTTTATTGTCGAGTAGCCTTTTATATGTTTAAATATCAAAGACATTTTGATTTTCCATTTGATGACCCAATTAACCATAGCCACCAGAGGAGGGGACAACTAAACCTCTACAAGCTGCATAATCAGATCAGAAATAGGGTTGAAAATTGTCATGAAAAACTAAAGACCTTGTGCAAGAAACCGTGATTAATATTATAAGTGTTACGAAAGTCTACTATGGGCTCTTTAAAGAGTAAAACTGTGTTTTTCTTTGAAGATTGTTAATTCAAAATGTTTATTGCAGGGTTCGATGGTGGAGGAGTCAGCCAGCAGCAGTAAGAATGCAGAGACCAGACCACCAGTAGTCACTGTGGCAGAAGTGTCAGAGCAAGACCACACTACATCATTTGAACCCAGAATGGCTTCTGCTACTTCACCGCTGTGTAGCCTGAAAGTGGAAAAGGCTGACAGCTCAGTGCCCAGTGAGTATTCTTAAGTCCAAATTCATCTTTCCTGATCCTTTATCTCATTTTTAATGATTCCCTTCCCTTCTTGCAAGATATTGATGCGGTGCTGGCTGTGGTGGCAAAGAAAGATTATTTTCTATTGTCAGCTATATACTTATTTCTTGCTATAGAGTCAAGTGTGTGTCAAAGCTTGTTGTGTGTTTCAGTAGAAGATATACAATTCTTTTTCACGTGTTTTTTTTTTTTTTTTTGTTTAAGTAACCTACGTTGGAAACTGTGAGTTTGGTAAAACAGCCTATGACTGGAGATGTGAATCCGAAATGTTTCAGAGTGTGTTCCATTGTTGTTAAAATTTGCATATAATTAAGCGTGTAATTTATTAATGTGACAAAAATAACAGTGTAGTATTATACACTAGTACAGCTGGCGAATGGAACATATTATAAATATAAATGGAAAAGATTCCTTATATTTAGTTAGGTGTGGTACTTTCTGTAGGATTTGTGTTTGTCTGGAAAGATGTTTCGTCTCTTCTCATCACAGTCACACATAATCTGTCTCTTTCTCTAGCTGTCTCTCTCTATATTATTTTGCATTAGCCTTCAGCTCTTCTTTGCCTATCTGTTCTGTCATTGTCTTGTTTTAGAGTATTGGGGCTGACACATCTCTGGAATTTAGTTGGGTGAGGTTCTGCCCTCTCTGGGTCAGCAGAAAATTGTGCCACCCACTCCCCTGCAGCTTCCCCTCGTCTACCCTCAACATTACATGAAGAGCATTCATGTATTACTTAAGCCACACATTTTAACAGCTTCTGTTCAAACAACCTGCAAGGTCCATGCGTGTGTGTGTGTGTGTGTGTGTGTGTGTGCAGCTGAGATGTGTTTATTATGTCCCAGTCTAAAGCGTTCAAGTGTTGACCTGTTCCTCTGAACACTAACACTGTAAGAAAAAAAATTGTGGAAGAACAATTATTTTGATGAAAGATTATGAGGGCGCATGAATGTATAAAAAAATAAACACAAATAAATAATTTATAATGAATATTGCAAAAATATTATTTAAGAATTAATTATATACAATTGGAAGTGTTAAATTTTAATCTAATTTTTTTTTTATATTACACATTGGATGTAATCAGCATAACAATAAAAACATTGAATTGAAAATTTAATAAATAATAAATGTAGCAAATGTAAGAAATAAAGTCGAAATAAAGTTGGGGAAGTCGTGGCCTAATGGTTAGAGAGTCGGACTCGTAATCCAAAGGTTGCGGGTTCGAGTCTCGGGCCGGCAGGGATTGTAGGTGGGGGGAGTGAATGTCCAGCGCTCTCTCCACCCTCAATACCACGACTGAGGTGCCCTTGAGCAAGGCACCGAACCCCCAACTGCTCCCCGGGCGCCGCAGCATAAATGGCTGCCCACTGCTCCGGGTGTGTGTTCACGGTGTGTGTGTGTTCACTGCTGTGTGTGTGCACGTTGGATGGGTTAAATGCAGAGCACGAATTCTGAGTATGGGTCACCATACTTGGCAGTATGTCACTTCACTTCACTTCATTTTTTAAAGAAGAATCTTTAACAAATCTTATTAAATGTTTCCTGTTTTAAATTGACAGATGTATTGTCAGAAAGTATGTTTAGATGCAAAATGTGTTCTTGACATTTTCCTTTCAGTGAAAGTGAATCGATAGATCAGTTACACGTTATATTTGGATCATGACGCTATTACTGTGAAAGAGAGATTGCAAGAAAACTTGCTATTTGTAGAGACTTTTGTTTGATCAAGTTTAAACATGCGGAAATGTGTGGTTACACTGCTGTATATGTGTGTCTAAACAGAAAGCAAATGACTGGTAAAAGCCCTTATCTGATGACATGTACTATATATTACACATATACACAACTGAGACAGAGGGGTCCGGAAAGACTAGGACTCTGGGTTTTAGGAGGTTGATGTCTGGTATAAAGGCTCTGGAACAAATCATGTGCTTTGCAGCTCATATAGCATTTTGACAGTATAATAGAGGAGCACACTGCAGGAGGAGATGAGGAGGCCAGTTTCGCACAGGAAGTAGAGAGAGGGAGGGGGAGGAATGATTGTGTGTCTATCTGAGATGTGTCTGACCACAGTCCTGTGAATCAGCACACACACAAACTGTCCAATTGTGACAGAGATGATCATACTGGCTTTGACCACAGATTGAAGGTGTTTTCTAAGTAAACTATATCATACAACATATAGGACATAATATTGCTGTTTTTTGGATGTGTCCAGTAAAGTGAGATAAAACAATCTAGGTATCTATGAGTGTTAAACAGGCCTGCAGGTAGAAACATCCTGAAGAAGAGTCACATGACAGACAGGAAGTGCCATCTCTATGGTAATATTCTGTCTGCTCAAATTATTTTACAGTTGTCTAGATCTTTACGTGGTTCTTGTGAAAATGCAAATACATACAGTATGTTTGACGTATTATTTGCTTTATTTAACTGGTTGTCATTCTATAAGAGGCAACAATCTGGCAACATCAGGCAACTAAAGCAGCCATTTCACATTCACCTTGTTTAAGTGCTTTTCGCTGTGTATTGCAATTTTGGGACAACTCTGCAAATTTTTTATAGTGTTCTAATAATTATAAACGAATAAATAGTTTTCTAATAATTTTGGCCACCTTCAGTATAAAATCAGCAAATGATAAAATCAGTAAAAACTAATCTTCCTGTCCTGTCAGCCATTATACTGTGCCCGTAGAGTGTGTACTTCAATTGCATGTACAAATATGGCGGCATGCGCTGTAGCCTGTATTTTTTCATATTAAAGCGCAAAAGAAACTACAAGGATTCGTGTCAGATCCGCATCACATTCAGCAGTGGCAGCTCTTAAAGTAATAGCAGACAAATAACCGAATAACCCAGCTGCTGTGATGTCTGTTAATCAAAGAACAAAAGAAAAAAAGAGGAAATCAATAACTTAATCAAGTAGCTTAAAGGATCCATCTATAATTTAGAATTTAGTGTTTGATAAATTTGTTAAATTTCTGTATATTTCCTACTTGCTGAAGGGCACAGGTTAATATGACATTTATTATAGGTTTTTTTTGTGAAGTCTAATAAATGTTAAAATTGATAGCTCTCAATTAAGTTATTATAGTCAACGGTAATATAGTCAATGGTTAAATATTAAGAAAAAAATAATTTCCTAGAGACATAAGTAGTATTGCTATATTTGAATAGCTTTGTGCAACATGCTACAGATCTACATAATCTGAGTTTACATCTAGTTTTACTTTACTTTTAGTTTATATCAAATCAGAGTTTAAAGAAGTGTTTGTATACATATTTAAGGAGTATTTTTTATGTGAGTTAATTTTTAAAGACATTAATATTTAAGGTCAGTTTATGTCTGTGAAAGTGTTAATGAATGTGACTTTATTGGAAATTTCCATTAGAATTTCCATTTCCATTAGAGTTATCATTAGATGCTTGAGGTTAAAGGATATATGAAATCGTTATTTAGACTTGAGTTGAAATGAGATCAGTATTTAAACCAGAATTTACATATGACACACCTAAAAGTCATAAGCGGCTGATTTACATTTTAAAGCACAAATATAAGATTAAATATAATATTGTATAATACCACCTACAAGCCCAAATGATCATCAGTGATGTAACAGGAACCAGCTTTGGCACAACCTCAATGTATTTGGGCTGTGCAAGTAAAAAACCATGCTACTCGACGCCTGAGGCTTTCCTCGAGAAGAGTGCACAAATAAAGGGGTGTGTGAAAGATGAAACGACAAATGCAGAAAAGACTAAGTGAACTCTGCCTGTTTCTCCATTCTTGTTCTGACAGGAGATGAGAGCAGCTTAGGTGACAGTGACGAGCTTGTGAGAGAGACAAAGTGTCAAGAGGAATGTGTGCGTGTGTTTCTCTGTAAGTCTGTGATAAAAATGCCGCTGGAGTCGTGGGTACTCTTTGAGTCTCTTGGCAGAGTTGTGGCTGGTGGAAAGCCAAATCACTGCCTTCTTTTTCCACTGCTCATCTGGAGCAAAGTTAAGGAATAAAATGAACTAAGGAAGAGAGGGAACGAGTGTGTGTGGTGGTATATGCTGTGGCCGGAGGATAGAGGAATTAAGCTGGAGACAGTGGCTTGGGCCAAACTCCAGTGTTATTAGTTTCTCCAGGACTGCTCAGATTCCCCTAACAGACACTAAAGCATGTGTGTGTTTCTGTACTTGATACAAACTGTGTTAGCAGAACTATTGAGCCACAAGTCTGCTTTGTGGCAGCTCAGTGGCTCCTAAAGGGACCATGTTTGGACTCTACTCTTTCCATATGTTGATTGGATATCTGCCATCCATGGTAACAAAATCCAGTCAGTGATGCTGGATGTGAGCAAAAACATGTCAGCTGGCCTTAATATCTTTCATTGTGAGTTGGCATATGACTTTCCAGAGGTCTTTTAAGCAAGCGAAGATGAAAGAATTGCTCAGTGGGGGTGCTTCCAAAGCAGCCACAATGATTTGGGGAAAGCGATTGGTTAAGCAGAGTTTGCATAATTTCTGTTGAATTTTGGGGTTTTCTCACTGCAGCCAACAGTAATTTGTTTCGGCAAAGAGAGAGAGAGTGTAGTTTAAGCCATGAAGTAGTGTATAATTGAGAAATGTCTAACCATACATTGTTATCATATTGCTGACTGGACAGAATAAACCATAATCCTTTCTTTTGAAGGTAGGCTGTATCCAACTAGTGTACTCTGGTGTGTCTATCTTGTTGGTCTTTCTTGTATGCCTCTCCATTTTTCTGTATTTTTAGAGATAAATGTGCCTGTGATTTTCACTGAATACTATAAACCTTGTTTGACTTTGCCATTATATGCCATTATTATATGCCAAAGTGCCATTATTTTTATGGCGGAGTTCCCCGAAAGTGAGGATCTGATTATTAGGATCTATGACCCTTTTAAAGCAGAGCTGTCGGAGACTAAAATGGACTGGTTTGTGACACATGTAGCTTCCACTGAGAACCGTGTGATAGTCAACTAAAGTTCACAATTGATTCCAATGGTCTGACATCAGCATGTTGCTAAACTAAAGACTTGATATTCCAGTGGGCACAAACAGTACATAAATATTTCAGTCATAAATACTGAATTACATTTTGTTGACATCATTTTGCTGTCTACGGTTAGAACAAATTTAGCATCAGTAGCATGCCTTAGACACCTTACAGCAGGGATAAGCAACTTCGGTCCTGGAGGGCCGGTGTCCTGCAGAGTTTAGCTCCAACCCTAATCAAACACACCTGAAGAAGCTAATCAATGTCTTCAAGATCATTAGAAAGTTACAGGCAGGTGTGTTTGAATAGGGTTGGAGCTAAACTCTGCAGAACACCGGTCCAGGACCGAAGTTGCCTATCCCTAATAGGAGCCTAATCACCAATTAAACTTCTAATTGGTTAGTGTGTCAGTTTTCTGATTGGTGGATTTCAGCAAGCCAACATCATCTCCCTTGAGTTTGCTTTTATGGTAATATCTCTTCAGAAAGTGCCATGGTGTTTTCGGGCCTGTCCTCCTCAATGTAACTGTGCTATAGATATGAGGAATTTCTAATAAGAGAGAGTGTGATTTATTAAAATGAGAGCATTGTGGTTTTGAGAGCCAGGGCACTATTGTGTAAAACTAATGAAGTGCATGAAGAAAATCTAGTCATGTCACTATAAGAGACATCGTGACAGTTTTTACTCTCTTGAGGATTTGTGAACTTCAGACATATAGCATTGCATTTCTGCTTTGCTTTTGTCAAGGATGAAGCAAACTCTATGAGCTGGAGGGCAGGAAAGCATGGAAAGTGATGGGTGTGAGACAATATATGATTGGATTTTTGAAAAAGGTAAACAGTGTGCTAGCTCTAAAATATTTAACTGGCAAGAAACTGTCATTTGTGAGAGCAGTCTCAATACCATGACTTAAAAAAATCCTTATATAATCACATACAACTTTAGAAGTCATGGAAATGCATCATCCTATGACTAGTCATGGTCTTTGTCCCTATTTTGGACCCAGTTCTTATATTCTCTATGAGGCAGAGAGCAGCCACAGCTGACAAAAACCTGGCCAGTTCATGATTCTCACCTCTTTGAGTTCTCTTAAGTAGTTTTACTTGTATTATTCCTATTGGGAATTTTAAAAGCATGTCTTCCATATCCTTTTGGCATATTCCCTGGATCTCCCCTGCCTGCGCACACTACACACACTTACACTCTCTTTGTGGGTCAGAGTGCTTGTTTCCTTGCCAACAACATTTTTTATTACACAGTTAAAAAGTACAGCAGCGGGTTGGGGGGGGGGGGGGGTACACACCTTCTCAAATGTGTATGTGTATTAAGTGATGGGATGTTTTGACCACAGTTGTTGTTTATATGGTTGAGTTTTAACTTTAGTAAATTCTATTGTCCTCAAGGGGACGCAAGACGCTCACTCAGTCATACATTCAAATGTGCTTTACTGGCACGACAAATGAAGCGATGTATTGTCAAAGTATTGGTAATGTTTATGTAAACCTACAATGGATGAAAAACGGTGTAAACAGGGAGATATGTGCTGTAGGTTAGGACATGTGCTGTGTGTGTGCGTGAATGTAAGTATCACTGATTGGTCAACTCCTCTGCCTTTTTGTGACAAGCATCCATGTATTGTGCTGCTAGTAAACTACAATCTGTGCCTTGCTCAAGGGTCTCGCCTCAGTCGTGGTACTGAAGGTGGAAGAGATCGCTGGTTATTCACTCCCCCCTACAATCCCTGCTGGACCTGAGACTCAAACCCGCAACCTTCGGGTTACAAGTCCGACTCTCTGACCATTAGGCCACGACTCTCTCTTTAGGCCAGATAACTTTTATTTACTTTGTTCTTGTGTTGTGTTGTTTCAGTCCAATAATGTAAATAATTCAGAGTTGGAAAACTGATATAGACTTATGTGTGCTTTTATATGAAGACATACTCCTGAATGAACGATAGGATCAGCAATAAAAATACTTATATTCACTCAGAATAGAAAATAAGGGGAGAAAAACTTTGGTTCTACTATTTTTGTACTGTATATATTTTTATGCTTTATTAAAGTATTACACTTTTTTCATACTGAAGCAGACAAAAGCTTTCCATGGAAAGGCACATTCAAAATGTGAAGTTACTTCTTACTTTAATTGCAAGCTTTACTAGATCAAGAATTTAAAAAAGTGAAGAAAAAAAAAAATCACTCACAGTTATTACTCTGACAGCCCTCTGCTCTATTTGTGTGACGAGCTGAAGAGGGTGAGATTTCATCAAAAACAGGTGAGATCCCCTTAGCCACAATCAAGTTGTTACGAGTTGGCTTGTGAGACACCAGGATCGAACCCACCCACATATGAATGCAACAGAGGGATCACTACATGAACAATTTAGCACAATAGCAGAGATGCAATAGACAGGAAAACACTGAACAGCAGCATTAATATATTTTCTACAGTTTATATGTATGAATCTCTCCAGGCATCACAGTAAGGGATGGGCATTGTGACCCTCTGTCCAAGTGCTGCTCTAAATGCATTGAGTGATGGTGTATTAATGTAATTTGTTTACTTTTCCCTTGTCATTAAAATTGTCAGTAAGTCTCCCCCGGCGCTGGTGCACTGCAGACCATCATCTGCATTAGGAGTGACGTGGTCTGGCTATGACTCTCTCTCCTGAGGGTCTGCCGGCTCCAGCCTGGCTAATGTGGACCAGCTGGGAGAGCAAGATTATGCACAGCACTAGCAGCTCGTTCTCTCTGTAACACCTCTGTCTCTCTTTCTTCTCTTCAGTCACAGTTCTCAATCTGTATAGCTCCACCTCCACCCCCTCCCACTCTGACTCAAGCTGCTCCAATTACTGATTCAAACCCATTCAGTACAGTCTTGTGACAATTCATAACTATTCAAGAATTTTGATTTGTTGCAAATTCATATAAATTTGCATCTCATTTGTACATTTTTATATGATCTGCTTTTGCTCCAGTTTCATACTAAGTTTATTACAAAATACATCATATGAGTTTGTGTCAATTCGACCCGTCTAACTCTTATTTAGACCCTCCCACTCTGACTCAATGTCCTCCCAGTCATTAAGCTAAATAGGCTCTTGGTTTAATACAGCCAGTCTTATGCTATCAGGTAAGCAGTAGTGTAATGTTCACAAGTTATCACCCCTTCCATTCTCTTAGGATTGTCATGACGGTCAGAGCATCTTTTTTTCCAAGTAGTTGAGGTTCATTTGCTGTGGTGGTCTGACTATGCTGTTTAATTAATTAGAATGAGAGAAGCAGATTCCTACTAGTTTTAGAATAACTACCATTATCAGAGAGATGCTGATAATGATAATACTTCTCACATGAATCAACTGTTCTGAAATGAATCCCCTGTATGTGCTCACGTACAGAGATTATGCTATTTTTTTTCCAACACTCCCTCTTGTGGTCTCTTTCTGGGTTCTTATTGGGGATATTTAGCTAGCATTTATTATACTTTTTTTTGGTTGTGGATTAGCTAAGCTTTGCAGAAGAGGCGGTCTACGGCTGTTGTTTTTTTGTTTTTAGTTTTTTTTAATTGTGCTGACAACATCAGGTGTTGTTTAGCAGCTTGTTCCTCCACTGAGGAAAAGAGAGGGTGACGTTTCTGGAAAGCATTTCCTACAAAGTGCCATTGTGATGGAACCACCAGGAGCCACTCGTTCACTTGCTATAAATTGCAGGAGGAAACATATACTTCTGTGATGGACTGGCCATCTGTCCAGGATGTTTCCCTGCATATGGCTTAAGATGCTGGGATAGGCTCCAGCATTCCTGTACTACCATACATAGAACAAGCGGTTTGGAAAAGGGATGTATTGTTGAATGGCTGGAACATACACTTGTACATATACAGTATACTGAGGTAGGAGGGTGCATTAAACTGCCGTCAA
Organism: Barbus barbus; assembly: GCF_936440315.1. Lineage (NCBI taxonomy): Eukaryota > Metazoa > Chordata > Actinopteri > Cypriniformes > Cyprinidae > Barbus > Barbus barbus. The sequence goes on from NC_136750.1 coordinate 9,745,388, forward strand.
AGTAGCTTAAGAAGCTTAAGAATATGTCTGGTAAGCACATACTGTAAAACACAGACTGAAAGTATAATCTATTTTTAGCTCAAAAGAAAGAAAAATATGTATATATATATATCTATATAATCTCTCTAAAGGATTGTATTATTAACAGCATATAATATTAAAATTCAAAATAATCCCTTCAGCATTTCATTTTGTTACTCCGCATACCATCTAGACCAGAGGTCGGCAACCTATGGCACACATGCCAACATTGGCATGCAGATTGGGAAAATTGGGAAAACTGCATTCCGATGTACATTTTGAGGTAATCTTTCCAGATACACGTTATGAGCTATACAGTAAATACTATGTGTGAGAATCAACCTGTGCATAGGTTAAGCTTCAGTCACACCACATGATTGAATGAACAACATTCACACACATTCAGTAGGGTCACACTGTATATCTGTTATTCAATGTCTAATTTTAACATTAAAAAAAAAATTATAATTTGAAAAGTAAAAAATATATAAAGCAGTCATTCTTGAGACATGGGACAAAACATGTCCAGCAATTGTAACTGCTATCAGGTTTAAAAAATAAAAATATTTTCAATTGTAAATGTTATGAGGATTAATAATATAATGTATTTAATACAATTATTTCCTTCAATTAAATTGTATCATTATTATGTGAAATCTATGACACTTATTGTCTTCTCACTGCATCTAAAACAGTGTGTGCACAGAGAAGGGTTCAATCATTCATATGATATAAAATTGAGAAAAATGTTTTTTAATTATGAAATCCAAATCTTGTTTTATCAAAAGTAACACTTAATAATATCTCATATCAAAGCAAGGTTGTTTTTCAGTGACACATGCATGTTTGATAAGGTTTCAAAGTTGTGTCCCCACTTTTTGTCAACACCGTCAGAAATTCATTAAAATATAATAAAATCAGGGAATATCAGGGGCAGCTGTCCCCCTAAAGCACCCCCTTGCCACAATCCTCCTCTGCAGAGTACATCAGTGTCAGACGGGCTCTGGTCAGTTTTATAATTTTAGAATATTTTAAATCCTAATGTTAATATTTCCTGGTCACAACCATGATATGTCAACACCATCTTCTAATTTCTGAAGAAATTGAAATATTTCTCTTTGAAATATTTAGATCATTTTATTATCCTGAAGCAGGTTCCATTAGCATCTAGCACCAACAGAAAAAAACCCAAATGGCTACAACATGAACTCCATTTGTTTTGTGAAAGAAATGCCAAATTTTTCAACACCGTCAGATGTCACCACCGTCAGATTTTGTGTTCCAATAATATATCAAAATACTTAAATGTGACTCCTGAATAAAAGCTTTATAAACAATAACATACTCACTGTTTGTTTTAATACAGTAATTGATTGATTCAATGTATTTCATAGTTTCAAAAACTACAAATTCAGGTTTTCGACACCACCATCAGATGTGTCAACTCCGTCAGTTCTGTCACCTCCATCAGAGGAATATTTTGATAATATTTCATTATGTTATTTTGTATTTGTTGAGGAATTGTTGGTCACATGTGAAATTGTAATCTGTCTGCTAACATGAGAATGTGTTTTGAAATGTTAAAAACATATTGAATGCTGTTAAAGATAAAGTTGAAATGATATTACACAGTACAAGGTAAAAAGCACATTTTGTTAAAAAAAGAGAAAAGTTGGGAGGTTGTATCAAAGCATAGCTCAGTAGCTTTTTTCAATTTTGCACCCTGTTTTGTCCCACTTCTTAAGAATGACTGATATATGAAAAAATATTTACGATTCTGCACTATAGCTATGAAAATCAAATACAGATTTTTATCTGAACGTTTAACTGTATAAAAGCAGAAACATTAAAAATAGCACTTCATGCCCAAAAGGTTGCTGACCCCTGCTCTGGACATGCTACAACCACAATTAACAACATATGTCTGGTTCTGGTTAAGGTCTTAATCTCAGCACTACATTATTGATTGAAGTATTGATCTCCTTAGTGATACTGACTATTTGTGTGTGTGTGTTAATGTCAGAAGGTGAGACAGCTCTAATGAGGTAAAGTTGAGACTACCACTTACACAGAGGTGACAATGCTTTCTTTATTTAAAGAGTCCTAGTGAAATACAGAATCCAATCTCTTAGCCTTTCAGTTTTACCCCCAAACAATGTTCAATGTAGTTGTGTGCATTCAATGTGAAGAGAAATGCTTTGACAATTAATTCACACAAACTCTTTTGAAAGTTGACGATGGCAGGCATTTACTGCACGGAGTCCATCAGTTTCTCCTAACCTGTTTTCTGTGCATCTGAACTCCCTGACATGTAATTTACAACCCTTTCAGAGGAAATAAATGAAAATAAAAAACTTTTTTTATAGTGGGGTGTTATATGTGTAAGATATTAATTCTGAAGGGCTTGATATGGAATTACCATGGTGAGTGTGAACTCACTTTTTAGAGACACAGTGAGCTGTTACATTCGACATCAAGGTGAACATATGTGTGAACAGACAGTGTGACGAGTGAGAAGAAGGCCAAGTTATGGGAATTTTATTAGGACGAGAAGGCAAAATTTGATTTTGTATGCATCATATTAACAGTCACACTCGTAATAAAAGTTGTGGCCTCATGGTTAGAGAGTCGGCCTTGTAATCCAAAGGTTGCGGGTTCGAGTCTCCGGCCGGCAGGAATTGTAGGTGGGGGGAGTGAATGTCCAGCGCTCTCTCCACCCTCAATACCACGACTGAGGTGCCCTTGAGCAAGGCACCGAACCCCCAACTGCTCCCCGGGCGCTGCAGCATAAATGGCTGCCCACTGCTCCGTGTGTGTTCACTGCTGTGTGTGTGCATGTTGGATGGGTTAAATGCAGAGCACGAATTCCGAGTATGGGTCACCATACTTGGCTGAATGTCACTTCACTTCACATAATCACTGCAGTTAAACCTCTGGATACTTTGTAATACAATTCTGTTCAAAATGATAATAAAATCTTCTGCTGTGGTTGCATGAAAGTCACTGTAAGATATATGGTGACAAATTTTTAGGCACTTTCAGAAGGGATGCCATGTAGGTTCTTGCGTATTTTACAGTTCACTTAAATATATATATATATATATATATATATATATATATGTGCATTTGTGTCCATTGTGTTCACATTACTGTAGGGTGTCTCATTTGTCATTTTAGGTTTCAGAAGGGTTCTCATTATCATCCAATTTGCAGCCACAATGAACGCTTATTACATCACATAATTGTGGGCCCTAGGCCCTAGGAAAATTAATGGAATGTCTCCATGAAGATAAAAAAATCAAACATATATTTGTATTTATATATTTTGACTGCTGCGTCTTATTTTTCTGCAGGAAAAAATTAACTGTAGATGGAGTAATTAGTGTATTATACTCCTAGATCTAAACGCAAATATTCAAAGAGGATGATTTGCATAATTGTGAGAGATTGTGGGAGACATCTTGAGACTTGAATTTGAGCACCTGTGCTCTGCATTTTCTTTATTCACTTAAAGGAACAGCACAACCTCAGTCATACAAACAAGCTCTGTTATCTGCCTGTGAGCTGTACTTATTAGGACTGTGTGTGTGTGTGTGTGTGTGTGTGTTTGAGAGCATAAGATATGATTTAAAGATATTATAGTGTCATCCTGTGCTCTGTATCTGGTTAATGTCGCATGTCACCATGGAGATCAAAACATATTCTGTCTGGATCTCATTATGGAGAGATGACTGACAGGAAATACACTGTCTGAGCTCTGGAAGTCACAACAGGACATAAAAAAACCAACAAAACTTTTACCAATGTGAGATCAAATTATAACCACGAAGCCCTAAAGTAAGTATTATTTAGTTTCTTAAAAATAAATAATGAATGAATGAATGAATGATGCATTTATATAGCGCTTTATTGTGTATTGCTGTACACCCAAAGCGCTTTACAATCATGTGGGGGAGTCTCTCCTCAACCACCACCAGTGTGCAGCATCCACTTGGATGATGCGACAGCAGCCACACTATAACGGCGCCAGTGCGCTCACCACACACCAGCTACAGGTGGAGAGGAGAGGGAGTCATAGAGCCAATCAAGTGTATGGGGATTATTAGGAGGCCATGATAGACAAGGGCCAGTAGAGGGAATTTGGCCAGGACACCAGGGTTACACCCCTACTCTTTACGAGAAGTGCCAGGGGATTTTTAATGACCACAGAGAGTCAGGACCTCGGTTTAACATCTCATCCGAAAGACGGTGCTTTTTGACAGTATAGTGTCCCCGTCACTATACCGGGGCGTTAGGACCCACACAGACCACAGGGTGAGCACTGCTGGCCTCACTAACACCTCTTCCAACAGCAACCTAGTTTTCACCGGAGGTCTCCCATCCAGGTACTGACCAGGCTCAACCCTGCTTAGCTTCAGTGGGCAACCAGTCTTGGGCTGCAGGGTGATATGGCTGTGGTTTAACTGGAATGACATGAAGAAACTGAGCAAACTGAGACAGACTAAATCCACAAAAACTGTGGCAATGTCTCCAAGATACTTTTGTTTGTTTTGTTTGTTCAGCTTGTTCTGTTTCTAGATGTCATTCCAGACAGACTGGATGATGATGAGATCAGATCTCTTTGTGGAGCTCTGGCTTTTGTCAGACTCCTTGTGCAAACAAAAATCTCAATGGATTATTACAATTAATGGCAAAATGAATGTTTGGAAATGTAAACGCTCCGGTTACTCATGTCACTTTGGTTCCCTGAGATAAGGGAACGGGCGTTGAGTCGTAATTTTTTATTGACGACTGCTAATGGGGAAACTCCTGTTTACTCTGTTACTGAAGCCAGATTGGTTAACATTTGTGTACTGCACAAACCAATGGCGCTTGAGTCCGCCAAAGGCGGGGGGGGGGGGGGGGGGGGGGGCAGAACTCCATTTCATCAGAATCAACGACTGAAGCAACAGCATCGATTTGCATGCAGCTATAGCGCGGCCAGTTACGCAACGCTCGTTCCCTTATCTCAGGTTAACTGAGGTTACGTGAGTAACCGGAGCGTTCCCTATCGAAAGGGAACTCTCGTTGCGTCGTCATTTTTAATTGACGACTGTTAATGGGGAACGCATCCAGTAGTGCCATGCTATAAGCAGAAGTAGAACGAAGCCTGCTCCGCTAGCTCAGCTCAGGCACGCTCAGAGTGGGCCTTGTGAGTCCAAGAGACCTTAGAAGTATCTGGGGTCTGCTTGTCATAAGCCTTGTCCCCCTGAAGGGAGAAAAGTAGCACTAAGCAGATAGCACCCGTGCCTGCAGGTCAGGGACGTCCAAACTGTAGAATCTGATAAAGGCCGCACAAATCTCCCCAAAAGAGATTCCATTGGACTACGCCCAGGAGGAGGCTATTCCTCTCGTGGAGTGGACCTTCACACCTATAGGGCACTGTACGCCCGCTGAGGTATAGGCCAGGGTGATACCTTCTACTATCCAATGGGATAGCCTTTGCTTTGTGACCGGCAACCCCTTAGAGCGGCCTCCAAAGCACACAAAGAGCTGTTCGGACTGTCTAAATTACTTAGAACGCTCAAAGTACACTCGGATTGCCCGGACTGGGCATAGCAAGTTAGGTCCCTGCTCACCGTCCGATGCTGGGAGTACTAGAAGGGAGATGACCTTGGCTCTGAACAGAGTTGTGAGCACCTACGGTACATAGCCGCTTCGCGGCCGAAGAATGACCTTACAGTCGTTGGGTCCGAACTCAAGACATTAAGCACTGACAGATAGGGCTTGCAAGTCACCCTCTCGCTTGACAGACGCTAGGCCCAAAAGCAGAGCGGTTTTGAGGGTCATGACCCTTAAGCCAGCTGTTTGAAGCAGCTCAAAGGGAGGGCCCTTGAGGGCCCCGAGGACTATAGATAAGTCCCAGGTCGGTACAGTCTTAGGGCGAGGAGGATTCAACCGCCGAGCGCCTCTAAGGAACTTAACAACCAACTAATTTCTGCCAAAAGTCCGGCCAGCCTCGGGAGAATGATTCACCGTGATAGCTGCCACAAAGACCTTAAGCGCCCCTTGTGCAGCAACTCTTGTAGAAAAATAAGAACGTGGGACACGTCACATGAAATCGGATCCTGATTACGTGCTGAACACCAGTCGCTGAAGACTGACCACTGAGCTCTAGCCTCTAATATGGTATTGGTGACTCCCATTGGGAGTCGATCAACCTCCCGTCGAGCAGCCAGACATGAATTCCACAGTTCTGGCTGGGGATGCCAAATCTTGCCCTGCCCTTGTGAGAGAAGATCTCTCCTCAGTGGAATTGACCATGGTGCTGCAGACAGCAGCTGGATCATCTCTGGGAACCAAACTTGGTTCCTCCAGAGGGGGGGCCACGAGAAGAAGAGAGCACTTCGTTTCTCTCATCCGCCTGATAACCTGGGGTAGCAGGGCAATTAGAGGGAATACGTACAGGCGGGTGTTGGGCCAGTCGTGGGCCCACTGCTTCGAGAAATAGGTTGTGCAGTGACAGTTGTCTTCGGAGGGGAAGAGGTCGACCTCTGCCTTGATGAAAACTGATCAGATCAATTGAACCGTCTGAGGATGTAGCCTCCATTTCCCCGGAGCTACATTGTCTCCGGAATGCGAGCTTTTAGCCAAATTTGGAGGGGCCTCATATGCAATAGGCCCAAAGAAATGACTGAGGAGGCAGCGGCCATGAGGCCGAGCAACCTCTGAAAGGCCTTGAGGGGACAAGAAGTCCCCAGTTTGAAAGATGCCGCCGTTCGCTGGATAGTCAGGGAACGTTCCGGCGTAATCCAAGCCTGCATTTGCAGAAAGTCTATGATTTTACCCAGAAAGGACGCTCGTTGTCTGGGAAACAAAAAACTCTTGGATGGGTTGATTTTCAACCTTAAGCGCTCCAGGTGGTTGAGCAACAATGACCTGTGAGCGATCAGTTGCCGTTCTGAGTGAGCTAGCACCAGCCAGTCGTCGAGGTAGTTCAATATGCGGATTCCCATCTGCCTCAGAGGGGAAAGAGCCGCGTCTACGCACTTCGTAAAAGTGCGGGGGACAAGGGACAGTCCAAATGGGAGGAATGTATACTGATAGTCCATTCCCTCGAACGCGAATTTCAAGAACAATCTATGATGGGGCGCTATTTGGATGTGCAAGTAAGCATCTTTCAGATCCACAGACAGGAACCAGTCCTCGGGCCGAATTTGTGCGATGATCTGCTTTAATGTTAACATTCTGAACGGCCGTCGCATGAGGGCTCGATTCAGTAGTCTGAGATCGAGAATTGGTCTGAGCCCACCATCTTTTTTGGGAACGAGGAAGTAGTGGGGAAGTCGTGGCCTAATGGTTAGAGAGTCGGCCTTGTAATCCAAAGGTTGCGGGTTCGAGTCTCGGGTCGGCAGGAATTGTAGGTGGGGGGAGTGAATGTCCAGCGCTCTCTCCACCCTCAATACCGCGACTGAGGTGCCCTTGAGCAAGGCACCGAACCCCCAACTGCTCCCCGGGCGCTGCAGCATAAAATGGCTGCCCACTGCTCTGGGTGTATGTTCACGGTGTGTGTGTGTTCACTGCTGTGTGTGTACACTTTGGATGGGTTAAATGCAGAGCACGAATTCCGAGTATGGGTCACCATACTTGGCTGAATGTCACCTCACTAGTGGCTGTAAAAGCCTGACTCGCTGTCCGCTAAGGGTCCGCTAAGCATTTCCACGGCACCCTTTGCAAGCATTGTGCGTATTTCGGCTCGGAGAATGTGAGATTCGTTGTCCTGCACGAAGGTCTGCACCATGCTGCGGAATGCAGGTGGCCTGCAAGCGAACTGGAGCAAGTAGCCTCGTTCTATGGTCTTTAGAACCCAACTCGACACATCTGGGATGGCTTTCTAAGCCGATAGCTGGGAGGCGAGAGGTTCTATTTTTATAAATGCCATATCGCTGCCTGCATGGCGAGAACTAACATTTGTGGACATCTTCATCGAGGGCAGCTCGCCTTGTGGGGAGCTGGTCCTTGTGAGTGATTTTGCCTTTAGTAATGACTGCTCGCTGCCTGAAGGGAGAGAGCAGACATGCACGAGAGACTTCACTGATGACAGTTCGTCGCCGACAGGGGAAGAACTGACATGTGTGAGTGCAGGGAGAGGAAATTTGCTCTTTATTGTGTGTGGGTCCGCTGTCACAGTGGTAGGTTGGGGCACACACTGAATTGACGGGACGTGCCCTGTTATAACACCTCCACCACTCAGAGGCATTCGAAGGGGTGGGGAATAACTGCGAGCTGTCTTCGAGGAGATTCCGGCGTCCGCGAGAATTATCCCTCTCCTCTACCTCTCCGCACGCAGATCAGGATGGCTTCTGAGGCCCAAGGTCCAGCGTTACGCGAGGGCGGGGGCCCTGACGCTTGGGGAAGGGATAACTCTTCGCCGATCTGGAACACTGTTGAAGCCCCGGCTCCGGCTTTTGCGAGAGATGAGGCTGCGCTGGTTTTGCAGGCTGCTGAGTGCATGCTGGCTTGGGGCAGCTTGAAACAGTCGCCATGCTGGAGCGCTTGGGTAGGAAATGACGCAGAGCTTGCGACGTCTTCTGTGCCTCGGTGAAGCTCCGTAAAGCCGTCCACAGCTGGATTGAAGAGTCCTTTGGGCAAAACCGGGGAATCAAGGAAGGCCATTTTCTCCGCGTCCCTGTTATCCGAGATTGAACCATAGGTGGCGCTCCAGCACCACCAGGTTGGCCATGGCCTTGCCCACCGCCTGCGTCGCTGCGTCCGTTCGGAGCTTCGCGAACGTGCCATGATCTCGACCAGACTCGTCCAAATCACAGAGAAGTTTGGCTTGAAATACTTGGAGTACGGACATAGTATGCAGGGCTGAACCAGCCTGGCCAGCCGCTGCATAGGCTCTGTTGGCGAGTGCTGACGTCATCTTGCAGGGCTTTAAAGGATGCATTGCCATCTTCAGTCCACAGCTCGTCGGCGGAAGCAGATGTGCAGCCACCGCCTCCTCGAGAGGGGGGAGCTTGCAATACCCTTTTTCTTCAGCACCGTCAATGGTGGTGAGAGCTGCTGAGGTGGAAGGGTTTACACGCACCGAGTAAGGGGCTCGACAGGTTTTAGTGAGCTCCTCGTGGACCTCTGTCATGAACGTAGCTCGTCGCTGTCGACGGGAAGGCTGACGGCGATCTTTGAGGAACTACTCGTCGAGGAGGCCGGGGGCGGACTCTTCCAGGCCTAATTCCTCCACAGCACGCATGAGAACGGGGATCAGCTTCTGCATGGCGACGCCCAGACATGCGACGCACTCGTCATGCCCGTCCGCGTTGTGTAGAGGGTCCCTGCACGAGCTACACTTGCGAAGTGACATTTGCAACAATGCGCTTGGAATTTGCCCAGAAATTTGCTCTTTTTTATTTTTATATATTTATAAATATATTTATATATAATAGAAATTATATGAATATAAATATATACATGTAAATACATGTAAATATTTTCAAAACATATACTGTATGTGTGTGTATTTATACATAATAAATATACGCAATACACACATATTATGTAAACACAAACTTTTATTTTGGATAAAACACACCAGCTGGTATTTGACCTCAGATGGCGCATCATTAGTGTAGTGCTGAGATGATCACTCTATTAAGACATCGCATCCCGTTCCCATGCTTTTCTGACTTTTTGAGTCTTTCTCAGTGTTCATCTCTCTAGATTGTTTTATTTTATAATTTTTTATATATATTTTCCATCTCTTTTGTCTGCCAGACTAATAAACACTAATGTTAATAATTTATCAACCAGTTCAAAGTTTTGCTCTTAACGGGTTAAGTGGTTGGTTTCAAAAGTGGCACGCTTTACCTCCCGCACATGAATAAAAGATGAAGTTCACAGCTGTGGAGCAGGCGGCCTGTCAAGGCCTTTTTACCTTCTTTCATTCAAAGTAAAACTTCAACTTAGCTTGACACAACAAGAGAGATGTTTATTTGATTTTCTTTCCCTCTAAACTTCCTTCTGGTAAGACAGAAGGGTTTATAGGGTTTTATGGATGGTGTGTAAGTGCTTCGTGATGCAGTAACTCTGAACCTACACACAAATACTCTCTGATGTAGACTAGGATTGCCGGCTTTGTTTCAATGAAGCAATGAACTCATATGTCTCATTGATGTCAAGAGCATTTGTCAAACACTTGCTTCAGTGCATTACCAGTGTGTGGGTGCAACATACAGTAGATAAAAAAGCATCACATAGCCTACAGTAACAAGCATCAAAAAACACTTCAAAAGATCACAGATACAATTATCACTGAATTGCTTGATGATAGTCTTCAAACTGAAGTGATGTGATATTTTTCTGCTTTGAGAACTGATTTTTCCTCAGACCTAAACCTGACTTCAGAACAGCAGAAGGCAGAGGGTTGTTTTGTCTTCACAATTCACCTGTGCAGTTGTCCTATAGGTTAAAGGACACCAAAGATCATGTCAGCAGGTGTACAAGAGTGTGAGAATGAAAGATTAAAAATATATATAATGCAAACCAATTACAGCCTATTTGTTATTATTGTTACTTTTTTCTGAATAAATAAATAAATGTAGCATAGTAACTTAAATAGCCTTCTTTGATTGCATATGGTATTGGAATTTTACCATATTCATGTACCATAGATAACATGCTTAAAGGTACCTAAGGCAGAATCTTTGTGTGTGTGTGTGTGTGTGTGTGTGTGTGTGTGTGTGTCTGTGTGTGTTGTGCTGTTCGTCTGTTGCATTAATGTTTGATGGGAAGGTGAAGAGAGTGTGACACACCCTCGTCTCACCTCTCATCTCTCCTGTTCTATTTCAGTTATTCATGACTTGTCCTCCTTTTCTCTGTATTCTTTCCATCCTTCAGTCTGAAAGTGGAACTTTCACTGTCACAGACATCAGACCAGTGAGAATTTCTTTGTGAAGAGGGGGAAACATTTTTAGCATAAAAAAGTAATTAGTGGTGTTTGCTAAATCAAGGATTATTATTACTACTGCTCACACTTAAGGGGAAAGATTTGAACAAAGCCCTAATCCACAATAGTTAATGTGTTAGAGGTGTGCTATTAATTTTTACAATGATCTGACCTATTCTGGATGGAAGATAATTTTGTTGAAATATCTAATACCTAAAGACCAGAATATCACACAGATTTTAGATTTAGTCCATTTATTTTCATATTCACAGAGGAAAGGTTGCATCAAAAACTTTGCAATCCCTAAAATCCATGTTGTGTTTTTTTTTTTTTTTTTTGGTGTTGAATGACCATGATAAGGTTTTACTGATTTAAACCAAAAGAAATGTATATGTCAGTTCTCTATCGTGTGTGTCATGTGTTCCTGCCTACTGTGTCCTCCTCGTGTGTGCACCGTGACAGAAGACCAGACCTAACAGTAAGCGACGCCCCTTCACCCTGTTTTGTTTTTCCGTTTTTTATAGTCTTTGTTTTGGTTTCTGTTCCTGTCTGTCCCGCGGCATGGAAGTCGCCACTCATCTTTCCGCCCTAGCCTGCGTCATCTGGGTGTGGGAGTTCGGCGGGATCGCTGCGAGTCCGATGGCTGCGAGCCCTCCAGCCCGCCGGGCGCTGGAGTTATCCGCCGCCGTCCGTGGGGAAAGGCAACCCACCGTCTCACCGAGCCCGCCGTTCGCGGGAGTCAAGCTCGCCGGATCGCCGCTGACTCAAGCCCGCCGGATCGCCACTGAGTCAAGCCCGCCAGCCGCCGCTGTTTCCTTCCTGTTTCCAGGAGTGCCGGTTTTGTTGTGTTGTGCCCACAGGAACATTTTAATCATGTCATGTCGGTCGGTCTTGTCCATGGAGACTCGTCTGGGGCAGGCGGCTCTTCTTGTAGTGGCCGCGGAGGCCATTTCCAGCTGCCTGCCCCCTTGTCATGGAAGTGGAGGCAGTTGCTGAAGGACCCTGTGAGGGCCCCTGACTCCTTGTCATGCCCGGGAGAAGCCTCAGCTTCCGAGCTAGCCCAGGAGGGCTTCCTGTTCCTGTGGGCTGTCCTGTCCAGTCCTGTTCCTGTCCTGTCATGTACTGTTCTGTGTGTCTAGCCCCAGAGGGCTCCTGATACCCCCTAACTTCCCCAGGGAAATTTTGAGGGGGGGTAAAAGGGTTCCGGCTGTAGGGGCCGGGCAGAGGGGTCCGAGGCCAAGGCCTGAAGACCATCTGCCATGGCCTCCTGAGCTCCCAGCTCCAACAAGGCCTCCGATCTGTCTGTTCCGCTCTGGAGGTCCCGTGCTGTGTTCCGGTCAGTGTCTGTCCTGAGGGGCCTCCAGAGCGCCCACCCCCCCTCCCCGATGGAACTGTTAAGGCTCGGGACGAGCCTTTCGGGAGGGGGGAGTTATGTCAGTGTGTGCACTGTGACAGTATAAGCCCTTAACCTTTCCATCTATATGTTGTGGTGTAGCTTGTGGTGTAATACTGTAGCAGGCCTTCTAAAATCCACAACTACTTTGGAGTTTTGCTGATGTTCAATGTTAAGTTACTGTTTCTTGTTCCTGTTCTTTGTCCAGTCATCACCACTGATGAAGCCTATGACAGTGGTGTCATTAGCAAATTTAGTGATGGGATTTCTCTAAAAGGTGGCCATGCAATCATAGTTAAAATAGTGTGAACAATAATGGGCTTAGTACAAAACCTTGGGGGCATCCAGTGTTTATGATTAATGTCTTACAGTTGTTGGTCCCAAAACTGACAGATTGTGGTCTGTCTGTAATAAAATCCATGATCCATTTGCAAAGAGAGGTGTGCAGTTCCAGTGCAGTCAATTTGTCTGTAAATTTGGTTTAGTAACGGTATAAAAACCTGAACAATAATCTATAAATAGCAGCCTAACATAAGAATCCTTGTTAACACTTTAGTATAAGCAAATTGTAGGTCCTTCTGTTTATAAGCAAATTGTAAATGTTTCTCAAAACATTTGAAAACGATTGGAGTAAATGCTAATGAAATAATAGCAGTTGTCCTAAAACAAGTTGGTACAACAGCCATAGAAAGAGAAATATCTGTGAAAACTACATTCCTTTATAACACTCCCTGGGATTTTGTCTGTTCCTGCTGCCTTGAGCAGAGTCTTGTATGTTAGAAGAACCAAGTTTCTGTGAAGGTTAAAATACAACAGTCTCTGATTTTGCATTGTAATAAAATACTGGCTCTCAGCTCATTCATCTTATTTTTGCAATTTCGCAAGCAAAATGCTGTGGAAGAGGGGTCCAGTTTTGCATGAGTAAATATGACTAGATATCTTGCACTCCATGTTTCCCACAGCACATAGTGTGGTGTTTGTCTATCCATCAATGTCTTCGCTTAGATGTTGACTAGCTACAGTGCCTTGCGAAAGTATTCACACCCCTTAATTTTTTCACATTTTATGTTGCTGCCTTATGTTAAACTGCTTTAATTGACTTTTTTCCACATCAGTCTACACTCCATACACTATAATGGTAAAGCAAAAAAAAAAAAATTAAAAATTAAAAACTTAAATGATTCCATTGCATAAGTACTCATACCTTTATCTGGGACAGTTGGAATTTAGCTCAGGAGCATTCATATTGGTTGTAGGTGTTACTAGACTTTGAGTGAAGGTAACCTGTGGCAAATTCAATTTAATGGGTAGGATTTGGAAAGGCACACACGTCTTATTAATAGGTCCAACAGCTGATAATGCATATCAGAGCAAAAACCAAGCCCTGGGGTCAAAAGAACAGTCTGTGGAACTCAGACAGTGGTTTGTGTCAAGCCACACATCTGGAGAAGAGTTCAGAAAAACTCTTCTGAGCTCAACTGCTTCATTGAAGGGTCACAGAAGCATGTAGTCTCTGTTACCCTTAATGGAAGAAGTTTGAAACAACCAGGATTCTTCTTAGAGCAGGCCTCCTGGCCAAACTGAGCAATTGATGTAGAAGGAATTTGGTTAGAGTGGTGACAAAGAACCTGATGGTCACTCTAGTTGAGCTCGTATATGCAGATAGGAGAAATCTACAGAAGGACAAACACCACTGCAACTCTCCATCGATCTGGGCTTTATGGCAGTGTGGCAAGACTCAATCCTTTCTTCAGTGTAGACACATGCAAACACACTTAGAATTTGCAAAAAAGCACCTAAAGCACCCTCAGACTGTGAGAAATAATATTTTCTGGTCTGATGAACCTCAATTCCAGGCATCATGTTTGAAGGAAAGCAGGCACTGCTCATCACATGTAGAGTACCGTCCCAGAAGTAAAGTGTGCTGGTAGCAGCCTTATAGACAACTTATAGACAACTTTGTGAATGTCCTTGAGTGGCCCAGCCAGAGCCTGAGCTTGAACCCAATCAAATATTTCTGGAGAAACCTGAAAATGTGCGTCTGTCCCATCCAACCTGACAGAGCTTGAGAGGTGAAGAGGTGAGGTGAATAATAGCAGATAATTGCCAAATGCTGATGAGCAAAGCTTGTCGCATCAAACAAAAAAAGACTTGAGGCTAAATATTTAGGTATGAATACTTATGCAATGTACTTATTTCAGTTTTTTATTTGTAATTAATTTACAAAGTTGTGACAATTCTGTTTTTGCTTTGTCAATATGGTGTATGGAGTGTAGACTGATGTAGAAAAAAAACTAATTTAAAGCAGTTAACATAAGGCAGCAACATAATAAAATGTGAAAAAAATGAAGGGGTGTGAATACGTTCGCAAGGCACTGTAACTGTCATCAGGGGCCATGTGGATGAGACAGTCCTTAAGTTAAAGTTGGGCACAAAAAGTGTATGTTGATCTTTGTTCATATCAGTTGCATAGCTGGGCCCACCCACCTGTCAGTCAGGCCCATCCAGTCAGTTGCCTCATAAGGTAGCCTAATGAATGAAATCTGTTCCATTTATCACAATACTTAACCTTTGAAAAAACATTATTGTTTCTTGATTCTTGTTTGCCACATAATGAAGATGAAAATAAGTTAGTTATGTGAGTAGAAGTGTTTCCCCCGCACTTTTAATAAAACGTAAATTCGTCCCCCACAACTTTTTGGACAAGTGTGTTCATGTAGAGATTTTCAAGGACTAGTGCGAATAAATCTAGATTTAAATGCAAAGAGACCTGATCTATGCATGACCTCATGGATCACAAAAGCGGGGGGTGGGGGATGTGGGGTTTGGAGAGGACAACCTGGCCTGGGCTACATTTTTGTGTTGCAAACTTGCAAACATTAAAGGATTAGTTCACCCAAAAATAAAAATTATGTAATTAATTACTGACCCTCATGTTGTTCCAAACCCATAAGACCATCGTTCATCTTCGGAACACAAATTAAGATATTTTTAATGAAATCTGAGAGCTTTCTCATCCTCCAAAGACAGCAAGGGTCCTACCACGTTCAAGGTCCAGAAAGGTGCCAAGAACATCGACAAAATAGTCCATGTGACATCAGTGGTTCAACCGTAATTTTATAAATTTACAAGAATACGTTTTGTGCACGAATACTTTTTCTGTGCAAAAAACTAAAATAATGACTTTATTCAACAATTCTTCTACCCGAGTCACCATCTACACCTTTTATAGAGAGTACCATGACGTGCAGGTCAAAGCAAGCACATGCGTTGTGATACTCTCCATAATGGCGCTAGGGTGACGCGGAGGAGAAGAATTGTTGAATAAAGTCGTTATTTTGTTGTTGTTGTTTTGCACACAAAAAGTATTCTCGTAGCTTCATAAAATTACAGTTGAAACACTGATGTCACATAGATTATTTCGATGATATTAGTTCCTTTCTGGACCTTGAATATGGTAGAACCCTTGCTGTCTATGGAGGGTCAGAAAGCTCTCGGATTTCATCCAAAATATCTTCATTTGTGTTCTGAAGATGAATGAAGGTCTTAGGGGTTTGGGACGACATGAGGGTGAATAGACTCTGATGCAGCCGAAATCAAAATGAGTAATTGACCTTTGGAACTAAATAAAGATTGTATATGTTACATTATGCCAGCAGGTGGCGACCAGTGATTGTATTTGACGTCTGAATTATTCATTCAAGAGATTCATTCAATAACTCTGGACTAGTTGTCACGGTGCACACAACAGGGAGGAACAAGGAACACGGAGACGAGGATGTAACTCAAAACAAAGGACTTTAATGTCGACCTCAAGACAGGGCAAGACAGGACAAGGCAGACATCGACATCAAACACCGGGGAGTAACGAGTAGACCAGACGAAATAACACTGCACAGACAGGACTATAAATACACAGGTAAATTAACGAACACGGCTGGACAAGGGTAAACTCCTAATGACATGAAACGAACCAAATATATATATATATATATATGTGTGTTTAAATACACTCATTTATACCATTAAGAGAAAACATTTTATCTGATAGCTTAAAAAAATACATAATATATCTGGCATCTAACTAATACTTTTAGTACTGTTTTTAATATTAAAATGTATACTAGATGTAAAATGTACAATCTTACAGACTTTATGTACTATATTAACAAGAATTTGGTTCAATTATAATGCATTATAATGCCACTTCTCATCCAATGTTCCAGTGTGCAAAGAAGTGTGCTTTTCTTATCATTATGTTCTTAACACTGCTTATGATGACATGCAGGTTTATGTTCTGATTAAATGGTGGTATACAAACAGGTGTAGTTGTGTTGGCCTATTTTGAACAGCTGCATTTTAGCCTAGGGACACCTGATTTGTTGTGACCTATGTTGTGATTCCTGACTATGCTAGTGGTCAATATCCATCATATCATATTGTAGCAGTGCATATGACTGCTGAATTGTAAAAAACAAACTCAGAAATGCATAAAATAAGTTATCAAAGCCTGTAAAGACATCTTCCACTGTGTGTGCCATCTTATGTGTTTTGTTTTGTTTTGTTTTGTTTTGTTTGTTCTGGTTTGATTTCCTACAGTATTCTTGTTTATATGATAATAAAGATCTTATTTTTCCATTTAGTACTACCCTTTGGAAGCAGTAAAATCTGCACACACAATTTTGTGTGTGTATAAGGGTGTGTGAAAGTGTTTCTGTACACTGTTTAGTGTTATCGTGACCAGGAGTATGACATAGTGAGGAAGTGTGTGTGCTAAATGACTGTCATGAGCTGTAATACAGACTGTCAAAACAGAGTCAGCCAGTGCAAAGGAGAGAAAGACAGAGATGAGGAAAATGAGAGAGACATAAGAGAAAGACAGACAAAGAGACAAAACAACATAAAATGATAGGAATCATATAAATTTAAATATAAGTAGAGCCATACTCTACTATATCCTCATCATGTGCATCCATTAGAAATGCTGTGCTGTGTTTATGTTTCTTCTAATGGAAATCATCAGGCTGAAAAGACAGAAGATGCAGTGGCAGGTCTGATGATCTGATGATCCTCCTCTTTGATTTCCTTCGGGTTTCATGAACACTCTGTCACGTCACCCACATCTGACAGACTCTTGTTGTCCTGATGAGAGGGTCATAGCGACCACCTTCAGACCACAGACGCAGCAGCCCTAGTGACAGCTTCATCACACACACGCACGTACACGTTCCTCCCAGCAGTCTTTGTTGCAAGCATCTGCTTCTCCTGGTGATTAATTGCAATTAGCAGTGAAGTTGAAAGCCCGTGGAAGAATGAAGCACGCAGAAGACACTTCCTGATTAATGAGGGACAGCGGCTGTCAGAGGGCCACTACAGCTTGGGTGTGTGTATGTTTACTGCTTCTTGTTTTAAAGGTTTGTTCTTCTTTTAGCATGACAGTATGAATCTCCACAGGAAGAAACATGACAAAACTAGAGAGCGAGAGAGAGGTTGAGTGCAAGCTCGGGGGGCTGATTAAATTTGGAAAGTAAAATTGCTAATTGACCGTTATTAATCAGAGCAGAGCAGTGTGTGTTTGCCTAATACTCCAGCAGGGGGGTCATGGGGCACATTTCAGAGTTGTTCATTTTACTGATCTCAAATGAAGGGGTCTCTTTTGTGTAAATTTTAGCTAATGGTAGAACAACAGAGCACAGGTTAATATGAGAATGGCTCATTCAAATTTTCTGTCTAACAAGTATATGCAGCCTTGGTGCTAAATGTCCATTATATTTTCTTTTAATACATTACGACTCAATTCCCTTTTGAAAATTGTGACTATCCTCGTTTTTAAAGACCTTACTTCTGGAAGGATACGGTCGCCTACACACTATAGTCTGACTAACTGTTGTCATTTTTGATGCATTTAATTGACACAATGTTGGTTTTGATGGGTTTTGACCCTGTGTAACCTGCAGGAGGTGCTACACAGAGCATCGTCAGAATTATTGGTACCCTTAGTAAATATAAAAAAAGAAGGCTGTGAAAATAACTCTGCATCATTAATTGCTTTGATCTTATACTTTTAAAATGTACAAAATATAATCATTCATTGGGGAATAAGAATTTAAAGGGGGGTTAAATCTCATTATCAAATAAATGTTTTTTCTCCAATACACATTGGCCTTTTTGCAACCTCTTTTTGCCAAGATAACAGCTCTGAGTCTTCTCTTGTAATGCCTGATGAGTTTGGAGAACACCTGAGATCAGAGACCATTCCTTCAGACAGAATCACTCCAGACCCTTCAGATTCCCAGCTCTATGTTAGTTCTTCTCCTCTTCAGTTCACCGGCATTCATTTTCTATAGGGTTCAGGTCAGAAAACTGGAATTGCCATGGCAGAAGCTTTGTTTTGTGCTCAATAACCCATTTTTGTTTTGATTTTGATGTTTGTTTGTTTGATTATTGTCCTGTTGAAGGATCCAATTTTGGCCCATTATAAAATTTCTAGCAGAGATAGTCAGCTTTTGATTTATTTATCTGTTGGTATTGGATAGAATCCATGTGTCATTTGTCTGAACAAGATGTCCAGGGTCTCCAGCAGAAAAATAGGCCAACAACATTAAAGATACAGCAGAATATTTAATTATACATATAAGGTAGGCCTACTCTTTTACCCTTGTGAACCAAACCCATCTTGAGTGTTTGCTGGAGTGTCATCTGAACACAGACCCCAGGCCTGTTTGAAGTTCCAGTAGTGTCTGACAGCTGAATATGCTGGAGTTTGTTTTTGGATAAGAACATTTTTCTTGTTTTTTTTTTTTTTTTCTTGAAACGCTCCCCAACAACATGTGGTGATGTAGGTGCTGTGTTTTTTGTTGTTGTTGTTGTTTTTTTGTCTTGGGGCTTTCTGACCCTGAGATTCAACTATGCTCCGCAATCCTTGGAGAGTGTTTGGGCACTCAAACTTTCCTTCTGGCTTTGCTTTAAGACAATATACACATCCTCTTCTAGGCAGATTTCTAACATTTATGTTGATTGGAGCTTCTTAATTATTGCCCTGATAGTAGAAACAGGAATTTTCAGCACTTTAGCTTTCTTGCAGTCACTTTCTAATTTGTGAAGCTCAACAATCTTTTGCTGCACATCAGAAGTATTGTTACGTTACGTGCACCAGGGAAGGCAGGAAACGGGGATTTCCGTGAAAATAGGCTTTAATGACACAAAGGTTCCAAAAAACAAAGTTCTCAACACCAACATAACGTTAAGACTCGACAAACATGATCACAAATCTGAATGCTTATAAAGAAAACGGAAACAAAGGAGTGAACGAGATAATGACAAAACACAGGTGAACGGACTTAACCTTAAGTAACTACTAAATAACTAATGAGGAAAACCGGAACAAAACCAAATAAGGGAAAACAGGAACAGATAGATGAAACAGAAAAACACCAAGCTGAAGTCCCAACTTCTAACATTACTCCCTCCTCCTGGAAGGCGCGTCTCACGCCGCAACATTTCCACCGGGGGGGGGGCCTCCAGGGTGGGTCAGTCGAGTCCAGTGGCCATGGCGGATCAGGGGAATTTGGCGACCATGGCGGATCAGGGGAGTCTGGTAGCCATGGTGGGTTAGGGGACTCCAGTGGCCATGGCGGATCAGGGGAGTCTGGTAGCCATGGCAGATCCGGGGACTCGGGAGACAGGAGATTCGGGAGGACACGGCGGGACTGGAGACTCGGGGAGCCATGGCGGGATTATTTTTATGGGAGCCATGTGGCTATCCAAATTTATTGGATAGCCACTATGGTTATCCAAACCTAGGCTATGTAGCCCCTCCCAAAAAAAGTCTTGGGAAAGTTCCCCTCTGGTGGAGTGGTCTCTGTGGGGCACCCTGGAGGAGCGGGCTCCGTGGGGCGCTCTGGAGTCGTGGACACTTGAGGGCGCTCGGGAGGCACGGACACTTGAGGGCGCTTGGGAGGCGCAGACTCTTGGAGGTGCTCAGGAAGTGCGGACTTTTTGAATGAAAGATCAAATGGCTAAATAATGCAGATTTATTTTTACACCCATTTTGATCATATTTACCAAGGGTACCAACAATTCTGACCACGACTGTATACATCAGTCACTTGCTCAATCACAGGTTAAAAAAAAAGAAGAAGAAAGACTAATATCAAACACAACTTTAAATGACAGAACCTCTTTGATGACATTCAGGGACTTGTTTAATTGAATACAGTTAATTAATAAAATAGCTTTGTGGTGCTATAAAGCTGACCTGATGTCAGATGTACGTCTGAGAGCCCAGAGACAAAAGAAAGCATTATGTATAAAAATGAGATATAAAAGAAAGCATTATGTATTGGGAAATATCACAGAAGAATCCCTTGCTACCCTGATATATTACACAGTGTGCTAAATGATATACTGCCAGAACTGTGTATAGTACTGCAGCTTGTGACAGTGTTTATGTCCCTTAGTGCAGTATTTGGTGTTTACAGCTCAGTGAAGGTTTGAGTGATGGGGGATGGTAGGTGAAGTTAACCTTTACCCTCTCTCTGAATGTAGACAACACTTATTAGCTGGGCAGCAGTCTCTGCTGATTTATCACTGCGACACCACTCTGTGGGTTACGAGGTTGAGTCAGAGGTCAGAGAAGTAAAGCGGGTTTAAAGGACTCACTGGGTCAGGTTAAGGGTCAGTCAGATTAGCATGCATTTGTGCAGAGATGGGTAGCGTACAGAGAAACACACAGGTTAAAGGTTCCTCTTTTTTATAAGGACCTTTACTGACCTCCTTATTTTTTTGTTCTCACAACTCACACATCTGACATATGGAAAGAAAGTAAGAAAGAAAGAAAGAACATGTGTCCACTAGGGGGCAGCAGTCAGTCCTAGACCCACTTTTTTGAGATGCAGACTACTGCAAATGGATCTACTGCCAAAATTGGTACATATTTATGTGCATTTGAAGAACCAATTATCTGTGGTGGTACAGTGGTGAAATTAGATAGTACTACCATGTTGGTACCATGTCCTCTAAGGCTGGTGTAAGATTTTATGAAATTTTGAGATATTTTGCTTAGTTTAGAGCAGGGGTGTCAAACTCAGTTCCTGGAGGGCCGGAGCCCTGCAGAGTTTAGATGCAACCCTAATTAAACACACCTGATCCAGCTAATCAATTCTTTCAGGCTTATTTGAAAACTACATGGTTTGTGTGTTGGAGCAGGGTTGGAACAAAACTCTGCAGGGTTTGACACCCCTGCTTTAGAGGGTGTGCCCTTTCTCAGAGTCTTTCATGTTATCTTTCACCACAAAAAAGGAACCAAAGGATGACTCAAGAGTATACAAGCAAAGGTTTGTTGTTAGTCATCAGAACACCAGCTCAAGACAAACAATGACACTCCCATTACTGTACTTAACGTTACAACAACTGTACATCTTGGTTTTTAGAGACAGAAAAACCTCTCAGAAATGTTTCTCAGAAATCGCTTACTGCACCTTTAATACAAATTACAATTGTTAGTTCATACCTCCATTTTGAGTGTCATTGTTTGTCTTGTTCTGAGTTCTTAAGGAAACAGTTTAGGGCTACAATTTTGTAGCCATTTGAGCCCATAGTGTGAAGTGTATTCCATATGTATTTTCAGGTATGCATGTCTTAGTCTTAGATTTATCTTTGAGAATTTGATGTCTTGTGTTGAGTATCTCTGATTATGTCATTGGTGTGATATGTTTACCTAAAAATACATTCTTTACGGGTGTTTAACTGTAGTTTGAATTTTGTACTGCTTTGCATTGTGTTTTAGTGTTAATGGAAATGTCCATAAAAATTGATAATGTCCTGGCATCCTTTTTCTAGTGGATGTGTAGCCCCCAGCCAATAATGACGTGCAGGTTTTCTGCGTTTGAAACTGGGGAAGTTCCACTAAATTCTCCTGTCTCGACACAAAAACGATTGACTAATGTTACTATTGCCTTATTGACTGCTATTTGTAATAGCAGTTGAGCTGTGTAGTGTTCTCAGGGGACGTGCACTTCTGGTGATGTTTTGTCCGCATGGAGGGGCCAAGTTGGAATTTTGGAAGTTTACATTAAGTCCTGCACAGTGTACCTTTAAAGGGGTCATATGATGTTGCTAAAAAGAACATTATTTGGTATATTTGGTGTAATGCAATGTGTTTATGCGGTTTAAGGTTAAAAAACACTTTTCCACATACTGTACATTATCGTTGCTCCTCTATGCTCCGCCTTTCGGAAACGCGCCGATTTTTACAAAGCTCATCATTCCGAAAAGTGAGGTGTATGCTGTTTGACCAGCTATCAAGTGCGTTGTGATTGGCCGAATACTTCAATTCGGAAATGTTACGCCCCTTGCCATATTGTGATGCCGTGTCCCGCTGCGACGACACAAAAACAATAAAAATCCATTACAAACGAGGCATTTGTTCCCACACAGTGATGTAGACACGTGGGGGCGTGTTTGAATGAGCCGTTTTAGGAAGGCGTGGTCGAGTCTTAACTTTTATAAAGAATATATCTTTGTGTCTGAGACTTATCTTTTTAGGGATCTTATCTATGCAACGAACAGCTTGTAACACTCCAAAGAGAAAGGAAAACTTGAAATCGCATCATATGACCCCTTTAAGAAACCGTTCCTAAGCACCACTGTAACAAGAACAGTAATATACAATACATGCATAAGACATGATTTGGAACTCTGGGTCATACAGAATTTATGTATCCTTAATACCAGTTTTACAGAACTTTACAAGTGGGAGACTTTTAATACATCACTTTACAATAGTTCACCCAAATATGAAAATTCTGTCACATTTTATTTTGGAGACTAATTCTCACTAATAACTAACTACTGAATGACTTTTGCCTCAATAAATTCCTTATAACTGCTTAGAAATAGGCTAGTTATTAATGTAGTTGTTAAGATTAGGTATTGGATAGGATTAAGGGATCTGGAATATGGTCATGCAGAATAAAGCATTAATACAAAGTATATGCTTTATAAGTAGTAATACACAGCCAATATGCTAGTAATATGCATGCTAATAAGCAACTGGTTAATAGAGAAAATAGGTTAGGTCCCCAAACTAAAGTGTTACCGAAAATTTTGTCATCAATTACGCACCCTTGTTCATGGTTAAGAACTCAAGTGTACTGCACTTGTTTAGGTGGATATGCTATTTCCCACGTAAATAAATTTCATCATGTATTAAATAAGTTGTTTAATGTGTTTTTTAAGAGGTATCTGTGGAAGGGCCAGTGTGTATGCTATTGATTCCTCTGTGTTCCTCTCTTCTTCCTGACCCACTCCTTCTATGGTTTATTTCTGTGCTTATGTGTGGCTGTCACAGCAAACGTAATACAAAGAAAATTGGAGTGAAGATGAGCAAAAAATGTGTTTGACCTTTCACACACACACACACACACACACACACACACACAGAGAGAGAGAGCATCAGCCTTCCAGCAGTGCATATATTGGTAAAGCATGCATTACAGCAGAAACGACTGCTCCACTTCACCCTGTGTGTGTTTGTTGTATGTGTGTGAATGGCAGCAGATGCCTCTCTGGGCATAAAGCCCAGGAATGTGACCGCTGGAGTGGGTAATGGCTGACCTCTGACCCCAAGCGGCTGTGTGGATCTCTCTCTATGATGACAGGGTCATTTCTCACTCTCACAGCCATAAACACACACTCACTGGAGGAGTCTGTTGCTATTTTACATTGAATAGAACACTATAGGGTGTGTGCACTCTTAACATCTCTCTTTTTTATTACTCTTTGATTTTGGTTGAGGTTGATTTGCTCAGTATTCGTTTTATCACTTATCACACTGTTGCGTGGTTTCAAATATAGCAAGCTGCCTTTTGACTTGAAGACTGTTGCCAAATGCAGTTTTCATAATAGATCATTTTTGCCAAATATTAAAGGGATACTCCACCCCAAAATGAACATTTTGGCATAAATGAATGCTTTATGGATATGATGATCATGGATATAGTAACACTAAGTCGGGGGTGGGGGGGGGATTAAAAAAGGAAAGAAAAATAAAATGGTCACTCATTCAAAAATATTAGTTTAATTAATTTGAGAAAAAAAACATTCAAATACAACTAAAATTTTGTACAGCAAAACCAATCAAATGAACCCTGTTTTGTTGAACAAACAGAATTAATGGAAGTTAATTAACTGAATTAAGTAAAGGCCAATAAAATTAGTCTTATCATAGGACCTTAAATGAAACTCTTTCAGTTAACTATTATAAGCGTCACTCTTCAATACAATCGAAAGCACAAAAACTCTAACATATCAGTAACTGTTCTATATCTTTTATTTTTAAATATTCAGTGGTGGAAAAAGTACACAAATTTCATATGTACAACATCAATCAAGTAAAGGTTGTCCAATAAAAAACTACTAAAGTAAAAGTACGAAGTATCTAGTTTTGAAAATACTTAAGTTTAAAAAAAAAGTAAAAGCAAAAGCAAAAACAAAAACAGTAAGTTCAAATCTATTTAAATCTTATCAAATGGAACTCAACCGTACCGAAACAATCACACGTACTGTGCTTATAATGTAAAGCCAGAGATGAATTTAATACTGAAGTTATTTAATACTGAAGATATTTACTGAAAAGAAAAAGTCATAGTCAAAAGATTCACAATACCATGGGCACATGATTTCTATGAAATTTATTCTAATTCTGTTCTATATCTTATTCTATTCTTAGAAACTGCCTTTAAGGTAACCATATAATAGGAGTGTCAAAGTGAATGGGTGGAACACTTATTGTTGTGTTTATCACTGGTTAGAGCGTAGTGAGCAAGCTCGTCAGCACTGCGTGGGAGGCCTGTCCTGCTCTGCTCTCACACTGCAGCTGACAGACCATAGTTGATTAATTTCAACATTTACTCTCCCAATCCAGACCAATGCAGTGTGCTCTGGGAGCTAGAAGTCCATAGTACAGTTTATTTTATCAACAATATAGTCTCAACACAACATAATTAAGTTAATTTCTGTTTTACAGATTTAAGTGGATTTAATGTAATGTTGTAACCTACAAATCTATCTTGCTACATGTGAACAGTGTTGATTCCCTGGTAGAATGCCATTATACAACTTATCCACACAAATACACATCAGGTTAAGAAACACAGATTTAAGTAACAAACCAGCCTCTGTGAGAGTGAGAGAGAAAGAGAGAGATGTTGTGGAATGATACAACATAGAGGCTGGTTAGCAGGGGTGTCATGCACAATTTTAAATGGGAAACAGTCATGGGTCGCTTGGTACCCTCTGTGAGCTAAGACATGAGCATTCAAGGTTATTGGGGCTTAAATCCCAACATGCATACATGTATTTATTTGTTTGTTTGTTTGTTTTGTTTACATCATGAATTAATAACCATGGATTTTTATTTTATGGAAAAGATTAACATTTTAATAGTAAATCCTTCTATACTTCTTCCACAGGGAAAGAAAGTCAAACAGTTTTGGAAAGCCATTGGTGTAAGTTTACGATCACAAATTTTCAGTTTAAAGCAATTTTTACATAGGCCTATAGTAAAATTCAATGATGATATTTTTGGAAGTGGTATTCAACAATTGCTAGAATCAATCAATCATCAATCAGTCAATCAGTCATTCAATCAATCAAAACACATACGTTCCATACAACAGAAATACATTTTAATTCTAATTTTACTTGTTTATTTCAATAAGTACGGAAGAAGAAAATAAATTAATGAATGAATTGGCGAAATTCATCTGAATTTTAATAATATGCTGGTTAGCTTCTCACATGTACACACACTAATGTGATGTGATGCATTGGAAAAAGTTTTTATTGTAGTCATCACAAAAGTCAAGTTGAATTTTTTTTTCTTTTTCTTTTGACTTCTACCCTGACCACCTGCTCCCTGCAGTACAAGTTAAGCCTAAGGCCTAAGCTTAAGATCAGCCACAAATCTGCCCCATCCTGAAGACACTCATAAACCCAATGACCCCTGGCCTTCCTGTCTGACTATGTCTCTCTTTTGGTCTCTGCTGATATCATAATTCTATCTTTTTTGACCTTTTACATGTGATAAATCACAGGCTTATATTTGCTTTCTGTAAATCAATCCTGCTTCTCACACATATACATCTTCAAACTCACCTCTGATTACAAATTTATGAGTATGTCTTTATCTGAGCTGGTATGGTATTCCATTCAAATCAAACAAACAAACAAATAAAACAAAATAAAAAAATTGGTTTCTTAATCGAAACTGGCCCTGTTAATAATAATTTGTGAAAATAATTAAATTTGTCAAAGTTATATATATTTGTATATGTATCGCACTTTACAAAATGCACAGAGCAATAGAGTATGTATTCAATAAAAATAAAAATCGATGTACAAATTTTACATAAAAAAAAATGTATTCAGTGTCTGAATTGTAAATTAATTACCAGTTCATTACAAATGCATTTGATGTATACTAATTAATTGTTCAGTACTTTACGTGTGATGGCAG
Organism: Barbus barbus; assembly: GCF_936440315.1. NCBI lineage: Eukaryota > Metazoa > Chordata > Actinopteri > Cypriniformes > Cyprinidae > Barbus > Barbus barbus. Next base: position 9,772,247 of record NC_136750.1, read on the forward strand.
TGTTATAAATCTAACTTTGTTTTGACCTTATTAAGTTTTTGATTGATCTGCGTATGTAGTTTTAATGAACTGATAATTCATTTATAATTAAGGCATTGAATAAAAAATAAATAAATAAAATAATATGAAACATTGTCTGTTATTAGCTTAGGCCTATGTGTATTTTCATTGAACACATTATCCAAATCAGGTGGCACCCTAGCTCAGAAAGCCTCAGGAAGCTCTCCCCATGTTTGCCCAATATTTATGCTTGCTCTTTTTTGTCTGTCTTTCTGTCTTCTGTTTTCACCTTTTTTAAATTTTCAGCCATACAGGTGCTGATTATCTCATAATTTCTGCTGTTAAAGCATAATAATAAGTGTGTTCCATTGAAATGTGTTATTCGCATCACCAAACTACACTATGCTACTAGCATATCTACAGAGGTGGCAGCCAGTGAACATGAGGATTTTATCTAACATTTGGTGAAATACTCCAGACCATACAAAAAATTTAATTGAGCTTCTCCACACATGCACAGAGCAATATCCACTTGATGACGATCCCTGAAACATGATGATGATCCCTGAGACGCTCCTAAATCACACAAAGAATGGGCTTTATAAACAACTTCCTGGAGAAGAAAAACCTGGGGATTGATGGTGTGGACATGACCTTTTGAGGCACCGTTGATGAGAAACCTCATTGTTAAATGCTGGGACACACCAAGGTGACAGTCGGCCATCGGCCAGTGGCTGGCCGTCATCGAGCGTCTGTCTAGTTAGTGTTTGTGGTGTTTTCCACATATCGGTTCTCAGCGGCAGTTTGTCTGATTCAGCATGTTGAATTGCCATCGGGGCCGTTGGTGAGAATGAGAATTCTGATTGGATATTCAGTTTTGCGAATGAGTCAGTGCACGAGAATTAAAGTGAAATCGATGAAAGCAAGCAGGCACAGAATGCATGTGCTTGTTTGCGGTAGGGTTGGGGGAAAAAAATCGATTCACCTAACTATTGCTATTCTTTTTAAAACAATTTAAAAATCGATTGGTTTATCTCAGAATCAATTTATATTTAATTATTTTACTTTTCCTTAGAGATGTTGGGGAGACGTTACCAATTTATTCCAACAGAGGACGAAATGTTTAGGTGTGTTTGACTTGAAGCAGCAATAGGAGCCATCTGCTCTCTGTAGCTCTTGTGGTGCTTTGATGTCATACAACGATCAGTCTGCACCAGAGATTATCTTACTATAGGGAGATGAGAGGGTCTGTATTACTTACTATTGGAGAAAGCGTAAAGCTAACTTGGATCACGTGTGCCTTAATAACCAATCACATTACAGCCTTGATGTCATTGAATTCAGTCAGAGTTGTACGACAGTCAGGATTATGGTACTTAAAATTTTCTTGGTTCAATGTACTTTAAAATATACACTGGGCATGTGTATGCTTCTGAAATAAAAGGTCAGAAAGATGTGATGCATTGTTTTTGTTAAAGGGTTAGTTTACCCAAAAATGAAAATTCTGTCATTAATTACTCACCCTCATGTCATTTCAAACCCGTAAGACCTTCATGAATCTTCGGAGCACAAATTAAGATATTTTTGATGGAATCTGAGAGCTGTCTGACCCTGCATAGACAGCAATACAACGAAAATGTTCCCAAGTCCAGAAACGTAGCAAGGAGATCTGTAAAATAATATGTGAATATAATATGATATGTTTCCTATATTGTTGTGATTTGATCTGAACGAAAACAATGTATCCGTGTGACGCAGCTGACACAGAACAGCATAAGCTGTTTACGTCCAGTGAATACTCTCCAAAATGGCGCTAGGGTGACGTGGAGGAGACGAATTGTTGAATAAAGTCATAATTTTTTCTTTCTTTTGCGCACAAAAAGTATTCTCGTAGCTTCGTAAAATTGCGGTTGAACCCCTGATGTCACATGGATTATTTTACCGATCTCCTTGCTACGTTTCTGGACTTGGGAACATTTCAGTTGTATTGCTGTCAGATTCCATCAAGCATATCTTAATTTATGTCCCGAAGATGAACGAAGGTCTTACGAGTTTGAAACGACATGACGGTGAGTAATTAATGACAGAATTTTCATTTTTGGGTGATCTAACCATTTAATATGGCTCATACAGTCTATTTAAGGGTATGATCAAGTATTTTCCATTGTCTAGTCTTTAATAAGCAAACAAAAATAAATTGTAATATCGAATTGCAATAGTTATATAATAAACTTAATTATCGCTAGGGTTGCAAAAAGGTGGAAATTTACCAGAAATTTTCCACTCCTTTGCAACCCTAATTATCGCAATATTTATTGAATCCACACACAAGTATCAGGATAGTATTGAATCGGTAGATTAGCGTATCGTCCCAGGCCTAGTTTGCAGTAGTCTGTAGTCTGCGTGGCTTATTGGTCCAGATACAACCAACGTGAGGCAAAAACATCGTCAGATTTTGTCACTGCTAGTTCTTTGAAGTTGGCTTGGTGGCATGAAACAGAAGTTAGAGTTTTGACTAACCTTCTTTATTGTGACGTATATGCGAGTGAAACAGTTTCTCAAGCAAAAAATTAATGTAGGGTGTGACTTAATTGACTTAACCAAACAATCGGTTAGATCACTGGATTGTTGTCATTTGCTAACTGCAAACTCATTGCTAACTCATTTGAGTGACAGGTTGCTGGAAACAGGTTATAGTCTCATCCTCTTTCCAGTGCACATATAATCAAAGAAGAGGTATTGTTGCAAGGTGGAGGAGACATAATTTGGATAAAAGATTATGAGGGTAAATAAATAAAAAAAAGAAAAAATCATGCTCTGATTAATCATTTATAATGAACACTGCAATATTCAATATTAACCAAATATATATATTCCAGAAGGAAAGGATAATCAAGGATCGGGGGGCCTGATCATTTTTGTGGTACCCCGGGCTATTACCTAAAAAAGCTTACATCGAGAACATTTATCAAATACTAATAAAAACATTCGGATGCTCTGTTTACACAACCTTTACATAACGTTAGCTAATGCCTTTGGAACATTTCCTATTAGTTGCAGTTTAGTTATGTGTCAGGGGTCACAAGGAGTGGAGGGTATTGAGCATTAACTCTGATGTGTTATTTAAAGAGTGCCCTGTAACCCTGTGCAGGGCAAATGAGCTGCTTTAGACGACCCTCAGAGAGTACTCCGCAGCGAGGGGTTGAGGGCGGGGGTCTTTGTGATGAATGGATAGGGGGAGCGAACCGATCTGGCAGGAATGCAGAGACTCGAGTTGTAGTCAGGGAGGTTGTTATAGCTGGCAGAGCACACCGCCGAAGAATGCATCATGAAAGAGAGAAGTGGAGGAGATACACTTATAGATAATAAAAGAACGAGAAAGGAGGGGAAAGTGAACAAAGAGGGAGAGAGAGAATGAATGTGGGGGAGGAGATGTGTGTGCTGCTGCTGGCTGAACAAGGAACCAATTAGATGATGCGCTCAAGCGAGCTGCAGGCAAAGCACTCAAACCACCACATGGCTGCAGTAATTAGTGACCGCTGGTCAAAGGTCAAACACAACTGTACCGTACATCAGGATGGGGAAGAGATACACACTCAGAAATATTGAGGGAGTACAGTATACACATAGATAGACATCAAACACTGAGGTGCCGTTGTTGTTACAATTATCTGCTCAGTACAGTGTGCTTGTGTGTGTGTGTGTTTGTGTGTCTGCGTGCATGTGTTTGGATAGTAAAACACACTAAGTGATGTCTTAAAGAAAATGTTAAAATCCAGAAAGCTTTGTGTCCAGGTTAGGTTTAGAGGTAGAGGGAAAAAAACAACAACAAAAAAAAAAACAGACATCAATGGAAAGACACCACCATGATAGAAAAACTGTGTCTGCGTGTTAGTTGATGGATTTGTGTAGCGATAAACTCTATCTCCAGCTATTTAAGACCTTAATTCTGATTAAACGTGAAAGGAAGTGCAAGGAGTGTAATGACGACACTGCTGATGGAGCAAGTTCAAAAGAGCAATCATGTGGAAAAGATAACAGTTTGAGATAGTGAAACAGAGGTAGATAAAAATATGTGTGTGCATCATCCATATTTTGTAGGGAAAATGCACAGAATGCAATTTTTTCCACATGCAGTGTTACCAAAGCACCATGACATTCACAAAGAAAAAAAATCTTAATAATTGCTAATAAATTGAGCTAATAAATGTATTATTGTTGCTGATAAAGTGACACTTCCTTTGTATGCCATGTTGAATTTTTGGGTGAACTATCCCTTTAATGCATTTGTCTATGGTAAGGATCTGTCTTTGAGATATTCTGAGATATGCATTTTGTACTAGCTGCTTTTGATTGGTTGATGTGGATTTGGTTTTTTTCAGCAGTGCTTGCTGGCGTTAGTGGGGATTGTGAATTACAGAGATTTTATGGCTCAGTGCTCGGCTTCTAGGTTTTAAGGGCTTTTCTTTGTAGTATGTTAGGAGAGCTTGATTTAAGAATGAGCCAATATCCTAAATCATATCTTGATTTAAGGTATGAGCCAGTGAAAATGTTGTCATTATTTACTCACTGTCTTCTTGTTCTACTTGTATGTCTTTCTTGAAATCAACACCAATATAACACAATGCTCTTTTCAATACAATAAGATCCCGGCACATAGACTCCAGGGCTCGACATTAATGCTTCATTAATGCCAGACAACCAACCTGATAAAAATATCAGTAAAATAACTAGGCAATCACCAAATCGCAAGTATTATTCTGATTTTATTACATTTAGAGTAGGTGGCGAATAGTGGATATAGCTACTGTATATAATGCATAAAGCACTGCTGTAGGAAAAATCAAAACGCAACACAAAGAAAGTCAGAATGCAAAAATTTAAAATGAAAAGTTTTTATATTTAAAATACTGTTAGTTAGGCAACATCACACAGCGTTTTCACCATTACGACTGTTTAGTAGTTCAATAAACAGTTCAATAAGCAAGTTCAGTCACTTACATTGTAGGCGGAACCACAGCAACCAGCCGATTCATTGCTGAATGATTCCGTGTTTTGAACGAATTGGTTGAGTCAAAGTTTCATTAGCCCATGCATAAACATCTGATGATTCAGCCGTTTGAATGAATCGATTGAATGAACAACTCAGTGACTCACTTATTAAATGCTCACTACTGGCACTTACTGGCATTTTAATTTAGCTTAAAAGTATCATTTCCACCATCATTTCTTGTTTGTATATTAAATTTTTTTTAAAAAAATCTCATGACATTATTCGGTGCAGTTGTATTTTTTCATTGTAAATGCTTTAATTTGATGATGTATAGCTAACACTAATCACATTATTATAACTGAATTTATAGATTAAATGTTAGAATTTGAAATTAAAGATGAAGTATTAATGAGTTAGGGAGAAAATGCCCTCTATAAAAGCAAAAAATGCCCTTGGATTAAATATAAAAAACATGCAGCTTTATATGTCACAGCTGATAAAAAACTGATGAGAATATTGCTTCAGAATAAATCATATTTGCAAAAAAAATAATAAGAATAAAGTAAAAAAATAAATAAATAAATAAATAAAATTGTGTGTATATATATATACACATACATCTAGATTTTAAATTTTTATATTAATTTATGTGTACACAACAATTACAGTAGATATTATTAATTTTAGTATTTAAAATATATATATATATATATATATATATATATATATATATATATATATATATATATATATATATATATATGACACCATAGAGGCCCCCACATATCATATCCCAATTTAACCCCTGAATAAAACTATATCGACAAGAAACTATGGAAACTATGTTTAAAAAGGAAAAGAGTCCTGATGGTGTTAAAATTTTATTCATCAGATTACCTATGATCCTTTAGGCTCCTGTGAATTTACCTGCTGTGAGTGTAATGGTATCCTTTAACAGGTCTGTTCCGTCTATTTATTTTTAATATGCGTTGGAGTGCTGTTTGCCGGGAGATTGAGTCTCATATCTGAGCTGACATATGGTAACATGGCTGTGTGCATTCTGCAAACATTTCATTTGTTGACAAACGCTGCATGTTTTTTTAAGGCAAAGCGTGTGCGTTTGCGCATATGTGCGTGCGTCAGAGTGAACTGCTCATCGCTGGGTGTTGTGGGAGTGTCAGTGTTTGTGTGCGCTTGTATGTGTGTGAGCGTGTTTGGTGCCGCATATGTGTGAGAGCGTCCCACTGCTTGGAAAGTCAACTGCACGGTTTGCCAGCTGGCACTGTGCCCCGTTGGCAGGCCGCTCGGTTAGAACAGCGTGCCTATCTTGATCAGGCCACCTGTCTTCACTGTGAAGGCGTGTGGCAGAGCTCACTGAGGAGAGAGGAGGAGGAATCTGCTAAAGCAGCCGGAGAACAAAGAACTGGCACTGGGCACTGCCCTCCACAGCAGGACCCTCTTGCAGGAGATCAGCACTGGTTCAGAGAGGAAACGCTGCTGTGTTTTAACTAGAACTTGAAATTTTTTATGAATGAGTCTCGACATTGATTTTTGTTCTCTGTTTTTTTGAAACACATTCCTTAACAAAATGTAGTTCTTTATTTTCATGGTATGCCCACATAATTTCTTTATTATGCCCATATGATTTCTATTTATTTAGGTTGCATCCGTTCTAATAGGCTTTACTAACAAATGCAGGATGTGTTAGTATAGGCCCGAATGCCTGGCTGTGTATAATGGGGATTTGTATTTGGAAGGGTTGATGGCTGCCTTTGTCATAAAAAAAGTCAAAGCATGTAGTTCTTGTCAGTGTGTTAACAAGCACCTGCTCAATTATTCAGCGCTGCATGTGTGTGTCTCTAGAGTGAGTCTGATTCAATAATGGAGGAGCCCGTCTTTGACCAGCAACACATGTCATTCAAATAAGCACAGGAAATTAGATTTGGGTCAGCGCTCAGTTGGAGTGGATGTGAAATAAGACAGATAATATGGACAGGGAATGAGAAATGGTCAGTACAGTAACGCTAATGAATTGTTGATGTTATTCACCATACAGCATAGTTTTGAGTGCCTTATTATATATTAGACTATTAAATGAAAATTATCTCATCATTCACTTACCCTCAAATAGTTCCAAACCTGTATGAATTTATTTCTTGCTCTTAACACAAAATAAGATATTTTGAAGAATATGGGTAACCTGAGGGTGAGCATACGATGACAGAATTTTCATTTCTGGGTGATCTATAACTTTAAGGAAATAGTAGTAACACACACATTGTAATACTACAATAATAATGTGAATTTTTATGGACTTATTTTAATTAAAATGCTAATTTATTAAGCAATTATGACTAAATTAATAGCAAGTAGGTAATCAAATATCACGGCTAACTAAAAACTATTAACTATTAATAAATCCCTTTGATAAGCCCTACCACAACTTTTTATTTCAGCAGGAAATATGTTAACACAGGGAAGAAAGCTTCACTTGTCAAGCCATTAACCTATAGGTTACATGTGAATACAATATAAATAGTTTTAACTCCACAGTAAAGGAAAGAAATGAAAGCAAGAACATGTGATTGAGTGAGGCATTCTTCTCATTGACATGGGTGTGTGTGCCTCTGAGGTCAGAGGTGACAGAATATTAAAGGCAGTTTCTGTCTAATTACATTGGCTGAGTCTTATAGTTTTTATAGGCTTAAGGTTTACCTTTGACCTCCTCCTGACCGCAGAATCAGTTTTCTAAAACCTCTTAACCTTGCACCACCCAAACACAGTGACCTGAAGAGTGTAGCATTTTAAAGTGTTAGAAGGTCACTGATGTATTGATGTATGAGAACCCTGTTTTATTTTCTTGCTGTCTTTTAAAGCCAAAATGACATAAATCTGTATGAATTATAGTCAGGGTATAAATCTGCAACATGCAGGCATGACTAGGGTATCATCATACATGTAGGACTCTATGATTTCTGCGATGCAGAAAACACAGACGGAATCGCAGAATCCAGTCATAAAAATGGAATTTACTAAAGGTCAATTTGTCAAATTTTGAATGAATTTATCAAAAGTAGGTCATTACTCTTGAATCATATCACGATATGGACTAGTATCTGTAAATATTAAGCCGCAGAAAGACTATTTAAATATAAATCCTGGTTTAGTGCGGTTTAGTTTACTACACATACTAAAGCACGCATAACACTCGCGGTGATTTCAGTGTCTGTGTATCATGAGATATACATAAACAATATCTCCAGAACTGTCACTTCATGAGCATTTGACCATTTCATTAGAGTAAAATTAGCATCATATCATTCATATTTATTCATGGCAACCTGTCAAAATAAAAGTTTATTGTGCCAGAAATATATTACTACTGTTCAGTAGAATACTACTACTACTACTGCTAAAAGTATTACAAATTAATTTTTTTAAGGAATAATCGCACAACATTTCTTCCATGTTTTAATTTTCAATAATTAAAATATAAATGAAATTAATGTTCTATGCCTTCAGTTGATAACCAGAAAATTTTAAATACACAACACAGAACTTCTGAGAGAGAGAGAGAGAGAAAATAAATTCATAAGGCTATTTTGAGAATAAGTTTGAATAAATTAAGTTATTTTTATGCGTTCAAATAATTAGACATGCTAAAACACAAAATTGGGTAACAATAAAACATATGGTGAGAAAAAATAAAACATTTCATAGGGCCCTAAACATGTAATTTTTGTTAATATTTTAATAAATTGATTTGAAATTGTATAAGTTTCATGATTTTAAGTAATTAGACATGCTTTTTGATTGATAAAATGTAATTTAACCATTAAAAAGGAGTACAGAAAAATTAAAACAAATATATATATATATATTAAAAATGAAATATTAAAATGGAAAAAAAAAAATGAATTTGTGAAAAAATAAAACAGATTTCATAGGGCCCTATACATGACTACAGGCCCATGTTGTACACTTTTGTCAAAGTTTCTCACATCAAAGGCCCCTGTGACCCTTATAATTAAATAACATGTTTTGCTACTACATCTTTTTTTTAAGTTATATTTATGGGCTTTTTTATGTCTTTAATGAGACAGGATAGTGGAGATTGTCAGGAAAGCATTGGATGAAGAGAGGGGAGCGGGATTGGCAAAGGACCCCAATATAGGAATTGAACTCGAGTTGCTGTGAGCACAGTTGCGCTGTATGTCGGCACACTAACCACGAGGCTATCAGAGCCAACATCTTTAGTAACTTTTACATGTGATTGCCTTTGCTATGACATGCTGTTAGATCCAATAAATCAATTAGGTGAACTGAAGAGGGCATTTTGAGTCGTTGTGTTGCAGTAAGCACAGAAAATCTTGTTCCCATTCAATGCCAACATGAAACTGCACTGAAACCCTGCATGGAACAAAGAGAAACAGGAAATTTACTGATTAAAACTAATTTAAAAAAAGATATTTTATTTTGTTTTGATTTATTTCTATTTTAGTTTATGTTGTTTGCATTTTATGTTGTTTCTAATGTTGATGCTGTAGAGCTCAGAGCTCTGTCCTTTTTTCTTTTTTCACAGGTAGAATTATCTCTTCCTCTAGTCCATCTGTAGCATTATCAGCTTCTAGTGCCATTTGCATGTTTCATGAAACTTTTATGATGTTTTCGATATTAAAAACAAAATAATAAAAACTTCATGGTTATATTTTAGAATATCAATTTGGAGCCTTTTTTTTCTTTTTTCATGAAAATAAAACTGGGCAGGACTTTGGAAATTTGGAAATCCACTTTAAATTGATTGGATGTTGGCAGGTTGTTGAAGGGGAGGAGTTTAAAAATAATAGGGCTTGGCAGCTGAAAAGGAAAGTCATTTCAAATTAATATGTTTATGCTCTGATTTCTCACAATAACACCAGAATCACATATTAAGAAGGTAAATAGGGTCAGTTTTGATTTCATGTTGACTTTAAGATCGCAAACCTGTGTGTGTGTGTGTGTGTGCGCGCATTGATGAGAGACAGCTTGTGTTGTGTTTCTCAGCATGCTGTAGAGATTTGTGACAGCTACAGACACACACTGTGCTTTGAGCCTGTGCTGTTGTGGGATAAAGGAAGTGTCTGTGAGCGAGCATAAACCTGTGAACACAGCCGCAGATCAGACATCTCACCGCTCCGACTCCGCAATAAAAGAGCTTGTGCTTTTGTTCTGCTGAAATCCAATTATAGCTGCTCTGCCTCTCTGTTCTCATTCCTCAATGTGCAAACCCCCTAAATGCAGAACGTAACGCTGGATCCAGATAACTCAAATGAGTGGGCTCTGTTAGCAGTGAGCTGCCAGTGTTTAGCACACTGTACATGAACCCAATAGAGTTCTCATGGGATTGCATGTATACTTAGAGCTTATGAGTGCTATGCTGCGACATATTCATGTAAAGAAATAGCAGCCATTTCTAGAAGCTCTTACAGACTGTAAAATGAGACTCAAATGGAATATTTTTGTTGACAAATTGACAGAGTTTTTGACCTTAAATAAGGACATTTAAAATCTGATCTAAGGTAACAACAAAGTACTATGGTAGGGTCATATTTTTTTGGACTTGTTCAGTAGCATGGCAATGCCACGGTAATCATTGAAATATCTTGGAAAACATGTAAACTTCTTATTATAATATGATAATTATTTAGTACCATGGTATAAACAGTGTAACAAAGTACCATGTTGTTACCATCAGATGCATAATTGTGCTGTTGTACCATTGACCAACCAGCAAATGAACAGCAGCTCTACAAATTAAGTAATGGATGGTGAACACAGACATTCTCCTCTCTCTTTATTAATGGTTTCAACCATTGTACTAGTTTCAACCACTAATTATGCTCACATTCCAAATCCTTGCCCACAATAGGCATGTCAGCAAAATCAGTGTCATCAAATGAGTGACAAAAAAAAAAAAGGTGGGGTGGCATCCTGACTCTTTTGCACTGTCACAGAGAAAAGTCTAAACATTTTTGAAGATAAGATATTTTATGCCTGCTGATCCTAAAATACTAGTTCAGTGGAATCGTTGAAGGTTTGGTCTTGTGTCCTTGCTCTCGCAGATCTGCAGTTACCTGGACGGTGGAGCTCCATGCTGTCTGCCCGCTCATCAGAATATGATATTCAAGAAACAATTCACCCAGGATCAATATCTGTGAACACTCTCTGTCTGTATTTCTATTTGAAGGTTGAAACTAACTGCAGCAGAAAATGGATCTGTGTGAGAGAAGAAATGAGATGGAGTGTTGTATGTATGTGTGTGTGTGTGTGTGTGTGTGTGTGTGTGTGTGTGTGTGTGTGTGTGTGTGTGTGTTTGTGTAGCCTAGTCTGTGAGGCCCCTCTCTCAGTCTGCGCTGTCAGATGGAGGTAGATTTAGGATCTGACGGATCTTGGGGAGGTGATGGGGTCACAGCGCAGTAGCCTCTGTCTCTCTGTGTACATTCTCATGCTGCTTTTGTCCTCTCGACCTTCTCAGCATTCACTCGCCCCCTCCATTTAACACCACACATCCATCAGCACCCGCCTCCCTGGAGATCACCGTGGCAACCCTTTACATGGCAAGGGCAGAGGGCCCCTGGGGGATGCTTTCTGGCGCCATGACAACAAGGGTTTCCTTGAGTCAGCCTGCTTATTCGTGCGATTTGAGTGTTGTAAAAGCAACAGTCCTGACAGGAAAGCCAGATTTTACGTAAGTTAAAAACAACACAGCAGTCCATTCCAAACGCACCCCTGGAATGACCTACATCATGTTTTTAAAAGGTGAAAATATGCACTGTAATTCAAATTATGTACATTATCTGTAAATATAGAATAATAGGATGTACCATGTGTCAAAGTATGCAGTATACAGAATACTATCTCATTATGCAACATAACGTCTTGGCTCATTTTTTGACAGAACTGCTAGAAATTTTGGGACAATTCAAATTTTTATTTTGCATTCTTTTATGATTATTGGACACTACTCACTAAATATCACATTAAACGTAATGAGGGTCATGTCACTATACCATAGCATACTACAGTTTGTAATGTTAATCTTTGCATAATGTATACTACTGTACATGACAGTGATTTTTAATCACTTTCCTGGAGACCCACAGCACTGGACATTTTGTCTTCCTTATTTAACAATGATTATTTATTTATTTATTTTTTTTTACAACAGCATATTTATTTCGGAGTGACTATTTGCAGAGTGCAAAAGAAAACAATCTGGTAACATGAAGAGTGGCACTGAGAGTTAAATCACTGGATTTAACTTTTAACAGCAGCACAAAAAGGCATTTATTTTAAATAAATAAAATATGTGTAGAAATATGTAGAAATAAGGGGATGTTTATATATGTATATATAAGCAGTGTCATTCTTGTCTTTGAGTGAAAGAAAGCTTGTAGTTTCGTAACAACTGCTTTCTGTGTCTGTTCTGTAATTACACATCTCTCCAGAGTGTGAGTGTGTGACCCTCACAGTGTCTCTGCCATCAGACGCACCATGTGATACAGTGCAGTTGCTGCCCCTGAGACCGCCCTGCTAATTAGCTGACACCCCCCCCCCTCAAAACCATCGCCCACCCGCTGCTCTCTGCACCGCTCTTGAGTGCTCACCCTATGCCTCAAACACTCATGCTCTCTATTCTCTGCCTATTTTACACTCACTGAAAACAAGCCTTTCTGCCTTATGATTCCTTGAGTGCTTCTCAGCATCCTGACTGAAGTTTTAAGCAGCTGTCAGCAGGACTATAGTCCTTCAGGTATAGTCTTAACAAGCTGAGAAACCCCACAAAAATGTCAGATTAGCAAGACCAGCACAGCAAAGTGTATGCCTTTAACGCATCGTAAAAGTACTGGTACTGGAGACCTACAGCACTGAACTTTGACCATGACCATGAACTTTGACCAGGTTGACATTAAGACTCACACCTTATTAAATAAATTTGGGTTAATTCCAAACACAGATAGTGTGACCGTAGACACAATGCATGTCTCCCTTATTTGCAAACCTAGTTCAGATCCTCTGCTTATTATCAGAAATCTTAATGAACTGAACTGAGTGTGACAGATGGATTAAACTCAACTTATCAAATCAAAAATAAATACTTTCAAGCAGGGCTGGACTGGGACAAAAAATCAGCCCTGGCATTTTGGCCCAGACCGGCCCACTACAAACGATCAATATGTAGATATCAATATGTAATACATACGATACAATACTACCCATCTTTGCACGCTCTTGAATATGTATACCAGCTCCTATTGCATAAAAGCACTAAAGCCATATAATAATAGGTAGGAAAGAGTGAGAGTTGACACATTAAAAACTTCTAATTAGTGTAATTTATTAATATAATAAAACTATAATCCACACTGATGAATCCTAAAACTATAGGCCTATATAGTTATGACATCCTGTGTATGTGCCTCTGTGTTTGAGGGAGAAAGGGAAGAGACATGATAAAAATTTGATCAGATGATCACTGTTTCCCATAGTATAGCATTAAATAAACTGTAAACTTAGTCAAATTTGTTAACTCCTTGGATGAACCTTTAAAAGCATAAGAAGGCATCCTGTGTGTGTGTGTGTGTGTGTGTGTGTGCAGTGGTGTATAAAGTACCCGAAAGCCATACTCAAGTAAAAGTATCTTACCAAAAAATGACTTTGGTAGAAGTTGAAGTCTTCGTTTAGAATATTACTTGAGTAAAAGTCTTAAAGTATATGATATTTATTGTACTTACGTATGAAAAGTATTTTTAAAAATCTTAAACGTACTTAAGTATTGAAAGTAAAAGTACAAGTAAATGCAAAATGGAAAAGAAGCAAATTAATAATAATAAATAATATTCATACAGCTTTAGTAGCAAGATTGTGTTCAGTTTGAACTCTTTCTTCCATTTTGTATTTTTGGGTAAGAATAAGAAGCACTTAATCCGGTACTTAGTGTCTTTCATTCCAACATAAGAAAACATTTCTGGAATCTGCATCTGAAATAGCATTAAGATGTATTTATTTACACAGTTTAATGTATCTCACAGGGGACATGGGTGCATTTAAACTGCAGTTACAGATGCATAAATACGCCTAATGTTGTGTTTTTAACATAAAACATAGAATACTGATATTTGAAATAATTTAAAACATGAAAAAAATAGTCAAAATGTGAAATTAAAACTGCTAGTAGGTGAGAGCAAAGACTTTGGTGACAGAAAGTGACCATTAATGAGTGAGTCATTGAGATTCAACTGATTCATTCAAACGACTGATTCATTCAGGAACAGAGCATTTGACTGTGTTAATGAGTGAATCACTGAATCATTTATTCAACCGATTCGTTCAAACGACTGATTCATTCAGGAACAGAGCATTTGACTGTGTTAATGAGTGACTCACTGAATCATTTATTCAACCGATTCATTCAAAAAGCGGATTCATTCTATAAGTACACCGTCCATTGCTCAGAGACGCAAAACAGTGCTGTGATCTTTGTTTGGAACTATTTTCTTTGGCAAAATTTAGCAAAAACAAGCAATAAGTCTAAAATGTAAGTCACTTATTGCTTACTGGACTTGTATGAAATGATTATTAAATGTGTTCATGCTGATATCTGCACAAAAACGGTACTCTTTGTGTGATATAGATATAGTCAAAATTTAGAACTATATTATATAAATATAAAAAGCATACAGAAGCATTTTTGCCATCTACAATTTAGAATGCCTGGAATTGTTTAATACAGTATCGTGCGTGCACTCTGTGTGTGATTTGATGATATAGCCTACTTGATAATGTCAGATCGCACATCATTACAACAACACTTACCCTATTATTGCAGAAGATATAGTGTATATCATACACCCCAGACTCGAGTTTGAGTGGAAAATGAATCATCCGTGATTGTGCGCGCACTTGTTTGCATGGTTTGCACATGAGCAAAGCTGTTCTAACTTGCAAACACCAGACCACTGATTCTCAAATCTGCTTTCCTGCAGTCTGTGTTCTTCTGACTATTTTGTTGAAAGTAACGAATATGCTTCAGGAAAATGTATCGGAGTAAAAGTAAAAGTTGGCTGAAATATAAAAACTCAAGTAGGCTACAAATACTCCCAAAAAATACATAAGTACTGTAACTAAGTATTATTACTTTGTTACAATACACCACTGTGTGTGTGTGTGTGTGTGTGTGTGTGAGTGTGTGTGTGAGAGAGAGAGAGAGAGAGAGAGCCCAAAAGGGGAGTTGTTTAAAGATGTGATTGGGTCAGCCCAATGTCAATTAAGAAAATAACCAATGGGCTGCTGATTAAATGTCTCATGGGCCGGTCTGTCTGGGGGGGGGGGGGGGGGGGGGGGGAATCCTAAACCGACTTTTTTTGACAAATACATTAAACAGCCGCAAAGACCACAGCGCCGTCAACTATTTAGGTAGAAAAACTATAGGCTGCTAAGAGTTTTATGGGCCGATCAGACAAATATGGTAGGAGAAGATGTATAGGCCCGGCCCAAAAAGTACGTCGGCCCAGCGGGAAAATGCCCGGTCTGCCAGTTGGCCAGTCCGCCCCTGCTTTCAAGCCATTTTCAGTTCATGAAATAGTTGTTGCATTTTGCCCTTGTTGATAGGTATCAGTCATTACTCTTGTTACACAGTACAGTACAATGTGGTCAAAGAAGTGTCTCTCTGTTTATCTTCTCATTCAAAGGTCTGTGCTCATCTCTTCTGTGAACTGTGAAAATAAATGTATACTGCTTTCCTCTCCAATCTCCTCTACTAAGATAACTGCAGGGAGAGCCATTCAGCCCTCTGCCCTGTTAATTAGCCTTGTAATTACAATGTGATCAGTGCAGCACAGCTCAAGTGTGTAATTTGGAATATAGTTCATGAGTCATGGAGTTTTATAATTGTTTTATAGTTTATTTTTTGGTAGCTTGTCCACTCACTGTCCACTTACGTTTTTTTTACGAAAGACAGCATCTGCATTTGCCTGCTGATATAAATTGGAAACCATACAAAAATATCATGACAGTGTTTTCTAAACACCTGAATCCACAACAATACATCAAAAACATGTAGTTGTGCCTTCAGTCAGAATTAAAGGTGTTAATTAGAAAAATGAATTGGCATGACATATTTGTATTGTGATTTCCTGGCTGGTTAATTTGATATCAGGTTTTGTCAAAATCTGAGCAAAGGTGAACCAATCACAGGATAAAATCTAAAAGTGCTGTTTACAATTTGGACAAAAGTTGCACAGCACTATAGCTACCCTTTTCACTCACTCTCTTATACTCTTTCTCTATTTGTCTGTCTTTCTGTAATCTTTCTCTATATTTCTTTCTGTTTGCCCATCCACTGCTTCCATTGGGAAGTGTGATTTGTTAGGGCAGCAGCCTAGTGTTTGAAACCAATTAAGCCTTTACAAACGAGTATTAATCATGAGAGCCAAGGCCGATCAAAGGCAGGCCTCCCACATCCGGAGGTATAGATTTCCATTCGCTGGAGGGGGAGAGGGCAGCGCGTGTCTCTCTGTGGACAGATCACCTCCTGTTCCAGCAGCAGATCATTTGTTTTCAATGGGTCTAGATCAATGGGCCTGGCTGTTCTAGGAACAGAGGGGACACTGCATTGGTAATTGGACAAAGTAAATTGCAGTATTTGTGAGAAGCCAAACAGGTGACGTCAGACGGCCCAAGCAAACCAACCCTGTCTAACTTCCGTTTTGTGTGCATGTGTGTGTGTTTGCTTCAGCCTTTATAGTGTATTGTTTCAATAAATTGACTGAAGCTGTGATGCATGTCCTATTGGCTTGAATTTAAAAGGTCAAATATTGCTGTATTAAAGTGTTCCATTTTTCAGCCTGTAAATGAAACGGTACTGTGATCACCATACACATCGCCAGTACGTCACAGCCATCTCTCTACATCTGTATCCATGACAACCCCAGCAGTAGAGGACAACGAGCTGCTATCTTCTCTCTATCTGTCTATTTGCATCATCATCATCTGTGTTAAAGGCTCTGTTAAAGGTGGGTTGGGCAGCCATCACCATTAATTTGCAGATTAATCTGTAACAAGCAGGCACACTGATCCCAGAGAATGTATAATCTACACACTCACACTGCCCCTCTCACATACTTATGTCCTGCTATGCTGTAAACCTTTACATCTAAAGAAGTTGCACCTGACTTACATATATTTTAACTTTTAACTGTTTACCTCCAATTCTGTAGTGATAAAAAAAATCTTATTTCTGTTGCAAAATCTAGTAAGCTACCCACCTAGACATCATAGGCAACAATCATAGGCAACAATATGAGTCAGCATCACACACATACAATAAATACAAGAATGCGTTGAAAGCTTGATGAAATAATAATCTTAGATTGTGAAATAATCTTAAAAATAAATCTTAGATGGTGAACAAATGTGACTGGCAGTGCACAGTGACTGTACTCACTAGAAGTTAATGGAGCCTTGTTGCCTCTGCCTTAATATGCAGAGCGTGCCTCCCCTCAAAATAGAGCGTTTTCTTTTCTTGTACATTGATACTGAAGTTGTTGTGGGGCCAGGGAGGTAACAGCCAAAGATTCCAAAGAGTCAGTTTCCTGAACAATTTGCAGGAAGCCAAGCCGCCAGTGAAAGAAGCTGATGCCCAGTCACAGCAAGAACAGCAATTTTTTAATTTTTGGTTAGACACTTGATCTTTGTTTGGACATTTTATTCCCTCTTTTTCAATTTCTGGTCTGAACACCACACCCACCATGTCTTCACTCCAAATTTACCATGCTACAGAATTACAATCAGCTAGAGTGCTGTGTAGTGATACAAATAGTAAGTCTTTGAAGCGGTCATAGCTGTGGTTCACCATAAATAATGCATTAGTTAACATACAAAATAATAACAAAACGTCTCGGTTACGTATGTAACCCCGGTTCCCCGAAGGGAACGAGACGCTGCGTCGAAGCGCTAGGGGAACGCCCACAGCGTGACCGCGCTCTGAACCAGAGTGTAACGTGTCCAATGGAAGGGCGAGACGTCATAGGCGGGTGACGTCACTGACCGGAAAGCATATAAGCACGTGCGGTGGAGCCGGCGTTTGCTTCCAGGAATGAAGCAACCGCCCGCAGGGATACAGGAAGTATGGCTTCGAGACGCAGCGTCTCGTTCCCTTCAGGGAACCGGGGTTACATACGTAACCGAGACGTTCCCTTCCAGGAACTCGAGCTGCGTCGAAGCGCTAGGGGAACGAGATGCCCACGCCTCCAGACTTCCAAAATACCTGCCCTGTGTGTATCACTGGGAGCACAGCGAGGGCGAGAAAGAGGAGAGCCGGGAGTGGCCGTAAGATCAAGGTGATAGAACCGAACAAAGGTGAGGGGCGTGGACCAACCCGCAGCATTGCAGATATCCTGCATCGAAACCCCTGCCAGAAAGGCCTTGGAGGCCGCCATACTCCTAGTTGAATGGGCCTTAAGCCCCAGAGGCGAAGGGATGCCTGGAGTTTCATAGGCCAAGGAAATAGTATCCACAATCCACCTGCTAAGGGTCTGCTTGGAAGCAGGCAGACCCCGCTTAGGAGGACCGAAGCAAACCAGCAATTGGTCCGTCCTTCTCCACAGGGCAGCTCTGTGGACGTATGCGTCCAGTGCTCGCACTGGACACACACAGTTATGCTTTCGCTGGTCAGGCTCCCGAAAGGGAGGAGGACTGAGGGCCTGCAGCACGACAGGCCGTGGTATAGAAGAGGGGATCTAGGAAATAACCCGCTCGAGGGTAGAAAAACGCTTTGGCCAGACTAGGGGCAAAGACGAGATAAGAAGGGGCCATGAAGGGCCTACAAATCCCCACTCTCTTAAGAGACCACAGCCAGGTCCCCGTAGGGACACGTCGTACAGGAGGCCTCAGCCTCAGCGCACCGTGGAGGAAACATGTAACCAGGGGGTGTCGACCCACTGTAAGGCCACCGAGAAGGGCGTGGTAGGCTGATAAAGCCGCCACGTAAACCTTCAGGGTGGAGTGAGTTACCCCTGCGGAGAAACGGGCCTGCAGGACCTCCAGCACTGTACCAAACGGGCAGTTAACTGGGTCAAGGTGGCGGTCTCCGCACCAAGAAGTGAAATATTTTCACTTCAGGGCATACAGTTTCCTCGTAGAGGGAGCTCTGGATTGGAAGATGGTCTCAGCAACCTCGGTTGAGAGACCGGAAGCTATGAGCTGCGCCCCCTCAGAGGCCAGAACTTCCACACGTAATGCGCGCGTCGCCTCGGCAACGTGCGCTGCAACAGCGAGCACTCACTCAGAGGGGGAAGAACCGCACATGCGGGCTTCCACGAGCGAGAGCGCTAGATCTGGGGAATGCAGGAAGAGATAGGGCGAACCCGTCTCCAACCTGTTCACCAGATCCCTGTTGCCATCCAGAACTCCCGGGAGCAGAGCGATCGGGGAAAAACCGTACAGACGAAGCCTCGGCCAGGTCTGTACCAAGCGTCCAGTCCAAAGGAGCTGGAGGAACTAGAGGGGCATAGCGCTGACTCTCGAGTCGCACAGCCAAAAACCTCCATATCTGCTTCACCACCTCGGGGTGAAGCATCCATTCCCCGGGCCTCAGCCCCTGCCTCGACAGGATGTCTGCTCCCACATTGAGATACCCAGGGATATCGATGGCTCTGAGCGAGCGAAGTTTGCCTTGGGACCACACAAGGATCTGGTGCGCCAGCTTGTACAAGGGGCGCGAACGCAGACCTCCCTGGTGGTTGATGTAAGAGACCACCGCTGTGCTGTCGGTGCGCACCAACACATGGTGATCTCTTAGGTCCGGGAGAAAGTGCTTGAGTGCACGAAACACGGCCAACATTTCCAAACAATTGATATGCCACGTTAGATGGCGACCACTCCACAGACCGCGGGCAGGGTGGCCACTCATGACCGCTCCCCAACCGGTGAGGGATGCGTCCGTCGCTAGCATTACGCGGCGACAAGAGGCTCCCAGCACCGGGCCCTGAGACAAGAACCAAGCTTGGCTCCACATGTCTAAGGCACGTAGGCATCGCCGCGTGACCTTGATCATGCGAAGCGGGTTTCCCCTCGGGGAGAACCCCTTGGTCTTGAGCCACCACTGTAGGGGTCTCATGTACAGGAGGCCAAAAGTAATCACGTTGGACGCAGCTGCCATGAGCCCCAGCAGTTTCCGGAACTGCCTGACAGTGAGTGACTGGCCCTCTTTCACTCTCTTGACTGAGGTGAGGATCGACTCGCTCCGAGCGGGAGACATACGTGCCTGCATCGTGGTCGAATCCCACACCACGCCTAGATAAGTGGTTCTCTATACTGGAGAAATCACACTTTCTTGGCGTTCAGTCTCAACCCCTTCATGTGTGCGAGAACGACATCTCGATGCCGAGTCGCCACCTGCTCTGATCGAGCTAGAATCAACCAATCGTTGATGTAAAAATGCGGGGTACGAGTGCAGGGCCAACGGGAAGAACCCGATATCGGTAAGCTTTGCCCCTAAAAGCAAACCTGAGGGACTTCCCGTGAGAGGGAAGGATGGAGACGTGAAATATGCGTCCTTAGATCCATCGTGACAAACCAGTCCTCGGACTTGGTCTGAGACACGACTGATGAGTGTAAGCACCCTGAACTTCAGTCACCTGACTGAGTGGTTCAAGTGACGCAGATCTACCATCCTTCCTTGGAACAATGAAGTACCGGCTGTAGAACCCGGACTCTCTTCCGTGAGGAGGGACCACCTCGATGGCCTCCTTCCCCAAGAGAGTGTCTACTTCCTGTTCCATGATCAGAGCCTGCTGGGGGCCCACGCACGTGGGAAACACCCCGTTGAAAGGCGGTGGCGGAGCGCCAAACTGAATACAAAAGGCCTTTCTCTACAGTACGCAGGACCCATTGAGATCCATTTGGCAGTAGTTTCCACGCTGCCTAAATGGTCTACTAAGGGAACCAGTCTCTCGAGACTGGCCTCTGATGTACCCAGAGCTGCTGGCACGGTGCCCTGAAGCGGAGGACCGGAAGGAGACGGCCGAACCAGGAGCTCTAGGGACCCCCGCAGGGGTGGCGAGCTTCTCAGCTCCGCTACACTTCGGGGCGGAAGAAACTGAGAACACCGCTCGCTGGAGCCAGCTGCGCCCTGGAACTCTGGCAGGGTTGGCAGACTGTTCTCCCGAGGGCGCTGGGGGAGACGGACACCCGATCTACCCCAGAGGGTTCTGCCCTCGTAAGTCCTGGGCACAGCACCAGGACTGCCTCAGCCTCCTAATGAACGACGGTCCTCAGACCCGCGTCATTCCTAGGAAGACCAAGCTGAAGAACCAGACCCTGCAAGGCAGGACCCAAAGAGACACATCGGCAGTAGTTCCCACGCTGCCCGATGGTCTCCTAAGGGAACCAGTCTCTCGAGACTGGCCTCTGGCGTGCCTAGAGCTGCTGGCTCGGTGCCCTGAAGCGGAGGACCGGCAGGAGACGGCCGAACCAGAAGCTCTAGAGACCCCCGCAGGGGTGGCGAGCTTCTCAGCTCCGCTACACTTCGGGGCGGAAGAAACTGAGAACGTCGCTCGCTGGAGCCAGCTGCGCCCTGGAACTCTGGCAGGGTTGGCAGACTGATCTCCCACGCCCGTAGGCTTCTTGGCCGAGAACCCCCTTAGACTTAAGAACGGTCCGCAGATCCGGCTTAGCCTTAGAGGTCCCCGACCTACGAGCCTCCTGGTACCGGTTGACGACGTAATTGACGGCGTCGCCAAACAGGCCAGAAGGCGCAAGCGGGGCGTCCATGAGGAAAACCCTATCTTCTCCTTCATGTCAGATAGGGTCGACCACAGACAGCGTTTCTAGGGAGCTCAGAGATCAACTTATCCCCATCAACTATCCCCTTATCAACTACCCCAATCCCTCATCCAGCTCTCTAAGCAGGTACGTCAGCTTGGTGCGCCTGCAACACTCTCTTTCTTTCTTTTTTTTTTTCGGTGTGCAGACACGCACCAGCCTGACCTGCAGCCGCGAGCCTTCAGAGACAACGCCACGCAAGTGGACAGATAGCTCGCGAGCGTCTGTTCCACCCGGGGCATCGCTCTGATATGAATGAGAATACGTAACGCACGCGTCGCCTTGGCAACGCGCGCTGCGATCCCCGCACTCACACTCGCCGCCGTGCCTCAGCAGCGGCGGGAATGCGAGATGTACAGCGGAGAGAAACACAATCAGCCCCCTTTCTCCTTTTTTTGAGCTGACTGCGCGCCGTTCTCATTCATAATATGCTTGTGCAAACACTGTTTCATTGACGCGT
Organism: Barbus barbus; assembly: GCF_936440315.1. Lineage (NCBI taxonomy): Eukaryota > Metazoa > Chordata > Actinopteri > Cypriniformes > Cyprinidae > Barbus > Barbus barbus. The sequence continues at coordinate 9,794,563 of NC_136750.1, forward strand.
CCACCTCCTCGGAGGAAGACAGGTCTAGGTGGAAGAAGACACGGGCTCGCCCGTCTTCATTCAAGGCTAGTGAAACTCACTCCTCTCTTTTTCAAAGAGAGCCTTCAGAGAGCAGGCGTAAGAAAAGAAAAAGCTCACAAACGAGCAGTCAGCTCCCTCGAGAGCTGAATCTGCGCGCTCTGCTCTCAAGCAGACCACACACAGACTGCGTGTATCCCAAGCAGTGATATAATGTGTGCAGGGAGGAACACACAGCCCGAATGCGATCTGCTATCGCCCCAGTGCTTGCACATATTGCTGGAGCCTATTCAAGTGATTGTGCAGGACAAACAACACTAAATAAGACTCACAACATGCAAAGACAATACACACAGACAGAGAAGCGGTTGCTGAATGACGAAAAGCAAACGCCGGCTCCACCGCACGTGCTTATATGCTTTCCGGTCAGTGACGTCACCCGCCTATGACGTCTCGCCCTTCCATTGGACACGTTACACTCTGGTTCAGAGCGCAGTCACGCTGTGGGCGTTCCCCTAGCGCTTCGACGCAGCTCGAGTTCCTGGAAGGGAATGACAATTACCAATATTGGCAACAGTAATTCAGTAATTCCAGTGAAAAACAAATCTTAATACTACACCATACAATGACATTATGCTTTCAAATTTCATATTACAGTTTGTATAGTGTAATTTTGTATTCCAAAACTGCATTGCACTTGGGGAATAGTAATTGACAGAAGCTTCTTCCACATAGCACCCTCCCCATGTTTGTATTGATCTGCACAAGGTGATATAACATGGACTGCTTAAAAAAAAACATTAAAATTTTTCTGCAAGAACAACCTCTCAGATTTTAAACCATTTGTTAGCTAAAAAAATAAGCACAAACAAGCTATTATGTTAGTCTCCTCCTTTGATGACTCCTTTTAGAGTATCACTCAGCAGACACCAGCATCACTATCAACTTGTTACGTGAAGATGAAGTGTGCGTGAGGAAACAGGTTCTCCATTATTTGTCGTGTGTCAAACAGTGAGTGCATGCTTTGTTTGGCTCCTGTCGCTCAGATGGATTGCCTTCATCAGTGCATGTCAGAAGCGGTGAGGGAAATTTATAGAGCATGTGGCATTAAGCAACCAACAGGGATGACATCACCACAGAGTAGAAAATCGATGCAACTCTTAGCTTTTGCTGGTCTCCAGTTGTGGTGCATTTATGACTCTTTATGACTGTTCAAAATCCATCGAGAGACAACATTCTAAAGAGAAAGACCATGATTAGGGGCCAATTTTCATGGGTGCACCCCAGAAAGTTGTCAACATCTTTATTGAACCTGGAATATAGTCCAAACCTAAGCCCTACACCTAAACCAAACTCTAACCATAACCTTCCCTAAAATCACAGGGGAATGATAGACTGATAAGAATATTTTACAAGCCGTTAACTCTAGCCTCAAGCTTAACCCTAAAATTAGGGTTTCTAACCCTAAAATTGTCAATTCCCACGATACACCACAATCATTTCTATTAGATAATGATGCACTTTACTTTTGTCTTTATTTTGCAGAACATAACTAGCTGATTAGAAAAGTCCATGACATGATCTAGGTGAAAAGTAAAATGAATTAATTTTATATAGTATGTATTTTATTGCATTGTAATAATTTTTAAAGGGGTCTTGTACACAATTAAGGTTCTCATAATGGTTAGAGAAAATGTCCTTAGAACAACATTCTCAGAACATCCTTTCTCATAATGTTAAAATAAAACTTTCTTACGGCATATTTAAGATACAGACTCATAATGTTGATATATGTTTTTTTTATATATATAATGTTATCACAGGTTCTATCACTTCGGTCTAGAGATCCCTGACACTCCCGTCATGTCACTATTTTCTTGTGAGCATGCGGCTTCGAGTGCACTCTCATCTGCGTGTCCTGTTTCCTTGTTTCATGTTGGAGCATGGTGTCTGGATCCCGGCACTCATGTCTTGTTCAGGCTCAGTTTTGGTTCCGTGTCAGGGTTCGGACACTCATGCTCCATTTTCTGTCTTGTTGTGTGAGTGTGGGGTCTTGAGTTCACTCCCATGCGCTACTCTGTCCATGTGAGTTGTGTTGTGTTTTGTGTAGCACGCGGTTCATGTTCAGCCACATGCTTTTCTCATTTTCTTGTATTGTTGCATGCAGTTCGTGTCTTTTTCGGCTGCGTGCTTTCATGTTATGTTTTGTCTTGTGTGAACTCGCGGCTTATGAATATTCTCATTAGCTGCGTGTTCTATGGATGGTAAAATTCACCAATTCGCACCGGGGTATCGGCATAAAAGTTAGCGATGCGATGCATCAATTTAAAAAGTGTGCATCGGATACAAGTTGGCATTTATATCGCAATACATCGTTTGTAACATACAGGTACATCTCAAAAAATATATTATATTTTTTGTCACTCATTTCAGAAAGTGAGACCCATATATTATATAGATTCATTACACATAGAGTGAAATATTTCAAGCCTTTATTTCTTGAAATTTTGATGATTATGGCTTACAGATAATGAAAACCCCAAATTCAGTGTCTCAGAAAATTACAATATTACATAAGATCAATAAAAAAAGGATATTTTAAAGAGAAATGTCAGGCTTCTGAAAAGTATGTTCATTTCTATGCACTCAATACTTGGTTGGGCCTCCTTTTGCATGAATTACTGCATCAATGCGGCATGGGAGGCAATCAGCCTGTGGCACTGCTCAGGTGTAATGGAAGCCCAGGTTGCTTTGATAGCGGCCTTCAGGTCATCTGCATTGTTGGGTCTGGTGTCTCTCATCTTCCTCTTGACAATACCCCAAAGATTCTCTATGGAGTTCAGGTCAGGCGAGTTTGCTGGCCAATCAAGCACAGTAACACCATGGTCATTGAACCAGCTTTTTGTACCTTTGGCAGTGTGGGCAGGTGCCAAGTCCTACTGGAAAATGAAAACAGCATCTCCATAAAGCTTGTCAGCAGAAGGAAGCATGCAGTGCTCTAAAATTTCCTGGGAGATGGCTGTGTTGACTGTGGACTTCAGAAAACACAGTGGACCAACACCAGCAGATGACATGGCAGCCCAAATCATCACTGATTGTGGAAACTTCACACTGGACTTCAAACAACATGGATTCTGTGCCTCTCCACTCTTCCTCCAGACTCTGGGACCTTGATTTACAAATGAAATGCAAAATTTACTTTCATCTGAAAAGAGGACTTTGGACCATTGAGCAAAAGTCCAGTTCTTTTTCTCCACAGCCCAGGTAAGACGCTTCTGACGTTGTCTCTGGTTCAGAAGTGGCTTGGTAGCCGTTTTCCTGAAGACGTCTGAGCATGGTGACTCTTGATGCACTGATTCCAGCTTCAGTCCACTCCTTGTGAAGCTCTCCCAAGTGTTTGAATCAGCTTTGCTTGACAGTATCTCAAGCTTGCGGTCATCCCTGTTGCTTGTGCACCTTTTCCTACCCAATTTCTTCCTTCCAGTCAACTTTGCATTTAATATGCTTTGATACAGCACTCCTTAAACAGCCACACCTTTCAATAATGACCCTCTGTAACTTACCCTCTTTGTGGAGGGCGTCAATGTCCGTCTTCTGGATCATTGCCAAGTCAGCAATCGTCCCCATTATTGTGGTTTCAAAGAACAAGAGATACCCAGAATTTATACTGTAGGGATGGTCATTAATTGAATCTCAAATGTAAATATTATAATATTTTGAGATACTGATTTTTGACTTTCATGAGCTGTAAGCTCTAATCATCAAAATTAAAACAAAAAACTTTTGAAATGTTTTACACGAAACACATCACTTACCATTTCTTGAAATCAAAATCATCTGTCGGAAACTTGAAGTTGATTGGTCAAATTCTGGAGCTCAACCTCTCAAACTCTTTCCACTTTAATACATTCTTTCTTCACCAGAAAAAGCTGCAGTCTCTTCTAGTTGGTGTCTAGATAAAGGTTACTTTATTTACTTTATATACTTTACTATTTAAGACTAGGTTGTCTGTAAATAGTCTTTGCATAAAATCAAGCATTACATTCCCAACACAGCCTTTCTGCCTTTTATGATTGTAACGTAATATTAATATGTAATTTAAAGAAATAGTTTAATTTAGCTCAAAGGGAATAATTTATGATTTTATAGGGATTTGAACAGAATCACTGTTACGGCGATTAACTGAACGAGCCGTATAACAAACTCTGCACTGGATATTCAAATCCAAAATATAATGAAAACACTATTAAATAGCACAGTAACAAACTCGGCAGATTAAGACATTAACTTGTGAGCACAAAACACAAGATAATTCTCTTTTCAATATAAATAAGGTTTTATTTATATAAACCTAAGACATAAACTAATCTAAGACATGAACACAAGCATTCACACGTTGCAGAAAGAGAGAAAGTGAGGAAAGGATGAGTTTAAGAGAATGGAAATGTGAAATCCCAAGTTTATAGCAATATGTTCAATTGCATAGACCTGAACAACCATCAATCACTTATTTAACCCTCGCTTTGAGTTTCTCAATGAGGCTAAAATTTATATTAACTGCACCTGATTCAGTTAGAACCTGGAGGTACTTGCTTGCTTTGCTAAGGGAATCCCTTTTGTCGTCGTCGTTGCAGAAAGGGGGTTCCCCGAAATGTCTGATTGGCTGGAAGTTCAATAGTCTTTGAAGTGACATCTTGGGGTTGGCTGCGGATGCGGAGTTTGTCTGGTTGAAGTTTGAAGCGGGTGCAGTCGGAGCTGAACTTTGCAGCAAACTTACATTAGAACACGAAACTCCACGGAAAGAAAAGAAACTAAAGTAAAAGAATAAAAGGATGTAACGTGACTAAGTTGTTTTCCTTCTCATTATGGTAGCAGCTGGCACGTGGGCCAGAGCACGCTCAAAGAGCAGCGTCAAAACGCAGTGGCAAAAGAGAAGAAGAGCATTTCTAAGAAGAAGCGTAAGAGACTAAGAGAGTAAGAGAGAGTTTGATGTTGTCCTGAGTTTGTAAACTCTGCTTTCAGACCGTCCCATCTGGACGTCTTGACCAATTAGATACTGTCCTTGCTTGGGGTATTGCTTTGTTTCTCCACCCCACTAATAAATCGTTGTTATCTGTTCAGTCAGAGGTCCGAACTTTACAAGCTCTTGCAAAGCATACTTTTGAATGTGATTTCTATAACAAGACTATGATACATTTTACAAAGAATTAATTGGAAGAAACATTTAAAGCAGGAATTTTCAAACTCATACATACCAAACATGAATGTTACCCTTTAAGGCTTAAGCTATTCAATACTTATTAAAAGCAAGACATACACAATGAGTGATTAAAACAAGGATAGTCAAATGTGTGGGTTACAAACATAATATGGGGTTCTGCATAGAAATGTCCTTTTAGGATGATTTCACGTGCATATGAAAGAGAAAGTCTTTGTGTAGTTCTATGGAGAACGAAGGCATGTTCTTTAGACAAAGTAATTCAAGTCTGTTTTTGTCTTGTATCGTATCTGTAGCTCGTGATTTTCTATCACAGGTTTATATGTGACCATCAGTCTTGATTACTTGCAACACATTTTACAGTCTCCTTCCTGAATTGGAATTATCAATAAGTGTTATTTTGTCTCAAGGTTGTAAGCTATTCTGTGAAAGAGGCTTGCTGGTTAGTTTGCTTGCTTCCGACTAGATTTATGACGTTGTCCTGTTACGGCTTTGAGGCCCCTCTTTGTGGAATCTCAGCTTCTCATGTTTCGATGTTCTAATGGAATCTTAACTTTGTCTGATTCAGTCTCTGATATCTTACAATGATAATGAGCTGTTGTCGCACCAATCAAGCAGAGAGAAACAAGTTATGAATAAACACTCCCCACTGAAATTATTCACATGATAATACTGTCAGTAATATATCTGAACATATCATTGTGTATTAAATAAGCAAAAGTGTTGCGTAAAGCCCTCTCACTGTCTTCCCAGCATGCTTAATTAATCCAATTGAGCTTTTTAATGTCTCATCAATAGCCATTGTTTAAAGATGGATAGGTTATCCCGGCAAATCCCATCCGCTGAAGCCTACTTCATCACTCGATAATACTTACGAATGATAGGGGAACTGCACTCATGCAGATCAAGGGAGGAGAAGAGTTTTCTCATATACGCCTGCAGCTCAAATCTCTCCGATCAGCAGAGAGCGCCGGCTCACGACTGCATTTATTGGATTGGAGTGGATTTGATTGGGTGGCTTATAGTTTTAACACGCTGAAAAACGACCGTCATGCTTTTCCCGGCTTTGCATGTACCAAGCTGGAGTGTGCATGTCTAGGGTGTTAATCTCTCTCTGATCTGGGTGAAATTGAACTTCATGCTAATAGCTAAATGAGAGATTTAGAATAAGAAGAGAAAGAGTGATTTGTGCATTCCTGGGGTCCAGAACATTGCATGTGTGTCCCATGTTTAGTGGCATGTGCATAACAAACAGTATTATGATGCAAATATTTGTTTTAGGTTTGTGAGGTCTGTGCATTACAGAATTCTGTTCTGAACCTTTTTTCTTGTTTTCTGCTGCAAATATGTGAACATCCTTGAAAAAAAAATCCCCAAGATATTAAAACACTAAGGAAAAACAACAACAATAACATCATAAAACAGGCATTATGATTTATCTTAGTTAATAATAGATTAAACATGACCCAGGGGGGTGGGTTAGTTTTTTTGTATTTGTTGCATTTTTGCATTATAGTTTTTAGAAGCTGATCTTCTCATTGGTGATTGGTCACTCTTCCTACTTAGTGTTGCTGGACTGTGAGTAAAAGACCACAGCAGTGCCAGGGCTGAGACTGGCATCACCACAGCAGGGGGAGGTCTGGAGCTCTGCTCCATCTGCTGCTGCCCAGGCGGTGTGCCTAGAATAGTGCCCTTCATGCACACACTCATATTCAGAGCATCTCCCATGTTATGAGCCCATTTTTCTGCCCTGTCTCTTCCATCTCTTCCTAAAATGGCGTCTTGCTCTCTTTCTCTGAGTTTAGTATGTAGGCTCGTTTCTGTTCTGTTTGATTTAAACAGAACAGAACTAATTGATTTAAAGCCACTGTAAAATAGGTGATATACACACAGATGTGCTGTACATTAGCTGTTATCTTTATTAACACACATACCATAAACTGCCTACAGTTGGGCTAGTAACTAAGCTGAGAGAATGTTTATTTTGACTTATCTGTGGACCATCCTGACCCGAGATATTGCTGTTTCGATAAACACCTGTATTACCAAAATGTTGTTGTTGTAATAAGGTAAATATGGCTGCTGCGGTTAACGCCAAATAGTAATAATATGTGCTGTTACATTCTCTGTTTATTTTATATGAGATTAGCAATTTTTTGTTACTCAAATTTAAGACAATGTGTGAATCCATTATTATAAAGCAGTAAAAAAAATGAAAGATCGCTGGACAGTTCTGGGGTCAGAATGCAGGACATATTAGGTCAGTCTTAACATACACTTTAAAGGCTGTGAGGTCATGTGACTGAGGTGTGGTTTGAAATCAGCAGTGATGTTGTTTTCTTCTGTATTGGAATAAAACACACACACACACACACATACACACACATGGATGAGCAGATCTGACCGCAGGAGAATAGAGTGTGTTTGACAGCCCATTACTTGCCTGAAAGCCACATAGATCATGGTGTGTTTACCCGTCTCATTACTTTGTCACTACGTGCAGATCGGCCAGTGAGCGGAGAGAGACAGTGTGTGTGTGTGTGAGCCTGGGGCGGATCTGTCAAGCACCGTGATGTGTGTGTGTGTGTGTGTGTATGGATGAATATCTACACTACATGAGAGTCTGCTGAAGTGTGTTTCTATATAAGAAGTAAATATATTTACCCACATGTCCACATGAGTGTTTACATATGTGCAGAAAAAAACAGCAGTGTCAAGTAGGGATGTCCTGAACAGTTTTTTTGTCATTGTGAGTCATTGTGTATCTGCTGATACTGAGTCCCGATCTGATACTTGTATTTTCCTAGTGTTTGGTGCACATTTCAAGTGCATTAAAATGATTAAACTCAATCCAATCTATACATGGATGTGCAGAGACTTTCTCAGGGCAGGGGCTCAAATTTGAAAAAAGGGGCATCTATCATCACTAATATCCAATATATATTTGTATAATTTAATTATCTTCCAATAATACGATGCACACTATAACTCTATATATGCACACACTAAATAAAGACATTGGTAAATGGAAATATGTTAGACTGTTTGGTCACAATTATTTATATGGTATACACACGGAATCTTAAAGGGATACTCCACCCCAAAATGAAAATTTTGTCAATATTCACTTACCCCCATGTCGTTCCAAAGCCGTAAAAGTTTCGTTCATCCTCGGAACACAATTTAAGATATTTTGGATGAAAACAGGGAGGCTTGTGACTGTCCTATTGACTGCATAGTAAATTGCACTGTCAAGGTCCATAAAAGTATGAAAAGCATCGTCAGAATAGTGCATCTGCCATCAGTGGTTCAAACTGAATTTTATGAAGCGACAAGAATACTTTTTGTATGCAAAGAAAATAAAAATAACGACATTTATTCAACAATTCGTCTCCCCTCTTTCTCTCTGTGTCAGTGTATAGCGCCATTTTCGAAAGCATCCGATGGACGCAAAGTGTGCACGCTATTCTCTGTCATCAGTAATGCATGGATATGTATTGTACGTTTATTTACGCTGATTTGATTTTATTTACGCTGATTTGAATGGAAACAGCATATCCACAGCATATCCACAGCATATCCGCGCTGACTTTAGTTAACTTTAGTTGTTCCCCTGGTCATGCAAGTGTTTACATATTGTAAGAGATGTAAATAGCGACTGCTTTATGGAGGATAATCAGATATTTCTGTTTACTTTGCTCAAGTAGCGCAATTGGCCATACAGAGAGAAAGCTAGTAGCCAGACAACAAACAAGTGACCAATCATCACTACACACATTCTACCAGCATATTTCAGCACAGTTAGCCAACCATGCTAAGAATTCCAGGCCGAAAGCATTTTATAATCCAACTGAACCCAAGTGGACAAATAACTGGAACCGTTCCTTACAATTCTTAGAACCGTTTGGCCCGACGGTGGAAATGCGGCTAATTTCTTGCTTTTGATGCAACATGACGCAATGCTCATGTCCAAACATACATATTTTTGCTTCAAAACACGAGGGAATTGCCACTAATGGGAGTCCCGCTTGCTGTGAAGCAGGAGTGAACAAAAGGGAAAGGGGAAGTTCATGTTACTATAGCTAATGTTAACAAATGAGGCCTAATTGTAATGTGTTGCCAGCATTTTTAATGATGTGCATTTAAACTTTGACGAAATATGTTTATTTACATGGTTATTAACTACTCTCTGTTATCTCTTTTTCCTTCTATATGTTTCCTGCCCTACCATGTCATCTCATGTCATGTGATCTGCTCTGTAGGTAAGTGACTTTTATTTTCCCCTGTAATCCATTATAGTGTCACCTCTGCTATTCATATTTACATATTTTTATAATTGACAAAGATTATAGGTAACAATCAGTTTTTTTGAGACATACAGTCTTAATTTTTAATGTTATGCTATAGAAAAAGGATTATGAAGTGATCAGTAAGATAAATAAGATAAATATTATTGAGTTTTATTTAATTTATAAATCACAAATATGGCAGATAATAGCAGCAATGTTGTTAGAGTACAGTAAATGCTCTGCTGACATGTTTTAAATTTGTTGGTCTTGAGTTTGCATGAGTGTAAAGCGGGTAGTTTCCATATGTTCACAGAAAACCTTGTTTCATTTGATCATGCTTTTATTGTGAGGTTTGGTTTGGTTTGGTTTGGTTTGTGTGTCAAGGTCAGTTTGGTGTCAAAGAGCAGAGATGAATTGATGATGGGCACTCTTCTGGATAATGACCTTTTGGAAATATTCCTTCATAAATTGTTTGACAAATGTGCTTTTAAACACACACACACAGCAGCAGATGTTCAGTGCTTGTCTGAAAATGGATGGCTGCTACCATCCTAGTGAAGTATCTCTGTCACATCTCAGTGATAACTCAAATCCACATGTGCTGATCTCAGATCAGATACAAATGTATCAGTGGCCCTTCTGGATGAATACGGTTGCTAAGAGACGTGAGTAGGGTGGAGGTGTGTAGATCAGGGGTTCTTAATGCTGGAGTGTGCATAAAGATGGAGAACACGCATATCAAAACTGACAGGAGTGATCAGAGGACAGCAGAGACTGTGATTTAGTCTTAGGAAACACAAATAGAACGCTGACTAGGAGAAAAAAAATAAAATAAATAAAAATCAAATGCATGCCATGAAATTAAAAAAACAAAACAAACAAACATAAAAACAATCTTACAAATACATAATGACAGTCTACCAGACAAGAGTGCAGTAACGTACAATATATCTCAAAATACCACCCTGTCTGTATAAAGATCAACTCTTTGAACTCATGGCCGCCTAAGAAAGTTAACCTGGTTATATTTGCATGGTGTCTGTGCAAATATACAAGGAATGGATGTAACCAGAGACTCTTTTTAGGCACTACAGGTAAAAATATTGTTTTTTCATTCACTCGTCAAATCTAAAGGTTAGATTTTTGAATTTTTTTCAAATTAGTGCAGATTTTGTGTATTATAATATTTATATATCAGTATATGTATCAGTTGCATTTTTAAACATAACATTTCAGAAAACTTCTAATACAAAAAAGTTTGCTATTTTTATGTAATCTGTTAACTGGAAAAATATGGTGATATCTCTAACCTATTCACCTAGGGTGCCTTGCCTTAAAGGAGTAGTTAACTTCTAAAATGAAAATTTCCTGATAATTTACTCACCCCCATGTCATCCAAGATGTTCACGTCTTTCTTTCTTCAGTCACAAAGAAATTAAGTTCCAGGAATTTTCTCCATGTAATGGACTTCAATGGTAGCCAACAGGAATAAGGGTCTTATCAAGCGAAATGATCAGCCATTTTTCTAAAAACAGAAAATTATATACTTTTAAAACACAAATGCTCATCATGCACTAGCTATGCAAAGCGCATCTTCATGCATCGCGTAATCACTTTGGAAAAGTCACGCATGATTAGTTGTTCATCTGTGTATTTAGTTTCAAAAAGGTAGGGTCATTTAGGTAATTTTCTACTCTGACTTCAAAGTCATCCGACATCGTTGTTCTACCTTTTTTAGGCTGTTTGACTTTCTATGCACGTTCACTTTGTAAACACTACATCGGTAGTCTTCCTACGTCACGCATGGGTGATTATGTAACGCGTGAGGTTGAGCTAGTGCAAGATGAGCATTTGTGGTTAAAAAGTATATAAATTTGTATTTTTCTTAGAAAATGACTGATCATTCCACTAGATATAAGACCCTTATTCCTCAGCTAGGATCGCATAGAGCCCTTCGATGATACATTGAAACCACAGTTTGGACCTTCAACCCATGGGCCACCTTTGAAGTCTACTACTGTATATAGAGGAAAATCCTGGATTGTTTTTGTCAAAAACCTTAATTTCTTTTCAAAGGCAAACGGGGTCGACCCCAGAGAGCAGAAGCCATAAATTACAGTACAACAATCAGCTCAGAGCTCTAAAAGCCACGGCCTTAAAGAAAATGGAAAATCTTGTGATGAGTACTGCGGCACCATCTGCTTGCCCCGAGGTCAGAGACGGGCACATTCCGGGTTCTCTTTGTGTGTGAACATTCCTTAGTGTTAATGGGTCAAAATGGCTGTTTGTTTTATCACTGATCATCAGAAATGGCTGCATTCAACAGGTTTAGAGTCATATAGCACTTCAGGTTAAATATGTCATTTAGGCTTGCAAGATATAGACTAGAGCTGTGTGACAGAGCTAAAGAAATGTCAACATTTCTCAGACTTTTGAAGATATTGTATAAAGTTGACTTGACTAAAATAGCAGCTAAAGTTTCGTGTTGATTTGTTGACTGATTTACAGAGGAATCAAACCTACTCTGTTTTTCTACATCTTAATACAAGTTAAAGACAAGGACAAATCACAAAACTAGTTATTAAGACATTCTTGTAGCCCTATAAAGAACTACATGAATGTGACATACTAACTTTCTCAAAACTCAAAACTCACTCAACTCCTCTCCTAAGCTAAATAAACTAAACTGCAAAAAAGACTGCTCATATTACATTTCAACAACTATTCAGGATTCACCAAAAAACAACAACAACAACAACAAGAAACCTTGACTAACATTTTAAATGGGGGTGGGGGATGGTACAAAGCTAGACCGCTTGCATCTCCTCTTTTTTTAATATGATTTGCGTCTTCCATCCCCTCCTTCCTCTTGCCACTGAGGAACAGCTTGATGGCATGACCCGGGCAGAGTTTTACACCCAGTGCACCAGGCTCATAATTAGCACCCTCCCTCCTCTGATTCTGATGGGTAATGACACATTTGCAAATTAATTCTTTGAGCTTGACCACAATTAGAATATGGAGATAAGGCTCATGGAGCCGGCTCCCAAGCGTGATTGCTGAGATGAAAGAGAGAGGATCGGGTATAGGTTAAAGGTCAGCTTGAGTTTATTATGTCTGAGCAGAGATAGATCTCTTAAGCACATGCTTTGTGTCGCATTTGTTGATTTATTTTGTTCATCGCATTTGTTGATTTATTGATTTATGGTGTCCATGCACATTCTTTTCTGAACACACAAGGGTGAGCAGACAGTTCTGATTTTACAAGGCAGCTGAGGTGAAGTCGGAACAGTATTTTTCCTAATAATTAGTCTTATCTTCAGTTACTTACTAGTGGTAATTTCTTTTAGCCACCATGTGATAGCTTATAACAGCTTTGTAGTTGAGACCAGCTCTTCTAAGTCCAGCTTCCAACTCGAGACTTGCATAGGTTGAGTCGGGGTCAAAAAATGTTGTTTGATATAAATACATTTTGTTTTATATAAATACATACATTTGATATAAATGCTTCATAGTCCCTTTCCCAAATTGCACACCTGATGTGGACTTGCGGTCTTGTGGCCTTCAATTGAGAGTGTCTGTGAAGTTAATGAGACCGTAAAGTGTCAGAACAGTGCTCATGAAGTGCTCATTTTAAATTAAAAAGGAGCCTATACAACACAATACAGACATTTGAGATCAGCAGGAAATGGCCCAATCTATGTTTTAGTGAACTGCTATCACTGTATATTTTGACTGAAGAGGCAATTGCTTTATGAGACCATAGAAACATCTGTGATCACTTTTTATGTAGCCTCTCACAAACACACTCAACAACATGAAGGGTCCTAGTGGTTTCAGGCAGGCGGTCTCTGGCGAATCTGTTTTTGTAGGGATGTCACACCTGACTGGGGCAGGCATAAGTGTGTCGAGAGTGTGCATGGATCTCCAATGTCTCTTTAAAGCTTTTCAGTCACCATCTCTTCAGACACACGTGCTGTCTATGGCTGGATCATTACACATAAACATAATTTTCACAAGGAAAATGGGCATCTTTCTCTAACTCGTGTTAATCATTTGCTTTTATGATTTGGGTGGGGCTGTGGTGATTCTTAATATCTTATCATGAAAAAAAGACTAGTGTGTCTCTCCTTTTGTGAGTGCAGCTCACTCTAAGCAGGACTGGCCATCTCTCCTGCATGTGTCGCTCTTTCCATCTGTCTCTCTCTCTCTGATTAGAGTTTTTCTGTGTGTGCGTGCCTGTCTTTCTCTCTATGGCTTGTTTCTGTAGAATGAGGGAGATAAAGACAGACAGTCATTTATCTGTGTGTGCAGGTATATAGTGAGAGTGAGACAGCCCTCAGGGTATGAGCAGTCTCTCCTCCCCCCGTTCACTCTCCTCTCTTCTGTCTGTCTCTCTTGGCCATGACTATGTTTCTTCATCTTTTCTCTTTTCTGTATCTCTGTCCTGCTGGTTTTGTTCTGCTCTGCAGCTCCGCAGCAGATAGTTAAACCCCCACGAACTGCGCGAGTGTGTGTGTGTGTGGTTGGGGGGTGAGAATTGTCTGGGTCATGACAGGAAAGACATGTTTCAAAGCTAATATGATCCTAAGGGTTACAGAGGGCACTTCACTGGCATAATTGTTTACATACAATATTTTTGTATTTTATTTGAATATTATACTGTATATTGTATTTTTTTATTTATTTAACACCTTTTTTCTTTCAGCGTGTGTATTGATGCGCTGGCAATATCGTATGTAAAACAATCATGCCACTAAAGTACTTTGACAATGAAACTGAAATTGAGTGACAGAGAAGGAAAAAAAGACCAAAAGAAAATCTGTTGTGTTCACGTTGTCTTGCGCTCATCCTGCTGTATCGTCACGCCACCCTGGAAGTGTTGTATGTATGTATGTATGTGTGTGTGTGTGTGTGTGTGTGTGTGTGCTCCAGCTGCTGTTTTCATCGTCAGTCTAAATGTGCGAGGCTCAGATGTTCTGCAGTTCCAGGAGCAGGGGCAGGAACAGATGCCCTCAATGCTGAATAATGCCCCTGTGTCACCGCCCTGCTCTCCAACCAATCATGTGCCATTTCAGTGCCATCCCACTGTACTGATAATGATGCACATGGGAGGAACCATCAGCAGGCACAACCACTTCCCTTCTTGACTCTCTCTCTCTCTCTCTCTCTCTCTCTCTCTCTCTCCCCTCCTCCCCTGCAATCCATGATGTATCCTGAGGGGTTTCTCCTCCTCCCCCTCGTGCTGCTAGAAGACGCTGAATGAGTGTAAGAGGAGAGAGAGAGTGAGAAAGGAAGACAGACGCTTTCTGCACATATCCTCATCCTGGGATGGAGGAAGAGACTCGCCGTCGCGGGACAAGCCTCTTGAAGGATTATGTATATCACGTTTTCGGCATGAAACAATAAAACACAATCACGGCTGTTTTTTTTTTTTGGTGTTTTTTGCTGGGTTTGGCTTGTTGATGACCCTCCATCTGACCCTGCACATGCACAGCTCACCCTCTATCACCTGTGATTTGGGTGATTTAGAGATTACAGGTTGACTTGTGAGGTCTGTTAGCCACGAAACTTTAGCCCGGCTGTGGGTGTGCAGGGCAGATCTCTCTGGACGGGTCGGTACGTGCCACACCTCCTGACTTCAGCACCCAGCAACATGACACTGTAACAGAGACCATGTTTGGACTAAAATCACCTCTCTACTACCTACCAGGTGAGTTTATTTCAAAATCACATGTGTGCGTGTTCTCCTCAAGTTACTTTTTAAAGTAACTGAATCAGCAGCACATCTTTGGGATTCTAGAGTGACTGTAATGCAAGGTGTGTTATATTGTGTGTAGATGGGGTGGTTATGCCAATATTTTTTTGTCTTTTTTTAGCTGAATGCCATTAGATTATCATTACTGTAATACACCAATAAAGGCAGTATAACAAATACTACCACAATTTATCGATATTTTACAATACTTTTTGTATTGTTCCAGAAACCTGTTCAATGTGAATTGGTTTTATTTTTAAATATTTAAATTAAAGTTGTATTGTTTTAATAGTGATGTCAAGAGTTAATTTGGGCAAATATCAAGCACACACTCATAGCAGTAATTGATTTCAAGATAATGTGTGATATAAAAGAAATCAAACAGATGCATAGACTGTGTGTGTGTGTGTGTGTGTGTAGGAAACACTCTCTGCCTCCTCATGATGGATGAAAGAACTCTCTCTCTCTCTCTCTCTCTCTGTACATATATGTGTGTGTTAAGGTGTTAAGGGCAGTGTGGGACAGATCTTCTCCCTGCCCTCTGACAGAGGGTCTGCTAAGCTGACACTTACTACACATGAATAATTCATGAGACTGTGAGTCTGTAGGGGCTGGACTATAAGTGAGCTCATGATTATTAATAAGCTCAGACAGCTATGACTGCACAATCCAACAAACAGAACATGAAATAACCTGAATATAGACTTGAATCTCTCTGTTGCTTTCTCTTTCTGCATGGGTGTGCTAAATGTGGGGAATAAAAAAAAATGTTTGACTAAAGCTGCTATTACTTGTGTACTGATTTGACTTACGAGAACTAATGTAGTTTGTATTCACGTGTCAAGTCTGTAATTCAAAGGGCTAATTAAACATAGCAAACAATTTTTCATTAATAACTATAAAATTGCTAAAATGTTTTCTGTGAGGATTATGATTTGCGGTGAAGTTAATGGATAGAAAATATCATTTACTCTGTATAAAAAGCATCACTCCTATGGAAATTCCTCATAATGGCCTACCAGTGTGTCTGTGTGAGTGTGATCTTTGGTCATATTCAGAGATCAGGGATCAGTTAACATGTCACAGCCATGTGTGTGTGCATGTAGAGATCTCTCTGAAACACACAGCCCACAAAAGAGCAAACTGTGCCAGATCATCTTGTGTACATGCGGCCTTGTGCTCTGTCAAAAGCACTGTTGTATCACAGTGTGTGTGTCTCACGTACGCACATCGCCTGCCTTCCCATCTGAAGCGCTGTTGCCTTGGAGACTGTGTCAGACGCACGGGTTCTTCAGTGATTACTTGACAAGAAAAAGGAGGCACATTAAAGAAACAGAGGGGAGAGACAGAAAGTATGCTAATTATTGTGTGTGTGGGGGGTGTATTGTGAAGCCCACACAGAAAAATTTGCAAAACTGGAATGCCTCTCATTCACAAAGTTCCATATTATTTCCATGTGACATGCTGTCATTTAAACATGTGATAACATGGCTTTATAGAATTATTTAAAACAAGGTTACCAATGTGATGTTTGGATAAAAAAAAAAAAAAAAAACTGTAACTTGAATGCAATGTAAGTCGCTAAATGCATACATGTAAATGTAAAATGCATCGGCACAGTGACATTTCCGTTGTGAGACTGGGCAAGCTGAGTACACAGTGCACTCGTTGATTCCTGCTGTAGAGTAAAAAAAAAAAACAATTTTCTAATTTCTAATTCCATATAATTTCAATTTTTTTTATAGAAAATACAAAGAACCAAGTAAAACACTTAAGTTTCACTCCACAGAAACAGGCTTTGATGGTCCAACTTTTCTTGTCATCTTTCATCTCCATCACTTACCTTCTTGTTTCTGTGTCTTTTAAACTGCAACACGCTTTCTCAGGGGAGCACACGCGTTATGTGTTAGCTTTCTTCAGGTTTGTTTGCCGGATGGGATTCTAGAGGAGCCAGAGCGACAGGATAGACGAGTTACATGTGACGGTTGGTTACCTATAAAACAGTACAAAGACACAATAGGGGAAAACAGATATTAAAGTAAGAAGTAGAAGAACTGGCCCTGTGAAAGCCAGCTGCTTCTCCCTTGAGCCTTGAGTCTTTAGACAGGCAGAAGCCCAAATCGGGAGAGATCCCTGTGATCTCCTGTAAACCTGTGACTAAACGCCTCACATTCCCAAGTGGAGGAACTTAAACCTGTTTTGAACATGGTTTCAGTGGATTAAAGCCGTAAGTATTTAAACTTGTTCTTATCTGCTGTAAATACAGACAATTTGACACTGATAAAGTGGAGCTCTTTAGCATTGCACTGCAACATTCATCTGGTCCACCTCAGCGTATAGCTTCCTTTGAACTAAAGCTTCATGGCTTAAATGAAAGCTCTCATCATTAACAATACTGATGAAGACAACAACATTAACTTTTACGCCCCTGCGTCTGTCACTTGCTCTTGTTTTCCTGTTGATCTTTTCTGGTTGGCATCACTTAACATTCCTTACGCTCGATTGACTTTCATGTTCCGACACTGCTAGATTTTGAGCTTTGTTAGAAATACCAGTCCTATTTGACTGTGTGCATTGTAACCTACTGAATGCATATTCTTTCGAAAAAATAGCTTCTTGATATCCACCAAAGATACTTTTACAATTAAACATTTACTACATCATTAAACCACAAGTATTAGAGTCATTTGACCACAGGTAGAAGCAGAGTAAAACCACAGTAACGCACAACCTCTTGTGGTCTATTGCTTTTATAAAAACAGCAATGATACAAATGATACTCCTAATATTAATCAAAATAACCAATTATTCTGCCTAGTAATTTTGTTCATTACACTAAATGTAGGATTGCTAAATGACATAGCAACGAAGAGAATTATATATAGTGTCTTACAATGGATTGAAATGTGACTTATTCTATAAGAATTGACTGGTCTCTCCTTCCTTACTAGCTATGAAAGCCGTGATCAATACATGTTTCTTTCATTGTGGTTCATGAGTGTGTTAATGAGAGAGAATCCCATTGCAGTCATGTTTTCTCATCGAGTCGATCTGAAGCCTGTATTTGCAGGGAGCTGTGAGGATGCTTGTATGTCGATATGAGTGTTAAAACTGATCACGGCTCCTTGAGGGTCATAAACACATGATGGCCAATCTATAGCTATGGATTTGCCATGAGGGGAGGTCCGTGGGTCACATTGTGGATGTTTGTTCCTGGTCTCTCATTCCTCTCCTACAGTTCATCTTTACTAATAATTGCTTTCCTGTATGCATTCACAAATTTCCCTCTTTCTTTTTGCTGACTAACATGCAAACTGCACAACAGGGCTAACATGAATACTCAATTTTTCATCGCATTCAGAAACATAGTCTACTAGTCTGTGAATGTTTATCTTTTGTAAAGACATGCCACACTTTAGTTTCTGTCAGCATTTCAAAGTTTCACGGGTGTCAGTATTTGGTTAATATGTGAATACTCCAAGTGTACATTTACACTATTTTAACTTATAATTTGTTTTGTCAGCTCAACATGTTTTAGATTCACTTTCCAAAATTTGCCATTTTTTGACTGAATTTTCCCGCTGTTGCTGTCTGAAGTAACTGGTCACAGAGCAAAACAGCTAGTACATCCAAGCCCAGTAAGCTTTCAAATAAATGACGGACTGCTATATTTATGTATATGCGCTATGCAGATCATTATTAAAGAAATATAATCTTATTCCAAACATGTATGTTTAGTAGTTTGTTATTTTTTGCTGAGCCTTTATATAGATCTTGATATGAACTGACATACTTAGGGGAGTGAATGTCCAATGGCTGCCCACTGCTCTCTCTGTGTGTGTGTGTGCATGTTTATGTGGTTTATGAGGACACAAATTTGTATAATGACATGGGTATGACAGAGGTATTACAATATGAAGGTGGTTTATGAGGACACTGCCTATGTCCCCGTAATTCAAAAGGCTTAAAAAACATACTAAATGGTGTTTTTTTGAAAATCTAAAACTGCACAAAGTCTCCTGTGAGGGCTAAGTTTAGGTGTAGGGTTGGTGTGGGGCAATAGCACACACAGTTTGTTCAGTATAAACCCATTACGCCTATGGAGAGTCCCCATAAACCACAAAAACCAATGTGTGTGTGTGTGTGTGTGTTCGTTTGTTCGTTCGTTCACTACTCGTGAACACGTGGATGGCTTAAATGCAGAGCACAAATTCAGAGTATGGGTCATCATACTTGGCCTCACATCATTTCATTTCCCTTCCTTTCCTAGTTACTTTTACATACATACATAAAAATGAATGTCAAAATTTCAACTTGAGGATGATTTCAACTTGAGGATGTGTAATTAATGACTGAAGTCTTTTTTAGTCATAGAGAAATACAGTAAACAACAAGTATGTGTCTGTGTGTGCAACCTGTGGGTGTAATATTTAAAGTCTTTTTGGCCTACACCAGCTGTCATGCGCCCTAGTGGTTGGCCTGCCAGGAGGCAGTGCCCTGGACATGACTGTACAGAGCCTCTCTCTAACATCCTGCTTTATAAAGACTACACCTGTGATGCTACATTTTCCCTTTTGTGCTGTGCTTTGTTGTTTGAGTCGCACATGATGTTGTGTTTGTGACAGCTGATATGTTCAGATTTGTTTTGTTGCACACACAAAGGTATGAGAGAACAACAGACGGAAAAGAGAAATAAAGTTTGTTCTGCTAGAATCAGTGCTAATTAACTGTATTCCTCTTTGTCACTGCTAATTAAATTAAATCAGCTTTCAAGTGAGAACTGAAACATACAGCAGTGCAGTCGTTAAAAGTTCAATTTTGAACCCTAACATTTTCTGTAAATGTGTGTGTGTTTGTGGTCCAGGTAAACCCTATGTTATTGTGACCAAATGTCCACACAAGGATAGTAAAACCTGAAATTTCTGACCTTGTGGAGACATTATTTGGTGGCTATGGGGAAAGCAGCTTATAAATCATATTAAACTATGAATGTAAAAACAGTTCTGTGAGGGTGGTGTGTTTATAGTTAGGGAATAAAATATATGTAAGTTTAGCATAAAAAAAACATTATGTCAATAGAGAGTCCTTATGAAAGTCTCAACAATCTAAACTAAAACACACAATAGGCATAGCACTGATAAAACTTTATTATACTCTATCCTCCAGTTTGATACTGTTAAGTGCTTTGACTCTTCCAGCTTTTGTGACACTCACACAGTTCACACAGATACACAAGTCCTTTTACTAACGCCAGGTGTACTACAATGATATTTTCTCTCTCTCTTTGGCTTCAAAGTATGTTTAGAGCACATTGACTGATTCCAGTTGATATATTGTGTCATCTTCTATTTTGGCACACCAACAGCCACTGGCATCAGAAAAAAATGCATGAAAAATATAGAAGATATAGATATTGGGGGCTAATCCTTGCACTATTTCCTCTGTAATTTGAAGAAAATACTAAGAAACAATATTTTTTCCACCCACCATGCTGCGAAGGAAGACTTTAAGATATCTTCTTTTTTTGCTGTTCTTTTGAGCCATGAAATGCAGACTGTTGAGAATCATTTAAAAGCAGATTGGTTTGAGTGCTAAGCCTTTAAAGAGTCCCAAAATAGAAAATCTTTTTCTTTCTCCAACTCTCCCTGTCTCTTCCGCTTCCCACCTCTTCTCTCAAACTTGATGGCTCCCTTATTTTATCTGTTTGTATTCCCTCAGAATCAGGGTCAGTGGGAGGTGGGTTGACGTGGGTGCGGCTGCCTTCTGTACAGTTGCCCAAGCGTGAGTAAGGAAGCATGTTGTCTTCCACATCCTATACCCCTAGTGAGAAACTGACGTGTAAAGTTAGAAAGCTCTTGGGTATAACCCAATTGTAAAGAACTCTCTAATGTAGGTTATGCATCTACATGAGACGAAAGAAGCTTTCTTTCTTTGGAAAGGCTTGAGCATTGCTGAAAAATACTGCTATTGCTCATGTTTGCTTGTACCTGTATCTTTTGTGAGCTAGTACTTGTTTGATGGCTCATTGTCAATCAGCTGTGTTTTTGTAGTCTATAAGTACTGGCAGGGCCGGAGCCGTGGGTGGGGGGGTGGGCGTTGGGGTGGCATTCGCGTGGCGTGCCCCCCCAAACGATTTACTGTGCCCCCCACTTTCCATCTTCTCCCCTTCTTGCTGAACGTGATCGAAAGCGAAAGTAAAACCGATAAAACAGTGCACATAAGAAAGTGATTGCACGCTTTAGCAAGCGTCAGCAATTGCACGCGATCACAGATTGCACGCTTCCCACCCGAACCCCCCTCACACACACACACACACACACACACAACATGATTTGTGCCCCCCTAGAAATTCAAATGCCCCTCTAATGAAGGTGCCCTGGCGCCGGCTCTGAGTACTGGCAGTCAAGTGTTTAGAGAAGAAAGGGCTCATGATCTCAGCTGTATCATTATCATGATGCCTTTATAAAGTTATTCTTACTACAGATAAGGTCTCTCTGTTCATCTGTCTTTCTCTCTCTAGCCCCACCAGCTCCCTAATAGTCCGTTTGGTCAATAGAGGATTGCAGTAATGGGGGGGAAGGCCAAGCTAGCTGGCCGTGATTGAGAGATCAGCTTTGGCCGGCAGAGGATGAGAAGATTACCACTCTGTCATCATCTGTTTATTACTGGATGGGCCAAAAAATAAAAACAAATATCACTCCATGCGCATGTGTTTTTAAAAACAGCCCGCAATGTTATGAGTTTAGCAGTAGATTAGTGATTACTGTGTAATCGAGAAGCATGGATGTAGCAATTATCACACAATGCAAATGCAGGAAAGTGAACACAATAAAGTGCATCAAGAGGAAGGAGTCGTGTCAAACAGAGCTCAGAATACCATAGTGGTTCATCTATTTCTTCATGTTTGTTTGGTCTAGCCTGCTCTGCGGGGCTGAAGAACAAGAGGAGATTGTCTGTAAACAAGTAAGAAGAGAGTACGAGAAGGAAGCGGGGGCGAACAATCTGCTTACAGGCTCAGCTCCAGCACATGGTGGGTGCGCTCAGATGGAAGAGGCAGAGGATGACAGAGCAAGGAGCTCTGATGGCAGGAGTCTCCATATGGCGACTGTGGCCTGTTAGCCGGTCAGCAGGCCAGAGCGCTTCTGGGGTCCAGGGCTGCCCCGCATGCCTGGTGTGGGCACACAGAACAGAGGAGGACAGCTGGAGTGGGCACAAGGCTCGAGGACAGATTTGGGGGCGGGCGAGTGGTGCCAGCTCTGAGCTCAGTGGGGAGTGGCGGGAGATGGCTGGCAGGCGCAGAACAAGCATATGGAGGGCAGGTTGGTACTTTGACTGGCGCTTTGGCATGCACCTGCAGTAGGGCTCGGCTCAGAAGCGCCCCCACCTCTCCAGTCGGACCCTGTTTTAGCCCTCTTTTTACCCATAACCCCCTAATTCTGCTCCTAGCTCACCAGAGCAGCTCACAGCCAGAGGGTAGGTGTGCTATCTCAGCAGGGCGCAATGCTCCACCACATGGTCTCGTTCTCATTTACACGATTCGTTCTCCCTCTTTTGCACTGTACTTACATATTGCGGCATTAAATTCATCTTAATGTGGATTGCTGGTGCTTTAATGTTAGCCAGCTAAACTTTTGACCTAGTTTGTGAACCACAGACCAGAGCACAAGCTGTTTCATGTCACCACCTCTCTCTGGGTCTCATTTATCAATCTAACGTAGAAACGAGAGCAGAGCCGAGCGCACAAATCAACTTACGACAGAGCTCACGTGTGATTTATGAAACATTCGTATGCTGCCAATCCCATCGTACGAAAGATCGCACATTGATAAATGTGGCAGCTGAAAACAATCATCATTTGAATATTACGCCCCTAAAAACACCCCGGTTTAGAAGCCTCGCCCCTACAGTTTACGACACGGAGAAACATAACCCGGCCAAAAAGAGGACGTAATCTCATGAAAGAGAAATTGATTTTACTCCAAAAACACCCGTTAACCTTATAATTGCAAACAATGGCATTAATTTATATGTATATTAAATATATTTAATATAGGCCTACATATAAATTAAATATAACAAAACATTTATAAACATTATAAACACTAGCCTATATAGATTATTTAGTTCTCCTTAATCCACAACAAACCCTTTAAATTTGACGGTATTACAGAACATGAATTAAAAAAAATTAGTAGCTATAAAATTTTATATTAAATTATGAAGTAAAACACAAATTATGCTATAGTGGCATTCATTATAAACAGAATACAACGACAAGCTAAAATGAATTTATTGAAGCGAAACTAAACGGCATTGGGCTCACAAGCCTCTCTCATTCGACATCCAAATGTTTCCATTTTTGCCATGTAACATTTGGTTGCTAAACTATTATCTATGATGTAAACAAGGCTTTGTACTTCACTTGAGTTCAAATATGCACATAAAACATCATCCTTCACGTGCGCAATGAATGTTTGTTTCGGCGCTGAACATTGATTTTACAGTGGACCTTGTAAATTGTGCAGTGTAACTTTTATGTTTGGTTGACTGCATTTTAGTTTGATTAATGGCTGAAATGTTGTGTGTGTGTGAGGAACCTGCCTGATCACCAATCAGTTACATTTTTAAAAATAAAGACATAAAGAAAACAAATAAAATGCATTAAGAGCGTCACAAAAACAAAAGTGGCCTATACTTCTCGCTCTTTTTTTTCTTTTGTTAATCTGTTAATTAAGATAAATATATTTCGTGGAGCCCTATTTATTCCTTTTATAATTTCTGTTTTTCTCCATTCACAGAAGTGCTGCAGGTGTGTGATTCCTCACGGTCTGTTGTTTATGCTGCTATTTGCGCATATAAAGCTAAAGCCCTGAAAGGAAAAAGAAGAAAAAAGTTTGTTTGTCTGTTTAGGAAAATAATCTAAATGAATAAAATGTCATTATACAAATTCTCTATGCTGCACGCAAGTTCAGGCTAACTCAAAAACTTGCGTACACGAGCTCAGACCTGACGTGAGATTTAATCGTAGCCACCGCTCGTGTCCATATTGATAAATTCCAAGTTTTGCGTAGAAACGACCGCACGCCCAATTTTCCATCGTATGTTCGTTTCGTAAATGAGGCCCACTGTCTGTCTGTCTGTCTGTCTGCTTCTGTAAAGATAATGTACAGTTGTAGAAAGCACCAAGGTCATTTTAGGTGCTGTTCTCTAATTAGTGTATTCATTATTCCCCCTTGAGTACTGGACTGAAAGCTGTGATTTAATGAGGTGCATGTTTGTGTGAGCATGTTTGTTATGCACCAGAGCAGTGCTACTAAGGGTTTAATTGTGTCTGTACCGTGGTACTCGATAGTGCAGCAGTCCTCTCTAGCTGTAACAAAAATTACACTGGCAATGTCCTCTGAAACAAACACATACAACAATAGAAAATATAAATAACAGAGTTAAAGGGACAGTTCACTTAAAAATGAAAATTTTGTCATTAATTATTCACCCTCATGTCATTCCAAACCTGTAAGACATGTAAGATTTTCAGAAGACAAATTAAAATATTTTTATGAAGTCCGAGAGGTCTCTGGCACTCCATGTACTATCACGTTCAAGGCACAGAAACATAGTAAGGACATCGTCAAAATGATCCATGTTACATCCATGGTTTAACCGTAATTTTATGACACTACGAAAATACGTTTTGTGTGCAAAAAAACCCCCAAAAATAACGACTTTATTCTACAATTCTTCTCCTGCAAGTTACTGTCTTTCGCCATTATGTAGAGTACCACTACGCATGTGTGCACTTTCCTCTGCGCATGCGTTCTAGATCAGCAGCACAACGCACGTGCATTATTTACGTTCAGAGGAGAGCATGCACACTCACTCTATAATGGTAACTTTGTGGAGAAGAATTGTTTTAAGGGGTCCTATTATGCTCTTTTACAAAGTCTTGATTTTGTTTTGGGGGTGTACTAGAACATGCTCTCATGCTCGGCGGTTCGAAAATCGCATTATTTTTCACATAATTTACATTATTACAATACCTTTCTCCCCAGCCTGGCACAAACGACTAGTTAGAACGATTAGTTGCGGGTTTGATGAAGGCCCGCCTTCCGAAAAACTAAATGTGTTGCGGTTGGTTAGCTGTCCCAGTGCGTTGTGATTGGTAAACAGCTTAGACGGCGTTTCAGTATTGCCCCGCCCCTTGCCAGAACAGCAAGTTCGTCAATATTGCCATATCAGTTCAGCCCCCGAGAATATTGATCGGGCAGAACCTTTGCATGCACGGATATTGCAAGACATATTAAAGTGGTAATGTTATAGTTGTTGTTGTTTTTTTTGGGGGCTAAATCATGTTTTAGATAGGATGTCAACAACAGCTTACAGATAAGTGCAACGGTAATATGTATTATGTTTATTGTTCTTTAATTCTAACATTATAACATGAATTGCACTGAAACTGTTATACATTTGAATTTATTTATACCATAGGCCCACAGAGTTACACTATTTGTGGCCGCATATATATGCAAATGAATTCTCTGCCAGCGGGAGGCGCTGTTGGAGCCGGAGAGAGCGAGATTTCCCCGGTAACGCTGTACACAAAACAGAGCTTTGCTCACAAATGCTGCTTTATCAGACATTACATGCAAGATTAAATGAAAATGATATCCAAAATTTTCTGAAAAAAGTTGGTTTCCATCAGATATAAAAACACCGCACTCGATTTTGAAACGTTTTTGTTCCTCAGCCCCCAACCATTCAAATTTCTGTAGGCGGGATTTACAATTTGTGATGTAATAAATACAGGAAAGCAACTTTGTAGTCCAAACGAGCCGTTCGCTGTAGTTCTTGAAAAGGGATTTTTTAAAAACGAAATATCTCGCTTTGGAGTGGACTTTGAGATTTGTAACTTTGTAGATCGTTTTATGCCCAAACATACACACTACACACTGACTAAAATTCAAAAAGTGAAAAAGCATAATAGGAGCCCTTTAATACAATGATATTTTTGTTTTCTTTGCGCACAAAAAGTATTCTCGTAGCTTCGTGAAAATTACCGTTGAACCACTGATGTCTCATGACTATTTTAATGATGTCTTTATTATATTTCTGAACCTTGACCGTGGTAGTACCCTTACTATGGAGGGTCAGCGAGCTCTCAGATTTCATCAAAAAATCTAACATTTACACTTACATTTACATTTACATTTAGTTATTTTGCAAACGCTTTTATCCAAAGCGACTTACAATTGGGGAATACATAAAGCGATTCATCTTGAAGAGGCAATCAGACAGACGAAGTGCTCATAACACCAAGTCTCAGGCATTGTTCAAATAAGTACAAGCTCGCATGGGAAGGAATAAATAACAAGAAAGATAAAGTGGTTTTTATTTAATTAAATTTTTTAAGTTTAGGATGAAGTCAAGTAATGTCGAAAGAGATGAGTTTTCAGCTGTTGCTTGAAGATTGACAGGGATCCAGCACTCCGGATAGGGGTGGGAAGATCATTCTACCAGCCGGGAATGGTGAACGAGAATGTTCTGGAGAGTGATTTTGAGCCTCTCTGTGATGGTACCACAAGGCGTCACTCACTAGCGGATCTCAGACTTCTGGAGGGGATGTAGATTCGTAATAGTGAGTGGAAGTAGGCGGGTGCTGAGCCTGTGGTTTTTCTATATGCAAGCATCAATGTCTTGAACTTGATGCGAGCTGTGACTGGTAGCCAGTGCATCTTCTTCATTTGTGAAGATGAACGAAGGTCTTACGAGTTTGCAATGACATGAGGATGAGTAATTAATGACAGAATTTTTATTTTCACTTTTCAGTTTCAATTTTCACTATCCCTTTAAACATTTATGTTAAATCTCAGAACTATTAATGATTAAAAAATGGAAATAAACAATTTTTCTTTATTTGGATGCTATGGTATTAATGCACTGTATTAATTGCTGTTCATCCTCCATGTTTCTACTTTATTCTTCATGGTGAAGCATGTAGTTTTTCACTTAAAATTCTGTCATTGTTTACTAATGTCGTTCACATTTTTGGATGAATATCCTGGCCGCTTTTTCATATAATGAATGTGACTGAGACTATTAAGCTTGAATATTTAAGTTCATATTTAATTTACTAGAAATCCTGACATCAACCCTGGGCATGTTCATGTGAAATTCAGTTTTGTTTTCAGTTTTTTTCCTAAGGACTTATAGTTTGTATCGCCTCATTTTACTGTGTTTAGTTCCTGTTTCCTTTGTTCCCATGACTTATTTGTTGTCATGGTTACTGATTATGTTGCTCACATGTTCCTTTATTACCCCATTTCACAAAACTAATCTAAGGCCCCGTCCACACGGAAACACATTTAGCTGTATACACAAAAACTTTGTATCGGATTGGCGATTCTTCCAAATGGATCCGGCGTTTTGGGAGAGTAAAACCGCTATTTTTTTTTACCGGATCCCAGAGTGGATAAATCTGAAAACGCCACCCTTGCGTTTTCGTGTGGACAGCCAATCCGTATATTTTGTGAAACGATGTCATCACCCCACGTCTCGCCCCTAGCAACAACAACATGAACAAACACTGAATGATTGTCTTTTTATTAACTAACATTAACACAGATTAATAATAGTTTGTATACCGCGTGCAAGGTTTATGCCATAGACTCTAAAAAAATGGACGTAGCGAGAATCAGTGAGCTCTGTTTTAACATGTCACACACATTTGTGTTCAAAGTATTTGATGCACACTTTTGTAACGATCACTCATTCATTGATTGTTTATCTTCCGTCAGACTATCTGAGACAACGCTGCCATAACACATTGCTATGAATTGCGTCTTGCTTCGGATTTGACTGACAGACTGTCAAATAGGGCTGGGCCGATAGACGATGCCATCATCCATCGCTGATGGCTGAGAGACATCACGATGTTGAACTGACATCTCGATTCCTTCCCTCCCACCCCCTCTTCCGCAATCCGCCACATCCCAATTCCGTGTTCGGAAAGGAAATGAAGTGTACTACGAAACCCCTAAAGGGAATAGCCTATGAAATTCGCAATTAAATCGTTGGATAATTATACTGTATATAAATTGCTGGCATCAGGGAGCCGCTACTAATATGCAGAGCATTGAAACCGTTTTCGAATGTGCGCTGTCATTTCACTTTCACTTTCAAGATTCGCGATCACACGGACTCTATACTATGGAGCGGCAGTACTTACCACACATTTTACAAGATTAGATATTTGTCAGTGGTGCTCAGTATCTGCAAATCATTTGCCATTGTCCTATCAGTCATCTCTCCTTAGTCTGTGTATGTGGTAAGTGAACTTTCATGTACTGTAATGTAAAGGGCTACCGCTAGCAAGCGGCTAACCATGTCCCTTTAGTGGCTCCGTAGATTGCATTATTTGTTTTCCGTGCGTTTCTGCATACGGATGCACGCTTCAGGCACACCCCTAACCCCGCCAACCGATGTCATTGTCCATCACGATGTTTCACTGTAGACATCGTCCGATGCCAACCCTACCGTCATACCGACACCGCAAGCTTCATGCTTTCTAATCACATCTCCATCTTTGTACATTTATGTTGCAATTATTCTGCTTATTGTATATATTAAATACAATAAGGTTACATAAGTAGTCCCACATTCTACCCCTAGATTTAATTGTCTCATCTTGGGCTGTGTTTAGGTCAAGATAATCAATGACATTAATTAGGTGCTGAGAGAGGGTCATTGTGCCTGCCAAGGGCAACTCGCATATCCAGATGGTGGATGGACAATGCCAGGAGAGCTTGCTACATGGATGCTGTTCACCCAGGCCACTAAAGGATGAAAGGAGCAGGTGCTGGAGACAGGTTCGGCATGCTCACAGCTCCGTGATTGGCTGGGCCACCTGTCTGTCCAAGTGCAATGTGCCAGGCCCAGTATGAAATGAGCAGCACCCTGCCGGTGCCCCTCACACAAGCAGATGTTGCAGTGGGATGTACAGCAGCATGTCAGGGTTCCGTGTGTTGACTGACTGCTCCACCACAGATGTAAGGAGCCAAAGGCCAGTGGCCCCATTAAGCCCCTGTCAGGCCGGGTTTGTTCCACCTGATCAAAGTTGTGCTGGCTGGTGGGATGGCGACACGGGTCTTCTCTCAAATGTACCCAACACACAACCATGTAAATCTTAGATAAAGTCATTAATATAAGAAAATGAAAGGCACATTAAGATGTGTTCAGGCTTGGATGTGGCAGCGTGATATGATCTTGTTAGTTATAGCGTGCTTTATGACCTGAGATGCTGGTTTCTCTGCAGATAGCAGATGTTAATGGCTGTAAGACGGAAAGAGGCCGGCAGTAAAATTTGAGTGAGTTAATTTCTCCCTCCTGTGTAGACAGACCTCACACCACTCTTCTTTTCGTCTCTCACACGCCATCTGTGCACGCACACACAAAAACACAAACACACCAAACGTAGTGTGTTGCTTCACAGCATGAGGTTTGCTCTTACGACTTGTGTGTGTGCAAGCAGTTATCTCTGATCAGGTTTATGACAGCCACATCCTTTTAGCAATCACCTTTTGACTTTTCTGTTCCATTTGAGCATTTCTCTCTTGTCTCTTGACAGCTCCATTTCTTTTTTCTTTTTTCTTCATTTCATTTTAAGGCCACACACTTTCTTCAGCTGTGTGGCCTTAAAAAAACACCAGAAGTCATCTGTGACAATCAGTTCTCCAGCCGTTTTATATCACAAAATGAGACTCTTCCTTGATCTCTGCTTTTTCAGCAGGCCCTAGTCTTTTCAATGCTACTATAAAACAACCTTTACCTACCTAACTGTATCAGCACAAGCGCCCTTAAGAGCTTGTGCAAAAATCTGACACCTAACAGTTATTTAACCTCTGGAAATTCTCACGCATTACATCATTGGTTTAAATGCTTTAATGGTTTTAATGCTGTTTATTTCTTAAAAAATACACACACAATTGCTTCCCTTTCAATTTATTAAGCAGATTTTCAATTGAACTGGCCATGCCCAACATTGGCTTGGAATTTAAAATGCAATTAAATTCAAATTGTAATTAAAAGAAACAGTGACTCAACAGAGGAATTAGATTATATAAATGCATTATCAATTTTGATTTTTCATCAAATTAGACATATAACACTTTAGTTTCTATAATGTCAATGTCAAAACAACAGAGCCATTGAAACAAGGAGTGAGACACTGTGTGGATTTAATCTCATCTTTTGCAAACATATGAAAAATATACATGATTAAAAGAAGATAACAAGAAGAATATTTCATTCAAAGCAAAATCAAAATGACACAGCTTAAACTTGACAATACAAAAATTGCTGTGTTAAAACAAAAACCCACCAAAAACTTAAAGAAATAGAGTGTGAAACCTACACTGTAAAAAAAAAAAAAGTTGAGCCAACTTAAAATTTTAAGGCAACCAACTTCAGCAGATTTTTTTTGTTTTCTCAAACAACAAGTTGAGAAAACTCAAAAATCTGCTGAAGCTGGTTGCCTTAAAAATTTAAGTTGGCTCAACTTTTTTTTTTTTTACAGTGTATGTGCCCTTCAAATGGAATCAAAATAATTACAAGTTCCTCATGAATGGTCAAGTGAAGTTATATTTACAAGTGGGTTTGAGATTGACGCACAAGTTACCAAGTTGTGACATTAGAAGGGATGTGTGCAAATATGAAACACATCAAAACCGCTCATCTATAATACAGACAATATAATTTAATATATCTACTGTATAATATGTATACTGCAAATTAATCACTCAAGATTCAACTGTGAATCTGTAACTGTGATTTATGGAAACAAAACAATTTTTTGCGATACCATATATAAATATGTGAAAGAAATTAATATTTTGCAATTCAAATGTAGTTATTTGGTGCAAGTTTCCTATTTGCACTTGAGGCCATCATTAAATTAGATCATTGACAGCAGGTGAGCATTATCAGTTACTATGAAAACAAATACAAGCACAGGAAAAGATAACACAAATACGAAAGAACCTAATAGAAAGTGAGAGTCCATAGATTCGTTCAAAATAAATATCTTTGAAAACAGAAAACCTGTGACACCACCTCTGTTCCAATTTAGAGTTGGAATTCTAAATGCTGTAAAATGGTCTTAAATGATATTCACTGCTGTAAATCGCTATAGATTCCTTCAAGTGGTAAACCTCAGTCAGGCCCTTAATATCAGCTACTTTTGTTAGCGTACCTCCTGAATTCTCTGTTTACATTCTTACCCCATACTGATTGTATTCAATCATACACACGTTACAGTTACATAAACTTGGGTCACGCAACGCAAATATTAAAGCTTTCTTCAGTTGAAGGGATGAAGTGTCAACCTCACCAAAGCCATTATTAATACCCAGTCCACCAGAAATACAGGATATTGTGTGCATATGAGCCATTATGTGTAATATAATTACAGTGTTTCTTTTAGTTGGTGATCTATTTCTCTTCCTTTAACACTGAACCACATACCCTAGAAAAAACTTGCAATTTCTTTTATTTATTTTTTTCCAGATATTATCATGATTTTAATACAGTGGTATTATTCATTTAAATTTAAGATTTTAAGATTTAAGATTTAAGAGTTTTATTTGTCACATACACAATTATACAGAGTATAACCAGCAGTGAAATGTAGGTCAGATCCGCTCCAAGGACAGTGCAATTATAAAGAATACAAATATTAAGAAGTACAAACATAAAATAAAATAAAAGATAAGATAAAATAAGATAAGATAAGATAAAAAAATATAATATAAATGTGCAGGTCAGTATGTTGTCGACAAATAGTAATGAGAGGAATGTGCAAAAAATTGTACAGGGTATTTGAATAGCAGCAATATGAGGTAGAGAAAATTTATGAATAGCTTATTGATATATGATATTTACATGGAGAAAAATTATGAATAACTTATTGATATGGTGATATTACATGGAGTCAAGTGATATTATGACACAGAGTTAGAGTTTAGGAACCTGATGGCCTGGGGGAAGAAGCTCCTCCTAAGTCTCTCAGTTTTTGCCATCAGGCTACGGAAGCGCTTACCAGATGGAAGCAAAGTGAATAGTCGGTTACCAGGGTGATTAGAGTCCTTAATGATTTTGACAGCTCTATTTTTGCAGCGTTTGAGGTAGATGTCCTGCAGAGAGGGGAGAGCAGACCCTGAGATGCGCTCAGCTGTAGTGCTTTGCAGTCCTGATTGGAGCTGTTTCCATACCACACTGAGATGCACTGAGTCAATACACTTTCTATGGTCCCTGAATAGAACGTTTTCAGGATTGCTGGTGAGACCCTGAATTTCCTCAGCTGTCGCAGTGGTACAGTCTTTGCCTGGCTTTCTTAACCTGTGTTTGGATGTGTGTAGTCCAAGTCAGGTTCTCGGAGATGTTTACACCGAGGTACTTGAAGCTACTCACCCTCTCCACAGGGGTCCTACTGATCATAAGAGGAGTGTAGGGCTGCTGCTGTCTCTTCCTAAAGTCCATGATCAGCTCTTTAGTTTTCCCCACATTCAGAGAGAGACAGTTGTCCTGGCACCATGATGTGAGTCTCTCTACCTCATCCAAGTATGCGGTCTCATCGTTATTGGAGATGAGGCCCAGAACCACAGTGTCATCAGCGAATTTGACAATAGATGTGGAGCTGTGAGAGGACACGCAGTCATGCGTGTAGAGAGAGTAGAGCAGGGGACTCAGGACACAGCCCTGTGGGGCTCCTATGTTCAGAGTGATGGAGTTTGAGGTGAACTGGCCAACTTTCACCACTTGAGGTCTGCCGGTGAGGAAGTCTTGAATCCAGTCACAGAGTGAGGAGTTTAGGCCGAGGTCTGTGAGTTTAGATGCCAGCTTGATGGGGACTATAGTGTTGAAAGCTGAGCTATAGTCAATGAATAGCAGCCTTACATAATTCCCATTGTTGCTGTCCAAGTGTGTGAGGGAAGAGTGGAGAACGTGAGAAATGGCATCGTCCGTGGATCTATTTGGGCGATAGGCAAACTGAAGAGGGTCCAAAGTATCAGGGATGGAGGAGCAGATGTGGCTCTTTACAAGTCTCTCAAAAACCTTCATGACTATAGATGTGAGGGCAACTGGGCGATAGTCATTCAGGCAAGAGGGTTTATTGTTCTTTGGCACAGGGATAATAATGGACTTTTTTATGTCTATGTTATGTGAATAGGTTATTCACCTAGAACACATGAAATGACTCCACATGATTCCACACTGCTCCTGATGAACAAGTCTAGTCAAGTATGAAGTTTAGAGCAGGTCGTGATTACATATGAAATCTTACTATTACACACCAGATTTCCCTGCAGTGTCCAACTTTCTCTGTTCTGTCTTCTGTCGTTTTTCACTAATGTATCATTTCTCCCAGTAGCCTGCAGGCTTTAAAGGGGCTGTTGCTAATTTCCAGTAAAAGGACAGGATGGAGTCATGAGATAAGCCAAGAGTAGATTTGAAGCTCACACTAATGCCACAAAAACAATATCTATGCCCTTCTCTCATCCCTTTGCTTTCATGGAAGCATTTTAGTTCACACTTAAAGTTGAAATTAGTTCAGTTTTCTTTATTAATACACGTCTTTATCTTATGCATATTTTTCTAACGCACTAAAGAGAATCTTTTGTCCAAATGTAACTTGCTCCACCTCTGAAACGATTTTCTTTTTCTGCTGATGTCACCAAGACCAGTGCATCGTTGATATTTAATATCTTAACCTGACAACATGTTTGGACTGATGTTACCAAGCTCAATCCTACATTATATTGTTGAATAATCAAAAATGCCTCACAGAATTGGATGTCATTTCTTCCCTTTAATACTAGTTTAAAGGCAAACAAGCAGAAAATTTATCAAATTTTATCTGAAACATGTTTAGCTAAAACCATAATGCTGTCAGACTGCGTGGCCTGAGGAACAAGTACTAATGTTCTCCTGGTGAAGTAAGATGTTAGTAAAAAGCTACATGTCAGGGTCATGTGCTGGAGGGTGTGGAGGCAGGAATGTTGAAACCGTGATGGATTATATGCTTATAGTATGAAGAGGCCTCAACACATTACATTAGTTTGGCGGCTCAGAGCTGAGGGTCAGCAGACGGGCGGCTGAGAGGGAGGAAAACACTGAGGACAGCATTCCACCACTGGTTAAACAACGGGCCATGCCAAGAAAAACAGAGGGTGAGAGAGAGACGAGTGGTTTTGTTAAGCATGATAAATAACATCAGAGTCGGCAGCTAAATGGAAATCAATGTGATTAGTCCATTAGCGAGAGCTTGAACTCACCCGTCTCTTTCTGTCTCTCTGCCCTCTTCCATTAGGAACTTATCAACCACAAGACATCTTTACTACTTTGCTGGGAATAATTCCCTTTTCTCTGTTACATCTGCCTGTGTTTCCTTTTTCACTAATGTAACAGGAATTATTTAGCCTTCTCTACTTTGTCACGATTGTCCCTCATTGCCACTTCCTGATCGTGTATTAATTGCAATTAATATTTATTAACAATTTCAGTTTTCAAACAATTTCAAATATTAACAGTGGCAATGACTTTAAGACTGCACAGGATGTCTGGATTTTCCAAAACTTGATGCATAGAAAAATTACATTTATCTATTCATAGATAATCTGTACACACACACACAAAATTAGCAAATATAGCTAAATATTAGGCTGTCTGGATCAACTTTAATCTTTCTACATAAATCTGTGTGTCACAAAATAGATCTCAGTACACATTTTAACACTTAACTGATATCTGTGTACTGACCACAACTGTTTGAAATGTGAATGCATTGTATTGGGTGCTGTGTTCCATCTGAAAATACCTTACATTTATTCACCATCCCTTGTCTTTGTCAAGCACTAGTTAGAACACCTCCCATGTGTATGAGTTATTCTGGTGGAGATTATGCAGTGGTATGTTATAATTTGACGAATAATTGCTTTGGCCGAAATAGTTCCTTGGATCCAGATGGCCATCTGTTCTTTGGGCAGAGCCTGTGAGCACTTTAATTCTACACACACACATCGCCTGATAAATTATGAGAAGTTATAGATTTTGGGTTTAGAGTAAGGTATTTTGGGAGGATGTAGTAATACATTTTGAAATATGCTTTTGTGATACATTGCTGAGCTGTGGTTTTAAATGCTATATTAATTTCCTCCATCAACATATGCAAATACATACACATACACACACACACACACAGGCCATTAAAAATTACAATACAACTAATACAACCAAGTGAATGGATATTATCATAATAGTGCATACAAGTTATGTGTTATAATTTAAGTCATATTTTCGGATTCAGAGCAGTTTTAAGATAATTTAAGTGACAGAATTAAAGTTTAAAATGTGGTGCATCAAAATATGTAACACTTGATGTCAAAAAGCATTGGTTCTCTGATGTCTCGGGCCCATTTTGGGAACAAAATGATATTTGAATGCTTTTTAAGATTTTATAGTATCTACTATACTAATGAAAGGCTGGTAATGACAGCAGCAGGCAGTTTTTGTAGTACTAGAACTTATCTGAGTGATTAATTTATCAAAAGCATAGCACACAAGAAGAACAATGGTCTTGGACAGTTTCCAGGTGTTCAGTTCACTTGTGTGTGTCGTGAGCATAGACATCCTTTACCTGCTATGTTTTACCATGGTTGGTTTTTAATTCATGACTCTTGCATTATGCAAAAAGTTTATAAAGAGACTAACAACACTGTAAAAAAAATAGTTGAGCCAACTTAAAATTTTAAGGCAACCAACTTCAGCAGATTTTTTTTGTTTTCTCAACTTGTTGTTTTTAGTTTATACAACAAAAAGTTTGAGAATCTAGTACAAAAATAAGTTAAGAGAACTCAAAAATCTGCTGAAGCTGGTTGCCTTAAAATTTTAAGTTGGCTCAACTTTTTTTTTTTTTTTCCACAGTGAAGTTATGGCTTATTTACAAATTCAGATGGAAGCATTTATCTACTAACCCACAATATCATAAAACTGACAGTAACAGAAGGACTAAGTTATCAAATAAAAATGTATCACTGCATTACACAATTAGTTTAATGACTTTATGCAATTTAATATGTAGATAATTTGATCATAATACTGAAATTCCATGTGTATTTATCAAGACAGTAAAAGGTTATGGTCAAATATTTGGTCCGTCTCTTATTGTACCCTAACGAGAAGTCAGTGTGGTATTTCTAGCCATTTAGCATATTAGCACAGGATAATTTACTATTGTGAATATTATTAAGGTTACATTTATGTGGTGTCACAGTCAGCCAGACTTCAACCAACAAAATGATGCCCATGGGTGTGAGTGTGCATTCCAGATGTGAGTGAGAGTGTATATGTACAGATGGAGGAGAGGGTGGGTCTGCTCGCAGTTGGTTTGCTGGTGGTGTGTGGCACTGTGATCAATAGAAGGGCTGAGCAGAGAGAAGCAGTGTAATAGTCGGGTCAGTGGTTCTGACAGCCATTACTGCTACTTCTGTTAATAGAGTAGCACCTGTGTGTGTGCGTGTGTGTGCGTGTGTGTGCGTGTGTGTGTGCGTGTGCGTGTGACAGAGGCACAAAAGGAAAGTTTGTCATTTAATTCACTTAGTTTAAAAAGTGTTAAGGACTAC
This sequence comes from Barbus barbus, assembly GCF_936440315.1. Taxonomy (NCBI): domain Eukaryota; kingdom Metazoa; phylum Chordata; class Actinopteri; order Cypriniformes; family Cyprinidae; genus Barbus; species Barbus barbus. The sequence continues at coordinate 9,831,517 of NC_136750.1, forward strand.
ATTAACACTGACTCTTTGCTTAGTTTCTTAATAAAGGTATCTGGTATTATTCTGAATGATTCATCATTTTTGTTTTACCTATCTTGCATAAAAACTCTGCCATGTAGGCAGGGAAAAAATGTACCCAATAATATCATAGCCCACATTTTACTATTCAAATCCAGATGCTTAATAGTTTCACTCAGAAATGTGTCATTAAAGAGGGGTGTATTTTTTCTTTTGTCAAAATATTTTGGCTATAAAATACAAACACAAAAATACAAAATAATCATATTCCAGCTTAATGTGTAGATTCGTCCTTAATAAATGTATTTAAATTATTCATGGTTTAACAAAAACACCATTGGTTTCAAAGACATGAATTCAAAATAGCTAAATTCATCATCAAAGACATCCATATAGCTAGCGTGGCCATTTGTGCCATTTATACAGGACACGTCCTGGCCAGGCTTTTTACTGTATATCGCCTAAAACATCCAAAGTAGTTTGACCAATAACATGCAGCTATTGTACATAATCGACCAATCGTGGCACGTGAGGAGGTGAGGACGATCAAAGCGATGCAAATACACGCATGTGTTTGTTTGTTCGTTCTGCTTGAAGCTGCGCACCGATCATTGTATGACACCAAAGTACAGCGAGAGCTATTTGAAAGCATAAGGAGCCGTCTGCTCTGCTCTCTATAGCTCTCCTGAAATAATGTCATACAACGATCGATCTGCACAGTGCAAACAGCCAAAACCTGGATATTTCAGGCAATATAGAAATCCTGGCAAGGGTGGGTCCCGTAAAAATGTCCCGTATGGTCACCCTACATATAGAGCATGCTTACATTGACAAACAGTCACAAAATATCTTATGTGAACAGCCCTCTATTTTGCCCTCTAATCTCACAGATTATGCATGTTTTTTATAATTACCAAACATTAAAGGGGTCATCGGATGCTAAATTCACTTTACAAGTAGTTTGAACATAAATGTGTGTTGGAAGTGTGTGTACACATCCATCTTATAATGATAAAAATCCACCCAGTGTTTTCTTTTTTTAAATCCCTATTTTAAAATCCCCTTTCTCAAATCAGGCTGTTCTGAGGTTCTTGTCATAATGACGTAGTTCTGCACAGGCCGTTCCCATGATTATCTTAGACCCGCCCTGAGTGAGCTGTCATCAGTCCGCCATTGTGTCGACTCCGGTGCAGGGGAAGACAAGAATGTCTCCGATTAACCGATTGAGGTGTTTTGTTAATGAACATAGCAGTCGTCATTTACCGACATCTGAGCCACTGAAGACGCAGAGGATTAACGTTAACGTACTTTCGTTTTGAAGAGAATGCACCCATCCCCGATCTACCTAAATGTGTCTATGTTCGCACGAATCATTCGTGGTCCAGCTTCATCTACAGAATAAGTGAGTATAAGGGGTTTTTATGAATCTTTGCAAATCACCTAATATGTGCTAGTTAGCCAGTTTCGCGCCTGAAGTTTACAGTCTGCTCGTCACTCCATGGAAGAGAGGGGCGGGGTCAGCAGAGCTTATTAGCATTTAAAGCAACATGGCCTAAAAAACAGCTTGCTGAAAACAGAGCAGATTTTGACCGGGTAAAGAAGGTGGTTTTTACACTAAAGAATTTTAGTGTAAGTTTAAGACCCTAAAGAATCATATTAACTAAAATGGGCATTCAATGACCCCTTTAATATGAAACAATGTTTATTTTATTTTATTTACGTCACAAATCAGAAAACATTTTCTCATCTCATTTGCATTAGCTTTTCATGTAATATACATTTTCATGTAAATAAAAAGTTGTATTGTCTTTGTGAGCACAGGCTGATTTATAAGGCGTGTTCACAGTCATTAATAGTCTGCATCACATCCTATCAGAGTCTGTTTTCATGGTGACTGCTGGATTCAGTGCCCTGTGAATGTCTTTCTCGGTTCACTGAAGTTGACTGAAGGTGTAATGTTTTGCTGGGAAGGTGTTCCTGTTTTGATTTCACAAAGTTGCAGAAATAGAGAATAAGTTGTTTTGTGGTTTGGTTACAATAAGCACTCTTTTTGCATTGAGGAGGAGTTTTTGAATTCTTCAAATATACTGCTTATTTTTATAACAAACATGAAAAAATCAAGCAAAATTTAATTCCTCACACCATGGCTGCTTATAATAATTTTTCTGTTTTCAGATAGACCCAAGAAAGATGTTGTTCACTGCTTTTTCTCTCTCTCAAAACGTAAGGCATCAACTGAGTAAGGCTATTTAGTAAGGCAGTCCAGTAAACACAACAACAATTAGCAAACAGCTTTCAAAGCTAGCCTCTCCAGCCCATCCCCTGGCTAACTGTCTGATTTTACAGCGTTCACTAAACTGTGGTCTGCTCTTGCAGCCCACCACAGAAAGTCTGCCTCCGCTTCCTCTCTGTCTTTGACTGTCTGTCATGACCTTATGACCCTGAGGTCAAACTGTGTGTCATGTTGGGTGTCATATAGCCTGCTGTGTCTATATGTGTCTGTAAAAAGACAAATCTTGCCTGATCTGTTCTACAGACAATGTGAAGGACTCTGAAAGCTGTTCAATGTTATAAAGAGAAAGACAAACAGTGAGCCAGTTCTCTGTGTGTATGTTTGCGGAGGAAGGTCAGGTCTTTGATGTTGAGCATGCAGTGGGAAAAGACGGTGTGTGTGTGTGTGTGTGTGTGTTGGGCTGCAGCCTTCATGTCTTTCCTTTACAAGCACACAAGCTGTTCTGTTCTGACTTCAGTCATACAAATAGTTATTCTTGTTTCAAAATGTCTTTAAATAGCCTTTAATAAATAAATATAATAAGAATTTAAACATTTTAATAATTAACAATATACTAATAAATGTTACAAGGAAAAAAGTTGGAAGTATGTTTCAAGTTTTTTCTAAGAACTGTGCATTGATCTCCCTTAATAAGAAATCTCTTCTATTGGTCAGAAACTAATACAAACCAGTGGAACCCATTAGAATCAGCGATACTCTCTACACTGAACTACACTCCACTACAATTCCTGAATGTACAAGACATTTAAAAATATGTTTTGCCCTCCATATATTTAAATCCAAGAAAATGCATTCACATATTAAAAAAAAAGAGAACATATAACATACTCTAGTAGACCAAATGGTTGAGGGGCAAACCCTAACCTCATCAACACACTGAAATGAAAAAGAGATTAAAATTTGTCTGGAAAGACATGATGGTTGGGTTTTTGATGCCTCGCTGTTTATAGCTTTTCATGCTTTTATCATTTTTAACATATTGTTAATGTATGAATCTTTAATTTTCATGTTTAACACTGTTCATTTGTTTTGGGTAATTAAGTTATTGTTACCCAAAGTAATTTAAAGTAATTAATTATTGGTAGTTTAGTTTCCATATTTCAAACTGTACATTTGTAAACCATTGGTTAACTTTGAAAATGATGGCCTTAACTCTTATTTTATGACAGTAATGAGAAAAATTATATATGACAAGAAGATTGCTACCTTTATGTATAGATCTGATGTGAGGGTTCTGGAGCAGGGTAGATCAGAGGCAGATGTTCTCTCTTTTTTGAGTTCTTAATTAATTCATTCATTTATTCAGGGCCCACTCACTGCCCACAGCCTTGTCTCCGGTGGGTGATGTATTGTAATGAATTTAATAGTAGTAAGATCCTTCAAGAGTGGGTTGAAGCTTAAGCCCTTTATTAAATTAAGAGAAAGCTGCCCCAGGCCAGAGCCAGAAAGAGACGGATCTAAATTACAGGATGTGTGGGGAGATTTTGACGCTTCAGACCCCAGGCTGAGCTGAACTCTACTTTACACTGTGGAATATGAAATGTAAATGTGTGTTTTTGGAAAACATCCTCACAGCATCTATCAGGTCATGAATGTTTAATGACATAATGAATAAGCCTGCTTTGTGTACATTATGATCTCTCTTTATCTGGCTTTTGATGCTGTTTTACAGAACAAGCTGGCTTGAGAAGCAACGCAATATTTAGAATGCTGTTACGTGATGAGGACAATAGAAGAGCAACTGTATTCTGTTACAATTCATATTACAGATATGCTTTGTGACAATGTGGGGCTTACTAGTGGGACAAAAATGTTCAATGTGTAACAAACCAAATAAATTAGGCTGCTGTCATTAGTGGACAATACTGCACACTCTAGGAGACATGGGACTGTAGCGTTCTCGCACATATAGCTATTAAATACATACTCTCCATTTTTCTAAAACAAACTAAATAAGAAACAATTATTTTCACATGATCAAAGACACCTTACAGGAATTCCTGGAATGTCTAGAATCCTAAAAAAGGGGACAACCAACCAACAAGAGTTAACCTTTTGAGCAGTACGGTCCCACATGCAGGATTTTTATTTCTGGGCCCCTGGTAGTATGGTATGACAAAATACTCTCACTTACAATTATTTGTGAATCGGAATATCAGATGGTTGATGGCATGGTAAGCAAGTGTGTGAATATTTTTAATAAAAAAGGAAAAACTAAATAAAAGCGATACATCATATCATACAGTGTTTTCGTGGATGTGGTGTGTCACGTGACGAGCATGACGCGTCACCGTGGAAACAATAAGGGGAAATGTTATATAATAATGGTCACCTAATAAAAACCCTCACCCTGAAGGGTCAGCTAGAATATTTTAAACTCACCTGTGAAAGGGTTAATTTCCTCATGTTTAAATCCATTTTGCTAATTTTTCTGATATATCAGCTCAGAAAATGTGAGAAAAAAGTCTCAAGATTCTACTTGGACCTGGTAATTAGTAATTTGTACTGAAGACATTTTTTAAATAAACCTCCCATTTCTAGTTGGTGCAGCTGTCCTGCAGGCATGCAGATAGAAGATTAAAGCCATAGCATTGTACGTCACATTTCTCAGGATTATGTCGTCAGCTGAACCTGCTCTCCTTGGTGACACGAAGGCTAAAGTCTTTTCAGATAGATGAGCAAGCTGACATCTTGTGTTTACACACATATACACACAGAGGATATGTTGCACAGGAGAGTGTTCTAATGTTTTGACAAAAGTAAGGGTGCCTCTTAGATGTTCCCCTGGCTAAGATCCCGGGGAAGTGCCGGTCAAGTTGCCTGAGAAGTGGGTGGCTCCCTTGAATGTCACAGTGAAAGACAGCCCTACATTTCCTCTCTCTAATCCACTTACAAAAAGAAAAAGGGCTAGGGCACGGCCCCATCAGAAATGCAAAAGTAGTTCAGTAACGTTCAAATTTAAATTCTCTGCTATGTATTTATTTGTTCTGACACTACTTTTATACCTTCAGGACAGAGCGGAAGTAAAATGGCTGATACGCACAGCCACCGGCTGTTGCTTTGTCTTGTTTTAATGTGTATCAATTCATATCACTTTATTAGTCCATCGATGAATATGCCATACAGTCATAGCAGAGACTATATGTTCCCAGAGACCTATGTTTCCAGGGTCCTGTGTTCCTCAGATTTCTATGGCAATTATAAACATAGGACAAAGGACCCTATGTTCCCAGGGTCCTATGTTCTCAAGGTCCCGTGTTCCTAATGGCAAATAATGAATACATGACAAAGGATGTTTCCAGGGTTAGTGTTAGGGTTAGGCTAACAGGAACATGGGGTTAACCCTGGGAATATGCTGAAAGTAGAGCAGACATCTCGACTGAAATATTACAAATGTTATATAGGATTCAGATCATGGGATGAAGTGTTATATTTTTATGGGTGCCAGCTATTGTGGGAATAAAACAAAAGGAGATAACTGAAATATAGGAAGACTGAAAAAAAGGATATAAACATAAATATGAAATAGGAAGACAAAGTAGCCTATAATTAAATAACAAATGAGGAGCAAATAGTGTGAGGAGGATAGAACAGGTAGATGGTTTTATGGCATTTAAAGAAATGGTAGGGTCATACAGAGTAACACAATAGAGAAGTGGAGTAGAGTAGAGGAAAGACCTGTTTACATCAAGGACAATAACTATAAGATACTGTAACAATAAAGATATAGTTCTAAAAATCATTCTCAATATTAAAGAATAGCAGAGTCGTAACGATAAAGCTTGACAATTTAATGATAACACTCTTGAGAATTTAAAGCGGCAGACGAGCAGAATAAATAGATGATATATTCCACTGGTTTGGATGGAAATACAGTTATCTTTAACACACAAAGAAATAGAAGAGAAGAAACTGTAATCTCCACATTTAGGGTCAGACATACAGCTCCAATTAGCACACTGTGCAGAATAGGGAAAAATGACACAGGGAAATATGAACTGAGAAAATGTGATGATGATCTGTTCCAAATATGAAAATGCAAAACTTAAGAAAAATCAAATGAATCGTGAATTAAAAAATATTTCGAAAAAAAAAAAAATAATTCAAAGATAGAGAATATAGTTTTGTTCGCAATTCAATGAGGTTATTAAATCTGATGCACGCTCCTTACCAGTTGGAGGCGGTAATGCACCTTACTTTTTTATGCCAAACGCCAGTGCGCCACTAAACTGCAGAAGAAGAAGAACAACACTGGAACCATAGATCCCTGCAAAATAGAGATGCTCCCTTCATAGCAGTAGCTGACAAGCAGGTAAACCAGTGATGGAGGCATCTGCCCTGCTAAAAATACCAACTTTTGCTGGTTAATTCTAATTTGAGACCGATGGAACCACAAAGCCACGCTGTTCACTAGTAATACTGTCTGAAGACTGCATCTTTCCAATTAAACTGATGTAAGTTAACTAGTTGAGATGCTGATAGATACAGCACACAAGCTTCCTGCTGAGTTTTGGAGGTTGCTCCCAGTTTACAATAAAAAAAAAACATTACAATAAAAAAAAAAAATTCAGGATATCAGATGTTTTGAGTATTTGTTTTTGAATGCGTGCATTAAGTAAAAGTACGCTAAAAAGGCTGTAATGTCACTGACAGTGTCCCTAAAGGATATCGTGAATCCCTGATGGGGAGAGGATGTGCTGCCCCCTGCTGCTCATTTAATCTCACATCAAGTCATATTAATTTGTAGTGCGCTATTCGTTTATGCTATGCTAATCGTTTCAAAGCAGCTTTACGGGATTATATTGTAACGTATATATTGCGTAATATATATATATATATATATATATATATATATAGGCTATAATTACACTTCACACATATTTTATAATCATGTACTTATCCACCGTTTAGTGTATTTTTCTTGTTTTGTTGTTGATATCTCATTTTGTGTGAAGAGCATTTAATTCGAAACAGTGGCACTTAATGTGGGGTCCTCCCGACCCCTGAGAGCAGGTGCTCGTTACCCCGCCCTCTTCTCCTTACTCATGAATATCAATTTAGTCACGCTGACGTAGCTACGTAGCATGCAGTCACGCACCCCACTTGATGTAGGAGGATTGGTTACGTCGTTCCTCTGAGGCGGGAAACTCCTCACGTAAGCCCTGCCCACATGAGACAGGAAGCTCCTCCCCTCACCGGCTCCGCTCGGCTCTCCGTCGACGAGTGTGTCAACAATGTACTGCCGAGCGCTGTGATACGATGGATAAACGCGTCTCCTTTCCATTTGTAATACGGAAATAGGATTTTACTCTCTTTACAGGTGAGAAGATTGTATGTTTATTTTTTTTATGTATTACAGCGCTTTTAAAGACTGATAGTGTGGCTTTATATAAGGGAGAGAGAAGGAACCGTCGCAGTATAAAGAGAGTCGGCGCTCAACGAGAGCGTGCGCGTGTATTGTGTGTGCGCGTGCTGGCGCGCGCGCGTGTGTGTATTGTTTAACGTGTGTGTGTTTGCTTTCATTACGCGGACAAATAAACATCTCAATAGGGTCTAACTGGATTTATTCTTTCTGAAAATAAGCATAAGTTAGAGTAGTGATTATTAGAGTCAAAGCCAGGGTTGTGTCTCAAAACCTAGTCAGCTCCCTTTCTAGACAGCAGCAATTAAGGGCGTCATGAGTCAGCGACTGATGATACTACTAGGATGTCCCAGACCGCAGCTTTCTAGGATGAGAGTTTACAGAACATATATTCTAATCGCTGTATTCACAGTTATCATTTATCATTAACAGTAAGAGTATGCTGGTGTCAAATAAAAATACAGTTTTTTCTATGCGGTTTTAATATCTATCTATCTATCTATCTATCTATCTATCTATCTATCTATCTATCTATCTATCTATCTATCTATCTTAGCCAAAGCCCATGCCCTTATTTATAAATATATACATATATAACGTACCTGGACTTTTGGGTCATGTGCCCTGATCATATACAGAATGAGTCTCATAATGATACTGCATTCAAGCAGGATATTCGTGTGTAGTATGACAGATTAGACACTCTCTCATGGACATATACTGCTGTGTTATTGAGTTCATTCATTTACATATCGTTGCTTAACGTTCTTGAAAAGCTTGTTTACATAAAGGGCTACAACAATATTTTCAACAGTGCATAAATTGGTAAATGCTTATTTGTTTGTTTGTGGAAAGCAGAGTCTCTTCTGATTTCATTTATTCTTTTCTTCCAATGACTAATAAATGCCCTGTTGTTGTAACGCCGCTTGTCACTTTTTGAACATGATGACAGTTTGTCGGCAGTAAAAGGCAGCTGTGGATCTAGTAAAAGTAATTAAGCCTGCCGCTGTAATCTCTGGTGTTTACATTCAGTGCCTAAAGAAAAAGACTGACCCAGTTTTGCATGTCCTCATCACAACCAAATCCTTGAAAAGACTTCCAATAACACGCCCCTGCGTTTGCATGTGTTTCCATAGCCCTATGCCGGAGGAGGCACGGCACATTTGCCTTTTTTGAACTAACATTTGACTAACTCTCAAAGCCGTGACCTTACTCTCATGCCAGTACGAATGGACACAGAACAGCACTACCAAGCAGCTTTCTTGATGAGATCTACACCACAACTGCAGGCGAATTTGATTGTAATGAGGCTGTGTTCCGGCCAAGGGTTTTTTCTTCTTCTTATGGACAACAGATTTTCTGAAATAATTGGGATGGGTATTCTCTTCGGGTGCCCACGTGGGGGTCCTCATGCTTGTCGACGGACGTTCTTGTGTAGAAAGAACAACAGGAAGTGGCAGAGCAGCTGTGTCAACATGTCGTAAAGCACCTGTCTGCTGTGGGCCGTTGCAGAGGGCAAACCCCCGCTGAAAAGCTCACACACACCCCCTGCTGCCCTCTCGAACCCTTGTGCCCTCCCTCTTGCTCCTTTTTTTTCATGTACCGCTTATGGAATCAAATGCTCTCATCTGTGTCCTGTAGTCTCGAAGCACACTATCTCTATGTCTCTTCACATAGTATATCTCACATTGCTAGCAGATTGGAATGTCTAGACCTAGAAAATGGGATGCCTACAGGATGGCCATTTGTTATATCAGTTAAGAAGTCCTTCACATACCAACCTTATTTTGCAACATGGAAGTAAGCTTTTTTTCTATGAATATGCAAGACTTCCGATTCATCAGCAGATATAAATGTAAATTACTAAAAGAATAACAAAACACAGTAAACGGGTTTGCAAACCATTGTGTTAAAAATATATGATAACAAATACGAGTTTACAATATCAAGCAGTATAACAGACTGTAAATGGATGACACTAGAAGCCTCACACAAACTTTTACTTACTTACTTACTTTACTTTTGTCATTTAGCAGACGCTTTTGTCCAAAGCGACTTACAAATAAGAAAAAGTAACTAAAACTAAAAAGTTACAACTCTATAAATACTATCTACCCACATATTTAAGAAAATAAATTAAATAAAATTAACATGCATATAACAACAACATTTCAATAATAAACATATCAATGAAAAAATTAAATAAAAAGCTACTACTATCCCTTGCCGGTGTCCCTGCCCGGTGGAGTCGCACGGTAGAGTCGATGGTCTTTACACTCTTTACTTTTTTACTTTTGTCATTTAGCAGACGCTTTTGTCCAAAGCGACTTACAAATAAGAAAAAGTAACTAAAACTAAAAAATAACAAACAAGTTACAGATGGCTTGAAGGATGTCCTGCTCCTGGAGGGCCAGTTTTCAGCCTTTCCAACACACCTGCCTTGTCATCCTGAAGGCCTTGATTAGCTGGTCCAGATGTGTTTACTTGGGGTTAGAGCTAAACTTTGGAGGAAGGTGGACTTCCGGGACCAGTATTGGACACCCCTGACACATATGCTGAAATTAAGCATAATTTACACCGTATTTACTCAATATATACAAAAAAAATGTTTGGAAGCATGAAGCAATAATTTGCAATAATGCTAAAAATGTCACTTTGAATACAGTGAAATGCAAGTAGATTAGCTTTCTGCAGTAGAAACATTGTTTTGTTTATTTCACACCTCCAGCATCACTGTCTTTTGTTAACCGCGAGGCACTTTCAGTATAATTTTGACAGACTTCCTCTGTTCTTCTCTGTATTTGCGTTTGATGTTCTATTATGAGTCTCAACAGATATCTACCGTTCGCATGGATTTGGTAGGATGCAATGTTTTTTTGTTTTTTTTTACTTTCATTCATCCAACCATTAAACGTCAGCTGTTATATGAACAGCATAAATGACAAGAAACTAGAGGCATAACCATGTGCTATCATAGCACCTGCCTTCATATTCTCTGATGTAAATTAGTAAACGTGAGAAGGGAGTCATTGTAACCGAAAAAGCTCTGTTATTTGGTTATGCTTCTAGTTTCACACTGTCTTCTGATCTTTTCCCCTCATGTATTCTTCACCTAAATGTGTGATAGCGCCCTCTGGGGGTTGTGTTTGACTACACTGAGCACACACACACTTTTCTCATTTTGTGTGGCAGTACCGAACCACATAGCAGAGGTATGAATAGAAACCAGCTAAGTGAGCACTTCCTGCTCAAGCTTTAGCTATAAGGCAATCACACAACAGACCACATGTGCACTCAAGCAACCGTCAGTTACATATCGTTCAATCTCGTGACGACCTCAACTCACAGAGCGTGTACTCTGATTTGCCTATCCGCCCTAGTCAAACACGGCCTTAGCCCTGCACATGCAAATGCTTAGGCATGCTGGGTAATGTTCAGGGCGGGCGGTGACGGGCGTCCCCGGCTCACAGCTGTTATCTGATATTATCTTTGACACCAGATCGGTCTCGACATGTTGCAGCATTCAGCATCCGCGACCTGGAAACCAGACCTTTTAACTGTCAGCACCTTCGTATCAGACTCAGCAGTGTTGTGTGTCACTCAAACATGCCAGAGAAATCATGTTTTCAAGGGTGAATTTGATATGGTGTAATACAACAGTAAAAAGAAGCTTATTTCTATAAAGACAACATAATGCAGGATTGCACTGTTCAATTTGATAGAATCTTAAGCTGCCTTCATTACATTTTCTCATGAAGGGCTTACAAGTAGTTTTTTTGTTTTTCAATCAGAGCATCATCATTTTGACCAAACTATCTATGTCTTAAAGCAGATTCACAATGTTAAATGCAAGCTGTAAAGTACAGCAAATCTAAAACAAAGAGAGTTTAAGGAGTCTTGCATTTTGAGGAATGACACAAATGAAGAGACATTAATTCAGAAAATAAACAGATTTCTTGTTGTTACATTGTGTTGTCTTTTGGTTGTCATGAGTTTTCAGGGGACACTGGATGGGCGACTTGGTGGATTTGAGCTGCTGTGTGTGTGTGTGTGTGTGTGACTTTAGAGATACAGCAGCAGTTTTGGCCCCAGACACGAGTGTTGAGAACACAGCAGCAGTGTGTGACAGTAGCTGCTGTAATCCCTCTAGTGGCGATAAGACACAGCTAAACAAATGCAGCGGGAGCAGTACTGAAGCCGGAGATAAGACACACACTTGCCCGGACCTTGCCTTATCAGCCCGGAGTTCATACAACATAGCGCTCACTCTATTTGAGTTGTCCAGGTCTGTGACCGTCTTGTCTTGTGTGTAAGCTTGTAGGAGGGCTCAAGGGTCAAACGGTGGGGTGAAACAGTGGGGCAGTTTAGAAGAGTTTAAAGTCCCCATATCACTTACGGCTCAGTCTCCGTAATGCTTTCGCTAGTCTACTGTCCTTAGCTGACAGGAAACCCTTAGGGGCCACAACAGTGGTGGCCCAAAATCCTCTACACCCACACAATGCACAAAAAGGCAGCATTCTTCACTCCCTGCAGCGCTCACACACTGTTGTACTGCTATTGCTGTCTTCAATAGGCTGTGCACATGAGACACACACACACACAGGAGAAAGGCTTCATTATGAACCACCTGGAAGTGCCATAGCCAGCTGCCAGATCAGCTGAATGTCATATGGTGTGTATCTGTGTAAAGCTGCATGGCTGAAGTAGCTCATGTATTTCTTTCACTCTAGCAGCATTTATCAGTCCCATATCTGGTGATACCAGAAAGCATGAGTAACTTTTCAGAATTGCCACATTACTCATAATTCAACTCTTTATTTACTGATCATGATGTACTTCTCTCTCATCACAGCTGTAATTTGATAATTGAACAAACTAGCACAGGATAACTAGTACATCTTACAGTTTCTTCTATGTATTTACATACGTTTTCATGAGGCATGCATCAATGTGGTATCGTTTGCATATTATTGTAGGCCAAAGTCTTTTTTTGTACAGTTCGCTGCATACTCTTGTCTCTATACACCAAAAAAGGTCCTAGGCCTGGAAAAGAGGCCCCTGCACTAGCAAGTATTGTAAATAAGGGTGAATGTGGTGAAATTATCTCATGTGTCGGACAGCATATGAGTAGTCTGTTGCTGTCTGTCATAAAGATGAGTCTGCGTAGAGTTGTAGATAGTGCTCTGTGGAAGGGGAGTGTTGTGTTGGTTTTGTGCAGACTGTAGTTTCCCTTTTGCTGTGTGTTTGGAGCTGTGTGCCATCTAATCTATTGACACTACAGTGATAAAACCAGTCATTCAGGGTCAAGCATGTGTTTGTATGTTTGTGTGTATATCCACACTCTCCCTGAGGGCCATGTTAGTTGAGTCACGCACACGCATGGGTAATTCCAGATGAATGACAGTAGATAGCTCTGTCCTGGAGATCTGGACTGCTTTAATGAGCTGATAGGCAAATCTGTTGCTGGTTAAAGATTAAACGCTCTCCAGGGCAGCACACCTCTTATCTCAGCAGTAGGCCACAGCATAGCGGAGCCACCAGGATTATTGTCTCTCTGTGTTTATGCATGGTCAGGTCAGACGTGGGCTGCTAACTAGTGCCCTCGTGTGCTCTATGCCATGGCCTCTGTCTGTGATTGTATCTAAAAGGCAGTGGCTCTACAGTATTTACATTATGGCACATCAGCAGATTAGAATAGATTCGTAAACACTGACATTTATCCATGCTTGTTCATAGGTTAAAACAAATAAATAAAACAATAACAGACACTTTAATGATTCAGTAGAGCCAGGATCAAGTAGTGTTTAAAACTACTTTGAGCTGTTGGCTCAACATGCTTTTGTTGCATTTGTGGTATCTTCATCGTCTGATGATATGTCCAGTCGAAACATCTACAGATGGTAGCTCTCTCTACTGGGGAGCAGCACATGCCATAGTCACATCAGACACAGAATGTTACAGAATTTAGGACATTTTGGATGATTAAAAAATAAAGTAGGGCTGTGCAATAAATCATATTGCGATATGCACTAACATGTCTGTGAATATTAAAGCAAAAAAAAGACTGCTGTGAAAACTGCATATTTTTGACTTCTATGCATTCTCAAGCATGTGTGACGCTTGTGGTTTTTCAGCCATTTCACTATATGAGGACAGTCCACATGGACTTTATCTGCAGAGCTTCAGTAAGAGTTAATTTCACTAGCATTTCACCATTTTATTGGATAAAAACTTTTGTCATATACACAAAGAAAAGGTCCTCATGAGAGCCCTTCAAAATAACATTTGGTTTAACTTGAAAAAATTGTGAAAAATGAATTACTTTTGTACAGTGGAATGTACTCCTCAAAGAAATAATAATAATTATAAAATTAATAAATCTTTATATTTTTCTTCCATAATTTTTACTGTGATCCTATAAATAATAAAATAATAAAATGAATTGTTATATTTTAATTAAAATTGTTAATGCTTTTATTTGATTATCTCAATTTTAAAAAAAAGTTTAATAAATCATGAACCAAAAAAGAAAAAACACCCCAGAGTTTCAGAGTAATCTCATATGGCCCTATTATTGTTAAAATATTAATCTTTTAGGAAAAATTCATTTGACATGCTTTTTGATTATTAGAATTTAATTAAAAAGGAATCCACAAAAATTACAATGGAAAAGTGGATTTTGGAAAATAAAAATGAATTTCATTGTGTCCTTTTTTGGTTAAACATCATAAACTGATGTTAAATTGTTTCACGATTTCAATTATTAATTATACATTCTGCTTGATTACAAAGATTTAACTTAACCATTAAAGGGGTCATGAACTGAGAAACCAAAATTCCCTTGATCTTTTGAAATATAGTAATAATAATAATTTGTTACATTTATATAGCGCTTTTCTTGGTACTCAAAGCACTTTACATAGAAGGGGGGGAAATCTCCTCAACCACCACCAATGTGCAGTATCCACCTGGATGATGCGATGGCAGCCATATTGCGCCAGAACGCCCACCACACACCAGCTTACTGGTAGAGAGGCGACAGAGTGATGAAGCCAATCAATGTAAGGGGATGATTAGGAGGCCATGATGGTCAGAGGCCAATGAGCAAATTTGGCCAGGATGCCGGGGTAACACCCCTACTCCTTTTCGAAGGACATCCTGGGATTTTTAATGACCACAGAGAGTCAGGACCTCGGTTTAACGTCTCATCTGAAGGACGGTGCATTTTACATTATAGTGTCCCCGTCACTTTACTGGGTTGTTAGGACCCACACAGACTGCAGGGTGAGCACCCCCTGCTGGCCTCACTAACACCTCTTCCAGCAGTAACCTAGTTTTCCCAGGAGGTCTCCCATCCAGGTACTGACCAGGCTCAACCCTGCTTAGCTGCAGTGGGCAACCAGTCTTGGGCTACAGGGTGATATGGCTGCTTAAATAAGAGGTAATTGTGCTATAAAAACAGCCTGCAAATTTCAGAGCTTATTACTTTATTAGTCTAGAAACAGCTTATATTGAAGCAAGTCTGTCAAAACGAAAGCTTGTGGAATGTACACATTTATGGCGTAATAGTGTATGGGGTTAGATCTCTGCCACAATTCTGTGTGTGAAAGATCACAATTTGAGCACGCAGAAGTGCATTTTGCACACGTGCAACCTGAGTTTTGTGGATAAATGTTCGTCTTGCAAAGAAGAAAGTATTTTGTGGGCACAAAAATCAATTTTGCATTTAAAATAAGTTTTTGGATTGGTGCAGACTTTTGCACGTGCAACGTTTCACTAGCTTGCTCCCCTGATGCCTGCCCTCAGTGCTCTCTAAATGCTGATGGCTCGCTTGCTCAACACAACCCAGCATGTTACAATATGCCATAATTCCAGACAGTCAGAGAGGAGGCTGCTAAATTCTGATTGGCTGCCTTGACAACCAGTCACAACGTTCCCTGCATTACCGATGACAGCGGAAGATGCATAATTATTGTGCAAGTTGATATTCTGATCATATTTTTTTCAAAGCACATTTTACCAATTCCAAACACATCAATCTTAATAACTTAACTATTAATCTTGCATTTAATCATTTATAACTGATATGTAATTGTTCATGAAGGCTAGAAGTGAAAAACACCTTATGTTCAGGTGTGCATAATTATTATACAGGTTTTCTTTTACAGATAAAATGAGACAAAAAAGAGATTTAACTCAGATTGAAAGTCAAAAATTATTAATGCCCATGAGAAATATTCAAAATGGAACTGGCGACTAAATGGTTCCTGGTAATTTAACACTTAATTCTTCACCTTAAAGGTGCCATAGAATGAAAAACTGTCTTTACCTTGACATAGTTGAATAATAAGAGTTCTGTACATGAAAATGACATACAGTGAGCATCAAACACCATTGATTCCTCGTCCTTATGTAAATCTCGTGAATAAAAAAGACCACTGGAAAATAGGCGAATCAGAACAAGACTGTTACGTAACAGTCGGGATCACTAATAGTTACGCCCCCAACATTTGCATATACCCGCCCATGTTCCAGGCCAGCCGAACCATCAGAAGTTCTGCAGGTATTGTGAAGAAACAAGCGAGACAACAGTGAAAATGGCAGATCATGGAAATAAATGTTATGTTCCAGGCTGTGCAGGGGATGTGAAGTGCAGGGATGGGTTGGTGTCTGTATTCAGAAAGGCACGGAAAACAAATAACGCGTTCTAATAAAATAACATGAGCCACTAAAGGGACATGGTTAGCTCCTTGCTAGTATCAGCCTGTTACAGTACATAAGATTTCCCTTACCACAGAGATGATGCCTCAGGATGATGGCAAATGATTTACAGATCCTGAGCACCACTGACAAGCATCTGATCTTGTAAAATGTGTGGTAAGTACTGCCTCTCCATAGTATAAACAGAGTACATGCGATCACGAATCTCGAAACTGAAAGTGAAACACGATCTTGCATTCCAAAGCAGTTTCAATCAATACATGTGAGTATCGCGATATTTTGTTTGGCGATACTGCATCGATTCTCAAAAACGGAATATCGATATTAAAAAACAAAAAAAAAAAAATCTGACAAGATTCATGGCAGTTGTTTCGTTTTGAGTTCATATACCGATCGCTGGAGAGCAGTCTTCATCTCTGAACTTAAACAGTGACAGGAAATACTAGCATTACAGGGCTCCAAACTGCGACTAAAATGGTCGCATTTGCGACCAAAAATATTAATTTGCGAGTGAAGTTTTTGCTGAGGTCGCCACTGGCGACTATATATAATTTGCATGAAAGGACTTTTTTCCCGATTGTTTTGCGCTCACATCTTTTGTTATGTTCACGTATTAAACTTACATAAGACGATGCGCATCAAAGTTTTACTGGAAAAGAGTTTCAAACAGTCCTCGTCTCTGCCGCACACAGTCTGCTGAACGCAGTGAGAGAGACCTGAAAGGGCCTGTTTACACCTGGTCACTTCATGCATTTTCTCTGATCGGATATCTATATGATTTGTTAAAACGTTTCCCCATTTACACTTGGCCACATAAATGTGTCTTCGCAAAACGGATATAAATCCGTTCTTCAATTCCCGCTTCATATGCAAATATAACGGAGTTCACGTCAATGAAAGCAATGGATAATTTTATTAATTATCAGCTAATTTCAATATCAAGAGAGCGCGCGGCATCAGCACTGGAAAGATAGGCTAGTCTCGCTACTTTTAATGAAGAAGATTGTGTGTTGAGCGTCTGCGGCTTACTTTCAGGTTCATTCAGTTTGCGCGTCGCTTGCTGAAGAAATACTCCGCTACTCATCCGCGGTGATGCTTGTTGCATTGCGCTGTCATATCTGACTATAACATGCCATATAGCCTATAAAACGCTCTCACACGTCTATTATTTTAATATTATGGGAGGAGTAAAATTACCATATGTGGTTTCAACAACCAGATGCATTTACACTTGTCCGGTCGATCTTCTTATCGAGATCTTAGTCTATATGCTGTGTTCTGTTAATGCATGGACTTCCTGTTATTTGAAGCGCACTTGCCATCCAGTAATCGCAAAAAGCTTTGTGCTGTCTTACTTTTTAATAAACAAAGTATCAGCTTTAAAATGCTACGAAATTCAAATGATGCGGTTTGGGTGCTCTTTAACGCGGACCACAAGCGCACACTTTCGGTAATATAAACACCAGTACCCCGCGTCCACACGGTCCGTGTATGCGTCCGGATCGCGCGAGCGGAGAGTATCGCACTTAATGCTCAGGCGCGATCTCTTTAGCACCTCAGTTAAAGCAGCAAGTGAACCCATTATATATTAAGATTTACTACTATAGTATGAAATGAACATGATCAAAAGGTAGGCAATAAGAAAGCCTATAGTACAACTTACTGAAATGTTTTATGTAAAAGCTCATTGTTTCAAACTGAGGAAATGTATAAAGCTTGTAAACATTGCATTGTAATACATTTACCTCAGAATAGCCACTCAGTGTCCATAAACTCATCAGTCAGCTAGAAAAATAACTATAAAGAGGAGCGTTTTGCTATATTCATGCGCTGTTGCATATTAATATTTTTACTTATTCTGTTGTACATGATTCAACTCCTCCTATAAAATTGCATTTTACTAATGAAGAAAAACAGACTGAATGTGTGAAAGACGTGACAACATTTATAGGATGCACTGCACTCAAGTTGCCAAGTGATGCTTATGGTCCATGATATTGGTACAGATTCTGTGTAACGAACAATTCTTTGTGACTGTATATTTCAAGTTGTAAAAGACATTTAATTCACACTTTAAGTGAACCTTAGTCCCCCGGTCGACCTGATCATCTACAAGATGGATTAAAATGCTGATAAAGCCTAGAAAAGATAAGACATAAACACATGACAAAATGATTGAAATGTTAAAATAGGGGGGAAAAATAAAATGATAATAATAAAATAAACCACTTTTATTCTGTGGCACCTAAAAAAATAATTTGGCGCCTAAGTTTTTCTTTTATAGGAGCCAATGGCTCCTTACTCGATTTTTTTGTCTGGAGCCCTGCATTAGGGCACGCCACTGATGTTAGCGTTAATATAGTTTGCTGCCAGTAATGGAGGATGAAAGAATTGTTCCAGTTCCCGTTTCGGTGTACAAAGTTGAAGTGTGGCGTCATTCTGGCTTTTGTGGCAACGTCCGCCCCGGGACCGCGGTGCGAACGCCGCCTCGGTTCCGCTGCTTGTCGCGTCCTGTGTGAAGAGCCTTTGCGTAGCTGCAGATTTCTCTCATGTTCGCCGTTTTATGCAGTTGGGGCGGTGCTCGCATCGCGGTCTCTGTGATTCCACGCGGAACATAAATACAAACTAAAAAACCTGTGAAATCCAAGTTGAAAGGTTCTGAGAATGTTCAACATCTGTATTTATTTTATTGTTTTGTTTTCTTTAGGAGTCCTGCAAGCACTTTAATTTTCATTGATATTAAGCAGATTTCATTGATTTTGTTCAGATCAAAGTGTTATGACATTGTATGTCACAATTGTAAACTTAAACTGCGAACCTTTAAAGCAGGGTCTAAAATGTATATGGTCTTTTTTATAAAATACATTTTATACATATGGTACATTTAACTAAAGAATCCTGCAAGCACGTGAATGTTTTCCCCCTTTACTCGTATTGCACAAAAAGTGGTTCCATAACGTTCTGGTTAAACAATTTTTTATTTTTTTTAATTTTATTTAAGGTTTGCATATGGTGGTGTGTTCTTAATGACAGCTTTCCTAAAAATATATCCCGTTCCTAAAATAAGAAATATCCCAATATATCGCCTTGCTTACAGTGTCACAATATATCGTATCGCAACCCCTGTATCGTGATACATATCGTATCACCAGATTCTTGCCAATACACAGCCCTATTTAACATGCATCTTTTCTTCTCCACCTGTTTTTGACTGAGTCTGCTGACCCTCTTATCAGTTTCTAGTATTGCATCCGTCTCATGGGCATTTAATAATTTAAATAAGTTCAATCTCTTTTTTTGGCTCATTTTATCTGTAAAAGAAAACCTGCTTAATAATTATGCATACCTGCATATAAGGTGTTTTTCACTTCCAGCCTTCATGAACAATTATATATCAGTTATAAATGATTAAATGCAAGATTAATAGTAGTTATTAAGATTGATGTGTTTGGAATTGGTAAAATGTGCTTGGAAAAAAATATGATCAGAATATCAACTTGCATAATAATTATGCATCTTCCGCTGTCGTCAGTAATGCAGCGAATGTTGTGATTGGTTGTTAAGGCAGCCAATCAGAATTTAGCAACCTTGTCTCTGATTGGCTGGAATTATGGCATATTGTAACGCTGGGTTGTGTTGAGCAAGCGAGCCGTCGCCAATTAGAGAGCACTGAGGGCGGGCATCAGGGGCGTAAGCTAGTGAAGAGTTGAAACTTTGTGCACCTTATTTTACCATGGATTCGTTTACAAACAAGGCACAATTCAACCCAGGATTTTCAGAAAGATTGAAACTAAAATAGGATGCTGTGCCGACTATATTGAATCCGACTGTAATGTGTAAAGTGTTAGAACTGTTTTTATTAAGTGGTCACTATTGCTTTGTCCGTTAAAACTGAAATGGAAAAAGTTAAACTGATTTCATAGGGCCCTACATCAGTGCTTGACAATCATGGTCCTGAAGTATACACAACACTGCATAATTTTGATGTCTCTCTTATCTGATGTACCCATTTAAGGTCTTGGAGTCTTTATGAATGAGCTGATCAGCAGAATCAGCTGTGTTTGATTAGGGATAGATCTAAAATGTGCAGTGTTGGGGGTACTCCAGGACAAGAATTGGGAACAACTGCCCTATATGTATCGTAGTTTATTAGGGATGAAGGAAATAAGGATGTCAAAAGTAGAAGTACTTCAGTACCATGTCAATACTACAGTAAAAAAAAAAAAAAAAGTAGCAATACTAGTCTGCATTGGTACTACCAACACTCTTAAAAATAAAGGTTCTTCAAAAGGTTCTTCACAGCGATGCCATAGAAGAACCTTTTTTGGTTCCACAAAGAACCATTCAGTCAAAGGTTATTTAAAGAACCATCTCTTTCTTACCTTTTTATAATCTGAAGAACCTTCTTTCACCACAAAGAACCTTTTATGAAACAGAAATGTTCTTCAAATGTTAAAGGTTAAAAGGTTTAAGATACTTAGTTGTTTGAGCATGTGTGCAGCAAAATGAGCCATGTTGTTGAGTTGAGATCAGTTCATCCCTCACCCCTTTCTCTTTATTTGTCTATGAGAAAGCTGTGATCATCAACAGGAGGAAAGAGAATCATTGTGGCCTACGGTGATGACTTCTATACTTCAATTTAACCCTTCACGTCCTGCACACACCTCACACAAACGCCTTTGTGTTGGCTAGTTGAAACTCGTGAGTTTATTCAATAAATTAAATCAGATGTGTTTTTGCATCTCTGGATTTAGTGGGGTTGATTGTGATATCTGTGATCAGGCTCTGAAAAAGTCTATGTACCTTAATGAAAGTGTATCATGCTGTAGTCATTTATGTGCTTAAAAGAACAATAATCCATTGCAATAATCCAATGTGATAGATATTAGGGATCGCTCGATACCATAATTTTGGCTTTGGTACGGTACTAAATCGATACCATAGGTGACAAATAACCAGCCTCAAAAGATAAGTGAATTGAAAAAATGTTATTAAAAAAAATAATTTAAAAAACTGTTCTTATCTTAATACCTTTGTATCGAACTGTAACAAAAAACCTACAGGGAACATTGGTTACATTTTGATGTTGGAGAAAAAAATAAATAAAATATATATATATTAGTGCTGTCAAAGGATTAATCGTGATTAATTGCATCCAATATAAAAGTTTTTGCTTACATAATATATGTGTGTGTGTGCATATTTATTATGTAAATATAAATACTCACACAAGCATGTATATATTTCAGAAAAATATTTTGTTTGCAATTGACATTATCGGGATTTAAATGCAAGTACGGCGCGTGGGGCTGAGACGTGCGGTCAGTGATCCGTTTCCAAAACCATCGGCGTTGCAACGGCAAGACACACTGTTACCCATTTGAAACATTTTAATGCGAGTATTATGACACGAGTGAGGTACAAAGCTTTGTTAATAAGAGAAATAATTGGTTAGCAGGCAAATGTTACATCACGACCATGCTTTTGGATTCATGCCGTTCGAGCGCATACATTTAAATCAAGCTGTATGCGGCATTGTGTTCTGTTTTGCCAGATGGTCACGAATTTAATATTATTTATTGTTTCTTTTCCCAAATCCTCACTGTCTCACCCTCTAGATTTGCAGGTTTATTTTATTGTTGTTTTAATCACTTGTTTTCGCATCTCTTACTGTGGTAAACATGTGGGGGGAAATGAAAGATTTCGTGGCCATGAATTAAGAATTCGTTACTATGACTTAAATTGCTCCCGAATTTAAATTCATGGGTTTTCTAGGGAACAAATGAATGAAACCTGGACAGTGGCCACAAATGAATATGTCGTAGGAACGAATTAACAAGTTGTATGAATAACCTATAGTATCTGTCCTGCTCACTTGCGCGCAGCCCTGTCAAAGCGAAGTGCCCGATATGCAACAATTATCTAGGGAAATTATAATTGAACATGACTTAATACTACATTTCAATACAAAAGAACTTTTGGATCACATTAAAAGCGTAGTTTTTACATTAGTAAATTATTTTCGTGTAAGACCCAGCCCCTTTACCATCACTCACAGACATTTGCATGTGTTTTGCGTATGAGCCGCACGCACCCCAAAATGAAACCGCCTTAATCGACCATCGATAGCTCTTATCGATTACATCGCTTATCAACAATTAATTGATTGTCGATTAATCATTGACATCCCTTATATGTGTATATATATACACACACACACACACACACACACACACATATATACACAGTATACACACTAGGGATGTGCAGGTCTAGTCGACTAAACGGTACAGCTCCTACTAGTCGACACTGAAAACAAGTCGATTACACAAGAAAAAAATTTTATCATTCAAATTACCATCATTTTAACGTTACATTTAAAACATTTTAAATAAGTATAATAAAATAAAACTTTTGAATAAGAATACATATCAAAATATTTAAATATATATATTTTTTAAAAGCGTATCTGGGTGGAAACTACATTTTTACCTAAGACCTCGCATGCGTTTTCTTCATGTCAGTTGCGGCGAGCTCAAAATGACCACACGAAGAACCAGCAAGTTGTGGGATTATTTTGAATTAGAAGGAAACTGAAAAGTTTTGTGTAAACTGTGTAATGTCATATTGGCTTAAAATAACTTTACTGGAGCGATGTGTAATTATATTCAATACAGGCACGGATGCGTTAGCTTGGAGGCTAGCCAAATCCAGCAAATGTCAGTCATGTCATACACTACAACCTGCCGCTGCGGTCCGCAATCTCATCTGCGCCATCTATTCCTCTAAAGTTTAGAGTCTAAACGAAGACCCACTTCGGTGGTGGTGCAGGATTTCCATGCTCTTTTCGAAATGGTCTGCTTGCTTGTAGTTATCTCTCTCCGTGCCTGTGACTTCAGTTCCTGCCGAGCGTGTTTTTTTTTTTCAAGTGCAGAATCACCTCTAGTCCCGTCTTTCACCAGACCACGTTAACATGTTAAATTCACTGAACAAATGCGCATGGTCCGAGTAAGTAAAACGAGCATGGTTTTGTTTTTAGACAATAGAGCCAACATGAAGCTTTTAGACTAGTCGACTAGTCAGGTACAAAACGTCCGTTTAAACAACATTAGCTGTAGCGCACATCCCTAATACACACACATAATATGTAAACAAAAACTTTTATTTTGGATGCGATTAATCGTTTGACAGCACTAATATATATATGTATATATATATATGTGTATATATATATATATATATATATGTATTACTTAAGTAATACAACGAAAATACCGTATTGACCCTAATATAAGATGATGTTTGTTTCTTGGAAATACATCTGAAAAAACGTGGTCGTCTTATATTCAGTCGTCTTATATATAAGCCACTATAATGTTCTTCTGTGCCACCTCTGTAGTACAAATAAATGTTGTTATTAATACTAATTTCATATGATTGCTAACTTATTTGTCTTATTCTACTTCTTATTATATTATTTAAATTAGAAATTCTAAAAAGCTTAGGGAGTCACGTGACGTGCTCATGAACCTAGTCGCACTTGAGTAGAGCTAGTAGAGTACGTTTGGCCTCTTTTTGCAGATTATTTTAGTTTTGTTTTAAGTTTTATTCATTGGTTGTGCTTTATCTGATGGCATGTAGTCGTAAACATCAGGAGTTGTCTCCGTCGGCTTCTCTGATTAAGAAGCAATCCAAGTCACCGATTTACAGAATCGCATAGGCGCAGCAATCTGCGTATGGTCGGATTACCTGAAGGTTCCGAAAAGGACGACCCTATGGGCTTTTTGAAAAGATCTCTACCAACGTGACTCCCGTCTCTGCCGGGCAAAGAGATTGAAGTGGAGTGAGCGCATCACGTGTACACAAGGATCTCCTCAGATTGCGCTAAACCACAGGTTTTCATTTTTAAACTGCTGCGGTACACGGACAGGGAGCTCATTCTGCGAGCTGCCAGACTTCATGCAAACTTCCGACGGAGCAACGCTGTCTTTCTTTCCAGATTTTTCTCCGGTCACCGCAAAAAGAAGTAGTGCATTTGCGCCAATTAGGAAGGAGATGAGAGATGCTGGCATCCAGAATTTTCTCCTTCATCCTACAACGCTGAAGGTCATTCTCAATCAAGGTGAACCTAAAATGCTATATTCCCCAGAAGAAGCAAGAGATTTTCTCAGATCCCATTCATTCACCAACTCTCAGTAAACTTCAGCTGGACATCTGCTGTCTAATCGGAGAAGAGATGCTCTAAATGGTTAGGTGACTGTCTTTCACTGTTCACTTTAATGTTCACTTCTTAATTCATAGTTCATTGTGCATACAGTATCGCTTACTGATTATGATATTTTATTTGTTTTAGTTGTATTTTTATCTCTCTTTTCTTTCTATCTTTTTTTTTTTGTTTGTTTTTTAAATAGAAATACTACCTAGTTGGTGCTACAGTAACATGCAGGTTTTTATTGATGCGACGGACCATGTTAAGGGGTGCTGGCAGATCAAGGTCTGTTCTTGGTTTGACCTGTCATAGTTCATGGGAATGTTTTTATGTTTTTTTGAATGGTAATAGGGAGGGTGGGGGGTGGTTTAATGGTAGACTCGACTGGTTTTATTTTCAAACTTGTATTTTGTCTTATTATGCAGTAAATCTGTTTGATACCTTTGACTGACCTTAATATTCTGAGTTGTAATATTAATGGCCTTAATTGCCCTCACAAACGTTCACAAAGGTTTTCTGGATTTTTTGCGAAGAAGAAAGATTGATATAGTGTTAGTTCAACAATCCCATTTGAAAGAGGAGGATATACGCAGGTGTAATAATAAGTTTTATGAAGTGGTATCTCACTCATCTTCGGATACTAAAACCAAGGGTGTCCTAATATTGGTGCGGAGGACTTTATTACTATTTTAGAGAAAGGTTGTGATACAGATGGCAGAATAACACATAAAAATAATAGTGGAGAATAGGAATATTGTATTTCTCTCAGTTTATGCCCCTTGTACTCCTGACTCTACTTATTTCTCTGTTTTGTCAGCCTATCTCTTGAAGTTTTCAGATTTCGAAATTATATTAGGTGCAGATACGAATTCTGTAATGCCGCATATCCTAGATAGATCTGGACCAAAGGAATCACACTTTCAAGCTTTGTGTTCTGACAAACTTTGGCAATGTTTAACCTCATCCTCGTTGGTGGATAGTTGGCGTTTATTAAACCCTTCTGCTCAGTCTTTCACTTTCTTTTCTGCTATTCATAAATCCTATTCGCGAATTGACTATATTTTCATTTCTACTTCTTTATCTTCAGCTGTTCGTGATGCTGATATCTGATCCTTATCTTTGTCGGATCATGATGGAAATTTGTGCAGATTATCTTTGATCCCTCGGCCATCTCGAGCCACTAGATGGCGATTTAACCCTAAATTGTTACAGGGTGAACATTTTTACAGTCAATTCAGAAATAATTTTGCTGAGTTTATTGAAATTAACCAAGGTTCAGTGGATGATCCTCGAACACTTTGGAATGCAGTTAAAGGATTTATAAGGAATTACTCAATTTCATATGCCTCTTTCCTTCAGAAAAACCGACACAAAAATATAGTTGAACTGGAATCATAGCTCCAGAATCTGACTAGAGATAATCAGCGTTGTTTCTCAGACAATACACTCAGTAAAATCATGGCAGTTAGGTCCGAACTTCATTACTGAGATCCAGGGCAGAATTCCTGATCCAAAGATCCAGGCAGAATTACTATTTTCAAGGGAGTAGACCAAGCCACCTTTAGCCCTAAGATTACGCAACAATGAAAAGTTTGCTAATATTTCAGCTTTGAAATCCCAATCTGGGCTCATTATGACAGACCCAAAAGACATTAATATCGCCTTTCACTCTTTTTACTCTAACCTCTATACTTCTTCTGCTGATGGTGACCCTGACTCTTTTGCATCTTTTCTGTCCAACCTTGAGTTACCTAGGCTGTCAGATTCAGATTCAGAATACATGACTGAACCGATCTCTCTTCAGGAGCTGGAGTCAGCAATCCGATCTATGAACAAGGGGAAATCCCCAGGCATAGATGGCATTCCAATCGAATTGTATACTACTTTTTGGTCGGATTTAGGCCCCCTCATGTTAGATATGATACATTTTTCAGTTACTCAAGTCTCATTACACCCATCCATTAATATAGCTGTTATTTCTCTCTTGTTAAAAAAAGATAAAGATCCGACTTCCTGTTCTAGTTACCGGCCACTTTCTTTGATAGGGACTGATGTTAAATTATATGCTAAAGTACTATCTCGTCGTCTAGAGAAATTTATGAATAGGCTAGTTCATCATGACCAAACAGGATTAATTAAATCTCGCTCAGCTTCTGATAACTTACGCAAGTTATATCATATTATTAATTAAAATAATTGTTTGTCCTCCCCTTGCGCAGTATTATCTCTAGATGCGATGAAAGCTTTTGACCGGCTAGAATGGAACTATTTATGGGCGGTTCTACAGCATGTTGGTCTGGGATTGAGTTTCATAAATATGATAAAAGTTTTGTATGCCAATCCAGCAGCCACTGTTCTCACAGGTGCTGTTCACTCTAACCCATTCTTTATACATCGAGGTACTCATCAGGGTTGCCCGCTGTCTCCTCTGTTATTTTCCTTATCCTTGGAACCCTTAGCTCAAGCGGTCCGACAATCTGAAACATTTCTCCCATAAATGTTCTCCCACATATTCATTTATTTTCTTCCATGATTCCTCTCGCTCCACCGGTTGGCTACTGGAACAAACTAGATGCATGTGTTTCACGGTATATGGGATGGGAAACGTCCTCGTATTAAACCGACTACCTTACAACGATGTAGATTACATGGAGGCCTTTCTTTCCCTAATTTTAGACTATATGCTCAAGCCTTTTCCCACTATCCTTTAGCAGTTTGGTTTGATCCTGACGCTTTTGTGTCTTGGAGAGCAATTGAGGAATCTATTGTTTATCCGTATAAATTGATGCTTCTTGTTTTTTCGGGAGTTCCGCTTAGGCAGTGTAAATCTTGGTTTGGTCCCATTGTAACCCATCTCCTCTCCACATGGAGGGATGTTGAAAGACGTTCACAACTAGTTACAAAATGGCATAGGCATTAATAATAACCACAATAATAACCTTTTGTCAGGCAGTGCTCCATTTCATCGTCCGCAATGGACTCATAATAAAGTAAACACTCTGAGAGATATGATAGTGATTTAAAATCCTTCCAGAATCTTAAAACTCTATATAATCTGCCAGGCACCTCCTTTTTTATAATCGGCCCTACGGGCGTATGGGGTGCCTTACCATCTCCCTCCTCTGCTTCAGTCATCTATCTCTTTCTTCTTGAGCATTCATACAAACCTTTATCTATCACAACTGTTTGGGCTAAGGATCTTAATGAGGATGTGCATGTTTTATTTTCCGATCAGGTATGGGGTATGATTAAATTGTCTTCTAAAAACCCTAATCACCAAATTATTAATTGGAAATTGCTGCATAGGGTTTACTTGACTCCAATGAAACGTATTTATATGAATCTGTTGTCTTCTCCTAAGTGTAATCTCTGTTCCCAATGAGTTTTAGGCACAGTTTTGGATTTTTTTTGTGAGTGCCCATCTCTCTCACCTTTTTGGACTCAGCTCTCACAGGACCTATCGTATTTGTTGGGTACTAAGATATGTTTGACTCCGCGCCATGTTTTCATGGATGACTTTTCAGCCTTCACCTAGTCCATCCAACAAAGATCTTTACTGTTAGCTTTAAATGTCATTGTTGGTACATTTTACTAGTATTTACCATCCTTTCAAAACAAAAATTAAAATAGGAAAAATATGCAATATGAAAATAATTTAAGAAAAAAAAAAGTGTTTTACAGAGAGAAAAAAAAAAACTACTAAGATTTGGTTTCAAATAGTCTTTTTCCAAAAGGTACATATGGAAAAAGGGGGCTCGTCTTATAATCAGGGTCGTCTTAATATTCGGGTCAATATGGTATATTCAAATCTTCTTATCTTTTCAGTGCAAGCACATAGTGCAAACAAAATGTCTCAAAATGTAACAAAAAACCTACCGGGAACATAGGTTACATTTTGACTGAGTTTGAAGAAAGAAAAAAAGTTAATTTGAACTTTTATTCAGTTGTGAATAAAAGTTAAAATTAAATCTGAACTTATGAATGATGCACTCACCTGTCGATCTCTTAATTCTCTGAAAAGATCAGGATGAGCAAGCGACAAATGCTTAAAAAGGTTCGATGTGTTGCCTCCTGTGGCAACACATGATTTATAGCAACGCTTGCATACAGGTGCAGTAAGGTCAGTTCATTCACCTCTATCATTTGTTTTGTATGCAAAGTAATGCCATATTTCACTTCTACTGTTCTCTTATTAATTTCAGGCGTGTTGATAGAGTTTCATCTGTTTGATCCATCGTGTTGTTCTGTTGTCACATTTACCGGTTTGGGAAGCACTACAGCTGCACTTCGCAACAGCAGCGTGTGAAATACGGAATTGAGCAAAATTATGATATCGTACTATTTTAAATATAATATATACCGGTATTTTTCCAGTACCGGTATACCGTGCATCCCTAACAGATATGTTGGCACTCTCCTGCAATAAAATGATGGGTGTAAAATCGAGTGATGGCATTTATGTAGGAAAATTGCAATATAATGATAATATATTGGTCTACTGTAAGCAGTATTAGCTGCTGTGATAAAATGGTGCTAGGTAGTGTGTATCCACCTTAGTTTGCAAAGGTTTTTTTTTTTTTTTTTTTTTAGAATTGTCAGTTTCAGATAAACAGAAGTAGTTACTGTGGATTGGACCATTTCCAAACAAGATGCTTAATCAGTAGTGCAAGGAAGTAGTTTTACATGTTACAGCATCTTATGGACAAAAACTGGTCATAATAAGCACTGGTGGTGCTTATAAGTGTGATATGAGTATAGTAATAATGACTTTTTGTTCCTATCACTCCAAAACAAATGGCCCCTATAGCAGCTGATTCATGGCTCCTTCCTTAAACACAAACAACCAGAGTGAAGGGATACACACATTTTCTTTTTGGATTAAAATGCTTGTAGTAAAAGTTTCGCTTTGTTTGTACTGCCCATTAATACTTGTTCTCATCTGTCTTGCTGTTTATATAGGGGGTGGAGCACAGATTTGCCTTTGAGAGTGCGAGACATGGGGGAAGGAGATTGTTGTAGTGGAAGAGCATGTCAGAACATGCCACCACCTCTGGATCAGGATCTTCCTAAACACACAGAAAGAGGGAGAGAAGGACAGGGCATCCCCCTCCCCCTGTCTCTCTTTCTATGTTATCTCAGAGGGGCAGAGGAGTTATGGGTGGAGAGGAGGAGGGTCATGTGATATTTGCAGCAGCTGCTACACAGAACGTTTCACTTGAAGAAAAGGGATTGTGTTGTTTGTGTGTGTGTGTTGCTTTGTTAGATAAGCTCCAAACATTTTTTTTTCTCTGAAAGAGCGACAGTTTGTGAACCGAGTAAACGGAAACAGACAGACTGTGTGTGTGTGACATTAATGTAAAGGTGTTGAGATTGTGTGCTAGTGTGTTTGCGACTCCCATCATGCATCTGTGAGCTGGAATGTGAGCACAGTAGCGCTGTACATCTGCGCTGTGTGAAGTGTCAGTCTGAGGATCAGCGTTTCAGTGCTGCTGCTGTTGTTTATTTCATTATTAATTGCTCTGAGCAGTTTGTGTGTAGTGCAGTGGGTGAACAGGTCTTCAGAGAGCTCCTCTTTATGTCTGTTTGTCTGTCTCTCTCACCCCTGTTTGTACTGACATGGCAGTGGATCTGTGAGCAGCTCTAAGAACCGGCCTATGTTTCTACTGCTGTGAAAGAAAAAGAGTGACTGATTGATCACTGATTGTTGCTGTATATCCTGCCCACAAATAGCCTCTTGGTCATTGTTTTGTTTTAATCATTTTAAAACATCTAAAGCTGCCGATGGTGTTTTCTTGCTTATTTGTACTGGATCTCTGTTGACAACCGCAAAAATAATTTCTCACACAAACACTGCTGCACTTTTGTTGTTGGCTGTTTTTCAGGGTTGTGATCGTCAACTAGCTGATTAGTGAACTTGACTACATATTAGATGGATGTCTAGGTCAGTGTTTCCCAACCTTTCTGAAAATGTCTGAAAATCATAATCAAATGGAGTTAACAAGGTTTTTGATGACTGAATGACAGAGATCTGTGTTTTGTCCATCATTAAAATGGCCGCATCTGAGGCAGTTAATTAATTGCATTACGTTTTCATCAGTTTGCAGGTTATAAAGTTTATTGTAGCTATATGGGTGCACAGTTTCTCTTGTTGTTTAATACATTTGGCCAATATCTCATGATATAAAAGATGAACCGCTATACACAGGATATTTAAAATGTTTAAAAGTGTCTTGGCTACAACTAGACAGCAAATGCTAAGAATCTTCTCTGCTCTTTAAACGCACAAAAACATTAGCCATTATAGACAGCGTTTCTCGAGTAAAGGAAACGCTGTACTCATTCAAACATCAGTTCTTTATTTACCCTTGCATTGTGAAGAAGTTGACGTCTGTTTTCAAATTGCGCATCGCAACACTTCATTCTGAATGGAGGTAGGGTTATGAGGTTTGCCTGACAATTTGAGGATCCAATGGCGTTACGAGGTTTAGTCACAAGCTCTTTTGAATGCTTTTCATTGGTGAAATATTTGTAAAACACACAAACACACAGAACGATGACCAATAGCACTGATTTAAAATAAACACTGGGAAACACTGGTCTAGGCCCCTGTAGTTGTTTTTATTTTATTTTAATAATATCAAAACTTTAATTCTTAATTATTACATTAGTATGCATTAGTACTACATGTCTGTCTCAGGCCTGTGTTCCCTTATTCTTAAGCTGGGCGCACACTGTACGATTTTTAATAGTCCTTTATGATTGTTGCTTGTCAGACTGTACGAACATGATGATCATGTCACACTGTGGGATCTTAGTTGTCATTAATGTCAGAATGTACAATAGTCAAGATGTGTTAAAAATGGGTGCACACAAGAAAACTTGTCCAGAGTTTTACATTATCAATCCATACACGTTCAGTGACTGCGAGCTGCATTGTTGGCTATCATGAAAAGTATATGAATAGTGGTGTATTTAAGAAGAATAGTGTAAGCACCACTACACACCCACATGAAAACAGCAGCACAACCAGTGTTTATTATAGCAAAGGCAACATATATGAATTCCGTGAACGGAGAACAGGAGCACCGGAGTTTATGGTGGTTAGAAGAAAACTCTAGCATTAATTCTGACCATGGCTTGTCTTGAAAAACGAAGACAGTTTGACAT
Organism: Barbus barbus; assembly: GCF_936440315.1. NCBI lineage: Eukaryota > Metazoa > Chordata > Actinopteri > Cypriniformes > Cyprinidae > Barbus > Barbus barbus. Next base: position 9,863,275 of record NC_136750.1, read on the forward strand.
TCGTTGTAGGAGACATCACACTGTAGGACTGTGCACCAAATCTTCTAATGCTGCCAGAATTTCATCGGGGTAAAATTTGATCACAACGGCCAATAATTGGCTGTCTGTGAACATGTCAAACCAGCAATCAAAGACTGTGGATTTTAGGAATCTTTTAGGATTTTCAAAATTTGTTTCAGATGACCAAATCTTGGCCAAAATCGCACAGTGAGCTGGGTTTTAGTCCAGATTTAACCCATCACTCTGTGTATGGATTAAAAAAAATTGTGTGTGTGTCTGTGAATGCTTGTAGACAGATAAACTGACCTTGGGCATAATCTTTGACCTCTTCTTCTTCACCTCCTGCAGCTGTTTGGGTCAGTCAGTGTTTTTTGTGTCAGGCTGTTTACATCCTCAATGAGTCAACCATCAGTGTTGGGGTCCATGTATCCTGTTTATTGCTTCTAATATCTCACTCTGTTTCTCTGTCTTCTTCAGGCATGAGCCATGAGCCAAAGTCACCATCATTAGGCATGATTTCCACAGCGACCCGCACCACGGCGACAGTCAGTCCCCTCACCCCATCTCCCCTCAACAGTTCAATTGTGCCCAATGGCAGTCCTGCATCTCAGTCCGCCCACTCGGGATTTGCCGCTGCTCTCCGCAAGCTGGCTAAGCAGGCAGAGGAACCCAGAGGTAAGCTGTGACCCCCTGACATTTGATCCCTGACCCATGTGTCAGTGCTCCAAGGCCACAGATGTACCCTGGGTGTCGTCCCTTTTTTGCTATGATAATGACCCTTTAGTGGAATTCAAACTGCACTGAATGAAGTCTGCTTTTCCTTGCAAGTCTTGGCCATGCTGGACTACAGTGTTTACTATGGCATTATCTCAACAGGGTCAGTAGTTCATGGCTAAGGTCATGATCCAATGTTGTTGGCTCCTAGGGGACCCATAGAGATTGAGTGAAATAACTGTATACTGAGCTAAAAATTGAATTCTGCTACTTATAATACTATGCATTATCATATTTGGAAAACGTTCTGAGCAGGCTACTTTATGTTAGATAAAGTACACCCACCCTCTGTAACACTACACATCTTGGCTGAGCCCAAAAGCTGAAAAATGCTGCCTCCACAGGCAGCATATGGAGGTAGGAAGGCAACAAGGCATGTCCGAATCCAATGATCATGTCACATCATGTCTGCTGAGATACCTTCATCTGATAGATTTTTGAAGGCAGCACAAAGGTATCCTTCCCTGCCTATGATATCCCACAGTCCTGTGGGTTTGATTCTGTAACAGTTGAGCTATGGCATCGAAAAGCTGTGGTTTTTGGTCAGTTTGTCTGTAAATGTAAATGTTATTTCCACATTCAATGTAATTTCTAGCTAGGAATTAGTACTATAGAAATGTAATATTCATTTAGTTATCCCCAAAGCGCTCTCTATTTTGTTGTAGATCATTAAACTATTATGATGTCTCAGAAGTATACCTGAAATCGTTTTCGGGCGGTACGCTGCCTGCAAAGCCGTTGTATGCCAACCTAATGAGACATCAATTATTTATCTGCTCCCGATCTCGACGGAGCGTCGCCGAACTCAAATCATAAATATCTAACAAAAAAGATATTTACGACTCTTGATCGGGCTGCCTCTGACGTGATACCCACGATAGCCAATGAGCGAGCAAATGTCACTCACCGGATGTTGCCTGCTTCTATAGCTGAAACCTGGCAGCCACAAACATCACCCATATTCTTTTGTATACTTTGTTTTTCACTGTGAAACCGAATGCATGCCAGGAGAGCCAGCTGACAACGTTGATTGTCCTCTATTTGTTTTTGTTCTTTATTCACGTTTGATCTTGGGAGTGAGATCACGTGTCACTGTGAAATCGTTCTCTTCAAGTGTGCAGTCTCGCGGTCTGCTCGAATCATCTAGTGTGCGTGTTTAGGGATTATAAGGCTAAAAATCGTTTGAACTGTCTTCTTGTCTGTGGTCTCCCATGGTTTTAAAATCGGTTAAGATTTGAAAATAGTCTAGTGTGCAGCCAGCTTAAGTCAGTGACTACTGCCAACTGTTTGGTTACCAACATTCTTCAAAATACAGAAAAGCTCTCATACAGAACAACTTGAGGACGAGTAAATGATAACAGATTTTTCTTTTTTGGATGAACAAACCATTACTGTGTGCCCACAGAGAGTGGCATTTTCTACAGATATCATGTGTGTCTGTGTTCACACGGAATGGTGGTTGTTTATGTAGCCTGAAGAAGGTACACACACATATTCTGTACATGGTGCTCGGCTGTGTTTGGAGACAGTGTCTCAGCAGGGAAGCAGTCTTTAACAGTCTGTCAGAATACCACATGCTTCCTGTCTTCTCCTGCTTGTCCCCTAGTGTGAGTGCTCTCCATCAGACCCAGGAAGAGCTGTCCATATAGAGAACGCTTTGGTGTGAATGGATCCATCACCCTGCTGTGATTTTAATTTTATGTATTCTAATACGATGTGTTTAAAATGTACAAGACCACAATCGGGGTGGCACAGTGTCTAGGTGGTTAGTGCTGTTGTCTCACAGTAAGAAGGTCTCTGGTTCGAGCCTCAGCAGGTGTGTGGAGTTTGCATGTTCTCCCTGTGTTAGCGTGGGTTTACTCTGGTTTCCTCCCACAGCCCCAAAAACATGCAGGGCAGGTGAATTGAAGATTCTAAATGGTCCCCCCCAACTTGTGTGCAAGACAGACTTGTGCATGGATGACTTGTGTATGGATTAACTGGTTCTCACCATGAATATAACCATAGATGCTGGAATGGCATTAAGAAGAAAATAAATAAACAAACAAACATGACCACATTCAAAACCCATCGTGTTCCAGTTAAGACTTTACCAGCTATCGTTGCCCCTCCTTGTTCTGTGCATTGTTTGCATTGTGACCGTTCTCTGCTGCTTTAACTAGTCTTTGAATTTGACAAAGTTTGTGAGATACCTGACAGTAAATGAAGAATGAAATCTAAAAACCCACCTTTGAGTTATGTCCAGTTACACATTTACTTGCCTCTAAAGATCAATTAAAAAGCAAACTCTGTTTGTTTGACCATATTGTCTCTTCCTTTGTGAGTGGTTGGGTGGTTCTTGGTCAGGATAAACTGCAGTGTGGAGACGTTATGCTGATGCTCAGCAGTAGCACTGAGCTAGCTGTGTTTCATCACCTGTGTTAACTCTGCCTTCTGTTTCTCTTTCTCATTGTGTCTGTATCTGTAGTCCATCTGTGGGTGGCATTTAAAAACAGACTGTTGAAGCACATTATGATTAGGTCACTCTCACTGTTAAAAACAGCTCCAGAAACGCCTCTTCCCAGTGTCTGTCTGATTTGTCTCCAGTCCAGACAGCTGTAGGTGGGCCGCAGGAGCTTACAGACTGGGCCAGTGAAACGGGTGAGTTACAGTGATCTGAATAATGGCAGGTCAGGTGTAGGCTGACATTCAGTTTCCCAAAACTTTATTTCAGTTGCTGAGGCAAAAGAGTGTGTACGTAAACATATAGTTCCCGCTGTGAGATTTCATGTTAAAAACACATTGTACTTTGGTCGACAAAACCTGCAAAAATAATGAATGAATGAATTAATAAATAAATAAATAAATCTAAATGAACGTGAAATAAATGTTTACTGCACAAACTAAATGATAAATACCTAAATAAGTAGATTTGCGAGGCATCACAATTATTACTTTTTACCAAAACATCAAATCTGAAATTAAAGTTTTCATTTAGCCATAAAACTGAAATTTCAAAATGTAATAAGTAAATTTGAGTACCCAGAAAAGCACTATATATATGTAACTAATTATTATAATAATCAGTAAATTAATCAGATTTATTTAATTAACACTCAAGTAAAAAACTGAGTTGTATACAAAGATTTAAATTCTTGATTTTATTTTTTAATTAGCTAATGTGCTCATTCAATTAGTAATAATAATTTATTGGATTTAAATTTGAAATATGTTTATTTACATTTACATTTCCTCCTCCAATATGATAATCAGAAGTGGTCCATTTAAAGGATTAGTTCACTTTTAAAAAAACTTTTGCTGATAATTTACTCACCCCCATGTCATCCAAGATGTCCATGTCTTTCTTTCTTCAGTCGAAAAGAAATTAAGGTTTTTGATGAAAACATTTCTCCATATAATGGACTTCATTGGGACCCAAACGGTTCAAGGTCCAAATGACAGTTTCAGTGCAGCTTCAAAGGCCTTTAAACGATACCAGACGATGAATAAGGGTCTTATCTAGCGAAACGATCGGTCATTTAAAAAATAAATAAAAAAGTTTAAGTTTTATAAGCACAAATGCTCGCCTTGCTCTGTTCTGTGATGCGCGTTCATGACGTCACGTAATACGCAATTACGTTGAAAAGGTCACGGTTGAGGTAGGCGGAAGTACAGAGTCAGTAGGCTTTTTAATATTAAAACACCCAGGATACGCACACGAAATGGGCATTTTAAACGATAAACTGACACAAAGACATTTGAATATGTGTATATGGTCCTCCTTCCGCACATTTGTAAACACTGACTCGGTACTTCCGCCTAAGTCAACCGTGACCTTTTCCACGTCATTGCGTATTACGTGACGTCATGAACGCGCATCACAGAACAGAGCAAGGCGAGCATTTGTGCTTATAAAACTTTTTTATTTATTTTTTAAATGACCGATGTTTCGCTAGATAAGACCCTTAATTCATCGTCTGGTATCGTTTAAAGCCCTTTGAAGCTGCACTGAAACGGTCATTTGGACCTTGAACCGTTTGGGTCCCAATGAAGTCCATTTTATGGAGAAATGTTTTCATCAAAAACCTTAATTTCTTTTCGACTGAAGAAAGAAAGACGTGGACATCTTGGATGACATGGGGGTGAGTAAATTATCAGCAAAAGTTTTTTTTAAAAGTGAACTAATCCTTTAACCCTGTTGCTATACACAAAATTGAATTACAAATGTCATTTATTTCCATTTACATTATTATAAAACCATTTATTTCTGAGATAATTGGATACAATGTCAAATGTTTATGGTTGCATACTATACAATATTAGGGGAAAAAACGTTGCAGTATGCAGTACGTATTCATTTCTGAACACGACCAATCTGTCTCTCACAGCAGGTGTGGTGTGTGTGATTAATTAACTGCTCCATGTGGACTTGGATATTAAAGGGCTCATCCTTTATCCAGCAGAGACAGAGACACAGGAGTAGAGGGGAGGAGTAAGTCTCTAGTTCTGGTTGAGAAGAGAGAGTGGCAGACGTGGCCCTGGGGGTAGGGGTACCCTGTTTTTTTTTAATGGCCTTCCATCTGTAGAAACAGGCTGTATACATAACACAAGCTCATCCTCACACTCACATAAGTGATGGTGGCTCTGTTCCACAAACTCGTGACATTTTAAAGCACAATAGGTAGTGGTCGACTGATATTGTTTTTGACAACTGATGTTGTTTTTTTTACTGCCGATATCTTGGAAAGCAGGTTGGCTGATATAATTTTATTTAATGTTAATTAATATTTAAGAAATTTGAAATCATTTGAAAAAATAAACGTGTAAAATAAACATACTTATACTTTAGAAGACAAAGTATTTTTTCACATAAATATTTAATAAAAATATAATTAAACACTGTAACGAACAGGGCACTCCGTATTCTGGGAAGTTTGTGTGCATTGGGAATCATATTGTTCAAATAAAGCCAAGGTGACAGTCATTTTACATACAGTACACAGTGAAAATGACAGTGGGCAAATGCATAAAGCTTAGCATAGTTTGAAATCACAAAATTAAAGTTTGTTGATTGCGCGTTTCCTCCTGACTTACCATCACGCAGAGCACACGCGATCATGCAGGATACACATGCACACTTCACAAGATCTCACAACTGGATTCTACTAAGTTTGCAAGGTTTGTGAAATTAAATGTTAAATGCTGTGAAATTAATCATTCAAAGATTTGTTTAAATTGCATAAATGAGAATATAAATGTATTTGCTGATTCTGAATGCTGTCGGCAAACAGGAAAGTATTATAATGTTTGCCTTTCTGTTACTAATATAAAATCAATCGTTATAATATTTTTTGTATGTATTTAATTCCTTTGTTTAACAGTTCTATCTGATTATTAGACAGACTTCTATCCGTATAAGACAGAACTGTTAACGACGACAGCGAACTAGAGGGAGAATGTGAGCACAGTGTACTCAGCCACTGCCGCTCTCAGTGCTGTCAAAATTAAATTTCCTCCTCGAACGCATCGGCCAAACAGAAAAACCCGATGCCGATATATCAGTCGACCAATAATAGGTATGCTCCTGATGTGAAGGCTGTTCCTCCTGATGTGAAGTGGCATCACAAACTTCAGATAGGGCAATCACTTCAGATATTGATTGGGAATAGGGCAGTCCTAAAATGCGACAGACTCAGTGAAAACATCCAGTAAGTATGGTGGACAAATCAAGATAAACAGAGCTGAGATATAATTCATTTGATGCTGAAAAGAACAGATAATAGGCCAGTTTAATTAAATTGTACTTTTTTCTAGTAAAGGTTCTCAGAGAATATTTTGTGTGGTGGGGGTTCAAATAACGTGTCAAAGAGATCACCCTAAAATGTCATTTTGTCATCATTTACCTGTCCACACCTGTATTTCTTTCTTCAGCTTTATAAAAGGAGACATTTATCAAAATACGTGCTTTTGTGTTCCATAGAAGAAAGAAATGCATACAGGTTTGAGTAAATTATTTGTGTGTGAAGTAGGGATGTCAATTTTCGATCATTTCCACAATCGATCGTCGTTTAAATTAACGATCATGATTAATGAAATTAACGAGCCAGTGTTCAATCGATTAATCAATCGTTAACCTTAATACTGCAAAATGCGTCTATTGCAGTAGCATATAGTCACCGGCATGACAGGATGTGCAAATGCCACTCAAAGCGCCAGCTTCCTCACCCGAATGAAAGGGGTTTTTAGTCTAAGTAAAAAGGCTAGTAGCAGGATCGTAAAATGAATGGATGTGATTTATGATCATTTGATAAAATGAAGAGAGCGCACCGTAGTTATGCACGGGATCATTATACTTTGTGGGCTGTTTCATATTCTGTCACGGAGACCGCTGAATGCGCCTTTTTAAATGGTTTCATGGTGCTTGTTGTTTTATTTTAAAACATTGTCGCAAAGTTTGCAATTGACATTATCGGGATTTACAATAAAATGATCCTAAACGCAAGTACGGCGCGTGGGGTTGTGATCCGTTTCCAAAACCATCGGCGTTGCAACGGCAAAACACACTGCTACCCATTTGAAACATTTTAATGCGAGTATTATGACACGAGTGAGGTACAAAGCTTTGTTAATAAGATAAATAATTGGTTAGCAGGCAAATGTTACATCACGACCATGCTTTTGGATTCATGCCGTTCGAGCGCATACATTTAAATCAAGCTGTATGCGGCATTGTGTTCTGTTTTGCCAGATGGTCACGAATTTAATATTATTTATTGTTTCTTTTCCCAAATCCTCACTGTCTCACCCTCTAGATTTGCAGGTTTATTTTATTGTTGTTTTATTGTTGTTTTAATCACTTGTTTTCGCATCTCTTACTGTGGTAAACATGTGGGGGGAAATGAAAGATTTCGTGGCCATGAATTAAGAATTTGTTACTATGACTGAAATTGCTCTCGCATTTAAATACATGGGTTTTCTAGGGAACAAATGAATGAAACCTGGACAGTGGCCACAAATAAATAAGTTGTACGAACGAAAGAACAAGTTGTATGAATAACCTATAGTATCTGTCCTGCTCGCACGCACCCCAAAATGAAACCACTTAATCGACCATCGATAGCTTTTATCGATCACATTGCTTATCGATAATTAATCGATCGTCGATTAATCGTTGACCCCTGAATATTATTTTTGTGTGCCGTGTATTTTTATGCTTCATTACAGTATCACGTCTCATTTCCAAACTCTACTGGAATCAGATATGGGTTTGGTTCCTTGTGCATCACTTGTGTGGCGCGTGGAGATCCTGCCTAAGTAGAATGCATAGAATTGATTTCATCTCATTTGAGATCCAGCTGTGGAAAGAACAAAACTGATGTGTGTTCATTCAGAATGGTCTTGATATCTGCTGATATCATCTAAACCATGTGAGCGCACCAAAAAACAATGACGTTTGTGTGTGCGTGGGGCAGCATATGGGCTGAGGCGTGTTGAGTTCTGCTCTCACACCAGGTGTGAAATGGGCTGTTTAATTAACTGCTGATGCTGTTCTAATGCAGCCTGAGATGTGTGTGTGTGTGTGTGGTCAGTGTGAGGTAGAGGTGGGTTAATAGATGAACCCTCAGAGAACAGAGATGCACATTAATCACACAGGCACACACACACACAGTCTCTCTCTTTCTTTGCAGTGTGAAATCTGTTCATTTTAGTGGCATTCAGAGCGTGACAGGAAGTGTTGGAACCTCTAGTCCATATATGGGAACGGCTTCCTCTGAGAGCAGCTTGCACAGATGCATCGCACTGAATACATTTGAATATCATTAGCATCTCATAAAGGCATACCAGTTTGACTCAGATGGTGTGTGTGTGTGTGTGTGTGTGTGTGTGTGCGTGTGTGTGTGTGCGTGTGTGTGCGTCAATGAGAGGCCCATCTGCCTGTGTGTGTTTCATTTAAAAGAAAAGAAACCTGCTTTTTGAGAGATCTGATGCATGCCTCTCCGTCACACACACATTCTCTTGTGATGATGTTTGGAGCTGTAATTTAGCGCAAATGCTATAAAGACACATAAAATATAAATGTGTCTGACAGATCCACACTCACGGGAGCTGCAGGAGGAGGATGATGTTTGATGGATGAGCGCGTGCCAGTGTGAATAAAAGAAAAGAAAGCTGTAAAGGCGGCGGGCGGGGGTATCTTGCTGCACATGTGCCTGCAGTCCTACTGAATTATTCACTGTGTCCTGTGTGTCACACTGGGAGAAACAATTGAGAAGACGGTGAGAAACTGCAGCAGATGAGCAGCTATCAGTAATGACTACAGGCATCACACCGCTGTTGTGTAATAGGGAACTGCTTCTGTAGGCAGCAGTATAAGGCATCATTTTTATTTTATTTAAACTGTGAAATTGTTCCCATTATTTTACATCAAGGTGTATGCAGTCCGTGCTTCAAAACTTTCCATCTCACTAATAAACGTTCTACGTTTTATAATTATTTGTTCCTCAGTCTTTACTGATTTTCAATTTTGTATAGGCCTACCATGCATATTTAAAATTTGTAAGTTATCTGTTATTTTATATTAGGCATATAGCATGGTGCATTTTTATTCGTTTTGTTAATAAAAGTTAGCTATATGTTCTATGTTGTATTTTGTTGTTGATGCTGAATTGCCGTTAATTTAAAAGTGAAAATAAAATACGCACAGTGCTTTTACAAGTTATGTAAGTAAAGGAAAGTGAGAAAACTCAAGCAAACTAAAAACAAACAACTGCTTGACGCCGAATTGCCACTAATTTAAAAGTGAAAATAAAACGCGTACAGAGCTTACAAGCTATTTAAAACCGAAGGAAAGCGAGGAAAAGAGAGAAGACTCAAACGATGTCCACCCCCCATCCACCGAGGTGATACCGGTAAGGTGTTGACACACATCGATTAACCAGTGGGAAAATTTCCTCACTGTCACAACCCTACTTGATGCCTTTTTTCCTCTTTTCGCAATCCTTGCTGAATTTGCGTTGGAAATAGCAATGGCATTGTCCTCCTCTGTCACTGAGAAAAACTTCCAGACCGGTGAAGACATGTTCGCAAATGATAACGTAATGAGCACAACACATGCTGACAGTCACTGCAGTTTAAAGCTGCAATCACTTGCACTCGGAAAGAAGATGAATCTCAGATAAATCAGACTGATTGATTGATTTACCAGCAAGCATACTTTATCGGATCTAGTTATCGGATTTAATTTATTTATTGGAGCAATAAAAATGACGTCATTTTCTCTCATAGCGGTCGATAATTTATCTGTCCGATAAATATCGTGCATCCCTAGTTATTACAATACATTTCTCCCCAGCCTGGCACAAATGGCTCGATTAGTTACGGTTTGTTGAAGGCCCGCCTTCCGAAAAAAAAAAAGTGTTTTGATTTGTTAGCTTTCAGTACTGTCCCGCCCCTTGTCAAAACAGCAAGTTCGTCAATATTGCCATATCAATTTGAGCCGGATTCAGACCCCGAGAATATTGAACAAGAGGATCGCGCAGAACCTTTGCATGCACGAATATTGCAAGACATGTTAAAGTGGTAACGTTATTGTTTCTTTTTTGTTGTTTTTTTGGCTAAATCACATTTTAGATAGGATATCAACAACAGCTTAAAAATAACTGCATTTACTATGTACAGATAAGTGCAACGCTAATATGTATTGTTTATCGTCCTTTAATTCTAACATTATAACATGAGTGACACTTTTATACAGTTGAATTTACTTATACCGTAATCCCCTATTTGTGGCAGCATATGTATGCAAATTCATTCTCTGCCAGCAGAAGGCGCTGTTGGAGTGGTAGAGATTGAGGTTTCTCCAGTAACGCTGTACACAAAGCAGAGCTCCGCTCACAAACACTGCGTTATCAGACATTACATGCAAGATGAAATTAAAATGACATCCAAAATTTTCTGAAGACAGTCGGTTTCCTTCAGAAATACAGTGATATAAAAACACCCGCACCGGGTTTCGATTTTGAAACGTGCAGTGCTCAACCAAGCGTTCTCCCCACCCCCCAACCATTCGAATTTCCGTAGGCGGGATTTACTTTAATGATATTCTAATGGACCACTTTGTGATATCACAAATACAGGAAAACAACTTTGTATTCCAAACGAGCTGTTCGTTGTAGTTTTTAAACAAAATATCTCTCTTTGGAGTGGACTTTGAGATTTGTAACTTTGTAGATCTTTTGCCCAAACATACACACTACACACTGACTAAAATTCAAAAAGTGAAAAAGCATAATAGGAGCCCTTTAAATCAAGTAAAATTAAGTGAACCAAAAAACGGTTCTGATATTAGGTAAGGCTCAGTAACATCTATTTTCAAATGATTTTGTTCATCTTGTTTATTGTTAGTTGGCACTAATACAACCTCTTAACCATCCTAACCCTTGAAAATAATCATTATTTGCTTCCCTATTTCAGTTGGGATACTGCATGAGTAATAGATGCTGGTTTTGGAAGAGAGGCTAAAGTGTGTGTATAGCCTGTGTTAATTGACTGAATAAGACAGGAGGAGACACTTTGGGACAGCTGCAATTTGCTGTTGTAGATTCACTCTCATTCTCTTTCACTCTCTCTTTCGATCTATCACTCTGCATGCATGTTTAATGGTGTGCAGCTGTAATTACTGCAGTAAGCGCCTCCTCACCTCTGCTCACCTTTGTTTCTTCTTTGGTGTTAACAGAAACCTTTGTGGCATTTCTCTTAAAAGCTTTCTTCTGAGAACACCAGCTCCTAATGTCTTCCCTCAAGAGAAACCTGTTTTACAGACATCATCTGGACTAAAATGTCTTGACACTAGAATGAACAGGGCTGAAAAGTAGTTCTTATTCAGATTATTATCCCTCTCCATTTTTAAGGAATCTTTTCTGTACCGGGTAAAATTTGCGATAACATTTTAGTATAGGAACCAATTCTCACTCTTAACGAGTTGCTTATTATTATTATTATGCCTATTATTAACATATTGGCTGTTTATTATTACTTATAAAGCACATATTCTGCATGACAATATTCTACATCCCTAATCCTACCCAATACCTAAACTTAAGTATAGGGCTGTGACGATAATCGCTTTACCACATCACCGCAGTAATGAGATGCCGACTGTGGTGTTGAGGTCATCACCATCATCACCGCACTATTATTGCAAGGTATTTGCAGGAGGAAGCTTTGCATTCCCGCAGCTGTCCTGCGTAGGGCTGGGTATCGTTCAAAAATGTTAGATATCGATACCGATACCGATACCTTGGGTTCGATACCGGTTCCTGAACGATACTTTTTTCGATACCAATTTTATGAAAACAGTTTTAACAAGATTACATTATCTCAAAAAACTTTGGTTTTATTTTTTCAGCTTGTTGACATGTATACAGACTCAAAGACTCATCTCCTGAGCCACTGCACAAAGGAACAAAATATAGCCAACACAATAAATCAATACAAATAATTTTAATAAAGCTCAAATAGTTTTCAGTTTACACTAGTGCGTGCTCGTTTTAAAATGCATAGCTCAGACAGAATCATCATTTCTATTCATTTATTCTAGGTTGTTAAAGACTTCAAGAAATTTTAAATCTTTATCCACTTTCATAAGTGGATGTTTTATTTTATTATGTTTTATTGTTATTAAATTCTATGTTGTAGTATGTCAAATTTATTCTTAAAACAGCCTTATGAAATGTTTTCTTTTTCCTCAGAAATTCTGTGTTCTGTATCTGGTTTTCAAATGAAGGCATAAAACATTAATTTCATTTTTCTTTTAAATTATTGAAAATAAAACTTTATTTATTTATTTTGGCAAACAAAATTGTACTATTAAAATTAAAACATGGAAGAAATGTTGTGTGATCATTAATTAAAAAATAAGAGTTTTAATAATTTTAATAGTAGCCTAGTAGTAGCAGTAGGCTATGTACACTATGTACAATATGAACAATATTAATTTATTTCTGCCGCAGTGTCTTCCAAATTAATCCGAACTTTTATTTTGACGGGTTTCCGGGAATACCTTTACAGTTCTGTGTGTATATGATATTAAGTTTTACTCAAATCAAATGGTAAAATGCTCATGAAGTGACTCTCAGAGCAGTTCTAGAGCTGTTGTTCATGTGTTTATGTCCTCATTTAGTGAGACGGCAGACGCTGAAATGTCACGCGAGCTTCAGTCTGTGTCAAGTAAGCGAAACCGATATAGAGAGCGGACTGCTCCGTACGCTTTCGAATTGCTCTCGCGGATGTCAAACACTGATCAATCAGCACCGCTTCACTTCTAGTCAAACACACCTAGTGCTGCAGGCTTATTGGCTCACTGACGTTAATGAGATTAACCCCTTAGGTTTAATATTTTTTGGTACCGAACGACAAGACGTTTTTCGATACTCGGTGGTATCGAGGCAATTCGGTCGGTGCCTAAAAAGTATCGAACTCGATACCCAGCCCTAGTCCTGCGGGAACTGCGGGACCCGAGCAGATTTCTTGCAATGCGGGATTAAATTCTGACTCGGGACATTCTTCTCAGGGATGTTAAATTGTTTGGTTAAAAAGTGTTTTCATTTCGCAGTGGCTACAAGCCAACGGTTTTGTTCATATTTTGCTTATAAATTTAAATGACAGATGGCAGTTTTAGCATGTGTGTATACAGTAAGCATATGCTTCATTTTGTAAGTTCTTAGTAGTTAAAGACACCTAATACAAAGTGGAACCATGACATGTTCAGAAGATGAACACCTCAGTCACCATTCACTTTGATTGTATGGAAAAAGATGCAGTGAAAGTTAATGGTGACTGGGGCTATATTCTGCTGAATATCAACTATGAGGGTGAGTAAAAAAAAAAAAATTGTTTTCTTTTTTTTTAGTGGAAGAACTCTTTTAATAGAAAAATATTCCACTTGTGCATTGGCTAGTGTTATTAGACCTTGCTCACCTCTTACAGCGGACAAACTGACAGACTGAGAGACAGATGGAGTGTGTGTAGAGGTGCACTAATGATGACAGCTTTAGAGAGTGATGATTAAGCACTGGATTGTAATTGGCTGTATGTCCATGCAGATAAAGAATTCAGGACGAACACGCAGGACTTTCTTTTTTCTCTCTCGTTAGAGCTTTTCCTGTCATCTCTCTTCATGAATTCTCCTCCCTGTCTCCATCTAATGTTTGATGTAGGTGGTGTGTCTGTCTCTCTACTCCTCCACGAGACATTTATATTTATATAGTATATCCTTTCCACTTCAAACTGAACTAGTCAAAAATAAACGGGTGTGCACACAGCTTTAAGTGCAGAGATGTGTAAGAAGCTGGTGCAGTGTGTTTGCAATGTGGGTTTCAGTTTGTTTTTAATTATAAGATACAATCTCATGCAGAGATCACATGATTTTAGTTTTTTAAGCATAAAGAGACAATACCTAGATAAATGGCATGAAGTGGATTACAGAATGACTGATAAACTGTTTCCTCTCATTTAGCAGGATCTTCCATCAGCAGCGAATCATCTCCTGTCTCATCTCCGGCCACTAACCACAGCTCCCCAGTCAGTACGCCCAAGCGAGGCCCCATGGGTCCAGTTATAGTGCCTCCTGGGGGCCACAGCATACCCAATACCCCACCTGTTGTCACCATAGCACCCACCAAAACCATTAACGGCCTGTGGAGGAGCGAGAACCGACCTGTACGAGAGGTAAAGTTATCACGTTTTCCCCAGGTTCATCAGTTCTCTGTGTCTGTCTGTATAACAATGCATAGTAATGATTTACAAAAATCTATTTCAAATAAATACTTTTCTTTTAAGTATCACAGTTTCCACAGAAATATTGTTTTGTTGGCACCAATAGCGTAGTGGGCAATGCTTCGACATACTACATTGTTGTGTTGTGGCGTCCAGAGTTCGAATCCTGACTCGAGGATATTTCCCGATCCCACCCCCACCTCTCTCTCTCTCCCACATCGCTTCCTGTCTACTCTACACTATCTTTATAAAGGCAGAATGCCACAAAAAAAAGCAGTTTTAAACTGTAATAATTATTTCAATCATGACAACTTTCTGAAGATGTTTGCATGGTAATGGTTATGACAATGTTAATGTATTTGGTCTTGGCGGAATAGATTTGCTACGCTGCTGGTTATTGCTGTAGTTGTAGATTATTGCTGCTGCTGCAAGCAAGTACAGGAACTTGCTTCTGCCAATGCATACAGCGATACAGTGCTGTGAGCATCAAAGACATACTAATAGCATATAAAATAACCCGTAGCAGATCTATACAGGTGGAGCTGGGGAAGGTGGTGGGTTTCAGAGGAACACTGAAAGTGCGCTGCAAATGCTCAAGTGAATGCTAACCAGCCATTTAAATGTAAAGTAGCAAGCTCATTGGGTGCGTATGCAACATGAAACAGTCAGCTTGTGCCAAGTCATTTAATGTTGCGAATATCATCAGTTATGTTAATACCCGTCAGCCTGCGTATGGAAGAAAAAAGATGTCATATGTCTTTGAAACAAAAAAGCATGTTGAATAGCACTAACTAAAAAAATAATGCAGTGTATTAACAGTGCTTGCATTTTAATGTATTTCCATTATTGTATTTCCAGGGCTTGAATTTTTAGGTCCTGAAATTTAACATAGTTGTTTATTTAAGCTGTCAGTATTTCAATTCAAAATATTTCACACACATTTTCATGATTAAACATTTCATAATTCATATTCACCTTCCAGAATTCAATTCCAAAATATTCAATCTGTTTAAAAATACAGTGTATAATATTCGACAGGCAAATTATGGTCCATTTTATTTCACTTTCCAAATTCGCTTCCACAAATTCAGTGGTTAAAATTTGGCAGAAAATTTGCACATCTGGGAGCAACAGGAATAGCAGTAGAGCATGCATCGGCATGATCTCCAGCTGCTGTCAGTCGCTCACCAGCCGGTGGCGCAAGCGGCTGTTGATGAAGACCAAAGGAACAGGTTGATTAAGTCATTCATTCACAAAAAACTGATCTGGAGAAATGGAGCAAGCGCTAAGTAGAAGTTTTGATTATCAGGGCCAGTATAAACATGTGGAAAAGCTGATTGTGTGTATGTTTAATTCAACATCTTCGCTGTTTCCCGTAGCCTACATGTAAGCAGCTTTCTCTATCTCGTATTGCATCAGAAAGGCATTTTTTTTCAATAAAAATTAAGGAAATAATCAAAAAGTTGAAAATAAAGTATCGGGTAGGGTTAGGGTAGGTGTAGGTAGGGTACAATAAGGTACAATAATTATAGGTCAATTTTAATAATTTGAATTAAAATTATAATTTACACTCAGTACGTTATCATTGCATACTGTTTTTTTTACTACAATACTGAGGTGCAGATAATTGCCACTATTTGCATCAAGTAGTATACATAGCACAAAATCCTGCTATTTTCACTTAGTGTAAATAGCATCTATTGCTATTTTGCACTTAGTTAAATAGCCTCTATCGCTATTTACAATACAATTATTTTTTTGCAAATAGGTGCTGCCTAAAAATATACATGCATGTACATTTACAACACTGTACTCTGTATTATATTACCTTTGAATCAGAATACAAAAAAAAAAACAACTTAATGCTAATGCGAGGGTGTTTCTAATACAGTGTCTATTGGAGTGACGGTAAATTTGACATAGTTCTGTCAAATAGCGATAGCTGCTAACGTATTTACACTAAGTGAAAATAGCAGGATTTTGTACTATGTATACTACTTGTTGCAAATAATGGCAATTATCTGCACCTCCGTATTGTAGTAAAAAAAAAACAGTATGCAATAATAACGTATTGAATGTAAATTATAATTTTAATTCAAATTGATGCCACCTTATTGGTACAATATAGCCCTCCCTACACCTACCCTAACCCTACCCGATACTTTATTTTCAACTTTTTGATTATTTCCTTAATTTTTATTTTAATAAATAACTTTCCAATGTGATATGAGATTTGAAAAGGGAGAAAAAAAAGTTCGGCAAAAGGCGAGATCGAACCCGGGTCGATCACGATAAAACACGATTGACCACCTGCACCACTGGAACTGATGCTTCAGTTGACTCTGCTGTTATTCTTTTCGTTCTTCCTGTACACCTTGATTGACAGATGTCTATTGACAGAGTAATCTATTCCCAAACCAATGGCGCTGTCTCAAACTATACCTACCTCTTCCGGTTTGTCTGATTTGTCGTTGTGTTTTCTGACTTGTTGTTTTGTTTTCGGATTTGTCGTTGTGTTTTCTGACTTGTTATAATATTTTCGGAATTGTTGTTGTGTTTTCTGAATTATTTAGTTTTTTAGATTTGCATTTGAATTTATAATTTGTTATTTTGTTTTCAGAATCGTGATTTGTTTTACACTTCTTGGCCACCGTACAAAAGAGATTATAATGCTGTTTTTCCAAACGCTGAAGTTTAGATCTGAGTTTGGTCATTTAATAGCTGTCATTGCGTTGTCAGTGCACTGAGCCGCGTAATGCGTTTTCTTTAACAGATTTCTGAGGGAAACAGTGTGAAACATCTGCTTAACTGTCGATATAGTTTGTATCATCAATAAAGTGTTTTCTGAGATCTGAGGACTTATATCACTGAATTAGTTCATTGAGGTGCGTTACATGTCATTGGGGAATCCTGGAGTGTGACGTATGAGGGGAATCCCAGTATTACAGCACAGCGTCACACAAGCCATGATATAAAATTACGGAAACTAAGCAACCGAAAGCAATATACAGCCGATTGACAGTGGTTTGAAAAAGTTTTTGCCCTCTTCCTGTATTTTTTTTTGCATATTTGTCACACTTGAATGATTCAGATCATCAAGCAAATTTTAATATTACACAAAGATAACCCAAGCAAATACAAAATGCAGTTTTGAAAGAATGATTTAATTTATTAAGGGAAAAAAGCTGACCAAACCTGCCTGGCCCTACGTGAAAAAGTAATTGCCACAATAAAAAAACTGGTTGTGCCACCCTTTGCAGCAACAACTGCAATCAAGCGTTTGCGATAACTGGCATTGAGTCTTTCACATCGCTGTGGAGGAATTGTGGTCCACTCTTCTTTGCAGAATTTTTTAATTCAGTTACATTGGAGGCTTTTCAAGCATGAAAGGACTGTTTAAGGTCATGCTTAGGGTTGTAACGGTATGAGATTTTCAAGGTATGATAATAGTCTCAGAAAATATCATGGCTTCACGCTATCACTGTATATATTAAACAATATTTATTATCAGTAACAATGACTCTTAAAAGAATAAGAACCTACAAATAAATTTCAGATAAATTACAAATAAGAACAAAAGTTATTTGAGTGAACAAAGCCTTTATTACAACAAACTTGAAACCATTTTAATGAATGTTTGGAAGTCTTCCTTCTGAAAAAATAAGAATAATATACACCTTATGCATATCTATATCACACTTTAAAGGAACATTCCACTTTTTTTGGAAATAGGCTCTTTTTCAAACTCCCCAAGAGTTAAACAGTTGAGTTTTACCATTTTCGAATCCATTCAGCCGATCTCCGGGTCTGGTGGTAGCACTTTTAGCTTAGCTTAGCATAGATCATTGAATCGGATTAGACCATTATCATCTTGCTCAAAAATGACCAAAGAGTTTTGATATTTTTCCTATTTAAAACTTGACTCTTCTGTAGTTACATCGTGTACGACTGATGGAAAATGAAAAGTTGCGATTTTCTAGCCCAATATGGCTAGGAACTATACTCTCATAGTATAGTAGTCCCTTTTAGGTGCTGCGTAATATTTACATTTACATTTATGCATTTAGCAGACGCTTTTATCCAATGCGACTTACATTGCATTCAAGTTACCGTTTCTACATTTTATCAGCTCTTGCTTTCCCTGGGAATCGAACTCATGATCTTTGCGTTGCTAGCGCCATGCTCTACTATTTGAGCTACAGGAATGCTCAAATAGTAGAGCACTATTTGCGCCTGCTGCATCCATGGTAATATTGTGCCTGCTGCATCCATGGTACGGCAGCAAAGTTCCTTGATTATTACACCGGAATCAAGTCAAGTCAAGTCTGCTTTATTGTCAATTCTTCCACATGTACAGCACATACATACAGAGAATTTAAATTGCGTTACCCTCAGACCCTTGGTGTAAACAGTTAACATTAAACACGTTCAAATACAGATAATACGGTTTAAACATATGTACATACAACTCTATAGCTATACAAGTAAGGACATTGTTCTCATAGTGTCAGAGTTCAGTGTTGTATGGGGTAAGAAGAGGGGAGGGGGGGCAGGGACGGGAGGGAGTTCAGCTTCCTGACAGCCTGATGTATGAAGCTGTCCTTCAGTCTGCTGGTCCTCGCCTGGAGACTCCGCAGTCTCCTCCCTGATGGCAGCAGGCTGAAGAAGCTGTGTGTCGGGTGGGTGGGATCACCTGCAATGCGGAGGGCTTTGCGGGTGAGACGGGTGCTGTAGATGTCCTGGAGGGAGGGGAGAGAGACACCAATGATCTTCTCAGCTGCTCTCACTATTCGCTGAATGAGAGTATAGTTCCTTTTACTCTGCCCAGTCTCGATTGATTTCTTGGCAAACCATCATCCTTAATGACTATAACAATGTCACCAATCTGAACGTTTCTCTTAGGAACGTGCCATTTTTGTCTGGCAGCTAGATTTGCAAGGTATTCTTTGTGCCAGCGACTCCAGAACTGTTCTGATAAATGTTGCACTTGTTGCCATCTTTTACGGGCATATACATCTTCCTTGAAATTTCCTGGTGGAGGTAAAGCAGCCGTTGACTTTAGTGTGGGTGGATGATTAGGAGTGATTGGTCTTAAACTCTCAGGGTCAGCTAAACAATCAACAGTTTTTTACTATCGCCATGGTTTCATAAAGAAAGGTTTGTAAAGAAAAGTCATCCAATCTCGCTGAATGAAGCGAAAGTATAGAATTTAAAACTGACTTCACTGTGCTGATCTGATGCTCCCATACTCCACCAGCATGACTAGCATGTGGTGCATTCATCACAAAGTCACATTGTTTTTCAGACAAGAATGCACTTACTCTTTCTGTGTCAATTTCTTCGAGTGCCTTTTTGAATAAATTTTTTGCACCCATGAAGTTTTTTCCTTGATCAGATTGAATTTGCTGTACAGCGCCGCTAATGGCAATGAAACAGCATAAAGCATTAATAAAGGAGTCCGTTGACATGTCTGTAAGCATTTCAATATGCACAGCGTGTGAACACAATCAAGTTAAAAGTAGGCCATACCTCTTGCACACACTTCTTCCCCGTTTAACAGGGAATAGTCCAAAACAATCCATACCAGTGTACATGAATGGAGGTGGCGGGTTTACTCGTTCTGATGGCAAATCGGCCATTTTCTGCACCTAAGTAGGTCTTCTAAGTTTTCTACATGTAACACATCCTTTGATGTAGGAAGCAACAGCTCTACTGATTCCTGGAATCCAATACCCACAAGATCTAATCTCCTTAATGTTAAATCCCTTTCCTTGATGTTTGACCTTTTCGTGATAATGTGCAGTGATCATTCTCGTGACGGGGTGGTTCTTTGGAATAATGGCAGGATATTTTGAAGACTCTGAATAATCTGAGTAATGAAGCCAACCTCCCACCTCTCCATGAATGAATGAATCGTTTTTTGAGACGATTTCCTGCAGGGAAGGATAAACATCTATCCCCAAGTACTTAAAGTTTTGAACCAATGGAATAGATATAGAAAGGGACATGGAATCAATTTTAGAATTGAGGGGAAGTAAACATGACTTACTCCAATTAATTTTAAACCCTGAGAGATCCAAAATGGTCAAATAAATTCAGCACACGAGGAATACAATGTTACGGCTTCTCCAAAAACAATAAGATATCATCAGCAAACAAAGAAATATGATGATGAGTATTCCGTATATTTATGGGAGAAATAGTTTCAAATTGTCAGACTGCTTGAGCTAAGGGTTCCAAGGATAGGGCAAATAACAGAGGAGAAAGTGGGCAACCCTGACGAGTACCTCGATGTATAAAGAATGGGTTAGAGTGAACAGCACCTGTGAGAACAGTGACTGCTGGATTGGCATACAGAACTTTATATATTTATGAAACTCGATCCTAGACCCAGATGCTGTAGAATCGCCCATAAATAGTTCCATTCTAGCCGGTCAAAAGCTTTCATCGCATCTGGAGATAATACTGCGCAAGGAGAGGACAAACTATTCTTTGAATTAATAATATGATATAACCTGCGTAAGTTATCCGAAGCTGAGCGAGATTTAATTAATCCTGTTTGGTCATGATGAACTAGCCTATTCATAAATTTCTCTAGACGACGAGATAGTACTTTAGCATATAATTTAACATCAGTCCCTATCAAAGAAAGTGGCCGGTAAATAGGACAGGAAGTCGGATCTTTATCTTTTTCTAACAAGAGAGACATAACCGCTATATTAATGGATGGGTGTAATGAGACTTGAGTAACTGAAAAATGTATAATATCTAACATGAGGGGGCCTAAATCCGACCAAAAAGTAGTATACAATTCGACTGGAATGCCATCTATGCCTGGGGATTTCCCCTTGTTCATAAATTGAATTGCTGACTCCAGCTCCTGAAGAGAGATCGGTTCAGCCAGGTATTACGAATCTGAATCTGACAGCCTAGGTAACTCAAGGTTGGACAGAAAATATGCAAAAGAGTCAGGGTCACCATCAGCAGAAGTATAGAGGTTAGAGTAAAAAGAGTGAAAGGCGATATTAATGTCTTTTGGGTCTGTCATAATGAGTCCAGATTGGGATTTCAAAGCTGAAATATTAGCAAACTTTTCACTGTTGCGTAATCTTAGGGCTAAAAGGTGGCTTGGTCTACTCCCTTGAAAATAGTAATTCTGCCTGGATCTTTGGATCAGGAATTCTGCTCTGGATCTCAGTAATGAATTGAGTTCGGACCTAATCGCCATGATTTTACTGAGTGTATTGTCTGAGAAACAACGCTGATTATCTCTAGTCAGATTCTGGAGCTGTGATTCCAGTTCAACTATCTTTTTGTGTCAGTTTTTCTGAAGGAAAGAGGCATATGAAATTGAGTTAATCCTTGTAAATCCTTTAACTGCATTCCAAAGTGTTCGAGGATCATCCACTGCACCTTGGTTAATTTCAATAAACTCAGCAAAATTATTTCTGAATTGACTGCAAAAATGTTCACCCTGTAACAATTTAGGGTTAAATCGCCATCTAGTGGCACGAGATGGGCGAGGGATCAAAGATAATCTGCACAAATTTCCATCATTATCCGACAAAGATAAGGATCAGGTATCAGCATCACGAACAGCTGAAGATAAAGAAGTAGAAATTAAAATATAGTTAATTTGCGACTAGGATTTATGAGTAGCAGAATAGAAAGTGAAAGACTGAGCAGAAGGGTTTAATAAACGCCAACTGTCCACCAACGAGGATGAGGTTAAACATTGCCGAAGTTTGTCAGAACACAAAGCTTGAGAGTGTGATTCCTTTTGTCCAGATCTATCTAGGATATGCGGCATTACAGAATCCGTATCTGCACCCAATACAATTTCGAAATCTGAAAACTTCAAGAGATAGGCTGACAAAACATAGAAAAAAGTAGGTTCAGGAGTACAAGGGGCATAAACTGAGACAAATACAATATTCCTATTCTCCACTATTGTTTTTATATGTGTTATTCTACCATTTGTATCACAACCTTTCTCTAAAATAGTAATAAAGTCCTCCGCACCAATATTAGGACACCCTTGGTTTTAGTATCCGAAGATGAGTGAGATACCACTTCATAAAACGTATTATTACACCTGCGTATATGGGACTGTTGAACTAACATTATATCAATCTTTCTTCTTTGCAAAAAAATCCAGAAAACCTGTAAAAACCTGTTTGTGAGGGCCATTTAGCCCATTAATATTACAACTCTATATTATTATATGAATATTAAGGTCAGTCAGGTATCAAACAGAATTACTGCATAATAAGACAAAATACAAGTTTGAAAATAAAACCAGTTGAGTCTACCATTAAAATACCCCCCACCCTCCCTATTACCATTCAAAAAATCATAAACACATTCCCATGAACTATGACAGATCAAACCAAGAACAGACCTTGATCTGCCAGCACCCCTTAATATGGTCCGTGTCGTCAACAAAACCTGCATGTTACTGTAGCACCAACATTTGGCCCCATAGTCACATATTGACTAAGTAGTATTTCTATAGAAGGAAAGAAAAGAGAAATAAAGAATACAACTAAAACAAATAAAATATCATAATCATGATACTGTATGCACAATGAACTATGAATTAAGAAGTGAACATTAAAGTGAACAGTGAAAGACAGTCACCTAACCATTTAGAGCATCTCTTCTCCGATTAGACAGCAGATGTCCAGCTGAAGTTTACTGAGAGTTGGTGAATGAATGGGATCTGAGAAAATCTCTTGCTTCTTCTGGGGAGTGTAGCATTTTAGGTTCACCTTGATTGAGAATGACCTTCAGCGTTGCAGGATAAGGGAGAAAATTCTGGATGCCAGCGTCTCTCATCTCCTTCCTAATTGGCACAAATGCACTTCTTTTTGCGGTGACCGGAGAAGGATCTGAATCTGTAAAGAAAGACAGTGTTGCTCCGTCGGAAGTTTTCACCAGGGCATGAAGTGTGGCGGCCCGCAGAATGAGCTCCCTGTCCGTGTACCGCAGCAGTTTAAAGATGAAAACCCATTGTTTAGTGCGATCTGAGGAGAGCCTTGTGTACACGTGATGCGCTCGCTCCACTTCAATCTCTTTGCCCGCCAGTGACGGGAGCCACGTCGGTATCGATCTTTTCAAAAAGCCCATAGGGTCGTCCTTTTTGGAACCTTCAGGCAATCAAACCAGACGCAGATTGCTGCACCTATTGCGATCCTGTAAGTCCACAATCTGTTGCTCGAGCGCGTCTACTCGCCTATCGTGATCTGCAACAACTTTCTTTTGTTCTCTCATCTCTCCTGTAAGAAGATCCAGTTAAGAGCATAGCGACTGAACAACTGACATGTGAGAAGCGAACTCGTTCCGCATCACCGTCAAATCGGTTCTTAGAATGTCCTCAAAGTGTGTAAGTGTGTAGATCAATAAAACTACCTGACTCGTACTCTTGCACTTGCAACCCTGACACTCTCTCAATTTGCACAATCATATCTTTACCAAGCATAGTAGTTAGGTTCAGTTTTACTGGACTTGATTGTGCCTTAAGGGCATTACTTACTCCTTGATCGACGAAGGTGGTATCGCTTTGAGAGTCCAGCAGGGCATACACAAGTTTTTCGCAATTAGGATTCTGCTTTGTTGATATCCATACGGGCAAAGTCATTGAACTATTTGCAGTCTGCACTTCACCTGCCACACTTAAAGTTACTGCATTTGTGCTGCTATTAGGAATACTTTGGGAGGAGATGGCGAGTCAGGATCGTCATCTTCATCTTTCCGACAGGGACTCAGAAAGCACTAGTTTATTAGAAAATAATTCAAATATCTCCTTACTATTTCCCCCTGACACATTCATGGTAATTACTTTTGCCAGTGCTTTGAGGCAAGCTTTAGCCTATTGCGTGCATTTGAACGCAGAACTCTTCTGCTGCGCTGACGGCACACATGCTGTTGTTGCTGCTGGACACTAAACACTTTTGAGCTGCTCTTGACAGTAGTGGCAATTGTCTTCATCACTAATTGATACAGTTGGGCAAAAAACTATTTAGTCAGCCACCAATTGTGCAAGTTCTCCCACTTAAAAAGATGAGAGAGGCCTGTAATTTTCATCATAGGTACACTTCAACTGTGAGAGACGGAATGGGGGGAAAAAATCCAGGAAATCACATTGTCTGATTTTTAAAGAATTTATTTGCAAATTATGGTGGAAAATAAGTATTTGGTCAATAACAAAAGTTCATCTCAATACTTTGTTATATACCCTTTGTTGGCAATGACAGAGGTCAAATGTTTTCTGTAAGTCTTCACAAGGTTTTCACACACTGTTGCTGGTATTTTGGCCCATTCCTCCATGCAGATCTCCTCTAGAGCAATGATGTTTTGGAGCTGTTGCTGGGCAACCCGGACTTTTAACTCCCTCCAAAGATTTTCTATGGGGTTGAGATCTGGAGACTGGCTAGGCCACCCCAGGACCTTGAAATGCTTCTTACGAAGCCACTCCTTCGTTGCCCGGGCGGTGTATTTGGGATCATGGTCATGCTGAAAGACCCAGCCACGTTTCATCTTCAATGCCCTTGCTGATGGAAGGAGGTTTTCACTCAAAATCTCACGATACATGGCCCCATTCATTCTTTCCTTTACACGGATCAGTCATCCTGGTCCCTTTGCAGAAAAACAGCCCCAAAGCATGATGTTTCCACCCCCATGCTTCACAGTAGGTATGGTGTTCTTTGGATGCAACTCAGCATTCTTTCTCCTCCAAACACGACGATTTGAGTTTTTACCAAAAAGTTCTATTTTGGTTTCATCTGACCATATGACATTCTCCCAATCCTCTTCTGGATCATCCAAATGCTGTCTAGCAAACTTCAGACGGGCCCGGACATGTACTGGCTTAAGCAGGGGGACACGTCTGGCACTGCAGGATTTGAGTCCCTGGCGGCGTAGTGTGTTACTGATGGTAGCCTTTGTTACTTTGGTCCCAGCTCTCTGCAGGTCATTCACTAGGTCCCCCCGTGTGGTTCTGGGATTTTTGCTCACAAGAAATTACATGTCTGTGAGAGCCAGAAATCTTCCTTGTTTGTAGGTGACCAAATACTTATTTTACAAAGGAATTTACCAATTAATTAATAAAAAATCCTACAATGTGATTTCCTGGATTCTTTCCCCCCATTCTGTCTCTCATGGTTGAAGTGTACCTATGATGAAAATTACAGGCCTCTCTCATCTTTTTAAGTGGGAGAACTTGCACAATGGGTGGCTGACTAAATACTTTTTTGCCCAACTGTAGATGTCTAAAATATAAAAATAAGTAAAAAAGGAAGCAACATGCCTACTTGAGGCTATTTGTGGCAAGAAAAACTGGCTTCTTGCTTTATTCACATACACGTACAGTGCTGTATTTTCATTTGCTTTGTGAATCAGTGTGTCAGAATGTGTGTTACATGTTTGGGTGATACACGGCCGACAACAGGACCAGTCCCCCCCCCCATTATACACACCCTCTGTCCCTAGTGTTAAACAATAGCCCTGCAACAGCACTAAACATCTGTGTCTCACCCCTCTTCAGATGCCTGTAGTAAGTGAATGTGCGTACTCGCTTTGATTAAAGCTGCAGTCTGTTGATGAGTGTGTGCATGCAGGGGGTTTAATCCCATAAACTAAGGTTCTATAGATTTCCCTGACTGCCTCGACCCTGACCCTCTAGTTATATAATCCTGTAGAGCAGTGGTCGGCAACAGGCGGCCCGCGGGCCACAAGTGGCCCGCCAGCAATAATTTCTGGCCCGCGCCCGTAGCCAGATTATTTTGATAGCTGCTTGTTCTGAAACAGATCTGTCATGACAGCAACAGTTACTCACAATCAGAGTATGTGAGCGGAGTGGAATGGTGTGATTTTAAATGGAGCGAGGAGCAGATTTTTTTACAAGTCGGAGCGTCGTGGTTTTCACTCGCTCCATCACCGCTCCATCACGAGTACAATTCATGCCAACAACCCATAATATAACTGCATATTTAGCAAGAATTCACATGTTAAACATATTTGGCCAGCTAGATAAAAAAGGATCACTCAAATCAGAAAGAATGTGAAGGCTATGACTGCAGTGGACATGAGCGGGAAGTTATAGTTCTGCTGAATATGTTCAGCTGACAGCTGACTTTTTTTTTTCTCAGAATTGCGTGATATAAACTCGCAATTGCGAGTTAAAAAAAGTAATAATTCTGAGATATAAACTCGCAATTCTGTGAAAAAATAACCTTTTTTTATTTTTTATTCAGTGGCAGAAACGGGCATAGAACTGTGATATTTCAAACATACTGAAATACTTTAGATGCAGAGTGGTGTTTTTGATATCAGTAGCCGGGTTTCCATCCAAAGTTGCGAATTTAACTTATAAAAAAGTTAAGCAAAATTGGAATATCACATAAAATATTTGCGAATGAGCACCGTTTCCATCCAACAAGTCAAAGAGAACAACATCGTCACTTCCTGGTAAACTGGCACTAAATAGCCTATATAAAACTAGGATAAGCTACTGAATATAATAATTTTCATATATGAAAAATTAATTGTGCCTCATTTCATTGCTTTCGGAGGGGAATGCTGCTGTTTGGGAACAGTCGTGTAAGACAATTATACAGAAATACTTTGATGACAGACTTTGCTCAGGCATTTCAGAATGACCATAACAACATTTCAGATGCTGTGGAACAAGATCAGTCCACTGCTAGTCAAGTTATACCTCTCATAGCGCAAAGTCACATTACTTTTTTGATGTGCTTGTAGGAAGTTATTCGCAAATGTGTTTCCATCTCCCTTTATTTGCATGAACCCTTTTTCGCACAAGTCAAAAACCACATCAAGCGAGCGTAAAAACTTTTTTGTGAATTAAGGGATTTGTATTCGAAATTTGGCGTTTCCATCACGCGTTTCTCATACGATACTTCAAAATGCTCTTTAAAACAGGGTGATGGAACCCCAGCTAGTGAGCTTGGAGTGGAGCGGGAGCAGGAGCGGAGTGATTATTAAATGCTCGGAGCGCGGAGGGGAAATTGTTGATGCTCCACTCCGCTCACATACTCTGTTCGGACACCGCCACACAAATGTGGCTTTTTGTTAATGACTGTCGCAGGAATTTACACAGGGTAACAGTTCATTACCAGTTACAAAATACACTGTAACAGTCAGTCACAGGCAATTTTGGTTGCATTTTTCATCAATTAATATCTTAAATTATCCTTTGACTATGTTCTGGCCCGCCATATAGTGGTGAACTTTTTTTTTTGGGCCCGATGCCAAACTTACTTGCCTACCCCTGCTGTAGAGTGAGATACTATTGTGAATTACAAACTGTCTTTCTTTTCGCTTACTGTGACTTCTTCATGTCTGTTTTTTCGTATGGTTTTTCTCCATAGTTGTCACATACACACTTGTGAGTTTTACTAAGATATGTTGTCGTGTGAGTGTGGGGTCCTCACTATACTGAGGTGGTGTCTCTTCCTGCCTGACTGCCTGCCAGACAAAAGCCATTGAGACAGACAGACAGAGAGAAAGACAGAGGAGCCAGGCATCAGGCAACCCTGGGCTCCATCACAACACAATACTCTTTCATTTTTAATGTGCATAAGCCCCACTGCACACCTGTCGCCTTACACAAATACACACACACACACACACACACACATATATTTATGTAGCTCTATAAAAGGACATGATACATAGTTATGTTGTTTTTACTAATTAATGCAGTCTAACCTGAACCATACCAACCAAAGAAAACAGTAAAACGTTTATCATATTCATGTTTTTTTTTTGTATGCATTTATTATGAATTTTGTCCTCAAACATGGCTAGTAAACCAACATGTACACACAGGATTTGTATGTAATGCAGTCAATGACCAGATATCATTACATCCTTGTTTTGGATTTTTATAACAAATAGCCATTAAAATGTGATACTTTAATTCTTTAAAATGACAGAAGTGAATTTAAAGTCACCTGTTGAACACATTAGCATCAGGATTGACTGAATCACACAAATATGGGCACATCTCAGGAAGCTCTCTGGGCCTATTTAACCCTAAAATCAGTTATTTGTGTTAAAAAAAACAAAAAAAAAAACCTTAGGCTACTTCTAGATTTATACAATGGGGCAAATAAGTATTTGATACACTGCCGATTTTTCAAGTTTTCCCACATACAAAGAATGGAGAGATCTGTAATTTTCATCGTAGGTACACCTCAACTGTGAGAGACAGAATAAAATCCAGAAAATCACATTGTATGATTTTTAAATAATTAACTTCCATTTTATTGCATGAAATAAATATTTGATCACCTACCAACCAGCAAGAATTCTGGCTCTCACAGACCTGTTAGTCTGTCTTTAAGAAGCCCTCCTATCCTCCACTCATTACCTGTATAAAAGACACCTGTTCACACACTCAATCTATCAGACTTCAACCTCTCCACTATGGGCAAGACCGAAGAGCTGTCTAAGGACACTAGGGACAAAATTGTAGACCTGCACAAGGCTGGGATGGGCTACAGGACAATAGGCAAACAGCTTGGTGAGAAGGCAACAACTGTTGACGCAATTATTAGAAAATTTAAGAAATTCAAGATGACTGTCAATCTCCCTCGGACTGGGGCTCCATGCAAGATCCCGCCTCGTGGAGTATCAATGATCCTGAGAAAGGTGAGGGATCAGCCTAGAACTACACGGAAGGACCTGGTCAATGACCTGAAGAGAGCTGGGACCACAGTCTCAACGGTTACCATTAGTAACACGCTACACCGTCATGGATTAAAATTCTGCAGCGCGCGCAAGGTCCCCCTGCTCAAGCCAGCACATGTCCAGGCCCGTCTGAAGTTTGCCAAAGACCATCTGGATGATCAAGATGAGACCAAAATATAACTTTTTGGTATAAACTCCACTCGCCGTGTTTGGAGGAAGAAGAAGGATGAGTACAATCCAGAACACCATCCCAGCCGTGAAGCATGGGGGTGGAAACATCATGCTTTGGGGGTGCTTTTCTGCAAAGGGTACAGGATGACTGCACCATATTGAGGGGAGGATGGATGGGGCCATGTATCGCGAGATTTTGGGCAACAACCTCCTTCCCTCAGTAAGAGCATTGAAGATGGGTCGTGGCTCGGTCTTCCAGCATGATAATGACCCCAAACACACAGCAAGGGCAACTAAGGAGTGGCTCCGTAAGAAGCATTAGTAAGAAGGTCCTGGAGTGGCCTAGCCAGTCTCCAGACCCAAACCCGATAGAAAATCTATGGAGGGAGCTGAAACTCCGTGTCGCCCAGCGACAGCCCCAAAACCTGAAAGATCTGAAGAAGACCTGTATGGAGGAGTGGGCCAAAATCCCTCATGCAGTGTGTGCAAACCTGGTCAAGAACGTCTGACCTCTGTCATTGTAAACAAAGGTGTCTGTACCAAATATTAAGTTATATTTTTCTATTGTATCAAATACTTACAGTATTTCATGCAATAAAATGGAAATGAATTATTCAAAAATCATACAATGTGATTTTCTGGATTTTTAAAAAATATTCTGTCTCTCACAGTTGAGCTGTACCTACGATGAAAATTACAGATCTCTCCATTCTTTGTAAGTGGGAAAACTTGAAAAATCGGCAGTGTATCAACTACTTATTTGCCCCACTGTATATTAAGTTGCTCAAGCAAGTGGCAAACATTTAAAGTACTTTTCTTATGTTATCACAAACATTCTAAATTAAGTTATGACTGGTAGAAACAGTCAGCTCTACTGAATTTTCTTTTCCTGCGGTTTATAAAGAACTTTGCTTTCCATACCTCCACAAGTGCCATCTATTTTTCGAAAAGTGCTCTCTTCCTTTAAACCCAGCCAAAAAGCCACGCGATGACTCTGAAACACAGTAGACTTTAATTATATGCATTTATAGTGTAATTACTAAATTTTTATGTCAATACATGTTCATATTTACAGCAAACAATGCACTGTCACTTTAATTCAGTGCGTGCAGTACAGCAAAGATAGACACGGTGCAGAAACGATCTCTGCACTGCTGCAGAATCACCGCTCCTGAACGCACTGCGTGCAGAAAGCTCTGATCCGTTAGCATGATGAGCGCAGAAAAATACGCACCATATGCACTGCAAACGGAGTAATGTGAACCTGGAATTATGTATGTGCGCTGAGAGTCTACAGGAGAGCGCACAAGCGCTGAATGGTTAAACACTGGCAAGAATTAACAAGAAAAGCAATTTATAAACTTTATTAATGATGCGACACTGCCTCTATTGTGCAAGTGACAATTCCTGTCTCAACTGTGCAGCATGCAGCTCGCTTATAATGCAGACGCGATGTGATTTGAAGCCATTTGCGCATTTTGAAAGGGAAAGTGTGTGGTGATTCACACAGGCTGTTTATGAAGTCATGTCTCATAGAAAGTTTCAAATGACTTTGTTATTTAATGAATAAATATGAATTTTACCTCACCTTCAACATTATAATTATTTCACACGCGTGAGACAGAGACTGAGACAGTACCGCTGAATGTCGTACCAAATCTCTCACGGCACGCATCAGCTAGAGATCGTTTTTTTGGGATCGGCCTTTTTAGAGACCGCCGATCAAACATCCCAAAGCGATTATCGGCCGATAATGATCGGTACCCGATCTATCGGCGCACCCCTAATGAACAGTGCACCAAGATCACACATACACGGTTAGGGTTAACCCTAACATTTTACCCCCTATGTTTACCCACAATATTTTGTGGCCAAAACATATTATTACATTCCTACAAGTTAATATGTCATGGCCACGACAAAACTTAGCCAAGCACCGAAGGTGCGTAGGCACCTATTGTATCCATTGGCCACCTACTACTACTAATACTACTACTACTACTTCTTCTACTTCTACTTCTACTTCTTCTTCTTCTTCTTCTACTTCTTCTTCTACTCTTGAGTCAATGGCAGCCCATAGGAACCATTTGCGGGAAAGTTATGAAATTTGGCACACAGATACAGGACAGGACAGTCTCAACATTAACCATAGCAAGTTTGGAGTCTCTAAAGGCCGGGACACACTTAACCGACTTCAAAGAACTAGCGGTGACGAAAACTGATGGACCAGCGTCGGACCAAAAAGCTACACTTGAACACACCGCATAGACTACAACCGACTGCGAACTAACACGTGCGTTCTGTACCTGCATGAGAGGAATTACCTGTCTATATCAGTAGCTATCAATATTATTCGTTATTCGAAAGGAGAAACCAAAACAAAGATATACGAGTTAAACACAGATCTACAAAACATAAACAAAGTAGTGCTTACTGACCATTTTGAATATCGTTAACGTAGATAACTTTCATCATTTTAAGCAGCTCATGTTGTTATAAAAACATTTGCATATTGGAATGCTTGGGTAAGATCACATAACATTAAAACAGCCTTTTGTCTGTGCCACCTTCATTTACTTTCCCGTTTTATCACTTTCGATTTAATTCTCCTGCACGAACTTGTTCGCTAAACTGAACATCCAATTGGAGTTCTCACTCGTGCCGACGACCCCGATGCCAATTCAACATGTTGAATTGGGCAAACTGCCGCCGACTTGTGGAATACACCAAACAAACTAGCTCAACAGATGCTCACCGACGCAAAACTCAACCCGGGCTTAACTCATACCCTCTAGTGCCACCAACTGTCCAAAGTTGCACTTTATGTTTATGCCAGTAACTTTTGAACTATAAAGTTTAGCCGGGAATATATTTTTCTTCTAATTTTTTGGCTCATGCCGAGTCACAATTTTCATAGTTAGAAAAACCTACTTTTTCTAACTCGTCCTAGACAGTTTGTCTAATTTTCACCAAAATTGACTCAGGTCATCTTCAGAATATTCTGGCAAAAAGTTATGGAATTAAAATAGATTAACTGAACTGTTCTTGAAAATACAGTACATGCAAAAGAATTTGACAGTGCACGCAAAAATTAACATGATGCTATATCTCTGCAACGCTTCACCGTATTGAGGCCAAACTTAGTGTGTGTTCAGTTCTGCATGCCGAGTCAGACCATGCCAAATTTTGTCAGCCATTTTTAATTTTGTTGTAAAATGTTATATTTTACGAACGCATTGGTGTAAAATGTTATATTTTACGAACGCATTGGTGTAAAATGTTATATTTTACGAACGCATTGGTGTATTGTTACGAAACTTGGTATGTGTCTTCAACACCATACCCTAGCAGTACTCAGAAAGTTTTGGGGTAGTGCCACCTTGTGGTCAAACGTTATAATGGAATTTCCAAAAATGCTAATAACTTTTGATCGATTCCTTGGGTCATGTTGAACATCGATATCAATTATGCCATAATTGACCAAACTTCCGGTCCATCATTTTGATCTATGTTGAAAATCTACTTTTTCTAACTCTTCCTTGGCTGTTAGTTAAATGTTATGTGGTGGTGATGGCGCAGTGGATAAGACACATGCCTGTGGTGTGAGAGACCTGGGTTCGAATCCACTGTGAGACACCAATGTGTCCCTGAGCAAGACACTTAACCCCTAGTTGCTCCAGAGGCGTGCGACCTCTGACATATATAGCAATTGTAAATCGCTTTGGATAAAAGCGTCAGCTAAATGAATAAATGTAAATGTAAATGTTATGTAAATGTAACGAATGATACACAGATTAAAATACATGAGCACAGCACAATTTAGAGCCAGAGAACTGCCAATCCAGTGTACCTTCATTTGCCTAGGTGATGATGATGATGATTATTATTATTTTTATTTGTTTAATCTTGATGTTTTATGGGGCTGGAGCATAATCTGCGGTGGTTTGCGTCACATCAAGAATAAACAAGGTTTTACAAACTGTTGACATTTTTAGGCACATCTGAGAAGTGCTGTACATTTTGGAGTTTGCTTGGGGTTGTCTGGTAAGCATAAGAAGCTGTAGTCTCAGCCTCAGACGTCACGACCACGGAACGTTGGCAAAGCATCTGATGCATATGGCACACTTTTCTGGAAACACTTCAGGAATGTCGAAGTCATCATCTGCCTGGTTGAATTATACCGGATTTCCGGGAGACGCGAGTTTATTTTCGGTCCGCCGGGAAACAAAGATGCCGTGGCGCCAAACCCACTCACGAAAGAAGAAAGCCGCCGTGTTTACAAATGTGACGACGAACGCTTATCAGGGTCAACTAAATGCTGGATTTTCAAAAGTGTGTGAAATATTTAAAGTTTGCGGTAATAGAATCTTTCAAATACATCCTAGAGTTTCACACACAGATGACATTTGTTATTGTGGTGACATTTCCACGCTCCGAAACGTGACGCTGAACGAAACAAACTATGATTGTTTGTTTGACATGTCGGTCAAACGGCCTCATGGGCGGGCCTTGGCCAATGTAAGCAGCAATCTATTCCAGGCCTTCAGATGTCAGTCGCGAGACTAAAGAAGCTGTAATAATGCACTTCTCACATAAAACTCTCCTCTTTTGTCTGTTTAGGCTGAGTCAGGTCCTCGCGGGGTCAGCCGGGACAGGTTAAGTTCAGAGGCTTCTTCTACCCAAGAGAAAGGGGGTCCCACTGTCCCGACCCACCTAATTGGAAACCCTTATGCATTTGGCTTGACACCCGCGTCAGTGATGCAGGATTCGCGCTTTCAGCCTCTTAAGTGAGTATTACTGACGAACTGTGGGAAATTGACTTCACTGCTAAGCACACTAAGCCATATCAGTATTTGGATTTTAGTGCTGTATACTTGCCTTGCCTTTAACAAATTAAAACGTATTGTAAAGTGTTATCTTTCCGCTTTGTTACAATTTTGTTCACGCTAAAAAAATTAAGGTGTGTGGAGAGGTCCTAAAACCTGCTATCCCTTGTGACATCATTCTTTTTTTTTTTAATTGGCTATATTGCTTTAAATTCTCTTCCTGTATTTCACTGACAGCCTGCCCCGTCAGATGCCCCATGCCGTGCCCCCGGCCAGTGTTCCTGAAGAATATCTGAGGGGGTTTCGTCCTTATGCCACAGCTGAGGAGCTCCGCATGCCCTCTTTACCCCTGGGGCTTGATCCTGCCACTGCTGCAGCTGCTGCTGCCTACTACCACCCTGGATATCTGCCCCACCCCTCCTTCTCACACTACAGGTACACAAACATACAACGCATAACATGTTTAAAACCCTGGAGATTTGAGATTTTCTGTCAACTAAAGCAAATGAAGTGATAATTCTGTCCTTGCTTACTCTCAGGTTGTTGCCAATCTGTGTGAATGACTTTCTTCTATGGAACACAAAAAGAGACATTAAGCAGATCGTTCACACTTATAACAATGACATGGACAATAAAGAATGATAACTATAACTATAAAGTTTTAAGAATCAATCATTAATAATCACCTAATTCTGTGAGATTAAGGAAGGCCACACCACAACTATAAAATAACAAAAAATGAACGATACAAATATGTACAGGTAATCCACCTAAATTTAAAGAGCTTGAGCATTTAAAGTGGCAGATGACATAATTGCATTATGTGCTTATAAAAAAAACAATGCTATCATCCATTGGTAAGGACACATATATATTTATCATTATAGTAATCTTTATAGTTACTATTCTTGGTGTGAGCAGAACTTAATGTACTGCACAGGACAGCCTAAAGGTGAAACGTAATTTTTGTATCACCACATCTCCACAATGGCATTTTTCCTGAAACAATTCCCAATTCAGCCTTTTGTTGGCCAAACAGCCCTAAACTCAATTTGAGCCAATATTGCTGTGTAGGGCTGGTTAGAATGCTCAGAGAAACAGAGCAATGATTTGAAAGAGCCATGGTGTTTAAATTCTTTCAAACAATCAACCTATGAATGGCTTATTTATAGCTGACTAAGCTTCTGCCTATTTTAACTCTCTTAGAATGGATGATCCATTCTGTCTGTCAGCGCTGAGGTCGCCGTTCTATCCACTGCCTGCAGGGGGTGCTCTAGCTCCTCTTCACCCGTCTGCAGTACACATGCACCTGCCTGGGGTGCGTTACCCTGGAGATCTAAGCCACCCCTCACTGTCCAGCTTACAGTCGGAACGCTTGTCAGAGAGGTACACAACAGCACTATGAAACCTGGACGTAAACAGAAATACTGAAATATATCAATGTATTACAACTTGATGAATCTCTATACCATATCATATTGTACCACTGTCATTTTTGTAATGGTAATGGCCATAAACTAATTTCATGACAATATATCTAATTGTAGTAATGTAGTAACGTAACATTGCAGACTTTATTAAATTTTATTATTTTTTAAATGAATAGCATTGGGGAAAAAAGATGCTCTTTATTAATGTAACTACAAAAGGAGAGCTTGACTGTAGAGAGCTAGGTCAAGTTTAAATTTGAGCAGCTTGTTGCTGGACATACTTTAGAAGTACCACAAACATGTATTTGTGCTATGTTTCTGTAGTTTGAGCTCATCTGTGTGTATTGTGTCTTCACAGACTCCAGATGGAGGACGAGCTGCGACAGAGAGAAAGAGAGCGCGAGCGGGAAAAAGAACGAGAACGAGAGGCTGAGCGAGAAAAAGAGCGTGAACGAGAAAGGGAGAGAGAGAAGGAGCTGGAGCGGGAGAGAGAGCGAGAGAGAGAGAGAGAGAGGGAGAGAGAAAGGGAAAAAGAGAGAGACCGTGAAATAGAGAGGGAGCGACAGAAGGAGAGGTCAGCACGAGAGAAGGAGAGCCACTATCTGGCTGAGCTTCATGGGCTGAGAGGCCCCCCAGATGACAGAGCCAAACCTGCAGACAGAATCACTACGAACAGACCTGGTATGAACATTAATTCACATATGCCAAACCAACTCAACCACAAAAACAGTATGAATGCTTAGTAGCATTTATTTTTTGTACTAGTTTCAGCAATTTTATACTATGGTTTAAGTACATAGTGAAATCTGAATTAAATAAAATAATAAAAAATGTCATCATAATGAATGGTATAAAATTTAGTACTGGAACGTGAGAGATTCACTACATAATTGTATTTTATGAGTTGAAACGTAAGTAGCAACAGACATTTTGTTCCATACATGGTGAAATTATTATTTATTTTTTTTAATGGGGACTTAACCATCGGTTGTTTGGTTAAGGCAGATCTAAATGGGAGTTTACAGTCAATTTTGAGAAAGGGCCTGGTTTAAGCAGACTAAAAGTCCAGACTAAGTCTGGTTTACGTAATAGAGAGAAGTCTTTTGCTTTACAGGAAGATCAAGTTAGGACATTTTAATTATTATGAGCTAAAAAGTTCAAGCTTTATTTTAAGGTACAATTCTACTATTAACTATGATGTTTGCCTCAGTAAACTCTTAACTTCCTGCTCATTAATAGTTAGTATGGTAGTGGTTAAGTTTAGGTATTGGGTAGGATTTGGGATGTAGAATATAGTCATGTAGAATATGTGCTTTATAAGTACTAATAAACAGCTAATATGTTAGGATACTAATAAGCAACTAGTTAATGGTGAGAATTGGTCCCTATACTAAAGTGCTTCTGCTGCTGCTGCAAAAAAAAAACATGCATGGATTAAACATCCATAGTCCATGACGGATAGATCAATTATGTTGTAATTACAGTACATCGGAGACTTAGTGCATATTGCTAGTCTTGAGGTGAACAATTAATCCGTGCAAGGTAATCCACTGAAAAAAATTATCTTGGTAATCATTCATCAAAATCTGAACATTTGCTTGGGCAGAATATCCTTAACCACGCCCCTCCAACTGTTAGGTTGCTATGAGTGAGAGACAGAGAGGAGGAGCGCAAAAATTAAACCCCACCCTCTATGCAATATTCGGTAACACTTTAGAATAGGGAACACTTACTCACTATTAACTATGACATTTCCATCAATAAATTCCTAATTTGCCGCTTATTAATAGTTAGTAAGGTAGTTGTTAAGTTTAGGTATTGGGTAGGATTAGGGATGCAGAATAAGGCATTAATATGTGCTTAATTACTACTAATAAATGGCTAATATTCTTGTAATATGCATGCTAATAAGCAACTAGTTAAGAGACCCTAAAATAAAGTGTTACCCAATATTCAATATCTATTCAATATTTTGAACCAAATTACCTACCCTGCCTCTAAATAGATACTAGTATACATTTATTAGATACTAGTACTTATTTGAAATGATACTAGATTTTATTTTACTAGTAAAATGTTTAACTGAATTCGACTGTGGCCATTCGGACTAGTCATAACAAGACGAGTAAAAAAGCAGATCTGACTAGTAAGATAAGAATTTTTACTACACTATAATTACAAAAGAAGTAGAGTCTAATAAATAAGTACTAATACGCAATGAAAGTGACGTGACATACAGCCAAATATGGTGACCCATACTCGGAATTCATGCTCTGCATTTAACCCATCCAAAGTACACACACACAGCAGTGAACACACACCCGGAGCAGTGGGCAGCCACTTATGCTGAGGGCTGAGGGTATTGAGGGTGGAGAGAGCGCTGGACATTCACTCCCCCCAACTACAATCCCTGCCGGCCCGAGACTCGAACCCACAACCTTTGGATTACGAGTCCGACTCTCTAACCATTAGGCACACGACTTCCCACGAATGCTTAGTAATATTTAAATAGATACTAGTCACTATTGGAATGATACTAGTCATTAATTAATAGATGAAATCAAAAACAGAATAACAAATACTTGCTGTTCTTTTGGAGATATCTTCAACCTCATAAAGAACTAGTAAGAATGTATTTGGAGATATCTTAATTCCAACAGATCATTCCATAAATATGAGTACCTCAACCATCCAATCAGAGTTCACATGCTTTATATAATATTTTAATATTACCAATACTGAAAACCATATAAGCAGAAATTAAATTAAGTAGGCCTAGCTGGCTGTGTATATTATCTTATTTTGCTATTTGGTTTGTGTAAAAATTGGAAAAATAATACTTCTCTTTTAAGAACTTTAAGGTAAACAATGCAATTCCTTACCTTTTTCTCCAGTGTAGAGAAGTGTAGTTTTTTTTTCTTGCAGCTATATTTATTATTATATTTATATTTATTATTATTATTATTATATTGAAATGCTCTTTTTTGTATATTATAGTGATATAGTAATATTCCTTATTTTGTTTAATGTTTTTATTTAGTAATAATAATATCCATATTTATTATTAGTTATATTGACATATAAACAACATTTTTTTGGCCAAATTGTGCAGCCCTACAAACAAGCACAGCAAACCTGGTGTTTTTTTTTTTTTTTTTTTTGCTTTTTTTATAATCATTTTTGGCCCTTTTTTTTGTTTGTTTGTTTGTTTTGTTTTTTCAAATAAAGAAAATGTTTTTCTGAAAACTATAAGGAATGGATTTGTACAGAACATTAATGTAAAGACATTCAACGTCTGTAGCACTAGTGCTATATGAGAAAAAGTTAACGGATAGCCCTGATATGATATTTATTTTTTGACTGGAGGAAAATAATAAGTAATAAAATAGGTGTCTTATCTCCATCCTGCCACCAGAGGTCACTCATACCATCACCAACGCACACATTAGGCTACTATGTTTACAAAATTATAGTGTTTACATTATTGAAAAAATGTTTTCTATGTGTTTGTTTACAAATAATAATTTATTTTCTATGTGGTTTCCTCATAATATGGCTTTCTTAAGAAAATTATATTTAAAGTTTGAATTTATTGAATTGAATAACTTGAATTGCCCCTTGTGGGATTAATAAAGTTGTTAACTTAACTTAAAGACTAGTCACTATTGGAATAAGTAGTAGTATCTAATAAATAATAACTAGTATCTAATGAATAAGTACTAGTGACTTTACAAAAGACACTAGTACCTAAAGAATAAGCACTAGTAGCTATTGAATAAGTACTAGTACTTAATGGAAAATATACTAGTATCTAAAAAATAACTACTAGAAACATTCAAATAGATACTAGTACGGTGATTTAAACCTAAAGTTGCTTCATCTGTTTTCAACGGAGTCAGCCAATAGACAACTATGTCACGCCGACATGGTGGCTTGCTAGCTAGATTCAAAAAAGTTGTTTAAACCACAGATATGACAAAAATATTTTCACAAAGCTGGTTTTCTAATATATTTGGTCATTACCCGTGCCAAACACATGCACATTTCATTACCACTTTAACACAAAAACCAATCAGTTCAAATCTAATTTGGCCTCAAGCATCACATTTCACTGCACTTTATGTAATCTTTAACCTGTGTGACCCATCATTCTGTGCAGCTAAACATTATGCATATTATTTCCCCCAGATAAAACCAAAGAGCCCATCCTTACAACCCCTAAACCAATCCAGCCTGGACTTCACCATTCTCTAAACTCCACCCATCACCCTGTGCCCAGCCTCGTCTCTGCTCATGGCATGTATCTGGGACCTGGAGGGGCGGGACCTGCCAGTCTGACAGCGGCCACCATGCTGCAACGCACAAATGAAGAAGAGCGCTGGTTGGCCCGGCAACGGAAGCTAAGGCAAGAGAAAGAGGACAGGCAGTACCAGGTTTCAGAATTCCGTCAACAGGTCATAGAGCAGCACCTGGACCTGGGCAGACAGGGGGAAATTGCAGACCTCCATATAGAGGGACACCGGTAAGGGCATTTTCACACTGGAGGTTGTCACACAGATGTCTGCATTCCCTGCACTTTAAACAGAATTAGTTTTTTTAAGATTATGGTATCTTTGCCTTTATTATGACAGGACAGATAAGAAATGTCAGGAAGCAAAGTGGGAGAGAGATAGGGGGTGGGATCGGGAAATGTCCTCAAGTCAGGATTTGAACTCGGGACGCCCGTAGCGCAACAGTGCTGTGCGCTGCCCACAAGGCTATTGGCGCCGACAACATATGTGTTCTATAATGACAAAAATTCAGCCTGCAATTTACAAGAGGTCACATTTATTTATTATTATTAAAGTAATTAAATTATTGAGCTGCAATAACGGGTGTCTTCTAGGAAAAATAGAAATGCTGGATCATGAAAAAGCAGGTATGGGTGGTGATAAAATCATAAATCAGGAGCAACTGGACATCAAGTGAAAACTGTTGGAATGGGTGGGGATGGAATAAACTTGCTGAGTCCTCTTGTTTACAGTCTAGTGTTTTTGGTTGGGGCATCTGAATTTATATAAATCCAGTTGACTTCAAAGAGTGACTCACATGTTAACATCATCTACTGATACAAATTAGTTAAGTTTGTTACAAAACCTTGGGACAGTTTTGTTGCATTGCAAAAGTCAGAGCTAACAAAGACTGGAAAATGTATTTCCTCTTTTAGACCTATACCAAACCATCACGAGCCCAACAGCAGAGATCGTGAGAGAGACAGAGATGCCCATCCTCTCCTGGGAGCTCCGCCCCCTCTCATCTCCCCAAAACACCAGCACAAAGACCACGCTCCCCCACCACCAACCACACTTTGGAACCCTGCATCACTCATCGAGACCTCCACTGACTCTAGACGCAACTTGCACGAGCCCCAGAGTCTGGGTCACTATGATATTAGTCGGCTTCCCCTACCTCCCTCCAAACATGAACGGCATTACAACTCTGAAAAGCTGGAAGAGGGATCTCGGAAAAGGGACAGTCTGGATAAATATCCCCCCATCCAGCCCATTGGGTTCTCGGAGTCAAACACTTTCCTAGTGGAGCTGGAAAAATCCACCCATAGCTTCTTGAACCAGCAGAGAACACCACTGAGTATGTCAGGGCCATATGGAGAGCTGAGTGCAGGCCTGAAGTCCAGCGGGTGTTTTAAGAGCCTCCAGGGGCATTCACGTCTTGCACCAGATGCCATGTTAGTGTATGATGAGTTCCTGCAGCAGAACAGACAAGCTGTCAGCAAACTTGACTTGGAGGAGAAAAGACGCAGAGAAGCCAGAGAGAAAGGTAGGTAGTTAACTGCCAGTCATCAAATGGTAAAAATGTTCACACAGCCATCCCAGTGGTTATTGTTTTTGTAAAAACTGGTGCTGATATCTATATCTATCTATCGGGTGCTGATATCTATCTATCTATCTATCTATCTATCTATCTATCTATCTATATATATATATATATATATATATATACACATAGACTGCTGATTTTTCAAGTTTTCCCACTTACAAAGAATGGAGAGATCTGTAATTTTCATCGTAGGTACACCTCAACTGTGAGAGACAGAATCTAAAAAAAAATCCAGAAAATCACATTGTATGTACACACTACACCGCTGTGGATGAAAATCCTGCAGCGTGCGCAAGGTCCCCCAGCACATGTCCAGGCCCGTCTGAAGTTTGCCAAAGACCATCTGGATGACTCAGAGGAGGCATGGGAGAAGGTCATGTGGTCAGATGAGACCAAAATATAACTTTTTGGTATAAACTCCACTCGCCGTGTTTGGAGGAAGACGAAGGATGAGTACAATCCCAAGAACACCATCCCAGCCGTGAAGCATGGGGGTGGAAACATCATGCTTTGGGGGTGCTTTTCTGCAAAGGGTACAGGATGACTGCACCGTATTGAGGGGAGGATGGATGGGGCCATGTATCGCGAGATTTTGGGCAACAACCTCCTTCCCTCAGTAAGAGCATTGAAGATGGGTCGTGGCTGGGTCTTCCAGCATGACAATGACCCCAAACACAGCAAGGGCAAGGAGTGGCTCCGTAAGAAGCATTTCAAGGTCCTGGAGTGGCCTAGCCAGTCTCCAGACCTGAACCCGATAGAAAATCTATGGAGGGAGCTGAAACTCCGTGTCGCCCAGCGACAGCCCCAAAACCTGAAAGATCTGAAGAAGACCTGTATGGAGGAGTGGGCCAAAATCCCTGCTGCAGTGTGTGCAAACCTGGTCAAGAACTACAGGGAATGTCTGACCTCTGTAATTGTAAACACAGGTTTCTGTATATTTATTTCTATTGTATCAAATACGTATTTCATGCAATAAAATGGAAATTAATTATTCAAAAATCATACAATGTGATTTTCTGGATTTTTTTTCATATTCTGTCTCTCACAGTTGAGGTGTACCTACGATGAAAATTACATATCTCTCCATTCTTTGTAAGTGGGAAAACTTGAAACATCGTCAGTGTATCAAATACTTATTTGCCACACTGTATATATTAGGGGTGGCACGGTACACAGATGTCACGGTTCGGTATGTACCTCGGTTCAGGGGTCATGGTTCGATACGATTTCG
The DNA here is from genome assembly GCF_936440315.1 of Barbus barbus. Classification (NCBI taxonomy): domain Eukaryota; kingdom Metazoa; phylum Chordata; class Actinopteri; order Cypriniformes; family Cyprinidae; genus Barbus; species Barbus barbus. The sequence goes on from NC_136750.1 coordinate 9,906,054, forward strand.
GTACAACAGGGAAAAAAAAAAAGAAATCTACTATGCTCAGTTTCTTTTCATTTATTTTGAACAGACAGTAGTGCAAATTACAATTTTTTCCATCGAAATGTGAATATACTATATTTTATTACGTTATATATAAAATCTGTTTTGTTTTCATTGTGAGTGTACACAAAAAAAGCAGACCTTTATACAGTGATTATTAATAAGACAATAAGTGTTTAAAGTTGATTCTGCTGATATAAGGAACTGTTGGAAGTGATCGTGCCGGAGCATGCGCACACACACACACAAAAAACACATCCGTTCCAGCATTGCTAACTTGACAGCGCAGTTGGTACTTTCTCAATATAAAATACAGTGAGCCAAACATCAGCATGCCCGCCTGTGTCACCGTTGGAACGCGACTGACGTAAAAAGACTATCATTTACGTAATAAATAATAGTTTAGCATTCAGATACGTTACATCGCAAATATGGAAATATTTGGATTTGAGACGAATGAGAGAGGTAGGATACATGAGCATAAAGCCCCATTTCGCAAACAGTTGAGTTCGCAAGCCTTTCAAGTATACTCCTTTGTCAGTCTATGTGAGAGACGCATTCAGAATCAGCACATGGTCACTGTTTAGTGGACTTTGTTTTCAAGTGCGCAACTCTAAGGCTAGAATGGATACGTATGGCGCTACATGGCATTCGCTGTTCTTCTGCTGGTGGTTATCAAACAGTGTTACATTACTGCGGGCACCCCCTTCTGGATTGGGGGTGAATTGCCTGTTTTCATCGTAAGGCCTCATGCACCGAACCGAGATGTCCGTACCGTGACGGTTTGGTACGAATACATGTACTGTGCCACCCCTAATAAATATATATATATATATATATATATATATACATATATACAGTCATGGCCAAAAATATCGGCACACTTGGTAAATATGATCAAAGAAGGCTGTGAAAAATAATCTGCATTGTTTATCGTATTGATCTTTTATTAAACAAATTCACAAAAATAAGATAATAATATATAAATATAAGAATATAAGGATAATAAGAATTTAAAATGGGGGAAATATCATTATGAAATAAATGTTTTTCTCAAATACACGTTGGACACAATTATTGGCACCCCTTGAAATTCTTATGAGTAAAATATCTCTTAAGTATATTCCCAATCATATTCACAATTTTGAGCACTCCAGGGTGATTACGAACATGAAATTATCCATCCATGTCTTCCTGTTTCACAGAAATATAAATAGGAGGGAAAACAAAGCCCAGATTCCCTTAATCATCCATCACAATGAGAAAAAACAAACAATATATTTCTGATGTGCAGCAAAAGATAATCGAGGTTCACAAATTAGTGAAATGGCTTTAAGAAAGGAGCTAGAGCAGTGAAAATTCCCATTTCCACCATCAGGGCAATAATTAAGAATTTCCAATCAACAGAAAATGTTACGAAACAGCCTGGAAGAGGACATGTGTCTATATCGTCCTAATGCACGGTGAGGAGGAGAATTTGAGTAGCTAAAGATTCACCAAGGACCACAGCTGGTGAATTACAGAAAATAGTCGAGTCTCGGGGTCAGAAAACCTTCAAAATAAATAGTCAAACAGCCCCTACATCACCACATGTTGTTTGGGAGGATTTCAAGAAAAATTCTCCTAGCTCATCCAAAAACAAACTCCAGCATATTCAGTTATCAGACACGACGGTCAGATGAAACTAAAAAATGAGCTTTTTAGCAGCAAAAACTCAAGATGAGTTTGGTACACACAGGGATAATAAGACTGCTGTATTAATATATATTAAATATACTGCTGTATTTGTGATGTTGTGGGCCTATATTTCTGCTGGAGGTCCTGGAAATCTTGTTTAGACACATGGCATCATGGATTCTATCAAATACCAACAGATAAAAAATCAGTAAGTGACTGACTCTGTTTCAAAAAGTATTGAATAAAATTAAATACCGTTAATTGTGGCCAATGTGTATTAGAGAAAAACATTTATTTCATAATGATATTTCCCCCGTTTTAAATTCTTATCCAATGAAAGGTTAGATTTTTGTGAATTTTTTAAATAAAAGATCAAAAGGATTAACAATGCAGATTAATTTTCACAGCCACCTTTGATCATATTTACCAAGGGTGCTGATATTTTTTTATATATTGGTGCTGAGAGCTGGAGAGCCTATAGACCAGGTGTGATAAATGTTCAGTTGCTGAATACTACATTATTTTTGGATAGCAAATACTTCTTTCAATTGCATGATTAGCCAATAATAAAAAAACAAAAAAAAAACAATTAAGGCCAAAGTATACTTTGGCTTTTACATGTATGTAAAGTGCATGTGACATAAATGTCATCATTAGCATAGTTCACTCACTGTATGCACAATTTTTCTAACAACATGGTCACATGCATCTTGTTTTTTTTTTTTTTTTGCACTAATTAGTTTCCTCAAAGTGGAAACACTGGCCTGGGCTGTTGTTTTACAGTTAATAAAGCAACAGAGGAGATGGAACAACAAAAAGAAAAGTTTCTAGTAGAGATTGACGGAACCAGAACTAGAATCATACTTTGTGATTGAATAAAAATATTAATTGTTATATTGATCATTAAACTTAGTTAACATGTTAACAGAAGAAACTTTTAAATTAAAAAAATAAATGTTGAAACTAACAAGGTACAATAATTATACAGCTTTCATTAATCTTAATGTTACAAATGGGGTCTTATTGTAAAATGTTACCATTTCATTTCAAAGTCATTCTTAAAGATCTTTAAACCTCAAACTATCTACACAAAGGCCATTGCATTGAAATTACATACATATGGATATTGTATGTGTACTCTCACACTTTAACTGTTTCTATTCTAGAACACTTCATCACGCTCTTATCAAAATAGCAAAATATGTCAGTTTCACACCAGGCAAAAACGCAGCGCTGCATCTAGGACAAACTAGCAGGTTATCACACACACACCGGATGTGTACACACCCAATTCAATTCAGGTAGTGGTCTAAAACGGTTTATTTAAATTAACAAATGGGGAAAAGTTTACTTCAAGAATGTATAAAGCAGCATAGATGAGTTTTAAGTTTGGTGTTTAAATGAACAGAGCAAACGGAAAGAGAAAGCGTGATCTGTACGCAGCTCTCTATGGCCGTTTCTCAAATGGAAGGCTGTATCCTCCGGAGGTCGCATTTGTAGGCTGCATACGTCATAAAGAAGATCTTATTTTATTAACAGTTATAAATTTGACCATTATTTTTAGTTAAGCGTAAATTTTTGTAATATGCTTATGACTCAGAAATGTAATGCTCAGTTAACTGAAATAAACTAGGCTTGATGACGTATGCAGCCTACAAATGCGACCTCTGGAGGATGCAGTCTTCCGTTTGAGAAACAGCCCATATCAGGGGTGCCCAACCCTTCCTGCAGAGTTCAGTTCTAACCCTGATAAAGCACTCCTGGCTGTAATTATCAAGTGCTCTTTCAGATCCTAATTAGTTTGTTCATTTGTGTTTGATCAGGGTTGGAGCTGCAGGATGGTAGATCTCCAGGAACAGGGTTGGGCACCCCTGCTCTTTTTTAAGCATGCAGACTTTATTAGAGCCACAGAAAGACACATGTTTGACTGAAAATGAACAATTTTACAGCATGTGTGGAAGTCACTATGTATATTGACAACGATTTGGGACAAATGTAATTTTATGGAAAACTGTGAATGGCGCTCTGTGGTGTGGCAGGATTTTCTGTCAGCTGCATTTAAAGTCCGCATGAAATCAAAATGGCCTTTATTTACTTTACTAACGCACATTGCAAGTCTTGATGTGAACAATTAATCCGTGCAAGCTTCCGCTCTGGAATGGCATTCCTTCTCTGATGACGGCTTGGGTAGAATAGCTTTAAACACACCCCTCCAACCGTTAGGTTGCTATGAGTGAGAGACAGAAAGGAGGAATACAAACATAAAACCATGCCCAATATTCTTTTTCAGCTGGAAATAAGTCACTACACTGAAATAAATTCGGCAGCAATTTACGGTTCACGCAGACTTTAAATCCGCATCTACACAGCCTTACGTGTCAAAACCGGGTGTGCCTCACACATCCTGAAAAGTGAAGCTGCGGGCTCTTTGATCTCCCCTTAGTGGCTGCCTGCAGTACAGGTCATAAACCCTGCCCTAAACCAGTGGTTCTCAACCCGCGGCCCGTCACGAATCCAAATGCGGCCCACCATGCTGAATGTTACAGTCTATGTGCTAATGATAATTAAAAAATAACTTTCAGTTTTACAATTCATTTTAGTTTTTACATTAATTTAAAAATATACTAAACAAATATAAGCTATAATGTGTCGTGTATAATGTGTTAATTTTGTTTTTCATATATATTTTCAGACATGAGCAGACCTATGTACTCACATAATTAATGTTACACATTTAATGAACACTTACAAGCAGGCACTTTGGCAGAATTCAATTCAAATAGTTATCAGCAGCCATTAGTTCTGTAAAATTGAGCATCAGAATGGACAAATGTGTTAATGGAGAAAACGAAATGTGGAAAATGCCAGCGAAGGAACGCATTCAAACAAAAATAGTCGCAACATCAGCAGTGAAGAGAGTGCTGGACTTTCGGCATCAACTTTCGGTTTTCCCCGCCACTCACTTGAAGATGTTCAGGCAAAAAGAAACATCCATAGGCTACTTCCGCAGCAATCATCCTTAATAACAGAAATGTGGCAAAACATCTCTGGAGAGAACCTCAGATTATTAAATTCGAAAATGCTTTCCATATTTGGATCAACATATGCTACATTTGTGAACGCACACTTTCTGCACTGTCGCACGTCAAGTCACGCTTCCGTGCGCGTCTTATAGTCTGCAACTTACAATCGCAACTTCATTGTGCTGTTACTCCTTTCGTGCAGAATTTCACAAAATTGGTCAGCTCCCGACAGCATCAGGTGTTTTATTAATGGTGAGTAGAATTATTTATTTATTTCAATAAATGTAATCGTTTAGATATCATAATATTTAGGCTATAAATAATATTATAAATCTGGTTGGTTTGTATTGATGACGTAATATGTAAATGACATGCGTGCGGCCCGGTGGAAAAAAAGGTTGAGAACCACTGATGTAAACGAATGGGATTGAGTCAAAATAAAAAAAGATATTACACTTCCAATACAATTTTCCGAAATATGGTATTGGCCATTTAAGGTAGTTGTTATCGCGCTGATATATGTTCAATTGTTCAGTTTTGTGATAAGTTTCATGTCGTTATGGTTGATTGGGTCTGCGGGAGTTTGATTCCGCGGCTCCTCACGACTCTACTGCGGGGACTCGGACTCCAAATGAATCTCTACTGCGCAGACTCGGGCTCCAAATGACATCATATTCTCAAGATATGGCAACGGTCATACTGAGATCCTTTGGCTTCACTTTTCTATAGTGGAAGGAAGCGGAGACGTCCATCTTTTTTTTACAGTCTATGGTCAAAACAAACAACACGAGGTGTTTATGATCTACCTCTAGAGGCCGCTCTCGCACTGTATAATGTAGCACTAGGATGAGAGTTGCTGAAATCGCGTTTGGTCTCGTACTGTATCGTGTATCTTGTCAGTGTGTGCACTTGCTTGGCCATTTGTAGTTGATAAACAGGAAAGTGGGTTCAAGCGCCAGCAGAAGGCAGTGTAATGGAAGTGGTCTTTAAGAGAAGCAGTCTATCAGCGGAAGTTTAAAATCAGCTCGTAAGTGTATTTACTTGGCTCAGTGTTTAGCGCATTTGCCGTTGCTAGGAAACGCTTATTTTGTTTACTAGGATGAGAGTTGCTGAAATCGCGTTTGGTCTCGTACTGTATCGTGTATCTTGTCAGTGTGTGCACTTGCTTGGCCATTTGTAGTTGATAAACAGGAAAGTGGGTTCAAGCGCCAGCAGAAGGCAGTGTAATGGAAGTGGTCTTTAAGAGAAGCAGTCTATCAGCGGAAGTTTAAAATCAGCTCATAAGTGTATTTACTTGTCTCAGTGTTTAGCGCATTTGCCGTTGCTAGGAAACGCTTATTTTGTTTACTAGGATGAGAGTTGCTGAAATCGCGTTTGGTCTCGTACTGTATCGTGTATCTTGTCAGTGTGTGCACTTGCTTGGCCATTTGTAGTTGATAAACAGGAAAGTGGGTTCAAGCGCCAGCAGAAGGCAGTGTAATGGAAGTGGTCTTTAAGAGAAGCAGTCTATCAGCGGAAGTTTAAAATCAGCTCGTAAGTGTATTTACTTGTCTCAGTGTTTAGCGCATTTGCCGTTGCTAGGAAACGCTTATTTTGTTTACTAGGATGAGAGTTGCTGAAATCGCGTTTGGTCTCGTACTGTATCGTGTATCTTGTCAGTGTGTGCACTTGCTTGGCCATTTGTAGTTGATAAACAGGAAAGTGGGTTCAAGCGCCAGCAGAAGGCAGTGTAATGGAAGTGGTCTTTAAGAGAAGCAGTCTATCAGCGGAAGTTTAAAATCAGCTCGTAAGTGTATTTACTTGTCTCAGTGTTTAGCGCATTTGCCGTTGCTAGGAAACGCTTATTTTGTTTACTAGGATGAGAGTTGCTGAAATCGCGTTTGGTCTCGTACTGTATCGTGTATCTTGTCAGTGTGTGCACTTGCTTGGCCATTTGTAGTTGATAAACAGGAAAGTGGGTTCAAGCGCCAGCAGAAGGCAGTGTAATGGAAGTGGTCTTTAAGAGAAGCAGTCTATCAGCGGAAGTTTAAAATCAGCTCGTAAGTGTATTTACTTGTCTCAGTGTTTAGCGCATTTGCCGTTGCTAGGAAACGCTTATTTTGTTTACTAGGATGAGAGTTGCTGAAATCGCGTTTGGTCTCGTACTGTATCGTGTATCTTGTCAGTGTGTGCACTTGCTTGGCCATTTGTAGTTGATAAACAGGAAAGTGGGTTCAAGCGCCAGCAGAAGGCAGTGTAATGGAAGTGGTCTTTAAGAGAAGCAGTCTATCAGCGGAAGTTTAAAATCAGCTCATAAGTGTATTTACTTGTCTCAGTGTTTAGCGCATTTGCCGTTGCTAGGAAACGCTTATTTTGTTTACTAGGATGAGAGTTGCTGAAATCGCGTTTGGTCTCGTACTGTATCGTGTATCTTGTCAGTGTGTGCACTTGCTTGGCCATTTGTAGTTGATAAACAGGAAAGTGGGTTCAAGCGCCAGCAGAAGGCAGTGTAATGGAAGTGGTCTTTAAGAGAAGCAGTCTATCAGCGGAAGTTTAAAATCAGCTCGTAAGTGTATTTACTTGTCTCAGTGTTTAGCGCATTTGCCGTTGCTAGGAAACGCTTATTTTGTTTACTAGGATGAGAGTTGCTGAAATCGCGTTTGGTCTCGTACTGTATCGTGTATCTTGTCAGTGTGTGCACTTGCTTGGCCATTTGTAGTTGATAAACAGGAAAGTGGGTTCAAGCGCCAGCAGAAGGCAGTGTAATGGAAGTGGTCTTTAAGAGAAGCAGTCTATCAGCGGAAGTTTAAAATCAGCTCGTAAGTGTATTTACTTGTCTCAGTGTTTAGCGCATTTGCCGTTGCTAGGAAACGCTTATTTTGTTTACTAGGATGAGAGTTGCTGAAATCGCGTTTGGTCTCGTACTGTATCGTGTATCTTGTCAGTGTGTGCACTTGCTTGGCCATTTGTAGTTGATAAACAGGAAAGTGGGTTCAAGCGCCAGCAGAAGGCAGTGTAATGGAAGTGGTCTTTAAGAGAAGCAGTCTATCAGCGGAAGTTTAAAATCAGCTCGTAAGTGTATTTACTTGTCTCAGTGTTTAGCGCATTTGCCGTTGCTAGGAAACGCTTATTTTGTTTACTAGGATGAGAGTTGCTGAAATCGCGTTTGGTCTCGTACTGTATCGTGTATCTTGTCAGTGTGTGCACTTGCTTGGCCATTTGTAGTTGATAAACAGGAAAGTGGGTCCAGCTGAATTGAAATGATCATTTGTTAGATTGGTATAATAAAGGTTATTATACCGCGGCAGCGGTCGCGGCAGTCGTCGTGTGAAGCCCTCTTAGTGTGAAGACCAAAGAGTGTAAAGACCATCGACTCTACCGTGCGACTCCACCGGGCAGGGACACCGGCAAGGGATAGTAGTAGCTTTTTATTTAATTTTTTCATTGATATGTTTATTATTGAAATGTTGTTGTTATATGCATGTGTTAATTTTATTTAATTTCTTTATTTTCTTAAATATGTGGGTAGATAGTATTTATAGAGTTGTAACTTTTTAGTTTTAGTTACTTTTTCTTATTTGTAAGTCGCTTTGGACAAAAGCGTCTGCTAAATGACAAAAGTAAAGTAAAAGTAAGTAAGTATAATGACAGCAGACCCTTCTCAGCCACTACAGCAATGGACGCAACCCGGAATAGCCAATAGCCGATAGTTCCAGCAATCAACTATCGCTCTTGATTAATCAGCAAAACTGATACTTCGGTCGACCTCTAGTTTCTAGTGGGTTTGTGCATATTATCAATTGGAATATATTTTCTTAGGCTGAGTGTTTGATGCAAGTCAAAACTGTAGTATACTTTGGGCTTTATTCGTACCATTTTTATCCAGTGGGTCAAGCTTGCATCCTTTGTAGGTCATTTCTAAGATATGTTGAGTGTTCAGTGATATCTTTTGCAGGTTATTACTATGAGCTGGACGACTCTTATGATGAGAGTGACGAGGAAGAGGTGCGAGCTCATCTCAGGAGGGTCGCAGAACAGCCACCACTCAAACTAGATGATTCCGCTGAGGTGAATCACCAGTCTCATGCATTACTACTATAGTTATCAAATGTTTGTAAATAGTGTTGCTTTGTGTAGATTTTTGATGATTCCTTCTGTGACTCTATTGACCTTGTCCCAGTAAATCAGTATTTATTTAGAAAAACCCTCTCTTCCTACAGAAGGTGGAGTTTCTGCAGATGTTTGACCTGACGACTCTGGCCCGTCAGGAGGAGATGATGGAGGTGAAGAGGAGGAAGAGGAGGCGCATGCTGAGAGAGAGGAGTCCTTCCCTGCCAGCTGTTCAGACCAAGCGGCCTACTCCTGCCCCCCTAATAACCCGTTTCACCCCAGAGGACATGAACAATAGCCCTGAGCTAGAGGAAAAGAAACGCTTCCTCACCATCTTCAGCCTTAATCACGTCACTCAGCAGCAGAGAAGAGGTACTCATGCTGTCTATTGTGCTCATATTTTTTTTTATCTGGACATTTTCACACTAGACCTTACTTCAGAGTAATATAATACAATTTGAAGCAGGACTGGCAGGGGGTGGTAGAAACCTTGTTGTGGACCAAGTGTAAAGCAGTGTTGCTCTCACCTCAGATCTATTGGCAGCAAACATACAAGAAGATACTTTCACAAGCTGTAACAGTAATATATTTCTGTCTTTCTTGCTCTTTTTTTTCCTGTGTTTCAGATAATGAGAGGGTTGAGGAGTTGTTGAAGGCCATAAAACAAAAGAGCGTGACTCTAGACAGCATCAGACACAACCCTCACCCGCTGTGCAGGAGCCTTGCAGCTCTGTGCTCAGGTCAGTTTACACTGATCTGTGTGTGTGTGCACGTGTGTTTGTCCATGCAGTGAGTCGTGTTGTGTGTGTACACACTGTGGAGTGTTGTCAGCGTGTGAAAGCAGCTGACAGCTCCAGGTGTTCATCACTGTTTTCTCAGCTCATTACCACAAAATGTGATGAGTAGGGGTGTAACGGTTCACAAAATTTACGGTTCGGTTCGATACGACACAGTGGTGTCATGGTTCGGTGCGGGAGGCGGGGCAATTGGTTACGTTGCAATGTTGGAAATATTTCTGTTTTAAACCATGAAGGCGAACCAATGGATATCACACAAGCATGCGTTTGCACCAGGGTTTGCACACTTTTCGCAAGATTTATGCTAGTGAACGTCGTGAAGGCCTTTCCACACCGAGCACAAAACGAATGTTCACCTTCTGCTAATTCACGCCTGCACACTAGGGGGCGCTGACCAACGATGTATTTTTCCTCAGATATGTGTCTTGTATGTGGATTAAGATAAACAAAGTTTGGTTCTACACCAGAAACACAAACTATCGATAATGCTTACAAGAATAGGCTACATCCTAAAATATAATTAGAAGTACAATTAGCATCAAGCTACACATGAAAATTTATTTCATTATTAATGTATTTGTTTACCCACTTTAAACCATCATCGAGTGCTTGTAACAACTTCCGATTGTGATTTATAGTTGATTTTGATTCCATAATAAGCAGACACATGCACTCTTTGTGTGTTTAATAACGCTACACTGCTAATACGTCATAAACATCCTTTATTGCTATAAAAAATACCATGAGCTGTATACAAAACACATACAGAAAATATATTGTCATTATCATGTCTATTTGCCTTCATATTTCATGTGTAGAAAAATATTTCACTCGATTTAATTTTAAATTTTTTTAAATATGGAAGATCTAGAGAGTGAACCTGACTCATAACACTCGCGCACGTGGAAGAAAACGGACTGTGCTCTACCTATCACTTGATTCAGTGGAGAATTATTAGAAATGTTATTCTGTATAAAGAACATGTGAGAATAAATCTGTTCTCAAATACCAACGATAACAAGAACTCAGCATCCACTCTCTTATCCGGGATACTCTTCTTCGTTGTTTGTTTACACAGGTTTTCGAAACAGTTCTCACCCTTTTGTGCAACAGTGGTTGCTCCGGTCACGTGACCCTAGCTCAAATCTTATTGGACGACCCGTATTTTCGCTTTTCGGTGCGCGAATGTTCGCGGTCTATGTAGAAGTATCCATAGGAAGCTGTTGTTTTATTCCAGCGTGTCATCGAAATTCGTTTCGCTTTTTTGTGCTCAGTGTGGAAAGGTCTTTAATCTCAGTCAATTGACCATATGCACGGAGCGCTATTTAGAACTTCCGGATAAAGATAAGCCAGCTCGTAATCTTCCGGTGAAGCTCATTTTATATGTGCTATATATACACGTAGAGACTCGCACAGAAACCTCTCCTGTCTCATTCTTATCAGAAACTGAGAAACAAAATAATCGCAACACTGTAAATATTGATAGTGGAATTAACATACAGTTTCATGTTATTAAAGAACATAATTTTATATGCAGAGTCTGGTAATCCCAGGAAAGTACCCAGAAACTAGGCTAACTGTACATTTAAATGGTGACAAATAAACACTAGGTTAACAGTTTAGGCAGTTATGCTAATCTCTTAAACGACATCGTAATGGTATTCTCGATAATCAGTATCTTACCTTCATAGCCATGAACACATTTTTAAAATCTTATCAAATTTTAAAACCTTTATTCTTTCTCAACTCTGTGCAGTAAAATCCACATTAAAGGTTAAATTTTCATTCATGAAGACGACATGAAGAAATGTAGCAAAAACGTGTCTCAGCAATTTTGTGTATACTGTAAGCAAGTGCAGGAAGTCACAGTCATTTAAAGAAATAAATATATAAGGCCAGACAACAGCCTAATGCTGAATTATACCTGTAGTCAAACACAAATTAAATAATTCGGTATAACAATTAAATAATGCATTCAATATTTTGAAATGTTTAGATTTAATTGTAATAACTACATCGTTTTAAGTTTTATTCAACACAGAAACACACTTTCTGCTGCTGTAGTTTTGTTAGTCTGAATAACTTAATGCACAGCTCTATTTTGACATCGGCTCGTCAGATGATTCATTCAGTTGCCACTGTCAATCATAGCAATGACTCACGGCATGATTTACTGGATTCCCTCGCGTAAATTTAACATTTGTGTTTGTCATTCCTGACAAGGTATACACAGAAGCTTGGTCCTCTTAGACAAACAAAACTTTTCACCAAATTGTGAATGGATTATGTAGAGAAACCGAGGTAAGGGTCCTCCCCTTACAGCACAGTACAGTTGACCGGAAATGACTGAGCTGGCTTATCTAAAACCAGGAAGTAATCGTGCATATGGTCAATTCACTATAAGCAGAAAGTGAAAGTAAAAACGGAATGACGGCGCTTTCGGCATCTGACGCCACATATTCTCTCAGAGACAAAGAGAGACGAATCTACTTCAACATGCTGATATCGGTATAGCCTATAGCTGTTTTCATTTATTTCCTTAATATTTCTCTTGTGGCCCATACATACTGAAAAAAAAGAAATGTATTTTGTATTAAACAGGTTTTTTTTTAAAGTCGGTGCTTGAAATGAAAGCTTTTTATTTCATTGATTTTTATTGATGACTGCAGTGTTAATATTTTAATTATAGGACTATAATTCATTGTAGGTAGGTAGCCTATTGCCTAATAGACCTGTTTTAAAAGACCTTTTTTAAAAACATTTTAATTGAGGAATAAATAGGCTATAGCCAAATCTTATCCTCGCAGCTCGACAGTTATGCGTTAATTATTGCGGGGCAAAGTAATTGTACTTTTAATTTATTGATAAAAGTAATTTCATAATAATAATAGGCCTAATAAAAATAAGAATGTATCAGGCCTACATTAATTGGAAATGCCAAATCCTTTTAAGATTGCCAATAATTGATGTTTATGACAATATCGCTATTGTCGATACAAGATCATTGTCTTTCGACACACCCCAGCAAGCGGAGGTTATCACGGGGCAGACTGCACGATGCCTGTTACGTCGTTTGGGCTGTGTTGTTGAGCGCAGTGGCACTGATATTTCACACACTTTAAGCTTTTATTTTCCAAATGTAATAGGATTAGTCCAACGAATCGTTTGGTTTGTAATGCGTACCGAACCGAAAGCCTCGTGCCGAACGGTTCAATACGAATACGCGTATCGTTACACCCCTAGTAATGAGTTTTTACTGTGTGGATGACCCTCAGGAGATGCACAGCATCTGTGTTACACTGTCTGGGATGTACAAAATACTCCTCATTATAGCTTCAAAATCCACTCTGGTTGAGAGCCTGTTTGATGTTTTGCTATGTTCGTGAATACACTAACCTGCAAACATTCGATTATTTCTAGTTATTTATTTATTTACTTTTTGCAGACCTGTCGTCTCAATCTCCAGTCCAATCTGATGAGCTGCTGAATGGACGGCCCCCCAGTCCCTCCCCCTCTGTGTCTGTGCCCCAGCCCCAAGCAGAACCCCTCTCGCACTTGGATCAGCACAGATCTCTCTCAGATCCCTTAAGACTGAAAGACTCTTCCTTGCCTGCTGAATTACCTGACAAATGTCGAGCCAATGATAGCATCCCAGGCAAGAGCTCTAGTCTGCTGAACAGTGTGCGACAGCCCCCTTTCACTAAAGAAAGTTCTGTTAATGTCAACGGAAAAACCAAACCCTGGGAGAATTTCATTGCTGAGGAGTTTGCCCAGCAGTTCCATGAATCAGTACTGCAGTCCACCCAAAAAGCTCTGCAGAAGAGTAAAGGTAATTAGCAGTTCAAATTCTCTTTAAGATTCTGTTATTTCATTGCTTACATACTTAACCACTAACTTGAAGTCGCCATTAAAAATGAAAGTTGTGATAGTCTTTTCTTTCTTTTTGTGACATATCTGAGTGAAATTACTTATTGAACAAGAAAAAATGTAGGGTGGGACATTTTGTTTATTGAGAATTGATTGGATTGTTCTCGTTTGATATTGCTGCGATCTCATTTGAGTGGCCCTTGCTCCAGTGCAGTGGGTCTCAAACTGGGGTACGTGAGATGCCGGAGGGGGTACACGAACAAAATTCTGAGTTTTGGAATTCATTTAATTCTACCCCAACTTAAAGTATAACATTAAAACCGAACATGTATTTCTGACAAGCAAAATGTCACTTCTAATGTAAAAACAGGAAAATGGGAGTGCCGTAAATGGTCAAATACATGATATCATGTACATGATATCAGAACAAATCAATCTGCAGCTACATACTGTATGTCTAAAAATATGTCTTGTGTGCACACAAACATGCATGGGATATATCAGATTTAACAGCTAAAGACAACAAGTCTGAACAAGCTTAATTTAACTGCATCCGAATGAACAATTTCAGTTGAACAATTCAATTCAATTCAATTTTTTTTGTTCATTAAAAGTGTCATCCAGGTATTTAAAGTGCACGTTATTTTGGGGAATTTTCAGTGTAAACACACTAATCACTATTTATACTACAAAATGGCCTAGAGTAGTGCATAATTACACAAAATGGGATGCACCTAGAATAAACGCTAAACACCTGTGCCAATTGTGAAACAGCTGTTTTGTCATCAGTGCTTGTGCAGCCACTCTCGAGAACCAACTAGGGATGAGTGATATCAAACTTTTTTTAATTTGATAAAATTCAATACTTTTTTATACAATTTTAAAAATACTGATACTGATTATGTATGTGATTCTGTTTAAAACAAATCACATCTACATTACACATTCTGGCCATTAATAACAAATGTATTAAATGTACCTAAAGTGTTACTCCACCCCAAAATGAAAATTTTGTCATTAATCACTTACCCCATGTCGTTCCAAACCCATAAATGCTTCCTTCGTCTTTTGAACACAATTTAAGATATTTTGGATGAAAACCGGGAGGCTTGTGAGGCTGTCCCATTGACTGCCAAGTAAATTACACTGTCAAGGCCCAGAAAAGTATGAAAGACATCGCCAAAACAGTCCATCTGCCATCTTACAGAGCTTCTTTTAACGGCACAAACGAGCACAAATCGTGCACAAACGAACGGGACCGGTTTGGATGGATTTGGACGGCATGGGGTGGAGAATGACGTCACACGGTCAAAAAAAGAATGTTTAATATCTCGAAGACCGAACCAGCACAAACGCTCGTTTTTGCGGCACAAATCAGCACAAACGTAGCACAAACGAATGGCATAGTTTTGGTGATTATTTATTTTTATGGGGTGCCAACTTCACGGAGGTGGATTCTGTCCATGTAGGCAGTATAGCAAGTCACGGCATTTTTGCAGCTCAACTGGTAGAGCTGTGTTTCTCAAACCTATTCCTGGAGGTACACCAACAGGACACAATACGGATGTCTCCCTTATCGGACTCATCTATTTCAGGTCTTGATCTCTACTAATAAGCTGATGAGTTTAATCTGGTGTGTTTGACCAAGAAGGGTTTGAAAATGTGCACTGTTGTTGTGTCTTCAGCAACAGGGTTGGGAAACACTAGAGAATGGTATTAGCGACGCAAAACCCATGGTTTGATTCCCAGAGAACATTTTGCATAAATTTAAATGCTGTAGTTTGGGAACAGAACAATAGGTTTCATTTTAACATCTTGCTAATAGAATCAACACGTATTTTCCTCTAACAGGTGGTGCCTTGGTCATGTCAGAACAGAACAATGCAGTAGATTCATCTGTGCATTATAACATTCCTGAGCTCCAGAGCACACCAGGCCGGTCCAAACCCCACCCACACCCTCCTTC
This sequence comes from Barbus barbus, assembly GCF_936440315.1. NCBI lineage: Eukaryota > Metazoa > Chordata > Actinopteri > Cypriniformes > Cyprinidae > Barbus > Barbus barbus. The sequence goes on from NC_136750.1 coordinate 9,921,509, forward strand.
ATTGCAGCCCAATGGACAGCACTGCCCCCCACAGCCTTCCCGCCAAGAGCTTTCCACAGAAGAGTCAGAGGAAGAGGAAGATGACACAGAGGAGGACGAGCCCACTATATCTAAGTGGCAGGGCATTGAAGCCATCTTTGAAGCTTATCAAGAGTATGCAGAAGGTAAAATGTGTGTTCATCAGATTGGGTCCCTATCAGTACTGTTGCTTGATGGATATCATAGTTCTGGTCAACAGAAGAGTAGCTCTTCAAATCCTTAAGTTGTGGTGTGTTGCTGTATGTGATGCCAGGGGTTTCTTGAACGTAAGAGGAGGACCTGAGGAATCTTACCGCTCCATCTCTCTTTCTCTCTGTTTAACTCTAGAGCAAAGCATTGAGCGACAAGTTCTCCACAGTCAGTGCAGACGGCTGGAAGTGCATCACTATAATCTGAATCTAACTGCTGAACAGCTCTCACATTCAATGGGGGTAAGAAACACGCAAATGCTCTTTTAGACTCCATTTCTACCTGATATTAAGATGCATTTTCAATGGTCAGGCAAGACACATTACTGTTTCCATTTTAACGTGCATTTCAGATGTGTCTCCTATAGTCAAACCAAAATTTATTCAACATTTCTCACATTATTACAGTTTATTCATTATAGTTTAGAAAATTGTTTAACTGCGAGTTCTTATCATATTTTATTACAGTGTCAGAACAAATTCATCTTGATAATCTCAGATAACTTTGATAGAAAGGTATGTAATAAATTAGGTTAAATAGCTATCAGCTGTTAAATTTAAGTACACAATTAGATGATATCAACTTAAGTCAACCAGTTACCAATTAATGCTTAATTTAGTTCAGTCTGTGATGTAGAAAGGTTGCATTAGCAATTAAAGAAAAAACATTAAAGCAAATTATTCAAAGTGTCTGAATAATTTTTGGTCGCAAATGTTTTATTAATTTTACTGGTCAGATCTGTCAGATCATGCCTCCACGCCATAAATATTAGATCCAGCCTGGACACCAGATCCTGTCCGAACAGGTGTCTGTCCTCCTCAAATGATGTTTCATAGGTAAAGTGTGCATTTTTTCTGTAGGAGCTGATGGCTCAGAAGCAGCAGCTTGCGGCTGAGAGGGAGAACCTACAGGCAGAGCTGGAGCACTTTAAGAAGTGCCTGATGCTACCACAGAGCCCCTGGTCTAGGAGTTACTTCAAGGGCTATCCACCTAGGTGACACTCTACGGCACCAACTACCACCCACTCAGACAACCTCCCACATCCCTTACAAACCCCCACACCCAGACCAATATTCAGCCTGGATGGTGATGGTGAGGAACAGAATCTGGCCCACAAATTTGCCATCCACTGACCTCCCTTGTGATGCCATCCTGTGGGCAAAATCACGCATGAACACACGTCAAAGCCTCTGAATGCCTCCAACTCGCAGGGACAGCCTGCATCGTAGAGAGAGAAGAATGCCAGTCGAAATGCAGCTCAGCCCATCTGCCATCTCTTTACTATGGAGGTCACGCCTATAAATGCACTTAAAGACAAAAAACCTATCTGGAGGTACTGTGTTATGACAGACTACTCTTTATGATCTAGGGAAGGAAAAAAAAAACATCAAATAAATTAAAGGAAAATGTTTTATTTCAAGATTTAGAATAAAGTTTTTTAAAGAGGTGCTTCAGCATTGTATTGTAAATAATTTCAAAACAACGGAAAAATAATTTTGTATGTTTTTAATTCTTTGGGGGAAAAAAGCCTGCCATTTTTTTCTAATATATTAATGCTTTTGGGTGTTAAAAGGTTTACTTTTAGTGTTTGCTCTGCTGCTGGTCAGAATAACCCTTTCAGGACTTGTGGAGTGATAATATCACTTCCTTTGTGCCTGAACTACAGTAGCAACGGCCCCAGGATGTACCGCCAACGTTTTTCTCTCAAGGCCATGCTTTACAGGATAACTTGAGCCCTGCATTCTGATGACATACCCACTGATATTGTAGGACCCAGGACGCTAGTGGTCACTCGTCTCTCAAAGTTCCAGACTGCTGACCTGAGTTTTCTTTTCTTTTTTATCACGAAGCAGCATGCAGCCTCTTTTTGGATTTATGTTTCAATCAATTAAAGGCCATTTTTTTACTAGAATGTGATATTCTCAAATATATATCTCAGCTGTGTGCACAAAGGGCTCAGCGATGACAGTCTGCCAGGAACTGACATGCACAAAAATTAAATCCATAAATGTTGTTGTACAATAAGAATTATAATTTGATTTGATATACAAAAATGTTTTGCCATTGACAATTACTGTGCCAAATTTTCAGAGGTGGCATGCCAAAATATTGAAAGAAAAGCTTGATCAAGTTGAAGAATTAAGTCAGTCCTGCTTGAGAGTTAATTGGAAAATTGCAAAAAGGAACCCCCCCCCCCCCCCCCCCCCCGCTCTGGCCGAATACGTTCTTGTTTGCCAAGATTTTTTTTTTATATCCATTGCTTATGAATGATGCATTTTAACATTAATATGGGCCTTAAATGAACTCTGACTGCCTGTAATATCTTTAATTTTCTACCTTTTTTATATTATTCTCTTAGATGATGTAGAATCTGGGAATGACACACCTGTTTGTTTTCTTGCCACTAAACCCAACCTCCATCACTTGTGCCACACATCACATGTATCTCATGTATGCAGTACCACATACAGCATGCAGTTATAGACAGACTGCACACACTATTTTTTGATCAGAATTTTGTGCAAGGGTAACAGAGGTATCTCAAATGCATCTTTGAAGCACAGATGAGGAATTTGCTTGCCATTTATTTAGGTTATGCTGACCCCGAGCAGGCGTGCCATCAGTGTGATCACTTTGTGTGTGTGTGTGTGTGTGTGTGTGTGTACCTGCTTCATATGAAGCACTACCACTGCCTGATGAGAGCATATACAAACCTGCCCAATGCACACACAGTCACACCCAAACTTAATGGAGGATATTAGATGCTGTGAAACCATGGGGTTTTTTGTTTGTTTTTCTTTTCTTTTATTTTTTTATGTACTTGTTTGAATTCATTGTAATGTAATATATTCTTTGTTGAGTGTAGTAATTAGGTATTTATGGATATATTGCTGTAATTTCAGACAAAAAAATTAAATATTGCAAAAATGTGTTAGCGGTTTTATTTTTTATCCAACAAAAACCTCTTCCCACAACATTCTTTTTCAAAATAGTAATTATCTTCCAAAATTCTAGGAACACTTCATACATTAAACATTAAATGCCCAATCATTACTCTGACTTTAAACATTAAATGCCCAATCATTACTCTGACTTTAAACATTAAATGCCCAATCAGAAGTTTTTTTTTTTTTTTTTTTTTAAGTCAGAGTAATGAGTGACAATGTGTTTTTTTTTTCTGGAGAATCTTGGATTTTTCCCTTCACAACACATGAATAGATCAGTCATATATGCCTGAATGAATGTTATGAAAAAAGAAACATTTGAAGCTTAGGAAGAAGTATGTTTTGAAATGCAGAATTCATTATATCCAGAAGGAATATATCACCATGGTGGTCACACGCTCCACGTTGTGGCTTCAAATATTCTTCAATAAGATATGATTACAAAAGAAACATTGTTCAATGCCGTTTTATTGTTTTTGTGCATACCTTTGCAGGTTGCAGCATGGTGCACCAGATGTCAACGAGATGTTACCTGAATTAAGTGCTAAAAAGAACAATTAGTAACCTTCTTGTGTGATCTGATCAATGGCACTCAATAGTATAAAAGTAAAAGTACAGGGCCTACCCATGGTCAGTTTTTGATTGCTTACAATTCTTGAAACAATTCACTTTTTCTCACAACTATAAACACCATTTAAAACTACAAACCAACTTGTATAAATCTCAGACTTCCATTCAAAATACTGTTACAAAACCCCCCTTATGGGAATCAGGAATCATTTTGCAAGCCAATGTCTATTATAGTTTATAACATAAAGGGGTGCAGATAGAAGTTTCTTTTGTCTTCTGAGAAGAGACTTTCTTTAGACAGTTGTCTCTCAGTTCTGTTAAAAAAAATAAAACCTCGCAAGTAGTTAACTACAAATCTAAAGTTTATTCTCTAAAGTTCTGCTACTGTGTACTGTAATTATACTACATGCAAACAGTAGAACAACCACCCTGTAGGTGATCATGTTGGCCAACGTCTCTGATGTATATAGATATCTTCCCCCTCCTCTTCCTTTTTGTTTCACACCACTAGGATCCATTTTCCAAGTTTAAAGGCAATTTTCTCAATATTTAGATTTTTTACACCCTCAGATTCCAGATTTTCAAATAGTTGTATCTCGCCCAAATATCGTCCTATCCTAAGCTTATTTATTCAGATGTATAAATCTCAATTTCAAAAAAATTGACCCTTATGAAAGTACAAATTGAGGTTCATAAATTTATTTAAACAAAAATTAAAATGGTCAAACAACTTTTCTTAAAAAAAAAAATCTCCATTGCATATAACTACTGATTCGGTGTTGTTTTGTTTTTGTGTTTTCTCCTCTAGACTGGTCAGCATCTCTTACTATTTACATGCCAAGCCACAGCAGTGGTCACGAGTTCAAGTTCAGATATGATTCCATGATACAGTCAACAGTAATACATTTTCAAATATCTGTTTCAGAACATTAAAGCAAACTTCAATCTGTTTTTTTCCCCTACATATTGCAATAAGGCTGAAAAATGACAGATCAATCTAGAGAATTTCTCCTTTATCTGAGAACATGTCAGTAGTCCTGACTTCTGCCCGGCTGGAGGTTTGAGCGCAGTTTATACATGAAGTTCAGAGAGTCCAGCAGAAATGAGCGTGTGGTGTTGATCTCCATTAGCGTAAGATTATCCAGCTAAAGAGATAAAGAGAACGAGAGTTTATCAAACATCTGACATCTCAATCTGACTAAATCACACAAGTTAAAGGGAATTAATAAATGTGAGGGATTTACACCCTGCACGAAGGCTTTGTATGCCTGCTTTTAAACCTAAACTTCGGGAATATTTAATTATGTTCACATTCACATAGAATTATTCTTCTCATACCATGCAGAATTTGAACTATACTCACTACTTACCAGAAAAGGGACAAACAAAAAAAAATCGATTCGTTCATTTTGAATAAATCTTTAATGTGACTCAGGAGTCGTCGTCTCGGGGAGTGATTCGTTCAGTCGCGCATGCACAAGATCCTATAGGTTCTGTACTGGAATCAGTTCACCTCACCTCGGCTCATCTCAGGGTTTTTCGAGTCGTTTGTTCATCACATGACGGGTCTGTCACAAGATGAACGAACGACTCAAACCCGAAGACTTGTTAGATAAGAGGTGAGGTGAGATAATCATAGACTAAAGACTCAGGTAAACAATTAATTAATCTATTCTGTTTCTTATAGCATTATAATGTTGTCTTAGTGTGATTAACGTTTGCATAAGTAGTAGATGTGTTAGGGAAGTAACACGTAACATTTTAATTATATATTGCTAAAATTAATGAAATGACTCAAAGATGTGTTCATTTTGCTGAACGAGGCTAAAGGTCCGAGTCGGTAATATGATCTGAACTTCCCATCACTACACATTTCGCGAGGCAGATGAAGACATTTTGAAATCAAATACATTTCCCATGTTAATACGCTCCACAGCGCCACCCAGTGCGTTTAGTTATACCTACTTATATTTTTTTATGGATTCCCTGCATTTACAGCCAGCAAAGCAACAAGCTGTAAAATTCCAATAGTTTTTGTTTCTCAAATAATAATTACAGAGCGAATATTCAAATACTTGTGCACATCCCTACTGCTGATAATTCATAACATTACACAATTTACACATTTTTTAATCCAGACTACACTTCATACATCAGTCTGTTTAAAAACACGGCTTGTAATTGCAAGCTCCGAAAATACAATGCATTATAATGAAGTATCTAGTAATGCAATGCATTTTTATATTAGTGCAATTCAGAATATATTTGTCGAAGCAGGCATTCATCTTCTTCTGCGAAGGTTGTGCTTATTCATATCAATACATCACAGAGTAGAACATTCCAAAAGCTTTCGTTTTGGCAGACCGCCTTCAATATAAGCTGTTTTTAGATTAATAACACAGTTTTGAGTTCTCAAACTTAAAGGATATTTTTATAGTACAATGACCTCTTATATGTCAACAGATCAAGGGAATTTTGGTTTCTCAGTTCATCACCCCTTTAAAGAAACTACAATCATAAATAGCAATTTCTCATTGCCAAAATATTTTTGAATATAAAAGAAAAATTCATATTCAACATGGAAAAGGCCTGAAAATACATTTTTTATTCTCTTATATTTTTTAATTTTCCATAGCCATGGAAACCCTGCTGCATTCAGAGCACGAGTCCATCAGACACCAATCAGAGTATTTCTGTGGCTCTGAACCATTCATGTCAACAGGTCAGAATAACTAGAAGTTGTGTTTTACCTGTGCGTGAGCCTCCTGCTGGCTGATGAAACTATCTGCAGAAAGTCTTAGTTTGGCCACGCGCGTGTCCCAGATGTCCTTCACTAGGGTTCGGATCTCATCGGCTTTGGGGATGTTATCTGCACAACTGTCACCAAAAAAAACACTATTTCAATATTTCCAAGTAGATGCATAAGTGTGCATGATCCATGTAGTTAGTTTCAATTTCATTATCATGAAAATTGCACACAAAAAAAGAAAAAAATTGGCTTGCTTTTTATAGCAACTTTGTGTATTATAGGAATGTTTCACCATGCTTTCGAAGAACAATCAAAATGCTGTGGACTGTATCTCAAAACACCAAGAACTTATCCTGACATTAATAGATCTTCTAAAGTGTGAAAGAATAAAGAATAATGATTTTCAAAAGTCTGTCATGTTTGTTCAAGCACAATTTTTTTCCTGCTTTTATGCATTTTCTATTGAAAAGGAAAGCTTAGGATTCATACATAAAAGGGCTTGTAGTTTCCTCTGAATAGCCAATGGCCTTTAGTTTACATCCTAGCCAAATAAAGCCATATCTGACACCCGTTTAAGCAAAAAATAGCTGTTGTGTTTTTTAGCCAGTTTTCTCTTTTTGAGAAATTTTAAACATCGCCTAAAAATTATGAAGTCAAGCAAACAAAAAGACAATTAAAAAGCCACAGAACTCTGATTCTGATTGCATGAGGTCTTTTATCTGAACATAATGATGGTGATCTAGTACTCACTGGTTGAGTAATAATTTGGTTAGCTCCATGTAATATGGACTCGGAATGGGAGTGAAAGTGTCTAGTTTTCTCTCCTGTTCACGGATCTCCTCTAGTTTGTCTGGAAATGAAAAGATAATCTGTGTTTAGATGTGGTTTCAGGAAAGATATTATCCCAGCACAGACATGTGATTTGACTCACCGGTGTCCATCCATTCTGGAGGAACTATCCTGCATTTCTGTCTTTGTTTAAGATTGAGGGCCAACCACACAGGAACTTCCACTGGCAGACCCGGGTTAAACGGACCCAAATCTCCCTAAAAGAGGAATTTATACTCATCAAGTCATGCATTTGATGCAGTGATTAATGAGTGACAATTAAAATATTGAAAAATGTTTAATACACTGAGAAGTAGTCTGTGTTTGGTTGCAGACAAAATGTGTCTCAATTAATTACTTGGATTTATCTGTTTATAAGTTTATAAGTATTGATTGACGTTTTGGGGAAACATACTGCTTACTCCATTTTCCCATAAAATGTGTGCTTGCTGTAATTCAATGTGTCAACTGCGTCAGAGATTGACATGTTTAGGATTTAATTTAAGCTAAACATTAACAACCCTGGGCCAGCATTCCCTTTTTTAGATAGAAGTTACTGGATGGTTTTTTCAGCAACCGTTAGATACGAAAATCTGATTTGACAAAATAATCATATTTTCATCATACACGTAGGAAAACTTTAGTTTCTCAGCAGAACCTGCAACATTGTAATGCTTTTCTATAACGTTACGTGTGTGTTTAAACTCTAGCTCTAGAAAGAAATTAAGTTACCAAAGAACGACAGTATTAATAAGTAATTAACTAATACTGAATTAAATACCTAAGTTAGTTAATTTGATAATACATGAGTATTGACAAACGAAACGCAGAATGACACACACAAACTCAGAATAATAACATTTCTGATTAAAAACATACTGTAGCGGTCATATTGACTCACCCCAATCAAATAGATCTTGTCGAGACTGAAGTTCGGGATGATTTTTACCATCTCTTTCTCTGCGAGAAACTCTACCTCCGGTGGATCCATTCTGTTTTCCCGCGTACTCTCAGACGTCAGAGAGACGACAAGCCCGCAACCTTTAGCCAAAAAGCGTAACGGCTAATGCTAACCCAAGCGGCAACAGCAACAACCGCTTCTTCTTCTTCTTCGATTTTATGGCGGGTAGCACCAACATTAAGGTGCATTATCGCCACCTACTGTATTGAAGTGTGGACCAGTTTACCCATTTCATAAAAAAAATCATATTTCATATTCTCGAGATAAATAAACTCTCTAATCCATAAGCAACTATATTTTTAAGCTAATTCATCCATTAATTTTTCATTATTTCTCGTTCATTAGTTTGTTTTTAACAAACACAATACCAATTCCTCTAATCCACAGTGCTCACATAATCCTGTTGGATGTTTATTTATTATTTTTACGGTTTTATTCAGCATAGTATGTCCAACCCTTAATCTTGTCAGAATAGTTTCCTCTTTGATGCTTCTTTTAGTTATCCTCACTACTCCTACTTCTCGTTGTATTTCATAAAGTTGACGTCCTGTATTTCCTGTGTCCCATTATGTTGCCACTCCTTATTGGTATATGCTTTATTGCTTTTGCGTCATATTTACTAAGTGAGATATTCATGATCTCCTCATTTTCCAAAGCCTTTTGCCAACTGTGAGGGGGGTGAATTTTTTTAATAACTCATCCGTTTAAATTATATTAAACCTTAAAGTTTTGCATAATTAAGGGCATGGCCACTTTAGTGACAGGTGGATTGCCGCTCTGCTCCAGCGTGTGAAACTCAGAAAACTGGCTTTAAAGTCGGCATGAAATCAAAAGTGACGATTATTAATTTTTTATATATATTTTTTTTTGATAGAATGCTGTAGTGCTTATTATAAATAACTTATCCGTGCACTTCATTATTATTTTTTTTAATTCATGTGCCCTCATCCTCTTTAATCAAAAATGTTAACCTCCCCTCCCCCTTAAAACGACTCCTCTACTCTTTCGGTCAGGAGTAATGGTGCAAGGCCGGAGCTAGCTAGAGATACAGCTTGACATGAGGTGAGGGGGGAGAAAACAAATTATTCACAGACTATATTCTTATGAGAGTACAGTGTGAGAACAGAAAAAACACCCCAGCAACAAAAAGCACATAGTCAATCAACAACAAAGTCACACGACTGCAACAGGGGAGTAATCCATTTTCCGGCAAGCAGCCATCCGGTCCTGCAGCCATTCTCGGCGCTGGTCGGACCCGCTTGTCAGGCTGGCGGAACAAAGCGGCGAAGGCGAGGGATAGGGGCTAGGAGGTGAATGCATATCTGTGTATGTGTGTGTGTATGTGCCTGTGGAGCCGCTACGCTGGTATTCAAATCAAGTTGTCTCAGTCCGCAGAATGTGATAGCGACACAGCACATTGCTATGGAGACAACCTTGATCAGGACCCAGACAGAGTCAACAATCCGCAGGTGTCTGTAGAAGGGGGTAAGGAATGTGAGAGTGTCACGCTACAGCGCTCTTCCCGGGTGGTTTCCCAGCACGCCTTGTTCGAGGTTGTGCTGTTTTGAGAAAGCCGAAAGAAGATAAGATTGTTTAGTCTTGGTGCGAGTAGCCGTATTCCAATTTTCACGGCACCTCTCATTGTCCATTCTGGTCTCCAAATCCATACATTTTTCTTTTCAAATCCGAAAGCTTCTCTGTGATGGCCTCCATATTGCGGTTAATAGTCTCAGTCTCAGTGCTGACCGCTCTGCCCACTGCTTCAATCATAACGGGCAGCCTAGTGAGGCTTTTGACAGCTGTACCCGTTTCCTGAATTTTACGATAGCCAAATCCAATCAGCAGAAGACCTGTTATCATGGTTCCGAATAGGTAGATATCTTCAATGTCCTCCACGGAAAGAGCTGCCAGACACACGACCCGCCACCTTTCCTATGTGTCCATCGTATATCCAGCTGCGAATGTACCGCTGGGACAATCAGGTTCACCCGAACCTAAACTTCTCGTTGAGAAAATTGTGTCAATTGTATTGAGAGACCAGTTGATCAAATCCATGATTTTTCAGTTTGGAGAGCAGTGCAGAGAGAGTCTCTCAAGTATTAGACAATAGACAATAGACGAGACGAGAGAGCAAAGCAGGGAAGGGAAGGTAAGGGGAGGAGGGGAGAGAAAAAATGTGACCGCCTTCACTGAGAGCCAAACGAGAAAAACTAACAAAATATATCCAACAAGCATGCTCTCTGATTTTATGGATATTGGGAAAGAATGTTCTTTTTGTAACAGCTGTGAGTTTTTATGTCATCTGTTTGTTGATTGCCAGAGTGTACAATCGTTTTGGAAAGATTGTTTTTCTGCTTTTTCAGTTAAAATTAATCTAATGATAACTCTGAATGTGAAATAAATTATTTGTTACTTTGAGAATGATAATAAAAATATTCACAATTTTGTAAATTTTATCATCCTGATTGGCTAATTTTTCATTCATAAATGTAGATTGTCAAAATCTCCTCCTTTATACAAAGTTTTCTCTAACGAACTCACGTTGTTGATGAAGTCTTTTAAAGTTGTGAAAAATGTAAAAGCTACGTCTATTGTAAGATATTACGAATCTGTATTTGGCATCTTGTGAATGTCTTTTTTTTGTTTTATTCTTCAACATCTTTGGAGCTTCTCTTTTTGATGCCTGTTTTTCTGTAATAATGTTGTTTTCATGTTCTTAATTAAAGAAAAGAAGAAAAAAAAACATTAACGAAATCAAATTAAAGTAATTTTAAATGAAAAAAAAAAAAAAACGGGGAAAGCTGATGCTTCACTTTATAGCACTGACACCACACGGAAAATCTATTAGGATATTATGACAACATCACTCTTAGGACATCGCAAACTAATTTGTTTCATGAATATGACTTAACCTGATGGAGGACGTGCTCAAGTCATTCAGGCAGTCTCTTTCACGTTCTCGCTCTCGCTCTCTCTTGTTTTGTGCTGTTGATCGTCGTCGTTATCCCTAATAAATAAATCATTTATTCATGCTTGGGTGTCGGCAGTAAATCCAGTGGCGTGAATTCGCTCTTGGTTACTTGCGTAAACTCGGTTCCCCGAAATGAGGGAACGAGACATTGCTATGGGAAATACATTTTCAGGTTACAGTTGTGAGGATTTGCAGCACGTTTCCGTATTTGTGTTTGGGTTGTGAGGATTTTCAACATGCGTGTTGTCAAACTGATGATGTTTTATTAATTTGCTGGTGTTTTTTCTATTTGCATGTGCTTTCTTAAGTTGCAGTGCATTGAGCTCTCTTGGCCACTGTAAAATCCTCAATCTATATGCTTTCTAACAGCTTGAAATTATTAATACCTTTTCAGAGGCTTCTGGTTTAAAATTAAATATACCTAAATGTGAAATTCTTTGTTGATTTGATAATCTTGAAACCTGTGAATAATATACCTATTAAAGATAATGTAAAATATCTCGGCATCCATATTCCCAAGAAAATCTCTCTTAGGCAAGAAATGAATTTTCTTCCCTAAAATAAAAAAACAAAACTAATATTAACAATTGGCTTCAAAGAGGTTTATCCTTCCTTGGTAGAGTTATTTTAATAAAAGCAGAAAGCCTGTCTAATTTTATATACCCTTCATTTTCATTATTTGTTCATGACAATACATGTAAACAAATTAATAAGTGAAAGTGAAGTGACATACGGCCAAGTATGGTGACCCATACTCGGAATTCGTGCTCTGCATTTAACCCATCCAACATTCACACATACAGCAGTGAACACACACACCGTGAACACACACCCGGAGCAGTGGGCAGCCATTTATGCTGTGGCGCCCGAGGAGCAGTTGGGGGTTCGGTGCCTTGCTCAAGGGCACCTCAGTCGTGGTATTGAGGGTGGAGAGAGCGCTGTACATTCACTCCCCCCACCTACAATCTCTGCCGGCCCGAGACTTAAACCCACAACCTTTGGATTACGAGTCCGACTCTCTAACCATTAGGCCACGACTTCCCCACTCCCCAAACTAATAGTTTATTGTTTAACTTTTTGGAAAAAAAAAATTTTGGAAGAAACAAGTTATCTGTAGTAAGAAAGCTGATGGTTTTGACATGCTTGATTTATTTTATTTTTTACATTAATTATACTTTCCAAGTAAATTGGGTAAAGAATTGTGTCAATTTATCAGATTCTATTTGGTACTTTATCCCACTCAATATCTATAAAAATATGGGAGGTCTTAAAATTTTGATAACTTGTAACTTCTCCCCTTCAAAACTCACCATAAAACTTTCTAAATTCCATGAACAGGCACTTTGGGCATGGAAGCTTTTTTTCCCACAATTTCTCCCCGCATAAAGTGAAGCTATGGAACAACGAGAGTATTGTTGTAAAGAACAAGTTGATTTTTCTTAAGAAATTGGCATGAAAAAGGTATTAAGTGAAAAGTAACGGCTCTAGTACCGAGCCTTGAGGTACTCCATACTGCACTTGATCGATATACCTTTTCATTCACTGCTACGAATTGATGGCGGTCAGATAAGTACGATTTGAACCATGCTAATGCACTTCCACTAATGCCAACAAAGTTTTCTAGTCTAGTCTAGTAATACTAACGAGTCACATGACACCGTGGAGAGAAAATGGCTAATTGGGCCCAATTTAGACATTTTCACTTAGGAGTGTACTCATTTTGTGTGTTGAATTATTTTGAGGGGACAGCAAATTTACACTGTTATACAAGCTGTACACTCACTACTTTACATTGTAGCAAAGTGTCATTTCTTCAGTGTTGTCACATGAAAATATTTACAAAAATGTGAGGGGTGTACTTCTGTGAGATACTATATATATATATATATATATATATATATATATATATACACACACACACAGTATATAATTTATTTTTTGCCGTTATTGTATGTGTAATATCTATTTGCCAAGCAAGAGCATATAACAATTTTTAGAGAAAGCTTATAACTAGCATATTTTGAGGCAAATAAAAAACTAGTATTCGACAAAATCATAAAGACAGAGCAGTTTTGTTTTGTTTTTCTCCCCCAAGTGTGTACACAAATTTGAGGTTAATGGTCTGCAGGTAGTTGTTTCAGAATGACCTTTACTAGGTTTCTTTAATAGAATGTTTCCATGATGTGATAGTGTGCCACTAATTATACTGATCACCACCTAATGCTGACTGATATATGACTCTCCATGTACTCTTTCTTACAAAATCCTCAGAAGCTATAGTAAGAACAAGCACATATTTTCTTCCTCGTACTACATTCAGTCTTATACCACCGATGATGAGTGTGTTGTAGGTCTGTGTTTTATTGGTTTTCTTCTCCCCTCTTCCCACTCCCCACAATCCCACTTTTCCACAGTTTTACACGCCCATTTCTGGAGTCTTTTTCAGCTCAAATGTGTGAAAGACCAGTGCTGAAACGGGGTGGGGGGGGGGGGGGGGGGGGTGGGGGTTATTTCATAACATACTATTCCCAATTATTCCACTTTTTCTTCAATTATATTGACATTCATTGAAAGCATTTTCCCATAGGGTATTATGGGCATTAAAATCACCACACTATAGTGCCTTATCATTAGATCCTACATTTTCAAATATATATTTTTTGCAGCACTGATAAACGCTCCCTTTTCATTCTGTTTCTTACATATTGAAATTGCTTAGCTTGAATCTCATTTGCCACTGTAATGTTATTCTTATCCTCTTCTTTAGACATTTTTATTGGTACTCCCCATCTGACACATTTAACTTTTCCCCATCAATTTCAACCTTGTGAAACTATCTTATGGATGTATCAGTAACACTTTATTTTAAGGTCCAATTCTCACTATTAACTAGTTGTTTATTACTTGCATTTTGGCTGTTTATGTAAGCAATAAGGTACGAGAGGCCTTGCTTTATTGTGAACCACTTCAGCCGTGACTTATTCACAATACAGCACGGCCTCGAATACCTTATTGCTTTTATAAAACGGTTACCACACAATAAAATAAATAACTAAATTGTGTATTGATGTTACTTTAAGCAAGTTCATTAAATGCAGTCCTTCCACTAAAAATAGTTCCTGACAGCAACAGTAAATGGAAAGAGAATTTTCTAGTGTAACATGCCTCATCCTTTGAGCTAAAACAAAAACAGAGAATAGGAATTATTCTTATCGGTCTGTTTCAGTCTTAGTTTAAAAGACCGATTTGTGGCACAGCCCGAGTTTGTGCACCCGCTTCGAATGATATCACTCGATTGAATGGGTGTTATCAGTGGTTATCAGGTCATAGATATGGGCCAGAAGGGATGGACATGGACATACAAATTCAGAACCGTTGGGTGAAGCAGTCATAGCTGTGCTGTATTGTGAAAAAAACACAGCTGCTGACCAATCAGAATCAAGGACTGGAACTAACCGTTTTATAATAGTACTTATAAAGCACAGATTATGTCTTATTCTGTCTTGTTCTACATCCTTAATCCCCAATACCTAAAATTAAAAACTATCTTACTATTAATAAGCAGCAAATTAGGAGTTTATTGTGGTGAAGTCTTAGTTAACAGTGAATACAAGTTCCCTATTTTATAGTGTTACCAATGTAACAAATCAGTTACCTCATGTTCAGTGCTGGGCAAATTGCAATGAAATTGCAGTCCCTTACTGATTACAAACTGCATAACGAAAATTGTACTTAATCTATTCAGTTACATATTTTAGGTCATATAATCTGACTGCTTCTTGATTAGCTACTTTTTGACCCAACTTGTTTATCACATAGATTTGAATAGAACTATTCTGTACCATATTGATTTAAAAATATCAAAAGGAAGAAAATACATTCTATTCTTTCTTAACATTTAACATTAGGGTTTCCCAAACCAGGGGTTGTGAAGGAACAGCAGAGGGTTCAGTTGATGAAAAGCTAATAATTAACTTATTCATAACAATGTTAAAATAATAAATACTTAACATAAATGAATAAATACATATGTAAATAAATAAAAATAAATAATAAAAACAATTAAAATAAGACGCATGAGCACTAAAAAAGTTGGAATATTTTATTTACCTTAAAGTCATATAACCATCATAGAACCGTGAACATGCAAACATGTTAAATTATTGAAAATTTAACCTAAAATTTAATTGGTATTTAAAGTAACCATTTTAATTCAAAGGGGTTCCAGATTTTGTTTTGGCAACACTATTTTAAGGTGTCCTTGTTACACATTATATGTACTTACTATTATAATAACAATAAATTATGCATAATTACATGCAAGTAACCCTAAGCCAAACCATACAGTAAGTACATGTAGTTATTTAATATTACTCAGTACTTAAATGCATAGTTATACTGTAACAAGGACACCTTAAAATAATGTGTAACCATTTATTTTGTCAAGATTTCTAAAATCAACAATAAGTGAAGGTCACTGGATATGATAAACACATAGTATTTCACAGCTATCTGATTATGAGTGTTATTTAATATAATGTAATTATAAGTACTTAATTTATGGAATCTGATGTAATCCAGATGACACATAATCAGTTAATTCTCAGCTCTGCTTCATGCAGGTAGTTCATAACTTTAACTGACAGTTAACCTTCCTCAAACTCAATGTAATATGTTTTGATTTAATTTTCAATCATAAAATCTATTGTTGAAAAAGAAAAACCGGTTGTGTGCTATCTTTCTTCAAAAATGCAATGCAATGACATTAAAAGCATTTTTAAGCAATATATGTCTGCCCAGATACTTTGGGGGGCACCGTATACTGCTTTCATATATTGTTTCCCTATTTGATAGAGTGTTTCAATTATATTACGCTACTGCACTAGAATCAGCTGAACTCTCTAAGAAATTTGTTTAAAATTAGTTGGAAAAACAAATCAAGTTTTTTATTTTTATTTTAAACTTTACAATCATAAAGACCTCATACCTAAGGTCTGGTCCTTTATTTACTGAAAAATCTGAGCCATTTTCTTTTTTTTTTCACCATTAAAAGATTGTTATTGTTCTGCTGGAAAAAGCAGCAATTTATCTTATAAATCAATATATTAATTTCTACACTGAAATTAAATATTTTCTTTTAAGCAATTTAAGTAAATAACCATACCTATAATTTAAACTAAAGATTCTTAACAAAAAAGGGTGAAAATTACCATATTTAACAATTAGTTAAGTTTAAATAAGACTAGTCTGATAGCATCCAAAATTGTACACGAGTCTTATACAAACCATCGCATAGAAACAGGTATAAAACCTATTTGACATTGGATTCCTGGAGTGACCTCAGTGTTTTCAAACATGAGGATGCAGCACTTACAATGTTCCATTTACTCTTCCGCAAATCTTTCTGCTCAGTGAGAGAGCATGTCACTAACAGTACTGAATACAGGTCAGAAATGCATTCCATTTAAGCACTGATGGTTTGGCTAGGTGGACAGGATCTCTGGATGGTCTCAGCATAGATGTAAGACAGATTTATTGATCTCGGGGTTGGTCCAGTCATTTCGTAAGTCATCCAGATGGTTGTCAAAGTCTACGAGACTCTCGTATGATTTGCTTTCTAGAAGAGCTGCTGTGATCTTCTGTGCCTCTATCCAATCCTCAAAGCAGTCACTGCAATTTAAGAAAAGTTAGACAAAACATTGAACTTCTGTTTTTAGCTTTTCTGCCTTTTAATAGTCTTATTACGTGCATTACAATATCATTAGATCTCCATTGTTACGTAATTATTTTATGAGTTCATATACAGTATGTCAGTAATGAAGTGTCAACAATGGGGCACCCGCTCATATTACATGGACTCAGAGAGATGTATTTTTCTAATGTATGTAAATGTATTCTTTGTTTTTTTGTGCGCGTGCATCTGAAATTATATATTTAAAGGAGACCTATTATGCCCCTTTTTACAAGATGTAAAAAGTCTCTGATGTCCCCAGAGCGTATATGTGAAGTTTTAGCTCAAAATACCCCACAGATACATTTTTATAGCTTGTTAAAATTGCCACTTTTAGGGTATTTTTTCCGGGATATTTCCTTCGAAAATGAAATTTAACCACAGTGTCCTCAGCTCAGATGGGGGAGATTATGGCGACTCCTATGTTCATTAGTGCATCCCAAAACACAACACTTGTAAAGCCTCTTTGGTGCTGACATTGTATATAACTCCAATAATAGCAGACCGCAGCTTCTCACTCAGGGCTATATCTATGCTTATAGGGCAGCGTCACAAATGGGCGGGACTTTTTCCCTTCGGTGACGTGAACAGAGGGAGAATCTAAAACAGCTCGTTCTGAGAGACCGTTTATGATTTATTGGTTTTGTACAAAAATGAGTTGGTGGATTTTTAACATTATAGGCTGGTTGTTTTCACACACTGCGGCCACACAACGGTGTTCAAACAGCTTATAAAAGTGATTTTTTCATAATAGGTCCCCTTTAAGGAAATTGTATATTTATATTAACTTTTTATTTTGGGGTATCCCTTTACCAATGTTATTAGACATGAACAAATAAAAGTCTTTTAAAGGGGACATTAGATGCAAAATTCACTTTTACATGGTGTTCGAACAATTGTGTGTTGGCAGCGTGTGTACACAACCACCCTATAATGATAAAAATCCACCCAGTGCTTTTTTTAAATCCCCACAAATAAGCACTTTCTGGACAAACACCATTAAAAACCAACACAAATTAGAATTTTATTCGGTACACCATGGCAAACTACCTGAGCACAGTGACTGATGTCAAACTCGGGAAAACATTGATGATGTACAGACTCAGCGAGCACAGTCTGGCCGGCACAGACAGATGTGGAGAGACTCTGCTCGCACTGCAGTCTGGGAGTGACAGAGGCTGAGCTGTTGGGGGTTCGGTGCCTTGCTCAAGGGCACCTCAGTCGTGGTATTGAGGGTGGAGAGAGCGCTGGACATTCACTCCCCCACCTACATTTCCTGCCGGCCGGAGACTCGAACCCACAACCTTCGGATTACAAGTCCGACTCTCTAACCATTAGGCCACGACTTCCCTTCCTCACAAAATATCAAAACATTAGAAACCACTACTACTCCAAATTTAATCAAATATTTCCCCAATTTACCATTTACAGTCCAACCAAAAAACTTGGTTTCATTCTTGGCAAAAAAGTCAAATGTGCAAATTAGGGATGCGTCGATCCAATATTCGGTATCGGTAATGGCTCCGATACTGGCATTTTCTGTCGGATCGGGTATCGGTTAGACGAGACCGATCCAAATCCGATACTGTGCGTATACTATTGTGTTATTGTTAAGCCCCACGAAAGCACAAAAACATCATAAAGCACTATAAAGTCAAAGTCCAAGTGTTCTGAAGCCGTTCCATAGTTTAATGCGTGGTACAGATGAATATTTAAAGTCATTAAATTCAAGTTGACTTAAGCGCTTCTCTCCACTGCGGCTGTCTGTCATCCTCCAATCAGTGTTCAAACTGTGTGTCACGTTCGGTTACGACAGTCAAGACGATGAAAAACTCCTGGTTCAATAACTGGTACATAACTGGTTCAATCCTCAGTGAGGTTTGCCTGTAGATAACTCAGAACTGAACCCTTCACAGGGCTCGCAAAATCGCTAGCCTGATGTCCCGGGGCTATTGCGTTTTCCAGTCGGGCTACCAAAATATATCACTGCGCTGCCCGACAGGCTACCTTAAATACAGGGTTCCCACGCAATGTTTCCTTTAAGCGGAGCACGCGTGCGACCGTGCAGAAGAAATAATGTGCCTCGCACACACAAAAATGAGTTAGGAAGCCATTTGATTGAATGTTGCCAGTAAAAGGGAAATAATAGCAATGCTCGGGCAAACCGCTATAGAGCTGATGTCACGACAGAGTTCGAACCGGCTTCATAGAAAGAACGATATGCACCAAATGAGTCGCTGTAGAAACTGAATACTTCAATGGTTGCGGTGCGCTCAGCATGAGAGACAATGCAAACGCAATGACATGTGAAATAAAACGTGCTCATGTATTAAAGAAAAGTGGCTTGATTAAGTGCTGGAACTAACGAAGGATGGGCAAAGAATGGTAACAAAACTCTGAAACATGTACTGTCACACACAAGAGTATTGTACAAACTGTACTTCATCATGATGTTTAGACAGCTATAGAAGAATTCATGTTCACGTTTTTTTTTTTATATTTAACTTACAGATCTCAGCTTAAGTTTTCCTTCAGCTTCTATTCTATTCTGTTCTATCAGTTTAAATAGTTTGTTTTGATAATATATTATGTTAGGCCTATATTATGGACTCAAAAACAAGGTCAATTATTTATCAGATTTTTGACTTCGAGTATATTGCTCATCAAGGCTGTATTTATTTCAAAAATACAGAAAAAAACTGATATAGTGAAATATTATTGCAATTTCTAATATAGGTTTCCTATTTTAATACCTATACTTTAAAATAGTATTTATTCCTGTGATCAAAGCTGAATTTTCAGCATCATTACTCCAGTCTTCAGTGTCACATGATCCTTCAGAAATCATTCTAATATGCTGATTTATTATCAGTGTTGAAACTGTTGTGCTGCTTCATATTTTTTTGAAACCTGTGTTTTTTTTCTTTGATTCTTTGATTAATAAAAAGTTTAAAAGAACAGCATTTATTCAAAATAAATATTTTCTAACAACAGTAGTCTTTACTATCAGTTTCATCAATTTAACACATCCTTGCTGAATAAAGGTTTATTTAACTTTCTTTAAACTTTAAAATATCTTTAAAAAAAGAAAGACCCCAAAATTTAGAAAATGTTTATATTGTAACACAAAATCTCTATTTTGACTAAACACTGTTCTTTTTAACTTTTTGTATTTTAAAAATAATCACAGGTCCCAAAAAATACAGTATATATATATAAAAAAAGCAGTACAACTGTTTCCAACATTGATTAAAAATCAGTATATTAGAATGATTTCTAAAGGATCATGTGACACTGAAAATACTGCTTTGCTTCACAGGAATTAATTTATTAAGTATATTAAAATAGAAAACTTTTATTTTAAATGGCAATAATATTTTATGAAATAATATTCAGTATTTTTTATCAAATAGATACAGCCTTGATGAGCATAAGAAACTTCTTTAAAAAACTGTATTGATCCAAACTTTTGAACTGCAGTGTATTGTACAGTAAAAATGTTTTCTCAGGTAACCTAAAAATGTACATCATTTAGTTACATCAAGGGTCAAATCAAATATAAATGGCTCATTAAAGAAAAAAAGTTACAGGCTTTTTTATTTAGAAATTTTGCAAGCCCTGCTTGAGAGCGAAGCCTGCTGCCAAACAAAGTTCAGGACCAGAGTGGTCCTGACTCCTGACTGAACTAATGTTAATGATCTATAAGTATTTTTTTTATGACTTAATGATCTGTAAGCGTTTGCAAAAAACTATATAAAACTACATTGACAGTACAGTACACATCAACTGATTCAATGCATTTATTGCCATTTTAATGAAATGGAACAAACAAACCAAAAAAAACAAAAAAAACAGGAGAAATATCTGGCTTAATACATTTATTTTATGACTCCATCTGGTGGTTAACCTTAGCATTACAGCATTCATCTGTCAGCTGAGCTGTCTGACAGTTTTTCATTTTCTGTCACTCCCCTGAGGATTTTAAATTTATGAAACTAAACATGTTTCTTACAAATGACTTGTTTTCCATATGTAAAACGTTTTGAAGAGTTTGGATAATGCACTTTAAAGATATAAGAAAATTACTGCCATCTTTTTTTACTGTAAATCACAATTGCAACAAAGTTCAAGATATCCAAAATCTGTTCGCAATTTAGCATCTTCAGTATCATGGCATCATGTAGACAAAGTCTGGTGTGAACTGCATGATTCTGCTAAGAGCAGTATGAATTAATTTACAGTCTGATTTTTCCAAAAATCCAAATTTTTCCAAACCAAAATAGCTGACTTCCTGTTGGCCATAGCTAATGACTGTAAAATAGAAAGTTGTCCGGCTTTATGAGAACAATATATGTACAGAGTTTGTTAACTGTAGGAAAAACTAACCCCCCCACTTTTGTCAAAAGGTGGTGCTATAGAACGCCTCCTCCACGCCAATTTATGAGCTTTTGCCAGTGTCTATTGTCAATGCTGATGTGTGTGTCGAGTTTCATGAAATTCTAACCATGTTAAGTACCTCAAAAACACCAGAAAAGAATATTCAAGTTTGACGCATTGCCATGGCAACAGCATTTAAGATATCAAGGATCCCTTCACAGCTTTACATTTGCTGTGTTTTTACATTATTCTGATGAAGTTTGAAGTAAACCAGGTAAATATAAGAGGATGCTCTCATAGCATTTTAAAAAGTAACACTTCCTGCTGCCAGTTGGTGGCGCTTTATTTTTAGCTCATAATAATCACATCTCGGCATTGTATAATGAACAAACTGCTGAAGTTTAATCAAAATCAGACAAAGGCCCAGTTTACACTTGGTATTAAGACGCGTTTTAGTCAATTGGATCACAAGTGGACAATGGAGACAAATAAACGGTTACACCTGGAGTTTTAATCCGTCTCTTCTGTCCACTTGAGACCACATATAGAGGTGTGTTATTGAGTCAGCACATCATCAAAATCTCACTCAGGGTGGCAACCAAAGTTAGCAACCCTATGCCAAACAGTTGCAACAACACTTTTTTTTCTTTAAGATGTTACTGAAAAATAAAACCACTTCACCAAACAAATATATTTTTTTTCTATTTTATTCCCACAAGTGCACATTTATAATTACCACAATTTTTTTTTATAAAGAATAAAGAATATGAACAAACAGTCTGTGTAAATTAGTCAATGTAATAAATGAAATGTATCATCAGTGTCCAGTCTTTAGATGAACTGAAGTGATGATGGTGATGAGATGAGTATAAATTCACAAGGCTATTTGAGAGCGATGCAATGCTATAATCCAATAAGTGAGAAGTGAAGATAGTCAATGGTGTTCAGTGACTCATTAACCTTGACGCCGCGCTGATTCAAGCCATGCGCCATAGCCTCACTACAGCGTGGGTGATACCATAGACTGTAAAAAAAAATGGACGTAGTGTCCGTGACGTCACTCGTAGGTTTCTGAAGAGCGTTTTTGAAGCCTAAAGTGGGCGGAGCCGACCGCCGCCATCTTGGCAACGCGTCACCGCGCGTCACTCCCGGATGATCCAAAATGGGCAATGAGGCGGGACGTGGGTGGAACTGAGGTGCCTGGTTGTCTGTATATAGTATGCTTTATTAATCATGTTCTCACTGAGTTTCGTCTTTTAAAAACAGTTTTAATCGGTTTTAATTCTTTAAGCCACAGAGTTTGTATTATAGCCTAACAGTTTTCTATTGGAGGAAAACGCTTAACCAGTAACGTCAATTACAGGCCTAACGTTACAGCCAATCACAGTCTGTCGGATTCTGGAGTGTAGTTATGTTTTAAATAAAATTATAAAGAATAAATAAATTAATAAATAAAATTACATTACAATATCACTCACCGGAAAAAATGGAGCTTAGACTTGGACGGTCTGTTAGTACAATTAATCGCACAACAAGCCATTTTATTAGATAATTTTAAGAAATAATAACGAAAAAAGCCATAGACTGTATAAAACAAAAGCAGAAACACGGCAGAGATGCCAAGTTCAGCGGCTGAGTTAACGTGACGGCTAACAGACAGCAGATAGAGACAGCAACGTCAATCAACCTGTCACTCAAGTGGCCACGCCCTTAATTATGCAGAAGTTTAAGGCTTAATATAATTTAAATGGATGAGTTATAAAAAAATTCACCCCCCTCACAGTTGTCACGAAGGGCAAAATTAGCTATATAGACCAAAATAAATTTTTGTACCAGGCTGTAAACATGTATTTTTCTACTGTAAAGTTGGGCATTTTAACATGGAGAGTCAATGTGATTGACTCCCTTTTGGAGCCAGCCTCCAGCGGCTAGTCGATGAATTGCAGTTTTAATCACTTCCGTGTTGGTTTCACTAGAGGGAGCGGGAGGTTGCCGCTTGGGTGATACACAGATTCCTACTTCCGCTTCCCGGAGATGTGCAGTGAATCCAAACGGTGCACACACAGTGAAGTAAACAACCAGAGAAGTATAGTGATTAGGGATGTCGTGATTTGTCGATTTGATTCGTCTAGTCGATTTTTAAAAATCATCGGCTTCACTTTGCTCGCGTCGACTAACCGGCAAAATACCGGAAGTGGCGCATTTCACGGACGAGAATCCATAAAACACATTATTAGACTATTTTCCAAGGCTGCATGATATATTAAACCCATTTAAAAAGCATTAAGCATAACTGTGAATTCACAAACGCTATGATTTAATTAATTATATGCGATGCAGTTCTAACACAGTATATGCGCTTTAATTATTTACATGCGTGTAGGTCAAGTACGTGCGTCTTACAGCAGCTCCGGTCACAGTAGCTCCACAGAAACTGTTATCATTTACATGTGTGTCTCAAACTCCATCTCTGCATGTTGTTGTGAGTTTGCGTTTATTATAACATACATCTGGGAACGCAACGTGCGCCATTTCATCAGATTTGTAAGGTAAATCATTTATAAATCTAATTTACACAAACAGGAGAATACATCGCGATTTCAAAATAAAAGCTCAAACCCTCACTTTTACACGTTTTGATGTCCACATATTCATTTAATTACAGTAGCTATAGCATTTGTGTCCTAAAGAAATGGCCAAATATTAAAGATTAAGTGGACAATATTAAACAGTAATGTGTAAAAATTATCATTAGGCCGTCGGCGCCCCTGCAGGCCTTTTTTGTTATGCGTAATCTACATTAGCTCTATGGTTTATAATATATTATGTTTTAACAGTTTTGTTCAATAAAACCATATGATTTCTTGCTTTTGATACTTTATTTGAACGAATTATTATTGCATCATTGCTATTATATATGTATTAAGTAATTTTAAAAGCTATTGTTCACATACACCTATTTTTATTACCACAAAAAAATGTAAAAATATATATAATTATATGAAAGCCCTATGAAATCCGTTTTATTTCCAAATTATTTTTTTTTCCATTTTCATTTGTCTATACTCTGTTTTAATGGTTAAATTAAATTGTATTAATCAAAAAGCCTGTCTAATTAATTGAGCTTTATCTGTACCAAATTCTTTTTTCCATTATTTTCTGGATTCCATTTTAATGGTTCCATTACATTTTAATAAAAGCATCTCCAATTAATACTCCAATTTTTTTGGAGAAATACTGCACATTTTAATTTTTCTGGTAAATAATATTTCTGGTAAATACTACAAAAAAAGTGTTTTTTGATTATAATTTTATTATTAGTAGACTAGAACACGTGGACATGCTGTCATTCTTACACTATAATACTGAACTTTGATTTCAGTGATTTGGACTATAAGATGGACACTTGCTTCTTGCACTCTATGTTGCACTTTACTTTTGCTTTAAAAAAGGATTTCATAGAAATGTGAATTTCATTTGGTTTAATAAAATATTCTTTAGTAAAATAGTTGATTTTTTGTGGGAAATTAATAGTTTCGATTAATCGATTAAACGGTAAATTAGTCGGTAGATTAATCGAAATAAATATAGTCGTTAGTGGCAGCCCGAATAGTGATATAAATGAGCTGATCTACAAGATGAAAAGTCCATTCTACAAAAAAAAAAAAAAAGTTAAATAGCTAACATCAGTCATAATGCATACAAATACACCAAGTCATTATCAAGGTCAGCCAATACTCACGTTTGAGCGTAAACTCTACGAATTCTCAAAACAGGACTTAAAATGTGTAGGCAGGTAGCATTAGTTCAACAGAGGTTCCCTCTACCAAACTAACTTGCTGGTCGGTGACCAGGCTTATATCCGGTAACCACTATACACTAGCGCCCTCAAGCGGCTCCTAGAGGTATTACTCTTGAACCAGATACCGGTTTATAAGAAATAGCCAGTAAAAAATAAAATAAACAATCAGGTAACGTTTAGACCGTTAAGACAGTTGATAAATGGAAATGTGCATAACTGTAACGCAAGTTAAGCCAGGGAAAGCATCTCTCGACTGCATTAAGCTCTGTCAGCACCTAATGCAGTAAGCAGCAAGACCCTTAGAAGTTCAAGACAAATTGGGTCATGCCTTTTTCTCAATGCAGTGTGCTCTGTGGCCTTAGCCATGTCTAAACATGTCTTTTTTTTTAAATGTTTGTCACTGACATTACTGAGAGAGATTCTTCATGGCACAGGGCAAACATTCACCTAATCTACAGCCCACAGCCATATCACCCTGTAGCCCAAGACTGGTTGCCCACTGAAGCTAAGCAGGGTTGAGCCTGGTCAGTACCTGGATGGGAGACCTCCTGGGAAAACTAGGTTGCTGTTGGAAGAGGTGTTAGTGAGGCCAGCAGGGGGTGCTCACCCTGCGGTCTGTGTGGGTCCTAACACCCCAGTATAGTGATGGGGACACTATACTGTCAAAAAGCACAGTCTATCGGATGAGACGTTAAACCGAGGTCCTGACTCTCTGTGGTCATTAAAAATCCCAGGATGTCTTTCGAAAAGAGTAGAGGTGTGACCTCGGCATCCTGGCCAAATTTCCCCATTGGTCTCTGACCATCATGGCCTCCTAATCATCCCCTTACATTGATTGGCTTCATTACTCTGTCTCCTCTCCACCAGTAAGCTGGTGTGTGGTGGGCGTTCTGGCGCACTATGGCTGCCGTCGCATCATCCAGGTGGATGCTGCACACTGGTGGTGGACGAGGAGACATCCCCCTCACAATGTAGAGCGCTTTGAGTGCTTAGAAAAGCAGAAAAAAGCTATATAAATGTAATGAATTATTATTATTATTATTATTATTACAGCAAAATTATTACCTGCCAGCTTGTGATCCCATGAAATTTCCTGGCCAAATAGAACAAAACATTTCCACTGCACACATAAACACCATGTTCTTCATGTTCTCTTCTGACCACTGACAACAGCTATACTCACTTTGTGAAGTGCTAAAAGAAATTTGACTGGTGCAGAATCTTACCCCCCTTAGAGCAGTCCAATTTACTCTTTAGGCGCCAGGTTTTTTTGGAAAAATTTTGATTTTGACTTCAAGTTTTCAAAAGCTTGTGGCTTTAAAGGGCTTAAAGATAGAGATCTACTGTAAATTAACGCTAGTTTTGTTTACTGTGTGGAGACGTGCTGATATCGCGTTTGGTCTCATTCTGTATCGCGTGTCTTGTCAGTGTCAGCGCTTGCTTGGCCATTTGTTGTGAAAAAAATAAGTAAAGTGTGTTCAAGCGCCAGCAGAAAACAGTGTAATGTTAAAGAAATACTCTTTGAGAGAAGCAGTCTTTATCAGCGGAAGTTAAAAGCAGCTCATAAGTGTATTTAATTGTCTCAGTGTTTAGCGCAGTTGTCGTTGCTAGGAAACGCTTGTTTTGTTTACTGTGTGGAGACGTGCTGATATCGCGTTTGGTCTCGTTCTGTATCGCGTATCTTGTCAGTGTCGGCGCTTGCTTGGCCATTTGTTGTGAAATAAGGAAAGTGTGTCCAGCTAAATTCAATTAGTATTCTGTTAGATGGGTATAAAAAAAAAAGCTTAGTTTACCGCGGCAGCCGTCGCGTGAAGGCCTTCTCGTGTGAAGACCGAAGCGTGTAAAGACCATCGACTCTACTGTGCGACTCCACTATGCAGGGACACCGTCAAAGGATATAAGTATCTCTTTTTATTTATTTATCTCTTTACTTGTTTCACTTCTGTTTCAGTTTTTACAACCATTTCTTCTTACTATGTGTAAGTTGTGGGTTTTTTAGCATGTTTGGCAGTGTTATTTTTAAGGATTACTGAAACTACTGTCGTTTGATTTGTATTTATTTTAATTTTAGTTAAATTATGTCTGAATTTATTATGTCTGCATAGGTCTTGTATTAAGTTTTAGTTTTATTTAACTTGAGTCATTTTAATACTTCAACAAACTACTATATATATATATATATATATATATATATATATATATATATATATATATATATATATATATATATATATATATATATATATGTAAAGAACATTTAGTTCTTTAATATTTTGAATTGTTTTTAGCTTTATTCTTTGTTTTTAATTTAAATGTTACGTTTTGAAATTTTGTTGTATGCATTTGTCATTTTTATTTAATTTCTTTATTTTTAAAATGTGTATAGGTATTATTTATAAAGTTTCAGCCTTTAGTTTTGGATCTGTTTTTAGTGGTTGTAACACTACAATTGGTTGCTTCTGTTGTCCTCATTTGTAAGTCGCTTTCGATAAAAGCGTCTGCTAAATGACTAAAATAATAATAATAATAATAATAATAATAATAAATTAGAAAAATGTTGGGCATGACCGAAAGTTTATGTGGGGTGTATATACTGTCTACTAGGGCTGAACGATATATCGTTATCGTATCTATATCTAGATATGAACTTTCAAGATATTACTATCGAAAAAAGCAACGATATAGACGATATAGATTTCCCCTCTCCGCGCTCGCCCCGCCCTGCATACAACTCTGGCAGTCACACAACGAACATCAGTTTTACGAGTGCCCTTGAATGCACCGCTAAAGACAGCGCGCACACACTACAGAGACAGCGGAGAAATTAAAAAGAAAGAAAATGAGTGCGGGAGATAATGCGGCCGGTGGTAGTGCAGAATCTGACTTGGTGCCAAAACATAAATCATCTTCCATTATTTGGAGGTATTTTGGATTCAGAAAAGACGATGTAAACCAGAGTGACGTGTTGTGCAGGTCGTGCTTAACAAAAATTGCGACTAAGCAAGGTAGCACAACAAACATGTTTCACCACCTGAAACAACACCATCGCGTGCTGCATGAAGAGTGCATGACAATGAGAGAAACACCGGGGACTTCTCAGTCATCCCAAAATAAGCCAAAGCAAAGTTTGATTGCTGACGCATTCAGTAGCGTTACGCCGTACGAGTCGACGTCCACCAGACACAAAGAAATTACAGACGCTATAACATACCACATTGCAAAAGACATGGTACCTGTGTACACAGTCTCAAAAGAAGGCTTTAAAAAAAATGGTTCGGACGCTGGACAAGCGTTATAAAATACCATCCCGAACACATTTTAATCAAGTGGCCATTCCGAAACTTTATAATGAGTGTAAAATGAGTGTTGAATCCGAGCTCCGTGAAATCGATCATTTCGCCACAACCACGGACCTGTGGACGAGCCGGACAACTGAACCATACATAAGTTTAACAGTCCATTTTATCACAACAAACTTCGAACTCAAGACCCGCTGTCTGCAGACATCATTCTTCCCCGCGGAGCATACCGGGGATAATATAGCGGAGGAGATGAGAGGTGCGTTAGCAGACTGGAACTTGAAGGAGGACCAACAAGTTTGCGTGACAACTGATAATGCGTCGAACATGATAAAGGCTATGGAGGTGAATGGCTGGACGCGCCTTCAGTGCTTCGGACACAGGCTACACCTGGCAATAGGTACGTTATGTTTATTTTTAATAACTTTGAGACAGAGAGAGAGAGGTCTGTCTGTCTGTGTGAGTGAGTGAGAGAGAGAGAGAAAAAACAATCTGCATTATTATGTGGTTATTTAGCTGTTGTAATATAATCATGAATTATTTTTGTACATCTATTTTTCCAAGAAAACGCAGTGAAAGGTGACAGCCGGATCAGCCGTGCAACAGGTGTCTGCAAAAAGTTGGTGTGCCACTTCTCACATAGCTGGAAAAAGAGAGTGGCACTTGAGCAAGCCCAGAAGCGCCTCAACCTTCCAGTCCACGAACTCATCACTGAGTGTCAAACTAGATGGGGGTCTAGGGTGCTCATGATTAACAGGATTCTGGAGCAGCAGAAAGCACTCCACGAGGTCCTCTCAGAGGACAGAAACACCCGGCACCTAATTCTTGGATATCAAGATCTGGATGTGCTGGAGTCAGTCAGCAAGGCACTGGGACCACTGCTTGAATTCACGGATGCTCTGTCAGGGGAGGATTACATTAGTGTTTCACACATCAAACCAGTACTCAGCCTGTTTAACACAACCATCTTGGCACCAGAGGAGGGTGATACAGACATGACCAAGTCCTTAAAAAAGAAAATTTTGGAGTACTTGAACAGCAAGTATGAAGAGAGAGTTACACAAGAGCTCTTGGATGTGGCATCCTTCTTAGATCCAAGATACAAGACACAATACATCAGTGTCAACGACGTCCCCATCATCAAAGCCAGACTGGTGTCAGAGATGAAGATGATGGAACACAAGGTAAAAATAATGGTTAGAATGGAGTAAATGAGAAGAGTTCCTTCCATTTAAATGCATTATCTTACATTTTAGTAAATATTTAAGTTTAAATTTAGCTGAATTGTGTTGTTCATACAGTAATGATCATTCATATATAAAACTAATTAAATTCTTTTTTCTTGTTTGTTCTTTTGTTTTTACTATTTTCTAGCATTCTGTTGAGTGCAGAGAGACCAGAGTGGAAGAAGTTTCAACCCCACCCACCAAAAAGGCTAAGAAGTCGTTGGGAAGTTTCTTCAAAAGATCCACCGCAAGTGCAACAGTACCAATCGATCCCACTGCTGCCATAGAAGCTGAGCTGAGTGCCTACATCCAGTCCCCCACAATTGACAACGACCCCCTTCTGTGGTGGAGATTAACTCACAAAGTCAACTTTCCCCGGCTCAGCAACATGGCAAGAAAATACTTGTGCATGCAGGCCACCAGCTCTCCCTCAGAGAGAATTTTTAGTGCATCAGGCAACATTGTGAGTTGTCAGAGGTCCTGTCTGAAGCCAGACATGGTTAACAAGCTAGTGTTCCTGGCAAAGAATCTGTAGAAGTTGTGCATTTTTTTGTATTATGATGTTTTTATTTTTCTGAGAAATGCTTGGTTTTCACCAAACCCGTAGTCATATCGTATCGTATCGATATCGAGATATCTGGCATGAAAATCGAGATATGAAATTTTGTCCATATCGTTCAGCCCTAATATATACACACTCCTCTAATAGGTTGTTTGCAAACACGTGATTCTGATGATGCGCGAAATGCAGCTGGAGGGCAGGAAGTAATTTTTTCTTCATAGGAATCAGTAGCAGAAACTCAAGATGCCGGTGTTTTGCGTTATTTATGAATGCTCAAATCGGTGAAAAACGGAGAAAACAAGGAGATTTTATCGTGTACGAAAATGTTGTTCATAAGGAAGGAAAAGTTGCTTGTGTGTGCAAATGGTTAATATAAGATATAATAATTATTAATAAAGACATATATAAATAGATACAAGGTGACCCAGTCCGAATTCAATGCTAAACTAAAACGTAGACACAATGTAAATAAGATTTTATTTGCAGTTCAGAGAGTTTAACTGATTATAAGGAACCGTGAGATTGCGATAAACGGCATTAGTGATTACATGGAAGCGCTATTTACTCATTTTCTAGGCTATAATCAAATCAGAATTTAAATAAGTTGTTTTACGTGCTGCGAACTGGACCCACGCCCACAAACCCTGTACATGCAGCAAAGTTTCAGGAGTGACATATATCCCATATCCCTCATATAAATATGGGATTCACTTTTGAAACAGCTTGTTTGCAGTCAGGGTAAGTTGCTTAGCCTATATCCAATGACATGCAAGTGGTTATAACACCTAAACCAGTACAGTACGGACTTCTACGGAGAGCTCATCCGTTCTCTTTTTTTTTCAGTCACTCCTGACACTTTGCTGCATACAGGGTTTGTGTAGGTTGGTCCTAGCAGCACGTAAAGCAAAACTTATTCAAATTCTGAATTGTTTACAGCCTAGACAGCGAGTAAATAGTGCTTCTATATAATCACTAAAAAGCTGGCTCACTTCAATTTATTGCAATCTCACAATGTTCCGTTATAATCGATGAAGCTCTCTGAACTGCAAATAATATCTTATTTACATCGTGTCTACATGTGGCGTTTAGCATTGAGTGACTTCTGACTGTCTCACGCTGAATGCTTGAGGTGGCAGCCTTGGATTATCTATTTATATCTGTATTAATATCTTAATATTATATCTTGTATTAACAATTTGCACACACGAGTCACACAATCACAATCACTTTTCGGAGCTCTGCTATCGATTGCTTCAGTCTGTTCCTGTCTGTTGTGCTACTGAGAAGTTTGCGTTTGTAGCGCCGCTTTATTGAATCTTTACCTTACTTTCATGATAATAATCTAGATTTGCTCTGTTTGACAGAAACCTGGCTAAAACCTGATGAATACACTACTTTAAATGAGACCACCCCCCAAGATTACTGCTATAAAAATGAGCCACGTCCAAAAGGTAAAGGGGGAGGTGTTGCTACAATTTATAGCAATATTCTCAGTATTTCTCGGAGGGCAGGCTAGGTCCCATGGCATGAAAATTTCACTTTGAGGATTTTTTAAAATTAATAGGAGTTTCCCTAGCCTGCCTATGGTCCACCAGTGGCTAGAAATGCCGATGGGTGTAAACCGAGCCCTGGGTATCCTGCCTTGCCTTTGAGAAAATGAAAGCTCAGATGGCCCAATCTGGAATCTTCCCTTTATGTCGTCATACGGGGAAAGGTTACCTCCCCTTTCTCTGCTTTGCCCGCCCATGAGAAAATGAGCTACGACCGTGCGAGGCGAGCGCAATTATTTTTTTTTTCCTCAAGAGACATCATGGCTTGCAAACGAGCGAAGCATTGTTTTTTGGCACTTCAGATCTTTTCTACTCTATGAACTGTCACATACTGTAATACAACTGAATGCCCAATAAAACTGTTCACATTTACATATTTTCTGTTGTCATACATAAAACAAGTATAAATAGTAAACACGACCCATTAATAATACATGTTAACCCTGAATCACTCTCACTATACTCCTTAAATCCTGATTTATAAATCGCAACATCGTTTGATGAAATCAATATACATTTAACTTACACTAAAAAGCGACTATATGCAGTGGTTTTGGCTATATTACTGTTTTGCGTCCGAGTTATAAACTATGCGCATATTAACAGACAAATTATGTTCATATTTAAAAGTCCAAACAGTCAGTAAGCGGCAGATGCTTGGAAACGCTGTTTTGGAAATGATTTATTGACGATTTTGCTGCGTTACGGCTCGCTGCTCAGAACAGACGCCGAGAGAAGCGACACTGCGCCGGGAGAGTCAGACCTCGGCGCTCGCGGGGCAGTACTGGAGACATCTTCCAACTGAATGATAGCTAAGGTTTTTTTAATCAGATTCTGGGTCGAACTGAAAAGTTTGAACGACTGCGTGTCTACGAGCCATTGTGATACATCCACTGTCAACATTAACGCATGGTACCGTGGCCGCAAGCTGGTTAAGGCCACACACCCACCCTCCACCTCTCTCCTCCTCATTAGCATTTAAAGCTACAGACACAGGAATGGCACGTCCTAAGGAAAGCTCATTGTGGGACTGGCTCGTAGTGGCTGAAATTCTGCGCCAAGGCTGAATTTCGGGAACGAGACTTCAGATACAGTACTAGGGACCACTTAGGCCTATATAAAAGCACCCAAAAAACAGCATGTCATGGAACCTTTAAGTATAACTCGTTTGAAGTTATGGTGCTGCGTATAACATTATCTAGAGAAACACGTGTTAGTGATACATCCCCTGTGATGTTTGTACTTGCTACTGTATACAGGCCACCAGGGCACCACACAGACTTTATTAAAGAATTTGCTGATTTTCTATCCGAGTTAGTACTGGCTGCAGATAAAGTCTTAATTGTTGGTGATTTTAAGATCCATGTCGATAATGAAAAAGATGCATTAGGATCAGCATTCATAGACATTCTGAACTCTATTGGGGTTAGACAACACGTTTCCGGACCTACTCATTGTCAAAATCATACTCTAGATTTAATACTGTCACATGGAATTAATGTTAGTGGTGTTGAAATTCTGCAGCAAAGCGAAGATATCTCAGATCATTATCTAGTCTTGTGTAAACTCCATATAGCTAAAACGGTCAATTCTACTCCTTGTTACAAGTATGGTAGAACCATCACTTCTACCACAAAAGACTGCTTTGTAAGTAATCTTCCTGATTTATCTCAATTCCTCAGCATATCCAACAGCGCAGAACAACTTGATGATGTAACAGAAACTATGGACTCTCTCTTTTCTAAAACTTTAAACTCTAAAACTAAGCTCAGAATCGATTTGAGAGAGAATCACAATCGATGCATTCAGAAAATCTCAGAATCAATGCAGAATAATTTCTCGATTCGCCATGCATCAATTTGTTTTCCCAGCCTTAATTTTTACTCCTTTCAAAACTGCTTGATAAACAAAACAATGGTTTATTTTCCATTGTAGCCTACTTTTTTTACTTTTTGTATATTGAAACTGCATGCTTTCAGCATATGCAAATGATCAGCGTAAACGTGAGGCTAAGTAATTGATTACGGAATACAAGTTTTTGGGTAACATATGATTTTTATGTTACAAAAAGAACTCTACTTACGTGCTTGGCTCTCTGCACTTCCACTTGTTATCATGATGATCATAGATGAAGAGAACAGGCACAAAACACTCCATTGAGAATCTGCTGTTGTCCAACTAATGGTGACAAAACAATGTAGTTTTACTGTGTGGCTATGACACGTTTGGGATAGGGCTGTAATATTGCTAATTTACAAAACGAATGCAGTATGTAAATTACCATGATCATTGCAGCCTCACTGAAGTTTTCTGAGATTCTGGCAGCAACCTTCTCAGCTACCTGGTCTGGTCTGAAAAGTTGGAAAGATCACAACATTCCATATACTCCACATACATACCACGCAAAGCACATGAAGAAGCCCAAATTTTACCTGGCTTCCTTTATACGCTCATTTGCTTGATAATAGCCAGCAATGACATACTTGTTCGCTTTGCACCATGTATCAATCTGAGGAAAGACAGACAGATCTATAAGTGCAACAAAGTATTGGGTTAATCTGACTTACAGTATACATAGGGATAGTCCTCTAGCCCTGCTAGAAAGTTCAGTGGTTTATGCTGAATTAGCTGATGGACTGGCATGACTATGGCTATGTCCCAGTAAAACTTCAAGGTAGGATCATGATAGTTTTGCCAGTTAAGATGGTGGGGACACAACATTTGCTTGTGACAAGCTATTTTGTCCAAGGTAGTGATCTGAAAGTTGCAGGCTACAATCCCTCAAACAGTGAACCATGATAAATCACCAACCATTGTGGCCTTGGCCAAGACACTGGAATAATGGAACAAATCTGACCCTGAATCTGCACCAAAGTGAAAGAGAACAATAGTAACTTTACCAGTCTCCACAAGAAAATGTTATTTTCAAATCTCTACTTTGTAAGAACAAACTTTAAACAAATTTTAAATAATCTAACAAGCATGTACATTGAGATTGACATACGTTTGGAAATTGACATATATAAAAGTACTTTTGTTTTTCATTTATTACTGCTAAATTTACATGCGTGTGTAATATTGTATTGAATATGATGGAACATATGAAGAGTTTAATTGCAAAAACAAAAATTTTCAAAAAACATGTTTTTTATTATGTTTTTATTGGGTTAGTTAGCTGTTTTTTTACCCTAGTCAAAATAACCCAACTGCAGTTTGATTGAGATTAATTGGAATGCAAAGAAAAAACATGATTTCTGATAATTGTTAAAAACAGAGTTATGCGTTTTTGCAAATTAACTCTTCATATATGGGCCTAGGCCTAAAGCTCGATCCCCTGCCACCTCACAGGTTTCATAACCCTCAATATCATCACAAATTAATAATTCCAACCTAAAACTAAGCATATCGAGGAATGAGAACCAGAAAGGCATTAGTGATATTTCACCAACTTTACAGGAGAGCCGAAACAAACATTTTAGAATCAAAATCACCTTTATTGCTAGGTATGTTTACACACACAAGGAATTCTGAAGGAAGCTACTGCAGTTCAACAGAATGACAGTGACAGAACAAAAAACATAAGAAAAAGAAGAATTAAAAAGAACAAGTAAATAAGGAATAACAATATACAAATTGACAATTGTATGTACAGGTATATTATGTGCAATTGAAATGTAGTCCAAGTATGCGTGTTAGATAAATAAGTGTATAAGTGTATAAATGGTGTCTATCATAATTATTGTCAAGTGTTCATGAGACGGATTGCCTGAGGGAAGAAACTGTTTCTGTTTCTGGTCGTTCTGGTGCTCAGAGCTCTGTAGCGTCGACCAGATGGCAACAGTTCAAAGAGGGAGTGTGCTGGATGTGAGGGGTCTAGAGTGATTTTGCCAGCCCTTTTGCTCACTCTGGATAAGTACAGTTGTTGGAGAGTGGGAAGGGTTGTACCAATGATTCGCTCAGCAGTCCGGATTACCCTCCGTAGTCTTCTGAGGTCAGATTTGGTAGCTGAGTTGAACCGTTTCAGCAGCTCCTGTGGCAGGTTGAACTTCCTCAGCTGGCGAAGGAAGTACAACCTCTGCTGGGTCTTTTTCACAATGTCTATGTGATTGTCCCACTTCAGGTCCTGGGAGATGGTGGTGCCCAGGAACCTGAATGACTCCACTGCAGTCACAGTGCTGTTCATGATGGTGAGTGGGGGGAGAGCAGGGGGGTTTCTCCTGAAGTCCACGATCATCTCCACTGTTTTGAGCGTGTTGAGCTCTAGGTTTTTAAGACTGCACCAGACAGCCAACTCCTTAATCTCCTGTCTGTAAGCAGACTCGTCACTGTCCTGGATGAGGCCGATCAGCGTGGTGTTGTCTGCAAACTTCAGGAGCTTGACAGAGGGGTCTTTAGATGTGCAGTCGTTGGTGTAGAGGGAGAAGAGCAGTGGGGAGAGAACACAGCCCTGAGGAGCTCCAAGTACTGATGGTGCGGGTGTTGGATGTGTATTTTCCCAGCCTCACTAGCTGCTGCCTGTCTGTAAGGAAGCTGTTGATCCACTTGACAGACGGAGGCGGGAACGGAGAGCTGAGTTAGTTTGTGTAGGAGGCAGTTTGGAATGATAGTGTTAAAGGCCGAGCTGAAGTCCACAAACAGGATCCTCACATAAGCCCCTGGTCTGTCTAGATTTTGCAGAACATAATGCAGTCCCCATGTTGACTGCATCGTCCACAGACCTGTTTGCTCTGTAGGCAAACTGAAGAGGATCCAGCGAGGGTCCAGTGATGTCCTTCAGGTGGGCCAGCACCAGTTTTTCAAATGACTTCATGACCACAGATGTTAGAGCCACAGGTCTGTAGTCATTTAGTCCTGTAATTTTGGATTTCTTTGGGATGGGGATGATAGTGGAGCTTTTGAAGCATGAAGGGACTTCACACAGCTCCAGTGATCTGTTGAAGATCTTTGTGAAGATGGGGGCCAGCTGGGCAGCACAGGATTTCAGACAGGCTGGTGACACACCGTATAGGCCTGGTGCTTTTTTCCTTTTCTGCTTCCGGAAGACCTGGCACACCTCGCCTTCGCTGATCTGAATTGTAGGTGTGGGGAAGAGGGGGGTTGCTGGAGATGTTAAAGGTTGTGTGGAGAGGTGTCCAGAGCGGGTGTGGGGTGATTTTTCAAATCTGCAGTAGAACTCATTCAGATTGTCTGCCCGTTGTTGATTCTCCACAGTGCTGGGGGATGGTGTCTTGTAGTTGGTCATCTCTTTCAGACCTTTCCACACTGATGCTGAGTCACTGGAAGAGAATTGGATCCTTAGCTTATCAGAATAATTCCTCTTTGCTACTCTGGAGGCATATTACAGAAAGATCCTAACTTTAAAATCTTATCTTATTTGTTTGGTAAGCATGGTAATTTCAGTTAGGACCACATTTAGGACAAAAGCTATTACAGAACAGCATTTCCTAAGTGCGTTATCCTATCTTAACTACAGACAGGAAAGGGGTATTACAGAAATCTCCTAACTTGACAAAAAAAAAAAAAAAAAAAAACTGTCTTAACTTTAGGACAACCCCACAGCTGTCCTAACTTCAAAATTATTTGAAAGCTAACGGAAAAAAATGCTTACAACTGTGCTGTCTGACAATGGTATAACACTTATTAATAGTTGAAAATGAAGAACGAAGATGTTTAATGGTAGAAAGACTCTTGGAGGACCCTGAAGATGTGTTATATTTTGATGAAAAAAACACTTAAGTAATTACAGACTGCCACACAACATATTACAGTTAGTGTTGACAACAAAAGTGTCACGGAGCATTACTGGTTGTAGTGCAAGTGACTAATGCCTTACATTTTTTGGCAAAAGGCGATTTTCAAAGTGAAGTAGCTTTTGTTTACCTCATCAGCAGTGTTGGTTGCTTGGTAACAGACCTGGGGGCTGTTCCATAAACCAAGATTAGAGTATAAGCCAGTCTTATTTCGGTTAGTCAGGCTTATTTTTGGTAGATTCGGTTTCATAAATCAAACTTAAAAAAGTTCAAACTCAGTTACCCCGGCAACTTATGCTGGCAAACTAACCTGGTCCGGAGCAGGCTAACTGTCAGGCTAAGCTGAGCTCCTCTAACACCGACCAATAGGAACGCATCGATATTACCACTGACTCTCTCACATACAGTCAGTTTAATTTATTATCGGTCCAAAAATAAAAGTGTACAGAAAATACACCTTAAATAATCAAATAAATAAAAAATAGGCTACAACCAACTGTATTTAATGTATTGTGCCCAAAATGTAGGCGAATGACATTTTAACATAGTTGCTACTTGTGCATGCAGTTGATCAGAAGTTTCTAGCCATGCAACCCTTCTCTCTGAATTTATGACAGCTGTACCTTTTATGGTTATTAGAACATTAAAACATTACAATCTAAAATGGCTCTTTAAAGCATTAAAGCATAAAAACACAATCAAAAGTTAAAATCACTGAATTAAAAATGTAAATTTATAATAGAAATCAGAGTACATTTTAACTGATAAGAGGAACACACATTTAACTCATTTGAGCTAGTGATTAACAGTTGCTGCTATCATAAAAATACACTTATATGTAGTAAAATTCTATGTGTCACATTTAATGTCCAACAAGAAATATTTTAGCAGAATGTATATTTTATTCAGAATTCTTGCGCTAGTATTCTATTCTGCTCTGTCTGTGTAGCGCGCATGCGCGCCGCAGCGCTCGTTCTCTCGCATAAGCCTCGCCCACTCCTGACAGCTAAATGGATATATTTGCATGGCTTTCTGACATTTACAGATGTAAAAAATATACC
The DNA here is from genome assembly GCF_936440315.1 of Barbus barbus. Taxonomy (NCBI): domain Eukaryota; kingdom Metazoa; phylum Chordata; class Actinopteri; order Cypriniformes; family Cyprinidae; genus Barbus; species Barbus barbus. The sequence continues at coordinate 9,960,119 of NC_136750.1, forward strand.
TGTGACGTATCAGTTATGCACTGAGGAAAACACAATGTTTCAAATGCGTTAAACAGCACAAATATTCGCTGTTTGCTATGGTGGATCGATTTGATCCATGATCGACATTAAGGGCTGCTTCAGAATAAGCGTGTGCGTCACATTATCCTGACTCACTGAACCTGGATAGCATTAGTCAGATTGCGTGAACTTGAATTGTCGTTTATGGAACCGCTTTAGTCCCGATTGATTTGTTAGGTTATTTCAAGTCAGGTTTTGGACTTTAATCCCCGCTTTTCTTAGCGTCTTTTATGGAACAGCCCCCTGATAGTGGATTGTCAAGCTTGATTATGCCATTTAAGATTTCCTAACTAGAGATAAGATACTCCCCTGGTTTCACAGATAAGGCCTAGTCCTAGACTAAAATATAAGTCTGAGCTGTTTCAACTGAAATAAACTTGCACTGACTGATCTTAAAATATATCAGTGCCTTTGTTTTGTCTCAAAATGCACCCTAGTAATGTTTTTTTCTAAGGCATGTTTATAAAAATTACTTAAATGTCCTAATTGAACTATGGCCTAATCCTGGTTTAGTCTAAACCCTGTCTGTGAAACCGGGCCACTATTTTGTAAGATAGGCTAAGAATCCCAAATCAAGTTAAGATTTGCTTCTGTAATACGAATTTGCGAAAAATCCTAATTTAACATATCATATCTTAAATTAAGACCTAAGATAAGAAACTTTCTGTAATACGCCCCCTGATCTCCTTTTCCAGTGTGTATTTGGCCTGTTTATACAAGACTTTATCCCCCTTCCTGTAAGCATCTTCTTTGGCCTGACGGAGCTGTCTGAGTTTTGCAGTGAACCATGGTTTGTCATTGTTGTAGGTTAAATGAGTCCTGGTAGGAATGCACATATCCTCACAGAAACTGATATATGAAGTAACAGTCTCTGTAAGCTCGTCCAGATGGTTTGCAGCAGCCTCAAAAACATTCCAGTCAGTAAGGTCGAGACAGGATTGTAAAACCCGCTCTGTCTCGTTGGTCCATCTCTTTACAGTCTTTACAACAGGTTTAGCAGATTTCAGTTTCTACCTGTAGTTTGGTATAAGATGAATATATAGTTTATGTTTGGAAAATGGCAGTTTTTTTTTAATATCTCACTTAGCATCAGTCAATCAAATATTATATGATATTATGATAATTTAGCATTAAATGACAGAACTTTAGTAATTAGAATAACCATGCATGAATGCATGTGTCATGTTGACTGAACTTAGGTCTGGTGGTGGTGCTTAAGATATTGTTTGTCATTTAGTGTTTCTATAAAAAAAGGGGGGGGGGGGATAATACTGATAAGATAAAACTACTACGAATTCTACTACTAATAAGAACAATATAAAACGCACTAAGGATTATTGAGCTGCTGGGTTCATGAATATTAATCAGGTTGTCTGCGTTCGCTCTGATTCGCTGAAATCAAAACAGGAGGATAATAGGTAAGCGCCAGCCAATGAGATTGCCGTTTGCGCATTAGTCCCGCCCACTACCGAAAAATCCGGCAGTTCTTTAAAGCTGAAGAATTCCAAAGGAACTCCGTTATTTTGACAGGAAAATACAACAAAGGATATAATTTACATGTAGCACGTCAATTCTGAATTATATGTAAAACCGCAAATTGCAGACTTGGCAACATAGCGTGCCAACTTGATGCTTCCTCTGAAGACTGCTTAGATGTGTTCGACTTGAAGCAGCGCAGTTAGACCGATTGCTGTGTGTCATCAAATACTGCGAGAGCTATAAGAGAGCAGGCGTCTCCTTAACCTTTCTCTCGCCGTACATTGATGTCATACACCGATCGATCTTCAAGTCGAACACACCTCTTTACTCTCGCGTGTCACGTGACAGAGTGTAAGCGTTTTTTCATATCACGATATTATCGCAAATGCAATTAATCGCTCAGCCCTAATCTGTACACCACCTCTCATCGATGTAAAAGCACGTCCCGCCAGCACGCGATTTCCCCGCTGTCTGGAATGGCGCCGTTTAGCCAGGTTTCCGTGAAACACAGAGCAGCAGAGTTTGAAAAATCCTTGTTTAACCGGCAAAGCAGAAGGAGTTTGTCTGTTTTGTTGATGGATGCTAGGCAGTGCTGTCCAGAATCCACGCTGTCTGAGCTTCACGAGCGTGCCAGCTCGCTTCCCCCGTCTGCGCGTCCTGAAGCGTCTAAACAGCACCGCTGCTCCGCCGACTACAATGTCCAGCAAAACATCCGAATAGATGAAAACCGGGTGAAAAATTGGGTGGTGTGTACTTCCGAATGTCCAGCAATTCGTCTCTGGTGAAACTGATTGCAGGGATATGGCTAAAGACAGGACAAACTAACAACAACAAAAACAACTGCGGACGACGCCACGAAGGCTGCCATCAGTGGCGCCATCTTCACACGTCTTCTACCATAGTTTAAACATAGTTTGATCTGATTTCAATTGTTTATAACAGAAATTTGTACACTCATGGATGACAGTACTTTTGCTAGTAGAAAGAGCTCATTAAGAGCTTTCATTTGATATACATCTCCATTTCACCAAAAATGTCACTTTTACGCCCTTCTCACCCCTCGAAATCCAACTTTACCAGTGTACTGCGACATACTATAGTACAATATATTTGTAGTAAAACTATGGTATCAGAACCATGTTTTTTTTAAAGGCAGCGGCTATTTGTGCAAATAGCATATTTTCTTAGCGATAGATGCCATTTACACTTAAAATTGCAAGATTTTCTGCCATTTATACTACTTATTGCAAATAGTGGCAATTATCTGCACCTCAGTATCGTAGTACATTATAAAACAGTATGCAGTAATAACATATTGAGTGTAAATTCTAAATTTAATTCAAATTATTAAATGGTTATGCCACCTTATTGGGACAATAAAGCCCTCCTTACACCTACCCTAACCCTAACCAATACTTTATTTTCAACTTTTTGAATATTGCCTTCATTTTTTTATTGAAAATGAATGCCTTTCCGATGCGATATGAGTAGGGTTGGGCATCGAGAACCGGTTCCAACTTGGAACCGTTAAAAAAATAACGATGCCATTGGAATTGTTTCTAAAATTTGTTTTCGATTCCGATCATCGGTTCCAAACGCGCAAGTTTTGGTTTCCATTGTGGCCACCGTATTTCCGGAAGTGCTTGCCGCGCGCTTGTTCAGTTGCAGCTATGGAGCACGGTAAGCGGCGCTCAAAAGTGTGGCTTTATTTCACACTAAAAAAGCCTGGGTCGGCACAGTGCAACACATGTGACAAAATGATATCTTGCACGGGAGGATGCACTACGAATATGACGAAACACCTACATGATGTACAAATTAAGGAGTGTAGCGTGTTTGACGTGCTGCGCAGGTCCACTGTCTCGTCCTCCTTGGGCAACCCTGCGCTAACCAACGTTAGTAACGTTACCTCGTCACAACAATCAGATAAGTGACAACAATAAAGCGCTTGACCAAATTTGGTGAACAACAACGTTACTGAAATATTTTTTTTTCCCTCGTAGATGAATGTAGCGTTATGCAAATTGCCCACGCTAGTAGCAGTCCTAATATTACTGCTGCTAATGCTAAACCGGTGGAGACTCGTTGTGAAACTCCATTGGCAGCAAAGCAGGGGAAAATGCCAGCGGAGAAAGTGGAAGAGTGCCACAGAAAAGTTACCGCATATGTGGTAATTTTCTCCTACATGGGCTGCAGCTCCTAAAACTAAAACTCATATTGAATCAAAATAAAATTATCCTCTGTGAAATCAAATGAGCCTGTGACATGTTTTGACTCCAGCCCACAAAGAATCGGAATTGAGAATCGAAAAGAACCGAAATCGAAAGGAAGAATCGGAATCGGAATCAGAATCGTTCAAATCAAAACGATGCCCAACCCTAGATATGAGATTTGAAAAGGAAGAAAAAAAGTTTGGCTAAAGACGGGTTCGAACTCGGGTCGATCGCGTCATAAAGCACACGCCTCACCATCTACATCACTGCAAATAATGTTGAACAAGCGTCTTTTTTCAGTCATATCCCAACTCTAAACTGCTAAATACGACTAATGATGCATGACTAAGATATTGTAGGGCAGGCTAAACATTAACAACACGATTTTCTATCAGGCTGCTTTGAAACTATGGGTAGATTATTGCACAATAAAACTGACTTGACTTGAAGTTAATGTTTTATTATTGAATTATTCAGACCGATCGGTGATCCCGTTTAACCCATTCACTGAAACAACAACTTATAGCTGTATCTACATTCACTTTTCTAGCCAGGGAAAACTCTGTTAAATCTTCCCGTTAGTTAGTATTTTGTGAACATGCTAACCCTAAAATTTACATATACAACTAAACTTATTAAAGAATCGCCTTACCAACGTGAGTGCCACCTCCAGCATGGGGGCTAACGCCAGAGCCCCATGGAACAGAGGTACACAATCCACGCACAACACGGAGTTTCTTGGGCTGTCCTTCTTTTTGTGTTTTTCAGCCACCAGCAGCCCGTTAACGGCGCGATGAGGGTATTTAGCAGCGTGTAGCAGCATCTTACAGTAGGCTTGAGTGGTCAGTTTTAAGGACATGTTTACAGATCTTACTGTGATAAAAAATAAAAAATATATATATATTCCTCAACGTACTTGAGAATGAATCAAAAGTGTAAACACTAAACTAGACCCTCGAACACGTTTTTCGTTCATTTTCTACACGTAAACCATCACCTTAATTCTGGATCTGATGCACAACTGACCCTGAACCGGCTGGTGTTTCTTCTTCTTCTTGCTTCTTCTTCTTCTTGTAGTTTCCGGCAGGCTAGACGCAGCTATGGCGTATTGCTGCCCTCCTCTGTTCTCTAATCGCTATTTACAACTTATTTAATACTGCTTGTCTATATTTTTTTATATACTCCAATATTTCGCAGATACTCCATCAGCTTTTTCAATTTGTTCCACCTATCCAAATTCAATAAAGAACATAAATTAAAAACAGTTTCTCCAGTAGCTCCCAGTTCCCTGAACAATTTCTTCCTTTGAGGAGAGTACCTCCTGCACTGCACTAATACATGCATCACCGTTTCCTTATCTCCACATTCACACTGTCCATCAGGATGTTTACCAATCAGAGCCAGCCCACTCCTCAGCCCACAATGTCCAAACCTCAATCTAGATAAGACTACTGCATCTCTTCTCTGGCATCTATAATTACATCTGTCTTTCTCTACCATTCTTTGTACTGAATAATAAGTTCTCCCTTTCCTTTCACAATCCCATGACCTTTGCCACATTTCTTTTACTGACCTATTTATTATTTCTGTGTAATCTGGTGATCCATATTGCAAATTTAGTTGAACCCTTTCCTCCAGCACTGCTTTCTTTGCCACCTCATCTGCTTCCTCATTACCCTCCACACCCATGTGCGCCGGAACCCACAAAAACCCCACCTCATACCCTGCTTTGTAAACTCTATACAACACCTGCAAAATTTCCACAAGTAAGTCCGGTCTTGACTTAGATTTCATATCTTTAATTGTACTTAGAGTTGCGGCTGAATCACTACATATGACTGAATATTCCCGTTTGTTATCTTCTACCCACTTTACTGCCCATAGAATTGCTACCAACTCTGCAGTAAATACTGACAAATGATCAGGAATCCTACATCCTTTTTTATATCCTATTTCAGGTATACTTATACCAAAAGCCACTTTACCACTCTCAGGATCCTTCGACCCATCAGTATAAATTTGTAGATGGCCTCCCCACATTTGACTCTGCCGAGCTTTTATCTCCTACGCTACAACCTCTGACATCTTTTTTTTACTTGTTTTCAAAAAATATAAATCAACATTGGGATCTGGAATCAACCACAGAGGTACATCTGACCGACATATTGGTGGACATACATTCAAATTCATAATACCAATTTCACCTGCCATGGATTTGAGTGTTTCTGTAAAGTTTGTTTTAACCAATCCTGCTGTTCCCATAAACTCCCAATGCTGACTCAACAAGTTTTTTGTTGGTAATTTTCCAGTCTGTCCTTTTAGTTTCATTAAATACTTTAAACCAAGTTTATGTCTTCTTATTTCTAATGGCATCTCCCCTGTTTCTATTAATAGCGCAGGAATTGGAGTTGTATAAAATGCCCCACTACACACTCTAAGAGCTTTTGCTTGGACTATATCAAGCTGTCTAATTACTGAAGGGGCTGCTGCCCCATATACCATACAGCCATAATCAATAATTGATCTAATCATTGCTCTATATATCATCATCATAGTTTCACTATCAGCCCCCCAATCAGACCCAGCCACACACCTTAGGACATTAATTATTTTCCCACATTTAAGCTCAATATGCTTTTTCCATGTCATTCTTTCATCTAACCACATTCCTAAAAATTTAAAATGTTTAACTTTTCCAATAGTCGTATTATATATTTGTAACAGCTGTGTTGGCATTTTCTTCTTACATCCAAATACCATGTATTTTGTTTTTTCTGTTGATATTTTAAAACCCCAATCATCAGCCCATTCAGCTACCCTCTTTAAAGCAGTTTGAATTTTGCCAAAAATATAAGAAAGGTTCCTCCCTCGCTTCCAGAGGGCCCCATCATCTGCAAATAATGAAAACCGAAATTCTTTTCCCACTCTACTAAACATACCATTAACTAGTATATTAAAAAGAACTGGGCTTATAACGCTTCCTTGAGGTGTTCCATTCTCTATCTCAAGTTCCTCTGATAATTCACTTCCCACCCTTACCTGAATTGTCCTATTACTTAAAAAATTCTTAATCCAGTTAAACATTCTTCCTCTGATTCCCGCATCATAAAGTGCAATGAGCAACCCCTCCCTCCAAAGCATATCGTACGCTTTTTCAATGTCCAAAAACACTGCGACAACAGCTTCCTTATTAGCGATGGCTTTTTTGATGTCAATATCTATGTCTAAAACAGCATCCATTGTTGACCGCCCCTGCCTGAATCCACTCTGATATTCCACAAAATATCCGCTTTTCTCCAGTTTATCCACAAGTCTATCTGTTACCATGCGCTCCATAATTTTACATAAGACAGAAGTTAAAGCAATTGGTCTATAGGAACTAGGATTATCTGTTTTTTTTCCTGGTTTCACAATTGGAATGATTACAGCATGTTTCCACTCTTTAGGAAGACTTCCACTCTCCCATACATTATTAATTAGGGCAAGAACTTTTTCTCCAAACATTTCTCCAGAATTTTTAAACAATTGATATCCCAATCCATCCCTACCAGGTGCGGTATCTTTCCCCTGAATAATAGCTTTTTGTAGTTCTTTTATTGAGAAAAATACATTAATATAATCAGAATTATCACCATCAATTAGTAATTTAGCCAAATTACCTCTTGATACTTGACTTCTCCTATTTAAGTCATCTACATTTTTGGAGCTATGTACTTTTTGGAATTGCTTGACTAACATACTTGCTTTCTCTTTACTATTTACAGCTTCTTCCCCATCACAATGGAGGACAGGGATTTCTGTCTGCCGATAGATACCCGTCATTCTATGAACTAGGTTCCAAATCTTTTTTAATGGCGTATCCGGTCCTAATTTATTACAAAAAGTCTTCCAACTATGCTTCTTTGCCTCCTTAATTACGCGTCTAGCCTTAGCTCTAAGCCTTTTATATTCAATTGCATAATTCTCTAATAAATGCTTCTTTAATTTTTTATATGCCCTATTCCCTTCTTCTTGCTTTACGGCGGATCGCAGACTTAAGTGCATTACCGCCACCTATCTCTCAAATGGACCATTGACACTGTATCTACAAGCTCCTGATTAACCTCCCAACCCACATTCAAACACCCTTGATTCTTTTTTTCTTTTTCTTTTTTTTGCAGATTTTAGAACAAAGAACATAGAACATACAAGGGCAATAACATTTAAATTAAATCAAATCAAATACTAGAAAGAAAATTAAATAGGAAAAGCAATAAGAAAATCACGTCAGTAAACAAGCACAAATAATTACAAATTATAAAAAAAAAAAAAAAAGATTTAAGGCTTCAAAGTAATTTACGGTTTTTTTTTGCTTTGTTATTTCTTGTTTCTTTTAATGTATACAGGTAGTGACTTATTTCTGTTTTAAAATGAGTAAAATATATGTTTTTCAAAATCAAAATCAAATCAAATCAAATTACTTTTATTGTCACATCACCACAGCACATGTGCCTTCGTGAGTGAAATTCTTGAGAGCGTGCTCCAGACAGTGCAGAAACAATTTACATATAGACATTACCATACATACGTACAGACTTATACAGATGACAATGTGTAATATACACATACATATACTCAGTACACACAGTGTACTATTAGACAGACATACAGTTACCGATACACATTATACACAGTATGTAGTACACATTCTACGTTATATACACAAGTAATATGCAAAGATGCAGCAGATTATATATAAACCGGATGTGCAAATGTCATGGATGTGCATTGGATGGTATCCAGTGCTGGCAAAAAGATTGTTGTATTTGTGCAGTAGTGTACTGGTAGTCCAGTTTGAACTGTATGGAATTAAAGTGCAGTGCGTGGTATATTGTAAAGTGGGAGTGTGCTGTAGGGTGTATTAGTTTTGACTGTTCATTAGCCTGATAGCCTGAGGAAAAAAGCTATCCCTCAGTCGGCTAGTGCGGGATCGGATGCTGCGGAGACGTCTTCCTGAGGGCAGCAGAGAAAGCAGTCTGTGGGACGGGTGGCTGGAGTCATTGATGATCCTCCGGGCTTTCTTTATACACCGCCTGGTGTAGATGTCCTGGAGGGAGGGAAGCTCACCTCCAACAATGTGACGGGCAGTTCGCACGACCCTTTGCAGAGCTTTGCGGTTGCCAGCAGTGCTGTTTCCAAACCAGGCGGTGATGCAGCCTGTCAGGATGCTCTCCACAGTGCAGGTGTAGAATGATCTGAGGATGCTGGGGCTCATTCCAAACTTCCTCAGCCGTCTCAGGAAGAAGAGCCGTTGATGTGTCTTCTTCAGCACTGCATCTGTGTGAGCGGACCATGTGAGATTCTCAGTGATGTGAACGCCGAGGAATTTAAAGCTGTTTACCCGCTCCACAGGTGTCATGTCGATGGTGATGGGTGTGTGTTCTCTGCTCTGTCTCCTGAAATCCACCACCAGCTCCTTGGTCTTGTCGATGTTGAGTGAGAGGTGGTTCTCTTGACACCATTTAGTCAGGGTTCTCACCTCCTCTCTGTAGGCCGTCTCATCGTTGTCAGTGATCAGGCCTATCACCGTTGTGTCGTCAGCAAATTTGACGATGACGTTGGAGCTGTGTGTTGCTGTACAGTCATGTGTGTACAGGGAGTACAGGAGTGGGCTGAGGACGCAGCCCTGAGGAGCACCAGTGTTGAGGGTCAGCGGGGATGAAGTGTTGTTGCCCAATTAAATAGGAAAAGCAATAAAACATAATTTTCTTTCAGTTGCAATTCCATATTAGTACTTTGTTTAACAAAAAACCCTAATCACACCAAAATATTTTTGTATAAATAATAAAATAAATGGACAATACTCTCATTTTCCTGTTTACAGAAAATACACGTCAAGTCAATGTCTTTACAAAACTTGTTTTAACAGAATAAATACGATGAACAATCTTGTATGATACTTCTCTAATTTTATTTGTGATACAAAAACGTCTGGAGATCTTAAACGGTTTGACATCTTGAAATTGTGATCTTCAAAAACCAATGGCTAAAGGAACACTGGAAATTTGGCAAAGCATTCTAAGATATATATATATATATATATATATATATATATATATATTATTTTTTTTGTCTATATAATTTCCTAATAATTTCCTAAATTCTGAAGGAATTGCATTAATCATAAACTCCTTAACAAGTATATAAAATTATTTTTTTTCTTCTAAAAATTCTGTATAGGTAAGGACATGACCATTACTACTATTCAAAAGTTGTAAAACCAACAAAATATTTTTTCTAAACCAATTAACTAAAAAAAGAGATTTATTTTGCTGTGTAATGTATTTATTATTCCAAATTAAGCATTTGTGTGGGGAAAAATTGTGTTTGTATATAATCATCCATGATAACAATGCCTGTTTGTGAAAATGGGAACGTTTTATGGGAAGCTTGCTAACTGTCACAGTTTGGTTTCTGTTTAGTTTCCCTTTTGCCCTTATTTGGTTTTTCCTGTTCTAGTTTCCTGTTATTAGTTAATCATCGTTCATTTTCATCACCTGTGTGTAATTAATTATCTTGTTTCCTTGTTTGGTTGGTCCATTTATAAGTCCTCAGTTCTCCCTCAGTCTTTGTCGTGGATTAATGTTTACAGTGTGTTGATGTGTATTAAAAGCTCCTGTGACGGGTATTAATAAGAGTGTGAATTCATAATCTGAATTAATGTATTTCACTAATGATCCCTCCCTTTTGATTTTCATGCATTTATTTTGTATTAATTTGTTTACGAAAACTTTATAATTTAGTTTTGTACTTTATTTGTATTATTTGGGAAAGGAGTTTTATATTCATTTGACGTGGTGACGTCATTTCCAGTTGGCCCGCGCTGCGTCCTCAGACCGCGTTGAGCGCGCTGAAGAGAGGTAAGCAGTTAGCGGTGCTCCTTCAAAATAACTTATCAGAAGTTTTATTAAGTACTTGATATGCAAAGATATTGTTGTTAAGAGCGTTACAAATGTACTAAGAAGCATTTTATGTGCGGATGGATGAGATTAATAGTGTTTTTACTGAGTACAGCGGTGTGAGTGTATGTATGTGCGTTAGTAGAGCATGGTGATTTTGGTTGGTCAATTGACTGGTGTTTGGTTTGTCCAGGTGGAAAGATCACCGAAAGTTTCTCAATCTCATTGTTGTACTCTCTCTCTCTGCTCCATCCAGGTATAGTTCTCTGTGTATTTGTTTTTCTTATTCATGTGTATCGATTTGTTCTCATTCAATTTCATGTTTGATCTATAGTTAGTTATGGAAAATTAAATCACATGACGGAGTAAATAATTGTTACACTTTGTTTTGCATTGTCGTTTGTGACATGTTTATATTGTTTTATTTTGATATGTTGTCATCGTGATGTTTGCTCAGACCGCGTTGAGCGCACTGAAGAGAGGTGGAAAGATCACCGAAAGTTTCTCAATCTCATTGTTGTACTCTCTCTCTCTGCTCCATCCAGAATCGGCATTTCCATGCCAATAAACTTTCCGCAGCAACAGTTCCAGTGGTCTGCCTCATCATTGTACACAACGCAGTTCGTAACAGTGACGGTTTAGACCGGTTACAGTGGTGCCGTGACCCGGATGAAGGTCAGCTCACCTCGGATCTTCATCCAAGGATCAATGCCGTTTGGTCACCGGTGGATGTTGCACTTCAGTCAAGGTTTTGATGAACAGTAACACAAAGTAGTGCTCTAACAAAGAACTGGACACTTCATTACACAATTAGCACTACTACTATTCATCTTCTTCTAGTTCTTTAATGATTTTGCTGTGCTAGTGGTTAAAGGGTTTTTGTCATCTGAAAGCTTTACTCAGTGTTTGATAACTTGTTTGTTAAAGAGGAAAGATGGCATATAGTTTCAATGCAGAGAATTTTAATGTTGAAGGGGACATGTCAGATTCAAGTTTTGGAAGAGGGAGACTTCTCAGTGATCGCTTATTTACACCTTTCGTAGGGAGGGGTAATATAGAACGAACGCCTGAATTCTGTTCGACTCGAGTAACTGAACAAACACCTAGCCAGTTAAGGAGTAATCCATTATCTGTCAGCCCAGACTTAAATGATGCAGCATGGTATAACCTCATAACACATATTGCTCAGGAAGTAGGACAGACTATAATTTCTGCTCAAAGTGGGGAAAGGTGTGGGGAAAGAGAAACCAGTAATGCACAGGCTCGAAGTTTAAGTGCAGGTCAGTCATTCTCAGAGGCACCCTCTCTTAATTTGACAGGAGTTAAACTAGTCATACAGTCTGAAGTAAGAGAGACCCCAGTTTTCCGAGGAGATGGAACTGATAAGTTCAGTGTGCATGAATGGGAGGATCTTGTGGACACTTACTTGCGGAAAAGAGGCATACCGGTGTCAGAGCATCATCATGAAATCCTTTCAAGGCTGCTGGGTAAGGCCAAAGACATTGTCAGAATAACCCTCCGCAGTAACTCTTCCCTAAGACCCTCTGAGAACCCCAAAGTGATATTTGATATCCTGAAACAGCATTTCAGCGAGGTCAGATTTTCCTCTATGCCTTTAGCTGATTTCTACGGCACAGTACCTGTTGTGGGAGAAAATCCAGTCGAGTACTGGGTCCGTTTAAATAAGGCTGTGGATGTTGCAGAGGAGGCTTTGAATAGGCTTGGGCGGCAGATGGAAAACCCATGCCAGGAGGCAGCAATGATGTTTGTGAAATACTGCCCGGACCCAACTTTGTCAGCCATTTTCCGCTTGAAAGCACCAGATAGGTGGACACCAAGTGAAGTACAAGAACATCTTGACAGATATCAGACTGAGCAAAAGGAACAGTTGGCGGTCAAACCTAAGCGTAATGTTGCTGTGAGGAATGCTACAGCTCATACCCAGTCACCTATAGAGAATGAGATTGCAGCTAGTGCTTCCCCTGTTGCACCGTCTGATAATGTTAATGCTAGTACTCCATCTCCTCCACAGAATGATGATAATTGCATGAAAACGCTTATCAGTCTACTTGACCGTGCTCTTTCCCAGAATAGTCAAACGGAGATGTGTCCTCGACCAAGCCAACCACCTATGAGAGCATGTAAGGTATGCCGTTCTCATGAGCATTCAACTTTAACACACTGTCGACGACAACGACTCTGCCTTGCCTGTTTCCAACCTGGCCATATAAAAAGGAATTGTGCAGATAGTCAACCCAGAACTGACAACCAGTTTACACAGCCGCCTCAGGGTTCACCGACTTTAAAATAGTCGGCCCACACTTGGAGAGGGGACGTGTGGGTGGAGTGGAACAAACCCTCGAAAATGCGGATATTAAGCAAGTTTATGAAAGTGCATGTGCGCAAGCCCCAGCTGAAGTTAAAGTAATCGCACAGAATACACAAACTCTTGAAGTGTTTGAGTTGTTTTATGCACCTGTATATGTGAATGACAGATTCCAGATGATGGGAATGTTGGACTCTGGATCTATGGCATGTACTTTCAGTGAAGCAGTAGAAAGTAGAATGCTCAGTGAAGATGTGTTGCCAAAGCCCAGACCATTGACACAAGAAATTATGTTAATAGGATGTGGAGGTAAAATAACCAAGCCAAAATGCATGTATGAAATTGAGCTGAAAGTGTATGGTGAGAGATGTTTCGTGCCTGTTCTAGTTGTACCAGGACAAAGGGATGATTTAATCATCGGTACCAATGTGATTAAGTTCCTCATGCACCGCATGAAGATCAGTGAAGATTACTGGAGGATTCTGTCTAACAGTGTTTCAGAGCCACCTTCATCATGTGAACAATTCTTGGATGTTATGGCAAATACTTCCCGCTGGAGAGGTGGAGAACTACCGCACAAGGTTGGGACAGTTAAGCTTCAGCAGTCAGTTACTCTAATGGCTAAACAAGAACACCTTGTCTGGGGAAGGCTACCAAGTGATGCTGCCATGTCACCAGGGAGCACTGTAATCGTGGAGGCCACTTCTTCCAGAACCATTCCAAAGGACATCATCATAGGCCGTGTTGTTACGCCTCTGTGGGGAGATCGTTGGGTCCCGTTAAAAGTTACCAACCTTTCGGAGAAGCCGGTCACCCTCAAAAGGAACCGTAAGTTGGCTGATGTGTTCCCGTGCCTTGCTGTGGAAGATTTTGAGTTGTTGCAGGGTTTCAGTCATGCTCAGGTGCCCACTTCCAAGAAAATTTCCCGACCCGGTGTCACAGGTGATCTTAAACAGAGACTTGGGGCTGCAAGCCTCCGCGACATTGACATTGATTCATGTTCTGCCAGTGACACAGCAAAGGAAAGGCTCGTCCATTTGCTTGAGAGTTACAATGATGTATTCTCCAAACATGCTCTGGATTGCGGGGAGGTCAGCGGTTTTGTTCACCGCATCCGCTTAACTGATGAGCGTCCATTCCGACTTCCGTATCGTCGGGTACCGCCCGCTCACTATCAAAAATTACGCCAAGTTCTCTCAGAAATGGAAGAGCAAGGAATAATCCGTAAATCAGTAAGCGAGTATGCTTCCCCTTTGGTTTTAGTATGGAAGAAAGACGGCAGCTTAAGGATCTGTACGGACTTCAGGTGGCTGAACGCCAGGACCATTAAGGATGCGCACCCGCTCCCACACCAATCAGACTGTCTCGTCGCCTTGGGTGGAAATACCCTCTTCAGTACTATGGATTTAACATCAGGCTTTTATAACATTCCCATGGCTGAAGAAGATAAAAAGTACACTGCGTTTGCAACTCCAGTAGGTCTCCATGAGTACAATAGGATGCCTCAGGGGTTGTGTAATAGCCCAGCATCTTTTATGCGTATGATGCTAAGTATCTTCGGGGACCTGAATTTTAGCAGTCTGCTGTGTTACTTAGACGACCTACTGGTGTTTGCGCCTGACGAGACCGCAGCTCTGGAGCGGTTGGAGATAGTGTTCCAACGATTGAGGAGCCACAATCTCAAATTGAGTCCGAAAAAGTGCCATCTGATGCAAGCGTCCGTTAAGTTTTTAGGCCACATCATCGATGGGAATGGTGTTTCCGTTGATCCTTCAAAGGTCGAAGCCATAGCCAAACTGTCAAAAGCTGACCTCATGGAAGAAGATGGGTGCACTCCGTCTGTACGGAGAATCAAATCTGTTTTGGGGATGATCCTCTACTACCAGCACTTTATCCCTAATTGCTCTTCTGTAGCCAAACCACTATTCTCCCTAACAGCTGGGCAGAAAAGGAGGACAAAAATAAAAACTGAGGCTAAGGTAGGCACTTATCGGAAGCTGAAGCCGGCTGATTGGACCCCAGAGTGTGACGATGCCCTTTCTAAGTTGAAAGAGAGCTTGCTGCAGAGTGTGGTCCTAGCGCATCCCGATTTCTCTCTTCCACTAATTCTGTCAATCGATGCTTCTCTGGAAGGTCTTGGTGCTGTGCTGTCGCAGATACCAGCAGGCGAAGAAAAAGCACGCCCCATTGCATTCGCAAGCAAGTCTTTAAGTAACTCTCAGAGAAGATACCTGGTACACAAGCTCGAGTTTTTAGCCTTAAAGTGGAGTGTGTGTGAAAAATTCAGTCATTGGCTAAAGGGCCACACGTTCACCGTATGGACAGACAATAACCCACTCACTTATATACTAACGAAGGCTAAACTCGATGCTTGTGAACAGCGTTGGGTATCTAAGCTTGCCGCTTATACTTTTGACCTCAAGCATATCGCTGGAAGTAAGAACACTGTAGCTGACGCTTTGAGCCGTGATCCTTTCGCAAGAACAGTTGGTCACAGGCTTATCACGGAGCGATATGGAAGTCTACTTACTGAGGCTGAAAGTATCGACAAAGATGGAGTTCAGGACACCTTCCATTTACAAGTGAACAGCCTTCATATATCAACTCAGTCAAGCCCAGTGTCCTGTGATCACACGACAGTTAGAACCCTGTTGAACCTTTCCGATCAGTGGGAGACTGTAACTGAATTAAGGGCCATGCAGACAATCCAGTCCATTCAGGATGCAGCAACATCTGGATTTGATGCAGTTTCAGCAATCCCTCTTGGAGAGATCCGAAGGGGCCAAGAAACAGATCCGACAATCTCTAAGATAATACCCTATCTGGAGAAGAAGAAAAGACCTTCAAGACGAGAGACGGCTGGAATGGATGTCGGGGCTCTAGTTCTTCTTAAGCAATGGGATCGAATGAAGGTTCAAGATGGAGTAGTCTATCGTGTTTCCAAAGATCCGTTGAGTACTCACAAGAGGTTCCAACTTGTACTTCCTGCTAGTCTTAGGGCTAAAGCCTTAACCGGCGTGCACAATCTCGCCGGACATCAGGGAAGGTCGAGAACTCTCCAACTAGCTCGACAACGCTTTTTCTGGCCTAGAATGGAGCGTGACATAAGAGAATACGTGAAGTGTTGTCAAAGATGTATATTGGCTAAAACACCAGAGCCATCTGCTCGTGCGCCACTCGTGAACATCAGGACTTCAGCCCCTATGGAGCTAGTGTGTTTGGATTTTTGGAGTGCTGAGGACAGCAAGCAGCGTTCTGTGGATGTATTAGTTGTGACGGATCACTTTACAAAGTTGGCCCATGCTTTCCCGTGCGTAAATCAGAAAGCAAAACAAATTGCGAAGAAGCTGTGGGATCATGTCTTCTGTATTTATGGTTTCCCAACACGCATTCATACGGATCAAGGGACCAACTTTGAAAGTACCCTTGTCGCAGAGCTGCTTAAGCTAGCAGGTATTGAGAAGTCGCACACTACAGCGTACCACCCCATGGGGAATGGCGGAACAGAGCGGTTCAATCGGACCTTGGGTAGTATGCTTCGTTCTTTGCCTCTCAAGGAAAAACACAAGTGGCCCGAGCAGATACAGACTTTGACGTTCGCATATAACGCCACCGTACACGAGACTACTGGTTATGCCCCATTCCAGTTAATGTTTGGTCGCATCCCCAAGCTGCCAGTCGATGTCATTTTTGGGCAGGTGTCGCATGACCCTGTGATTGTTGACTATGGCAGTTATGCGAAAACACTTATGTCTTACCTTCATGAAGCTGCGAGCATTGCTCAGAAACATACTGAGAAGGAGCAGAAAAAGCAGGCTAAGAATTATAATCGGAAGGTCAAGAACACATGTTTGAACATTGGAGACAGGGTACTTCTTGCAAATAAGAGTGGACGAGGAAAGAGAAAACTCGCCGATAAGTGGGATCCGACCATCTATACTGTAAAAGATCGGAACCTTCAAACAAACATATACAAGCTGGCTGAGGAAGGTGGAAAATCTAAAGTAGTGCATCGAAACTTGATTCTGGACATCAGCTTCCTACCAATTGAACCGCCTCAAGATGATGAGGATATCCAGCCTAGTCATGCGAATGTGGAAGCGGAGTCTCCTATGTCTGAGATGTCTGATTTATCCGAAGAAGGGGGTTCTGATGATGGAATGGAGGCATGGATGCTTGATGGACGGGATGAAGGTGAAGGTCAAGAGCCTGTGGGAGGTGAAGATTTGGAATCTGATTACTTGACCCAAAGTCGAAGAAGTGTCTGTGAACAAGAACCCAACGAAAATGAGGTCATTGAGGATTATCCTGATGAAGTATCTGATATAGAGACTGAATCTCCTGCTAATAACTCTAACCCGCAAACACAGACTGTGAATGACTCTCATGCTAACTCTATGCCTAACACACAAGCACAAATTCCCACTGATAAACAGGGTGTTAAGACCCGTGCGGGAAGGGTGGTCAAGAAAGTTAGCCGTTTGATTGAGTCCATGGCTCAGAGGCCATTTTATGTTCAGAGGGTGGGGTCATCCTTAGCAAAGGTTTTGCGGACGTCGGAGGATCCCTCCTCCTTCAACCGGGTAGGAAGGATCCTAAGGAGGATGCAGACCCTGAATTTGGACACAGCTTCCAAGGTAGACGCTAAATTCTGGGCTAACCAATGGGGTGATCGAATATTATTTAGTCATGGGACCAATAAGTCCGTTGGTGTTGCAATTTGTTTGAAAAGGTTTCCAGGTGACATAATTACACACAGGGCAGATGATCAAGGTCATTGGTTAATAGTGGTTTTAAAAGTTTATAGTTATTTTTTTATCTTAACAAATATGGACATAAAACTAAATCCCAAAATAAACAAATGCTTGAAGATGTTACAATCACACTATCAGAGCTCAAAACATTATACCAGATACAGAATTAATTTTAATGGGGGGTGACTGGAATATGACACCGGATGAATGGGAAGACAGATGGCCCTCTAAATTTGACAGCAACCACTTTAATCGCATAATTGGAGAAATTGTTACCAGAAATTATCTGGTAGATATATGGAGAAGGGTAAATCCAGGAGTAAGGCAATACTCCTGGCATAAACCTAATAACACCTGCAAATCTAGGATTGACTATTGGCTGGTTGTTGATGCACTTGCTGGGTTTGTCTCTGATATTTTGATTTCAAAAAGCCCCATTAACAGATCACTGTATAATAGAATTGAAGATAAATGCGGCTAATAGAAGAAGTAAAAATAAAGGTTATTGGAAATTTAATTAATTCTGTTAAAAAATAAGGAATATTGTACAAGAATAAAATAAATAATAGCTGAAATTTAAAATAATGAGACAACAGATGTGTTTTTTGCTCTGCATTTAACCCATCCAAGTGCGCACACACATAGCAGTGAGAAGTGAACACACACGGAGCAGTGGGTAGCCAATGCTGCAGAGCACAGGGGGCTTGCTAAAGGGTCTCACCTCAGTCGTGGTATTGAGGGTGGAGAGAGCACTGGACTTTCACTCCCCCCACCTACAATCCCTGCCAGACCTGAGACTCAAACCCACAACCTTCGAGTTACAAGTCTGACTCTCTAACCATTAGGCCACGACTGCCCCAATTAAACAGTGACAATTATTGATACGGCAAACTAAATTATATGATATGTATTGTAAAAGAGCCCAAGGTGCTTTTGTAAGATCACGGGCAAAGTGGATAGAGGAAGGGGAAAAGAATACCTCGTATTTCAGTAGTTTAGAGAAAAGGAGACAGGAGAATAAGGCCATTTCAAGTTTACTGATAAAAGGAGTAGAGTGTAAAGATGTTAAAACAATTGAAAAAGAGGTTTTTACTTTTTATACAAACCTCTACACATCTATGTACTCTCACTCCGATTCTTACAAATTTTTGAATAGAATTAAGGATCTCATACCCAAAATTGATGACACATTTAAAGAATTTTTTGAGTCTGGTTTAAGAATAGAAGAATTGGATGAGGTGAGCTTGAAACTGTTCCTGAATAAATCATTAGGCAAGGTTGCAATAGCATTATGGTAAAGAACAGTGGATCTGAAGACTTAAACATATCAGGGAAACGCATAATCATAACTCAGATGATGCAACTTTGTTCTTAAAAAATGAAAGCCAAATTGTTACAGCACTAGATTCAATTAATACATTTTCTAAAGCATCAGGTGTTATGCTAAATATTAACTTAATAGAAGGTTAATATGTATTGCTTTGCATGAACAACCAGCTTGCTCAATCAGTAACATGAGAGTTAAAACAAAAGTTACATTTTTGGGTATTACAGTCACACGAAATAAAGAAATAAGAGAGAAAGAAAATATTCTTAAAAATATTGATAAATGTAAAAAGATGCTGAACTTATGGTTACAAAGGGATATAACAATATTTGGCAGGGTTTTACTGTCCAAGATGGAGAGTATATCTAGAGTTATTTATTTCAGAGAATATGATTAATTAATTAATAACAAAACAAATAACAAATTAATAACAAAACAAATTTCAATTTAATTTGGAAGGAAAAATGCCATTACATTAGGAAAGATGACATGATTAAGAGAATTGAGGAAGAAAAACATTGCCTGTGAAACTATCAGATTTCCACCAGCAGGTTCTTAGATATTGGAATTTAATATTTAAACATAATTTCACTCCACATAATACACCTGTCACAAAACAGACCAGACACAAACAGGTAAGTGAGTAACAAGCAGGTTTATTGAACAAATTGAGAGATGATGGTTGAAGAGAGAAATGGCAGGTGAGTAGAAATACTGTAGACAATCCTTTGCACGTATTGCTAGAGTCTGAGAGTCTCTTTCTTTGCAGGAGAGCCGGAGCAGAGTGTCCGAGGACAAAATGGAGCAATGCAGGAGATTCTCAGGAGTAACATGGGAAACTGGAAGGTAGGTACACACAGGTTAGTAGCATAGGAGAGTCAGGTACTGTTCAGGGTAGTGAACAGTAGACCGGACGAGGAGCATGTGTGGAGTGAGCGTTGATAAAGGGGAGTGTTGAAGCCATTTCTATGGAAGTAATAATATTTTGAGTTTATTTAGTAAAATCTGAGAAAAAACCTGTGTTGCAAATGAAACATAGAAATTGGAATATAAGCAGTTAGCCAGTGATGTAGCATAACGTAATTTGATTGGCTGTTAGGTTTAGTATGAAAGAAATAGAACCCTGCAAAACAGTCAGAAGCCACTGGACTTTTGAGCAACACAGTCTTTTGACCTATGCAATACTACAGTTAATTTGTAAGAAAAGTAAATATCCTAAGTTTTTTTTATGTTTTAAGATTTATAATTAAACAGTCAAACGAAGAACTTTGGATTCAAGACTTTTATTCACTGACGTTTTGTGTTGAGTACAAAAGAACTCTGAAGTCCTAAGCTAGTGAGTCGGCGTATTGCGCTCACATCCAAGTCAAAAGACTGCTCGACATAGTCAAAATATCGAGTGAATTCGGAAGATTGTTCGACGAAGCCGAAAGACGAGCCGCGTGAGAAGATCGCTAAAGAAAAAAGACACTCGTGATGACGGCGAGCTAATCGAACGGGCGGATCTGAGGAAAACCTGCTTGCGGCTGCTAACAAATACAATAGACCAATACGGACGGAAACTACGTTGCAGCAAAAGAATACAGAAAGAAAGCCAGAGGTAGCCTAACTGGAGTGAGTCGTCGGCTAAATGAGACATTCCCTGGCACAGGTCTGATATTTTCTTCATGACTCTATTAAGCCATCGTCTAAAAGTGACAGTAAGTGTTCACTGGATATTGCATCCTCAAAGTCATAGAGCTTGACATAGATAAATCCTGCACATCAGTGACTCTTTTAAACGAGTGTTTATAAGAAGACTAGAAGCTGAGAATTGGAGAATTGTGACAGTTTTTGTGTGAAGATTTTAAAGTTACATGACATGGCAGATGAAAGCGCAGCTGCGTGTGTTGACCAAAAGAGGGCGCCAAAGCCCACAGAAAAGGCTGTAGAGGAGAAAATACGCAGGCTGAAAGGAGAACGCAAGGGAAAGTTGGCACAAATAACCAAACAGAAGAATGATTTAGCCAAATTGAAGGAAAATGAACACAACGTTAATTTCATTAAAGATGAAGAATTGCTACGGTTCGAAAGATGCTTAAAACAGTATGAACGGATTAATGAAGAGTTGTGTGAGTTAATAGACGAAGATGATAAGAAAGCGGATCAAGCTGCTTATGAGAACAGATTATCGGAATTTCAGCAGTTTATAGAAGACACAAACAAATGGATTGCAGATGTTCTAGAAGATGAGGAAGATGATATTAGGCCGCATGACAGTGTATCCAAAGCTAACTCTGTGGTAAGCCAGACTTCCAGTACTACTTCTACAATACTGCGAATTAAAGCTGAACGTGAAGCACTGTTAGCAAAAGCTGCAGCAATGAAAAAGAGAGAAGCAATAGAACAAGAAGAAACACGCTTGAGAATTAGAAAAGAGCAATTGGAGCTTGAAACTGAGCTTGCTGCTTCAGACGCCAAACTGAAGGTGTACGAAGAATTTGAAGATTTTCATGAATTTAAACGTGATGTATCAGAGCTACCTTCAGGACCCAGATTTGAACCCTTGATGTGTAGACAAGAAAAACACGGTGTAGACGATCATGTACGTCGTGGAGCTGGTAAGACATCCCTTAAATTCAATTCAAAGCCAGCCACTGAAGTTGGTGCTTCAGTTAGAAGAAAGTCATCGTCAAGGTTTGATGCTGTCAGCAGCACGCCACATCTTAATCATCATGATCACACTGATATTTCTACAGATAGCCTGCACGAAGTGTTACAGCGTCAAAACGAAGTCACTGAGATGCTCATTAAACAACAGAATTTGTCTCAACTCCCTCAAAGAGACATATTCACATTTACAGGAGATCCTCTGACTTATAGATCTTTTATAAGGGCATTCGAGCATGCTATTGACAGTAAAACAGACAGTCATCAGGACCGGCTGTACTATCTCGAACAGTTCACGAGTGGAGAGCCACTTGATCTCATTCGAAGCTGTGAGCACATGAAACCCGACAGAGCTTATAAAGAAGCCAGAGAACTGCTTGATCGTCACTATGGAGATGAAATGACCATCGCTACAGCTTATATCAAGAAGGCTATGGAATGGCCTCAGATAAGGCCGGAAGACAGAAAAGGATTGAACGCCTTTGCTTTGTTCTTGGTTGGATGTTGTAACACAATACATGATGTGGATTACATGGACGAAATGAACAATCCTACCAACATGAAGTCCATTTTATCCAAACTTCCATTCAAACTGAAAGAAAGATGGAGAAGTTATGCTTATGACATTCAAGAAAGAACAAGAAAAAGAGCCAGATTTCCTGATTTAGTGGAATATGTGTACAGACAAGCAAAGGTTGCCAATGACCCGCTGTTTGGAGATATCCTGGACTCATTAGGCATGCAGTGGTGCACAAGTTCTGACAGCTTCAGGTTCAAAATAAATCTGCCGAACAAACCATGCACAAGACGGGGCATTTTATCTGTAGTCAGTTCGGTGTATGACCCAATGGGTTTTTTGGCACCACTCCTACTACCCATCAAGCTCATTTTAAGAGATCTCTGTCAAGAGAAGAAAGGTTGGGACGAAGAGATCCATGAAAAGGAATATCGGACATGGATGAAATGGCTGACAGACTTAGACAAGCTTTCAGAACTCCGTCTGAACAGATGTTTCAAACCTCCTGCGTTTGGTCCCACAAATGCTGCTCAGATTCACAATTTCTCAGACGCTAGTCAAGATGGATATGGCGTTGTGTCGTATCTCTTGCTGACAAATGACCGGGGTGAGAAACATGTATCATTCTTGATGGGAAAGTCCAGAGTCGCTCCACTCAAACAGATCACAATCCCGAGAATGGAGTTGACAGCAGCAATGGTTGCAGTCAAGATCGATCAGATGTTGAAAGAAGAACTTGAAGTTCCCCTGATGGAGTCGGTCTTCTGGACGATAGTACAACAGTACTAAAGTACATTGTAAACGATGTCCTTCGTTTCAAGACATTTGTAGCCAACCGTATCTCTTTCATTAGAGAAGCGACTACATCTTCTCAGTGGAGGTATGTCAACACCTCACAAAATCCAGCAGATCAGGCTTCCAGAGGTTTGAAGATCCAGAGCTTCATGGAAAGTAAGAGCTGGTTTCAGGGACCTAGTTTCCTGCAAAAAGAAGTTGAATGGCCGAAACAACCTGAACAGTGGCCTTACCTGACTGAAGAAGATGTTGAGGTGAAGACATCCTCTGCAGTGTCATGCACAAACTCAAACGAGTGCACAGATCCACTGAATCAGTTCTTTGAGTATTACTCCAGTTGGCATAAGTTAAAAAAGGCGGCAGCCTGGTTTTTGCAATTGAGAAGGATGTTGAGGCACCTGAGCGAGAAGAGAAAGGAGTTTGAGGAGAACATACAGCAGAATGAGAATGATCCAGAGAAACGCAGATCTATTGTTGAACAGCAAATGGTGATGTACAAGAAAAACCTGGAAAAAAGAATACTTACCATGAAAGATCTATCCGAAGCTGAAATTGAACTGGTTAAATACAGTCAGAGACAAACTTACATGGAGGAGATACAAGCTTTGCAGTTGGCAGGCTCCCGTGTGAAAAAGAACAGTTCTATCTTCAAATTGGATCCATACTTGCAAGAGGATGTGTTGAGAGTAGGAGGACGTTTGAACAGATCGGCGATGCCTGAAGAGGCCAAGCATCCTGCCATTCTGCATAAACAGCACAGAATAGCTCACCTCATTCTTCACCACATTCATCAAGAGTGTGGACATGGAGGTAGGAACCACGTCTTAGCCATATTGCGACAGCGGTATTGGATACCAAGAGCCAATGCAGCAGCAAGAAAAGTGATTTCAGAGTGCAACCTCTGCAGAAGACTGCATGCCAAGGCAGGAGAACAGAAAATGGCAGATCTGCCTCAAGACCGTCTGCTCCCTGACAAGCCACCCTTCACCAATACGGGTGTAGACTATTTTGGACCTTTCGAGGTCAGAAGAGGACGTGCAAAGGTTAAGCGTTATGGAGTGCTCTTCACATGTTTAACTGTCAGGGCAGTGCATATAGAAGTAGCCCATTCTCTTGACACTGATTCATGTATCAATGCCATACGGCGCTTTCAAGCCAGAAGAGGTCAAGTGTCAATTATTCGTTCCGACAATGGCACCAACTTTGTCGGTGCTGAACGAGAGCTGCGTGAGGCATTGGCAAAGCTGGATCAGCCTCGCATCAATGAAGTCATGATGAGAAAGGGTGTGCAATGGATTTTTAACCCACCTGCTGCATCTCACCACGGCGGTATCTGGGAGCGGCAAATTCGTACAGTGAGAAAAGTGCTGAACTCTGTTGTGAAGCAACAGCTCTTAGGAGATGAAGGACTACACACTCTCTTATGCGAAGTTGAGAGCATCATCAATGGGAGACCTTTAACAACGAACACAGATCACCCCAATGACCTCGAGCCGCTGACGCCGAACCATCCGCTTCTGCAAGAACGACAAAAATGGCTCAGCTTAAAGAGAAGTTTCAAGGTTGGAGATGTTGTCCTCGTCGCAGATTCGTTCCTGCCAAGAAACTCCTGGATGTTAGGCAGAATTATGAGGGTGATGCCCGACTCCAAAGGCATTGTCAGAAGTGCCGAAGTTCGGACGAAGACCAGCATCATTCAAAGACCCATAACTAAACTTTGTTTGTTGCAGGGAGAAGACTGAAGATAGAAGAGAAAGACTTGAATAGAATAGAAACTATCAGTTGAATAGTCTGTGAGAAGTATTTAGTTGTTAATACTTACCAGTTAATGTTTACCTTTAAATACTTTCCTGTGAAGAGAAGAAGGTTCTTGCTAAAAGGAATTAAGAAAGTGTTAAATGTAAGAGTGTAAATGACTTCAGGTTAAATTTAAGTTGATAATTGATATGTTAAGGCCTAGTCAATTAGGGACCGGGATATGTTGAAGCCATTTCTATGGAAGTAATAATATTTTGAGTTTATTTAGTAAAATCTGAGAAAAAACCTGTGTTGCAAATGAAACATAGAAATTGGAATATAAGCAGTTAGCCAGTGATGTAGCATAACGTAATTTGATTGGCTGTTAGGTTTAGTATGAAAGAAATAGAACCCTGCAAAACAGTCAGAAGCCACTGGACTTTTGAGCAACACAGTCTTTTGACCTATGCAATACTACAGTTAATTTGTAAGAAAAGTAAATATCCTAAGTTTTTTTTATGTTTTAAGATTTATAATTAAACAGTCAAATGAAGAACTTTGGATTCAAGACTTTTATTCACTGACGTTTTGTGTTGAGTACAAAAGAACTCTGAAGTCCTAAGCTAGTGAGTCGGCGTATTGCGCTCACAGGGAGCTTGATGAGCTGCAGCAGGTGTGGGGGAATCAATAATCTGGTGATTGGGATTTTACATTTACGCATTTAGCAGACGCTTTTATCCAAAGCGACTTACATTGCATTCAAGTTACAACCGTTTACATTTGTTCAGCTCTTGCTTTTCCTGGGAATCGAACCCATGACCTTGGCATTGCTAGCGCCATGCTCTACTATTTGAGCTACAGGAAAGCTCTGGTTAATGATCTGGTTAATGTGGGTGCTGATGACTGTGGTGACTGAAGTGACTGTGATGTTCTCCTGACAACACCTCTGTGGAACAATAGATATATTATTAGTAATCGTATAATTAGTAAAGTAAAATCTTTGTTTTTAGGGACTTGGATGGAAAAAGGAATATGGACAATATCATATTTGATGGATAATTTTGGTAATTTTTTATGTTATAGTGATTTGTGTGATAATTTAATCTACAATGCTCAATTAGAGAATACAACAAAGTAATGAAGGCCATCCCAGCACCCCTGAAAACAATGATTCAGCAGTTTGTTTTGTACTCTAGTACTACACCAGAAATTAGATCAAACTATATTGAAGGTACAAATTCAAAGAGCAAACAGTTTACAAATAAGTTTATAAGAAAGGTATTATCCAAAGAGTACTTCCCCAGTCAACTTAAAATAAAATATGTTCTTCAAGAATTTAATGAAGAAGAGGCAAAAAAAATAAGGAAGCGATATATTTAGCAATACTTCCTGAGGCCAAAGAAGTGACATTCAAAATTCTAAATTACATTTATCCATCTAATAACTTTTTGCATGAAAAATTTAATTGAGAGAATAATTCATGTGGGTTTTGTGAGAAAGACATTGAAACTGTAGAATGTGTTTTTCCAATGTGAACTTGTACAGAATTTTTGGCTTGAATTTCAAAACTGGCTTCATTCTAAACATATATCATTACACCCTTTGACTGTGGTCTCAATTAAAGTTGGAGTACTGTTGAAAGATAAGAACATAGACTTTTTGATAAATAACTTAATTATTTTATGCAAACACTTTATTCACAGATGTAAATATTTAAAGGTTAAGCCCCACTTCAGTGGATGGAAGAATGAACTGAAGATATTATTACATGAAGGACAAAAACACTACTGAGTGAGCAGTTAGTCCATGTTTATTGAGTGCCCGTTTACGACCTTGGACTGTTTATCCGACTCTGTGATTCTCTGCTACCTGCCTTTGTGACCTGATCTCTGGACTGTTGTTTACTTCCCCTGTCTGCCGCCTGCCTCGACTCTAGCCTGGATATCGTTTATGGATTCTGATTTATCTCTGACACCCCAGTCGCTATTGACTGATCTCTGCCTGTTTGACCCCCGTCTTATCAATAAAGCTGCAAATGGATCCCTCTGCCTCAGACCCCTCATTACACCCACACTCTTCTTTTTTTCTTTGTTCCTATTTTATTTTGTTTATTTTTTTTATTTTTCAAATTACTGTATCAACACTAAAAACTTGTGTTTTGTTGTTGAAATGTGCCGTTAAAGTTTGTATTTGGATTGTATGCCTTACTAAAAAAAAAAAAAAAAAAAAAAAGAATATCCAACTTCTCATTCCCTTCCACACTGATCTTCTTCGGAGGAAGACTTCTGGCAAGATGATTGCCAGCGTTGCCAAATCCATCCAAATAAATGCACAGGAGTTAAAAGAATGCAAAGACAAAATCAAGACGATGGAAAAAACAAATTGAAACTCTCACTGAAGTCAATAATGATCTGAAAGTTTGTGTGTTGGAAGAGGAACGGTACAAAAGAAGGTGGTGTCTTCGCATTAAAAGGTCTCAAGGAGAACTTCAGTGAGCATATAAGAGATGATGTGATTTAACTTTTTGGCAAGATAACGCTGGAGTTTGCTGCTAGCATGTCAGAGGCTGTGGATGTCGTGCATCGGGTGGGTATAGGAAAAGAACCTAGACGTCTTCGGTATGCAAGGAAGCTGACATCTGCTTTGCAGAGGATTTGACGAAAGAAGATAGACTCTTAAGATGTGAGTTATGGCCAAGAATTGAACAAGCCAGGAAGGAAGGCAAAGCAGCTGGCTTTAGAGGCCCATTACATTGATGGTAAACGTATTTCTTGAGTGGGTATTGACTGTTTCTCGTTAATACGAGGTGAGATGGACTGATAAGGAAACAGGACTTTGGTTTCTATCTCACAAACTTTACATTTTAGTCTGTGTTGCAACAGACTGAACTCTTATTTTTGTTAATTTCAATTTATAGTTATTTTTTTGTTCAATTTGTTCACGTTCGAACATCTCGTTTTCATCCTTGAATTGTAGGGGTTTAAAGGATTCTGTTAAAAGAAAGGCAATTCTTTTTATTTAGCAAAAGTCAAAAATCACACTGTTTTACAAGAAACTCATTCAGAGTCGGCAGATGCTGCCTTTTGGAAAAAAAACAGTGGGGGGATGGCATGTTATTTAGTCATGGATCAAGTCGATCTGCAAGTGTCGCTGTTTCCATGAATAAATGCCCTGGAAAATTATTACTCACAGGGGCTGATGTGGATGGTCATTGGCTCGCAGTAGTATTACAATTGGATGAAATATTTTTCATCTTGGTTAATGTGTATGGATATAATGTCCGCTCCCAAAATAAGGATCTTCTGGAGACAATAACAGATGTCATAAATTACCTAAAAGCGAGATATCCTACAGAATATGTTTTAATTGGTGGCAATTTTAACATGACACCAGACAAATTTATGGATAGTGTTATATTTGATATACCGGACTAAAGAGCTAAAACCCCTGATTTTCATCTACCATACTCATAAATAGATCATTATCAACAGATATCACTTTCCCCTCTTCTCCCCCTGCCTGTGTTCGCCTCCGCTGCTCGTGCAGGCAAGAAATGTAACCTTTGCTACATAAGCCGCACACGGCAGGGTTAGAAGTTCAACAGAAAAAATTATAACACCTTCAGACAGCAAGCATGCAGATTGCTATTTCAAACTATAAGGAATGCAGCAACACCTTAGAAAACATATACAAATCTTGTAAACACTTGTCTGAACCATTATATCACACCCCTAGTGGGTGCGAGTAACACTTTAAGTCTCGGTCTCAGCTAGAAATTCCATTTTGCAAACAGGTTGCAAAATGCATCTCCTACTTTCGACCGCTCTCTTACAAAACAAACAAAATGACCACAAAGCAATCAATACACGTGCTCTTAAATATACAGCAGATACTTTTTCGGTACAGCATCTAGCATTCACATGTCAAGTCAAGTCAAGTCACCTTTATTTATATAGCGCTTTTTACAATGCAAATTGTGTCAAAGCACTGCACAATATAAAAAAAAAAAAAGGAAAATAATGTGTCTGTTATGTTCTCTCAAACGTGTTGTTTGATAAGACGTTGAGTTAGTGTTCAGTGATGCATCGAGTTCGATTGTGCTGAAAGCATTTTGTCATGCCTGACCAATGTAGATGTTCGTTTACTGGGGTCTGGGACGGGGAGTGAGAAAAGTAAAGTGAGACAACAAGTTGATGCTACTTGCTGTGTCAGTGTGATTCTTGTCAAACACAACATTTGGCGACGAGGATGGCTGATATCGCACTACCACCCCCTGCTCCTTTCCTGGCCCTACCCAGCGAGCCTCCGATTCCCTGGACTCGCTGGTTACAGTCCTTTGAGACTTTCATCTTGGCAGTGGGGCTGACTGACGTGAGCGCAGCCCGCAAAAAAGCGCTGTTACTGCATTGCTTGGGAAGCGAGGGTCAGCGTGTGCTGGGAGCGCTCGAGCCGGACACCGCAAGTGACTGTGACACAGCCGTGGAATTACTGACCGCGCATTTTGCAGCCCCACAGAGCGCTCTCTTGCGACGGTTTTTGTTCCGTCAACGACACCAGCTGCCCGGTGAGTCTGTACAACAGTACGTAGCCAACTTGCGGGGATTGGCCAGCTCATGCAAGTTTGGTGCGTTGCAGAACGAAATGATTCGAGACCAGTTAATTGAACATACCAATGATTCAAAAGTGCGTGAAACTCTGCTGTTAGAACCGGATGATTTATCACTGTCCCGGGCAATCACGATTGCATTAAGAATAGAGAGTGCAGCGGCATGTGCGTCGGCTCTGACCAAACAGCAATCAATCGCGGACTGCCCGGCCCCCTCCCCCATGCCACCACTGATGTCACAACCCAGCCAGAACTATACATTAGCGGCAGCAGATTCCCCGGCAGTTATGCTACTGAGGCGCCAGCAGCGGTCTCAGCCACGCCCACAAGCACAAACCTCACGGCCCTGCGATAACTGTGGATCTTCATCTCATCTGTCTAGAGCACAGAACTGCCCAGCCCGTGGCCAGACGTGCCGCAACTGTGGTAAACGCAATCATTTTGCCTCAGTCTGCCGCTCTGCTCCAGCTGTGTCAGCCCAAGCACCCACTATTATTCACAATGTCTACTCTGGACCAGTCTCATTTAAAACATGTTCAGTGCGCTTAAATGATGTGTGTATCCCACTGCTTTTGGACACTGGTGCCAGTGTGTCTCTCCTGAATATGCAAACATATAGCACTTTTTTCGGAGCACTGCCACTTTCGGCACCCTCTGCTTCACTCTGTGGCTATGGCGACTCAAAGATTGACTTAGTGGGTTCACTGCAATTAACCGTTGGGTATGGCAACAAGATGGTGCCCAAATTTACCTTCCATGTTGCCCGTCGCGAGGCCAACCTGATGGGTCTGGATTTGTTTTCGGCTCTGGGATTTTCTCTAGTCGACACTAAGGGAGCTGCAATCCTGACAGTCTCTACGCCTTGGCAGCAAAAGTGGCCTTCCCTGTTTGAAGGTTTGGGATGCCTTACTGCTTTTGCCCACCAACCTCTCCTGAACCCCTCCATTAAACCAGTCATCCAACCGCTCCGACGCATTCCCTTGGCTCTCCGTGATGGTGTCTCGGCTGAGCTCAAGCAGCTGCTGGACATTGGCATTATTGAACCAGTGGATGCGTCACGCTGGGTCTCAAACCTGGTTGTGGCTCAGAAGAAATCAGGTGGCCTACGGGTGTGTGTCGACTTGCGAGCGGTGAATAAGGCAGTGATCCCGGACAGGTTCCCTCTGCCTACCTCAGAAGAGCTCACTGCTCAGTTCCATGGCTCAACCGTGTTCTCTAAACTGGATCTTAGACAGGGCTACCTACAAGTGCCTCTTCACCCCAACAGCAGAAACCTCACAGCCTTCGTGACCCATGCAGGTGTGTTTCGATACACGCATATGCCGTTTGGACTCAGCTCCGCCCCCAGCTGTTTCCAAAAAAATCATGGTGTCGGTGTTGGCTGGTATACCGGGGGTGGCCATTTACCTGGATGATGTGGTTATCCATGGGTCCACCCCTGAGAGTCACGATGAACGCCTCAGCAGAGTCTTCACAGCCCTAGCTAAACACAAACTAACTCTCAATGTTGAAAAATGTGTTTTCTCTGCACCGACCATTGAATATGTGGGTTTCCGGCTGTCAGCGGATGGCATCACACCACTTCAATCAAATATAGGTGCCATACTGGCAATTCGTGAACCCAGCTCAGCTGTGCAGGTCGCCTCCTTTTTGGGCATGACAGGCTACTACCTGAAGTTCCTCCCACATTATTCCGCTACCACTGCCCCACTACGGCGACTGCTGCGTAAGGATGAGCCATGGGTGTGGTCACAGGCATGCTCTGATGCTGTGCATGTGCTCAAGGTGCAGCTCACCACAGCCCCAGTGTTGGCTCACTTCGATATCTCCAGCCCCACCTGGGTGACCTGCAATGCACCGGCTACAGCCATAGGAGCAGTGCTGTCACAAACACAGCAGGGCATTGAGAAGCCCATTGCCTTTGCGTCACGGGCCCTCAATCAGACAGAGCAGCGTTACTCAGTGGGGGAACGTGAAGCATTAGCCTGCATCTGGGCCTGCGAGAGGTGGCATCTGTATCTCTATGGCCGCGCCTTCACCCTAAGGACAGATCACCAGGCCCTGACAGCGCTACTTTCCACAGCTGGGACAGGCCACAGGCCACTGAGGCTACACCGCTGGTCCGACCGTCTTCGCCAGTATAACTTTGACCTGAAGTTCACCCCGGGCAGAGACAATGTTGTGGCCGATCTACTGTCCCGCTCCGCTCCGCCACACCCCACCACACACATACATACTGACACGGATCAGGTGGAACGGGACATTGTCCAGATGTTACACACACCCCTGCAGGCCGTTGTATCGTTACAAGAATTGAAGGAGGCATCGGAACAGGACCCGGTCCTTTCTCAGCTCAGAGTCTATATTCTGAATGGCTGGCCTCAGGAGGTACCAGAGGGGCTGGCAGCATTTTCCAGAATAAAGCAAGAGCTGTCCTGCTGGAACGACACCTGTGTGGCACGCGGCCTCTGCACAGTCATCCCCAGCACCCTACGTGCACGTGTCTTGGCGATGGCTCACGAGGGCCACCTGGGTATTGTGAAGTTGAAGCAGCGCTGCAGAGACCGGGTTTGGTGGCCAGGGATAGATAAAGACATCGAGGCCCTGGTAAAAGATTGTGCGGCTTGTCTCTTAAGCGGTAAAATTGGTCACCAGGTTCCCCCACCCTTACAACCTCTTGCTTGGCCATCGCAGCCCTGGGACCACCTGCAGCTGGACATTTGTGGTGAGATACAGGGAGTTCCTCATCACCAGCGCTTCCTAGTGGTTGTCTATGACCTGCATTCGAAATGGCCTGAGCTCATTGCCACTGGCTCCGTGACTTCTCAGGTCATAATTAACTTCCTGGACTCTCTGTTTTCTCGCTGGGGCCTTCCAAACACGATCACTACTGACAATGGCCCACAGTTAATCTCAGCTGAGTTCACAACATACCTCAAAAACAAAGGTATTCATCACATCCACACGGCCTACTATCACCCCCAAGCTAATGGTGGCGTTGAACGCTTCCATCAGTCCCTGAAAAACAGTCTCAGAGCACACTTGTTCCAGGGGTGGACCTTCTCACGGGCCATTCATCACACTTTGCTGCACTACAGGGCCACCCAACACTCTACGACGGGTGTCTCTCCAGCTTTCCTCATGCTTGGCCGTGAGCTCCACCTTCCCCTCGACAGGCTCAGCCCCGCACTACCTAAGGGCCCACTACCGAGAGTCAAGGCCTCTGTCAGCCGCCAGCAGAGAAGAATGAAGCAGAAATTTGATCTCTCGGCACGTGTTAAGGTCCCTGACATAAAGGCCGCAGATTGGGTCAGGGTTCGCAGGCCCCACAGAGATAACAAACTCGCTTCATATTGGTCTGCCCCTCTCCAAGTTACTCATCAGCTGGGCCCAGTCACCTTCTTGCTCAGCAATGGCACACGGTGGCACGCAAGCCGCCTCCGCAAAGTGCCGCCCCCGGCACATACAACAGGCATCACGCCTCAAGCCACACCCCCAGCTTGGCAGGACACCCCAGCACTTCAGCTGACACCTCAGATAGCTCCAGCACAGGCTCCAGACATGTCTATCAACCTGCCAGCTGAGATTTGTGCCTGTCCATCACAGGCTGCCCAGCCTTATCCCCTTGTTTCTCCACGGCCTGTCCGCATTCGTTCTCGCCCAGGGCACTTACAGGACTTTGTGTCAACATTTCATGTGTGAAACCCTGTAGGAGGGGGGGAAATGTTATGTTCTCTCAAACGTGTTGTTTGATAAGACGTTGAGTTAGTGTTCAGTGATGCATCGAGTTCGATTGTGCTGAAAGCATTTTGTCATGCCTGACCAATGTAGATGTTCGTTTACTGGGGTCTGGGACGGGGAGTGAGAAAAGTAAAGTGAGACAACAAGTTGATGCTACTTGCTGTGTCAGTGTGATTCTTGTCAAACACAACAGTGTCAATAAGTTTAAATAGTGTCTTTGCAATAAGGTCGGCGATATCGCTGGAAATGAAGCGTCCCCAACTAAGCAAGCCAGAGGCGACAGCGGCAAGGAACCAAAACTCCATCGGTGACAGAATGGAGAAAAAACCTTGGGAGAAACCAGGCTCAGTCGGGGGGCCAATTCTCCTCTGGCCAAACAAACCAGCAGTTCAGTTCCAAACTGCAGCAAGTCAGATTGAATGGGCTCAGCTGGTTCCAGTGGTCTTTTCCGATGGCTGTCTAAGTGGCGGGGTCCTCAATGGGGATCTGTCTCTGGCGTTCATCCAGGTGTTTGACCTCTGCCTACGATCAGGGACACATACGTCATCTCCCGGCGCTGATCCTCCATCTCAGGTGTTCGGTCATCTCAGATCATGTAATGGTTAGATCCAGACTGAAGTTCTGTAACGTAGAGACAAGCAGAGACATGATTAGCGTAGCTGCTGTTCCATGTAAGCAAAAATAAATTGTTCAACCCAAGCTAAAGAATAATAATAATGTACATTTGATCAGATATAACTGCAGTGCAAGATTATAAGATGCATTATGTGAATGCTTGGCTAAAGAGATGTGTCTTTAATCTAGATTTAAACAGAGAGAGTGTGTCTGAACCCCGAATGTTATCAGGAAGGCTATTCCAGAGTTTGGGAGCCAAATGTGAAAAAGCTCTACCTCCTTTAGTGGACTTTGCTATCCTAGGTACTACCAAAAGTCCAGAGTTTTGCGACCTTAGGGAGCGGGTTGGATTGTAGCGTGGTAGAAGACAAGTTAGGTACGCAGGAGCTAAACCATTTAGGGCCTTATAGGCATTGGAGTAATATGATCATATTTTCTTGATCTGGTAAGAACTCTAGCCGCTGCATTTTGGACTATCTGTAGCTTGTTTATTGAAGATGCAGGACAACCACCTAGCAGTGCATTACAATAGTCCAGTCTAGAGGTCATGAATGCATGAACTAGCTTTTCTGCATCAGAAACAGGTAGCATGCTTCGAAGCTTAGCAATGTTCCTGCTGTTTTTGTAACATAGGAAATATGATTTTCAAAGGACAAGTTGCTGTCTAAAATAACACCCAGATTTTTGACTTTAGAGGACGTAACAGTACATCCGTCTAGTTGCAAATTATAATCCACGAGATTCTGTGTACTGTTTTTTGGTCCAATAAGTAATATCTCTGTCTTATCTGAATTTAGTAGGAGGAAATTATTGGTCATCCAATCTTTTACACTTTTTACACAATCTATTAGCTTAGATAGTTGAGAAGTTTCATCTGGTCTTGTTGAGATATATAATTGAGTATCATCGGCATAGCAATGAAAACTTATCCCGTGTTTTCTAATAATATTTCCAAGGGGCAACATGTAAATTGAAAATAGCAGAGGACCTAGGACAGATCCTTGTGGTACTCCATACTTTACTGGTGATAATTGAGATGACTCCCCATTTAAATGAACAAAGTGGTAGCGATCGGACAGGTAGGATCTCTAAACCATCTTAAAGCCTGTCCTTGAATACCAATATAGTTTTGTAATCGATCTATGAGTATATTATGGTCTATAGTGTCAAACGCAGCACTAAGATCAAGTAATACTAGCAATGAGGTGCAGCCTTGGTCTGAAGCAAGTAGTAAGTCATTCGTAATTTTAACAAGTGCAGCTTCTGTACTATGATTGGGCCTGAAACCTGATTGAAATTCTTCATAGAGATAATTTTTTTGCAAAAAGGAGCATAATTGAGTAGACACAACTTTTTCTAAAATTTTTGACATAAACGGAAGATTTG
Organism: Barbus barbus; assembly: GCF_936440315.1. Taxonomy (NCBI): domain Eukaryota; kingdom Metazoa; phylum Chordata; class Actinopteri; order Cypriniformes; family Cyprinidae; genus Barbus; species Barbus barbus. The sequence continues at coordinate 9,995,262 of NC_136750.1, forward strand.
AAATGGGTCTGTAATTTGCCAGTTCATTTGAATCTAGTTGTGGTTTCTTAATAAGAGGCTTAATAACCGCCACCTTGAATGGTTTTGGGACGTGACCTAAATATAACGATGAGTTAATAATATTGAGAAGCGGTTTTTCTGCTACGGGTAACAACTCTTTCAGTAATTTAGTAGGTACAGGATCTAATAAACACGTTGTTGGTTTAGATGCACTGATAAGTTTATTTAGCTCTTCCTGTCTTATAGTTGTAAAGCATTGCAGTTTTTCTTTGGGTGCGATGAATGAAGCTGAAATACTAGACGCAGTAGAATCTACATTTGATATTTTATTTCTGATGTTATCTATTTTATCAGAAATGAAATTCATAAAGTCATTACTATTAAACTGTGAGGGAATATTTAGATCGGGTGGCGTGTGTTTATTTGTTAATCTAGCCACTGTGCTAAATAAGAACCTTGGATTGTTTTGGTTATTATCTATGAGTTTGCGGATATGCTCTACCCTGGCAGCTTTTAGAGCCTGTCTATAGCTGGACATACTGTTTTTCCACGCAATTCTACAAACTTCTAATTTAGTTTTTCTCCATTTGCGCTCAAGAATACGAGTTTCTTTCTTGAGAGAATGGGTATAACTGTTGTACCATGGCGCAGTACGTTTTTCTGTAACCTTTTTCAATTTGAGGGGGGCAACAGCTTCTAATGTATTAGAGAAGATAGTGCCCATGTTGCTAGTCATTTCATCTAGTTCATGCGTATTTATGGGTACACAGAGCAGTTGAGATAAATCAGGCAGGTTATTTGTGAATCTGTCTTTGGTGGCTGGAACAATAGTTCTGCCCAGACGATAACGCGGAGCCATGTAACTAATATCAGTAATAGGCAGCATGCACGATACAAGGAAATGATCAGTAACATCGTCACTTTGAGGTACGATATCTATATCAGTAAGATCAAGTCCATGCGATATAATTAAATCTAACGTATGATTAAAACGATGAGTGGGCCCGGTGACGTTTTGCTTGACTCCAAGAGAGTTTATTAGGTCAGTAAACGCAAGTCCTAACGCACATGTCCATGATGGGAGTTTGAAGTTCTATTGTTTCTAATTTATTTGTCACCATTTGTAATTCAGCTGAAAAATCATACAACTTAAGTATTTCCCTCATTAACTCCAATTCTTGTTTCCTCATTAACTTCAGAATTGCTCTCATTTTGAAGAAGATCTTTTGGTCCTCCGGCTCCCTTTTAGGTCTGCTTCCTCCATTCCTTCTTCTTCTGTCTCTTGACCTTCTTATCCTGGAGACATTGAAGTCCCTGTGCTAAAAGATCATTAAAATCAACTTCTATCATATGAAATATATTATTCAAGACTTCTGTTTATCAAATTCATTAACTGATATATGGAGAAAATTAAACCCCACTTCCAGACACTTTTCATGGTTCTAACCAAATGTCACTTCAAAATCAAGAATCGATTATTGGCTAGGATCTGATATTCTGATATTCTAAGTTATGCAACTAAATGTAGTATTTCAGGTGCCCCCTTAACAGATCATAGTGTAATCAATTTAATCTTAGAACAAAATAAGAAATCTTCTAAAACTAAAGGGTATTGGAAAATTTATGGAAACTTACTAAATCATAATGACTTTTGTGCGTATACTACACTCCATTTTAGATTAATTTTATATTAAAATAAAAAAAAATATATCATATTTTGTCAATCTGGAAAAAAGACGTCAAGAAAGAAATTTGATTAATTGTTTAATTGTGAATCAAGTAGAACATTCAGATCATAACACAATAGCAAATGAGGTGTTTAATTTCTACTCTAAATTGTATTCGCCGTCATTCCCCTAGTAATTCTAATTCTTTTTTCAGATGATAAAAAATAATATCCCGTCAATTGATAGTGTATTTAAAGAAGGCTGTGAATCAGAAATAACCGTACAAGAACTTGATGCAGCTGTTATAAAGAGCAAACCTGGTAAATCACCAGGTCCTGATGGTTTAATCACAGATTTTTATAAATTTTTTTGGGAGGATCTAAAATTTATTTTGTTGGAAGCTTTACAGGAGTGCATAAGGAATAAGTGAAGTGAAGTGACATACGGCCAAGTATGGTGACCCATACTCGGAATTCATGCTCTGCATTTAACCCATCCAACATGCACACACACAGCAGTGAACACACACCCAGAGCAGTGGGCAGCCATTTATGCTGCGGCACCCGGGGAGCAGTTGGGGGTTCGGTGCCTTGCTCAAGGGCACCTCAGTCGTGGTATTGAGGGTGGAGAGAGCACTGGACATTCACTCCCCCACCTACAATCCCTGCCGGCCCGAGACTCGAACCCGCAACCTTTGCATTACGAGTCCAACTCTCTAACCATTAGGCCACGACTTCCCCTAATAAGATAACGAACTTTTAACAACTATGAAACAAGGCCTTATAATTTTGTTACCCAAACCAGGTAAAGATAAGAGATTATTAGATAATTTACGCCCCATAACACTTCTAAATACAGATTACAAACTATTTACTATGACTTTGGTTTATAGATTGAAAACTGGAATATCACAAATGATCAGTGTGACACAATCAGGATTTTTAAAGGATAAATCAATTCATAATAATATTAGGTTAATTTTTGATTTGATTGAGCATAGTCATTTAATTGAAGAAGATGGGTTTATTTTATTTTTGGATTTCTATAAGGCCTTCGTGGAACACTCTTTTATTTTTCAAACTCTTGAACACTTTGGTTTTGGTCCAAAATTTATAAATATTGTAAGAATGCTATATAAAGACATAAACAGCTCTGTAGCTCTTACACAAGGTACATGTTCAAGATTCTCGGTCAAAAGAGGTATTAGACATATAGTATTAGTATTAGGTATTAGGTTGTTCACCTTTACTTATTATCATGGTTGCAGAAATGTTGTCTATTTTAATCAAAATGGGCAACATATCGGGCATCATCTTAGAAGGTAATCATTTTATTATCAGTCAGTTTGCTGATGATTCGACTCTTTTTTTAAGAAATGAGCAGCAAGTTCCCTTAGCACTCCAGACTATAATTATTTTTTCAAAAGCTTCAGGTTTATGGTTGAATATGTCAAAATGCAAGCTATTGGCCATCCATGATCACCTTAGTATATCATTATACAATATCCCAGTAAAAAATGAAATTAAGTACTTAGGTATTTGATTATCTAAGAAAACAGATAATTTAGAAAACTTAAATGTTGATAAAAATCTAGAGAAATGTAGATTAATAATGAACAATTGGTTGCAGAGAGACATAACGATCTTTGGTAGAATCTTATTAACGAAAGTAGAAAGTCTTTCTAGATTCATCTATCCATCTTTTTCTTTAGCAGTATCTGCAAAAAAAATAAAGGCGATAAATAAGTTACATTTTGATTTCATATGGAAAATGAAAAGTCATTATATATGTAAAAGTGATATGATTAAAGATTATGAATAGGGTGGTATGAAAACAATTGACTTTGATATTATGAATGGGGTCATAAAACTTAAGTGGTTACAGTCTTTCATAAACAACGAATCTTCATTTTGGTTTCAGATTCCTACAGCTATATTAAAAAAAATGTGGTGGTATTAGTTTTTTGTTACAATGTGATTTTGAATTGTCTAAACTCCCCATAACATTTTCTGCTTTCCATCACCAAGTACTATTATACTGGAAACGGATTTTTAAACATAATTTTAGCCTACATAGCATGTCTATTTGGAATAACAGGTGTATTTTTGTGAATAGAAAATCTATGTTTATTGATGATTGGTGGAAGAAAGGCATATGGTCACTAACACATGTTATGAACGACTTAGGGAATATATTGAGTTATGATGATATTTGTGGTAAATACAATGTAAGTTGCTTCCCTAAAATGTACGATAAAATTATTACGAGTATACCATTGCAGATGATAAATTTAGTTAAGGAACCAGTAAAATATTCAACAATAACTCCCAAAATGCCTGATCTTATGATAGAAAATGTTAACTTTACTGATAAAAAAAAAAGCTCTAACAGATTTTTGAGAAATAGTTTATTGCAATGTTGTTTTCCAGGACCAGTAAAGAGATCTTATATATTTTGTCATTTTGATAAGAAAAAAAGTGTCTGAAATTAGAACCAATTTTCTTAACCATAAATGTAAAGAGGTATAAAATTATGAATCACATTTATCCTGCAAAATAATTTTTAAGAGTAAGATTTAATGTTGGGGATTCCAATATATGCCACTTATGCTATCTGGAGATAGAAACAGTTGAACATTAGTTTTTTCAGTGTAATTTGGTACAAACATTCTGGAATGATGCATTCTGTTGGATTCACAAAAGCGTACCTGTAATGATCCTTTCATGGGAATTTGTTAAGTTTGGCTTGTTATTTAAAGACTAAAAGGTATCATATGTAATAAATAATTTGTTGCTTTTGTTAAAATTGTACATTCATAAATGTCAATTTTTCAAAACTCCCTCACGATTAGTGGTAGCTATTTAAAGAGGAATTTGCCATATATTTGGAGATGTTAAGAGGGATGAAAAGTCCCAAAGCAAGATTTTTGTATACTTTATTAGAGGATTTGGTTTCATAATATGAATACCTCCTACTCCCCTACTACTACTTTGCCTTTATTTATTTTTATTTATTTATTTTTTTCTTTCTTCCCCAATGTTTTATTTTATTTTATACTTAATTTGTTATTGGATGTACATAATGTGAATGAAAATCGAGTGTAATCTCCGTCAATATTTGTAAACCTCCCCGTTATGAATGCCTTTCTGTGTTATTGTTCAAAAAAAAAAAAAAAAAACAACTTCTTCTTTTAGTTTTATGGCGGATTACAACCATAACTTGTTAGGTGCATACTGCCACCTACTGTACCGGAGTACGTAGCATGGACTATGATTCGATTATATTTCTTTACATATTAGTGCTAATTAAGAGAGAAAAGGGGGGGGGGGGGGGGGGGGGCAAATCCTATAATATATTCCGATATTCTATAACAGCTTTTTGTGTATCCTTAACCCCTTCTCCTGTTGTTCCCAATTCACCCTCAAGGTTCCATTTTCTTCCTGTCTGACTTATCTCTTGCTTTAATTTAATCCTCCCTATATTTCCTACGGTGTTTTACATTCCAAGCATTCATCTGATTGACTTTTACCTAATAAAAACAATGTTTTGTTTAATCCTGTGTGGTCAAACCTCAGTCTGGTTAAAAATTCTGTTCTTTCTTTTCACACCCTGTGCCTTAATTGATTTCTGTACTCTAATATTTTATTCCACTATCCGTGTCCCACCTTTCCTGCCATTTCTTCATAATTTATTTTTTGATCATTGCCTTAGTTTCTCCTTTACCAAAGGGAATATTAATAACATCTCTTATCCTGGTTGATTTTTTTGTGCTATTTTGTCTGCTTTCTCATTCCCTTTAATATTTACATGAGCAGGTACCCAGCAGAATCTCACCTCTATCTGAAGTTTCCACAATCTAAATAAGCTTTGATGAATTTCTAGCATTAAATCTTCTCTATTAGATTTAATTGTTTGAATACTGAATAGGGCTGCTAGAGTCAACACAACATATACTACTCTTTCTGGCTTTATTTCCTCCACCCACTGCAATCGTACTATAATATCCATCATCTCAGCCGTATATACTGACAGCTGATCAATGTCTTTTTCCAATACTTACATCCAATGTTGATTCCTATGCCTACTCTATCTTCTTCATCTTTGGACCCATCTGTAAAAATATCTAAATAATTATAATATTTGCTTTTTATGTACTCAGTTGTCATACATCCTTTCAACCCGACAATTTACGGTAACTCAAACCGTTTGAGGAAACCGATTGCCTTAAACCATTTAAGTTTTAAAACTAATAAATATGAGTACTCATTACATTGAGTTAAATTAACTTATTTTTAGTGTTGGCTTAGTCAATTATTAGAGTAAATTGAATTTATATTAAGTTTATTCCACTTTTAATTCAGGTAACTAATTCTAACTAAGTCTTAACAACTTAAATTAACAACTTGGCTACTTAAATGGTTTGAGGAAACCGATTACCTTAAATGGTTTAAGTTAATCAAACTCAAAGCAATAAAGTTACATACTGTAAGACTAAGCAAAAACAATGGTACAAAGAAATCATGACAGAACAGGAGTGTTTTCTCAAGTATTTATTGAAATACAACAAATGTTTTCAAGCATAAAACAAACAATGGGCTGTATATTCAAAAATATAACATTTAAGCTATCTTATCAGATTTTCACCAAATAAGTAACGACCACACAAACAAGGAAATGTTTAACAAAAATCAATTTTAAAATGTTAAACATAATTATTAATAATAATATGAATAATAATAATAATAAAAAACTGCTAAATAATATGAAACAGTGGATAATTTTTCTGTAAACAACAAAACAAAACAAAACAAAACAAAAAACACAGCTTTTCTCAAGATTAACAGCACTTATGTACAAACTTTAAGTAGTTTGTATACTGTAACTACGGGAATACTTTAGTTACAAAAGGACCAGTACACTGACCCAAGTCTTGGCAGTCATCATCTTCAAATACAAACAAAACATCCAATGGGTTTAAAGACAATGTTCCCTCTTCCTCCTTGATAGCAAAGATGGTGACAGCTGCCTTCTGTACCTGATCAGGCTCCCTTTTTCTAAATGCAGTAAAAAGTTTTGTTAGTGTATGTCTCCAAAAATCATCATATTTAAACAAAGCGGACATCATATTTAAATTTTCATAAATGACAATAAATGTGTGAAAGATCAGGGAAGTGTTTATTCAATAAAGTATGTGCCCATTTAAAACCCTGCAGTACTTTATTTTCACATCATAACTTCCAGAGTTGTTTATCAGCAGGATTTTCAGGGCTGAATATAAGCTGAATGTTTTAGAGCTTAAACTGAATTTGTTAATTTACATTACTATTTATTTTGACAACCTAATGTTCTTTATTACAAAACAGAAAGAAAAACAGTGCTTAAAGTTAAAGTTCACCCAAACATGAATATTCTGTCATTAATTACTCACCCCCATGTCGTTCCAAACCCGTAAGACCTTCGTTCATCTTCAGAACACAAATTAAGATATTTTTGATGAAATCTGAGAGCTATCTGACCCTACATAGACAGCAACGCAACTGAAATGTTCCCAGGTCCAGAAATGCAGTAAATGCTCCGAAAATTCTTCAAAAAGAACACAAAGAATGGCCTTCTCAACTTCCATAGTTGCAATACTTGCGTCATCTTAAGAGGGTGTTCAACGCACCACCATTTCTGTTTAATAAATGTTTTGTACCGCTTTGTCGGGGTTGAACGCAGCAATGGGACAGTCTTGCGCACTTACTTCCTGTCGAGCACACGCGCTCTCAAGTGGTCAACCCTGCATCCCAATGTTCATACTATCAATCCTAAATAGTATGTGAGATTAAAATAATGTGTCCCAAAGCATAGTATGTTGAAAAGAATATGCCAGGGGGGGGATGTGGAGGGGGATGGCCAGTGCGTAACAGTAAGGTGATATGACTGAGGATGATGGCGAATGATTTACAGATCACCATTGACAAGCATCCAATCTTGTAAAATGTGTCGTAAGAACGCTCCATAGTATAACAGTAGGTGCCATCGCGAATCTCGAAAGTGAAAGTGAAACTAAAAAGGATCTTGCATTCAAAAACAGTTTCAATGCCAGGCATAATAGCGGCAACAAGCGAAGATGACACAAGCATATTCAAGCAAAAGCCAACACGGATAAGTTGTGTTAAACAAAACAAAATCAATGTTACTCACCTATCAAGATAAATAAACGCAACCTCTGCGTCCGATTCGAGCCCTTCCCGCTCCTTGAGTTCTCTCCACTGCTGGAAAGCTGTTTGGCTACAAGTGTGTTTTGGGACTCTGTCAGACACTGCGGTCATAAGCGTTTTTCAAAAATTGCTTAGTGCACGACACGTTTAAGGAGCAGCGGGCCGGGCCGCCACTAAGGCCAAAGTATACTTCGGCCGTCTGCGCACCGTCCGCATTACGTAATTTTCGTCATCAAGAGGGCTCGTGGACAGCCGCGTAGCGTGCATCACTGCGGTCAAGCCAGCCGCAATTTTTTTTTGTCTTGCGCATCTAATCGTGCATCTACAATACGGGTGCTGAGCGCGGTCTAAATGGATGTAAAGAAGCTGTCATACCGGCGTTTCCTTTACACTTTCTTTTTTATTTTAATGTTTGTAAATACATTATTTTTGTACATAAACGTTTGTATTGTAAATTAATTCATATTAATATTAATAAATGTTCATATTGGGAGTCACGTGACGTGCTCATGAACCTAGAGCTCCGTACGTTTGGCCTCTTTTTGCTGTTTTTTTTTCGTTTTGTTTTAAGTTTTATTCATTGGTGGTGATTTACCTGATGGCATGCAATCGTAAACAGCAGGAGTTGTCTCCATCGCCTTCTCCGATTAAGAAGAAATCCAAGCCACCAACCACGAGTGATATGGACAAGATGGCGAACACTGTTACACACTTTGAGGACATTCTAAGAACCGAGTTGACAGCGCTGCGAAACGAATTAGCTTCTCACATGTCAGTTGTTCAGTCGCTATGCTCTAAACTGGATCTTCTTACAGGGGAGATGAGAGAACAAAAGAAAGTCGTCACAGATCACAATAGACGCATTGCCGTGCTCAAGCAACAGGTTGTGGACTTGCAGGATCGCAATAGGCGCAGCAATCTGCGTCTGGTTGGTTTGCCTGAAGGTTCTGAAAAGGACGACCCTATGGGCTTTTTGAAAAGATCGCTACCGACATGGCTCCCAGCCCTGGCAGGCAAAGAGATTGAAGTGGAGCGAGCGCATCGCGTGTACACAAGGCTCTCCTCAGATCCCGCTAAACCACGGGTTTTCATCTCTGGTTTGCGGGGTCTTTTTGACCCCAAATGACTTTTGCTCAATTTTTTAAAAATGTTCCCAAATGGTATGAAACCTTCTACGGCTCTCAACACTTTCTAGATCTACAAAAAAAAAAAAAAAAATTGGAATGATATCTGTTTTTATGTTAGCGTGACAAAATTTGTGACACTCGTGGTTTTCGGGGTCTCTGGAGACCCCGCAATCAAAATAGACAAAATTCATCATCAAAATCAGAAACAACGCAGAACACATCGACAGAAATGGCACAAATAAAGTGGCACACTTCCACCAATGCAAAAAACATCCACAATGCTAAATTATATTGCTCACAACACACACACACACACACACACACACATATAGAGGAACACATTTTTGAGACTATAAAAACTGTTCTCTTATCATTTGTAAAATAAAATCATCCAAAATGCAGTACCACCACAAAAATAAATTGGTGACACTGACACATTGAAAATGTGCACACTCACACACACACACACACACATTTGTAAGGAAATAATTTGTCAAATAAAATCATCCAAAATGCAGAACCAACACAAATATAAAGTGGTGACACTGACACCGACAATGTGTACTCCCACACTCTCTCACACACACACACACACACTTATTGTTCCTCATTGTTTGATTTTTTCCCCATTTACTGATTTCTTTTACTAAATTTTATCTTTTTACTGCTTTATTTGCTCACTTGTTATTGCTGTTCAGTTCATGTGTTCATATGTAATATAACTGTTCATTTCTGTTCATTTTTGTTCTGTTACAGTTAGTAACTGAAATGTTGATTAAAATTGTAGAATTATATAAAAAATAGATAATTGAAATAAATTATAAAATCTTAACATTTTGTTCAGGTTTGATTCTAATCATAATGTAACATTATTGAAAAACTGGGGGGTTTTCAGTACAAAAAAATACTAAACTTTGACAAAAAAACATTTTATTTTTGTTATAATTGTGATTTTATAATATTTAGATATGAATCCAACTGAATCCAACTTGTGAAAAGATATCTTTCAGGTCTCTCAAATAGCAAATAGCATATAGTGGAGCTCTATAGCTATCTAGTGGTTAAAGTGATTTTGTTTTTATTTTAAAACTGCATTTTCCAAAAAATGGGTATAAATGTTACATTAAATCATTTAAAATGATCCATGTTATCCCCATGAATGAAAGTTAGAAATCTGGGCCTTTTATAAAGTGAATTTTACATCAAATGCTGTTTTTTTGTAAAAAGCCTATTTAAATAAATATTTATTTATAGAAATTTAAAAGATATCATAAATCCTCCAACAACTGCACAAATGTTGAGTAAAAACATTAACAAACAGAGTAAAATTACATTTGTAAAAAAAACTAAACCTATTATCTTGTTACAAAATTAAATGTTATTATCTGGGGTCTCTGGAGACCCCCCAAAAAACAAGTGTGGACAGAAATGAAAACCATCAGAGGGTTAAACTACTGTGGTACACGGACAGGGAGCTCATTCTGCGGGCCACCAGACTTCATGCCCCGGTGAAAACATCCGACGGAGCATTTTTCTCCGGTCACCGCAATAAGAAGAAGTGCATTTGCACCAATTAGGAAGGAGATGAGAGACGCTGGCATCCAGAATTTTCTCCTTTGTCCTGCAACGCTGAAGGTCATTCTCAATCAAGGTGAACCTAAAATGCTACACTCCCCAGAAGAAGCAAGAGTTTTTCTCAGATCCCTTTCATTCACCAACTCTCAGTGAACTCCAGCTGGACATTTGCTGTCTAGTCAAGTCAAGTCAAGTCAAAGTTTATTTCTATAGCACGTTTAAAAGCAACACAGTTGCACCAAAGGGCTGTACAACAAATACAAATACAATACAGCAAAAAAAAAAAAAAAAAACAGATCCTTAAGCAGGCATTATTCAAAAGCCAGGGAGAACAAATAAGATTTAAGAGCAGACTTAAAACTAGCTAGTGAAGGAGCGAGTCTCACATTTACAGGCAGACTATTCTAAAGTTTCGGAGCTGCAAACAAAACCAGTTGAGTCTACCATTAAACCACCCCCCACCCTCCCCGTTACCATTCAAAAAAACAAAAACACATTCTCATGAACTATGGCAGATCAAACTAATCGGAGAAGAGATGCTCTAAATGGTTAGGTGACTGTCTTTCACTGTTCACTTTATTGTTCACTTCTTAATTCATAGTTCATTGTGCATACAGTATCGCTTACTGATTATGCTATTTTATTTGTTTTAGTTGTATTCTGTATCTCTCTTTTCTTTCTATATTTTCTTTCTTTTTTTTTTTTTTTAATAGAAATACTACCTAGTCAAAATGTGACTATGGGGCCAAATGTTGGTGCTACAGTAACATGCAGGGTTTTGTTGACGCCACGGACCATGTTAAGGGGTGCTGGCAGATCAAGGTCTGTTCTTGGTTTGATCTGTCATAGTTCATGGGAATGTGTTTATGTTTTTTTGAATGGTAACAGGGAGTGTGGGGGGTGGTTTAATGGTAGACTCAACTGGTTTTGTTATCAAACTTGTATTTTGTCATATTATGCAGTAATTCTGTTTGATACCTATGACTGACCTTAATATTCTGAGTTGTAATATTAATGGACTAAATGGCCCTCACAAACGTACAGGTTTTCTGGATGTTTTGCAAAGAAGAAAGATTGATATAGTGTTAGTTCAAGAAAGTGTTCTAATATTGGTCTGGATGACTTTAAATATTACTATTTTAGAGAAAGGTTGTGATACAAATGGTAGAATAACACATATAAAAACAATAGTGGAGAATAGTGTAACCCGCGGACTTATCCTGAATGCAGGGATGACCACAAAAAAAGCAAACTAATACTTAAACTAATATCACGCACATAAATTTATTAATGCAAATCAATTTATAACAATTAATATAAATCAAAATACATCAGAAAGCAAACAAAATTCATTCCCTCTCCAAAAAGATGATATTAATGGCCAGCCAACCCTTTATAAACTCCGATACACTTACAGCTTTTCCACACAAAGTAATTATACCCTCCACTTTCTATACATGTAAAACACCTCACTCAAAATAACCACACTCCAAATCAACCATTAATTTCACTGCAAACATAACCCTCATGCAAATGGATACTTGAGGTGTTTAAAGCATCACATGTATAAAAGACTACAAAGGTTGGCTGGTAACACGAGGCTGGGAAGTGATATAACAAAACAAACAAACAAACAAAGAAAAAAACACTCAGCTAGCCAGTCGAATTCACAACATTCATCACATCTTAATTGCGCTGGAGGCATACAGCGCACACATGTCGAGACCAGCTAGCTGAGAAAAATATAACGTAACAAACACTGGAGGAACAGCGATCAACTACACCTAATAAAAAACAACACACAATCAACAGTATTCAAAAGGAAATTACAACAATTAATTTTTATTTTAATCCCATTAAAATAATAAAAACACTAATACATCCCGTATTAAAAACCTCTGCAATTACCTGCAAAACAGCAAGCAATCCTAAACTATTTTCCACAGGTATTCCAGATCAAGGAAGAATGAGCATGACCGTCAACCAACAAAGCCACGATGTTTACATCTACCTTAAAAACATAACACTCTTATTTAATAAAACCCATCTTTGTTAGCAAAACAACCAATGTTTATTTAGCATACCTGCTCACCCAGACCACATACATAATTAGACACGGAGGTACTACCAGACAGCACGATGTTTACATCTGCATTAAAAACAAAATACCCTAGGTTAATAAAAAACCTTGTGAACGTGAAGCTAAACAATCAATATTTACTTAGCCTACCTGCTAACCCAGACCATGTTCGTGCACAGCCAAACAAGGACGTGCCACCCGACAGCACACGTCCACACAACAGATCGGACCCCGTCTGCAGGCCTACTTTCAAATGCCTGCTTAAAAGATGTACAATACCTGCATAGCCACGCCCCCCATTATTAGCCACGACCCCGGCTACATTCTTCCCCCCAGGAATTCAACGGCGACCCGCCGATGCACACATGCACAAGAAATTACCCCCGAGAACAGCACCTCAATTTCCAGGTTTACAACGCCTCTACTGATGCAACTAGCGTCCTAGGCAGTCTATATGGATTTGAGTGCTGACCCGCTGTAGTTCTTCTAGAACGCCTCAGCTCCACAGGCTGAGTCTCTGATACAGCGGAACTATCCAAAGCACCATCCTCAACCGGCACTTCACAATCCCCTGGCAATAAAACACAGGAGGCCAAATCACTATCTGAATCAGTATCAGACCCACTACTGGAACTAACTGCTTCATCAGACGCAATAGGATCTACATCACTTAATACCGGGTCAATCAATGCCTTACGCATTTCCATCCGATGCACCTGCTTCACCGGCCCTGCCTGAGACACAGGGGCAACAGAGTACACCGCACCCTGCTCCCCGGGTTCACGGACCACCTTATACAAACATGAATCATACACATCCTGAATTTTATTTCGTCCACGAGGATGGTTTTTAAGATAAACCAGCTCACCCTTTCTAAAACCCTGATCATTTATCCTACCCTCATAGCGTCTGTTACGGCGAGCAACCTTTTCCCTCAGCCTCTCCTGAACCTCACCATATGCTGCCTGAAGCCTACCTTGATGTTCAACAATCCACTGTTCAGGCGTCTCTACAGTCTCTTCCAACTGATTATTTAACAAAAAATCAACAGGTAATTTAGGTTCGCATCCAAACATTAGGAAATATGGGCTCATACCAGTAGAACAGTGCGCGGTGGTGTTATAAGCGTAGACAAGCTGTGGCAGATGTTGAGGCCACCGCTGTTTTTTTTCTGGTGGCAAAGTCCGCAACAGGTCATGGAGAGTTCGGTTAAAACGTTCGCACTGCCCATTACCCTGTGGATGGTAAGAAGTAGTGCGACTCTTCTGTATACCATAAATCTTACATAATTGACCAATCAGGTTACTCTCAAAATTTCGCCCTTGGTCTGAATGCAGACGACATGGGACCCCAAACAAATGAAACCAATGTCGGACCAAAACCTCTGCCACAGTGCTTGCTCGCTGATCCCGAGTCGGGATGGCTTGCGTGAACTTAGAAAAAACATCAGTGAGCACCAAAACATTTTCCCTCCCATCACTGGCAGCCTCTAACAAGGTAAAATCAATGGCCAGAATTTCATGAGGCCGGGATGCTTGCAACGTTCCCATAAAAGACCTCACCTTTGGTTGGACTGCTTTAGCAAGAATACATCGCTGACATTCCCTACACCACCGTTCCACATCTCTCATCATCCCAGGCCAATAACAGCGACGCTTCACTAATTCTGCTGTTCGATCTTTACCTTGGTGCCCATGACTGTCGTGCAAACTACTAAACACCTCCCTTTGAAGTTTTTGAGGCAACAGTAACTGATAAATCTCTCTATGGCCATCAGGTGTATACAATAAACGATAGAGGCACCCATCTTTCTCACGCAATCGATCCCACTGCCTAACCAGCTCCTTTACAGCTGGATCCCTACCAGTCAACTCTGAAAAACGTAAAACACTACCTGCATCCCAAGCCTTTATAATAGGGCCAATAATTGGGTCTGCCTTCTGCAGATAGGAAAGGTCCTCCGGTGAGCGCCCAGGCAATGCAACAACTTCACTGGCACTCACCACCACCCGCTCTGGAGATCTTTCCCTTAACTGTTGCCGTAAAACTTGGGGAAGTTCTATTCCTGGCAACACATTATTCAGGACCTGTCGAGACAATGCGTCAGCATTTTGATTTACTCTTCCTGGCCGGTACTTAATCACAAAGTTAAAAGAAGCCAGTTGTGACAACCACCGCTGTTCCAAAGCACCCAGCTTTGAGGTCTGCAGGTGACAGAGAGGATTATTGTCGGTGTACACAACAAAATGATTCCCCAACAAATACTCCCTAAACTTATCACATACAGCCCATTTCAGGGCCAAACACTCCAATTTCATGGAGCTGTAATTTTCCATATTTCGCTCTGTCCTCCGCAGACCCCTACTAGCATACGCAATAGGACGACGCTTCCCACCCTGCTCTTGGGACAAAATTGCCCCCAAACCCTGATGGCTTGCATCTATCTCCACCACAAAAGGCTTGTGGAAATCTGCATATGCAAGCACAGGTGCTGTAATCAGCTTTGTTTTTAATGCTTGAAAACTATTTTCACACTCCGCATTCCACACAGACACTAAAGGCAGCCGTGGAGTCTTACCCTTCCTTACAGAGCCACCCAGTTTTGTCACTAGTTCATGAAGAGGCTTAGCCAGCTTTGCAAATCCCTCAATAAACCGGCGATAATAGCTGGCAAAACCTAAAAATGAACGAAGCTCTGCCAAATGCACTGGGCGACTCCATTCTTTTACTGCTGCCACTTTATCAGGGTCAGTGGCAACCCCCTGCTCGGATACCAAATGGCCTAAATACTTTACTTGCTTCTGGAAAAAACTGCATTTGCTCAACTTGATCTTAAGACCTTCCTGTTGCAGTCGTTTAAAGACCTCCTCCAACCTTAACAAGTGTTCCTGTACGGAAGAGGAAAACACAATTATATCATCCAAATACAAAAGCAAAGAAGAGAACCGCTCATCCCCAAACAACCGTTCCATGAGTCTTTGGAATGTTCCTGGTGCATTACAGAGCCCAAAGGGCATACGATTGAATTCAAACAACCCAAATGGAGTACAGAAAGCTGTCTTCGCCTTATCCGCCTCAGCTACCTCAACCTGATTGTACCCACTTACTAAATCTAAGGTGGAAAACCACCTTGCACCAGTCAGAGCATCCAAAGACTCCTCAATTCGCGGGAGTGGATAAGCGTCCTTTCTTGTCCTTGCATTTAATTGACGATAGTCAACACACATCCTAATTGTTCCATCCTTCTTCCGTACCAGGACAATTGGGGAGGAATAAGGACTACTACTCTCCCTAATCACCTTACTATCTAGAAGCTGTTGAATATGAGACCTTACGGACTCATACTGAGAAGGAGGAATTCGTCTATATGGTTGTCGAACAGGTTTCTCATCCACTAGAGGAATCTCATGTTTAATCAAAGCTGTACATCCTATATCACCCTCAGCAGTAGAAAAAATAACTTGATAACTGCCAAGTAACTGCTTTGCCTGTTCCATTTCCTGTTCAGAAAGTCCGTCAAAAGAAGGAAGGTCAATATTACAACTAGACAACGGCTCTGCTACATAGGCAGAGACTTGAGCACTATAAACATTTTCAGGACAAATTTGTAACTTGGGTCTGGGGGCACTTACCACTTTCACTACTTGAACAGTACCTATAATACGACGGGGTGCCACCCATACCTCAGTACTCCCTACATTAACAACAGGTGCATACACTAACCCCCTCTCTGCATGCACCAAAGAGGGAGACAGCAGCAAACCCTCTGGAAGGGTATTTTCCTCCGGCCCCAGTGGTTCTAACAGAAACTCTATCACTGCACCTGAAACTTGAGGACAAGTAACAGGAACCATAGTCATGGTACCTGCAGCAACACGAACGGGAGTCTTACCCTGCACTCTCACCTTAAATGCAGAAGAAGAATTTGAAACCGCTTCAATTTTTTGACAACAGCGGAGTGCCTGTTTCCATGCTGGGGCAGCTGATTGTATTCTGGGAATCTGAAAAAGCTCAGCACCATGTTCATTAAATAAGCTGACATAACACTCTCGAATGATATTCATACCCAAAACAGCTGGAATCTTCTCCTTCTGAGCATACATGGTAGGAGAACAAGAATCCTTCACAATCAAAACCCCTTTACTAGGTAGTGTGACCCCAAATAAACTAACATCAAGTTCTACATACCCCACACATGGAATATCCATCCCATTTGCTGCTTTCAATGCCAACCAGGCACAGTCACGAAGACCACCTTTATTGAAATCAGAAAAACAACGATTGAAATAACTCTCAGTTAAAGTGGTAACCATAGAGCCTGTATCTAATAAACACAAAACATCAACAGTTCCCATCTTAACAGTCAATGTTGGACAAGACCCTACCAAACTAGAAAAGCCTTGAGAATGAACTTTTGAGCCTAATGTCCCCATCTCCAGTGTGTGGCTCTGCACCCTGGAGGACTCTAGTTTTCCGTCATTGAGACTGACTCAACGACGGCCCCACCACTAGAACCAACTGCAGGCGGGGACCTAGTTTGCAAATTGGTAGTACAATATCTCGCTATATGACCAGCTTGATTACATTTCATACATATGGGTTTACCATCAGGTGCTCTGCGAAATCTACTTTTGGGAACTCTATTAGCATTACCCACAACCCCTTCTGGAGTACTCAAAGTTTTAAGAATCAAATCCAATTGTGCTTGTTGTCTTAGGACCATATCTTTCAATTCTGCAAATTCAGAACTAACAACCCGATTCTCGTCACATGTGGAAACAACTTGAGTTTCGAATGAGTGATGGACTACTTTACTTGATCGATTTCTTGGAGGCTGCCCCTCCTCCACCCAACGCATGGCCTCTTTGCGTAGGTCCAGGAGGGTCAAAGATGAATCCTGCCTCACCAACCTCTTTAGTTCCCTTCGAAGAGTATGGTCCTGAACATTCTCACAAAATTGATCTCGCAGAACCACCTGATGGTCAGATACAACATTAGGATTAACTTTTCGTACCTTATCCATAAGATTCATCAATGCATGAGAAAATTCTTGTAAAGATTCCCCCTCCTTCTGTTTTCTATCAAAAAACTGATGTTGCAAAATCACATAAGAAGAAGAGGAGCAATACAATTCACGCAAAACTGCAAATATCTCAACAGGATTCTCTTTGACTTCCCCAGGCCTAAACTTAATTTCAGTCCGAGCCTCCCCCTCTAGATGATCATACACAAACATGGCTTTATCTACCTCAGACATGTGTCTCCCCCTAGTACAGCTTTCCACCTCCTCAATCCAGTCCTCCAAAAAAGGAGAACCAGAAGACACTTTACCAGAGAATTTGGAACATTTTCTCTCTCTAGGCAAATATATTGCCTGTTCACGCCGCTGTGCATTACCTTCGGGGGCTGAACTTGATGTAACACTTGGTAAACCTCCAACCTGAGGCTGGCCTCTCAGTCTTTCATTTTCCACTCGCAGTTGCTCCAGCTGTTCACGTAGTTGTTGCAGCTCCTCCGCCATAACTGCAGTAGACCAATCCAATGTTGCCAAAAAGCAACCGTCGTACGAGCTGATCGCTGTTCCTCCTAAAAAAACAAAAACAAAAACTATCCACTTCCCAGCCTAAAAACCAAACAAACAAAAAAAAGGAATTGGTCACCCTGCCGACTACGCCAAATTGTAACCCGCGGACTTATCCTGAATGCAGGGATGACCACAAAAAAAGCAAACTAATACTTAAACTAATATCACGCACATAAATTTATTAATGCAAATCAATTTATAACAATTAATATAAATCAAAATACATCAGAAAGCAAACAAAATTCATTCCCTCTCCAAAAAGATGATATTAATGGCCAGCCAACCCTTTATAAACTCCGATACACTTACAGCTTTTCCACACAAAGTAATTATACCCTCCACTTTCTATACATGTAAAACACCTCACTCAAAATAACCACACTCCAAATCAACCATTAATTTCACTGCAAACATAACCCTCATGCAAATGGATACTTGAGGTGTTTAAAGCATCACATGTATAAAAGACTACAAAG
Source organism: Barbus barbus (assembly GCF_936440315.1). Classification (NCBI taxonomy): domain Eukaryota; kingdom Metazoa; phylum Chordata; class Actinopteri; order Cypriniformes; family Cyprinidae; genus Barbus; species Barbus barbus. Next base: position 10,013,974 of record NC_136750.1, read on the forward strand.
GTTGGCTGGTAACACGAGGCTGGGAAGTGATATAACAAAACAAACAAACAAACAAACAAACAAAGAAAAAAACACTCAGCTAGCCAGTCGAATTCACAACATTCATCACATCTTAATTGCGCTGGAGGCATACAGCGCACACATGTCGAGACCAGCTAGCTGAGAAAAATATAACGTAACAAACACTGGAGGAACAGCGATCAACTACACCTAATAAAAAACAACACACAATCAACAGTATTCAAAAGGAAATTACAACAATTAATTTTTATTTTAATCCCATTAAAATAATAAAAACACTAATACATCCCGTATTAAAAACCTCTGCAATTACCTGCAAAACAGCAAGCAATCCTAAACTATTTTCCACAGGTATTCCAGATCAAGGAAGAATGAGCATGACCGTCAACCAACAAAGCCACGATGTTTACATCTACCTTAAAAACATAACACTCTTATTTAATAAAACCCATCTTTGTTAGCAAAACAACCAATGTTTATTTAGCATACCTGCTCACCCAGACCACATACATAATTAGACACGGAGGTACTACCAGACAGCACGATGTTTACATCTGCATTAAAAACAAAATACCCTAGGTTAATAAAAAACCTTGTGAACGTGAAGCTAAACAATCAATATTTACTTAGCCTACCTGCTAACCCAGACCATGTTCGTGCACAGCCAAACAAGGACGTGCCGCCCGACAGCACACGTCCACACAACAGATCGGACCCCGTCTGCAGGCCTACTTTCAAATGCCTGCTTAAAAGATGTACAATACCTGCATAGCCACGCCCCCCATTATTAGCCACGACCCCGGCTACATTAGGAATATTGTATTTGTCTCAGGTTATGCCCCTTGTACTCCTGACCCTACTTTTTTTTCTGTTTTGTCAACCTGTCTCTTGAAGTTTTCAGATTTTGAAATTGTATTGGGTGCAGATACGAATTCTGTAATGCCACATATCCTAGATAGATCTGGACCAAAGGAATCACACTCTCAAGCTTTGTGTTCTGACAAACTTCGGCAATGTTTAACCTCATCCTCGTTGGTGGACAGTTGGCGTTTATTAAATCCTTCTGCTAAATCTTTCACTTTCTTTTCTGCTATTTCTACTTCTTTATCTTCAGCTGTTTGTGATGCCGATATCTGTTCCTTATCTTTGTCGGATCATGATGGAAATTTGTGCAGATTATCTTTGATCCCTCGGCCATCTCGTGCCACTAGATGGCGATTTAACCCTAAATTGTTACAGGATGAAATTTTTTGCAGTCAATTCAGAAATAAATTTGCTGAGTTTATTGAAATTAACCAAGGTGCAGTGGATGATCCTCGAACACTTTGGAATGCAGTTAAAGGATTTATAAGGAATAACTCAATTTCATATGCCTCTTTCCTTCAGAAAAACTGACACAAAAAATAGTTGAACTGGAATCACAGCTCCAGAATCTGACTAGGGATAATCAGCGTTGTTTCTCAGACAATACACTCAGTAAAATCATGGCAGTTAGGTCCGAACTCAATTCATTACTGAGATCCAGGGCAGAATTCCTGATCCAAAGATCCAGGCAGAATTATTATTTTCAAGGGAGTAGACCAAGCCACCTTTAGCCCTAAGATTACACAACAATGATAAGTTTTCTAATATTTCAGCTTTGAAATCCCAATCTGGACTCATTATGACAGACCCAAAAGACATTAATATTGCCTTTCACTCTTTTTACTGTAACCTCTATAATTCTTCCGTTGATGGTGACCCTGACTCTTTTGCATCTTTTCTGTCCAACCTTGATTTACCTAGGCTGTCAGATTCAGATTCGGAATACCTGGTTGAACCGATCATTCTTCAGGAGCTGGAGTCAGCAATTGGATCTATGAACAAGGGGAAATCCCCAGGCATAGATGGCATTCCAGTCGAATTGTATACTACTTTTTGGTCGGATTTAGGCCCCCTCATGTTAGATATGATACATTTTTCAGTTACTCAAGTCTCATTACACCCATCCATTAATATAGCTGTTATTTCTCTCTTGTTAGAAAAACAGAAAGATCCGACTTCCTGTTCTAGTTACCGGCCACTTTCTTTGACAGGGACTGATTTTAAATTATATGCTAAAGTACTATCTCGTCGTCTAGAGAAATTTATGAATAGGCTAGTTCATCATGACCAAACAGGATTCATTAAATCTCGCTCAGCTTCGGATAACTTACGCAGGTTATATCATATTATTAATTAAAATAATAGTTTGTCCTCCCCTTGCGCAGTATTATCTCTAGATGCGATGAAAGCTTTCGATCAGCTAGATTGGAACTGTTTATGGGCGATTCTACAGCATCTGGGTCTAGGATTGAGTTTCATAAATATAATAAAAGTTCTGTATGCCAATCCAGCAGTCACTGTTCTCACAGGTGCTGTTCACTCTAACCCATTCTTTATACATCGAGAAACTCGTCAGGGTTGCCCACTTTCTCCTCTGTTATTTGCCCTATCCTTGGAACCCTTAGCTCAAGCGGTCCGACAATCTGAAACTATTTCTCCCATAAATATACGGAATACTCATCATCATATTTCTTTGTTTGCTGATGATATCTTATTGTTTTTGGAGAAGCCGTCACATTCTATTCCTTATGTGTTGAATTCATTTGACCATTTTTGATCTCTCTCAGGGTTTAAAATTAATTAGAGTAAGTCATGTTTACTTCCCCTCAATTCTAAAATTGATTCCATGTCCCTTTCTATATCTATTCCATTGGTTCAAAACTTTAAGTACTTGGGGATAGATGTTTTTCCTTCCCTGCAGAAAATCATCTCAAAAAACTAGAATGGTATATTCTAGCCAAAGTATCCTCAGATTTGGAAAATTGGTCTCGTCTTCCTACTTCTTTTCAGGCCCGTATATCGGTGATTCAAATGAATGTTCTCCCACGTATTAATTTCTTTTCTTCCATGATTCCTCTCGCTCCAACGGTTGGCTACTGGAACAAACTAGATGCATGTGTTTCATGGTATATATGTACTGTATAAAATGTTGTAACTGTGGGGGGAATCACAGTGTGGCTTATTGGGGTGTGAAGTGATGAGAAAGGAAAGGGAAATACAACAGGTGAGAACTCAGAATAAGATCACATATGCAGAAGCTGTGAAGATGGTGAATCCAAGAGAAGGAAGAAATGAAAGAAGCAGAGTGGAGAATCAAATCTCAAAAGAAGTAGAACAGAACAGAACAGAAGTAGAACAAAAGAAAAAGTATTGATTGGCTTAAAGAAACTAGTCATTTTCATCGTGGGGTAGTTAATGCCACAATGGAGATTAAAGACAGAAAGGATACAAATAATTGTGAAAGCTGCAGTACATCATCTAAACATCAGTGGGCTGACATGGGAGGAAGTAAGAAATGATCTCAGTGCTCAGGCAAGCCAGGAACAAGCATGGGTTGGATAATACTAATAATTATTTTTTTGATGCAATGGAATGCTAGAAGTTTGTTAGCCAATGGACAAGAATTTAAAAAATATATAAAAGAGCTATCTAGTAAACCCAATGTTATTTGTGTTCAGGAGACATGGCTGAGACCAAATTTAGATTTTAGAGTAGGTGGATATGAGTGTGTTAGGTGTGATAGGAGGGAAGGGGTATAGGGGGTGGGTGTGTAACATTTATTAGAGAAGATATTGTATTTAGAGAGATAGGAATAGGAAACGAGCATGAATACATAGCCATAGAGGTCTTGACGAAGGAAGGAGAGCTCATAATTATTCATTATTATAATCCTTGTAAGAAACTAGATCTGAATGGGTTAATGCAAATTGAAGGAATAAATGGAAGTAAGAGAGTGATATGTGGGGATTTTAATGCACACAGTACATTATGGGGAGGAACAAAAACAGATGTAAACGGAGGGGTGATTGAACAACTGTTAGAGGAAAAGGACTTGGTTTGTTTAAATGATGGGAGAAGGACCAGGATGGATGTACTCACAGGGAATATGCCAGTATTGGATTTAACTTTGGTGTCAAATAATTTAGCAGGGATATGTGAGTGGGATGTAACTTATGAAACAACATAGGGAGTGATCATTATCCATTTTTTTGTAGAATATTACTACAGGAAAATAAACAACAAGAGAAAATAATAGGGAAGTGGATATTTGATCGTGCTAATTGGGAAAAGTTTAGTTTTATTTGTGAGAGTGAAATGGATAAAATTTGTTTAAATGAAGATATTGAGGAGATTGATAAAAAATTGAAAACAGTATTGCTTGAAGCTGCTAATGAGTCAATTCCTAATAGTAATGGACAAATGAAGAGGAAGGTGGTCCCTTGGTGGACAGATGAAGGCAGTGCAGTAGTTAAAGAAAGAAATAAAGCTTTAAGAATATTAAAAAGAACTCATAATTTTCAAAACTTAATTAAATATAAGCAAATGCAAGCAAAGGTTAGGAAAATTATACAGAGTGCAAAAAGACAAAGCTGGCAGAAGTTTTGTAATAAAATAGGTAGATCAACACCTGCTGGTGAGGAATGGGACATGATTAAAAGAATGAGAGCAAGTAGAGCTACAATGAAATGCATATAGCACTGATTAGATCAGTGTTAGATTATGGAAGTATTGTTTAGCAATTGGAAGCAAAAACTTTGTTGAAGAAGTTGGATGTAATACAAGCTCAAGCTTTGATACTTTGTTGTGGTGCTTTTAAAACGACTCCTGTATCTGCTCTTCAGGTTGAGGTGGGTGAAATGCCATTACAAATCAGACGAAAGCAGTTAATGATGAACTATTGGGTAAATCTTCAAGGTCATTCAGAAGACCGCCATCCAACAGCAAACGTACTCCTTCCGTGCTGGGAAAAGGAAAGGTCTAAACAGAGGTGTTTTATATGGAATAGTGACAAAGAAACTAGAGAAATGATTTTAAGTCAATAACTGTTTCCTGCGGTATTATAGATTTTTGTATGCTGGAGTTAATGAAAAAATCTGGAAACATTGTAGCTGTTTTTGAAGATAGATTACAAACTATATATCAAGCATTTGTCCCAGTATATACTGATGAATCTAAAGATCCTAATACAGGGAGAACGGGTTTTGCTTTCAGTATTCCATCTTTAAACATTTCTGTTAATAGGAGAACATCAGATCATTTATCAGTATACACAGTAGAGATTATGGCAATAGCAACAGCACTATAGTGGATATCAAAAAGATTATACTTTGTACAGATTCATGTTCGGCATTAAAGTCATTAAAATCATTCACATCTCACAGTCGACAGGATATAGTAAATGAGATATATGAAAATCTGTATAGATTTAAGAATAAGAACATCATGATAATATTTATGTGGATACCAGCTCATAGGGGGATAAAAGGTAATGAAATGGTTGATAGATTGGCAAAACAGGCTTTGGAAAACGAGGAGATCATGCATATCTCACTTAGTAAATATGACGCAAAAGCAATAATTAAAGCATATACCAATAAGGAGTGGCAACATAAATGGGACACAGGAAATACAGGACGTCAACTTTATGAAATACAACGAGAAGTAGGAGTAGTGAGGATAACTAAAAGAAGCACCAAAGAGGAAAATATTCTGACAAGATTAAGGGTTGGACATACTATGTGTCACGAGTCCGGGCCCTGCGCTTCTCCCTGTCGCCACCAGAGGGCACCATCTCCATTCCTCCCGGACTCATCTCACGTAATCACGCACACCTGCCACATCACACACACCTGTCCCATTACACACTCATTACACCCGCAGCTGTTCCCCATTGCCACGGACCATATAGTCACCCCTCTCTCACCACTCTGCCTGGGTTCGTTAATTTGTGATTTGCAAATGTGTGGTTGTGTTTTGTTTCTAGTGTCTGCTGTGGTCTGGGATACATGCACTGTGCTGCCGTTGTGTATCCCAGTCCTTTTATGTTTTGTTTTTTGTGCCGTGTTGGCCTTTTTGTTGCTGATTAAAGCACCTCACCTGCACTTGGACCCTGACCTCATCTTTTCACGCCATTCCCGAGGCATACCGTGACAGAACGAACCCAGCAAAGATGGGTCCAGCAGGGAGGTGCCTCCACATCCGCCAGGGAGACCGGAGCATGGAGGATTATGCCAGGGACTTCATTAGAGGAGCTCGTCAGTCAGCGACGGAGAAGACCTGCCTCATGGTCTTCTTCTGGGGAGGCCTGGCTGAGCCCTTCAAGTCCCTGGTACCATACTGGGACCCCGGGGAGTCGCTGGAGGACTACATCAACCTGGCTCTGCAGGTGAGCGGCTCAGCCTTCAGGTTGGAGTTAGCTGCGGAGCCCGTTCACAGTTCTCCCGAGGCGGCGATCCGGGGGGCGGCTTCCGGAGCATCCTGGTTTGATGCGCAGCGTGCGGGAACCCTCGCTGATGTCGGTGCGAGCGGCGTTGGCTAATCACATTCCTCCCGAGACAGCTGTGCTCGCTCACGTTCCTCCCGAGACAGCTGTGCTCGCTCACGTTCCTCCCGAGACAGCTGGGCCCGCCCACGTTCCTCCCGAGAGAGCGGTGTTCGCTCACGAAGCCCCCGAGAGAGCGGTGTTCACTCACGAGGCTCCCGAGACAGCGGTGCCCGCCCACGTTCCTCCCGAGAGAGCGGTGTTCGCTCACGAAGCCCCCGAGAGAGCGGTGTTCGCTCACGAGGCTCCCGAGACAGCGGTGTTCGCTCACGAAGCCCCCGAGACAGCGGTGCCCGCCCACGTTCCTCCCGAGAGAGCGGTGTTCGCTCACGAAGCCCCCGAGGCCATGGAGCTCACTTCATGCCTTCTCGAAGCGGCGATGTCCGCTCACGAGCCTCCCAAGGTGGCTGCGTCCGCTCACAGTTCCCTCGAGGCGGCGGTGTCTGCTGATGTTCCCCACCCTGATGTGCCCCCCGAAGCGGTGGAGCCCACCATTGCCCGCTCCAGGGTGGCAGCTCAACAGTGGTGGCCGCCGGTTCTGCCCTGGGTCTCCATCCCGCCGGCGCTGCCTCAGAGCCCAGGTTCCCTTCCACTACACGGGCCTGGCCCACCATCCCTCCCCCTGTTCCACCTCCCTCTGGACTTTTGGGGGGGTTTGGTGGAACGTCTGGAAGCCGTTCCTTAAAGGAGGGGTCATGTCACGAGTCCGGGCCCTGTGCTTCTCCCTGTCGCCACCAGAGGGCACCATCTCCATTCCTCCCGGACTCACCTCACTAATCACGCACACCTGCCACATCACACACACCTGTCCCATTACACAATCAGTACACCCGCAGCTGTTCCCCATTGCCACGGACCATATAGTCACCCCTCTCTCACCACTCTGCCTGGGTTCGTTAATTTGTGATTTGCAAATGTGTGGTTGTGTTTTGTTTCTAGTGTCTGCTGTGGTCTGGGATACATGCACTGTGCTGCCGTTGTGTATCCCAGTCCTTTTATGTTTTGTGTGCCGTGTTGGCCTTTTAGTTGCTGATTAAAGCACCTCACCTGCACTTGGACCCTGACCTCATCTTTTCACGCCATTCCCGAGGCGTACCGTGACATTATGCTGAATAAAACCTTAGAAATAATAAATAAACATTCAACAGGATTATGTGAGCACTGTGGAATAGAGGAATCGGTAGAGCATGTTATTTGTGTTTGTCAAAAGCATGGATTGTAAGAAAAGATGGACGACGCGTCTCCGCTTCCTTCCGTTATAGAAAAGTGAAGCCAAAACATCTCAGTGTGGCCGTTGCCATCGTAAGTAAATGATGTCATTTGGAGCCAGAGTCTGCGCAGTAGAGTCGTGAGATGGAGCCAGAGTCTGCACAGTAGAGTCGTGAGATGGAGCCGGAGTCTGCACAGTAGAGTCGTGAGATGGAGCCAGAGTCTGCGCAGTAGAGTCGTGAGATGGAGCCAGAGTCTGCACAGTAGAGTCGTGAGATGGAGCCGGAGTCTGCACAGTAGAGTCGTGAGATGGAGCCGGAGTCTGCACAGTAGAGTCGTGAGGTGGAGCCGGAGTCTGTGCAGTAGAGTCGTGAGATGGAGCCGGAGTCTGCGCAGTAGAGATTCGTTTGGAGCCCGAGTCTGCGCAGTAGAGATTCGTTTGGAGCCTGAGTCTGCGCAGTAGAGTCGTGAGGTGGATCCGGAGTCTGCGCAGTAGAGTCGTGAGATGGAGCCGGAGTCTGCGCAGTAGAGATTCGTTTGGAGCCCGAGTCTGCGCAGTAGAGATTCGTTTGGAGCCCGAGTCTGCACAGTAGAGATTCGTTTGGAGCCTGAGTCTGCGCAGTAGAGTCGTGAGGTGGAGCCGCAGACCCAATCAACCATAACGACACGCCCCGTTTTTATAGCATCAAATTACTAGCTAAAATCAAACTTACCACAAAAACGAACAATTGAACATATATCAGCGTGATAACTATCTTAAATGATCAAAATCATATTTTGGAAAATTGTATTGGAAGTGTAATTAATTTTTTTGTTATGACTCAAGTCCCATTCGTTTACATGGAGAGGGCGGGGTTTATGACCTGTACTGCAGCCAGCCACCAGGGGGCGATCAAAGAGCCCGCAGCTTAACATTCCAGTACGAGTGAGACACACCCGGTCAAAAGTATACTAATGAACGAGAAACAATGAAGAATGAATTTAGGAAGGTGGGATTGGATTAACTAAATTTTAAAAATATATTTACTTATGGATTAGAGAGTTTTCTTTATCTCAAGAGGACAGAGCTCATTAAGAGAATTTAGAAGTGTTTTATTTAAATAATTTATAAATAATCGGGTTTATTTGTTTATTTTGGAATTATAAATTTTTTATAATTTTTTTATTTTGTTATTGTATTTATTTATTTATTTTATCATTATGAAGTGGGTAAACTCTGATCGTGTGACTTCAAATACAGTAAACCTCCCATTAAATTATCTAACTTTCATAAGAAATCACCAGAAGCATCAAAATTAGCCTTTAAACATAATTTCTCTCCACATTCATGCATACTATGGAATAACCAATTTGTGTTATCTAAAAACAAGAGTATATTTAAAAAAGAATGGTTTGATAAAGGGATTATATTTCTTTCAGATTTATTGAATACTGATGGTGAGATTTATACTTATCAGCAATTTCTTTCTTTCTCAGGGATTGAATCTTCCTGTAGAGATTATAATTTGGTTGTAAAAAGCATTTCTCATAAATTGCTTCACCTTGTGAAAATACATCTCAGTTATAACTCAGCTGTCCGACAAATTCCAAACCTTGTTATAGGAGGTGTTAATATAATGGATATTAAGTGTAATAATTCACACATTAGAAAATGTCTTACTCGGGATGTCATCTGTTACCCAAAAGCACTTAGTAAGTGGAAACAATTTTACTTCATTCCTTCCTCTGAAAAAATTTGGTCAGTGACTAATAAATGTTTATTGCCAAATAAGGTAAAGGAATTACATTTTAAGATATTGCATAGGTACTATCCCTGTAACACTTTTATTAACAAGTTTAGAAAAGATGTCTCACCAAAATGTTCATTTTGTAACTTGGAAAATGAAACACTTATACACTTGTTTTGTAACTGTAAATATTCTGAAGACTTTTGGAAGCAGGTTTCTATGTTGGTTTTTGATATATTTTACAAAATATTTAAAATAGATGAATCTATGATCCTTTTTTTGAATTGTAATACTGGATCGGATGTAGTTGATAACACTTTAAAGGTGATAATTCTTCTTGGAAAGTTCCATATACATAAAGCAAAAATTACATCTATTAGTCCCTCATTTAAGTTTTTTTGTAAAGAACTTAATATATTTTATGACTCACTGACTTCAATAACCAGAAACAAGAAATGTATAAAAACATCTCTCATATTAAAAAATGTATCTGTAAAATGTAATACTTTACCATACATCATATATATTTGTTATATGTATCCCCCATGTTCTTATTTATTTTTGTTGTTGTTTTTTTGTTTTTTGGATGTGAGTTATGCTTGAAGTTAAGTACTTCTGTATATTTGGAAAAAACAATAAAATAAAAAAAAATGGGTAAACTCTGGTTCACACCCCAACACAGTAGGTGGCGATAATGCACCTTAATGTTGCACCATAAAACCGAAGAAGAAGAAGATAATTCGTCAGCCGTGTTCCCACCTATTTCCTGTTTGCGTCACTCACTGCCTTTATCCTTCCTTAAGGGAGCGACAGACGGGTGGCCAAGATGGCGCTCTGACTGTACATGCTTTGAAGAGCTCCGCAAATTCAAACTATTAATTTGATTTGTAGTGCGGTAAGTAAAACTGCTTATTTATTTTTTTTGGTGCGTACGAGACTTTTACTACGATTATATAGTAACTCAAAATGGGAAAATCTGAAAAAAGAAAGAACAAGAATGTAGGTCAAGCCAAAGCTAATCCTGCTAAAGCTACATCGACAGAACAGCAAGTTTCAAACAAACTTTTGAGTGACAATTTACATGATTACCTCGAGTCAGAAATGGATTGTGCAGATATTATGCCTGCTGAAGTAGTTCTCCCTCCTCTGCCTGAAACACCTTGCAAGTCTCCTGTCATAAAACAGCGGAAAATAGAAAGCACTGATACCGCTAGTGTCCTCTCACAACTCAAAGAACTCTCGATTCTAATTAACAATCGTTCTGATGCCCTGGAACGAATGGTGGCGGAGAATGCACGAGCGATCGCGAGCATGAAAGAGACCGTTAACGAAAACACCAAACAGATAGCCGACGTGAAGACCGCTGTTGAGTTTGTATGTGCCGAAGTTAATGACGTTAAAGGTAAGCTCGGTGTAACGGAGACACAAGTGAAGAAGATTGAGGCGATATCATCTGGGCATGAACAACGTTTATCTCATCTCGAAGGATATACACGTCGTTGGAATCTGAGAATCTATGGGATCCCTGAAAAGGAGAGGGAGGATGTTCGGGAGAGGGTTATCCAGGTCTGTCAGCAGCTTTTACCTGAAGCAAAGGACAAACTTCCATACACTGTCGATACCGTACATCGACTTGGGCGTAAACAAGCGAGCAACGACAAGCCTAGAGGAATCATCTTTCAGTTTACCTCGCGCTTCTACCGTGATGCCATTTGGCGGGCAGCGAAGGACTCTCCTTTTCTCAGGAATAACAACTTAAAATTGTCTGAGGATCTGTCCCCGACAGATAGAGAAAAGAGGAACAAACTATGGCCTCTTGTGGACAAAGCGCGGCGGGACAACAAGCGGGCATACTTTGTAGGAGGAAGAGCTTTTGTGGATGGCACCGAAATTTTTCCACCAACCTGAGTTTCCTTCTACGATTGTTTATTTAACTGCTTCACTATGCAGTAAAACTGCACTTTTGCCGATTCAGGATTTTTATAACGAACTAGAGTTCATATCCACGCGAAGCAACTACGTCCTCAAGTCAGGTATTTTATTATTTTGGGGTTTAACCCTGTTTTTGACATTTAACGTTGCACTGTATTGAAATGTCACTGGGTTTAACTTAATAACCCACATAACTTGCCGAACAAAACGAGGTGTTCTAGGGATTTTTGTTTGTTTGCCACATGTTTGTTACGGGTTCTTCTGTTTTGAAGTTAATATTTTGTGGTTACGTCTACTTTTTGTACTGCACTACATCAATATACTGTTTTTATTGTAGTTTGCTGTGCTCATATTTAGGCACATATTTCTTTAGTCCGATCTCAACGCGTTATTTATATTAGCTTAAATTTAAATTTTTCTCTTTCTTTTCCTTTTTTCCTTGATGGTTCTTTCTATTCATTCACTTAATGTCAGAGGGCTAAGAAACCTTACTAAACGAAAAGCTATATTTTTGTACCTTAAACAGTTTAACTCGGATTTTTATTTTTTACAAGAATGTCATTCAATCAAAGAAGACTTTCGTTTTTGGAGATCACAATGGGGCTTGGACATGTGGATGTCACATGGAACGTCAAGTTCAGCTGGAGTTTGCATTTTACTTCATCGCTTTAAGGGGAAAATTCTGTTTTCTGAATGTGATCCGAGTGGTCGGTATATTTGCCTCCTACTTGAAATCTCAGATATGATGTTTATTGTCACAAATCTTTATGGTCCTAATCAACAAAAAGAAAATGAAGATTTCCTTCATCGAATGGAAGAACGTATACTTTTATTGTTAAATAACAACCCCAACTCTTATCTGGTTTTCGGAGGAGATTTCAATGTGGTTATGGACAATAATTTTGATAGATGGCCCCCAAAATCTAATAATTCTAATTCCTACTTAAAGATGTTCATGCAAAGATTTTCTTTGGTTGATAACTGGAGAGAATCTCATCCATCTTTAAAGGTATTTACATGGAATAACAAATCCTTTTCCTACCAATCTCGCATTGACCTATTTCTTGCTTCTAAAGAGCTGCATAATATCTCAACTGATATTATACCTTCACCTTTGTCTGATCATAAATGTATTTCTATTTGCATCCCTCTTTCAACTACTGTTAACTCATCTAGTACTCCCTCCTATTGGAAACTTAATAACTCAATTCTTGTCTATGATGAAGTTAAAAACAAAATTGATGAAATTATAACAAATTATTGGAACAAGGCTAAGGAAGATGATAACTACTGCAGCAATTGGGAGTTAGCTAAATATGAAGTCTGTAAATATTTTCGAAAATTCAGTAGTGAATTAGCTAAAAAGAGGAAGTCTTATGAAAGTAATGTTATTTGTAAAATTGCTAGTCTTCTAGGTAAAAATATGGAAAATATTACTGATCTTGAAAAAGCTGAACTTGCTGATCAGCAAAACCAATTAGATAAAATATATAAATATAAAGCTGAAGGAGCTTACGTCCGATCACGCAGAAAGTGGCTTGAGGAAGGTGAACAAAGCTCTGCTTATTTTTTTCGTTTAGAAAGACAACAAGCTAAAACTAGTAATATAAATAAACTCATGATTGATGGAGTATTAAATGAAGATCAAAAAGTAATTGGAAAATTCTGCTCTAAATTTTACACAGATTTATATACATCTAAATTTTGCCAGCAAGATGCGACTAATTTCTTCGAGTCTCTTCAGAATGTACAGCAATTGAATATGGCAGATAAAGAATTATGTGATGCTCCTATTACCATGAATGAGATTGTAGACGCAATTAATTCATTAAAAAATGGAAAATCTCCTGGCACTGATGGGCTCACCTCAGAGTTTTATAAATTATTTAGCAAAAAAATAGCACCATTTTTATTAGAGGTTTTTAGACAAAGTGTAGAGAAAACATTTCTTCCTCCCACCCTATGTCAAGGAATAATAACCCTAATTCCAAAGCCAAATAAAGATCCCCTTTTCATTGATAATTGGCGCCCAATCACTCTACTAAATAATGACTACAAAATAATAGCTTTAGCTTTGGCCAAGAGATTAAAATGTGTCCTAAATTCCATTATTGATGAAACACAGTCAGGATTTCTTCCAAACAGACATATATCAAACAACATACGCTTAATTTTAGATCTATTGGACTACTCATATTTACTCTCAAAAGAAAGTTTTATTTTATTTTTAGACTACTATAAAGCATTTGACACATTAGAACATGAGTTTTTATTTCAAGCACTAAATAGAATTGGTTTTGGTGACTCCTTCTGTAATATGGTCAAAATGCTGTATATGAACAGTAGTAGCTCCATTAAATTGAGTAACGGTACCTCTCCCAGATTCTTCTTAAACCGTGGTGTTAGACAGGGATGTCCAGTATCTCCCTATCTTTTCTTAATTGCGACACAATTTCTTAGTTTACACATCAAAGCAAGCCATCTAAAAGGCATCAATATTGGCAATACAGAGATAATTATTAATCAGTTAGCGGATGATACTGCTCTGTTCTTAGAAGACTCTCTGCAAATACCAGCAGCCTTACGTACTCTTCATTTCTTTTCTAAAGCCTCTGGCCTACATCTAAATCTTAATAAATGTGAACTACTTCCGATAAAAAACAGTATGTTCTCTTCAATTTGTGGCATTGCTGTTAAAAACTGTGTTACATATTTGGGTATACAAATAACAAAAGATAACTCTAGATGCTCTGCTAATCTGGACCCAATTATTATAAAAACAATGAAACGCCTGAACTGCTGGCTGCAGAGAGACCTTTCTTTGAAAGGCAGAGGTTTGCTTGTTAAAGCAGAAGGTTTGTCTCGCCTTACTTATGCTGCTCAGTCACTGTACATTGATAAGCACACGTGTAAAATTATTGATGGAATCTTAGTTAAATTTTTATGGAAAAACAAACCCCATTACTTGAAAAAGTCAGTGATACTGAATTCTCAAAAAAACGGTGGCTTAAACTTCATTGATTTTAGTTTACTAAATAACACAATTAAAATAAATTGGCTTAATCGATTCCTTAAAAATCCCTCTTCTATTTGGAATATTTTCCCTCAGCTTGTCTTCTCGAAAATTGGTGGTGCAGAGTTTGCTATAATGTGTAATTATGATATTTATAAACTCCCTGTCAAGCTATCTAACTTTCATCAACAAGTTCTTTTGGCATGGACTCTCATATACAAACACAATTTTTCTCCTCATCGGTGTTACATATGGAACAATAGGAGTATTTTATTTAAAAATAAATCTTTGTTTTATAATCATTGGTTTAGTAATGGCATATTTCATGTTAGACAGCTTTTTAATAACGAAGGTCTACTTTTTAGGTATGCAGAATTTCTTTCAGAATATAATATACCTGTAACTCCCAAAGAGTTTGCCACAGTTATGGATGCTATTCCATCTGGCATACTCATGCTTTTCAAAAATAACACTCTTTCGTTGGGTTCATTATCTTTCCTTGAACCTGTCAACACTCCTATTGGTGAGACATGTTTCACTGAAAAAAAAGGAAGAAATTATAAAGTGAGAGTTCTATTCCTTGAGAACATTATTTCTGCCCCTCCTGCAATCTCATATTGGAATGGTCTTTTTGATAACTTAGATTGGAAAAATATGTGGTCCGTGCAACAAAGATTTCTCCTCACAAACAAAGTAAAAGAAATATCCTTTAAATTAATTCATAATATTTACCCAGTCAAATATTTCTTAAAAAAAAAATTCAATTTTGATTTTGACACTAATTGCTCTTTCTGTCAGAATGACACTGAAACTATTCTTCATTTGTTTTGGTCGTGCAGTTACACTTTGCAACTTTGGAGAGATATTAGTTGGTTTATCTCAAGCAATATTTTGCAAAATTTCTCTATGAATCCCAAAACTGTTATTTTTGGCTTTTTTGAAGCGGATTCAAATGCCTGCTTTATAATAAATTTAATTATTTTCCTATGTAGATTTTATATTCACAAATGTAAGTTTTCAAAGTGTAAACCAATTTTTTTGGTATTCTTACAAGAGATAAAACATTATTTGATTACAATTTCTTCCTCTCTTAACCCAAAAGCACTCAGAACATGTATGATTTGCAAGACATACAAACTCTTTTCCTTACTAAATGTTTAGATATCTTTTCTTTTAAGTAATGCCCTCTGTCTTTCTCTTTTGTCTTATTTTTGTTTCTTTTATTTTATTTACATCACTATCTATCTGTTTTTTGTTTTGTGCGTTGATATTGTTGAAGTGTGTTCTTTCATTATTGTAATATTTTTGTTATTTGTAATAATTATTGTTGTGTTCTTAGTTTATTATTTTACATTGTAAACTGAATGTTCAAATAAAGCATTTAAAAAAAAAAAAAAAAAAAAAAAAAAAAGGGAGCGACAGACAAGTAGGGCTCGCTGCATCCTGCGGTGGACATCCAACCCCGCCCACATCCAAGTGTGCCGTCACAAGCCACGCCCATACCAATACAGTCACGCCCACGTCAAAACATTACGTCAGAAACCACGCCCTATAATATACGTCACCTCTTGTTATTCCCCGTGAAACCCGGAAGTAACGTTTTGTCCAAGCAATTTACAGCAGTTTCTGGGATCTAAATAAAATAATGTTGCCTTTCGTTTTACTAATACACGTTTTCTTATTTATTTAAAGGATGTCTAGGCTAAAATGGCACAACTTAAATGTAATATATTTAATATGTCTAATGTACAGAGCTGATTTCTCATCACAAGAGCCTGTAAAACACTTAAATTTGATTAAATGATTAAGGTTGATTAAATTAGGCTAATTGTAATAAAAAACCTTTACACCTTACCTTATTCAACCTTATTGTAATGAGATAAAGTCTCATTTATTACTATCGATTTTAAACTACCTAAGACACCTTTTAGATTGATCAAATTTAAAAGGGATAATTAGATTTTGTTATTGTAAAAGTCACAACACATTGTTATAAATTATAATCATCATTCAATTTTATAAAGACGTTATTGTAAAAGTCACAACATTGTTATAATTTATAATTGTCATTTAATTTTATAAAGACGTTATTGTAAAAGTCACAACACATTGCTATAATTTATAATTGTCATTTAATTTTATAAAGTTGTGTTGTTCCACTTATCATCAAGTGTTAACATTTGAATGAAAGGATTGACAGTTCTACATACAGTATGCAGTAGGAGACACATACATTTGCTGAACAGAGATTGCTTGCTTTGATAAATTATAACAAGTAACATGACATTGACATTCAGGCCTTGTTCATCAACAAAACTTCATATGAAGTGTGTCCAGGTCCTCCACATATTTAAAGATGAATAAACAGACATCCCTTGATTCTTTAGGTATTTTTATATTTATTATTTTCCAAAAATAACTAAATACATTTTTTTACAAAAAATATGTTCTATAAGAGATATGTTTCAACTATCATAAATGAACAGCTGAATGATCAGCTAAACAGTTCTTGAAATGCAGTACACAGACATACACAGAGAGATTCCTTGCCTTGTTAGATTATTCACAGAAACATGGCATGGACTTTCAAGCCTTGTTCAGCAACACAATTTGATATGAATGTGTCCAGCTCCTGCAGATACTCAAACAATCAGAATATTGTATTGTACAGATGTGCTATATACAAATTATGCAAGGGAATGTGGATAGATGTATGATATATTAAATCAAAAACATATGTATAATAAATATAAGTATGGATAATTTGGTATTGCACATGTTTTATTGCACAGTGGGGAGAACATTTAACTGTTTGTGAGGCAGATATGGCCTGAGGGAAGAAACTGTTCCTGTGTCTGTCTGGTCGTTCTGGTGCTCAGAGCTCTGTAGCGTCGACCAGACGGTAACAGGTCAAAGAGGGAGTGTGCTGGATGTGAGGGGTCCAGAGTGATTTTGCCAGCCCTTTTGCTCACTCTGGATAAGTACAGTTCTTGGAGAGTGTGAATGTCCCACTGCAGGTCCTGAGAGATTAATAAAAAGACATCTCTTGCTTCATCTGATTCGACCCCAGGTAGTCTTTGATGGCATTCTGTTGATTTCTACTGTCCATCTGGAGTAAAGCAGGCCCTTTCACCTCCCCACAGAATAACTCACGGTGACTCTGTATCCAGCACAACACTGGGCCAATGTCTCTTAAAAACTTCCACTTTATGTCCTCTTGGCACTCCTGTTAAAAATTATTATTATTATTATTACCTTTATTTAACCAGAATAAAACTCATTGAGATTAAAAATCTCTTTTCCAAGAGCGTCCTGGCCAAGACAGGCAACAGCACAATTAACAAGGTTGCAGACATAAAAACATGTAACATATAACATCAACATATAACAATTTATACAAGTAATAAATAATTATAAAGTTAAAAGAGATCAGAATTTCACATATTATCGCAAGTGATAAACAACAACAAGGATCGTCCGTCATAACTGAGTCAGTCATAACATCTACAGCCAGTTTGTGTAGCTGCCATGTTGTTTAAAAGTATTTTAAAATCAACCAATGAAACTGGCTCCTTAAGAATCAGGACATTTTGCAGCTGATTCCAAGTGCAGGGGGCCGCATACTTAAACGCCCCTTTTCCCAGTTCAGTCCGGACTTGAGGGACAGATAATAATAATAAGTCCTCAGAACGAAGACAATATCTTCCTGTACATTTCTTTTCGATGTAAGATTGGAGATATGGGAAAAATACAGAATACATGTGTGTTGGTCCACTAAATATTTGTCATACTAAATAGTATTTACCTCATCATTTTGCATACAAGAATATTTATGATTTTAAACCACAAAAACCAATCACTACAGTATCTAGAGAAATGCTCCCACCATTCCTCCAGACCTTTCTTTACTGGTGAAACTGCAGCAGGAACACCTCATCCCGACAGAACTGCTCTGCATCAGGCTAGGAACAAAAATGTGTAGAATGCTGTAAAACATGACAAAGATTGACAATCATTATGTGATCTTTCCATTCATACAGAATAATACAAAGATAATATGTCACAAACACAGAGTTATCCTGCAATTCATAGTGAAATGATGTGGTTGCTCAACCAAGTTACTGTGCAAGGGTACTGTGATCAGTGTATATCATTAAAAAATATCATCTGTATGTGAGTGAGTGTTTTTGTGTGTGTGTGTGTGGGGTGGTAAGTACATATCTGTGAGTGGGTGAGATGAGTGTTATAAAAAAATTGCACATTAACTCAACATTCATTATATGTTGTAAGAATCAGTGCACTAATAAATATATAGTGCACTGTTTTTTGTGACATAAAATGAACTAACTGAATGTGCAATTTTTTTAATAACCCTTTTTTTATAATAGCTAAATAACACTCTTACCTACTCATATACACACTCTATCCCTCTCACATATGTATTCATCTCTCCCCACACACATGATATTTTAATGACACTGATCACAGTAACGTTACCCTTCCACAGTATCTTGGTTGAGGAACCACATCATTTCACTTCTTGCTGGATAACACACACACACACACACACACACAAACACGCACACACACAAACAAACAAACACGCATACATATATATATATATATATATATATATATATATGTTAGTGATATCTAAGTAATAACGTGCCTGTGTACAGTTCAAAACACATAAGCATGCTGAACTGTTGTTTACATATGCACACAAACATTCAAGTTGTCAACGTTTTAAGTCTTCCTAAAGACAAAAGATGTTTTTTTTTTTTACTTACCAACACAGCAAACTTCTTTTGCTTCGGTTTGCAAACAAATAGGCTTATCTTCTTGTCGATGCTTTTTCCTGGTGCAAAATAATAGGTATGTGACGTATTTGGACACAGGCGTGGCTTGTGACGTCACGCTTGGATGTGGGCGGGGTTGGATGTCCACCGCAGGCTGCAGCGAGACGCTCTTCGACGGAGGCGCGAGGTTTGTGAGATCATTTTTATTTTTTTTGCAGCTTTATTTTGGTATCTGTAAGCTCTATATCTTCTGATTTAATAAAGCTTTGTTTGTATTGTTTAATGTGTTGAGCGAGTATCTGAGTGTGTTTGAAATTGTGTTCGTGACATTGAGGCTACTGTGGTTGATGACTGATACTGTATTTGAGTTTTAGCTTTAGCTTTAGCATTACACCGGTAACTTACATGTGTTCTAATCTATCCATCACGGTGCAACAGAGTAAAACAGACTTTAGGATACTCAGTCACATTGTTTATTAATGTATTAAGTGCATTCTAGAGGTAAATGCCATATTTTTGTTGTTTAAAAAATCCCAGCGACTATATGACCTTGCAGTGTTAGTTAACCTGATCATGCCAAACATTGTGTTGCGTTATGCGCTGACAATCCTTTTTAAGTTGTTTAAATAAATATTATGACGATCCCATAGTAAAGCGATTGTAACTACATGTCGTGGTTTTGTTTATTTTCTTTTTAATGAGTGATGAACTTTAAATGACTTCTTATATTGTAAATTAGTGTTTTCTGCCTTAATTAATCATAATGATAGCAATGCGATTTAACGGATGTCCTGTAAGAAGCAAAAAAATGTGTCTGTATATATATATATATAATTTTTATTTTTTTATTTTATGAAACAGGAAATATACCTTTTTTCAGGGATACCACGAACAACATGCATAAGCAATGTACACATAAGTTAATATAAATACAAATTAGGCTTTGATAGTAAAGTTCACCCTTGAAGCACTGAAATTAGGAATCCTGTTCTTCCATTTACCAGATGAAGTTTGAAAACATTTCCGAAATGCACCAGTATACTGCATGTATGTTTGCATCAGTTTTGGGACACCAGTGTATTCATGTTTTTTCTTGTATGTGATCTAAATGGACTGACTTGTTGGGGGAAAAAAAGCTCCAAAAAGCCTTCATTTTAGTCAGATTTTGTTCCAAATTACATCATTGCCCTTAGATTTAGCTTGAAGTTAAATGTACTACTGTGACTGGGTGTTTATATAATTAAACTTGTTCTCAAGTTATTTGATGTTTAAACTTTGTTCAATTTCAGATTTCTCAAAGTGGAAAGAAGGAATATTACTTTCTCATTTACATTTACTGTTTGATCTTTCACAGGATGTTGGCAACTAGAGTATTTCGTCTTGTTGGTAATCGGGCCTTGTCTACTTCCATCTGCCTGCGTGATGGACATGGTAAGCTACATGCCAACTTGTGTGTGTGTGTGTGGATGAGCCTATATTTTTATATATATACAGTTGGGCAAAAAAGTATTTAGTCAGCCACCAATTGTGCAAGTTCTCCCACTTAAAAAGATGAGAGAGGCCTGTAATTTTCATCATAGGTACACTTCAACTGTGAGAGACAGAATGGGGGGAAAGAATCCAGGAAATCACATTGTAGGATTTGTAATGAATTTATTTGCAAATTATGGTGGAAAATAAGTATTTGGTCAATAACAAAAGTTCATCTCAATACTTTGTTATATACCCTTTGTTGGCAATGACAGAGGTCAAACGTTGTCTGTAAGTCTTCACAAGGTTCACACACTGTTGCTGGTATTTTGGCCCATTCCTCCATGCAGATCTCCTCTAGAGCAGTGATGTTTTGGGGCTGTCGCTGGGCAACACGGACTTTCAACTCCCTCCAAAGATTTTCTATGGGGTTGAGATCTGGAGACTGGCTAGGTCACTCCAGGACCTTGAAATGCTTCTTACGAAGCCACTCCTTCGTTGCCCGGGTGGTGTGTTTGGGATCATTGTCATGCTGAAAGACCCAGCCACGTTTCATCTTCAATGCCCTTGCTGATGGAAGGAGGTTTTCACTCAAAATCTCCCGATACATGGCCCCATTCATTCTTTCCTTTACACGGATCAGTCGTCCTGGTCCCTTTGCAGAAAAACAGCCCCAAAGCATGATGTTTCCACCCCCATGCTTCACAGTAAGTATGGTGTTCTTTGGATGCAACTCCGCATTCTTTCTCCTCCGAACACGACGAGTTGAGTTTTTACCAAAAAGTTCTATTTTGGTTTCATCTGACCATATGACATTCTCCTAATCCTCTTCTGGATCATCCAAATGCTCTTTAGCAAACTTCACACGGGCCCGGACATGTACTGGCTTAAGCAGGGGGACACGTCTGGCACTGCAGGATTTGAGTCCCTGGCGGCGTAGTGTGTTACTGATGGTAGCCTTTGTTACTTTGGTCCCAGCTCTCTGCAGGTCATTCACTAGGTCCCCCCGTGTGGTTCTGGGATTTTTGCTCACCGTTCTTGTGATCATTTTGACCCCACGGGGTGAGATCTTGCGTGGAGCCCCAGATCGAGGGAGATTATCAGTGGTCTTGTATGTCTTCCATTTTCTAATAATTGCTCCCACAGTTGATTTCTTCACACCAAGCTGCTTGCCTATTGCAGATTCAGTCTTCCCAGCCTGGTGCAGATCTACAATTTTGTTTCTGGTGTCCTTCGACAGCTCTTTGGTCTTGGCCATAGTGGAGTTTGGAGTGTGACTGTTTGAGGTTGTGGACAGATGTCTTTTATACTGATAACGAGTTCAAACAGGCCATTAATACAGGTAACGAGTGGAGGACAGAGGAGCCTCTTAAAGAAGTTGTTACAGGTCTGTGAGAGGCAGAAATCTTGCTTGTTTGTAGGTGACCAAATACTTAGGCCCCGTCCACACGAAGATGCGTTTCTCTGTATACGCATACATTTTTTACCGTATAGGCGTTTCGTCCACACGAAACCGGCGTTTTCGAAGAGTGAAACCGATCATTTTTGAAACCGGGTCCCAGGGTGGATAAATTTGAAAACGCCGTTTTCGTGTGGACGGTGAATCCGTATATTTTCTGAAACGATGACATCATCAGCCCACATCTCGCCCCTAATCAGACACCGCTGCGTCACATAACAGCGACAACAACAACAACAATGTCAGACTACGTGTCTGTGTTCGTGCTGCAGAACCTACTGAGCTCATTAGTTTTATTAAAGCAAAATCTTCTGCTTTGTGTGTTAGTTTATATTCAGCGCGCAAGGTTTACGCACATGGTCCAAGTCTTCTTCTGTTTTTTTTGTGTATCTCTGTGGCAGAATTACAGCGCCATATATTGGTCTGGCATGTGTACTACATCATTTTTAGTCATTTTCAGTGATTCCGTGTGGACACAGATATTTCCTGAGACGACTCCGTGTTTACGGAATTTGAGGCAAAAAAAAAAGATCGGATAGGGAGAAATCTGGCTTCGTGTGGACGTAGCCTTATTTTACCGAGGAATTTACCAGTTCATTAAAAATCCTACAATGTGATTTCCTGGATTCTTTACCCCCATTCTGTCTCTCACAGTTGAAGTGTACCTATGATGAAAATTACAGGCCTCTCTCATCTTTTTAAGTGGGAGAACTTGCACAATTGGTGGCTGACTGAATACTTTTTGCTCAACTGTGTATGTATGCATGTGTGTGTGTGTGTGTGTATATATATATATATATATATATATATATATATATATATATATATATATATATGCGTGTGTGTGTGTGTATAATACTTGTATACACACAGGTGCATTGCAAAAAAATTGAATATCATGAGTCTTTTTTTTTTTTTTTCAAAAGGCGCATCTTTCCCATATTCTAGATTCATTACATGTAAAGTAAAACATTTAAAAAGTTTTTTGTTTTAATTTTGATGATTAGAGCTTACAACTCCTGAAAGTCAAAAATCTAGTATCTCAAAATATTAGAATATTTACATTTGAGTTTCAATAAATGACCATCCCTACAATATACATAATGGGGAACACTGCTGACTTGGCAATGGTCCAGAAGACAATCAGTGACACCGTCCACAAAGAGGGTAAGTCACAGAGGGTCATTACTGAAAGGGGTGGCTGTTTAAGGAGTGCTGTATCAAAGCATATTAAATGCAAAGTTGACTGGAAGGAAGAAATTGGGTAGGAAAAGGTGCACAAGCAACAGGGATGACCGCAAGCTTGAGAATACTGTCAAGCAAAGCCGATTCAAACACTTGTGAGAGCTTCACAAGGAGTGGACTGAAGCTGGAGTCAGTGCATCAAGAGTCACCACGCTCAGACGTCTTCAGGAAAAGGGCTACCACAGACGTCTTCAGGAAAAGGGCTACCAAGCCACTTCTGAAACAGAAAAAATTAGGGATGCACCGATACTGGTATCGGGTCGATACTAGGGGTGGCACGGTTCGCGGAAAAAAACCGAACCGCACGGTTCTCCACACACGGTTCGGCACGCGCTAGGACCGCGGTTCAACTTAATTCTGACAACGCATGTGGTTTGTTATAAATAACAAGTAAAACAAATAGGGTTCGGCTAATGTATGTTTCTATTAATGGATGCGCATTCTGGCCTCCCAGTACATTACAACAACAGCGATGAGAAAGAAAAAAAAAAATAAGTGGACAAATCATTCACTCGTTCAATGCGAGTGCCGTATGCTGGAATATGAGCATTTATTCCGTCATCACCCGGGTGCTGATAGCGCGCGCACACAGGTGAGACCTGAACAGCACACGTTGATATCGGCGTTTAAATTAAAGTCATGTAAGCTCTGCCAGTTCAAACATTTAAGAGCCAGAGGACGCGAGCTCGCGCGCGCAGTGAGAAGATTTGTGCGTGCGCTCATCAGAAGCGTGCAAACCTGCGCGCTTCAGAACGCGGGCAAATATGAAGCTCTCTCTGAAATTGTGTTTGAATGGATAAATTCACACAAAATTCTGTCAAAATGCCCGTCTTGGTAAGTATCCTATAGCAGATATAGCCGGCTGAGCGTACAGTATCAGTGCTTTCTCTTAAAGTGACAGCACTTTCTTAATATTAAATAAACAGCAACAACAAATAAATCACTCACTGCTCTTGATTGAATCGCTTTTGTAACTTTAATAAAGAGTAATCTTTAATTTATACAGTCAAATATGCAATGTTCTTTTACCTTTGATTACTTTATTCAATTTATAAAAAAAAAAAACTGAAAATCACTGATTATTTTATTTGTATCTTTACACTATTGTATTTTTATTTGTGCTGTTGCTTGTAGTTAGATAGATTATTCTTATGTTCTTTATTGTTATTTGACAGTATAGTGTTTCCCTAAACATGCCGAACCGTACCGAAATCTTATCGAACCGTGACCCCCGAACCGAGGTACGTACCGAACCGTGACATCTGTGTACCGTGCCACCCCTAGTCGATACTGAGCTCATGTACTCGTATTCGTTAAAATGCCCCGATACTAAACGCCGATACCACGCATGTGATCAGTGCCATATTCAGACAAAGAAACACCAACAACAGAAAAACAGACAGCAGAATGTAGTTATTAGAGATTAAGGATGTCTAAAAATGTACATGCAATGAATATAATGTTAAACATTCAGTATTAATGCCTGTATAGCTGATGTGAGCAAGCTGATAAGCAAAACACGCTGAGTGGATCCAGCGCGCGAGCTTGTCGAGTGAATATCCCTTTCTCACAGATATCACTGGAAAGTTTGTACTTCGGTCGGAAATGTCAAAAACGAGTAAGTAAAACAATGCACAAGTTACTTAACAGTAGGGAGAGAGAGATAGAGAGAGCGCGCGCGCACTTCTGTGGTGTGATCTTTATTGATGTTCGCTCAGCACGCATCATTTGAATTAAAACTAAATCGTAAATATATGACAACATATAGGGGCATTCATTCACTTTAAACATAATTTATTTTTAACCTTAAGCATTGAACACGAGTGAAACACAAGTGAAACTATCAGCCTGTGTGAAATGCGCTAGGCTGTTCTGTACTTGTCCCTTTCATCTGCTCCGGTACACATAAGTGCGCGCGCTGTGCGTGTTTTCCTTGCTTCATGCGTGTTTCTGCAATTATATGGCTTTGAAATCTAAATGTTTCAGATGAAAAAAATAATAATAATTCTATATCTGAAAATGATTGATTTATAACGAGTGGTTCCCTGCATTATTACAGCAAAAATCGTGGTTACAGCACTGAGCCGCTGCAATGGAGCAGCTCTAATGCTATTTAAGATTATGTACCATAGAGCAAATAAATAAATAAAAAATTAACAGTGAAAGTAACAAAAAATTGTAAATTACATTTTAATGGGCATAATTGTGAAAAATAACCAAAGGATATACAGTTTTTTTTTTTTTTTTACTAGTGGGTGCAGGACACTATAGTTAATTTAAGTAACTGAGGATAGCAAAATAAAGTAAACTGTGACACATTATACCCAAAAATTCTTCATACAGTGGACTACCAGTAAAATTGATACAAAAGTGAGACCAAAAATTATTCAGACCAAGTAATGGAAAAAATTGAAATTCAGGCTTTCATGAACCTGGTTGACAGCATGCCCAGGAGACTACAGGCTGCCATTAAGGCTAAGGGTGGCCCGACAAAGTATTGATAGTTGTGTAAATATTGTCATACCAACAGCTGTCTGAATCATTTTGATTGATTGATAGAAAGGTATTATCAAGCTAAATTTGTTCTGACACAGTTTAACTTGGAGTTCTTGTAATATTTTATTAGCATTTTCTAAACTATAGCGAATAAAATGTGAGAAATGTTGAAGGTGTCTGAATAAATTTTGGTTTGACAGTATCTATTTGATAAATGAAGTTAATCAACTAACATTTTACATATTTGTTTTCTTTACCCAATATTTAAAAAATGTAAAAATATCGGTATCGGTACTCTGTATCGGCAAGTACCAAAAATTTAAGTATTGGTATCGGGCGAGTACTGGAAAAAGTGGTATCGGTGCATCCTAGAAAAAATGTCAGAAGCATCTTACCTGGGCTAAGGAGAAAAATAACTGGACTGTTGCTCAGTGGTCCAAGGTTCTCTTTACAGATAAAAGTAAATTTTGCATTTCATTTGGAAATCAAGGTCTGGAGTCTGGACGAAGACTGGAGTGGCACAGAATCCAAGTTGCTTGAAGTCCAGTGTGAAGTTTCCAAAGTCAGTGACGATTTGGGGTGCCGTCATGTCTGCTGGTGTTGGTCCATTGTGTTTTATCAAGTCCAAAGTCAATGCAGCCATCTACCAGGAGATTTTGGAGCACTTTATACTCCCATCTGCTGACAAGCTTTATGGAGATGCTGACTTCCTATTCCTGACCTGAACCCCATATGAAATCTATGGGATATTTTCAAGAGAAAGATGAGAAAGTCAGTCCAATAATACAGATGAGCTGAAGGCTCAATAGTGCCTCAGCAGTGCCACAGGCTGATCGCTTCCATGCCACACCTCACTGATACTGGAATTCATGCTAAAGTAGCCCTGACCAAGTATTGAGTGCATACTTTAAAGAACTTGAACTTTTCTGTTTTGCAAATCCCTTTTTTTTTTTTTATTGATCTCAAGATTCAAGAGTTTTATTTGTCACATACACAATTATACAGAGTATAACCAGCAGTGAAATGTAGGTCAGGTCCGCTCCAAGGACAGTGCAATTATAAAGTATACAAATATTAAGAGAAGAAAAGTAGAAAAAATAAAATAAAAGAATAAAATAAAATAATTTTAGGATTATTTAATAAAATAATGATCTTAGGAAATATTAATTTTTTTTGAGATGCTGCATTTTTGACTTTCATGAGCTATAAGCTTTAATCAAAATAAAATAAAAAACCTTTTGAGATGTTTTACTTTACATGTAATGAATCTAGAACATAGGAAAGTTTCACTTTTTAAACTGTTACCAAAAAAAAAGACTTTCACGATATTCTAATTTTTTGAGATGCAACTGTATATATTAGGGCTGTCAGTCGATTTCAAATTTTTAATCTAATTAATCGCAAACTAAATTTGGCTGTGAAAATACCCCCAAAAGATCATTTAAACTTGTTAAATTTTTAGGCTACAATGGCCTAACATGGCGAATGGAACATAAGATAATTCGAGAAACATCTCAGTATTTTTTGTTCATGCAGTGAAAGTTACTAGTGAGCAAAACATCTTAGTTACAAAAAGTATTCAAAATACCTTCTATGTTGTGCAAAAGTAAGTCATTCAGGTTTGAAACGACATGAGGGTGAGTAAATGATGACGGAATTCATTTATTTTTGGTGAATTATCCCTGTAATGTGTGTTTTTTTTTTAAAGGGGTCATCGGATGCCCATTTTCCACAAGTTGATATGATTCTTTAGGGTCTTAATGAAAAGTCTATAACATACTTTGGTTAAAATTTCTCAATGGTAGTGTAAAAAACACATCCTGCTGTTTTCATCAAGCCGTTTTTTAGTCCATGTTGCTTAAAATGCTAATGAGCTCTGCTCGCCCCTCTCTTCCGTGGGGTGACGAGCAGTACTGTTTACTTTAGCCGTGAAATTGGCTAACTAGCATGTTATTAGGAAAGGTGATTTGCAAAGATTCATAAAAAAAAAAAAAAACGTTATACTCACTTCTGTAGATGAAGCTTGATTACGAATGATTCCCGCGAACATAGACGCATTTAGGCAGATTGGGGATCGGTGCATTCACTTCAAAGCGAAAGTAACGTTAATCCTCTGCTCTTCAGCGGCTCAGATGTCAGGAGTAAATGATGACTGCTATATTCATTATTACATCCAACAACAAAATACCTCAATCGCTTAATCTGAGACATCTTGTCTTCCCCTGCACTGGAGTCGATGGCGGTCAGACTGTTTACAGCTCATTCAGTTCACTCAGGGTGGGATTTGACGCCCTTGTCAATCAACTATAGTGGGAGGGGATTGTATAGAACTACGTCATTCTGACAGGAGTCTCAGGACAGCCTGATTTGAGAGAGGAGATTTTAAAATAAGGATTTAAAAAAAAAAAAAAACACTGGGTGGATTTTTTTTTATCATTATAGGATGGATGTGTACACACTCCCAACACACATTTATGTTCAAACAACTTGAAAAGTGAATTTTGCATCCGATGACCCCTTTAAGTAAATGAAATGATACTCTAAAGCAGAAACTAAAACTACCAGCAGATGGCGGTTAATGTCTTTGAGTCGATTCATTCAGACGGCTGATTCATTCAGGAATTCGGTTGATGAATTAGCCGATTCGTTCAAAACGCGGATTGTGTTGCTCGGAGATGCACAACAGTTCTGCTGTGGCTTTATAGGTAATATTTCCGTTGGCAAAATTAAACAAAACGCACAATATTAGCTGCTTATTTACTGAACTGTTGTATAAAATCACATTTGCACTCGTGTTCTTCGTGACAAAAACAGCACTCGTCAAGTCAATATTATTTGTATAGCGCTTTTAACAATGCAAATTGTCAAAGCAGCTTTACATCGGATTGATATAAAGCTGGGTGGCTTTATATCAGCTTTACAGTAATTAGACGGGGAAATAATTTCTCGAAATAGTGTCATTCTCCTCTGGCCAGACAAAATCAGCAGATTAAATCTAGGCTAAAGCAGAATCAGATTGTGCAAAGGACTCGTGTGATATTGCTCTCGCTGCTGGTGTGATATCACTTACCATATGATATAAACATGAGACAAAAACTCATACGGGGGAATTTTTGCCATAATATATTGAATTTTTAGGGAATAGCTGCATTTTTGGAGTTGTCCTGCATCCTATTTGTCAAGTCAACTGTATGAAATGCAAGATGACACACAGACCTGGGGGCGGGGCCAGTGCCTTAACTGCGTTAAAATATTTTAATTGCGTTATTTTTTTCATAACTAAGCTAAAGCGTTAAACTGACAGCCCTAATATATAATAATATATATACACCGCTGCTCAAAAATTTAGGATCAGTAAGAATTTTTTTTTTTTTAAGGTAGTCTCTTCTGCTCATCAAGGCTGTATTAATTTGATCGAAGATACAGAAAAAACTATAAGAAATTGCAATAAGATTTCACAATATTACATTGGTTTCCTATTTTAAAATACTTTAAAATATAATTTATTTCTGTGACGCAGCGCCGAATTTTCAGCATCATTACTCCAGTCTTCAGTGTCACATGATCCTTCAGAAATCATTCTAACATGCTGACTTATTATGAGTGTTGAAACTGTTGTGCTGCTTAATATTTTAGCAGTAATAGTTTTTTGAATAGTAATAGTTCTTAATAGTTTTTTGAAACCTGTGATACTTTTTTCTTTGATTCCTTGATGAAAATATAGAACAGCATTTGTTCAAAATAGAAATCTTTTCTAACAATATAAGTCTTTACTATGACATTTATTCATTTAACACATCCCTCCTGAATAAAAGTATTAATTTAAAAAGAAAAAAAAATTACTGACCCCAAACTTTTGAATAGCATTGTGTATTGTAAAAATTTCTTTTTGAAATAAATGCTGTTCTTTTTAACTTTGATTCTTTTGATGAATACAAAGAAAAAAAAAATCAAGTGTGTGTAAATTGTGTAACAGTTGTTTTACTTGTCCTCTCAGGAGTTGCTAAGGTTGAGGACTACACACTGCCAGCATACTTTGACCGACGAGAGAGCCCTCTTCCTGATATCAAGTTTGTGCAGCAGCTGAGTCCTGAGCAGAAGTCTCTAAAGGAAAAAGAGAAGGGATCCTGGGCTGCGCTGTCCAAAGAGGAAAAGATTGCATGTGTGTGATATGAGTATTTTTGAAGACTTCTCTGTTGGTTTAGGCTTTTGAGTTTTTATTTTAATATGCTAATTGCCTTCTCTTAATGGTTGATTTCAGTATATCGCATCAGCTTCAAGGAGAGCTTTGCTGAAATGGACAAGGGAACAGGAGAGTGGAAATCAGTAGTTGCAGGAATTTTCTTTTTCTTTGGCTTCACTGGCTTAGTTGTCTTGTGGCAGAGGAAGTATGGTAAGTTTAGCTTGACTTCAACTATATACAAGTATTGCTTACCTCATCCAGGATCATACCTGCGTACAGTTATTGAATGTGTATGTCTTCTGTCTGTGTTTAGTTTATGGAGATGTTCCCCATACATTTGACCCTGAATACAAGCAGAAGGAGGTTCAGAGAATGCTGGATATGAGGATCAACCCTGTTGAGGGCTTTTCAGCCAAATGGGACTATGAAAACAATGCTTGGAAGAAATAAATTGCAGACCAGGCCCACAATTAATAATCCAACAAAACAGACAAGTCTATATTTTTTTTTCTCCACTGTTACTTCTGAATGATTTTGGAAGTTTGCTTCCTCTTAAGGTTATGTATCATAAATAAAAATCAATATGTATCAATGTGATTGTCTTATTTTGTCTTTACATGTATTTTATTTTCAGATCCTATTTCAACAATCAAATCAGCAATTATTAGAAAATTATTTGAAAAATGGAATGAGAAGTTAGTAAGTCTCTTTAAACTGTCCTCAATGTTTATTTAGGAGTAATGAAATTGAAAAACACTTTTGGATGAAAATGCAGTTGTTTACTGATTTGTTAGGCTTCTGCCTAACATTACTCTGAGGACCCACAGCACTGCACATTCTGTATGTCTCTCTTACTTGACATTTTCGGTTCAATTCAAGAGTCCTCTCCTAAGAAGCAGATGATCTGAATCAAGTGGGTTAAATAAGGAACACAAAAACGTGTGCTATGGGAGAATTGAGTCTATTGTTTTTAGATAAGTTTCGCTTAAGTTTTCCAATTCTTCCTAGATTGAGTCATTCTGCGGCATTGTGGACGAGTACGCTCCGACGCTGCGCTGTCACAAGAGGGTCAAGTTCTGTCTTGTGATGTCAACAGATTTAATGTTTTTATTGCGGCAGAATTCCGGAAGCTCTGTCACAGCAACTGTTTTCGTTTGAATTCATACTAATTATAATTTGGTTAAATATTACTGGAATCCGTGTAATACTAGTTTTAGTGACGTGTAGTCTCACTGTAATGCATAAGTGCAATTATCTTGGGTCTATAATGCAAGTCTGAGGTCTGTCTGCATGTAAACTATATCAGCCATGCATGACAAAGGAATCATTAGCAACAGCATGAATAAGGTAATCAATGTTAACATGTTTATAAAGCATTCTTTCAAATGTGAAAAACTACCTCCTTTAGTGGACTTTGCTATCCTAGGTACTACCAAAAGTCCAGAGTTTTGCGACCTTAGGGAGCGGGTTGGATTGTAGCGTGGTAGAAGACAAGTTAGGTATGCAGGAGCTAAATTATTTAGGGCCTTATAGGCAAGTAATAATATTTTGTAACTGATACGGAACTTAATTGGTAGCCAGAACAGAGACTAAAATTGGGGTAATATGATCATATTTTCTTGACCTGGTAAGAGCTCTAGCCGCTGCATTTTGGACTATCTGTAGCTTGTTTATTGAAGATGCAGGACAACCACCTAGCAGTGCATTACAATAGTACAGTCTAGAGGTCATGAATGCATGAACTAACTTTTCTGCATCAGAAACAGGTAGCATGTTTCGAAGCTTGGCAATGTTTCTAAGATGGAAGAATGCTGTTTTTGTAACATGGGAAATATGATTTCAAAGGACAAGTTGCTGTCTAATATAACACCCAGATTTTTTACTTTAGAGGACATAACAGTGCATCCGTCTAGTTGCAAATTGTTGCAAAAGAGATTCTGTGTACTGTTTTTTTTGGTCCAATAAGTAATATCTCTTGTCTTATCTGAATTTAATAGGAGTAAATTATTGGTCATCCAATCTTTTACATTTTTTACACAATCTATTAGCTAAGATAGTTTAGAAGTTTCATCTGGTCTTGTTGAGATACAGTTCCCTCCAAAAGTATTGGAACAGTAAAGACAATATTGCTCTGTTGGCTGTGGAGTCAAGACATATACCAATATGAATAGATGAATATGAGACAAAACTACAGAATGTCACATTTTATTATTGGGTGATTCAACACATAGATGTTTTACCAGCTAAGAATTTGCAATTTGGATGCTAAAAGAAAAGAGGAAGTCAGTTAGAGCTCTAGCAAAAACAAAGGGCATGGAGAAATCAAGAGTTTGGAAACCACCAGCAACCAACAACGACCTGATCGACTGAGAAAACAACAGTAGTTGATGACAGACTCCCATGTCTGTACGATATTCTGATGCAAATATATAGGTCTTGCCAGACGGTTGCTAGGGTACACTGTTTGGTTGCTAGGGAGTGGCTTGGCAGCTGCCAATGATTATACTAGTCAGTAAGAATGACATAAACAACCCCCCAAATCTCTATGACATTCAGATTTGAAGATACACCTCTTTGGGATTGCGTTGCTAGGGTCATCAATAATGGTTGCTAGGGTGTGGCTAGGAAGGGCCAGTAGTGGTTCATGATTGTTTTTTTGCTGCCCTGAGTGAAGCTAGCCCACCCCCATGTCTCTATAAAACTGTGATCTAAAGATATCCGTCTAGACTTTTATAATGGCAGTCCATGGGATCAGTTGCTAGGGTGCTCTAAATGGTTGCTAGGGCGTGGCTTGACAGCTTCACAGTGGTCCTGATCTGATTGGTTGCCTGAGTAAAATGAGCCCACCCCCATGTCTCTATGACATTCATATTTGAAGATATGCCTGTTTGCGTTTTGGTTGCTAGGGTGCTCGACAGTGGTTGCTAGGGCGTGGCTAGTAAGTGTCTATGGTGGTTCATGATTGGCTGTTTGCTGCCCGAGTCAAACTAGCCCATCCCCATGTCTCTATGACATTGTGATGCAGAGTTATGTTCAATGCAAAGTTCCTATGTAAATTACCATAGTAGGAAAAATTGTGTGCTGTTTGACAGGCCGTCCCTCACCATAGTATGTCAATGGGGCAACTTTGGGGGGCTCTTGCGCCCCAGGGGTACAACTTAGACCCCATTGCGGGGAATGTTCTCGCACAGCCTGATAGCCTCTTCAAATGTGGTGATTCACAAATTTCTACGAAATTCTCGCTCTGAGCTACGAGCCGTCAAAGTTGGCCGCAATGCATTGTCTATGGGATTTTTCGGCTGATTTTTCGCCCCTGTACGATCATCGTACACCCAATCGCTTATAAAAGTCATAGCACACCATTCATCAATAGGCCGCACGATTTGTACCTGTTTCATGGGTCTGTGTCAAACGGTGCGGGACGAGTTACGTGCCAAAGTTTATACGGAAGAAAAATAACTAGAATGTACATTTCCTGAAGAAAATGTGAGTGGGTGCTTGCAGTGGCAAAACTCGCCACTCAGTTGCTAGGGTGTAAGTAGTATTCTGTGTGCTTGAATGGAAGATATCCCTCTTTGGATTTTGGTTGCTAGGGTACTCTGTTTGGTTGCTAGGGAGTGGCTTGGCAGCTGCTAATCATGAAACTCCAAAGGCTTCTTGTCACTATGAATGATATAAACCAACTCCCATGCCTTTGTGACATTCAGAATGGAAGATATCCCTCTTTGGATTTTGGTTGCTAGGGTACTCTATTTGGTTGCTATGGAGTTGCTTGGCAGCTGCCAAAGATAAAACTGCAAAGGCTTCTTGTCACTATGAATGATATAAACCAACTCCCGTGCCTCTGTGACATTCAGAATGGATGATATCCCTCTTTTGGAATCATCTTATGAGCAGTCTGTCCTTCAGGAGGTCACTAAGATATTATCTGATCCTTCACATAGTTTATACCCTGAGTATGAGTTGTTGCCTTCTGGCAGACGATATAGGCTGCCTATGTGCAGATATATTCGTTTTAAGAAGTCCTTTGTACCTATGTCAATTAGACTTTTAAATATGTAATTTATGTAACCCTTGCTGGTTATGATTCTTACTGCAGTTTGGAATGTGGTTTTTAATGTAATCATGAAATGTAATGTTGATCAGTGTATGTGTATGCGGGCTCCAGGGTCCAAGACAAATTTCCCCATTGGGGACAATAAAGTGTATTGTATTGTATTGTTTGGATTTTGGTTGCTAGGGTACTCTTTTTGGTTGCTATGGAGTTGCTTGGCAGCTGCCAATGATGAAACTGCAAAGGCTTCTTGTCACTATGAATGATATAAACCAACTCCCATGCCTCTGTGACATTCAGAATGGAAGATATCCCTCTTTGGATTTTGGTTGCTAGGGTGCTCGACAATGGTTGCTAGGGAGGGGCTAGGAAGTGTTGAGGTGATTCATGATTGGCTGTTTGCTGGCCCGAGTCAAATGAGACCACCCTCATGTTTCTATGACAATTCAGTCCGGAGATATCCCTTTAATCTCTTTCAATGGAGGTCTATGGAACTTGTTGCTAAGGTGCTCTAAATGGTTGCTAGGGCGTGGCTTGATAGCTTCACAACGATCCTGAGAGATTGATTGGTCGTCTGAATAATATGAGCCCGCCCCCTTGTCTCTATGACACTGTGATCCAGAACTATGTTCAATACAAAATCCCTATTCAATTTACCATAGTAGGTGAAAAGCATGCATTTCATGGGACGTCCTGCTCCATAGTAAGTCAATGGGAAATTTTGGGCAGCTCCTGCCCCCCAGGAGTGCAACTTTTACCCATTGTGAGGTATGTTCTTAAAGAGCCTGCCAGCCTCTTCAAATGTGGCAAATCACAAGTTTCTGCGAAATCCTCGCTCTGAGCTATGATTCGTTAAAGTTTGTCGCAATGTTAAGTCAATGCGATTTTTGGGCCGCTTTTTCTCCCCTGGGGCGAACACCGTACCCCCGATCGCTTATAAAAGTCATAGCACACCATTCCCGAATAATCCGCACGATTTGACGCCTCATTCATGGGTCTGTGACAAAAACTGCGGGAGGAGTAGCGCGCCGAAATAACGGCGGAATAAAGAAGAAAAAAAAAAAAAACTAGAATGTACATTTCCTGAAGAAAATGTGAGTGGGTGCTTGGCGTGGCAAAACTCGCCACTCGGTTGCTAGGTTGGCTTGAGTGGTTTCCTTGGCACTGCTGGGCGGTTGCTAGGGCCGTTGATAGGGTACCCAGATTGGTTGCTAGGGGGTAGCTAGGGTGCTAGGGTACTTGGGGTGGTTGCTAGGGTGTTGCTATGCGGTTGCTAGGGTACCCACGATGGTTGCTAGGGCGGTTGCTAGGGTACCCAGGGTGGTTGCTAGGTGTTGCTATGTGGTTGCTAGGGTACTTGGGGTGGTTGCTAGGGCGTTGCTATGCGGTTTCTAGGGTACCCAGGATTGTTTTTAGGGCGGTTGCTAAGGTGTTGCTATGTGGTTGCTAGGGTACTTGGGGTGGTTGCTAGGGTGTTGCTATGCGGTTGCTAGGGTGCCCAGGATGGTTGCTAGGGCGGTTGCTAGGGTCCCCAGGGTGGTTGCTAAGGTGTTGCTATGTGGTTGCTAGGGTACTTGGGGTGGTTGCTAGGGTGTTGCTATGCGGTTGCAAGGGTACCCAGGATGGTTGCTAGGGCTGTTGCTAGGGTACCCAGGGTGGTTACTAAAGTGTTGCTATGTGGTTGCTAGGGTACTTGGAGTGGTTGCTATGGTGTTGCTATGCAGTTGCTAGGGTACTTGTGGAGGTTGCTATGGTACCTGGGGTGGTTCCTAGGGTGTTGCTAGGTAGTTTTTAGTTGTCATAGATCATTACTATGGAGTTTCAAAGAGTTCCTAGCATGTTCTTAGCTTAAATTAGCACTTAGATAATGACTATTAGCATTTAGCTATTCACTGCTAGCATGACTAGCATGTTTCAAGTCCAGTTTGCTAGCATGAGTCAAAAGAACCAACTCCCATGTCTGTACGATATTCTGATGCAAAGATATAGGTCTTGCCATTCGGTTGCTAGGGTAAACTGTTTGGTTGCTAGGGAGTGGCTTGGCAGCTGCCAATAATGAAATTCCAAAGGCTTCTTGTCAGTATGAATGATACAAACCAACTCCCATGCCTCTGTGACATTCAGAATGGAAGATATACCTCTTTGGATTTTGGTTGCTAAGGTACTCTGTTTGGTTGCTATGGAGTTGCGTGATGAAACTGCAAAGGCGTCTTGTCACTATGAATGATATAAACCAACTCCCATGTCTCTGTGACATTCAGAATGTAAGATATACCTCTTTGGATTTTGGTTGCTAAGGTCCTCTGTTTGGTTGCTATGGAGTTGCTTGGAGCTGCCAATGATGAAACTGCAAAGGCTTCTTGTCACTATGAATGATATAAACCAACTCCCATGCCTCTGTGACATTCAGAATGGAAGATATCCCTCTTTGGATTTTGGTTGCTAGGGTACTATATTTGGTTGCTAGGGAGTGGCTTGGCAGCTGCCAATCATGAAACTCCAAATATTTTACATACTCTTGCAAAGTATAATTTTGGATGTGATTTCTATAACCAGAATATGATACATTTGACAAAGAATTGATAGGAAGAATCATTTAAAGCATGATTTTTCACACTCATGCATATCAAACACGCATCTGAATCCTTCAGCTATTCAATAATGATTAAAAAACATACATAATATTTGATTAAAACATGATAGTCTAATATGTGGGTTACAAACATAATATGGGGTTCTGCATAGAAATGTCCTTTTAGGATGATTTTATGAGCATATGAAAAAGAAAGTCTTTGTATAGTTCTATGGAGAACGAAGGCATGTTCTTTAGACAAAGGAATTTTGGTTTGGTCTGTCTTCTATGTGGGGAGAAGTCAGTCTAAGGAAGCTCGTGAATTCAGTCGTGGAACATGTGATGGCCATCTCTTTGACCATCAGTCTTGATTATTTTATCTGTTTTGTGAAAGAGGCTTGCTGGTTAGTTTGCTTGCTTTAGACTAGTTGGAGTTAGGATCTAATTTATGACATTGTCCTGTTTCCTTCGGGCCTCTCTGAATTCCAGCTCCTCAGGTTTCAATGTTCTGATGCATCTTAAATTTGTCTAATTCAGTCTCTGATATTCTACATGTATGTCTTACGCTTGTGCAAGAAATGATCTTAAATCATTAAAATTTTGGTTTGCAATCAAAAATCTGACTCCATGAATAATTTAATCTGACTCCAATAGTAGATGATTCTTTAATTTTAGTTTGTGTTCTATTTAAAACTGATCACAACTATCGGTTGTGTAATAATTTGGATATTTGAATATTCTGGAAATCCCATACTTTCAATTATTCGTTCATTAGGGACCAGGTATTACACTTCGGCCAATAGTGAACCCACGGACACAAACTCATCAGTTCTGAATTTACTCAGAGGGTGCAGAGTGGTTATAATACCTTTAAGTGAGCTGCGCCTGCATACTCATAACAAAAAGTGTATTTTTTCCTTTAACCAGGAGAGCTACACCGTGTTAAACCAGTGACAGTCAGAAATCAAAAGTCTCCCTCATGGTGTTCCCCACGGTTCATCCATGGGTGCTTTGGTGTGATCTGTCCCGAACGCAGATTTGCGGAGATACCACTACAGATTAATCTACTTGAAAAAATTATTTCTAGAAAACCCAGAATAAATCAAAATTAACATTTATTATTGCCAGGCATAATCAAACAATAATAAAAACAATAAAGAATAAATTAAATCGATTAAAAATGAGAATACATAAGTTACAGGAAATACATAAAAATTTTGGTTACACAACTGATCAGCATGGAGACACAAACCTAGAATACTAAAATAATTTCAAAGAGTCAGCAAAACTGGCAAATAGAGACACACACAGTAATCGTAATGCTTACAGATGCTTCCTTGAATGTTTCGCCAATCCTCTTTAAATGCTCAAATCAGAACAAAACAATCATAAACTTTGCATAATAAAAGCTTCCCAGGACCTTTTGCTGGGGCATGAAATGACCTGAAAGCTATCTAACCTGGGGTGTAAAAACAACATTTGGCAAAGACCTTATCAGGTGCACAACCCATACCAGAAGAACATAATGTCTCTCAGAATTGAGATCTTTATTTTTGGTCTGTTGCATTGATATGGAACTGAGATCACATTTCCAACCGCACCGAGACTGTAAAATTGATACCAGACATGAAAAGTTTACACTCATGAATTCTGAAGATATAGTAAATATTTTATGTAAGAGTAACAACTTCAGTTCTTGGCATTTCTCTGTCAACTTTTAGTGACCAGGACCATATGCCCAGGGGATGGGTGAAGGGATCGATGAGCAAATGGTCTTTCTCCCAGATCTTCTTGTCTGATTAGAGAGTTAATTGTTTTGTGGCATGACATTTGCATTGCGAGAGTTCCTGAGTGTTTGGCTTCTCAAGGAGATCAAACCCCACTACAAACCAACCTATACCACCAAACCTGTCCCTAACCTTAACCATATCCGACCTTAATAGCAGCAGAAGTGTTTTGCAATACAATATGAACACAATAAGTACATTGTACTTATTTGTTTGATGTAAGTACATAGTTGTTATGGCCACTTAATATAAAATGGGACCCAGTTTTAATAATAACACTAAACCTTGTAACAAGACTGTTGTCCCACAAAAAGTGACTTCCTGCACATCTTTGCTAGTTCCAAGTCTCTTGTATCACACTATGTTCTCTTTCTTCTTACATAATAAACTAAAATATTTATTTAGCATTCCTTTTTTTCTTTCTTTTTATTTGGGAAGTAGAATAATTTACAGTCAGCCATTAACACAAAATAAACCTGTTTTTACAATGACTGGCAGAATGTACATTATTGCTTACACGCAGTGTTGTGCAAGTTACTTCCAAACTGTAGTACATTACAGATTACTTGTTACTGTTATTTAAAAGTAATTCCTTACCTTACAATATTACTGTCTCAGAATTGTAATGCGTTACATGACTCCTGTATTACTTTTGAGTTACTTTCACCAAAATAACTACAGAAGTAGATCTTAATATTCTAAAATGACAAAATGTACTAGAGCCCTGCGCTAATGGCAAAGTGTTTATATTTCATTCCGGCTTTTTATTAAGTTCATTTAGAAAAAACGTTTGGAGCATTTTTTTGTTCATTAAATACGTTTTTTCTTTCTTAAAGTAACGACCAAGTGGCCAGGGGCAGACCGGCAAGCTGATCATAGCTTATGCTTGATCAATTTAGCCTTCTCAAATCATCATGACTTCCCTAAAATAAAATCTATAGATATACTAAAATGGTTCAAGCATATAACAGTGTTTAAACGTTAAACCTAGATAAATGTGCGCTGCATCCAGTAGTTTGTGCGGAGAGTGGAAGCTAAAACGCAGGACATGGAGGCATCAGTGCAATCAATTGCAATTGTTTTCAATGGAAATAACTTACTCCGTAATTTTTGCTCATAAAGGTAAGAGTAATACATCATTCGTAACTGTAAAGGGTCTACTTTTATTTGTGTGCACTCACAATGTCAACAAAATGTCATGCTTTTATCTTGAACAGGAGCGCTTCACAAAAATGAACCGAAAGACAGCGAATACATGTCTCACAGACATGATAAATATATCTATAGAAAGCTTTAAATTACTACTTAACAAAATACATAAAAATGAAAACAAAAACTATTTAATATAATCGTTATCCGTGAAGATGCAATTCTAAAGAGGAGATGGCAAATCCTTACTATTTCCCCAAGACACATTCATGATATTTACTTTTGCTGGGGCTTTTGCTTGATTGCGTGTATTTGAACACAGAACTCTTCAGCTGCGCTGACGGCTCGCTGCTGCTGCGGGACACTAAACACCGTCGAGCTGCTCTTGACAGTCGCGGCAGCACGGACTCATGTTGTTTTCACCAGCGCAGCAATTTTTTTTCACCAATAATTGATGGATGTCTAAAATATAAAGATAAGGAGAAGTCTAAAACAGGCCCGAGGACCGGCCCGTGTCTGAACTATGACGTGAGTATTGGCCCGAAGCCCAGCCCTAGGGACATTCCGTAAAAAACTATTTGGGCTAAAAGTGTGTTGTAACGCAAGTGTTAATGAACATGTACCGAGGAAAATATTACTGAAAATTGATTAGTAATGCCTTACACTACTGCGTTACAGCAAAAAGTAATCCGTTACTGTAATACATTACTTTTATAATGCGTTACTCCCAACACTGCTTACACGTTATTCATAAACATGATCTTTACACATGGTTGACATTTCCGAGTATCAAACCAAGATTGCAAGCTGCATCCTGGCAGAATCAGTGTAAAATGCTAAATGTACCTCTGACACCTGTTTCATCTGGAACTCCTGCAGCTGCTGCTGGAAGCCATAGTTTGGGCCCACAAAAGAGCGCACAGCCTTCACTGCAGTCAGACACTTTTCCCAGCCATAGGTGGTGACAGTCATTAGGTAAGCCAACCCCATGGTGGTATTGCGAGACACCCCAGCAAGACTGGAGCAGGAAGAGGGTTGAGTTTGAACATGGTGAAGCATGAATATATAATATATTGTTTGGCATAGAGATAATGTTCATTTACACAGACTGTAGTAAAGCTTATTACAAGAAAGGCAACAACATGAATGACCTGTTTATACTGTAATCAAATCAAATCAAATGTAAAGGAAAAAAACTGAATGATGCAAAATATTATTGCTTTTTATATATTACAGTTAAACCAGGGTTTTTGTAAAGCTCCCCTACTATTTACATATGCCTTCTTAAAAAGCTCACACCGTAAAAGCTCACAAATATAAAACCATACTCTAGTGGACAAACCCACCAATGGACTAGACATGTCCCTCCATCAAGTCGACACTCATGGATAAAGTGTATGGACTCTTTGAAATGTTGAGACCTGCAAAAGAGACAAAACAGTGACATTAGCTTCATTACATCATTAAAGATATTGCAGATTAACACAGATTATTTTTTGTTAATTTTCAATTTCAGTTCAGTTTTTTCTTAGTAGACAGACATAGGATACTGAAATATGCACAAACTTAATGTGAAGGTTGGTTATATTTATTTATTTATTGAACCATGAAAATACATTCATTGTAATTTGGAAACTCATTAACTCAGTTGAGAGATTGCTTCAAGGTACTAACATGAAAAGTATGTTTTGGGCATTTCTTGAGAATGTTCTAGGTAAGAAGATTAACCATCTGAAAGATCTTTAAAATTTAATTTTAATAGTAAAGTTGCTAAACCTAATGTACACATTTTCTGAGATTTACCACATAACAGTTTGTGTTAGGGATTACAGTTATCCAGCAATTTGAAAAGTCCCAATTTGAGGTATGATTGGGAAACATGATATTGCAAAAACCTCCAAACTGCTTTCCAAATAAAGGCTGATTTCGCAATAAAGCTAAAATGTTTATATATTTGTTATATTTAACAAACCCTGACATGTAGCAGAAGAAAATATGCAATTAATATCAATATAATGTATATAATATTGTCATACACTGTAAACATGTTTTGCTGGTGATTCAGTGATGTTAAATAATTTTGATGTCACAAACAAGCACATTTTCTAGGTTAACATTTTTAATTGTATAAATAGTCACATTTATGAGCCAATTAAACAAAATTATCTACTGAAAATACAATAATAAATGGCATAATCCACTATGATTTATATTCCTTTTGATTTAAAAGATAAGCCATACAACACAATTATAAAGAGAAGTTTTTAACTTTTTCCTTGTTATTGCCATGCTCTTGATAATATCAGACAAATTGCACATAGGTTTTAACCAACAATTAGGAAGATGCTTTGAAGCACTATTACTCCTGCAGGTTTTTAAGACAGAAGTCATGTGTCATTAAAACTGTCATGGCTACCAGATTGGTGCGATTCATACTATGAGCGTATTGTGATTGTGACATCTTATTCTGATCCAACTTTAGTTTAATAAAAACCTATCCAAGCCCACTATTGCCAGTATGTTTGTGTGGCCACCGATTTGGGAGAAAGGACTTGTGTGATGAAACAGGCAGACTGACCGTTATCCTTATTTTAAAGCTGTGGTATTGTGACACAGGGGTTTTTCATAGGTCTAGTGGCCAGTCCAGTTTCCTTCCCTAAGGATTGCATCAGGGGTATGAGCACACTTACACCATCCAGACATCTATCTGATGTGTTTGTTTGTTTGCTTTTTTTCCATCTGGAAAATGTCTTGTTTGGAATATTGGCCCATCTCTAAAACATTCAGATGTTAGATTGACAAAATACATTGAGCAGTAGCATCACTCCAAATAATGATACTATTAGAATAATTGCATTTCCCAGTGACTGGTGATAGTTTTAAAAAAAAAAATCATTTAGAACCTTTTTATTGATTAAAGGTGCTGTATCAGTCATCCTCGTCCCTCAATTGATAGTTCATTCCACCAAAACTTTGATGCTTCAAAAATTTCATAAAGACATTGTAAAGGTTTGGAATGATATAAGGGTGAGTAAATGATAACAGAATTTAAATTTTTGAGTAAAAATAATGGGACATGAAGGTTTTGTGTGTGCATGTGCATGTGTGTGTGAGTGGGACAGGGAGCGATTGATTGAGCAAATATGTTTGACTGTTTTAATCATATAAGATTTGCTT
The DNA here is from genome assembly GCF_936440315.1 of Barbus barbus. Taxonomy (NCBI): domain Eukaryota; kingdom Metazoa; phylum Chordata; class Actinopteri; order Cypriniformes; family Cyprinidae; genus Barbus; species Barbus barbus. The sequence continues at coordinate 10,056,673 of NC_136750.1, forward strand.
GGCTTAAAAGAGCTTTATTGCTCTTATGATGTGGTTACAAAAAAGGTCCATCTATTGTCAGTTGTGTAGCAATGTATGACGCACAGCTCCAGAACACACCCAATTTAACCCCAGCATAAATACTCACATAAAATTACTAAATTGATAAGCACACACATACATTCATGAATATGTGGTTTACAGGTACTCTCTATAGGCATAATTGTTTTTAAACTGTACATACTGTATTTTCTATCCCATTAACCTAACCCTGTTCTGAAACCTACCTATCAGACAAAACTTTCTCCATTTTTAGACCCCCCCCCCCCCCCCCCCCCAAATAAAAGGTATGTAAAAATAATTTTTTTTGAATAGTTTTTAATGTTTACGTAGTTTTTTTATGTTTTTAATGTTTACATTGTAGTATCCATGTCATTTTTCACGTTTGTCTCCTCATAAACCATGTCTATCAGAGCTTTCACAGGTATTCCTATCACTATGAGGACATTCCCTAGGGGTAAGGGCTTTTATACTGTAAAAACGGTATTTTCTATCCACTTACCCTACACCTCACACAAAACTTTCTGTATTTTTACCATTTAAAAAAAAAAAAAAAAAAACATCACTCTGTATGATTTAGCTTGTTTCCTCCAAAACATGTTCCCACAAGGGCAAAATGTACAGGTATTATAACCCGAATTTCGGAAATGTTGGGACGTTTTTTAAATTTTAATAAAATGAAAACTAAAAGACTTGCAAATCACATGAGCCAATATTTTATTCACAATAGAACATAGATAACTTAAATGTTTAAACTGAGAAATTTCACAATTTTATGTACAAAATGAGCTAATTTCAAATTTGATGCCTGCTATAGGTCTCAAAATAGTTGGGACGGGGGCATGTTTACCATGGTGTAGCCTCTTCTCCTCTTCTTTTCCAAACAGTTTGTGTCAGGGTTAGTCATGGTTTTGTGATGGAGCCCTGACACTCCCTTCTTGTCTTGTTTTCTGGTGAGTGCGTGACTTCGAGTGTGCTCGAGCTTGTGTTTTTTCACTGGATGCGTGCTCTCATGTTTGTCATGTTTTGTGAACATGCAGTTATGAGTCTCCTCATTAGCTGTGTGTTCGTGTCCTGTTTTGCACATGGCTAGTGATTTTGTTTTGCTGGCCATGTGCTTGTGTTTTTGTTTTGTGTGAGCACATGGCTTGTCTTGTTTGGATCGATGTGCCATGTGCTCTCATGTCAATTGTCTTGACCCCACCCACCTTGTTTCCTGATTATTGGTTAATTTGCCCCACCTGTGTTTACTCGTTACCCTCCTCATTTGCTCCCTTTTTAATCTCCTTGTGTTTGCAGTCCTGGGCCGGTTCGTCGTCAATCTTACCCTGTGTGAAGTCCTGCCTTGCCTTGCCTTGCCTTGCCTTGCCTTGTCCACCCTTGCCAGTCTGTTTTCAGGCTTTTCGCGCGGCTTTGAGTGTGCTCGAGCTGTGCACTCTCTTGTCTGCGTGCTTTGTTTCATGTTGGGGCGTGGTGTTCAGATCCCGGCACTCCTGTCTTGTTCAGGCTCGGTTCTGGTTTCGTGTCAGGGATCGGACACTCACGCTCCAGGTTTGTTCTCGCTGTGGGAGCATGCGATTTCGAGTTCGCTCAGGCCATGCGCTCCTCTGTCCTCTGTGTGTGTGTTTTGTTCGGCACGCGATTCGGTTTCGGCCGCGTGTTTATTTTTCTCTTGTTTTGTCTTGTTCTGTGTGGCACGCAGCTTGTGTTTTATCATGCGTGCTTTCATGTTTATCATGTTTTGTGAACATGCAGCTTATGAGTTTCCTCATTAGCTGCGTGTTCGTGTCCTGTTTTGCACATGGCTAGTGATTTTGTTTTTCTGGCCATGTGCTTGTTTTTGTTTTGTGTGAGCACATGGCTTGTCTTGTTTGGTTCGATGTGCCATGTGCTCTCATGTCAATTGTCTTGACCCCACCCACCTTGTTTCCTGATTATTGGTTAATTTGCCCCACCTGTGTTTACTCGTTACCCTCCTCATTTGCTCCCTTTTTTAATCTCCTTGTGTTTGCAGTCCTGGGCCGGTTCGTCGTCAATCTTACCCTGTGTGAAGTCCTGTCCTGCCTCGCCTTGCCTTGTCCTGCCTTGCCAGTCTGTTTTCCCCTACGGGGTAGTTTTTGTTGTTGATTTTAATTTTTATTATTAATAAAGCCCTATTTCCTCCTGCAAGTGAGTCCTCGCTCTCATCTTCACCCACACCTGACAATATGACCTTGAAGGGCACTGAGTTGTTCACTGTTGTTCACTGATGGCGCTATACAGTTCACGAAGCGCGTCCTTAGCGTTTGCACACGGGGGTATGTAGGCCGTGACAATTACAATGACTGTGAACTCCCGCGGCAGATAGAACGGTCGACACTTCACAAACATAAACTCCACCAGTGATAAACAGTGTTTTGATAATACCGCAGCATTGTTCAATACAGGGATGGAGAGAGACGTCCTTCTTTTTCACGAAAAAGAACCCCGCACCAGCCGGAGAAGAAGAAGGGCAGATGATCTTGGCTGCTAAAGAATGAGAAATATTTTTCTCCATAGCCTCCCTTTCCGGGCTGGAAAGCGAATATAATTTGCCTTTAGGCAGAGACGTACCTGGTATAAGTCTATTGTACAGTCATAGGGACAATGAGGAGGTAAAGAAGCAGCTCGAGACTTACTGAACATGGCACGTTAGACAGATCCGTGTGTTCATCCTGAAACACAGAAAAATACACAGACAACAAACAGGAAGCATGACAATACTCGCTCCAAGCGAAAACAGAATTCATGCACCAGTTTATATGGGGGTTATGGAGTGTAACCGGTGTAGTCTGCGTTGTGTTTTTTTAGATGGAATAACCACACGGACATCAGCTGACAGTTCGACTCTTCTTTTACTCTCTAATAAGACAAAAGTATGTATATACGCTGTGAATTCGCCCTTTTTCTGTTTCTCTCCCATGCAGAGACAATGCAGAAAGGGCAGGGAAAGAGACATTCAGACAATGGAATTATTTTAACAACATTAGTAACAAAATAGCATACCTGATAAGACAAAAGTATGTATATACGGTGTGAATTCGCCCTTTTTCCATTTCTGTAACATGAATGTTAAGTGAAATGGCAATCAGCATGTGCTTCAAGTTCACATCGAACAGAAAAGTGATCAAACTCGGTGGAAATAGGAAAATAATCAAATATACAGGTAAAATAATGTCACAGATATGATCCAAATGACAAATTTAAGTACAAAAGTAATTCAAAAGAAAAATATGTAATTAGATTAATCAGAGCTCATTAGGAACCCACCTCTCCCATGCAGACAATGCAGAAAGGGAAGAGGAGGTGCAAAGACAGGAAATTAGTTTCAACATTGCAGTCAGAAATTTAAAGGGGCAGGTGCACACACACAAACAGGCATATCAGGTACACATTTGAACATTTTGTGTAATTCTAAATACACATGGACATAATACTTTCTGTACCTGTTACAGGAGCTCCAGCCAGGGATGCCCCAGCACCACAGGAGCAGAGGGGATCTCAGTGAGAAGAATGTCAATGTTCCCTGAGTGATTGCCAAGGTTATTTTCATAAACGAAAACTGAAAGTAAGACTAAAACTATTAGTCAAAAAACATTTTCGTAAACTGAAATAAAATTAAAATTTCTAAATAAATGAAAAACTAAAACTAAACGAAACTAACAACAGTAACTGAAAAACTAACTAAAATAAAATAATTAGCAAAAATAAATAACCATGTTCGTGATTTAATAAACTCTGGTTCTGTGTCAGAAAATAGGACCTGTGGTTGTTTAGGAAAATAGAGGCTTCATGCACGTGAGCTGCGTCCTAAGAATGCGTTTTTGCTTAAAAAAAAAAAAAGAAGAAGAAAAAAAAAAGACACGGGCTATGACATGGGAAATAATAAAAATGCACACCTTACAGCGCACGAACGTTTAAAAGCGTGATTGACGTGCGAGAACAACATGAGAGTGAGTTAACCCACAGAATTAATTTTTTTGGATGAGCTGACTTTAGTGAACAGTCATTTTGTCACACTTTGCAATTACTATGGTAACGTCCGCCTCGAGTCCATGACACAAGCACCGCCTTGACTGTATAAAACTCATCCAAAATGAGAGAAAGCGATAGCCGCGCTGTGTTTTCAGCGCTTGCCGTGTTGTGTAAAAGGGGCTTTAGAACCGGGATTAATTGCGTTGCTCATCTGAAGCGCGTGCGCGCTGGAGCGGCTCGTCAAAGTAAAGTGCAAACATCATTTAAATCACCATATCGCATTTATTTTTGAGTAGTATGAGGTTTCAAAGCATTTTAGATTGTTTCTTCTTATTGTGTACGTTCATAGAGGGAGAGACGGGACATACAGTAGGTATAGTGTGTACCGGTGGCGCTGTGCAAAAGATCCAACAAATTAATGCATTGAAAACACAGATGGACAAAAATAAAGTTTACAGAGTTTCAATGACTGCAAAGAACATGCCTGCATTCCAGTGTGCACACTGTCCATGCTAAATTCTATGTGATATTAGTCATTATTAATACTATTTAGGGCAGATAGGGTGGATAGTATGCATTGGGACGCAGGGCATGTTTCCTCAAATCCAGCACTGGGACTGGCATTGTCCTGCAGAATTTAACTCCAACCCTGATAAAATCTCAACTGCCTGATACTGTCTAGTAACTCTGAAAACCTTGATTAGCTTGTTGTTTGTAAACTATTGGCATATTAAACAAGATTACAATATGAATGAATATGAACATGAATATGAATTAATAAATTCTATACATATAAGTTGCATATTTTTGGTTTTTGTTGAATTGTAAAGAATTATTTTATTTTTATTATTAAAAGGTTTGCACAAGAGTTAACTGTAAACTGCAAATATACAACTTTGCTAAAATTAAATGTCTTGGTTTGTTCTACACTGGAAGTGTTCCATTAACTTTGTTAAACTATAATTACTAAAACTAAAACTGAAACTAAAATATATAAAAACTAAATAGAAATGTGTTCACAAAATAAAAACTAAACTAAAACTAACAAAACCATTAATGAAACTAACTAAAACTAAACTGAAATTATAGTAAATTTGAAAACTATATTAAAATAAAAAGCAATTAAAAAATTCAAAACGATAATATCCTTGGTGATTGCCAGAGGTGATGGGTCTTAAAGAGACAGTGGTGTGTGTGATGGAGGGTAAAGACTGACCATTCAGCGCAACCATAGAGATGGACTGAGAGAGTGCAACCACGGGTATCTTGAGGCTGTGAGCGATATTGATGTCTAAAAAATTACCCTCTGCTCCCGAGTCCACCAGAGCCTCACAGTAATAAACCAGTGAATGCAATTTCAGCTTAACAGGAAGATGAGTGGCTGATAAGGAAAGAGGATTTAGTTAGTGTAATCCCACCCATCAGTAACCTCTTACCTACTGGCGGGTACTGGCTTTACTGGACACTGCAGAGTGATGTGGCCGGCAGCTCCACAATACAAACACAGACCCCTCTCCCTGCGTCTCTGCTGCTCCTGCTGTGAAAGACGGGACCTGCACATTTGCATAGGCTCAGGATCCGGAAGAGAATTCACCATCTCGCCAGGGATAGATGAAAAGTGGACCTGTGGACTGACCGATCAATCTTCTAGGTGTCCGCTGGCCCCGCCGCCGTAACCTGATATCCACCTGAATACCCAGGTCTATGAGCTCATCCACACCGGTGGGTAACTCCAACGAATAAATCTTGTCCTTGATAGACTCAGAGAGCCCATACAAAAGCATGTCCCATTGCGCCTCAGAATTCCAATCACATTCCACAGCCAGCGTGTGAAACTCAATAGATTAGATTAGATTCAACTTTATTGTCATTGCACATGTAAGGTACAGGGCAACGAAATGCAGTTAGCATCTAACCAGAAGTGCAATAAGCAGAGGTACAGGATATACAGTGCCTACAATATGTTACATATGTACAGAATATACAGATAAGGCAGTAGTACTATGGACATAATTTACAAATTTTTAAATACTATCAGTATGATATACAGATGGGTGATATGAACATACTATACAGATGGATTGTGCAGTAAATGTATGTACACTATGAGCAAAAACTATGAATATAATTACAAATGGATATGAATAAGCTATACATTAAGATATATAAACACTAGTGCAATGAACATTGGAAGTGCATAGAAATAAAAATTTCCAGTACATAGTACTCAGTGTGTAGATTGTTTTTTTGTTTTGTTTTTAAATCGATTTAATGATGGGGAGGGGTGAAGAGTTTGTAGTGGTGTGTGAGGGGGGTATCGTTGGGCAGAGTTTAGTAGGGAAACAGCTGTAGGGAAAAAGCTGTTCCTGAGTCTGCTTGTCCTTGTTCGGAGGCTCCTGAAGCGCCTCCCAGAGGGCAGTAAGTTAAACAGTCTATGGTCAGGGTGAGAGGAGTCCTTAAGAATGCTGCGAGCTCGACGTAAACAGCGTTTTCTCTGGACGTCCTCAATGGCAGGAAGTGGTGTCCTTGTGATGCGTTGGGCGGTTTTCACCACCCTCTGCAGTGCCTTGCGGTCAGCAGCTGAGCAGTTCCCATACCAGACTGTGATACAGTTGGTCAGGATGCTTTCAATCGCACACCGGTAGAAGTTAACCAGGATGGCCGGAGACAGGTGGTTTTTCTTCAGTGTCCTAAGGAAGAAGAGGCGTTGGTGAGCCTTCTTGACTAGGCTGGATGTGTTGGTGGTCCAGGTCAGGTCCTCCGAGATGTGGATTCCCAGGAACTTGAAGCTGGAGACACGTTCAACAACCATCCCGTTAATGTGGATGGGGTCATGCGTTCCACTTTTCTTCTTCCTGAAGTCCACAATAAGCTCCTTTGTCTTGCTGGTGTTGAGGAGCAGGCTATTGTCAGCACACCATGCAGCCAGGTGCAGTACCTCCTCCCTGTAGGCAGTCTCATCGTTGTCTCTGATGAGGCCAATCACTGTGGTGTTGTCAGCAAACTTGAGGATGGAGTTGGATCCATGCACAGGCCTGCAGTCATGGGTGTAGAGGGAGTAGAGAAATGGGCTCAGCACACAGCCCTGTGGTACGCCGGTATTGAGTGTGATGGTGGTGGAGCAGGTGTGGCCTGACCTAACATGCTGAGGTCTGTTGGTCAGAAAGTCCATAATCCAGCTGCAGAGGGAGGTGTTAACACCCAAGTCACCAAGTTTAGTGATCAGCTTGGAGGGAATGACGGTGTGAGTACTCAGTTATGGTGCGATCACCTTGACGCAGCTCCACGAGAAGTCGCGCCGCTTCTCTGCCCGTGACAGCGTGAACAAACACTTTCTTGAGCTCCTCAGAAAATGACCGGAATGAAACACAGCAAGGAAGCCTCTGCTCCCACACAGTAGTTCCCCAGCTAGCCGCCCATCCCGAGAGCAAAGTTATAACAAAGGCCACTTTAGTGGGCAAAACGATGAAGGTTAGAGAGAAATGTACAAGGAACATTTTGCCAAAAATGAGCGACATAACTGGGGTTCACCGGAGTAAACCGCTGGAGGTGGAAGACAGGGTTCAGTGGAGAGGACGATCTGATCCACGGGAGCAGGTGGATTGGACGCGGGTGGATGTTGAAGTGAAGCAGTCTCAGTCTTCATTTGCTGAAGCTGAGTAGTTAATTCCGAAACCTGAGTAACCAGATCCTGGACAGCACGACCCCTGGACATCATCTGATCCTCCTGGTGCTCCATGCGTGTGTTGCTTTTAGACAGAACGTCTCTCAACCCTGCCATACTCGCTGGATCCATTCTGATCGGTTCGTTCTGTCACAACGAGTAGTCACAAGATCCAAGTGCGAGCGCAAATAAGAGTTTATTAGTGACAGCAATGAGAGAAACGACAGCAGTTGGGAACTCCAGCCGGGATCATAAACTCTCACAACCACAGTGAATAGAATCCAAAAAACAGTGCAGGTAAATCCAGCGTGGGTGCAGGAATAATCCAAACTGGCCGGACGAGGATCAGGAGAGCTGACAGAGAAACAAGACAAGATTAACGAACCGACAACACACAATGCAAACGCCAGCTAGATAAAGGCTGTGCAAACAAGCTGCAGCTGTGCACTCTGATTAGGCCGCCAGCTGCGGTTTCTAGGCAACGGACGCTCCCACACAGACTAGACAGAGACACCAAAATGAACACACGGATCCATGAACCGTGACAGTTTTCGCACATTATTCATGGCGTGAGCGCTTACAAATTCAAGTTATGAATTATGGAAATAATGAGCCTATAATAAAGCAAATTTTAGTCAAGTTGTTTATTTTCATTGAGCTGTGCTGTCATTTTCACCATTGTGTTGTTTCTAAGCTGAAAAGCAGAAAGTTGCCCGTTATTTCAGATCCTTCTCCACTCATGACAGCAGATAAGGCAATAAACACAGCAAGTGTTCTTTAGATATTAATGTTTTTAACTGTATAATATAAATTTTAACATCTACCTCCACTATTACCCAGTCTTTACTGTAGTGTCCTAAAGTCCCAGAATGCATTGCATTGCCGATGTCACGTTCCCATTCTCTATTCAGTCACAGCTATAGCTGGATGCCTTTGTCCATATTAGGGATTTCCTGGAGCGTCATGAGTGCTATTAGTTCTGTGATGCATATGTGGAGTTTCAGTGTGAGGGTGCCCTGCGCCATCCAATATGAGTGAAACATTACATGTATTCATAGTGCTCAATAATGACCAATCCATCCTATTATCTGTAAAAATATGAAAAATAAAAACGTAATGATAATAATAATAAAAAAAGATTGTCTTAAAAAAATGTGAAGTAGATATATGATAATCCATGTTTTATCAAGTGTAAAGGATTATTTTTTTAAATTTAGTTTTGGAAGTAGCGGTTCCAGCACCGTTTAGGCAGTGTATAAAAGTATTTGGCACTGGTATCATAAAAATTCCAAATGAAAAATAATGACTTTATTCAACAATTCGTCTCCTCTGTGTCACCCTGTTACCCATGATGTATGTGTGTGCTTTGATCTGAAGCGTGTGGTGCTGCTGACACAGAACAGCATACGTTGTTTACGTTCAGATCATAGCATGCACATTCATCGTGATACTCTCAAAAATGGCACCAGGGTGATGTGGAGGAGACGAATTGTTGAATAAAGTCATTATTTTTGTTTTTTTTTTGTGCACAAAAAGTATTCTTGTAGCTTCGAAAAATTACGGTAATTGAAGACGTCTAGCGTATTCTTAAACTTGGACCTTATAAATGAAGTAATACATTTAAGCAGTAGAAACAGCCCATACTCTCTAAGCTTTTTTAACTGAAAACTTGAAAACATAGTTTAAAAAAAATGCTGTTTTGACTGACGTTTCATGGACATTCAGTTGTTATGCTTTCAAATTTCATGCCATTTATATGTATGTTAATTTACAGTATTTTCACCTCCTAAATTACTACAGTACTTTTGCAGTCACAATTCTATAATGGTACAATTTACTCAGGCATTTTTTATATGACATTAAAATTATTTTTAGAATAATTGTACATAAATAGGTTTAGCAAAACAAATGTGATTATTTCTGGGAACTTTTTAACTGCAGGCAGACATACATTATGGTACAGTAAAACTATTTTGAGTGTCCCTTAGTCTGTCCCTTATTTCCTTATATACATATATAATTATTCCTTATTTTCCATTTCTGAAGTTAAGATTTTTACATCAAAACGAAAGCTCTAGAAAAATACAATGAATTACAAGGCTGTAGAGAACAGTTTGCAGAGAGCACTATTGCAGACTTATATACTGAGGTTTCAATTACATTATTTTAATACAGTCGGTCATGAACTAAAGTGGGCCAGTCTAATGCATGGAACTCCAGGGATGAAAATGAGTCCCACTCCAGCCCTGGTCAGAGAGCTTAATTCATCAAAAATATCTTAATTTGTGTTCCGAAGATGAACGAAAGTCTTACAGGTGTGGAAAGACATTAGGGTGAGTAATTAATGACAGAATTTTCATTTTTGGGTGAAATATCCCTTAGATGTCTTGCTCTGGAGTTTGAAACATGCATGATGTTTTGCTGGCACAAAGACCACTTATCTGTCAAAAGATCAAGGCAAATTTGATTTCTCATGTCATGACCCCTATAAGGCTCTTGCACATTATGTAGAGTTGAAGTGGTGAGGTAGTACAGAATAACAAAGACATTATGGTTAAGGTAGTGTGTGCATGTAATAGTCATATTTATTTTTGCTGGAACAATGTGTTTGAAAGCCAAACACATTGTATATGGTTGCACCCAAATATACAGTTGAGGCTACATAGCAATTTGCAGACAATTAGGTTACAACAGGTTTGTAGCAAACAGTTCATGGAAGTCACAGAGAGGAAGTTTTCCAGGACTAGAGGCATTTTCACAATTAGCTGAAAAGTTTGCACTTTGATTAAAGATCTCTGTCACCAGATCACAAACAGCACTGGTCATCTTTTCTAATTTGTTGTCTGTTTGTCTCAAAAACGGCAGAAGTGTTTGCTCTGGTTTGGAGGTAGGTCTGTTTTTTTTTCTTTTTTTTAATTCTCACATTTGATGGTGTGAAAGGGGTTTTCCTGTTGCAGTTGGCTTTAAGTGAAGTGAAAGTGACGTGACATACGACAAAGTATGGTGACCTATACTCGGAATTTGTGAACCTTTGGATTACGAGTCCGACTGTCTAACCATTAGGCCACCACTTCCCTTTAGTGTGTGTTGCTGCCACACATCAGAGCTGATATACAATTTTAAAGTGACTGTAAAGTGTTTATATAGGATGAAGGGGTGAATAAGGGGAACTCGGGTTTGAGGGGGACTTGCTGATATTGCATTAGATCAGCACTGCTTATCACGTGAATGTCATTACTGCCAAAAACTTGCAACATGAACTCAGAAGATATGATTTATTTATCTGTAATGGTGGTTGATTTGTCAGGCTTTGGTTTTGGAGAACAATAGCTTAATAAAGGGGATTTACTGTATTACTGGGCATTTTTCCCATAGTGTGACAAAATTTTAGCAAGGTTTTTCACCAAAGTTGCCTTAGTAGGTTGCAACATTTTACAAAAACATATCAGTGGTCTTTGACTTACTGGCGGCTAATAAATGATGACCCTTACAATAAAGAAGTTTCAAGTGTGCTATTAGTATACTAAAAAAAGTGTATACTCTCAATGAAACTGGCTGAAGTGAATCGGTCACTTGTTCACAGAATTAATAGTTTCTGTACGGTAAATGGAACGTAGTGCACTATATAGGGGACAGGGTACGATTCAGAAAAATGTAATAAATGCTTTCCAAAAGAAGCCTGGTTTCGTGCTGTGTCACGCGAACCGCCACACCACGCACACAGTCTTCTCCGGTCCAGAGACATGATAGCACAGAGAGGATCATATATGCAAATCATTGCAGACCACAAAACACATTGGACCCATTTGAATTCTTTACAGAATGCTATATTTATAGCAATATGGATTGAGATTGAGCTCAACGGATCTAGCCCAAGCTGTGATATAAACAAACTCTATTAGCTATTTAAAAAAGGGGGCAGGACTGCTTGATATGTCCCGCCCTGTCTTCCTGTTTCAGTTGAAATGACATCAACACAGAATAAGGGTGCGTGTTTCAAAGCACTTCAGTAGATCTTTAAAGACATGAAGAGAGCTCTGACTTGACTGCCGAGATGCCATATTTGGTTGAATCTCATGGACATCTGTGAGAAGGAGAAGGCCTTCTTAATGGATGTTCTGGTCTGTCAAAGTGAACTTTTTGGCAGTGTTTTAGAGCTGGATAAGCAGATAAGTTCTGCAATGCAGAACAACAATGAGCTTTTTGTCAGCTGATTCAATGTCAGGCTCGAGAGCATGTGCCTACTGTGAGCCATTCCCATTCTAGCTCTCTGCAGCATTCTTGAGTGAAGCATAAAGGCAATCTCAGTTGGCCCATAAATTGCCTGGGGATGATGGCTTCCAGCCCTGTTGTGTGGCCATTTGTGTTGGATGGAAAATACGCTGGTGATCTTGTATTTTAATCTTCAAGAAGGAATGCATTCTTGCTCTATGTGCAGGTTAGTGAATTGCATCTTGAGGTCCGGAGACTACACCTGCAAGTGACGAGTCTGATCTTTCAGTCTGGTCAGAGATTTGACAGGGTGGAGGTGGATTTGTTTGCATCCAGTGAAACAGCCAAGTCTCCTCTTTGGTTCTCTCTGTCCCCTCCATCACCTTTGGGAATAGACATTCTCGTGCAGCAGTTGCTGAAGGTCAGCCTGTATGCTTTCCTGACAATACAGCTGCTCTCAGGGGTCACTTGAAGTTGTGGAAAGACATCTTTTGTTATTGGCTCCAAACTGGCTGTCCCAGGTTTGGTTTTTGTACCTGGTGTCTCTTTTGGGGGGATATCTTTTGGAAGATTCTAGTCAGCCCAGACCTACTTTCTCAGGCTTTGGGCACTTTTATAATCTTTATTTTGACCTAACTCAGGGTTCTCAGGTTTTGTCTGCTTGAATGAGGTGTCAGTTTTGCATGTTTGTCAGTCTGAGAGGTCTTTTTTAAGACTGGGCTGATAAACCAGCAGTTACCCTTGTAGTATGACGCTATTATATACAGTTCCCATAGCAGCATTTGGTGAACCTATGAAAGGGAACATCTTGGTTTCATATGTAATTTTGGTTCCCGGAGTAAGGAATGAGATGCTGCATCGTTTGCCATACTTCTCAGTCTTGTTTGCTTTCTTTATGGTACGAGCACATCCTTTTGAGGCACTGGTCACCAGGTGGAAAGAGTACTAAAAAATTGTACTTGAAGCTGGATTCTGTAACCTTTTTGGTTAAAATTTATCCAAAATCAATTTGTGAGCAAGTACATAACCAGAAGATGTTAAAAAAAACATCAACAGTAGTCAAGGAGCTTTTTTGTGTAGAATATCAGTAAAGTTATATAATAATAGTAATATCTGATGTCGGTACAGTGCTCTCAGAGGAAATCAGTTTGAAGATGTCACGAGTCCGGGCCCTGCGCTTCTCCCTGTCGCCACCAGAGGTCACCATCTCCCTTCCTCCCGGACTCACCTCACGTAATCACGTACACCTGCCACATCACGTACACCTGTCACATTACACACACCTGTCGCGCTCATTACACCCACAGCTGTTCCCCATCGCCACGGACTATATAATAATAATAATAATAATAATAATTAATTACATTTATATAGCGCTTTTCTGCTTTTCTAAGCACTCAAAGCGCTCTACATTGTGAGGGGTGGTGTCTCCTCGTCCACCACCATAATCCCCCCTCTCCTACCACTCTGTCTGGTTGCATTATTTGATATTTGGTGTGTGTAGATGTGTTGCAGTGTTTTGTTTCGAGTGTTTGCTCTGGGCTGGGATACACGCACCTCGTTGCCGTTTTTGTGTCCCAGTCCTTTTATGTTTTGTTTTTTGTGCCGTGTTGGCCTTTTTGTTTCTTATTAAAAGCACCTTACCTGCATTTGGACCCTGACCTCGTCTTTTCACGGCGTACTGTGACAGAATGCAACCAGCAAAGATGGGTCCAGCAGGGAGGTTCCTCCACATCCGCCAGGGAGACCGGAGCATGGAGGATTATGCCAGGGACTTCATTAAAGGAGCTCGTCAGTCGGCGACGGAGAAGACCTGCCTCATGGTCTTCTTCTGGGGAGGCCTGGCTGAGCCCTTCAAGTCGCTGGTACCATACTGGGACCCCGGGGAGTCGCTGGAGGACTACATCAACCTGGCTCTGCAGGTGAGCGGCTCAGCCTTCAGGTTGGAGTTAGCTGCGGAGCACGTTCACAGTTCTCCCGAGGCGGCGATCCGAGGGGCGGCGGCGGCCGCGCCCAGTGCCTCGCGCCCGCTTACGGAGCGTCCTGGGCTGATGCGCAGCGTGCGGGAACCCCCGATGAAGTCGGTGCGAGCGGCGCTGACCGCTCACGTTCCTCCCGAGACAGCGGTGTTCACTCACGAAGCCCCCGAGAGAGCGGTGTTCGCTCACTAGGCTCCCGAGACAGCTGTGCTCGCTCACGAGGCTCCCGAGAGAGCGGTGCCCACCCACGTTCCTCCCGAGAGAGCGGTGTTCGCTCACGAAGCCCCCGAGAGAGCGGTGTTCGCTCACTAGGCTCCCGAGACAGCTGTGCTCGCTCACGAGGCTCCCGAGAGAGCGGTGTTCGCTCACGAAGCCCCCGAGAGAGCGGTGTTCGCTCACAAAGCCCCCGAGAGAGCGGTGTTCGCTCACGAGGCTCCCGAGAGAGCGGTGCCCGCCCACGTTCCTCCCGAGAGAGCGGTGTTCGCTCACGAGGCTCCTGAGGCCGTGGAGCTCACTTCATGCCTTCTCGAAGCGGCGGCGTCCGCTCACAGTTCCCTCGAGGCGGTGGTGTCCGCTGATGTTCCCCACCCTGATGTGCCCCCCGAAGCGGTGGAGCCCACCATTGCCCGCTCCAGGGTGGCAGCTCCACACTCACCGCGGTGGTGGCCGCCGGTTCTGCCCTGGGTCTCCATCCCGCCGGCGCTGCCTCAGAGCCCGGGTTCCCTTCCACTACACGGGCCTGGCCCACCGTCCCTCCCCCTGTTCCACCGCCCTCTGGACTTTTGGGGGATTTTGGTGGAACGTCTGGAAGCCGTTCCTTAAAGGAGGGATCATGTCACGAGTCCGGGCCCTGCGCTTCTCCCTGTCGCCACCAGAGGGCACCATCTCCCTTCCTCCCGGACTCGCCTCACATAATCACGTACACCTGCCACATCCCGTACGCCTGTCACATTACACACACCTGTCGTGCTCATTACACCCGCAGCTGTTCCCCATTGCCACGGACTATATAATCTCCCCTCTCCTACCACTCTGTCTGGTTGCATTATTTGATATTTGGTGTGTGTAGATGTGTTGCAGTGTTTTGTTTCGAGTGTTTGCTCTGGGCTGGGATACACGCACCTCGTTGCCGTTTTTGTGTCCCAGTCCTTTTATGTTTTGTTTTTTGTGCCGTGTTGGCCTTTTTGTTTCTTATTAAAAGCACCTTACCTGCATTTGGACCCTGACCTCGTCTTTTCATGGCGTACCGTGACAGAAGAGACTCAAGTGAAAGTCAGCAAGATTCATCTATGGTGCAGGTATCTGATCACTAAAACACAACACACACACACACACACACACACACATGTTGGTTTTTGTGGTTTATGGGGACTCTCCATAGGCGTAATGGTTTTTATACTGAACAAACTGTGTGTGCTATTGCCCTACACCAACCCTACACCTAAAGTTAGCCCTCACAGGAAACTTTGTGCATTTTTAGATTTTCAAAAAAACACCATTTAGTATGTTTTTTGAGCCTTTTGAATTACGGGGACATAGGCAGTGTCCTCATAAACCACCTTCATATTGTAATACCTCTGTCATACCCATGTCATTATACAAATTTGTGTCCTCATAAACCACATAAACATGCACACACACACACACACACACACACACACGGGTTGAGTTATTTAACAACCTTTGTGCCTAGAAGATGTTTAAATCGCTCCCTTAACTGTCATTTTGAAAGGACAACAGAGCAAAGCCATTGGTTTCAACTGTTTTAAGGTAAGTTTATATAATGTTTCCATTAATAAATATTTTAAACTGGCAGAATTATTACTTTTTTCGCGGCAACAATATTGTTAAACTTCTACAGGCCAACATTAGTTATGTTAAATGACGAACAGTTTACCTCAGATGGCCATTCTACATGTAACATACTCGCATAGTCATGTTAAGGTATGTGAGATGACAGATTAATACAGTTTTATTAAGTATCAGACAGTCACGGAAGGCTGAAATATGTGAATATCTGTGAAAATAGAGGAAAGAGTCGTTTCTGTCACTGAAAAGCAAATTTAACAAAGTGAGTCAAATGAGTTAAAATAAGTGAATTCGACATTCTGCTCTAATTTAAATGTCTGCAATTGTCCATATCAACATGTAAATCATATACAAAGTACGTACAATGTCGTCGGACCGCAGGTCTAAAAGAGCCGACGATCCGGTTCAAATAAACCAGTTCATCAATTCTCGAACAAAGTGATTCCCGGAAAGGAATCGACGTCTCAGGGCCTCGATACATTTCAAAGCTCGCACATGCACAGCGAGTGCCGTAGGCTGCGTTAGTGAGGTGATTTAATGCTTGTGTGTTTTATAAAGTCTTTTTACATACGTAAATAAAGTTTTTTTTTTTTTTTAAAGTAATTTAATTCAAAATGTCAGAAAAGCACATGTATACAGTAAAACTAGCCGAGTGCAGTCTTATCGAGACGTTTAACGGTAAGTTCATGTTTATTATGCATTTTACAGATTTTACATACATGATTGATTGTCTGTGATAATCAACTAACCCTCGCGTAACTTAAAGACACATATACATTTGTTTTCGTGCTGTAGTTAAAGCTGCACTTTGTAACTTTGTGTTCAGAATGTACAGAATATAATGAGCGAATACATCATAAACTCACTTTCCAAATCGTGTTTTTGACATTGGTACACCTATATAAAAGTGTTTATATATGGACTATTTTAAAGAGTAATCTAGTACCTGCATGATTTGTCAGAAATTTCTGTGTGTCTGTATGCAGTGTGATCTCCTATATCTGTGTGCCAGTGACCATGTGACTTGTGTTTCCATATAACCAGCATATTAATATAAAACTGTGATTATACTGACTGGAACGTCCTATTGATCACACAGTTTGAAAGCACACCTTTCAGCCAATCAGAATCCGAATCCGAATCAGAATCAGAACTAGCTTTATTGCCAGGTATGTTTGCACATACGAGGAATTTGTTTTAGTGACAGTAGCTCCACAGTGCGACAGAATGACAGCAACAGGACAGGACACAGATAGTAAAAAAAAAATAATAATAATAAAATAAAAAATAAATAAAAATAAAATAAGGTACAAATATAAAAAAATGGACAATGTGCCAAATAGCACAATATACAAAATAAACTATTTAGTATTTACAGGTATGTTAGGTGCAAATTTTAAATGTAATAAGTATGTGTGTAAAATAAACATAAAAAGTATGATAGTGTTGTGTGTTTCATGTTTATTGTTAAGAGTTCAAGTGGTCATGAGATGGATTGCCTGAGGGAAGAAACTGTTTCTGTGTCTGGTCGTTCTGGTGCTCAGAGCTCTGTAGCATCGACCAGACGGCAACAGTTCAAAGAGGGAGTGTGCTGGGTGTGAGGGGTTCAGAGTGATTTTACCAGCCCTTTTGCTCACTCTGGATAAGTACAGTTCTTGGAGAGTGGGAAGGGTTGTACCAATGATTCGCTCAGCAGTTCGGACTACCCTCCGTAGTCTTCTGAGGTCAGATTTGGTAGCTGAGCTGAACCAGACAGTTATTGAAGTGCAGCGGATGGATTCAGTGATGGCAGAGTAGAACTGTTTCAGCAAGTCCTATGGCAGATTGAACTTCCTCAGCTGGTGAAGGAAGTACAACCTCTGCTGGGCCTTTTTCACAATAGAGTCAATGTGAATGTCCCACTTCAGGTCCTGAGAAATTGTGGTGCCCAGGAACCTGAATGACTTCACTGCAGTCACAGTGCTGTTCATGATGGTGGGAGAGCAGGGGGGTTTCTCATGAAGTCCACGATCATCTCCACAGTTTTGAGCGTGTTGAGCTCTAGGTTGTTAAGACTGCACCAGACAGCCAGCTCCTTAACCTCCTGTCTGTAAGCAGACTCGTCACCATCCTGAATGAGGCCGATCAGTGTGGTGTCATCTGCAAACTTCAGGAGCTTGACAGAGGGGTCTTTAGATGTGCAGTCGTTGGTGTAGAGGGAGAAGAGCAGTGGGGAGAGAACGCAGCCCTGAGGAGCTCCAGTGCTGATGGTGCGGGTGCTGGATGATAATTTTCCTAGCCTCACTAGCTGCTGCCTGTCTGTCAGGAAGCTGTTGATCCACTGACAGTCTCCGTCCACCCATCCTCACTACATTCTGCAGAGGCACCATTGAGAATGTGCTGACCAGCTGCATCACTGTCTGGTACAGGAACCCCGCCCCCCTCTGAAACCCCATGCAAACCCCTACCTGCTGAAACATGGAAACAGGTAGATTGTTCCAAAGTTTGGGCGTTAAATAGGAAAACGATCTCCCACCCGCAGTTGATTTTGATATTCTAGGTATTATCAAATGGCCAGAGTTTTGAGATCGCAGCGGACGTGAAAGACTATAGTGGGATAAGAGCTCACTCAAATACTGAGGTGCCAAACCATTCAGGGCCTTATAGGTAATTAGCAAGGTCTTAAAATTTACACAGTGTTTAATAAGGAGCCAGTGCAGTGTTGACAGAACTGGGCTAATATGGTCATACTTCCTAGTTCTAGTAAGAACTCTAGCTGCTGCATTTTGAACCAGCTGGAGTTTGTTTATTAAACGTGCAGAGCAACCACCACATAATAATCTAGCCTCAAGGTCATGAACTCATGAATTAATGCTTCAGCATTTGACATTGAAGAGAATAGGTCGTAATTTAGATATATTTTTAAGATGGAAAAATGCAGTTTTACAACCAATAATTAATACCTCTGTTGTTTTCCCAATTTAGTTTTAAGAAATTGCTAGTCATCCAGTTTTTGATATCAACTATACATTCCGTTAGTAGTGCAAATTGGTATGTTTCATCGGGTCATGAAGAAATATAGAGCTGAGTATCATCAGCATAACAGTGA
Organism: Barbus barbus; assembly: GCF_936440315.1. Classification (NCBI taxonomy): domain Eukaryota; kingdom Metazoa; phylum Chordata; class Actinopteri; order Cypriniformes; family Cyprinidae; genus Barbus; species Barbus barbus. The sequence continues at coordinate 10,075,457 of NC_136750.1, forward strand.
AAGCTAACACCATGTTTCCTAATGATATCTCCCAAGGGTAACATGTAAAGCGTGAAAAGTAAGGGGCCTAGTACTGAGCCTTGAGGTACTCCATACAGCACTTGTGATTAGTATGATACCTCTTCATTTATCATTTGTTTATGTGTATTATATCTGTTTTTTATTTGTTGAACATCAATTCAATTGTTACTCTTACTTTGGTTTGGACGTTTTCTGTATTTTCTTGTTCGGGGAAACAGACACAGTCTCTATAGTGTGATATCTGGGTGAAAAAGTCTCTATGTGCTGAGAATTAACTGACTTCTGTGTCATGAGGCGGCTAGCAGACGGTTGGTTTAGCCAGTCTGTCGCTTCCTGACTTGGGCCCCAGTTAATCAAGTACGAACTCTTAAGACTATGCGTTCAAGTTGAGCTTTGAACGCATAGTTTTAAGAATTGTAATTCTGCTACATGTGTGGACATATAGTGAAACAAAATGTCGTGTCTCGCAGGACCACGGTGCTACATACTAGTTAAACATAAGATAAACATACAACAATGCAACTATAAGAGAAAAAAATAAAATAAAATGAAATTGAGTTGTTCCTTATAAATCCTTTAACTGCATTCCAAAGTGTTCGAGGATCATTCACTGAATCTTGGTTAATTTCAATAAACTCAGCAAATTGATTTTCTGAATTGACTACAAAGGTTTTCATCCTGTAACAATTTAGGGTTAAATCGCCATCTAGTGGCACAAAATGGCAGAGGGATCAAAGATAATCTGCACAGATTTCCATCATGATACGACAGAGATAAGGAATAGATATCAGCATCACGAACAGCTGAAGATAAAGAAGTAGAAATGAAAATATAGTCAATTCACGAATAGTATTGAGTAGCAGAAAAGAAAGTGAAAGACTTTGCAGAAGGATTTAATAAACGCCACACTATCCTCCAATGAGGATGAGGTTAAACATTGCCGAAGTTTGTCAGAACAAAGAGCTTGAGAGTGTGATTCCTTTGGTCCAGATCTTTTATCCAGATCACCCGCCCTGCCCTAAAACCTACTTCATCTGCATCATCTTACATTTGTGTTAAACTTGAAGCGGCTCTCCGTAGGCCGATAGGTGTATAAAGTACTACGAGAGCAATTGTGAAAGTTTACAAAGCCATCTACTCTCTATAGCTCTCAAGGTACTTTGATGTTATACACCAATCGGTCTGTGCAGCCAAAGACTACAGAATACCCAAGACGCATCACTTGTACAGTTTTGAATGGAGAACAATTTAACATTCAATATAGCCACTCCATTGAAGAAAGACCCACCTTCCAAATAAAGAGGCAGTTGCTAATATGTAAAGTTATCGCGTTACTGCAGCTGCTGTTAGAATTGACGGTTGTTATAGAAACAGTCAGCGTTCTGAGACATGCGCCTAGGCCTGCGCATGTGCACTGGTTGGTCTAGCCTGAAAAATAAATCGCTATTTGAGCAAAAGGAACAACATTTATGAGACTTTTTTTTTAACAGTTTGGAGAATTTGGTGCAATATACAGTAGTTGCAATACCAAAGAAATAGTTTAGTAAACTAGTGTCAAGTAAGTTTGTACTAATAATTTAATACTGTTACATTCCATTGTGAAAAAGAAGTGCACTTAAGTATACTTTTATAAATATACTTTAAAATAACACAATTAAGTGCAAATTAAATGTAATGTTTGTTTTTTTCCGCTTAAGTATATTGTATTTGTTATTAACTTCACATGTATCACATTTTAAAGTTATAATAAATACAATACGTTGACCTTTTGAGGGATTTTTTTTTTAAACCACTTAAGTGGGACTTTAGTACATATTTATATGTGACCCCGGACCACAAAACCAGTCATAAGTAGCACGGGCATGCTTTGTACATTGTATGAGCCAAAATTATGGATTTTTCTTTTATGCAAAAAATCTTTAGAATATTAAGTAAAGATCATGTTCCATGAAGATATTTTGTAAATTTCCAACCATAAATATATCAAAACTTAATTTTATTAGTAATATGCATTGCTAAGAACTTAATTTGGACAATAATATAGGCGATTTTCTCAATATTTAGATTTTTTTTGCACCATCAGATTCCAGATTTTCAAATAGTTGTATCTCAGCCAAATATTATCCATACATCAATGGAAAACTTATTTATTCAGCTTTCAGATGATGTATAAATCTCAATTTCAATTTTTCTTTTTATCGATGAGTGGTTTTGTGGTCCAGGGTCATATATGTTTTTTTTCATAACTGCTTCTAGTGTCTTTAAAATATGGTTAAAGTGTCCTACTCAATGTACCGATAAGCAATTAGTGTGAACTAAAATATACTGTAATGTCAGGTAACAATACACTTGTGAATAAAATGTAATGTTTTCGACCACCTACAGTAAATGCATATTATTTGTAATTGATTTCAAATATATCACAGTTTTGAACCACTTAAGTGGGAATTTAGTATATTTTCTATGTACTTTGAAATATGGTAGCAATTAATGTGCAAGCAATTAATGTGAACTAAAATATACTTCCATGTCATTTGCATGTATGCTGTTGTAATAAAATATATTTCTAGTTATATCTCTGGCAATGAAGTTGTCATTTATTATATTTAAAACTTTATTTAAAAAATATCGTACCTAGCTACAGTCAACACAAACACAAAATGGAAAACCATCCACATTTATTGACAAAACAAATCTCTAAATCTCAAAAACAACCACACAAAAAAACTTTTTGCTGATGCACAAGAAAAACTCAACATTATACAGCGTTACAACATTTTAACTCACTAAGATTCGGGAGAACAATGCAAAAATCATTTAGTCCCTTATATACAAATGTACCTAATCTCGCCATCACAGAAAACATCATTCTGTATGATTTATTAGCCAGTTTTTTCAGCAGTAATTTTGTTAGATTTAGACAAAACTGATGTGCAAATACACTATTCAAACTTAAATTGTTATAATTCATGAACATTTTTGAATACATACTGTACCTAATGTTGATCTATTTTTAAAGAAGACAATCAACAGATTATTGCAGAAGTGAAATAATAAAAAAAAAAAATTAAGGAAATGTACTGTACTATTTTTATTTTATATAAAATAAATATTTTTGTAACCCAGTGAGGGTTATTAGTCAGTTCATTAGCAGCTATTTACTGATTAAATAGTATTTATAAGTTTTATGATTCAGATAGTATCATAATAGTGTCTGTGTGTTCAGTTGATCTATCTATGTACTGCCCCTTTAAGAGTTACGCACAACTATAAAGTTTGATTGGGATATACATGCTAAAACGTGGCTTTGCCCAGCATGTTTGTTCATTTATTGGTGATTGGTTAATCTTTGATTTATTCCCGCCTCTGTGAGGAGAAGGGAATTTCTGATTGGAGAGGAGGGGAGAGGGAGTTTTTGAGCGATCGCGAGAAGGGAGTTGGGAGATTAAGACTAAAATATATAGTGATTTTAACTACTGACTTGGTGAGTTAAATATATATTCTGTTTTTTGAAGACTTTTGTTTGTTATGGTTGTGTTTTATACTTGGTACAAGAGTTTAAAGTAAGGTTATTTTTTCGTCTGAGCCTGCTTCCCAGCGCAGCACGAAGCTTTGTTCATTATTAAGACTGAGTGAGAAACCAGACGGCTAACTGGCGTCTGGCTGCGAATAGTCATCTGAGTTTGGTTCATTTTGGGTACAAGACTGATTTCCTTGAGTGAGTTAAAGCTCCGGAGTCCGGACCAGGCCGCCCTCTTATCCCCGCTGACATAGTGGAGAGTACCGCGCCGCCTTTCTGCCGACTGCCGGGGAGGCTACAGGACGATCAGCTGTTTCCAAGGAGGAACATCGCAGAGTTCATCTGCATTCATCAGGAGTTCAGGTGATTTGTTGATTTATTTTGGCTCATTTGAGTGAAGAGGCCATTTGCTGTTTTCAAGGCCACAACGCTCCCCAGCAACGTTACAGGCCTGCAACGGGGTGGGTTGTTTTGACTGTGTGAGTGTGTGTGTGTGTGTGTGTGTGTGGGCCCACGCTGTCATATTGACGATTGTTCTGCATTCGTGTGTTTTATTCTGTGGGTTTTGGTTTTATTTACCATCTAAGTGTGGTGTGGGGCTACTGATTTCCCCATCACATACATACAGTGTTTACTGATATTTCTATTGGTGATTTAATCCTATATATGGTGTACTGTATTAATTTACGGGTATTAAGAGTTATTTCTCAAAAGTAATATACATTTCTGACTTTTGATAATCCATTCCAGTGTTTATATATACACTATTCCTTTATTTTATTTTTTATTTTTGTTTCCCCTGTTGTTTTAATAAATCTTATGGTTAATCTCTTTAAACTTACCTTTTGGGTGAATTGAGTTTAATTTCCTTTCTGTATAAGAATAGTATTAAAAGAGTATAAATATATTTAGTCTGGGTTACAGTAGCCAACTAGGGTAATAGGAGAGACATTCATATAAAGTTGAGAGACATTGTTAGAACCTGGGTGCTCCGCCCTATTAAAGGTTAAGGGTGGGGGGGGGGGGGGGGGGGCGCTACATAATTTGGGGGCTCGTCCGGGATCTGTCTTCCTGTTACCCTGATGAAGAAAAAAGAGACACTGAAAACAAGAGCTGAATTATATTTTAAGCTTAAATAAGTTAACTGATAACTATCTGCCTGAAGTTTCAGCATGGCCTTTGGAAGTAACCCACTCCTGCCCGCTGAACTGTCCAAGTGGTGTAAGGAGGCAGAGATAGAGCAGGCCCATGCCATACTGTTGATTGGTGTACCTGCAACTACTGAAGTAGCCAGTATCGAAGATGCTGTTCAGACTGTGAAAGTTTTTGGAAGAGTGCGAGTAAGAGACTCAAAATTGGGGCCAAGTCCTGGTACCCTCTTGGTGCTATGTGAGTGTCGTGAGGTCATCGATCCTGCCCGCATTCCCACTGAACTACTGCGGCCTGATGGGGAGGAGTCATGGAAAATTTTAGTGGCCCCTGTTGATATTTCAGCCTCTGAGTTTTCCAAGAGATTGTCAAAGTTCTTAACAGATGAAGGAAAATTTATGATTGACATACAGGCCTTGTCCTCTCCACACAGTTCCAGTTCTCCTGAGTCTATCATACGCGCGGTGGGTGAACTTCTGGAGAAGACAACGAAACCATCCGGTGAAATTAATGCTTATCGACGGCTACGTATCTTTTCTGGCACAGTGCCAATACCGACTGGAGAGGAAAGTCTAGAAAACTGGATAGAACAGGCCAGATTAATGACTGAGGAATGTGAGTGTTCTGAAAAGGAAAAACGGCGAAGAGTAATGGAGAGTGTGAAAGGGCCAGCCCTTGACATCATCAAAGCTGTTCGATTTTCATGTCCTGAGACAAGTGCTTCTCAATATTTGGAAGCGTTAGAAAACACATTTGGAACCTTTGAGTCAGGGGAGGATCTATACTTTGCCTTTCGTCTCTTACGTCAATTCCCTGGGGAAGCTTTGTCTGACTTTCTGCGTAGGATGGAGAAATCCTTAACTAAAGTAGTGCAGAGAGGAGGGTTGAGCCTCAAGATGATGGACAGAACAAGGGTTGAACAGCTGATTAGAGGTGCGGTAGAGTCGGATCTGATGCTTCTGCAATTAAGACTGAGGGAGAGAAGAGAACAGCCGCCAATGTTCTTAGCCCTGCTAAATGAAATCAAAGAAGCCGAGGAGAACGAAAGCTCTCGCCATAAAATCAAGGCTTCCGTGAAGCCCATACAGTTGAGACAGGATGGTAAGCTAGACTCTCCTGTGATCAGACAACTCCAAGCAGATATTCAGGAACTAAGATCCAAATTCTTGGAAGATCCAAATACCGTTTCTGTCTCTGCCATGAGGGTGGATCCAAAAGATAATCAGGAAAAGAAAAGAGCTGATTCCACTGGAGAGTCTGAAGTACAAGCGTTAAAGAAGCAAGTTCAACAACTGCAACAACAGCTGGCAGTAATGAGTTTTAGTTCCACTGCTCAGTCACCCCAAGCTCAGCAAAGCACCAGGTCTGTTCCTGTATCATATAGAGAAAGGCCAGTTAAGCACAGAGAGGATTTCTTCTGTTATCGGTGTGGAGAGGATGGACACATCGCTACCAAGTGTCAATCACCGGAGAACAACTCTCAAGTAATACAGAAGTTGTTACGTGCTCTGCGAAAAGCTAAGTCTGAAAATAACCCTGTGACTGGAAACAGTGCCACTTCTAACAGCCTAGACTGTTTCTCTAAAAAGAGTCAAACTGTGGTCAGTGGGGTAAGTCAACTTCCTAGAGGCTTAGTGGGTCCCGCCTCCACCGTTCCTGTGGAGCTGAATGGATGTTCTTGTCAAGCTTTACTGGACAGTGGGTCCCAGGTCACCATTGTATTCGAACAGTGGTATTCCAGATACTTATCGCAGATACCCATCCATCCACTCACTGGATTGTCCATTTGGGGACTGAGCTCTTCTACTTATCCATACAAGGGATACATAATAGTGGATGTTTTGCTTCCTGTTCCCCTCACTGGGGTCAAAGAGTCAGTTTCCATTCTCGCTTTGGTCTGCCCTGAACCTCAAGGTCCTCAGCAAGTTCCCGTAATAATTGGCACCAATGCAAGCTTCTTTCAACGTCTGACCATGCTCAGTCAGGACTCTGGTGTGTCAAATCATGCCCACTCACTGAGAATTCAGTCATCGGTTTTAAAACCATTTTTCCAGCGGGTCAAGGGAAAAGAGGAAGCCCCAGAGTCAGCTGATGGACAAGTAAAGTGGAAAGGACCAGGAGTCCTTACTATCCCCTCACGAGGTGAAAGCTATGCAGTGTGTAAAGTGGAGTGTGAGAAGCCACTGAGAAAAGACATTTTTCTTGTGGAAACACCCATGGACAGTCATCTTCCAGCTGGGCTGTTTATCCCTCCAACGGTTATGTCTTCTTCTGCCATTGATGTGAACCACTTCAGAGTGCTGGTCTGCAATGCGACCTCTAAAGACATCCGCATCCCAACTGACACAGTAATTGCTAAAGTTTTTGCAACTGACACGGTCACAGTTACGCCAGATGCTCCGATAGATCCGAAGAGGATAGATCCCAGCGTGTTCAAGTTTGGCGACTCTTCTATTCCTGCTGCTTGGGAGAAAAGGCTGAGAGAGAAGTTAGCTGAACACGGAAACGTGTTTTCCCTTGAGGAGTGGGATGTGGGCCGAGCAAAAGGAGTGAAACATAATATTAGACTGAGTGACAGCCGACCATTTAGGGAACGATCCAGACGTGTTGCACCTGCAGACATTGACGACGTGAGGCGGCACCTTAAAGACCTGTTGGCTGCAGGCATCATAACAGAATCCAGGAGTCCTTATGCCTCACCAATTGTGATTGCGCGGAAGAAAAATGGAACCATTCGTATGTGCATAGACTACCGCACTTTGAATTCCAGAACAATTCCTGATGAATACACCACTCCCAGAATAGATGATACTTTGGACTCTCTGTCTGGAAGTAAATGGTTCTCCGTCTTAGACTTGCGTAGTGGCTATTATCAGATCGAGATGGCTGATGAGGACAAGGAAAAAACAGCTTTCATCTGTCCTCTGGGGTTTTACCAGTTCGAGCTCCTGCCACATTTCAGCGGCTAATGGAGAGAGCTGTTGGAGATATGCATCTTCTCCAGGTCATTGTGTATCTGGACGACATCATTGTCTTTGGCCGTACATTAGAAGAGCACGAGGAAAGGCTGCTGAAAGTGTTGGCTCGGCTGGAAGAATATGGGCTCAAAGTATCTATAGACAAGTGCCAGTTTTGTCAGCCACAAGTCAAATATGTGGGACATATTGTTTCTACTGATGGGATAGCTGCTGATCCCGAGAAGGTGAAAGCAGTGTCACACTGGGAGATGCCGCACGATTTGAAGTCTCTGAGGTCCTTTCTGGGATTTTGTGGTTTCTACCGCCGTTTTATTAAGAACTACTCTGGCATTGTGAGACCACTGACTGACTTAACCAAAGGTTATCCCCCTGTTAAAAGTCACTACAAATCTGTACAGAAAGGCAAGTACTACCATGAGTCAGAGCCGTTTGGTGAGCGCTGGGCCTCCAGCTGCACAGAGGCCTTTCATAACATCATCTATTGCCTTACACATGCCCCAGTACTGGCCTATGCAGATTCAGCTAAGCCCTATGTCCTACATGTCGACGCAAGCTTGAGTGGTTTAGGTGCCGTGTTAAATCAGGAGCACCCAGATGGACTGAGACCTGTCGCCTATGCCAGCCGCAAACTGAGTGCTGCTGAACGCAACTATCCCATTCATCAGTTGGAATTCCTGGCACTCAAGTGGGCCGTTGTGGATAAATTCCACGATTACCTGTATGGAGCAAAGTTCACAGTTAGGACGGATAACAACCCCCTCACCTACGTTCTGACCACCGCTAAGCTTAGTGCAACGGGACATCGGTGGCTGGCAGCCTTAGCCACATATGACTTTAGCCTTCAGTACAAGCCGGGACGTCACAACATTGATGCGGACGTACTGTCACGCTATCACGCACCCACTGAATTGTCACAAGAATGGGTGGACTTACCAAGATCAGGAGTAAGGGCCATCTGTCAGTTGGCTGATACTCACACCTCCGATGAATCATACAGTAGGCTGGTGGATCAGTTGGGTGCTACTCCAGAAGTCATTCCCTCTGTGTATGTTTGTCCTGTACAGTTGGAAATAGGACACAAAGAGCAGTTGTCAAATTATGACTTGAGACTAGCACAAGAGCAAGACCCCATCATCGGACAGGTGAAGCAGGAAGTGGAGAAAGGGCATATACTTAACACTACAAAAAGTTCTAACCCCATTGAGAATCTCTTACGGCAACAGGGCTTGAAGCTGAACATTCGCCACAACCTCTTGTACCGAATTACAACAAGTACCAGCGGGAGAGAGAGAGAGCAGCTAGTTTTACCAGAAAGATACCGGGCCCAGGTGCTACAGTCTCTTCATGACGGGGCAGGTCACCTTGGAATTGAGAGAACCACAGAACTTTGCAAAGATCGTTTCTACTGGCCACGCATGAACAAAGACGTGGAGCAGTATGTGAAGGAATGTGGACGATGTATCACTAGGAAGACTTTACCTCAAAGATCGGCTTACATGAACAGCATAACGAGCAGTGGCCCACTAGATCTTGTATGCATCGATTTCCTGTCTATTGAACCTGACTCGAAGGGAATCTCCAACGTGCTGGTCATCACAGATCACTTCACCCGCTATGCTCAGGCATATCCTGCAAGAGACCAGAAAGCATTAACAGTGGCCAAGATCCTTGTTGAAAAGTTTTTCATACATTATGGTTTGCCTGCACGCATTCACTCCGACCAGGGGTGTGATTTTGAAAGTAGGCTCATCAAAGAACTCCTGGGAATCTTGGGAATTCGCAAGTCTCGGACATCGCCTTACCACCCTCAAGGAGACCCGCAGCCGGAGCGTTTCAATCGAACTCTTCTTTCCATGCTGGGTACCCTGGATCCTGCCCAGAAGAACAGGTGGAGCCAAAGCATCAGTCAGTTGGTGCATGCGTACAACTGTACTAAAAATGAAGCAACTGGTTACTCACCTTATTACTGTTGTTCGGGAGAGAAGCTCGTCTTCCGGTGGATGTATGCTTTGGGACTTCGGCAGCTGGTGAGAGTGGGATGAAACATCTGGAGTATGTCGAGAGAATGAAAAGAGAGCTGCAGAATGCCTACCACTTAGCCTTGGCGAGTTCTCTAAAGACACAGCAAAGGAACAAGAGACTGTACGACCGTAAAGTGAAATATCAGACTTTGGAGAAAGGAGATCGGGTTCTTATTAAGAACCTGGCCATTACAGGAAAGCATAAGTTACAGGATCGCTGGAACTCATTACCGTACCTCGTTATGGAGAAACTGTCAAACTTACCGGTATACAGGGTAAAGCCAGAGACCGGCACAGGGAGTGTCAGGACCTTGCATCGAGACCATTTGTTACCTATCGGAGATAGAGTGAGGTTGTACTTACCTGATGAGAGGAAAGAGGTCCAGCTTCCAGTTGTGACCAGGGCAAAAGCTGTGGAGAAAACACAAAGAGAGCAATCAGAACAAGATCGTTGTGATTCAATAGATCACTCTGATAGTGATGAAAGTAGCCTGTGTGATTACTTCCCAGTTCAACCAAGGAGACCGGTCAGACAGATGCACACCCCATCAGTAAATACAGAAAACTTAGAGGTCCATAACAGCCATGAAAGAGTTCCTTATCAAAGGGAAGTGATGAGAGATCTACCAGAGTGGGAAGCGGAATGTATCTCTTTGCCGACCCCTGATCGGATAGAGGATCTGGAATCAGAAGGGGGAGACGGGCAGTTCATGAATCTCCAAAAAGAAGCAGAAACTGAAAGAGTTGAACCTCGTCCTAAGAGACAAGTAAAACCAGTGAAAAAACTGAGTTATGATGAACTGGGGCAATCTATGGACAGACCCTTAACCCTAGTATATAGGGGTATGGTGGTGCAAATTGAAGATTCCCCAAGAAAGAAAAATGTTTGCAAAACATTGTGGTGCCACCCTATGGCCCTGTGCTCTCAATGTTTTAGACTGAGTGAAAACTTAAAATCTAGAGCCCGGGTACTAATGTAGATGGCTAGTCTCATGGGGACATGAGTCATAAAGAAGGGGGAGAGTGTAACCCAGTGAGGGTTATTAGTCAGTTCATTAGCAGCTATTTACTGATTAAATAGTATTTATAAGTTTTATGATTCAGATAGTATCATAATAGTGTCTGTGTGTTCAGTTGATCTATCTATGTACTGCCCCTTTAAGAGTTACGCACAACTATAAAGTTTGATTGGGATATACATGCTAAAACGTGGCTTTGCCCAGCATGTTTGTTCATTTATTGGTGATTGGTTAATCTTTGATTTATTCCCGCCTCTGTGAGGAGAAGGGAATTTCTGATTGGAGAGGAGGGGAGAGGGAGTTTTTGAGCGATCGCGAGAAGGGAGTTGGGAGATTAAGACTAAAATATATAGTGATTTTAACTACTGACTTGGTGAGTTAAATATATATTCTGTTTTTTGAAGACTTTTGTTTGTTATGGTTGTGTTTTATACTTGGTACAAGAGTTTAAAGTAAGGTTATTTTTTCGTCTGAGCCTGCTTCCCAGCGCAGCACGAAGCTTTGTTCATTATTAAGACTGAGTGAGAAACCAGACGGCTAACTGGCGTCTGGCTGCGAATAGTCATCTGAGTTTGGTTCATTTTGGGTACAAGACTGATTTCCTTGAGTGAGTTAAAGCTCCGGAGTCCGGACCAGGCCGCCCTCTTATCCCCGCTGACATAGTGGAGAGTACCGCGCCGCCTTTCTGCCGACTGCCGGGGAGGCTACAGGACGATCAGCTGTTTCCAAGGAGGAACATCGCAGAGTTCATCTGCATTCATCAGGAGTTCAGGTGATTTGTTGATTTATTTTGGCTCATTTGAGTGAAGAGGCCATTTGCTGTTTTCAAGGCCACAACGCTCCCCAGCAACGTTACAGGCCTGCAACGGGGTGGGTTGTTTTGACTGTGTGAGTGTGTGTGTGTGTGTGTGTGTGTGGGCCCACGCTGTCATATTGACGATTGTTCTGCATTCGTGTGTTTTATTCTGTGGGTTTTGGTTTTATTTACCATCTAAGTGTGGTGTGGGGCTACTGATTTCCCCATCACATACATACAGTGTTTACTGATATTTCTATTGGTGATTTAATCCTATATATGGTGTACTGTATTAATTTACGGGTATTAAGAGTTATTTCTCAAAAGTAATATACATTTCTGACTTTTGATAATCCATTCCAGTGTTTATATATACACTATTCCTTTATTTTATTTTTTATTTTTGTTTCCCCTGTTGTTTTAATAAATCTTATGGTTAATCTCTTTAAACTTACCTTTTGGGTGAATTGAGTTTAATTTCCTTTCTGTATAAGAATAGTATTAAAAGAGTATAAATATATTTAGTCTGGGTTACAGTAGCCAACTAGGGTAATAGGAGAGACATTCATATAAAGTCGAGAGACATTGTTAGAACCTGGGTGCTCCGCCCTATTAAAGGTTAAGGGTGGGGGGGGGGGGGCGCTACATTTTACTAAATAATTTTTAATCAAAAATTTATATAACATTAAAGCTCTACGTCTAAATAAGTTGTGTTCCAAATTTGAAGTTGTTAAAAAAACAATTGAGGTTCCTAAGCAATTTAGTTTAGTCGTTATCCCACAAATAGCCACCGGGGTCCAATGCAAACTCCACTGAATTTGTTTATGCATTTTCTGTCACAAATGTATAAATTTCTCTATCAATATTTCTTCTATCACAAAATAAATGTATTTTGTAGGGCTGTCAGTCGATTAAAATTTTTTATCTAATTAATTACATATGTCGATTAATTAATCTAATTAATCGCAAATTACATTTGGCTGTGAAAATACCCCCAAAAGATTATTTAATGCTATTTTTGTGTTAAAGTAATAAGTAGACATTACAAATACTATCTTTAGAAAGAAATATTTGATTTGATTCAACATACAATTTATTACACATAAACGTTTAGGCTACAATGGCCTAACAAACTGTAGAACACAAAAGATGATCATTTGAGAAACATCTCAGTTTTTTTTTGTTTTTTATCTTCGTTCATGCATGGAAATCATTGGTAACCAAAACAGCTTTGTTACCAACATTCTTCAAAACACCTTCTTTTATGTTAAACAAAAGAAAGTAAGTCATATAGGTTTGAGTAAATGATGACATAATACAATTTTTTTGGGTGAACTATCCCTTTATAGCCTGTATCAATTCATTTCAAAGCGCAAAATAAACTACGTGCATGCAATGTCGTGGTCAGTTAAGGCATGAAGTTACCAAAAAGGCGATTAAAGCTGCCTTAAAACTGTACATGCATGTAATGAGTTACATTAAGAACATGTCTCTGAAATGGTTTTCAAAACTGTCCTGAAGCATCCTAGCATTGTCTCCCTCATCTAACACAGATGATTCAGCTCAAGAAGAGAATGAAATGGGTCAGAAAAGGTGATGGGAGTTGAGAGAAAATACGATGCGTGTCAGATCCGCGTCATGTTCAGCAGCGACATCTCTTAAAGAGATAGCAGCCAAAACAACCTAATAACCAGCTGCTGTGATGTCAGTTCATCAAGAATAAAACGAGGAAATCAATAACTTTTATATAGCTGTAAGTATTTATCTGTATTTAGTTAAGAATTTACATGGACCATCTCTGCTTCCATATAAGCTGAGTATAACTACCTGTGAATACTTACCTGTCCTTACTTCCCTTCTGCTTTGTCCTCTTCCAGTCATCCTCCTCGTCTGTCCCCGGTGGCTTGGTCGAATCCTCGTATGTCTCTGCCGCTCTGACGCTACACATCTCCAGGATCTGTCAAGACAGAGAGACTGATTGTGATTGACATTCCTATTACTTTAACCTCACAAATTAACACTCACCAAGTCCGAAGAATCCACACGATTGCTGTTTTGCGGTTCACCCTGTAAATAAACACCTTGGGATTTCACTTACCTTCTGTGTCCGACCCGTTCCGTTACACCGACATAGTTATCATTTTCATGTCCTGCGCCACATTGTTTAAATAGCAAATACATGTGCGCCCATTTGTGCACCCATGGGCGTGGTGGTCTGAAAACGAGGTGTGTTCAGGCGCATCATTGGTGCGTTGCTATTTTGAAGCAACTGAAATAGACCGTGCCATTGACCAACTAAAACCTTGTCTAAAGTCAATGGCACAGTTTTTTTTGTTATTTAAAGAGCACGTTAGTAATATGCGCCTATAGGCGGGTCCACAACGCACTTACACTTTGCTTATTACACACACAGCACCACACACAGCAGCACACAAACATGCCAAATATTAAAAATTTAAGGATTACAGTGCAAAAGATTATTAATGTGCAGGCTACATAAATATAAAAATACCTACATGTCAAAATGGATAGTCAGAATTATGTGTGGATGTGAATGGATGTATCAGAATTAGGCTACCTATTTGCTCGCACACGAGCAGCTCCGTTTCCTCTCTGGAGACTCGATCAGTCTTTGAGCTTGCAAATTCCGCCGTGTAAATAGCGCATCCGACATGGCGCGAGCGCAACTGGCTCTTAAAGGGAATAGGAGATGAGACTCTGACTTTATAGCATGTTATGCCCAAAACACAACCATTACTCATTAAGAGAATAGGGACAAGCCTTTAGGACCAAGCGTCGGGCGCGCCGACCGTTTTTCCCATCGTTACACTAGCAAAAGTGGATTTGGACATGCCCTAAGTGCACCTGCGCCGTGCGCTTTAGACCATGCACTTAGATCGTTTTCCATGGTGGCATTTTCACTTCTGTGAGATACATATATATATATATATATATATATATATATATATATATATATAATTTCATTAAGAACAATAGTAAACTACACATCAATGGACAGGCTTGTCAATAAAAACATAAACGACTTTGCAATTCATGTTTGGTTTAGGTAGTGTAGAGGCCAAAGTACAATTCATAGTAATGTGAATAAGAATTAATGTTAAAAAGGGTAAATAATTAAATTTAGAAGTTCATGTAATACTTAAAAGGTTAAAAGCATACTAGAATTCATGTGTTCATAGGATTTGGTACATATTGGTAAAATAGTGTACTGCCTCTTTAAGAACAGGCAAAACTCCGGCTACGTTACGTTGTTTCCTTTTATGTGATTCAGATCTTGAGAGCTGTGGAAGCGAACGGTTTTCTTACCTGCTAACTGCTAACTTATAGCTATTTCTATTAAGAATCTTTTATTTCATTAGCAACTAGAATAAGTGTATTAATCAGCTCACATTCTCTTTTGTAAATCAGAAACCAAGGAATAAAATCATCTTTTATTTCAACAACGTTTCTGAAGTGAATTTATTGAACTGTTGCTGGTCTGACAATGGACACTGCAAATGGGACTAGCTGTTTGGAATAATGTTAGATGGTTATTAGTGTAAGCCATTGCATATCTCAAGATCGCAAACCTCTACATTAGTAAGAAAACCTGCTTGAATTTGGACAACGAGCCTTTGGAGAGGTTTGCGGAGAGTGGAATGAATGAAGGTTCAAGGAGGGACTGATTTTCTCAACTAGCTTTATCATGGATGTGCTCGTGGCTGGTGAGTGCTAAGTGGATTGTTAAAGGTCTCAACGAGTTTGTCGTTGCTGCTGCGTGACTGTTGCAAGTGAAACCTGTAAAAAAAAAAAACGGACTGACTATAAAAGCAATCATGACGGAGACAGGAACAGAAGCCACGGTAAGCCTAACTGAGGAAAAGCGAGTGGTTAAACCAACACTTAAAGCATTGGAATATAATCTGCAAACGAAAATAAGCTCCAGAAGAGCCATACTAGGACAATTTACTGAGAAAAAGAACGAATTGCATGCTTTAATGGATGATGATGCAAATGTGGAAATCATAGCAAAGGAATTGTTGGCCAAGTATGAAACACTGATAAAGAAATTCAGTAAAATAAATGCTGACGTTGAAGACATATTCTGCCAGATTGATGTAGAGAATTTGAACACAGATCAAAGGGATTGGTTTGAGCCAAGAAATAACGAGCACAGACAATTTGTGCAAGAAGTGAATGCATGGATACAGAATGCAATACTACGCAGAGAAGAGGCTGACAAGGTTAGTGAGCAGATACATCCTGAAGATAGTGTGTCAGTCACATCCAGTAAGACTAGAAAATCTAAGTCTGTTTCTGCTACTTCTGCAACATCGTCAGCCCGCGCTGAGCGCTTAAAGGTTGAATTAGAGAGAGCTGCTCTGTTAGCCAAGTCAGCTACATTGAGAAAAAGACAGACTTTAGAGGAGCATGAACTACAGCTCAAGGTTGAAAAAGAACAGTTGGAGCTGCAAGCAGGGCTCGCTGCAACTGATGCACGATTAGCTGTGTTAAGAAAATATGAAAGTTCAGATGTGTCAAGTAGAACCAAGGGCAGTAGGGTGGAAGTATTGATGTCTGCGCCAAAAAAACGTGATGTCAGCCACAGTAAGAGAAGTGTAGCTAGCAGTGAAACTTGGCATAGCTACACTAGTGGAAGAGGCGTAAATGCGATACGAGCTCCTGTCACTTCAGATAATCACACAGATAATCTGGTTACTGTCATGCAACGGCAAAACGACATCACTGAAAGCCTAATAAAGCAACAAAGGCTATCTACATTGCCATCACCGAACATTCCAGTTTTCAAGGGAGATCCACAATATCGTTTCTTCATGAGAGCCTTTGAGCACCGCATAGAAAGCAAGACTGAAAACAGCAAGGATCTGCTTTACTATCTAGAACAGCACACAAATGGGCAGCCTAATGACTTAGTGCGCAGCTGTTTTCATATGGATCCAGATCAGGGCTACCCTGAAGCCAAGAGACTGCTAAAGGAACGATTTGGTGATAAATATAAGATATTCATGGCATACCTTGACAAGGCTTTAAACTGGCCTGCCATTAAAGCAGATGACACCAAGGCACTTGAAGCATACGCCCTCTTTATGACAAACTGCAATAATGCAATGTCAGATCTGGAGTACTTAGAAGAGATGGAAAATGCTGCTAACATGCGCACGATCATCTCAAAGCTCCCATACAGGCTGAGAGAGAGATTTAGGAGCGTCGCCATAGACATTCAGAAAAAGCAAGATCGGCGGACAAATTTCAAGGACGTAGTGTCATTTATCAACACACAGGCTGAAATGGCAGCACACCCTGCGTTTGGTGAAATCTCAGGACAAACTAAGTGCCAGACTGAAAGGTCAAGTGGAAAGAAAAACATCACAACACTAGCCATTGAAGTAAAAGAACAGAAAGCTGAGAAAGGTGCTGCTGGTGCCGGAAACAAGAAAGCTCAGGAGAAGGGAACAAACATGGACAAAGCCTTCATGAAACCTTGTATCTTCTGTCAGGGAGATCATACCATGGAACAGTGCAAGAAACTCCAAAGAAAGCTGCACAAAGAAAAGCTTGAATTCCTTAAGAGCAAAGGACTTTGTTTCAGTTGTCTTATAGGAGGACACATGAGTAATGCCTGTGAACAAAAGAAGAGCTGTCAGATATGTTCAGCGACACACCCTACGCTCTTACACATAAAACAGAAGTTTAAGGACTTACCAAAGGAAGAGGCTTCACAGGCGGAGCTAAAAGAGGAGTCTCCAAGGGAAGAGCAAACCGTTGTCAGTGGATTCGTGGATGCAGGAGAAGCATGCTCTCAGACTGGGGTCGGGGGTACAGGTAGTGTCCTCGCCATCGTGCCTGTGAGAGTAAAAGCAAAGAAAGGCAACAAGGTGCTGACTTGTTATGCATTCATGGATCCAGGGAGTAACGCCTCCTTCTGCACTAACAAGCTAGCGAACGACCTTCACCTGCAAGGAAAAAATGTAAACATCCTACTCACTACTATGGGAGACCAAAGGACAGTCTCATGCAAGGCTGTATCAGACCTAGAAGTGAGTAGCCTAGAAGGTGATCACTTTATTGAGCTTACAGGTGTTTTCGCACAAAAGGTTATCCCCGCAAGTAAAGAGAACATTCCAACCCAAGAAGACGTGGATAGGTGGCCACATCTACGAGGTGTACGAATTCCATTGATCAACGTGGATATCGGTCTTCTGATTGGGACTGATGTGGCAAAGGCTTTGGAGCCAGAAGAGTTAATCCGCAGTGTCAAGGATGGGCCGTATGCAGTACGCACAGCATTGGGATGGACAGTAAACGGACCGCTGCGTGAGAACATCAGAAGCTGGACAAAGAATGGATACCCGCAGATCCAGATGAATCGGATCTCAGTGGCTCGACTTGAAGACTTGTGGACTCAGCAATTCAAGTATGATTTTCCTGAGAATGCTCAAGGAGAGCAGTTAGAAATGTCTAAGGAAGACCAACTGTTTATGGACAAAGTCTCTAAATCGGCAAGGCTGGTCAACGGCCACTACTCTATTGGTCTGCCGTTGAAGAACAAAGATGTGAAAATGCCCAACAACAGAGCAATGGCAGAGCAACGAGCCCTCAACATGAAAAAGAAGCTTTTTATTATTAATCATTTTAGTATTAATCAGCTCACATTCTCTTTTGTAAATCAGAAACCAAGGAATAAAACCGGAAATCTTCATCTTTTATTTCAACAACATTTCTGAAGTGAATTTATTGAACTGTGTTGCTGGTCTGACAATGGACACTGCAAATGGGACTAGCTGTTTGGAATAATGTTAGATGGTTATTAGTGTAAGCCATTGCATATCTCAAGATCGCAAACCTCTACAGGTAGCCTACCACTAATTTTAATTGTTAAATCTGTTAATTACAACACATAACAGCACACTACAGACAGTAATATTGAAAAGAAAATACACACATTTTTACTTAAGTTCTTTGAAGGGTTTGGTCATCCATTGAAACGAGTGTTTGCGAACATTACATGGGAGCATGGTGAACTTCCCTAAAACCGTGTGACATACGCAGGTATGGACACCGCGGAATCAAAACGCTTTATTATGCATGATACCAATGTTTACAACTGGTGATGCACGTTTTTTAATCTATAACCGGTGGAATATTGCAGTGATGAATCTGTCGCCGTCTAAAGGGGCGGTCACACTGCACTTTTCGTTCCATTGACTTCCATTCATACGCATGTGAATGCGTCAGACCGGAAACGCAAGCCCATGCGAAAAGTTTTGCATTTCGCTGCATTCCAAAGTTCAAACTTGGTGAACTCTAGCCTGCGAATTCGCATCACTTGATACCGTGTGACCAACGGCAGATCGATACATCACAGCATGACCTCGTAGCTGAATTAAAAGAACATAAATTTAAAACGACAGCGCTGCGGGAAAGTATAGTAGATTGTATGGTTTGACATTTTAAATGTATTATTATTTGTCATGTGTTGAATTTAACTTTTTTTAAAAGACGCTGCAGGGCATGACGTCATATCACGACCGTTTCAGCATCCGAGTCTAGTGTGACCGTGTCTTAACACGATCCCCAGTTGATCCATAGCACCGGACGCAAGAGATGCGGCGCGACAAAATACAATCTTTCTATAGAGACGGAATTCGCTGTCTAATTTGCTCCCGAGCAAGCAAAAAAACTGCTGAATAATACTGAATCACTTATTGATCACACATGGCCAAAAATATCGGCACCCTTGGTAAATATGATCAAAGAAGGCTGTGAAAATTAATCTGCATTGTTAATCCTTTTGATCTTTTATTTAAAAAATTCACAAAAATAACATCATTGGATAATAAAAAAATTAAATGGGGAGAAATATCATTATGAAATAAATGGTTTTCTCAAATACACATTTCCCACAATTAACGGCACCCTTTTATTCAATACTTTTTGAAACCTCCATTTGCCAGTTTAACAGCTCTAAATTTTCTCCTATAATACCTGATGAGGTTAGAGAACATCTGACCAGAGATCAGAGACCATTCCTTCATCCAGAATCACTCCAGACACCTTTAGATTCCCAGCTCCATGTTGATGTTGCTTCTCTTCAGTTCACCCCACTCATTTTCTATAGGGTTCAGGTCAGAGGACTGGAATGGCCACAGCAGAAGCTTGGTTTTGTGCTACGTGACCCATTTTTGTGTTTTTTTTTTAGGTTTATGTTTGGATTATTGTCCGGTTGGAAGCTCCAAACATGGTCCATTATAAGATTTCTAACAGAGTCAGTCACTTATTGATTTTTTATCTGTTGGTATTTGATAGAATCCATGATGCCATGTGTCTAAACATGATGTCCAGGACCTCCAGCAGAAATATAGGCCCACAACATAAAAAATACAGCAGTATATTTCATTGTACACATGGGGTACTTTTTATCCCTGTGTTCACCAAACCCATCTTGAGTGTTTGCTTCTAAAAAAAGCTCATTTTTTAATTTCATCTGACCATAGAAGCCAGTCCCATTTGAAGTTCCAATCGTGTCTGATAACTGAATATGCTGGAGTTTGATTTTGGATAAGCTAGGAGAATTTTTCTTGAAACCCTCCCAAACAACATGTGGTGATGTAGGTGCTGTTTTCTTTTAAGGTTTTCTGAACCCAAGACTCAGCTATTTTCTGCTATTCTCCAGCTGTGGTCCTTGGAGAGTCTTTAGCCCCTCAAACTCTCCTTGTCACCGTGCATTAAGATGATATAGACACACATCCTCTTCCAGGCAGTTTCGTAACATTTTATGTTGATTGGAAATTCTTAATTATTGCCCTGATGGTGGAAATGGGAATTGTCACAGCTCTAGCTCTTTTCTTAAAGCCACTTCACTAATTTGTGAAGCTCAATTATCTTTTGCTGCTCATCACAAATATATTCTTTGGTTTTTCTCATTGTGATGGATGATTAATGGAATTTGGGCTTTGTTTTCCCTCCTATTTATATTTCTGTGAAACAGGAAGCCATGGATGTATAAGTTCATGTTCATAATCACCCTGGAGTGCTCAAAATTTTGAATATGAATGGAAATATACTTCAGAGATATTTTACTCATAAAAATTTCTAGGGGTGCCAATAATTGTGTCCAACGTGTATTTGAGAAAAACATTTATTTCATAATGATATTTCCCCCCCATTTTAAATTCTTATTATCCAATGAAAGGTTATATTTCTGTGAATTTTATAAATAAAAGATCAAAAGGATTAGCATTGCAGATTTACTTTCACAACCTTCTTTGATCATATTTACCAAGGGTTCTGATATTTTTGGCTATGACTGTATAGGAATGCCATGATAGGTGTTGTATTCCTATAGGTAGATGTGATCAGCTGAGTCAGCTGATGCAAGCTTGACTTACATGACCTGCCGGAACTAAAGGTGCGTTCACGCCATATCGTAATAACTGTAATTACGATATACCAACTTGTAAAAATCGTTCACGTCCTCGTAGAACTCGTAATTACAACTTGTGAACTGGGAGTTTTCAGAGAGATGCGGCTTGTACCACGTGACCGCTGCACCTCACGCGGAACTAAATGGCGGAGCTTTCAAAGGAACCTATTACTTCTCTAAAAAGGGGGAAAATAAATACATAGATACTATAATATAAAAACATTATGTAAGTGTTTATACTGTTATTATTTTGTTGTTGTTTGTTTAGGTTATCAATATTTATCGCCATAATTAATAATAAACAAACAAACAGATGGTTTGTAATTATTTTTACCTTACACGGTTTCTGTGTTCTGCAACATTTAGTAGTACAAATTTAATGTAATGTGTTTTACAGCTGCCAGTAACAATTTTACGTGATCGTGGGTTCATTTTGTTGACTGTCACTATAGAAACGGATAATACCCATTCCAAGGACGTGAACAGTACCGAGTTGAACGTCACGTGTTGTCATCTCGGAATTACGGTAATTACGATATGGTGTGAATGCAGCATAAATGTGCGTTTACGCCATATCGTAATTACCGTAATTACGAGATACCAACTTGTAAAAAGCATTCACGTCCTCGTAGAACTCAAAATTACAACTTGTGAACTGGGAGTTTTCTGAGAGCTACGGTTTACCTTGTTCGCAGTCTATGATTAGCTCACCTCACCTCTTATGACAAGTCTTTGGGTTTGAGTCGTTCGTTCATCATGTGACAGTCCCATAAACTTAACGAATGCAGTCTGAGCCGGAAAGAGAATTGATTAGTTCATCTCTCGAGTCTTTGAGTTTGAGTCATTTGTTCATCATGTGACAGTCCCATAAACTTAACAAATGCAATCTGAGCCGGAAAGAGAATTGATTAGTTCATCTCTCGAGTCTTTCGAGTTGTTCGTTCTGTTGTCACGTGACTTGACAGCATTGGATAGAGAAATTAGTTAATTTACAAGCTTCCTTACAAACGGGTGCATAGTTATTATTATTATTATTATTATTATTATCATTATCATATCATTATTTACTCTTACAATTATGTGATGCATTTCTAGCCTCAAATTGTAGCTTTTTATTTCTTACAGTTTCAGTCATGGTTCTTTTCCATAACACTGAATGTGGTAACAAAGGTAATAAAGAGTTGGTTATTATTATCAAGTCACTTTCCGGATCAGACTGCATAGTTGAAGTTTCTGGGGCTGTCACGTGATGAACAAATGACTCGAAAAACCCGAAGACTCGAGAGATGAACTAATTAATTCTCTTTCCGGCTCAGACTGCATTGGTTAAGCTTATGGGGCTGTCACGTGATGAACGAACGACTCGAAAAACCTGAAGACTCGAAACAGGTGAGCTACTTGACTAATTCCAATACAGAACCTATAGGATGCTGCGCGTGCGTGACTGAATGAATCACTCCACGAGATGACTCGTTCTTCCCGACAGAGATTATCATACTACAGAGAGATAAGAGGGTCTGTATTACTTACTATTGGAGAAAGTGTAACGGCTAATTTGGATCACGTGTGCTGTAATAACCAATCACATTACATCCTTGACGTCACTGAATTTTAGTCACTGAGTTGTGCTACACTCCATCACCGTTTATGGACACCAAAGGAATGAATGAGAAGTGCCATAAACTGAATCCCACCTGTCGGAAAAAGTTAGTGACTTCTCTTATAAAACTGATTTTTTTTGTTGTAAACTCTAAAAATAGTTAAATCCAAAAGTATTGTTTAGTGCAGGGGTGTCCAAACTACAGCCCGCGGGCCATCTGCGGCCCCCTATCGCTCCTGTCGCGGCCCGCGAGGGATTTGTAAAAATTAAACAAATCTGCAGAGGTGGGCAAACTATGGCCGTTTTCATCCAGCCCGTGTGGCAGTTGTTCCAAAATTGCTAATTTGATGCAATATTAGTAATATCCAATAGATGGCGCTGTAGCCTGTAGTGCAGTATATAACCCCTGATTTACACTGTCTCGCCAGTCCAACGCAGCAACCGGAGCGGATCACGGCCACTCCAGTCAATCTGCGGCAAAAAATCATGTTTTTTGTGGGGAAAACATGCAATTAATTTGTCATTTTATCGTGCAAAGATATGCTTTCTTCTGTTTTCCACACTTTTATGAAAATGGATATAGTACTGTTTTTCTGGATTATACATTGCGTTTTTTTTCATCTGAAATGTGCTGCAATTTCCAAGGCAACTTATATAAAGCAATCAAGGTCAAGCGCAAAGCGCGCACATTAGGATTGGTGATGAATGAGAAAGCTAAGTGAGTTTGTTTTGTGCATTTTCCAGCAACCACGCCACTAGTTTCAGTTTCACGTTAAATATTTAAGGCTGGACGTTTATAATATATGTTTATAGTGAATGCCACTATAATTTGTGTTTGTTTTTTACTTATATTTTCGTTCTTTTTTCTATTCTGAATACTGCTAAATTTACAGTTTTTTGTGGAGGGTGGGGAATATAAAAACATGTTTCTAATGTTTCAATATTTCTGAATGAAATTATAAAATGTGTCTTATACATCGACTTGTACACCAATGCAACTTATCTGTGTGCCATAAAGTGCTCATACAAATAGGTAGAGATGGTACAAGAAAAGAACTGCCATGTATGTACAAGTATACATACAGTAAAGTAGTAAATGAGTGTCAATTTAGAATAATAAAAAAAAAATTAAAAATCAAAGCTTCATTTGTCATATATATTATGTGGTCCCTCACTTAATGTGGGAAACTTGATGTGGCCCTCGAGTCAAAAAGTTTGCCCACCCCTGGTTTACTGTAAAACATGTTGAAGATTAGCAGATAGGCTGTCGATTCATTAAATGATAAGCCGTTTCCTCTAAAAAGCTGTTTATTCTGCATAGTGAAGCCTCTCATCCATTGACATACATTCAAAAAAACGGCCTCTGGTCTCCTTTCCTATGTACTGCCAGACCGGAAGCGTTAGCTTTAACCGTTACGCTTTTTTGGCTAATGGTTGCAGGCTTGCGTTCTAGTGGCTTTGTTCCTGAGTCACTTTAAAGATTCGTTCAAAATGAATGAATCGTTCAAGAACGACCCATCACTAGACCGCTGTACCTCACGCGGAACCAGAGAAAAATGGTGGCGCTTTCAAAGAAAGCTATTACTGCTCTAAAAAAGGGGGAAATACATACAAGGTACTATAATATAAAAAGCATTATGTAAGTGTTCATACTGTTATTATTTTGTTGTTGTTTGTTTAGGTTAGCAATAACACATTAATTGCCTTCATTAATAATAGCAAACAAACGGTTAGTAATTATTTTTACCTGACCCGCTTTCTGTGTTCTGCTATATTTAGTAGTGTACAAATGTAATGTAATGCGTTTTACAGCTGCCAGTAAAATTCTTTCACGCGGTTGTGGGTTCATTTGGTTAACTGTCGCTATAGAAACGGATAATAACGGATAACATCACGTGTTGTCATCTCGGAATTACCATAGATATATGTATATACATGTCTATGGGAATTATGGTAATTACGACATGGCGTGAATGCAGCATGTGCTTAATTTACTACATGAAGCATACATGGAAAACTTACTTGAATTTTACTTTCATTTAAAAAAAATAAATAACTTGACATCTTTTTCTTTGCAAGGGAATATCTAAAGCAATTTATCATAATTTCATACAATATTTTGTAAGGTTCTGCCTGAGATTCCCTGGGTTCACCACTAGATGGCACAATTTCAGCCCCAGATCACCTTCTTGTTAGAGACTTGTAGCACACCTGTTTTGAATTACTCCAAATGGCCAACCTTATTTAAATGCCTCAATGCCTATTGTTCTTGTTCAGTCCTGATGTCTGCTTGAGTATGATGCTGCCAAGGATTTGTGTTTAGAGATTTTCCTGTCTTCTGTTGTGTTTTTTGGATTTCTCTCTTGCCTGACATTTAAGGACAGTTTTTTCTTTGGATAACCTTTTTTTGTATTTTCTACCAAGGAGTGCTTTTTTTTAATTCCTCTGTAGCAAATTCTTGTTAAATGCTTCTAAGACTGTATTCTGGTTCTTAGAATTTGTTTCACATTGAGTAAAGAACTGTAAGAGTCAGACTCTGAGCCTCGTAGTTAGTTAGTTTCCTCTGCAATTGGGTTTGACCTGCTCCAGTGGAGCAGCAGTAAGTACCAATGATATACACACCCCAGACCCGAGTTCGAGCCCCATCTGGATCATAACATATTTGTAGCACACAATGACACGTTTTAAGTATATGCTAAATCAGTCCACAAGCTACAGCAAACCAGACCTGCTGCCACATTCTGGATAATTTGCAGAGGCTTGGTCACACTGGCTGGAAGTCTGGCCAGTAGAGCATTGCAATAGTCCTGTTTTGTAACGAAAATCTTGAATGAGAAGCTGATGACTATAACTGTGATCAGTTGGTGGTTTGACAGGGATTCTAAGGAGCTCTGTCTTCATAGATTTGACCTGAATCTAATGTTCCTAGATAAAGTCATACAGAGATTTAAGCTGAGATGTTGGGGTCTTCAGGTTGAAATGACAGATAGACCTGTAAATAATCTTCATAACAATGATGGAAAGAATGCAGAATGTGTTTCGGCAAGATGCTGTAAGTGGTCACAGATTATTCTGCTGTTATTATTTTGGTAATTTCTGTTGCACTCACAGTAAACAGGCAACAGTAAAGACACACTTGTAACAAGAATTAAAGAACACTTCCATTTGGGGTGGGGTGATTTAGTTTTAAATGTCAGTATTTATGCTCACTCTCATAGTGAAACTGCTTTGGATAAATAACCAGAAGAGAAGAAATACTGTATCTCCCTGTCCATTTAAGCAGCAAATTAGTAGTCTGATGCCCAGCTCCTAAATTTACTTTTAATGCGTTTAAGATATTACGCATACCAAATACTTGCCAATTCTTGGTATTGTACGGTGTTGTTTATTTTCACCACTTAATTTCAAAATGTAAATCAACAACACATAGAAAGATTTTTCTATATTATCATATTTCTGATACTCTATGTAAACTGTCACAGTGCACACAACTGGGAGGAACACAAAGACAAGGATAAACTCAAATTAATCTTTAATGACATCCGACAAGGCAGGGCAGACACACAGACACCTGGAGCAACGAGTAGACCAGACGAAAACAAACTGAACAGACAGGAACTAATATACACAGGATAATGACAGATAAATAGACAAACACAGCTGGACAGAATGAACTAATAAATCACACTTAAGGACAGGAACCAAATAAGGACACAAGAGGCGGGAACACAAGACACTAAACACAAGGCTGACATAACTCCGCCCTCCCGGAAGGCACAACCCACACCATAACCGTTCCACCGGAGGTGGGCGCTCTGGACGGGGGCCTCCAGGATGGAACAGATAGTACAGAGGCAAAGGCGGAGCTGGGAGCTCCGGAGGCCATGGCGGAGCCCCTCTGTGGCTAAACACAGGAACAGGACAGCCCACTGTAACAGGAAGCCCTCCTTGGGCTAAGCTCAGAAGCTTATTATGACGTGATGTCAGGGGTCCTCACAGGGTCCCTCAGCAACCACTTCCGCCACAAGCAAAGAGGAGCACAACAAGAGGAGCCGCCTGCACGGACTTGGACTTGACCAACAAGACTAGATGAATTAAAACTGATACTGTGAGCACAAGACGACTTAAAACCATGTCTCTTGAGACAAGACACGGCACTCCTGGCTGTGCTTTGTGGACTGGATCCACGGGAACGTGCTCTGGGCTGGAGTCAGTGGCGGGCCGGCGAGCTTGGGTGAGCCGCGGACGGCGGCATGAATGAGTCAGCCGCGCCCGCGAACGACAGGCTTGAGGGAGCCGCAGACGGTGGACTTGCAGCGATCCCGCCAAACTCCTACGCTTTAATAGCGGGATTATGAGCGGCGACTTCCTTGCAAACAGACAGGAACAAAAAAAAAGTTAAAAAATTAACAAAACAAAACGAGGTGAAGGGGCGCCGCTTATGGTTTAGGTCTGGTCTTCTGTCAAGGTGCACACAATAGGGAGGAAGATGAGGATAAACTCAAATTAACAGTCTTTAATGATATTCAACAAGGCAGGACAGAAACACTGGGAGCAACGAGTAGACCAGACAAAAACTAACTGAACAGACAGGAACTAATATACACAGGATAATGACAGCTAATTAGACAAACACAGCTGGACAGAATTAACAAATAAGCACACTTAAGGACAGGAAACAAACCAAATAAGGACACAAGAGGCGGGAACACAAGACACACTACACAAGGCTGACAAACTCACACACGCACGCAATATAAAAACTTTTTTTGGCAATCAGTTGTTTAAGTTATTTTGAATCTTAATGATCCAGAAATGGAACTGCGAAAGTATGTGGCTGTATTAGTGAACAACATGTAAATAAGTTGTGTGGCAAGCCTAATCTAGTAAAAGCAGTCTGCCTGGAAAGTCACCGGATGTCTGTCCTCCCACTCTGTTCCAGCACAGACCCTGAGCAGGGCAATGTGCCAGGGAATTCCCACCATGCTTCTCAAGACATAACACAGCTGCACTAGACTGCTAAATATATTACAAGCTTGGAAGCTGTGTTTCTAGTCAATGTTTTTTTTCTGTGGAAAATAACCTGCTGATGATAGGTGGATGATGTGAGGGTAGGATTACTAAGGCAGAGGTCAGGTTTTTTATTAAAACATAGCTATGCCATTCCCAGAAGAAAACCCCTGATGGGATTCCTAGGAAAATTCTAACACCATTCAGTTAAACTTAATGATGAGTGTATGATTCTGGTTTGGTCAAAGAACATTTGTTTGACATTGGCTCAGGACACTGTGATCAAAAGTGAAACTGATTTCTAACAAACATTTCTTGTGAGCCTTAAGAGTTTCCAGAAAAGCCTATAATAGCATTCAACACGTGTTTACATGGGGCTGTCCATTTAATGAGCAAATTAAAGATAGTCACTCAACGTTTGAGCTTTTATTTATGTGAAAGAGTCACTAAGATTTGCCCAGTACAACAGAGAATGGCTTCTGACGACACAATTTCAGTTAGGCATAGGGAAAAAATAGCATACAGAAAGGCATAAAAATTACATAAAATGTTATGATTTCCTTGTCTCTGCATCAAACCATGCACAACAACTGAAACTATACTAATAAGATCTGTTGTCTCTGAGTCATACCACAACATTCAATTTGTTTTGGTTTTGATGATGGAGAAGGTTATATAAATGCTTGCTTGCATTGAACACATGCTTTCTCCCTCTCTTTTAGTACCGGGCATGGTTTCGGACCAGCTACAGACCCAGCCCCTTTAAACATCTGGAACAAGTCAAAGATTTACTGAGTCTATACACAGAACAGCAGCAACAGGGAGACAAAATTATCCAGAGCTGATGAGCCATGGATCTCGTATCTATCCTCTATCCTATAACCAGTACAGTGCATCAGGCAGCATAAGATGAAAGCGGCCTTGATGTCCGTTTCTGCTTTACCACCTGATTTGACCCTAGCTGGACAGTAATGGCATGTGAGGCAATCTGACGTGTAGTTCATTTCACATGAAAGAGTGCAGAGCAGTCACCCTTTATATTATAGTCATGCTGATGTGAGCACTCAGAAGTGTTTATATTCATCTTGAGTTCATGAAGCACAGTGATTCAAAGAGTATTTCGTCATTTTCATTAATTCTCTTAAGCTGCTTGAATCTGTTACTTTGAGTCGCACACATTATTATTTATTTTTTATTTATTTATTTTATATATATATATAAAAAAGCACATTATGCATTTGGATCTTTTAGCTTTGCCAGTAATGGTGTGTGTGTGTGTATATATATATATATATATATATATATATATATATATATATATATATATATATATATATATATATATAAAATTAGTGAAAAATGCACTACAACACTAAAGTACCCATATTGAATGCAACATTTGGACTGATATTTAATGATTTATGCTTCCTATGAACTGTATGTACCGCTGTTCTCTCCAAATATAAAACAATTAAAAGAAAAATGTGAGTAAAACACTTTACATACCTCCAACATGACAATGAATGAACTTTTTGTGCTCAATTTAAAGTGTAATTTAAAAATAAATAAATGAATAAATAAAACAGTTTGTTAGATATTTTATTGCAACCATGGAACAATTAAACCACAGTTTATGTTTGCCTATTACTATTACGTTAATGTGGGATGCCTTATATAAAGTGATTAATCTGGTTTAACTATAACAACAACAAAGTAACTTGATTATTAAGAAACACATATATATAAATGTTGTATTATTCCCTTGCTGCCACTGCAGTATCTGCTTTTGTTCCTTTTTACAGTTCTTCACTGTTCTGCACAATATTTACAAGATGATTTGCAAACAATATACAATTAAGCAACATAGTGGATATCACAATGATTTTAATTCCCAAAGACCAGGTTATAAATAAATAAATACATATATACATAAAGTATATTGTTTTATATATGGAGTGTATTAGCATACAATTTAACTATATTATTGCCCACACCTACTGTTGAACCAGTAAGAATGACTTGTTTTGATTTGAGTCGTGTCATGCTCAACTTCCTCTCACATTGCCTTAAAGAGAGAACTCCTTCACAATGACCACTACCTGTGCTCGTATCCTCAAACACACCACCAGCATGCAACCATACCTTTCCAAGATCCGCTTTTTACGGTTTCCACATGATCTTTAAACTTCCTGACAACAGGTTAGACTTGGCATGGGATGTTAACCATTGCAGAACATGCACTACAATCAGGCTTTATTTCACCATTCATCATCAAATGTAAATGCATAAATGTAAATCTATAAATGCTCCAATGATGAACATCCATCATTTAAGTCATTGTTTGTGATAGTTGCATATAAAGATGTATTTTTTTAAAGTATCTAATTTATAAATAATGTTAATCTACATTCTAACATGTTTCATGAAGGATAAAATAGATAACTGTTTTATGATATAATTATGTTTCATGAGCGGAATGGTTGACAGTTTATACAGTATATCTGAATAAGATATACTGTACCCATCTGTGGGATATTCAGGAGAGTTTAATGAATTGGTTTCAGACATAAACTGTATGAACTTGTAAAGTCCCTTTAGATCACTTTCCTTCAGATCACTTCACACACCTCCAGAGCTGGATAGAGATTTCTTGTAAATGCCTCCGCTTCTTAGAATCTAATTTACATATTCATAAATCGCCAGCCCTAAGGCATAGTGATTGGGCGCCTGGGCGTTGCGCTGTCCAATCCTCTGTCATGACATTCTCTGTTCCTCACTTGAGCGGGTGTCTTTCATAAATAAAGCGGTGTGGATATTGTGAATGTAAATGATATATTCCTCATCAGCCCGCTGTAACAACTTTAGTGTTAAGTAAGAGTGTAAACGATGAATCCGGGTGGTCGCAGACTGAAACAGTGGCTTATAGAACAGATCAGCAGTAACATCTATAATGGACTGCTATGGGAGGATGAGAACCGCACCATGTTTAGAATCCCCTGGAAACATGCAGGAAAACAAGACTACAACCAGGAGGTGGATGCGTCCATCTTCAAAGTAAGCATTCTTTTATTATAATTTAGTCTATAGAAAGTGCTGCTGCTGCTACTATTAACTTACTATTATTACTACTAATACTGATATTTTTTTTTGTTGTTGTCGCTGTTTGATAAAAGTAACGTTGTGCACTTTTGTTATATGTAGATTATAAGATTCTGGTTATTTAGATAATTTAATTAGACAATGGCAAATGATTCGCAAAAGTTTGACACAAAGATAACATCTAAATGTGCAATGATTTCTTTTCAATTCTGTTAAAATGAACTAATGGACAGTTACCTCTGTTGAGATTTTGTCACAGTTTGACATTGCTGGCTTTCACACTCATGCAAACTTATTTTTACAGTAATTATTCAGTAATTAGTAATTGTTTAGTTATAATTTCTAACTAAAATATAACTAAAGTAAAAATTATTGTAATTATAGTGTAATTTATTGCTAAATTCATTTTTTTAACTAAATTGTTTTATATTGTCACATTAATGATGTCCTGCAACTGTTTGTCTGTTCTAAGATACAATGAATGAAATGTCCACTGTATTCAGCCCCTCAGTTACTTTACAAGTCTATTTTTTTAATGCAATTCAGATGTTGTGGGGATATCTGACTAAGCATGTGTTTTCACAGGCGTGGGCGATATTTAAAGGGAAGTTTAAGGAGGGGGATAAAGCTGAACCAGCGACATGGAAGACCAGATTGCGCTGTGCACTCAACAAGAGCCCAGATTTTGAGGAAGTTACTGACCGATCCCAGCTTGACATCTCTGAGCCTTACAAAGTGTACCGGATTGTGCCAGAGGAGGAACAGAAGTGTACGTGTGCTTTGTTTATTTTTTACTTTTCCAAGAAACATTAGAAATAGCACAAAGGCAAATTCTTATGCAGATATGCATTAATAGAAGTTCAGTGACTCTACAGAATGACCATTTAATATTTAACTATCATGTAATATTATGTTTGTTATGCCATATTATGTAATGACTTTACAAATTAAGTTAATTTTATTTTGTAGTGGGTAAAGTCACAGTCTCTGCCCTTTCCGGCTGCAGCACTGATACTGAAAAGGGCTGCTCACCAAACCTGGATGAACTTCTTAAAGAGGTATTGTCATTTACCCACCTGTTAAAGGCTTGGTTTGCCCAAAAATTAAAATTCTGTCATTAATTGCTCACCCTCATGTCGTTCCAAA
Organism: Barbus barbus; assembly: GCF_936440315.1. Classification (NCBI taxonomy): domain Eukaryota; kingdom Metazoa; phylum Chordata; class Actinopteri; order Cypriniformes; family Cyprinidae; genus Barbus; species Barbus barbus. The sequence continues at coordinate 10,107,261 of NC_136750.1, forward strand.
CATGTAAGACCTTCGTTCATCTTCAGAACACAAATTAAGATATTTTTGATGGAATCTGAGAGCTCTCTGACCCTCCATAGACAGCAAGGATATTACCACGATCAACACACATTAAGGACAACTGTAAAATAGTCCATGTGACATCAGGGGTTCAACCGTAATTTTACGAAGCTACTAGATTACTTTTTGTGCGCAAAGAAAACAACAATAACATAATTTACTAAGCAATTATTCTCCCTGAGTTACCGTCTTCCGCCATTTTGGAGAGTACACCAGAACGTAATCAGCGTTGTTTACATGCGCGCACTGTCTACTGAATGTAAACAACACTGATTACGCTGATTACGTTCTGGGGTACTCTCCAAAATGGCGAAAGACAGTAACTCGGGGAGAAGAATTGCTGAATAAAATATGTTATTAATGTTTTCTTTGCCCACAAAAAGTATTCTAGTAGTTTCGCAAAATTGTGTTCCGAAGATGAACGAAGGTCTTACAGGTTTGGAACGACACGAGGGTGAGTAATTCATTACAGAATTTTCATTTTGGGCGAACTATCCCTTTAACTGCTCAGTTTTCCCTCAGAATGGTGAATGATGAAGGTATTGAGGGGAATAAAGATTTAGTGTGGATTGTGGCAATAATTGACTCATGGTTTATTTCTACATAATCTGTGCAGTCTCCAAATGATGAATACATGGGCATCCTGAAGCGTAGTCATTCTCCCCTTGATGAAGGCAGTAACATGCCTTCAGTGCAGGAATGGTGGCAGCAGGGATCTCACAATGGTACAACTGTTTTTGACTTTTAATATTTTAAGAATATTTAAGCAAATAGAAGTAATTTTAACGAGTACTTTCTTGGTTTCTTAAAAGTGTGCATAAAAACTATTTTCAAAATAATACATGGAAAATGAAAAAATAATTTGGCTGCAAATTTATGTGCTATACGGCCAGCATGAGATTGACTAACTTCCTTCAGAGTTGCTGACTTAGTGTTTTGTGTTGCTCCCTTCCTTCCTTTCTTTCTTGTTGTAGTGGTAGGTACTGACATTTTGTTAATTACATTTTGTGTTCATATTAATGCGTTTTATGAATATTCACAGTTGCTGTTGTTCATCAAGATCCTGCGGGTGCATTCAATGCTGGTATGTCATTTCTGTTGTCTATGAGTTTTAGATTCTGTTGTGTTGTGCTTTATTTTATATAAACTGATATTTGAACATTTGTTCAGGACTTTTTGTTTTCTGTTTTTAATCACATCTCATAGTTTCCGTACCCTAAGAGCCCATGGCAGAATTACTTTTGCATGTTTAGATTAGATTAGATTCAACATTACTGTCAAAGTGCAGATACAATGAAATGCAGTTAGCATCTAACCAGAAGTGCAAATAACAAAGTATATAAATAAATATAAAATTTGTGTATATACATTAAGGTTTATGACATATAGTGGTGCATGTTATGAGGTAGAAGGGCTGAGACCAGCTCAAAGCAAATGACTGTAAATTATGTGATTAATGAATAATACCATTATATATTGGTATTTTATATATATATATATATATATATATTAGTTGACTGGAAAAGTCATGGAACACCCTGTAACCCTGTTTTACATCATTCATTGCTTCACTTTTGCATGAATGTGACAGTTAACCACACATTTCTCCCTGTCTCCAGCATTCTCTCAGATGATGATTTGTTTCTATTATGGAGGTCGGCTGGTGGGCAGCACGGTTACCACTCATCCAGAGGGTTGCCGTATCTCCCCCTGCCAGCCCGTTCTGGCTAGCGGCTTCTTGTATGGACCAGACAGCCTCCAGAATATCCGCTTCCCATCTGCTGATCTCATTGAGAACGAGCGTCAGCGTCACATCACCCTTAAACTTTTCAGTCATTTGGAGCGTGGTGTACTGCTGCGCGCTAACAGAGAGGGCATTTTTATCAAGCGTCTGTGCCAGAGCAGAGTGTTCTGGAATGGCCAGGACCCTCAGTATAACCCCAACCCCTGTAAACTGGAGCGAGATGCTGTGGTGAAGATCTTTGACACTGCCAGGTTCCTGCAAGGTAAACAAACATATTCCCAGATATTATAACTCCAGTCTTTTTTTTTGTGAAAGTCTGTTTCAGTACAAGACTGCTGAAATACAGTTCACAATTGCATTTTACTAAGTAAAATCAAGTGTGTCAGTATATAAGGTACTTAAAGGTCATTATTAACATTAACATTATCAGTTTATTTATTTAACTATTTTTGAAATGCAATTGACCTGATTCATCAGTTATGTACTAATTGGATCAATGGATACGAATTATATCACAAATCACTTTTTTTTTTCAGTGCTGCAGTTATATCAGCAGGGTCATTATCAGTCTCTGGAGCCCTCTGTCACACTCTGTTTTGGGGAAGAGTTTAATGATTTCAGCACTGTCAAGAGCAAATTAATCATTGTGCAGGTAATTATTATAAAGTACATTATATTCCTAATAGATTGCTAGTTGTATAAATTGACATTTAATGTAGTATGAATGAACATGAATAAACAATGTTAGATTTCTAAAAGCACATTAACCTAGATTAATTAATGCTGTAAATATGCATTAACTAATTGAACCTTGTTGTAAACAGTGAAAATGAAGACTTTCTGAATATGAATTCCATTTGTTAGTTTACTCATAGACAATAAAGGAATCTTTTTTTTTTGCTGCAGATTCTTTTAATATTTTTTTTTATGTTTATATTCTCAATAACCAGTATTGAAGATACTATGAAACAGCAGTAACCTAATGCTTTGTCCAAACAGATCACAGCATTGAACTGCCAGCAGTTGGTGGATGCAGTGACCACCCGGCGATCCCAGTACAGCAGCGGGAATCTGGAAATCTCAGATGACATGGCCGGTGATCAGATGGCTCGAATATATCAGGATCTATGCAGCTACCCAGTTCCCCAACGAGCTTCCTGTTTTAGGGACAACCTGCCGATTCCAGTCTGAAACAGATATCTGAGCCAGTTATGTCTCAAAGAATGAGTTAGTTCACATGTCGACCCAAAGTGATGCCTTTACATTTTATTACATAAACAATTATTGACTTTTAGGTGTGCCATCTGTCTGTATATCATCCTGTTCTCTCAGGGCAGAAAGGTTTGCAATGTTCTCAGGGATGATGTGCTCGTTTGTTGGAGGAAATTCAATTTCTTTGTCTTTGTGTATATTTTAGTATTTACAGAATTATTATTTTTTTTGACTAAAACATTGAACTTTATCTGTTAATTTTTTTTACTCTTTACTGTAAAGTTGATAGGTTTTACTATCCTTTTTTTTTCTTTTTTTAATACCTTTTAAGAAATGTAATTCTGAGTTGGATGCAGACTAAATATCATATGAGAAATCTATGAATAATTAAAGAAATTTAAAATAAGCAGGTTGTCTGGCTATTGATTTTTATGTTCTGAGACCAACCATATGGGCCAATCTACAGAACTGGTTAAAACTGTTGTCCCATATCCAAAAACACATTTAAAAAGCATTTAAGTATTTAAATCTTAGATGTTTACTAAGATCCTTCTATTATCTATTAGTAAGCTTAATATATATAAAATCATGATTTATTGGGTACTTTCAATTGAGAGGTGGCTGTCCCGAACCCTAACCCCTAAATTTCAACTTAGGAAAATTATATTGAAATAACTTTTGTATTTCTTTCCATTGTTATGTTTAAATGTATCTTTTTGATTCTTTTAAAAAGTGAAGTAAAAAAATAAAAAACATAAAAATAAATAAAAAATACTACACTATAATACTGAAAAATCTGTATAATTTTAAGGAATGTCACTACTGAACACCTTTTTTTCTGCACCTAAGCACACTTTTTGGGGAGTTATTCCATAACATTTAGTTTTTATATGTATACCACTGTTCAGAACTGAGCTAACCATGTGCTGATTAGCAGCTTTGAGTTAGGTTCAAAATTATCTACTGTAACATTGTCACTACTGAAACATTTGGTGGTGACATCTTTAGTTTTTTAGTTTAGTTATCCTATAAAATTGTCATGACCGAAACATGTCATCAGTGTTTCGATAGTGACAAAAGGGAATACATAATCCTAATATTTTGGGGACATAAACTAAATTTTAGTACAGTTATGCAATTTATTTTTTTATTTTTATTTATAATTTATAATATATTTTTATTTTTTGTATTTTAGTATGTTTTTGTAGTGTTTTAGTATGCAAGTTAAAATTCTGTAATGTGATGTGGTTGGCACAAAAGCATTACTGTCACTACCGAAAATGTGCAGTCACTACCGAAACATGGGATGTTTTGTCAAAAATAAAGTATACTAAATTATCAACTAAGATGTTATGATAGTTTTTGGTTCAATGTATATTCAATCTGATGAATCCTTAACTTTGAAATCAGTATGATCAACTTTTTTCCTTTTACAAAGAAAAAGTGGATTCAAACTACAACAAATCTATTACACTTGAAATATTGTTAAAATGCAATTGTTATTGATTTATATGTATATATATACACACACACACACACACACACACACACACAATTTGCATACATACTTGCATGAATTCTTTTTGAAAACATTCTTTTTTTTTTTTTTTCCAAGACATTTCCAACTCTGACTTTGGACCAGTTCTGTAGAATGGCCCATATTTGGGGCATTTCCTACAAGAATGCAAGGGAGGCAGTGCAGAAAAAAAAAATCACAGTACAAAAATAAAACAATGCAAATATTACAATATATGACGCAAAAAAGTATATAAATCAATTGTTTTTTTCTAATGTAAGACTGTCCAACAGCGACAACAGCAGGTAAAGTTACATCGGGACTCAAAGTCTATCTTGCCTTCTCTGAACCCATTGACTTTGGCTCAACACAACCCCTAAAGCGTGGGGTGGGTTTGGAAGGGGGTAATTAAGAATGAATGGGGGAAAGTTACATGAGAGGAGGCATGCCTCATCGCAATATTATTCGATATGACTGATTATGACCAGCTATGACCGGTCCATGTGATAAATCTCGCGTTCGTGTGCATTCCACATGGCGAATTAGTCTGAATGAACAATATAATAACATTAATGGGAAGACTAATAAAAAAGTAAGTAAACAACTCATACATTTACACCACTTTGTCAAGTTAAAATCAAACTTCAAATGGCCTGAAAACATGATTTGTGCGGGTTTTTTTAGTGAGCAATCAGCTTTTTGAAAAAGGTACATCTCCACATAAGTGATAGTATTTACCGAGCTCTGATGACTGATGAACCGAAAATAAGTTTATTATTAAACAGAGCAGCTGAACATCAGTTCATAAATAAAATAAATATTTGTTTAAATAAAAGATTTTGTTTAAATTCTTACTGCCTTGAGTTATTTTGGAATAAATGTAAAATGTAAAAAACTAATGTACTGTTTATTTAACCAAGAAAATGTGACTGGGATATGAATTTACATTTAATAAAAAAAATAAAAACAAAAGTGAGGATTTTGCCTCATTTATTCAGGCACGTTCAACATTTCTCACATTATCACAGTTTATTCGCTTTAGTTTAGAAAATGGTAATAAAATATGACAACAACTCAGAGTAAAACTGTGCCAGAACAAATTCATCTTGATTATATCAGATAACAGATAACTAAGGTATGTAATGGATTACAATCAACCAAAAATTATTCAGACAACTGTAAATATGACAATATTTTCACAACTATCAATACTTTGTTGGGCCACCCTTAGCCTCAATGACAGCCTGTAGTCTCCTGGGCATGCAGTCAACCAGGTTCATGCAAACCTGAACTTCAATATTTTCACAGACTCGCTGCAGCACGTTCTTCAGTTCCTGTTGGTTTTTTGGCACTTCATCCAGGCGGCGATGTTCCATCACTTCCCACAGTCCCTGCTCATTTGGGTTTAGATCTGGACTTTGTGGTGGCCAGTTTAGTACTTTAATCCGCTTCTGTTTTAAGAAATCACCAACCTTCTTTACAGTGTGTTTGGCGTTGTTATCATGCTGAAAGATGTAAAGACAGCCCAAGAGCTTCCTGGCTGATTGCAGCATCTGTCTCTGGAGAATTTCCATATACATTTCCGAATTCATAGTTCCATCAATAAAATGTAGTTTACCTAGTCCACTAGCTGCCATACAGCCCGACGCCATAAAATTACCCCCACTGTGCTTTAAAGTAGGAATAAGACACTGGGGTTTCAAGGCTTCTCCTTTGGTTCTCCACACTTTAGTTTTGCCATCACTGCCAAAAATGTTAAAGGGTTCACCCAAAAAAGAAAACTTTTACTCACCCTCGAGGCATCCTAGGTGTATATGACTTTCGTCTTTCAGATGAATCATATCGGAGTTATATTAAAAATTGTCCCGGCTATTCCAAGCTTTATCATTGCAGTCGGCGGGTGTTTCTGTTCAACTGTCCACAAGTCATCAAATAAAGTGCATGCATCCATAATAAAAACATGCCTCACACAGCTCCGGGGCATGAATAAAGGCATCCTGTAGCGAATCCATGCGTTTCATAAGAAAAATATCCATAATTGTGAATATGATTGGGAATATACTTCAGAGATATTTTACTCATAAGAATTTCTAGGGGTGCCAATTTGTGTCCAACGTGTATTTGAGAGAAACTTTTATTTCATAATGATATATTCCCCCATTTTCAATTATTATTAGGGATGTAACGGTATGAAAATTTGTCATCACGATTATAGTGACCAAAATTATCACGGTTATCAGTATTATCACGGTATTGTTAAAATGTGCTGGAGATGTTCAAAAAGTACCGATACATAAATCACTTCACTAAGTTTTATACTTAAAAATCAACAAACAGCCAATAAAATTACTTTTTGTTTGCATAATCACTAAAACAATAACATTACCAATGAGGTCTGGATTTTAAATGACAACTTGACTGACACCAGTTTAATAGCATGTTCAAATAAATAATATAAATGTTCAAATAAAGCTTTGAAAAAGTTTAATATAAAGGTAAACCTCACATTTCAGCCTTTAAAGAAAAGAGTTAAGTCAAAATGATAATTGATTAATAAGGGGAAGGGGAGGGGGAGGGGGAGGGGTGTGTGGCCATGTATGGTGACCCATACTCAGAATTTGTGCTCTGCATTTAACCCATCCAAGTGTACACACACAGTAGTGAACATACACCCGGAGCAGTGGGCAGCTAATGCTGCGGCGCCCGGGGAGCAGTTGGAGGTTCGGTGCCTTGCTCAAGGGTCTCACCTCAGTCGTGGTATTGAGGGTGGAGAGTGTGTTGGTTATTCACTCCCCCACCTACAATCCCTGCTGGACCTGAGACTCGAACCCACAACCTTCAGGTTACAAGTCCAACTCTCTATCCACTTATCTGCTCCATAAATAATTCTATATAGCTTATCTGAATTGTTTAAATGTGTAGAATCCACATAAGCTTGTTTTTCATCAACCGGTTAAAATTTACAGCAGGTCATGCAAATTTGGTCCGTTTTTTGGCCAGAGAGAAACTGCACACTGAATGTAAATAAGTGTCTGCAAATCCACTGTCTGACAGCAGGTGGCGCTTTATACGGAAAAGCTGAATTACAGCTGATTCCCGTGAACTCCGCGAACAAAGCAGTATTGTGTTTAAGAACACTTCCTTTAGGTATTACATGCAGCTAAGATGAAAACAAAATGCCATCGAATCGTTTCAGAAGACAGTCAGATCCTTCAGAGGTACATTCATATAATTAATTCACTGATATATTCATTTGTATAATTCCCTCAGCACTCTTTTAAAACCTCCCAGCTTTTCCGCCGTTTTCTCTCAGAATGAAACTACTCTGCTGCCGTGCGCTCGTGACACTGTTACACTCTGCTTTATGCCGGACAGTATTTATTTATCGTGAGTTGTTCAAATCGTGGTAATCGAATACGGTTTTAATGATAATTAAAATATGAAACGGTAATAGGTACTAACCGTGGGGAATTTTATCATGATTTATCGTCAAACCGGTAATCGTTACATCCCTACTTATTATCCAATGAAAGGTTAAATTTTTGTGAATTTTAAGTAAAAGATCAAAAGGATTAACAATGCAGATTTTAGCCTTCTTTGATCATATTTACCAAGGGTGCCTATATTTTTGGCCATGACTGTGTGTGTGTGTGTGTGTGTGTGTGTGTGTGTGTGTGTATATATATATATATATATATATATGGTCACACTTTATATTAGGTGGCCTTAACTACTATGTACTTACATCAGAAAATAAGTACAATGTATTTATTGTGGTCATATTGTATTTTAAAACACTTTTGCTGCTATTGAGGTGGGATACGGGTAAGGTTAAGGACAGGTTTGGTGGTATGGGTAGGTTTAAGGGTGGGTTAAGGTGTAAGGGATGGGTCAACAGTGTAATTATAAATGTAACTACAGAAATTAATTACAGATGTAATTACAAATAGGTATTTTTAAAAATATAAGTACAATGTAAAAACATGTATGTACACAATAAGTGCATTGTATCAAATTATTAATTTCAATGTAAGTACACAGTAGTTAAGGCCACCTAATATAAAGTGGGACCGTCATATATATATATATATATATATATGTATTTTCTTTTTTTTTTTTTTTTTTTTTTTTTACCTGCCATGAAACTCTTTATTCAAAAACAGGCAATTATTACTACTACAATGACTAAATTTACAATGTTTTAAATTTGTCCTGCTACTGGTGTCTCTATTAAATGCATTTTCCCTCAATTTTCCCTATTAATTATAGCCATTCAACATTACAGTATAATTGAAAGCCATTATTTTTAACATTTAATAAGCTCTGAAATATATAACAACTTTTAATTTAAGTGATTTTAAAACAATCTTCACACAAACTATAAATTGTACATGCATAAACTATACAGATTAATCTTTATTCAAGCTACAAATATTAATCAGCGACTAGAAAAGTCCAATGATTTCTCTATTTCTTTTGTTCTTTGATTTACATCAATGACAGACTTCAGCTAGTTTCACTTTAAAATTAGCGCTGTCTCTTTAAAACCTGATCCACATGAGGCAGATCCAACACATATCCTATTTTTTCCCAACTCTTTACTGTCATTTAAGACTTTATAACTCATTTAAGACTACGTTTACGAGGTAACTCACCAAAACTGCACATTTTGACTTAATTGTGTGTTTTCGTCTGTTAAATCGCTATGCGGCTCAGCGTATGTTTTCAGACGAACGTGCAGCCTTTCAAACTATACTTTACTGCACCATTTAAGCCGGTGTTCTGACAATTTGTGCTACCTCCCATTAAAAAGATAGGTAGCACAAATCGATATAGAAAAATGCTACCTATCAGATTGTGCTACCAGCATCTTATTCATGTGGTTTGAGGCTTTTTTTTTATGTCCATACCTACCCCTATCCTAAACCTACCCGTCCACACCTACCCTTACCCTTAAAACAATGCAAATATATTATTGGTAGCACAATCTGATAGGTAGCATGTTTCGTCAGTACACCGGCGTAACCTCAGGTATGTGTCGCCACATTCTCGGGTTATGAAGAATAAAGAAAGGAAAAGTTAATCTTCCAAAATGAAGCAGCAAAATCTTCTCAGGTAAAAGTTATTAGAACCGTGTCTCGAGACAAGCTGGCCATCACACTGCTCTGACCTTATCAGCTCGTTTGTATCCTATTATTTGATTTGCTCTTGTCGCTTATGAACAGTTAATCACAATGATTTTGTTTTCGGAAAATATTATTTTATTCGCTTGTCAGAAACAGTGGATCTCTTTAAAAACTGGCTGTTGTTTTCACTAGATTGCATTGTTATATTTCGTAAAAGTTGTACCCGCCAACTGGCGACTGACACTGTTACATTTACTTGCCAACTTCGATTTTTACTTGAATTTGGCATTTGGCGAGTGTTCATTTTAGCCTGTGTGTGTGTGTGTGTGTGTGTGTGTTTATATATATATATATATATATATATATATGGAAAGAGTACAAAATATTTTACTCAAGTAAAAGTACCATTACCTTAATGAAATTTTACTTAAGTACAAGTAAAAGTACCAGTCTAAAGTAAAAATCTACTCAAGTAAAAATAAAAAGTAGCTCATTTAAAATTTACTCAGTTAAAATGACTTAGTTACTTTTTAACAGTTGGAGGGACGCAACAATGGGATAGGCCAAGGGTGTCAAACTCAGTTCTTGGAGGACCACAGCCCTACAACAGTATAGATATAACCCTAATTAAACACATCTGATCCAGCTATAGCTGCACTGTAAAAAATCAAATTAACAAAATGTTGGAAGGGCAAAAATATTTATGTTAAGCTAATTTTATTGCTTGGCCTTAGTTGAGAGGACATAATATTAAGTCTGCACAAATATATTTGAAAAACATTGAATTAATGGTTATGAGACGAACTACAGGAGCGAGGTGAGCCGCCTGGCCAGGTGGTGCAGTGACAACAATCTCTCTCTGAATGTGGAGAAGTTGTTGACCTCAGGAGAGTACACACTCAGCATGCCCCTCTGACCATCAACGGTGTGACTGTGGAGAGAGTGAGCAGCACCAAGTTCCTGGGTGTGCACATCACAGAGGACCTCTCCTGGACTAACAACACTGTAGCACTGGCCAAGAAAGCACAGCAGCATCTCTACTTCCTCCGCAAATTGAGAAGAGCCAGAGCCCCGACCCCCATCATGTGCACCTTCTACAGAGGCACCATCGAGAGCATCCTGACTAGCTGCATCACTGTGTGGTATGGCGCTTGCAACGCATCCTGCCGCAAGTCACTTCAACGCATAGTGAGAGCAGCTGAGAAGATCGTTGGTGTCTCTCTCCCCTCCCTCCAGGACATTTACAGCACCCGTCTCACCCGCAAAGCCCTCCGCATTGCAGGCGATCCCACCCACCCGACGCACAGCTTCTTCAGTCTGCTGCCATCAGGGAGGAGACTGCGTAGTCTCCAGGCGAGGACCAGCAGACTGAAGGACAGCTTCATACATCAGGCTGTCAGGAAGCTGATCTCCCTCCAGTCCTTGCCCCCCTCCCCTCTTTTACCCCATGCAACACTGAACACTGATACTTTGCACTCTATCTGCCATGTGCCTTATGCCACTTTATCTACAAACCCGATTCCAAAAAAGTTGGGACACTGTACAAATTGTGAATAAAAACAGAATGCAATGATGTGGAAGTTTCAAATTTCTATATTTTATTCAGAATACAACATAGATGGCATATCAAATGTTTAAACTGAGAAAATGTATAATGTTAAGGGAAAAATAAGTTTATTTTAAATTTCATGGCATCAACACATCTCAAAAAAGTTGGGACAAGGCCATGTTTACCATTGTGTGGCATCCCGTCTTCTTTTTATAACAGTCTGCAAACGTCTGGAGACTGAGGAGACAAGTTGCTCATGTTTAGGAATAGGAATGTTGTCCCATTCTTGTCTAATACAGGCTTCTAGTTGCTCAACTGTCTTCTTTGTCGCTTCTTCCTCTTTATGATGCGCCAAATGTTTTCTATGGGTGAAAGATCTGGACTGCAGGCTGGCCATTTCAGTACCCGGATCCTCCTTCTACGCAGCCATGATGTTGTAATTGATGCAGTATGTGGTCTGGCATTGTCATGTTGGAAAATGCAAGGTCTTCCCTGAAAGAGACAACGTCTGGATGGGAGCATATGTTGTTCTATAACTTGGATATACCTTTCAGCATTGATGATGCCTTTCCAGATGTGTAAGCTGCCCATGCCACACACACTCATGCAACCCCATATCATCAGAGATGCAGGCTTCTGAACTGAGCGCTGATAACAACTTGGGTTGTCCTTGTCCTCTTTAGTCCGGATGACATGGCATCCCAATTTTCCAAAAAGAACTTCAAATTTTGATTCGTCTGACCACAGAACAGTTTTCCACTTTGCCACAGTCCATTTTAAATAAGCCTTGGCCCAGAGAAAACGTCTGCACTTCTGGATCATTTTTAGATATGGCTTCTTTTTTGACCTACAGAGTTTTAGCCGGCAACGGCGAATGGCACGGTGGATTGTGTTCACCGACAATGTTTTGTGGAAGTATTCCTGAGCCCATGTTGTGATTTCCATTACAGTAGCATTCCTGTATGTGATGCAGTGCCGTCTAAGGGCCCGAAGATCACGGGCAACCAGTATGGTTTTCCGGCCTTGACCCTTACGCACAGAGATTGTTCCAGATTCTCTGAATCTTTGGATGATATTATGCACTTTAGATGATGATAACTTCAAACTCTTTGCAATTTTTCTCTGAGAAACTCCTTTCTGATATTGCTCCATTATTTTTCGCCGCAGCATTGGGGGAATTGGTGATCCTCTTGCCATCTTGACTTCTGAGAGACACTGCCACTCTGAGAGGCTCTATTTATACCCAATCATGTTGCCAATTGACCTAATAAGTTGCAAATTGGTCCTCCAGCTGTTCCTTATATGTACATTTAACTTTTCCGGCCTCTTATTGCTACCTGTCCCAACTTTTTTGGAATGTGTAACTCTCATGAAATCCAAAATGAGCCAATATTTGGCATGACATTTCAAAATGTCTCACTTTCAACATTTGATATGTTATCTATATTCTATTGTGAATAAAATATAAGTTTATGAGATTTGTAAATTATTGCATTCCTTTTTTATTCGTAATTTGTACAGTGTCCCAACTTTTTTGGAATCGGGTTTGTATTTCTTTCTTTATTTTTCTACAAATGTCCTCATTTGTATATCTGTATAGTTGTATGTACATATGTTTAAACTGTATTTATCCGTATTTGAACGTCTACTGTCAGTGTCTTAAATGTTAACTGTATGCACCAAGGGGCTGAGAGTAACGCAATTTCAATTCTCTGTATGGACTGTATGTGCCGTACATGTGGAAGAATTGACAATAAAGCAGACTTGACTTGACTTGACTTGACTTGATTGCTTTAAGTAAAGTAGCATAAGATAGATGGCAAGATATGAGACTTATAATACATTATAACTATGAGAAATATAATCCATTGTAACTTAAGTGGATGCAATGTGTTCACTGTGTGTTATAAATCATCATACTCTTAAAAGCTATAACCACAAATACGTAAATATTATAATACATTAAAACTGTTCTTATGAATATTCATAAGATGATATAACATATTATAAGGTTTTTTATAATGCACTATGCATTCATTATAATGCCTTCAGAATACCCCTATAATGTATTATAAATACGGGCTTTATAGAAAGTGTTTTCTCAAATACACGTTGAAAAAAATTATTGGTACCTCTAGAAATTATTATGAGTAAAATATTTCTGTAGTATATTCCCAGTCATATTTACAATTTTGAGCACACCACGGTGATCATGAAAATGAAATTATCCAACCATGGCTTCCTGTTTCACACGTATATAAATAGGAGGGAAAACAAAGGCCAAATTCCCTTAATCATCCATCACAATAAGAAAAAAAAAATATATAAATAATAATATAGTTCTGATGTGCAGCAAACGATAATTTCGATAATTAAACTTTATTTTGATGGTCCCTTTAACACATTCTGTTCACTATAAGTAACATTGCACCTACATTTCTACTAACTTAGTAGAGTATTAGTAGACTGGTAGGGTTAGAATAAGTTGACATGTACTTGCAAAGTTACTTAAAGTCAGTAGAGTGTCTGTTGGGAGACCATCACAATAAAGAGTTAGCAGACAGTCTACTAATACTCTAATGACAGTTTGTTGACATGTAATTGCAACATAGTCAGACCCCGCTATGTCACGTAACAATAACAACAACAACAACAACATGAACAAACACTAAACAATTGTCTTTTTATTAACTAACATTAACACAGATTAATAAATGTATTGTTCCATGTTCGTTTGTATACCGCGCGCAAGGTTTACGCGCATAGTCCAAGTCGTCTTCTCTGTTTTTAGTGTATCTCTGTGGTAGAATTACAGCGCCACATGCTGGTCTGGCATATAAACTACATCGTTTTGTGTCGGTTTCGTGGTTTTGTGTGTACGCAGATATTTCTTGAGACGAGGGGAAAAAAAGACCGGATAGGGAAAGGTCTGGCTTCGTGTGGACGTAACCTGAATCAGTTATAGGCCACGTTCACACAGCAGCAGAAAATGGTTGTCAGTCCTGTATTTGAGTCCTTAATATTGTAACAGTATCATGAAATGTACAATGTTTCAGGTGTAGTTTTCATCCTCAACACCAGGGGGATCCTAGTGTTCTCCTTGGGTGTGATAAAAAGGTGAGGAAGTAGTAGAGTGAGATAGAGGACAGCATTTACATTTATTCATTTAGCTGACGCTTTTATCCAAAGCGACTTACAATTGCTATATATGTCAGAGGTCGCACGCCTCTGGAGCACGCCTCTGAACTAGGGGGTTAAGTGTCTTGCTCAGGGACACATCGGTGTCTCACAGTGGATTCGAACCCGGGTCTCTCACACCAAAGGCATGTGTCTTATCCACTGGGCCATCACCACCCACATGGTGTGCCTTGTTCCTACTCTTTCCTGAGAGATCATCCTTGTTGAGAAACTAAGTTGTTTGCTGCTCAGTTGTAAGTAATGTTTGATTATAACTGCTAAATAGTCTATTCTGATCAGCTTTGACTTTGGTATTTATTTGCATATGTGAAATGTAGTTCTGAGGCAACAGTTACTTTACCTTGATGTTGCCATTTACACAACTTTTAATGAATGGGTTTTGTTTACTGAATGTTTGTATTTTGTTTTGTAGAAGGATTTTTGTTTATGGGCTGCCTTTCCTCGTTCATCGGCTTATGCTATGGGAATAATGTGAAGGTGCTATCATTGAAGAAAAGATTAATGTGCTAGGGCACATGGGACATTTCCTACGTTCTGTGTTTGGACTTTATCACAAGTACAAGCATTCTTTCCCCTGATAAAACTTTTTGTGATTTATCTTATTTATGGGTTATTATTTGATTTCCTTTGTTGTTGTTTTATTTATTATTTGTTTTTTATGACCATTGTTTGTACTGATATACACTCACTGGCCACTTTATTAGGTACACCTTGCTAGTACAGGGTTGGATCCCCTTTTGCCTTCAGAACTGCCTTAATTATTCGTGGCATAGATTCAACAAGGTGTTGGAAATATTCCTCAGAGATTTTGGTTCATATTGACATGATAGCATCACGCAGTTGCTGCAGATTTGTCGGCTGCACATCCATGATGCGAATCTCCCATTCCACCACATCCCAAAGGTGCTCTATTTGAGAGGTGCTCTATTTGAGATCTGGTGACTGTGGAGGCGATTTGAGTAAAGTGAACTCATTGTCATGTTCAAACCAGTCTGAGATGATTTGAACTTTGTGACATGGTGCATTATTCTGCTGGAAGTAGCCACTAGAATATGGGTACACTGTAGTCATAAAGGGATGGACATGGTCAGCAACAATACTCAGTTAGGCTGTGGCGTTTAAACGATGATCAGTTGGTACTAAGGGGCCCAAAGTGTGCCAAGAGAATATCCCCCACACCATTACACCACCAGCCTGAACCATTGAGACAAGGCAGGATTGATCCATGCTTTCATGTTCTTTACGCCAAATTCTGACCCTACCATCTAAATGTCGCAGCAGAAATCGAGACCCATCAGGCCAGGCAACGTTTTTCCAATCTTTTATTGTCCAATTTTGGTGAGCCTGTGTGAATTGTAGCCTCTGTTTCCTGTTCTTAGTTGTCAAGGAGCAGCACCCGATGTGGTCTTCTGCTGCTGTAGCCCATCTGCTTCAGGGTTCGACGTGTTGTGCGTTTAGAGATTGTAGTCTGCATACCTTGGTTGTAACGAGTGGTTATTTGAGTTACTGTTGCCTTTCTATCATCTCTAACCAATTCTACCCATTCTCCTCTGACCTCTGACATCAAGGCATTTTCGTCAACACAACTGCCGCTCACTGGATATTTTCACTTTTTTGGACCATTCTCTGTAAACCCTAGAGAACCTTGTGTGTGAAAATCCCAGTAGATCAGCAGTTGTTTTAAATACTCAGAACAGCCCATCTGGCACCAACAACCATTCCACGTTCAAAGTCACTTAAATCCCCTTTCATCCCCATTCTGGTGCTCTTTGAACTTCAGTAAGTCGTCTTCGCCACATCTAGATGCTCAATCTAGATCTGGTCTGCTCAAAATGGGTTCATGAAAGTATTTGAAGAATCAAATCATTAAATGTGGACTTTGCATATGTTATGTTTACATATAAACATGAACTTAATGAACAAACAGGTTTTGGAAAACTCGTTATTGGTGTAGCAGAGTATATTGTGAAGTAATACAGTTGATCCCTCCTTCATAAATTTGTATAGCTGATTTTTTGTTTCAGAGACCGAATCCGTTATAGATGGCGTCCGAACAGGGACAGATCTGTATTTATTCTTAACTACTTTGATGTGCAAAATAAGAAATCCAAGGCTTAAGTCCTGATGAGAAGGATGAGAGTGTGCCCAACCCTGAATTTACAGCTGGTCCATTTGTGGCTCGTGGAGAGCCTGTTAAAGAGCTCATACATACATTGAGTGAGCTGTATATTAATTCTGAAGAGGATGATTCCATTGCAGATGCAGACCCACAACCTCTCTCTACAACGCCTCAACCACCTGATGAAAAGGAAGAAGCTGAATTGAACTTGTCCCTACAGGCAGCGATAGAGGAGTTAAAAAGACGAGTTGTCATCCTGGAGAATAGCAGTGCAGACTGTACAGGTGCCTTTACTTTACTTTTACTTTTAGTCATTTAGCAGACGCTTTTATCCAAAGTGACTTAATAATAATACTTGCTACTAGGAAGGAATAGTTCGTTTCCTACCTATTTCTACTCTGCATTTTCGTTGTTTTCTCTGTTAATTGCACTTACTGGAAATTAGAATAATTTGCGCCTCAGCCTGCGTGATTGTGCAAAGTGTTAGTTTCGTCTTGAGCTATTAGCAGTCCTTTAACCTTATTGGCTGGGCTGATCAGAAGCCGGCAACAGCTGTTTTCACTCTAGTTTCTTAGACTGTATTTATTTGATGTCAGCGGAAGCGTTCAGCCTCCTCATGTGAAGACCAACGAGTGTAAAGACAGACTACTTTTTCCTGCGCGACTTTGACTGAGCAACGACACCGAGCGCACACTTAAGTATCCTTTATATCTGTCCTCACGCTTTCATGTGTTTCCAAACCATTCCGGTTCTCTCTCTACCTCGCTCTAAAAATACATGCAGAAGGTCACGTAACCCTGCCAACCTGCGCACTATCTCTACATCTTCCACTGCACCTCTTTCTTTCTCTGTAGGTCTTTGGAATTGCCAGTCAGCTGTCAACAAAGCCGACTTCATTTCTGCATTTTCCTTACATTCCACACTCAGCATCCTGGGCTTGACTGAGACCTGGATCCGTCCAGAAGACACGGCAACCCCAGCTGCTCTCTCTCACAATTTCTCTTTCTCTCACACCCCTAGGCAAGTTGGCCGGGGTGGGGGCACTGGCTTGCTCATTTCTAACAATTGGAAATACTCTACCCACTCTCCCCTAGGCAATCTCAACTCATTTGAATCGCATGCTGTTACTGTGACAGCTCCTATAAGACTCCAGATTGTGGTAATCTATCGTCCGCCGGGCCAAATACCACCAACCTTCCTAGACGAGCTGGACGGACTGCTGTCGTCTTTCATGGAGGATGGCACTCCACTCTTAGTCTTCGGCGATTTCAACATTCACCTAGACAGGCCTTATGCTACAGACTTCCAGTCACTCCTAGCTTCATTTGATCTCAAACGCCTCACCACTACTAGCACGCACAAATCAGGTAACCAACTCGACTTAATTTACACACGCAGTTGTTCTACAGATAACATTCTGGTACAACCACTCCATATCTCTGACCATTTCTTCATTACATTTACTTTACATTTTGCTACCCAGGTGCCTCCATCTCCCTTACCGGTTACTTTCAGACACAACCTACGCTCCCTTTCCCCCTCCCTTCTTTCCTCTGTAGTATCCTCCTCTCTTCCCTCGCCTACCCATTTCTCTTCTCTGGATGTAAATGCAGCCACTGACACTTTATGCTCTACCTTAACCTCTTGTCTAGACGACATCTGTCCTCTCTCCTCTAGGCCAGCACGGGCTGCTCCTTCTAACCCCTGGTTATCCGATGTTCTTCGAGAGAATCGGACCAAACTCAGAGTGGCAGAGAGAAAATGGCGCAAATCAAACGATCCGTCGGACCTGAGTAGGTATCAGTCTTTGCTTTCATCTTTCTCTACTGAAGTCCACACTGCCAAATCCTCACATTTCCACAACAAGATCACCAGCGCTCCAGACATGCGTAATCTCTTCAGAACATTTAATTCTCTCCTCTGTCCCCCTCCTCCACCTCCCACCTCTTTGATAACCGCTGATGACTTTGCCTCTTTTTTCACAGACAAAACTAGAACAATCAGCAACCAGTTCTCAACTCCACAGGACCTCCAATCAACCACATCCACCGCTCTAGCTCCCATCTTCTCCTTCTGTCCCCTCACCGAGGCAGAAGTATCCAAACTTCTCCTCTCCAGCCATCCTACAACATGTCCTTTCGACCCGATCCCCTCACACCTTCCCCAAACAATCTCTCCCACACTCTTACCGGCACTCACACACATTATCAACTCATCTCTCCTCACAGGCATCTTCCCCACAGCATTCAAGCAGGCTCAGGTAACCCCACTGATCAAAAAACCTATATTAAATGCTTCTCTTTTAGATAACTACAGACCTGTCTCTCTCCTTCCATTCATAGGGAAAACACTGGAACGAGTTGTCTTCAACCAGCTCTCGCGGTTTCTTTCACAGTACAACAAACTGGATGCTAAACAGTCAGGTTTCAGGAGTGGCCATTCAACAGAGACTGCGCTACTCTCAGTCACTGAAGCCCTGCGAACTGCAAAGGCTGATTCCAAATTCCTCATTCTGCTGGATCTCTCTGCTGCTTTTGACACTGTCAATCATCAAATTCTCCTGTCTACACTCATCACTGGGCATCACTGGGATTCCACTTCGCTGGTTTGAATCCTATCTCACCGGTAGATCCTTCAGGGTGACTTGGGGAGGGGAGGTATCCAAACCACATCAACTGGTCACTGGAGTTCCTCAGGGATCGGTTCTTGGACCCCTCCTCTTCTCCACATATACTACATCGCTGGGTCCCATCATACATGCACATGGCTTCTCCTATCACTGCTACGCCGATGACACACAGCTCTATCACTCTTTTCAACCAGATGACCCAATGGTAGCTGCACGGATCTCAGGCTGCCTGGCGGACATCTCGGCATGGATGAAAGAACATCACCTACAGCTCAACCTGGCAAAGACGGAACTTCTGGTCTTCCCTGCCACTCCGACTCTACGGCATGACTTCATGATTCAGCTCGGCTCATCAATGATTACCCCATCAACTTCGGTCAGAAATCTTGGTGTAATCTTTGATGACCAGCTGACCTTCAAAGAGCACATTGCAAAGACTGCTCGTTCCTGCAGGTTTGCACTACACAACATCAGAAAGATCAGGCCCTTTCTGACAGAGCATGCTGCGCAACTTCTTGTCCAGGCCCTTGTTGTTTCTAGACTGGACTACTGCAATGCTCTTCTGGCTGGTCTGCCATCAAACGCAATCAAACCTCTACAAATGATTCAGAATGCAGCGGCACGACTGATCTTCAACGAGCCCAAAAGAGCGCATGTTACACCTCTCTTCATCTCCTTGCACTGGCTACCAGTGGCAGCTCGCATCCAGTTCAAGTCACTGATGCTTGCGTACAGAACTACCACAGGCTCTGCACCCTCCTACTTCCACT
This sequence comes from Barbus barbus, assembly GCF_936440315.1. Classification (NCBI taxonomy): domain Eukaryota; kingdom Metazoa; phylum Chordata; class Actinopteri; order Cypriniformes; family Cyprinidae; genus Barbus; species Barbus barbus. Next base: position 10,127,184 of record NC_136750.1, read on the forward strand.
CATTATTACGAACCTACATCCCCTCCAGAAGTTTGAGATCTGCTAGTGAGCGACGCCTTGTGGTACCATCACAGAGAGGCTCAAAATCACTCTCCAGAACATTTTCGTTCACCATTCCTGGCTGGTGGAATAATCTTCCCACCCCTATCCGGAACGCCGGATCCCTGGCAACCTTCAAGCAACAACTGAAAACTCCTCTCTTTCGGCAGTACTTGACTTCATCCTAAACTCAAACTCAAAAAAAAAAAAATATATATATATTAGGGGTGGCACGGTACACAGATGTCACGGTTCGGTACGTACCTCGGTTCGGGGGTCACGGTTCGATAAGATTTCGGTACGGTTCGGCATGTTTAGGGAAACACTATACTGTCAAATAACAATAAAGAACATAAGAATAATCTATCTAACTACAAGCAACAGCACAAATAAAAATACAATAGTGTAAAGATACAAATAAAATAATCAGTGATTTTCAGTTTTTTTTTTTTATAAATTGAATAAAGTAATCAAAGGTAAAAGAACATTGCATATTTGACTGTATAAATTAAAGATTACTCTTTATTAAAGTTACAAAAGCGATTCAATCAAGAGCAGTGAGTGATTTATTTGTTGTTGCTGTTTATTTAATATTAAGAAAGTGCTGTCACTTTAAGAGAAAGCACTGATACTGTACGCTCAGCCGGCTATATCTGCTATAGGATACTTACCAAGACGGGCATTTTGACAGAATTTTGTGTGAATTTATCCATTCAAACACAATTTCAGAGAGAGCTTCATATTTGCCCGCGTTCTGAAGCGCGCAGGTTTGCACGCTTCTGATGAGCGCACGCACAAATCTTCTCACTGCGCGCGCGAGCTCGCGTCCTCTGGCTCTTAAATGTTTGAACTGGCAGAGCTTACATGACTTTAATTTAAACGCCGATATCAACGTGTGCTGTTCAGGTCTCACCTGTGTGCGCGCGCTATCAGCACCCGGGTGATGACGGAATAAATGCTCATATTCCAGCATACGGCACTCGCATTGAACGAGTGAATGATTTGTCCACTTATTTTTTTTTTTCTTTCTCATCGCTGTTGTTGTAATGTACTGGGAGGCCAGAATGCGCATCCATTAATAGAAACATACATTAGCCGAACCCTATTTGTTTTACTTGTTATTTATAACAAACCACATGCGTTGTCAGAATTAAGTTGAACCGCGGTCCTAGCGCGTGCCGAACCGTGTGTGGAGAACCGTGCGGTTCGGTTTTTTTCCGCGAACCGTGCCACCCCTAATATATATATATTTCCCTCTTTCTCTCCACCTACTAGCTTGTACTTATTTGAACAATGACTGAGACTTGGTGTTACGAGCACTTCCTCTGTCTGACTTCAAGATTAATCGCTTTTTGTATTCCCCAATTGTAAGTCGCTTTGGATAAAAGCGTCTGCTAAATGACTAAATGTAAATGTAAATAAGAAAAAGTAACTAAAACTAAAAGTTAACACTCTGTAAATACTCTATACACACCCATTTAAGAAAATACAGAAATTAAATACAATTGACAAATGCATACAACAACATTTCAATAGTAAACATATAAAGATAAATAAATAAATAAAATAAAAATCGATAATAATATCCTTAGGTGCATCTCCAAAAATTTGAATATCGTTTTTTTTCTTGTAAATTATTTCAAAAAGTGAAACTTTCATATATTTTAGATTCATTACATATAAAACATTTCAAACGTTTTTGTTTTAAATTTGATGATTAGAGCTTACAGCTCTTGAAAGTCAAAAATCCAGTATCTCAAAATATTAGAATATTTACATTTGAGTTTCAATAAATGACCATCCCTACAGTATAAATTCCGGGTATCTCTTGTTCTTTGAAACCACAATAATGGGGAAGACTGCTTACTTGGCAACGGACCAGAAGACAATTATTGACACCCTCCACAAAGAGGGTAAGTCACAGAAGGTCATTACTGAAAGGTGTGGCTGTTCACAGAGTTCTGTATCAAAGCATATTAAATGCAAAGTTGACTGGAAATTGGATAGGAAAAGGTGCACAAGCAACAGAGATGACCGCAAGCTTGAGAATACTGTCAAGCAAAGCTAATTTAAACACATGGGAGAGATTCACAGGAGTGGAATGAAGCTGGAGTCAGTGAATCAAGAGTCACCACACTCAAACATCTTCAGGAAAAGGGCTACCAAGCCACTTCTGAACCAGAGACAATGTCAGATGCATCTTACCTAGGCTAAAGGGAAAGAGAACTGGACTGTTGCTCAGTGGTCCAAAGTCCTCTTTTCAGATAAAAGTAAATTTTGCATTTAATTTGGAAATCAAGGTCTGGAGTCTGAACGAACACTGTAGAGGCACAGAATCCATGCTGCTTGAAGTCCAGTGTGAAGTTTCTGAAGTCAGAGATGATTTGGGGTGCCATGACGTCTGCTGGTGTTGGTCCATTGTGTTTTATCAAGTCCAAATTCAATGCAGCCGTCTAACAGAAGATTTTGGAGCACTTTATGGTTCCATCTGCTGACAAGCTTTATGGAGAAGTTCCAGCAGGACTTTAGCACCTGCCCACAATGCAAAAACCACTTCCAAGTGATTTGCTGACCATGATATTACGATGCTTGATTGGCCAGCCAACATGCCTGAGCTGAACCCCATATGGAATCTATGGGATATTTTCAAGAGAAAGATGAGAAACAGTCGATCCAACAATACAGACCAGCTGAAGGCTCAATAGTGCCTCAGTAGTGCCACAGACGGATCGCTTCCATGCCACACCTCACTGATGCTGGAATTTGAACTAAAGGAGCCATGGCCAAGTATTGAGTGCATAAATGAACATACTTTAAAGAACTTGAACTTTTCTTTTTTGTAAATCCTTTTTTTGATTGATCTTAGCAAATATTCAAATATTTTGAGATACTGGATTTTTGACTTTCATGAGCTGCAAGCTCTAATCATCAAAATTAAAACAAAACTTTTGAAATGTTTTATTTTACATGTAATGAATCTAAAATATTTGAAAGTTTCACTTTTTGTTAAAAAAGTTAAAAAATTAACTTTCACGATATTTAATTTTTTGAGATGCACCTGTATTCAGAAGGTGAGCCAGTGCTGTTTGCAAGCAGATCTTGATGATCGGTGTAGATCTCTGGAGGAAAATCTGGTCTATTGCATGGAGAGGGAGTGTGACAGAGTTAAACGAGTCTTAGAACTGAGTATAGAAGATTTGGGGAAGTCTATGGTTAACTGTTTAAAAAGAGATCTACAGATTGATAACAAGCTAAAATCTTGGGTACCTGTAACATTAACTGTAGTATCTGCACACTCTCCAGAACCGTACTCAACCATTACACGTCAAGGTGTAAGGAAGACCCATGCTATTCCATTGTCTCAGCATCTATTAGTCAACACTTAAACTGTACCTGCACCCACATATCTGCCCCCTGTAAAAATTGTTTCCCCATTTTGGAAGTGAGGCAGAGACTGATCCAGTGTCTTTTTTGTCGAGTGATATGAAGAATATTTGGCCATTAGACCCCTGAGTGATTCTGAAATTCTCGCTGCTCTTACGTCAGTATTGAAGGGCACAGCAAAAGATTGGTGGTTAGCAGAAAAAAGAACTGTATCGACATGGAATCAGTTTAAAGAAATCTTTCTTCGCTCATTTTTAAATGACGATTATAAAGCTGAAGCTGAAAGAAGGCTTCAGGAGAGGAAACAAGGGACTAAGGAGAGTATACGTGATTTTGCATTCCATTATTAGGGCATTGTGCCTAAGATGGAAAAAGACATGTCCGAGAGAGAGATGGTGCAAGCCATATCAAGAAATTGTAATCTTCGTCTTGCAAGTTTGTTACGGGGAACAGTGAAAGACGTCAGTGAATTGGTAAGGATAGGGACCCAAATCGAGAGATTTTGAAGGATCCAAACGATATTGGAGCCATGCAAATTCTGAGATGCAGAAGAAAAAGATTCCTAATGACAGAGACACCGTTCATTGGTCGACCCATGCTAACACCCTAGTAGTTTAGTCTGTTTCAATTCCCAGTCAGTGTGAATTGAAAGAAGAGCTACATATTAAGCATACAGCCTTCGATATTAATAGAAACGAATCATATTATGATTTAAAAAATAAATTATATTATGTTATAATGTATGTATATTATGTTAAGACAGTAGATCAGAACTATGCACATTAATATTGTTGCACATGTATCACTGCCTGTATATTACATTTTATTGTTAAAATTTAGATTTATGCATAAAACAACGTCAGATGGGTATTTACATTTATCTGAACTACATATATTTTTTTTAAATTCACATTTTAATTTTATGCCAACGGTCAAATGGACAAATAAATATTTACTTAAACTTTAGCTTCAAGCTTACTAAAACTTAATAATTTATTTTTACTTTATTTCTTACATTAAAGATTATTTACAAGGCATTAATTTTACAAGTAATTACTTTTACAAGTAATTCCTTTTTTGGAATGGATTTTTTAAATACGTTGATACTAATATTTTTTAGCAATATTTTTTGTTAGCCTGTATTGTGCGTATCTATTTTGGCATGGCATATTTTTGTCCTGTGCTAGTATCACTATGTCTATTGCAGCTTCAGAGTGAATCACTCATTTAGATGTCACTTCCAAAACTCTGCAGCATATAATTGGCTGTCGGTCCTCTTAGCAGCATGATAAACAATTTTATTCGAAGGATTAGAGCTAGGCCTATAGATAGCCTCAAGAGTGCGAAACGCCGATCACTTTACAATTACTAAAAAGCTGTCACTCATCTCAGTTCGGGATCTCCCAACGTTCCATTAAAGTCAATAAAGTTGTCTACACTGCATAATGTATCTCTAACTTACGTCGTGTTGTTTTTTGTTAATGAGAGAGGATTCAAGAGAGCGAGCATAACTCATCACCGAACAGAAACTCCGACATTTTGAGTGGTGAGTGAATGATGAGTGTTTGCTAAATCGCCAATAGGCTAATATTTGATCCGTGCTGGCAAAATGAGTCGGAATGAGCAAATTTTCAAAAATCTGAGCAACAGCCATTTGAAGGCGATAGAGTCAGCAGCTGATTTTGAGAAAAATTGAGTTTAAGTTTTCTGAAGATTCCAACGCAAAATCACCAAGAAACGTTGCATATTTTCCCCCAATTCTTTTCTTAATAATAATTACTATATTATTAATCACAATATAGCTTTTTTTTTTTTTTTCTTACTTTATCTTTGTTATTAAAAGTAAGAACAAAGATGCAAATAAACAGTTTAATCAAGAACGGCGAGTAATTCCGTCTTTTCTTTTAATGTTTGATTAACATTGAAACAGATCTATAATAAGACCTTCTGTAATGCATGGATCTAATAATGTAACCCATTGGATTTCTGACCAACCATTAACCCTATAAAATCGACGGGAGCACCCGCGTTCCGGTTTGTGTGTCTCTGTTTAAAAGCCAATAGAAACCGAAACCAAAATGGTAGCGCAACAATTATTTTTGCATACAAAATTAGAGACATTGCACATTCAAATCAAGCCTACAACATGCTCCTGTTGCACAAATTGCATAAAATGCGTTTTCAACAAAAACACTAACAAAAACATTGCACGTCTTTGCACACGTTATATAGATCTGAGCTTGCTAGTTACCTTTTCCTACAACTACTATGATGTAATCACGTTCTGTGCACTATGACCCCAAGGTTTGTCGCATATGGTGACGTCGCAAGCTGCGACATTTGACTTTCATTTGCTGTACATACTATTCGATGCGTTCTATTCGTCACTCTCTCTTTATCATTGCAATCTGTTGCTTCATCTTTTGTTTTTACAAATGCAAGCACAATCACACACTCGCGTGCATAATGTCACGACTGCATGAAAAAATAAGTACGTAAGTACGTCGGACGCAAGTAACGTTACTTGCGTCCGACGACGAGTAACTCTCCGACTGCTCATCTGCTCCAGATTCTGTTTCTAGTGGGGTTTATTTTTGTTTATATGTTTTATGTATTTATTTTTATTTTTTTTTACACAAGAATAACTGAGATGGTCTTTATATATTTATTTATTTTTGAATCAACATCGTTCTCAAAAGCAAAATGTTGTCTTTTTGACCCCACAAATTCAAATGCACTCCATTCATCTGTGAGGCATGCCACATGGCCCTCTGCATTATTCTGGTCAGGAACTGTCACAAGTGTTATCACAGCCTTTCTGAATTTTTATTTCTGATAAATTACAGATTTTAGAGTAGTGTAACTTATTATTTTACATAGTCTTTTTTAGTTGTTCAATCAACATTGCTCTCAAAAGCAATATGTAATCGGTTTGACTTCACAATGCACTGTTTATAAAAATGATTGTATCTCACAAACAAATTTATGTAATCAGTCCAAATCAATTGTATGTAATTTCAAAGTGTTTTATGCAAGTTTTTTTACATTGACAGATTTGAGGTTGACATTTGTGATATTTCTGTATTTAGTAAAATGTTGAAAAAACTAAATAGATTTTCATTTTTTTTTTTTTTGGTTTATTGAACTTTTGAGCTATTTATCTAGTAACTATGGATTTCTTGCATACATATCCTTCAAATTGGGGGTCTAAGGATTGTATTGATATATGACATTTGAAAATACTCAAAAGAATGACAGCACAGCATGTAAAAAATACTAAGATATACTCTGGCGGAATTGTTCGATGGCAGGTCTTAAAGGGTTAACTAAACATTTATGTAAAACATAACATATTATGTTTGTGTGAATCTCACCAAGACATATTTTGCAATAATGTAGCCTACATCGGAGATCGTGCGCTCTTAGGAGGCGCGTCTTATGCACATGCTTTGCAAATGTTAGTCGGCATGTATGTTTTGTTTTCATCAGCATGGGTTTGCAAACTGGTTCATCACTGGTTTGGACGCATGTCATCGAGGATTCGATATGAACATTCACAAAGCTGGAATGCTGTGCTTTGTAATAGTTCTACAACTTAAGAAGCAGCAGCAGTCATCCAGAAGTGAGCAGAGAAAAAGCCACTCCTCTCAGAAAATGTACAAATAAAGATAATTTTAGATGTTTAATTACTATTTGGAGGTATTGGGATTGCTAGAAGAGGTCTTAACAAATTTTTGTGACAACCTCAAATTTGACCAAAACTGACATTTTTCACTTCTTTTGACTGTAGCTGAAATGTGAGCTATAAGGCCAAAAACTCAAGTTAACATTTTTATGTGTTGATAGATTCAGATCTGACGGTACCAGTAATTCTGGGTATGGATTTCTTAACTTCTGCTGGGATTATGTTGGATTTTTGAAGGTCCCAATATGGCATATTATCCCAAGAGGAAAACGAGAGTGAACTGTTTCCGCTTTTGCCAGCTAAGTCATTTTCCAACTTCTTGGTGACCTTTTATCTTGCTTTGCCTAGTGGAGAACTATCATCAGAAGTCTCATTGGCTGTTCAACAACTAGCGCTCAAAGCTTATACCACCTCAGAGTTCCAAAGTCATTTAGAGAATTTGATGAGTGAATGGCCTATGGTTTGCACAAATGAGGTAGGACACTCTTCTGTAATCAAACACTGCATCAACACTGTAGATGAGGTTCCTCTCCATAGGAGAGCATTACGTGTATCTGTGGAGAAACAACAATTCTTTGACAAAGAGATTAAGGAGATGCTGGCCAATAATAAAATTCAACCTTCCAACTCACCATGGGCTTCTCCTGTTATTATAGTTCCCAAGAAGGATGGTGGATCTCGGTTTTGTGTAGACTTGCTTTAAAAAAGAAGGGAGCCACTTGGGCTTGGACAGAATCCTGTCAAGAAGCATTTGAAACAATCAAGAATGATCTAACTGAAACCCCTGTCCTGATTTCCCCAGACTTTACCAAACCGTTTAAGGTGAAGACAGATGCCAGTCAGAAAGGACTGGGAGCAGTTTTGACTCAAGACATAGAAAGTGAAGAGCAGGTTATAGCTTATGCTTACTTCAGGGAGCTGAAAAAGCACACTGTGTCTGAGAAAGAGTGTTGTGCTCTTCTATGGGCTGCGGAGAAGTTGCGCCCCTACTTATAGAGTAGACTTGGGTTTTTAATCACCCCAAACCCTCATCAAGATCGACACAGTGGGCTATACGACTGCAGGAGTTTGAGTTTACAGTTAAGTATCGAAAAGGACAATGTAATGTGGTCCCAGATACATTATCCCGAAGTCTTGAAGACACGGCGATTGTGAACATGGTGAGGCAAGTAAAGTCTGCGAGTTCGTTAGTAACACCCTCAAGCCTACCAGTGGATTGGGATGGAATTGCCAAAGCTCAGTAAGAGGATATCCCAGATGGACAGAGGGCAGAAATTTAAGTTGGTGGTCCCAGAATGCTTGCGTAAATATGCACACGACAATCCTTTGAGTGGTCACTTTGGTCTGCTCAAAACCCTTCTGAGATTGGTATATATGGTGTACTGGCCCATTTTACGCTCAGGTGTTTGGAAGGACTGTAAAGAGTGTCAAGTGTGCCAGATGTACAAACCCTCTATCTCCAAGTTGGCCGGTTATTTACAGAATACCCCAGTGGTGGAACCAGGATATATGTTAGCAATGGACCTGATGGGACCTTTTCCTAAAAGTCCAAGGCAAAATGTGTATCTTTTGGTGATAGTAGATCACTGCTCAAAATGGGTTGAGTTGTTCCCTCTACGTGTAGCCAAAGCACCACAAATGGCTCATATCCTGGTAAATGAGATTTTCACTCGATGGGGTACTTCTGTTTATTTGGTTTCTGACAGAGGATCACAATTTACCTCACACCTTTTGAATTTAGTATGCAAGCAATGGAGGGTAACCCAAAAATGTACCACTGCCAGTCATCCTCAAACTAATCTCACAGAGCGTATTAATCGTATGCTCAAAACAATGAATACTGACTTGCAGAATTCAGATTTGCCATTAAGGCGAGACACTACAGGTGAATAGGGTAAAATTTTTAACTAGCAGATATCACCATGAAACTTTCCCAGTTGATTACCTACATTAAGATGAGAAAAAAATGTATTACAAAGTTTCTGTAATTTTATGTTTAAATATGCAAATTAGGCATTATCTAATTAAATATGCGCTAATTTGCATATATTTTAAAAAACGAAATCTCAGAATTGGATAAAGCCAGGTTCAAAATTCTTTTTTCATTGTGTTCACATATTACATGGGAAAAAAATTACAGAGGGATTTATGGATATCTACTTTTGTTATCCTGTAAATCAGAATATACTGTCAATAGCCTTAAAAAATGTATTTTCGCCATGTTTTTTGGAATAAAATGTTATATAAATCAGGTTAGGAATAATATATTTACAAATCCCTCTGTAATTGTCTTCATAATATAACTAGGTACAAGACTGGAACGTTTGGTGTATATAGGTGCTACTGAAGTGGAGATCTCGGACTTGGAGTATGAGAGAAAAGTCATTTTGAGAAAACGGGCTTTAAAGATTTATATTGTAAAAATCCACACATTTTTATATGAAAACATTGCTAACAAGCAAAACAACTGGCCAAGTAATTGTTTATAACAATGTAGACCATGAACAATGACAACTGAATAAAACAACATTGCCAAATAAGACCTTCAACTAACCACAGAGAACCACAAATACAGACACAAACTTATCATCAGAACTGCAACTCTAGTCATCTATGTCCATCGGAACACAAAGTTCACCCATGAGGGTTGAAAGCCTAGCTCTCCATGCCTGCACCATATGTAGGCCCCTCACCCCTCTCTTGCTGATGCCTTTTCAGCTTTTTAGCTGTGCTCAGAGTCTTTCTGCAATGTTTTACACTCTCAGACTGGATGGATTCGGCTTTTGTGATCCTCAGCATGTCGGTTTCCCTGATTGTGGTGACTGTAACGACAGTGCTTTCCAGCCAAAGCTTATCCATAATGGCAAGCATGGCAGAGGCCCCCTCATTAAAAGTGTGATGATCCCAATCCCATAGTGTGATGTGAACCCTCTTTTCTGCCAAGTGCCATCAAAAGACACACTGATATTTATCACCGCATCTGCATCCTCTCTCAGCAACTCTGCCACATCTGCATCAATATCTGCATAGGCCTGCCTGACCTGCTCCCTGGTCCTGTGAAGTGACTCAATACCTCTCTCAATTTCTGCCGCTAAAATGAAATGTGTATTGTATCAATAACTGTTCATTTGTTTTGTTTTTATAGATACAGCACACAGAAATCTGTACTGTAAAAGTAAAACTGACCACCGCAACACAACATAATGAATGAGATGGCACTTTATTCTATTCTTATAAATCTTATAAATAAATAAATATTTCATCCATACAAAACAAATATTGTTACAGTAATGTTATAATATGTTAGAAGGTGGTAACAGCCACACGTATTGGGCTATTTCTGACATTAGAAATTCTAAACCTCCCATCGACAGCGTTCAGATGCGCTTCCCGAGGCGGGCATTTCACTGGGTAATCCATCACTAATTTTCCTTTTCCCCCTTGCAAGTGACAACTGCTGTACTCTTTTCGATGATTGACGCGAAGTCATTTTCATTCATTCACTCAAAAGATCCCGCGGAAAGCTTAACCAAACAAGGAAGCGTCAACGCATACCATGTCATGTGACGATTCTGAACGAATCACGTTGTCAGAAATTGTCTTCAGCCAATGAGATTGCGCATTTAGAGTTAAATCCCCTCTTTTACTTTCACGATTGGTTGCTGATAAAAAGCAAATGACCATATTTGGATCCGACAGCATTGTAGAGAAGAGAGAGAGCTTTCCAGCAGTATACGTGATGACTGGGTACAGGCAGAGATCGCGGAGCAGCATGTTGATTTAGAACGCCAACTTTTGTTGAATTTATGAGAAATCTACAGACGCAAACAGACAAAGTGTAGTAAAATAAAGACCTAAATGTGTATTTCGGACTTTTTTTCACCACAAGTCTAAAAGAAGACATGTTATTGAAGACAAATATCCAAAAATCTCAAAATTGACCAATAAAAAAAAAACGATGTTTTTGCCTGCCGTGTCTCGCCTTAATACAGCCTGGCAGGAAAGCACTAGATTCACACCTGCCGAAGTCGCTTTAGGGCGAAAGCTGAAAGGACTGGTAGAGCAAGCCCTGTCAAGTCCACCTGACCCCAGTAATCCTGTTTATGCAGTACTGGAACTGAATTCGGTGAAAGAGAATGTGGAGCAAGCACAAAGGAAGCAAGGGCATTATTATAACCTTCGAAGAAAACATGCTCAGTATCAGGCTGGGGAGTTGGTATGGGTGCGCTCTCATCCCTTGTCACGGGCCAGTGAAGGTTTTATGTCTAAACTAGCTGCCAAGTGGAAAGGTGCAGCTAACATTCTAAAGTGTTTGTGTCCAGTTTTGGATCCTGTTGCATTCTTGGATGACCTTGATCATCCAGACACTTTTCATGTACAGAACCTGAAGCCTTTCCATGTTTATGGTAAACCTTCCAATGAAGGGGAGGGTATGTAACAGTATCATGAACTGTACAATGTTTCAGTAGGTGTAGTTTTAGTCCACGCCACCAGTGTGCTCCTTGGGTGTGATAAAATGTGAGGAAGTAGTAGAGTGAGATAGAGGACAGCATGGTGTGCCTTGTGTTCCTACTCTTTCCTGAGAGATCATCCTTGTTGAGAAACTAAGTTGTTTGCTGCTCAATTGTAAGTAATGTTTGATTTATAACTGCTAAATAGTTTATTCTGATCAGCTTTGACTTTGGTATTTATTTGTATTGTGGCGGGAGGAGCATACGACAGACACAGTGGGCGTGGCGTCAGGCCTCGGAGAGGTTTTTATTAAACAATCAAAAATCAAAAATAGTGTCCAAGGGGAAAAGTGTCCAAAATAAACAGGGATCTGGTGTCCTCGTCGTGCTGCGGGGCTTGTGAAGGAGGGCAGTGTTCAGAAGGGAAGGGTCCAGGGAAGGGGCGGAGTCCGGTGGCCGCACGCGCTCCCCTCTCGGGTCCGGGAGCAAGTGGCGGCGGCTTCCTTCAGCGGCGACGTCCTTCTCCTAAGCCCCCAGAGCTTCTGGGGGACTCGATGGCCCGGCATCCTGGCCCGTCGGCCGTCTAACGGGTGCGGCAGTCTTCCTACTCGACGCTCCCTTCCTGGACCCACGAGGACACCAGCGTGCATGCACGGGGAAGAGACCGGACTCCCGAGGAGAGGCGCGCGCGGCATTTAAACGGCGGCGGTGATGAGGCTCTATTCACATCAGGTGCGCCTCATCACACACCGCCAGCCCTGGCTGTTTCAGCGCCCCTCCTCTCTCACACACCAACTCCCGTCGGGAGCCTGGTGAAGGGCGGCGAATACGGGACGGGGTGGTGATGACAATAAGGGGGGAGGCAGCCGACTCGTCACAGTATATGTGAAATGTAGTTCTGAGGCAATGGTTATTTTACCTTGAGGTTGCCATTTACACTATTTTTTATGTATGGGTTTTGTGTTATGTTTTTATTTTGTTTTGCAGAAGGATTTTTATTTATGGGCTGCCTTTCCTTGTTAATCGGCTCATGCTATGGGAATAATGTGGAGGTGCTATCACTGAACAATGTGCTATCATTGTGAGAGCTAGAATTCTTGCTGGTTGGTAGGTGATCAAATAATTATTTCATGCAATAAAATGGAAATTAATTATTCAAAAATCATAATGTGATTTTCTGGATTTTATTTTTTTCATATTCTCTCACAGTTGTACCTACGATGAAAATAACAGATCTCTCCATTCTTTGTAAGTGGGAAAACTTGAAAAATCGGCAGTGTATCAAATACTTATTTGCCCCACTGTAGAAGGGTAGCACATGACAAGATCACATGAGGGGCAAGGAACACATGGGAAATGGAGTCCAAAGTACAGGGCAAGAGTGTGAGGTGGAGTGCCCTCTAATGGAGTTCATGGGAACTCTAGCTAGCGATCTTAACACTTGTAATAAACACTGAAAGTCAAGATTAAACTGTGTATTACAGCTAACTGACAGGATTTTACTGTCTTCGATTTTATCGTTTTGATCCACATCCTCAAGCACCAAGTTAGGTTCCCGGCTTTACTGCTCATCAGTCACTGCTCAATGTTGTGAGAACATACTCCAGTCAGTTTCAAAAATCTCTCTCCTATTCGCTTCAATTAGTTTTCTTGTATTTTTGACACATCTTCCTGTCATGAGCACCGCAAACACTGACTCAATCTTCTCAAGCGCCATTCCAGCTGTTTCCAGTTCACCACATTCACTGGTCCAGTTTTAAACGAACACACTCCAGACAGTTTCAAAGTTGTCCCTCATCTGCACTTCGATTAGTTTTCTCCAATTTTCCACACGTTCCCATCTTAAGCACCGCAAACATGGATTTCAGGGAACACAGAACCGTTCGCGTTTGAACTAGGGTGACTTGCTGCATGCTCTTTTTCACGTCCTCCACATTCCTAACCCAGCATCTCAACCCAGTCTCAACCGGGAGTTTGGATCGAAACAATTGCCAGCATGTTTTATACGTGTAGGCTATAAAAAAGTACACAGTGTATGTTTTTTGCAAAATCGCTTGCAAATATAAGATTGCTATTAGGTCATACATGCCACGTAATATTAGAATAGATACCCCTTAGTTTCAAAATACTTACAGTAGAAATAATTTTAGGTTATTACCCCTTTATTCCCCAAATTTAGCACACGTACCTTACGCACCTTATACGTACATGGAGGTACTGAATAGGTACACTATAATTACAAAAAAGTTACAAAGTAAATTCTGTTTACTTAATAAACGTTGTACTTACACTGCGGGTTGTAATCTAAAGCGTTGCCGGATTTGGTAATAATTGAGTCATTATTAGTGGGTTACCATGATCTTCACTTTAGAATGCATCATTCACATTAATTATGAACCTGTATACAGTAGTTTTTAGTAATTCTCCAGGATATATGAAAAAAACATAGTAGTTATTGATTAGCTAATAGTGAAATACCAGTTTCAGCTGAGCACTATTACTTACTAAATCGTTAATCAGAGTTTCTTGTTAGTTAATAGAATGTTAATAGTGCATTAGTCATTTGCTCCTGTATAGTAATTCATTAACGATGGAACAGTATTCTAAAGTGTTACCGATATGTTTTATCCATTTGTGATCCCTCATCCTTATGTTCCCTGAATCGTATGTTCCCTCAACCCTTAATCTGCTAGAAGTGATTACTATTAATCCACAAAGGCAATGTATGCTGAATGTTTAGTATTTATACATTATTGGAAAAATTAAACAATTTCATATTTAACCCTTAACCTTTGCCAGAGCGACGGTGCACTGAATGCTCTTTGTTTGCACGTGTCATTGTTTTCTAATAGAATAAATGAAACGGGGCAAAGTTAATCTTGACAAACTATATATCATTCTGAAGGTCTAAGCCTCAAGCATCGACGACAGATCGCTGTTTTTCGATGGAAAGCTTATAAGGAATGTATTTGCTACATTTGTGTAAGCAGTACACATCAAAGCATGCAGAATAAAAAAGCAGTACGTACCATTATCATTGTAATAACGAGCCACAAACACGTCCACTGCTGAAATCCCAGTTTAGTTAGAGGTAAGGGTCCACAGAACAACATCTCATAGAGCACTTTTAGTCCAGCGAAACAATAACGTTGTAATAAGGATGACTATTCCTTTGTTTACATTTCATTTCTTTGGGAGAGTTATTGTTTGCGTCTGTTATGGAATAAATTACGCTCAAAAACAGCGTCTTGGTGGTAAATAAAACAACACTGTGTTGTAGCATACAGTTTTACAAACCGAATGAGACCCTCCACGGAAAAAAAAGTTTCAGATAAGCTGAATATAGTTTATTTGAATTTGGCGCTCTCTCCTGAGTGACGCACGCTGTGACACAGCTGTCATCTGAGCGGGGCGTAACTTAGCGATCTGGTTTTTCCATAAAAAACTTTTTTTTTTCTTCAACATTTTTTAGATGTGTGTGTGTGTGTATTGTGTGGGGAATGTGGCCGTATCTGCATGATTATCATATGTATGGACGCACATCATCGTGTTTATTACGACTCTATGACGGCTATCATTGTGATTCAATGATCCGCTATTATTGATTATATGGCCCATCTGTTTGATTATCATCTGTATGGACGCACATCAGCTTGTGATTACTGACTATATGACCATGACTATAAATAGTTTCAGAAAAAATATTGCAGGAATCTCATTTTTCATGGTATCTCAAATATTATATTTCAAATTTGAAATATAAAGTCATGAGACATGTGGCTTTCAATCCATTACTTTTCTGGATTGGTCCAGGACTTATTTCATGTATTTGTATATGAAATGAAAAAAAAAAGATTCAGTGTGGAACAATATTTTTCAAGGCACGTCAGTGTCTATAACTTTTTATCTTTTTGAGCATTATCAACTCTGGATGACGGATAGTAAAGCCTAGAGTGTCTTCTTTCCAAAGATACCTAATTTGTTTGTGTAGCACACTTTGTCAGGAACTGTTACCGTTTTAATTTAGGTAGGTTATTTTCACCTGTGAGGCCCAAAATGGGGGGCGAAGGTTAACAGGTTAAAGGGTAACTAAACCCCTGGTCAGAGCCTAACTCCACCCACTGGCAATATTTTAAAAATGCTAGAAAAGTGGGCAGAGCCCAGCGGAGACAGAGGGGACGAACCGAGGGCGGGGCTGAGTGGGGGGCGTGCACCTGAGACCCGCAGTGACGGATTGATTGAGCTCGTGCAGGTGCATGGTTAATAAGTGCCATCATACGTCACAGGGGTATGCAACGTCCAATAGGAAAATTCAACTGCAGTAGCCACCGTTCAACATGAAGAGACCAGCACACAGACGTTTTTACACCATATACTGTATTGTAGAATTAAAACAATTTGTAACCAAATGTCAAAACATTTACTTGAATCAATGCACAGCACTAATAAAGACGCAGTCTTACAGATCATTAACTCAAAAAATTTGTTTTACTGTTTAGTTACCTTTTAAATACATGTATGTTTCGCCAATCATTATTACATATTCGGGTCTTTAGTGACCCGGACCATTATATCCAGCACGGATAGATCTCTAACTTCTGCAATAGCAAAAAACTCATGATATTTTAAGAACAATTACAGAAGAATAAAATAAAGCATATTTCGTTACTTTTTGAAACTTCAAATTGAGCAGATGATTACCATCACTGTCATCGTCAGAGCGCACTTCCACAGTACATTCAGCATCTGGCTCATATTAGCGATCTCGACCATATTCTGAAAACTATCATTTTCAATGACTTCAAAATCAATATTTTGATCACCGGCAGCTTATTCAACATATCCACCATCAAATGACAGTGGTATTTATATTTCATTGCGTACAGAAATTGCTCTGCATTAAATGCATTCAAACCAGTTCAAATTTTGCTGATGAAATTCTTTTGTTTTATGCCTGCGGTAATTATGACTGAAATATCACATTATCATTGTGAATCAAACAGTGCCACCTCGAGGAATAAAGATGCATTGCATGTATTGAGTCATCAGATAGTAAATATAGTTGCACAGGAGAAATATACTTACACGTTTACATACCTCGGGTCCCTATACACTTTTTACAAAAAATTAATCAGAAAAAAGGCATTCTTGTTATATTGTTTATAATATATAGGTTGAGGAATACTAAGAAATTTAATGTCTAGTGTCTATAGTGAATGATGTCCCGGGTTGCTAAAGACTCGAGATATGCATTTAAGGGTTAATATAATTAAAATAATTGAAACCACAAAAAAAAATCACATTGAATATCAACTCCGTCATTGGCCCATCAGACAGAAAATCTTAGTGGTGCCATCTAACAGTGTTGACAAATTTGGCATTTCTTTTACAAAACAAATGGAGTTCATTTAGTAGTCCTTTTGTTTTCTCTGTTGATGCTAGATGTTAATAGAACTTGCTTCAGGAGAATAAAATGTTCAAAACATTTCAAATAATTTCCTTAGAAATTGGAAGATGTTGACATATCATGGTTGTGATACAGGAAATATTAACATTACAATTTAAAATATTCTCAAACTTTAAAACTCAGACTGTAACAGATGCAGACGGACTCAAAGGTAGGTGCAATAACAGTGACTTTATTTACAGGACTTGGGTGCTGGTGATCGTGAGACAAGGTGAGTAGCTTCTTAATAGTGAATCTTGCGGTTGTCGGATGACAGTGCTAATAGTGTCTTCTTGCTTTGCAGGCAAGTGGAACGTGGCCGGAGAGGAGTCAGATCTCAGACTTGCAGCTCACACACAGACGGGTCTGAAGACAGAGAAGAGGACGGAACAGAGAACAGGAGGTTAGTACACAAGGTAGGTAATCAGAGGTTATACTCATCAACTGGAGAGCTTCCGAGTAGAGTCCGTAGGTTAGCAACGAGTTTGGACAGTTTCTGTGACTGGGGTGAGTGCTTATGTAGTGTCCATGATGACGAGGTGCAAGTGCGCGTGATTAATGACTGAGGGAGACCAGGTGAGGGCGTGTATCCGGATTGGAGAGAGGGAAGGACAGGCAGACTCGTGACACAGACAGAGTCTGTCTGACATTGATGTACTCCGTAGAGGTGGAATGTGACAAGGGGGTCCGTTAGAGTGACAGCTGCCAATTTAATGAATGTGTGATGGTGTTGACAAAAAGTGGGGACACAACTCTGAAACCTTATGAAACACGCATGTGTCCTTGAAAAACAACCTTGCTTTGATATGAGATAAGCCTCAAGTTCATAGTCTTCCTCTCATAAGATTGCGTAATGTTGAATTTTCATGAACTGCAGTGTTTTTGGTTTTATGCCAGTGTTTTATGATACATGATATACAGTATTATATTTGTTTTAACTGTATAAATTTGAAATTTAAATAATATTCATGAAAAAATGTTATGAAATTCAAAGAATATAAAGCATTATTCAGCTAAAAAGAATGGAATAAATAAAGAAAAGCAGAAGTTGTTGGAAAGTATGTATAAGGTTATAAGTACTGTGTTAAAGAAATGTTTGTTGATTCAATTGATGTTATTATAAGTAAACTTACACTTATTCTAAGTTAGATCCACTATTGTATGTTGTTGCCGTATGGCAACATATCATAAAGTACCTTAAAATAATATTTTTTTTCCTTTTTTTTTTTTTTTTACAGCACTTCAAGTTAAGCCATTCCATTCCAAGAAAAAGAGTCAAATATATATATATATATATATATATATAATTTTTTTATTTTTATAGGTCTATCATAATGTGTGCGGTAGAGGGTTAAAAACATTCTATTACTTATCCCTCATAACATTTACAATTGAAAATATTTTAAATTTAAAACCTAATAGCGGTTACAATTGCTGGAAATGTTTTGCCCCATGTCTCAAGAATCAGTGATTTATGGGCATGACAACCGCATACTGTAACCAAACTCACACCCGAATATTTTCAGGACTCACAACCACATTCTCGGAAGACATGCACTGTGTGAACGGAACAGGACTGGACAACTTTGTCACATCATACAGTGAGAGATAGAGCTGTTCTGCTGCACAAACGTCTATCTACCATGTGTTGCATATTTTCATGTGAGGTTTTGGTAAATTACAGAGACTGAGAAATGAACTGTGTGTAATCTGAAAGTTTTAGATCCAGTCAGTTTTTGCTCTGGTCCCCAAATATTACTGCTTTCGGTTAATAAAATTTGATGGAAGAACTTGCGCCTCGGTTGCACTTTTGTCATGTCAGAAAGTGATAAGACAGTTTCACTTTTACGAACATCGCCATTTTTTATACTACTTTGGTCACTGTCGCTATGGTTACTGGTAAGGAAAAACGAGCTTGACTCCTGTTGCACGTTCATACAGACAGTATTCGAGACGCTACTGTAAGCTGCTGTGTCAATGGAACATTTCAAGACTCACACTTGCAAGTAAATACGGTTGTCAATCCCGAAAACTGAAATTGTGAACATAGCCATAATGTGTCAGCAATCGAGAAAAAAATGCAGATTTATGGTCCAGATCAGTAGTTCTTGCAGAGTAACTAGTCCTAATTACTGATTAGTTAATCAAGTTACCTTATTAGTTAATAGTTGTAACTGACTACTTCCTCGTTATTAGAAATAATGAGGAAGTAGTATACAATAACATAATTTTCATGCCTGGTCATCTGGCCTGAGATGTACTATGCACTGAATAAGATAGCTGAGAGTGAAAGCAGAGAAACAGGGAGACCCCTGCATAGAGGATCTAGTCACTGCTGAAGACACACCATAGAGATCCCCCATCATTCTCTACTGCAATGACATTTTCAAATATCAGGAAGGAATCCTATTATGCTGTTTTGTTTCCACTGCTTTGACTCAGACTGAAGCTATATCATCATTCACAAGGAGCTCTTCATTTTGTCTTCATAATAACTGCAGTTCATTTTAAATGCAGTTTACATTTATCAAAAGACACGTTCCTGTTTTAACAAATTCTGATTCTGATTTTGCTTTTTTCATGTAAAGTCAAGATGGTGTATTATCAGCAGTGATATAGTTCAGTGTCCATGCATGAGTGATCACATACACACATTTTCTCATTTCCTCTTCCTCATGCTGATTTTACTCTGGGGAATAGCTGATGGTTATTTGTGTGATCGAAACAAATTCACTGGAACAAAAGTACGATCATAAAGAGGGGATTTTTACCCATTCCACCACATTTTCCCCTTAATAGACCTACTGAATATAGTATGGGGGAAACTGGGGCTAGTTGTGTAGTTCAATATGTATAGTTCAAATAGAGAGAAGAAAATCTACATATTTCGTCTATTTGTCCACAACGATCAACTGCATTCTCACATCTTTTCTTTATTCTTTTGACATGGGCAAAACAGAAATACAAAAATAAGCGTTTATATATCAAGCAACTATTTTTTTTATTCTGTTAAATATGCTTTCTGTCAGGATTATGGTTACTTTCACTGTGTTTTTGTTCATGTGTCTGTTTAGAGTTCTTTGTGTACAAGTTGCTTTCCTTATACTCATTGTCACAGCAAGAATTGACTTAACTTCGGTTGATGAGTTCATTGGAATATCTGCACCTGAGAGGTTATAAACAGACATGAAACAGACACACCTTCTGGTTTCTTTGTCTTCAGAGACCACTTTGTGTGTGTGTGTGTGTGTGCTGCGCTGCTGAAAGCAGTATCATTTAAAAGTGGTGCGATAAACTTCCTATCTGTGTGCTTCACATTAGGCTTGCTTGCTTTCATGAAGAACGAGCCGCTGCAGCCTCGTTAAGATCACAAATGATCTGACTGAGGCTCTAGGCACTCTAGAGGCTCTTGTGCTCTCGTCAGATCTGGAGGTTCTCGTGCCCGTTTCTGAAGCGTGCCCTGGCACCTCTTCGGATTGGGCAGAGGACACTGCTTTTGCAGAGGTAGACATTGAGAGTGCCACCTCCGAGTGCTCCTTCCACAATTATGAAACATATGAGGAGTTACTCATGGTGGTCGATAGTCTCCCCTTCTTTGCTGATTTCCATGATGAGATAACTCATTTTTAGTTATGTGTTTTTAGAACTTCGCCGGGCCACAGATCTGTCTCTCTGGGTGACTAAGCAAGATGGCTCGCGGAATCAGCTGTCCTGAGGCTGGTAATGTCACCACGGAGAAGTACCTGTGGTACCTCACGGGCATCAAGGACAGGGAAAAGGAGTTCCTCCATGATGCCCCCATGTCGCATTCCGGCCTATCTGGTGACATCTGTCAACACATAGTCGTCAGTAGGTTCCGGGAGGCAAAGTGGCACTAGGAAGCATTCAACAAGTTTTTTTTTTGTGCTCAAGTGTTGGGGCTGTTGGCCACACAGTCCCAACACGGCCCAGCTCCTCTGAGGCGAGAAGCCCAAAGACAGAATGTGGCGAGTCGTGCACCCCCCCGTAAAGACTTGGGAAGGTTGTGTCCATGACAATTGGTGTGTCCCCTTGGGGAGGGCCGTGGAAAATTCCAACAGGGAGCAGGTACTCTGAAATACATCCTCCAGCAGTTAAGGGGCTACCATGTCCTAGTTCAGGGGGAAAACACTGTTGTAGTCACTTACATAAGTCGCCAAGGAACAACTTCATTTGCGCCGCCTGAACAGTCCATTGTAGCAGGTTTTGCTTTGGACACAGGACAAGTTCCTGTCCATCAAGGCAATTTACAT
Source organism: Barbus barbus (assembly GCF_936440315.1). Taxonomy (NCBI): domain Eukaryota; kingdom Metazoa; phylum Chordata; class Actinopteri; order Cypriniformes; family Cyprinidae; genus Barbus; species Barbus barbus. Next base: position 10,148,460 of record NC_136750.1, read on the forward strand.
TCTGTCACTGTCCAGACAAGCTGGGTAACACAGGGAATGGAAACTCCACCCTGAAGTAGTCAGACAAATTCGGGAAAATTTACGAAGCAGAGGTGGACCTATTTGCTTCACAGGAAACAGCACAATGTCTCCTCTACTTCTCTCTAATTCCTTCAGCTTCCCTGGATCTGGTCGTGATGACCCATATTTGGTCCATGCTCTGCTCCCAGGAGTTCTGACCATGCTTTATCAACAAGGGTCTTGCTTCTTACTAACAGCACCTCGTTGGCCGACCAGAGTGTGGTTCTCAGACCTAATATATTTCCTTGAAGCACTGTGGGTGATTCCAATTGGGAGAGATGTCTTATCTCAGGCACAGGAGACGTTATTTCATCCCCGTGTTAAATATTTTAATTTATGTTGAAGGCAAGTTCATTAATTCGTTCGTTCGTTCGTTCATTCAGTTGTTCATTTGTTCATCCCGTATGGGTTAACACTAGTCAAAATTAGGCCTATGTTGACATGCCATGGTTATGACAGAAAATGTATGCAGAATTTTCTTTTCTTTTCTTATTTTATAACATTTGAGGTTATTTGATGCAAGTGAAATATGAAAAGAGGACATTCAGGCTGCAAACCCATTATCTCTAGAATAATTAATAAATGAAAATGTTGATATCATTATAATTTAAACATGACCTTCCTTTTTTAAATAATAAGAATTATAATAATGTACTGAAGTCTGGTTTTAGTCTACTCTGCCTTTTTTTCCCCCATGCCACAGCTGCCTTTGCTTTGTTGGGGAAATTAGGCAGTATTTTTCTAATTATAAAATCAGCTTTGATATTATATATATTGTAAAATGTGCTATACTGCTTACTTGAATATTTAGTTGAATCAAAACTTATGACAGATGCATTGTAGGATGTGGTTTGTCTCATGTATAAAGAATCAGCTGAATCAATAAAACAGTGAGGCTTGACATCAGGTTAGGTGATTAGAATTCGTCTATAGAGGTGAAATCCATGTAACACTATCCTTCTGAACTGACAACAGAGTATATGAAAAAAAGATCTTGTGTGTTGGGGAAGGCAAGAGCTGAGGATTGTGGGATTGAGTTTTCTGCTAACAGTTGCAATGTCTGTCACTTGGTGTGACAGAGATTGCGACACAGCTCTGTGGTGACAACCACTTTCCACAAAAAAACGAGAATGTTAAAAATAAAGTAGAAAAATTAAAATCTTCAGTGTGCCTGCAGGTGTTCTGCTCTTTCTTTAACAGCTGTCTTTCACAGACAGCATACACGCATTCACCCTCAGCATCATAAAGCCAATGCAGTCTAATAAAACCATTTGAAAGAGGAATCTCTGATTTGTTCATTGTATGCATCAGTTGGTTGCGCTGACGCGTGTGTTTCAAACTGAAAGATTGTGAGTGTGGCTGCTGTGTCAGCTTTTATTTGCCCACTTTGAGCTGAAGAATGTGAATCCCCAATGAATGTTGCATCAGAACTGCCACAGAAGTCTGGAAGAACTCTTTCTGTCTGCCAGCTATTTATTCTTTTCTTTGAAATGGAAGAGTGTCCAGGAAAAGGCAGAGTTTCTGCAGCATGCTTACGGTTTACTACTCATTGTTGTACAAAGAAACCATCAAATTGTCAACTTATTAAGGGTATTCATATTTTCACACAGGTTTAATATGTTCTGCATTTGACTGTTGCCAGTGCTATAAGAGTACACATAACATTTCAGATGATCTGCATATGCAAGCAATCTGAATATGCTTGACAAGAACCATGGAAAGCTTTGAAGATATCACATTCTCAGAACCTTTTAGTTTTTCTTTTCTTATTTATTTATTTGTTTGTTTGTTTGTTTTTATCAAGAAGTGGTCACATCATCTGAAAAGTACCCACACATGCTCTGAAGTTTATGGTCACTGAGACTCAAAGACCCTCTCAAACCTATAATTTTTCTGTCATTAACTACTCCTCCTCGTGGCGTTTGCTGCTTACGTTGAACATGCATGGGATGTGCCTTGTTTACCAGCACAGGACAACATGGGCATGCCCATGCATCGTTAACATGTCAAGTCACCTTTATTTATATAGCGCTTTTAACAATACAAATTGTGTCAAAGCAACAGCACAATATCAAAATAGGAAAATAGTGAGTCAATAACGTAAAATGACAAGATTAAACATTCAATGTTCAGTTAAAGGCATTTCATTATTAAATTCAGTGATGGCATCGTCCAGCTCAGTTCAGTTTAAACAGTGTCTGTGCAATCAAGTCGACAATATCGCTGGAAATTAAGTGTCCCCAACTAAGCGGCAAGGAACCAAAACTCCATCGGTGACAGAATGGAGAAAAAAACCTTGGGAGAAACCAGGCTCAGTCGGGGGTCCAGTTCTCCTCTGGCCAAACGAACCAGCAGTTTGTTCCTACTGCAGCAAAGTCAGATTGTAAGGGCTCAACTGGTTCCAGTGGTCTTTTCCAGATGTCGGGGTCCTCACTGGGGATCTGTCTCTGGGACTCATCTAGGTGTCCTGGTCTCTGCTGACGTTCAGGACTGTAGAGGTCGTCTCTGGGTGCTGATCCACCATCTGATCTGGATACGAACTGGATCTGGTGACTGCAGTGACCATCTGAGCTGGATACGGACCGGATCGGGCGGCTACGTTGACCTCAGAATAAGAGAGAAACAGACTAATATTAGCGTAGATGTCAATCTTCTTACGATGTAACAAGTACATTGTGTGCTATGGGAAGTGTTCCCGGTTCCGGGTGACCTAGTCAATGCAGCCTAACAATCCTTTAACGGATTTAAATATTAGAAGCGTATTAGTGTGTTATGTGTACGCCAGGTTAAAGAGATGGGTCTTTAATCTAGATTTAAACTGACAGAGTGTGTCTGCCTCCCGAACAGTGTTATGTAGGTTGTTCCAGATTTTGGGCGCTAAATAGAAAAAGGATCTGCCCCCCGCAGTTGATTTTGATATTCTAGGTATTATCAAATGCAAAGGAGAGCATGTGCATGTGTCTTGATACTCTCCACAATGGCGGCACGCCATGGGTGACTGGATGTGGAGGAGAAGAACTGCTGAATAAAGTTTTTATTTTTTGTTTTCTTTGTGCACAAAAATTATTCTCGTAGCTTTGTAAAATTATTGTTGTTCAACTGACGTCACATGGACAATTTTACTGATGTCTTTGCTATGTTCCTGGTCCTGGGAAAATTTCAGTTGTGTTGCTGTCTATGGAGGGTTTAGAGGGCTCTCTGATTTAATCAGAAATATCTTAATTTGTGTTCCAAAGTTGAACGAAGGTCTTACAGGTTTGGAATGACATAAGGGTGAGTAATTAATGACAGGATTTTCATTTTTGGGTGAATTATAGCTTTAAGAATCCCTGTGCACTATAAATTGTTCCTGTAAATTTGCATGGAAAATAAACAGTAAAATGCTGTTTTCATATAAGTTACTGTTTTTTGCATTGCATTATGGGAGATGTTGACCTAAATTAAGATTTAAAAAGGAACAAAAAAGTTCGACTCGAACTCGGGTTGATCGTGTCAAAAAGCATGCACCTTACCGCTACGCCACTGAAACTGATATTAAATTAGCATCTTTTTTTAGTGTTGACTAACTGAATCACACGTTAGTGGGACAACAAGATGGGCTATTTGCACTTAGTGTAAATAGACACTCCGTTAAATAACGCTACTCATCGTGGGCAGTCGTGGCCTAATGGATAGAGAGCTGGACTTGTAACCTGAAGGTTGTAGGTTCGAGTCTCAGGTCCAGCAGGGATTGTAGGTGGGGGAGTGAATAACCAACACTCTCTCCACCCTCAATACCACGACTGAGGTGAGACCATTGAGCAAGGCACCGAACCACAGTAGTGTATGTTCACTACTGTGTGTACACTTGGATTGGTTAAATGCAGAGCACAAATTCCGAATATGGGTCACCATACTTGGCCACACACCACTTCCCTTTCCTTTCCCATCATAAGTACTTGGTACATTATCAACGCGGCGGGAGACGTTCAAACTAATATCACGTAATTTATGTCCCTATGATGATTGGTTGATAATGATATAGCCTTCCAAAAGGAAGGCTAGCCTCCCCTGCGAGGTTTCTTTTCTCAACACTCCTCAGCGCTGAAAGTGAACACTTGATGGTGCTTGGGTAAAATTTTTAATTTTTTTTTTTACCAACAGAGGCACGAGAGCCTTCGCTTCTCTATCGCTTGGCGGTTGTAATTACATCAGCAGATTCAGCACATTCACGATAGAAAAGCGCCAATTCCCAACTTCAGTAACATGTTATATATGGTATTACGGCTGTGAAATTACAAAAAACAAACAAAAAAAATACACATTCTGAGACATGAACTAAAATTAATTGTCAATTTTGTTTTACATTAAATAGTCCTCCTCCCATTTTCACCTCAAAATTTTGGGAAGCTCTGCCTCCTGCGATGAGCCGCCACACACAAACCGGTAAGAAACGTTTTTTTCTTTTTCCAACCTGCATATTTTCCTAAACTTTATCTAAGTAAATGATTACTGTAGAATTATTATTATTATTTATTTATTTTTTTTACAATTTTAGCATGAGATTCAAACCGTTACCTACCATTATCTACTGCTGTTATTTGCAACTACCCCTTTTTATGCATTTTATCTGTATGTTTAGTCACCGAGTACTTCTAAACATTAACAAACATTATAAAGAGCCAGCAAAGCGTAATGTGATGATAGGATAGCGTGTCTGCTCCGGGTGTGTGTTCACGGTGTGTGTGTGTTCACTGCTGTGTGTGTGCACGTTGGATGGGTTAAATGCAGAGCGCGAATTCCGAGTATGGGTCACCATACTTGGCAGTACTTCACTTCACTTCACTTTTAATCATGGAAAAGTAACTGAGTAATGATGCCTTCACATGCTATTGGAATAATTGTAAATACGAGTTTCCTTGTCGGAAATTGGACATATAAGGCATCTCTAAGGCCGTGCAAGCTCCTATTTAGGCAGCATAACATACAATAGCATTGTTAGCTCGTAGCATACATTCAGACTGCATTTGGTTATTTACTACCATCACACAATTTATGCAACGGACACATGTCCCAATCTTTATCTAAGCAAAAGATATGTATGTATGAACAAAATCCATAATTCTTGTGTGATTACTGTGAATGTGCATATTCAAACCACTGCTAGCATGATTGAAAATAGCTGCATATAAACAGACGGAATCTTTGGGTGCGAGGACTGGAATTTGGAACCGCTGATCTATTACATAAACAGAGTTAAATCAGCATACAGGTGAGTAAATGATAAGAAAATTATAATTTTTGAATTCCTATTCTGAGTTTAATAGGCTTATTATGTCCGTAGAATATAAGCAACAAGTTGCACATTAATTTGTCATTTGCAGATACTGTCAGCCATTTTAAATTGTTTTCTTCACTATAGATGTGTTACATTCTGACCTTGAGAAGATGGATTACCTGCCTGTGACTCAGTGCTTGATCCTTCTAGGTAAGTATATCATATTAGATATGTCTGCAATATGTTTCATTTAAGCAAAGCTTACACTACAGTCTGACACTAGTTTCTAATATTAATAAACAATTCACCTTAATGCGCCATACTAGTATCTAGTTATATGCAGCATGTATGACCTATGCAGTGTATTCCAAATCTTCAGTTAATTATCCACTAGATTTTGTTTAGAAATGTTCTGATTATCAAAATTATACTCTGCAAATAATTCTAAATTGAAACTTTTCTCCTCTTATTTTTCAGATACTGTATTGGAATAAATCCAGAAAGGAGGATCAAAGCTGCATGGTAAAAATAGTCGTCTAAAATAACTGCAAAAGAAGAATAAGATGACGAAGAAGACCATTATTCCATAAATTTCTCATCCTTAACTCAACCTTATGTTGTCTCAAACCAGTAGGACTTTCTCTTGGAGGACAAATTAAGTTGTCATTGAGAAATGTTTGCCCATACAATGGAAGACGAATAAGGGCCAAACCTTTGAGCTCCAAAAAGGGACATAAAGGTATGACCAATCACCAGTCACTTCGTCTGATATCAAAATATCAAAATAAAGCACAAAACGTTCATTTTTACAATTTAGATGTATTTCAACGCTTAAAACGTACAAATCGATACGTATTTCAACGCTTAAAACGTACAAATCGATACGTATTTTTAGCTAAAAAACGTAAAAATATTTATGTATCTTTTATATCAAGATATTCGTATAAAAGCATTTTTATCATTTACATTTACATTTATTCATTTAGCTGACGCTTTTATCCAAAGCGACTTACAATTGCTATATATGTCAGAGGTCGCACGCCTCTGGAGCAACTAGGGGTTAAAAGTGTCTTGCTCAGGGACACATTGGTGTCTCACAGTGGATTCGAACCCGGGTCTCTCACATCAAAGGCATGTGTCTTATCCACTGCGCCATCACCACCCACTGGTCCCCACAGTTATTATCAATAAGCGATTTAGATTTTTAGACCCCTTAATCTACCCCCAAACCTAAACCTACCCACTTTACAGTGAATATGCATTTTTATCATTTTATTAATAAGCAATTTAGATTTTAGTCCCTTAACCTGCCCCCAAACCTAAACCTACCCATTTTATAGCAAATATAAAAGGATATAAAACGCAATTGACAGAAATATGCAGGAAAATAACCATTTTAGTAACAATATAGCATTTAAAATGTTTTTATAGTCACTAATCCCACTCCTACATCTAAATCTAAACATAGCTATTTCTGTACAGTATAAGAAAAACATGACAGACAGATAAATGCAATTACAATCATTTATTTATTGCATAAATGTAAAAGGCACTACCAAAAGTAATCCAAATGACGATGCGTTGCAGCCGCAGTCCTCTCTGGCAGAATACAGCAGTTTTGTGTGAGGTGCAGAGCAAAATTTATGTTGTTAATCGCAGAAAATATTATCCAGATTATTTTCCTGATCCTCTCGCTCTCAGTGAACTTGTGAAGGCGTGCACGTGCTCGCATCCACAGTTGTCAACTCTCGCGAGAGAAATAAGCAACTGCAGCTTCAAAAACAAGCCCACTATTTTTTTGATGATTTATTATCATCAATATTGGTAATAAATTACTGATAATAAATAATATTTTTTTTTTTTACTTTTATTTGAAAAGCAAAAACAGAAGCTATTTTACAAAAATACGCAAACTGCAACAAAAATGGGAACAAAACTCATCTCCAATCAGAATAGGATTGGAGAGATGGAAAAGGAGAAAAGCACAAGAGCTTCAAAGGGGAGCTATTGTCACAGATCAGCCAGGCTCTCCTCTCCGCCAATCACAACGTTCCGCATCACCTGAGTTCTGATCACGCTCACCTGCACCTCATCACCGCAGCAATCATCCCCAGTATTTAAGCACACTCTCCATTCCCTCCAGCGTCCGATCTCGTACACAATGAAGTGGACTTCTCTCCAGACATCGTCTCGTTGAGTATATACATCTGAAACTTACCCTCTGCTACTTACCTCCTGTGTCTTCCTCCTGTGTGTTCCTCTCCTGCCAGATTGGGCGTCTCCGTGATCTGTGTGCTCCAGGAATCTCCCCCGTGCTGTCTGAACTCTATACCTGTGGAAGAAAGGAACAGGCTCATTAGACCACTCACCTCTATCAAGCAACGTCTTCAATATTCAACCACTCACCTCCAGTCAGCACTGCCTAAGTTACTCACCTGTCAATAAACACCAACTCTCTTTTATTAACATCTGTGTCCGGGGGCTTATGTTACAGCTGTAACATAGCCACATATTTGTAGCCTAAAATATATTAGGGTTATTCTATGGAAATGTCAATTTTTACAGAAATTTGCACGTAAAATTTAAAAAAATATATATTTTAAAATTGAACAATGTGTTATTTGAACAATTACACCTTCTTGAGCCATCAATGTGGCAATATTTGTTTTTAATTAATTATAAAGAATTCCAAGCAACACAAAACTGCTCGTCCCCACAGCCATATACAGAGGGAAAGTGCTTTATTTTGAGGTCAAAAACAGGTTTTTCTACCATTTAAAATAAAAATAATGTGTATATATAACTATCAAATAAATGACATAAAAACTAAATGCCAAGTAAATATTATAGAAAAATATATAAATATTATATTAAATTACAACATATATTTTCTTTTTTAATATATTGTAAAAAATTTAAAATCACTAAGCTGTCATTTATGTGTATTCATGAAGTCAAAATGTAATCTAATAATGTGGTCTAAATTTAAATGTTAAAAAAATAAATACATTTTACATTTAGCTGACGCTTTTATCCAAAGCGACTTACAATTGCTATATATGTCAGAGGTCGCACGCCTCTGGAGCAACTAGGGGTTAAGCGTCTTGCTCAGAGACACATTGGTGTCTCACAGTGGATTCGAACCCGGGTCTCTCACACCAAATGCATGTGTCTTATCCACTGCGCCATCACCAGCCCTCATTTTAAAACATCTTGCCATACCAGGCTATCGAACCAAATGTATTTACTCAGTATAGAGCTTGGCAAACTACATCACGCCGTGTCAGATTCCGCCATGTTTTATGTAACGCTCAGGGGCACACAGTGTAAACACATGCAAATCACCACAGAAAAAAGCCGACCGTTTACTATTAATATTTTTTGAAAACCATCTTACATACCCTTAGAATAAAACGGACTAATAAGTAAATCTCTTTAAATAAAAAAATCTCTCTGTGGTTTGTCTAAGAGGCTGCAGATATTCATTATTCAGTCTCCTTCACTACAGTGGTACTGATACAGGCTAACTGCTAAAACACTTTGATTAAAGCAGCAAAACCATGCCTATTCTTTAAAGGGGATAATACATAGCTAGATCTTAAACAGTGGATCGTTTAGCATTGTTATATATCACAATATTGCCCAGCAAATCTGCTCAGTGTAAAGAATTAAGCCATTATAGAGGTAACAGAACTATAAGCTGCTTTGAATCGATGTGTTTTGTGGATGCTGTGCAAATAAATAATGAACCAAGTTGAAGATTCATTATTATTAGAGATGCCGAACAATGATAAACGATCAAATAAATGAATGAATGAAACTTAATCCTTACAAACAAGTGGCCTGGGATCAAGAGCTGCCACAGATAATATTTCCATATATGATTTTCTTTTATTTGTAGTGTGAGGGCGAACAGCTTAATGCAAATCACTGTATATTAAATCTACAGAGATCAATTATTAAGCCATATCTTATTTGAGTTGTTACCGAGTTTCAGTTTAACTTTCATCCGAGTGTGAATGTAGACATTATATAGCCTATTATTTTATGTTTATGTGATTCAACTTAAGATCGCGTTGAATGATTAATGATTACTGTATCAACAGCATTAATCAAAAGCAGAGGTATTTCATGCAGACGCTGATAAGGGTTAACTTATGGCATCTATTAATGTCTGCAGGAAATATCTCTGCTTTTTCAGCTTTCTAAGGCTGAAAAAAACACGTTTTTCACACCGGCTGTGCAAAGGGCTATGGCAAATGATGAAAAGTGAGCCTTAACCACTCCAACGTGATCTTAAGTAGAATAATAGAAACATTAAATAATATCAACGTCTATATTCACTATATTATCCAGTCTCCGCGGTAGCTCCCGTTACCTAAATTCCCAGAATGCATTGCCGCTATGACGACACATTCCCAGACTCTATTAGGATATGACTACTTGTTTTGTATTACAGCCCGTAATAATTAATACAACAACATTGTAAAAATTAGGCTAAAAGAAAGTCACCCTACTCCTCTACGTCTACTTCTATCTTCGCTTGGATTGCAGCGCCTTCTTATTGAATGTGATTTTTCTCCAATGAGGGGTTGGAGCATTTGGCAAATTACGCTATGGCACTTATATTATTGCACTGGTTGTCTATTAACTGCGAGCAGACAGAGTGTCATTCAGTGCATTGGAGAATACGGCGAACATAAATAAAGAAACAAAGTTGTTTGTCAGATTTCCCTAACAAGCAACCATATTTTTTGCCCAAAAAACTGCAACCCATGAACAAGGATTTTTTCACGCAACTTTACAAAAAAAGAAGCCCAAAGTCGCGTATAATACGCAGACTTGGCAACTGTGCTCGCATCATTCAAACACACATCACCAGAAACACGGCATGTCGCAATTTGTGACGAATGCAGGCGAGAGCCAATGAGCGTTCGATTCTCCTGCCGTAAAACCTGTCGTTTGAAGTGGCAACATTTGAATTCGTAACGAGCGCAGCAGTCAGCGCGGGCTTTGCTGTTTACGGTCGTTGGACTTGCTGCTCGGGATAGACATGAAGATCATCGACTAAAGGCTTGGATTTGGGTCTGTTCCTCGCAGTCGTACGGATTCTGAAGATCTGGATTACAGCGCACTAATAAAATTGTTTCATTTCGTAATTATGTTGCGGTTTTGGTTAGTTCTATTGTCAATCACAGCATGTCGGAGAAAATGCTTTTTGTGGCCCATGGCAAACAAAGTAAACATTACATAAAAAGTAAAGGTTAAACGATTTCAAATGTTATTTATTTTAAGGTTTAAATTGGATTTTATTGGAAACGAGCTGGCAGCAGAAATCACACAACAAAATGAGTAAAAAATTTAATGATGCAACTGAAAACAAGGTAATTGATGTAACAATTAAAAACAACTAATAATAAAATTAATGCCGTGATTTCAATATTCATAAGGATTAATTTGTAGATGTCGTCAATATGTCAGTTTTGTACGTTATAGTGCCTGTAAAAACGTAAATGTACGTTTTATAGAACCACATTTTACGTAAAATACATATGAATTATCATGAGATCACGTTGAAATATCAGACCAAAGGACCACAAATGAGAGACTGCAATTGCAATTTGCAAGATGTATGGTGAAAATTGTTTTCACACAAATAAATTTAATCACTTCAGAAAACTTACTTAACCATGTGATTAATTACCTTTATCCTCCATTTACTGTATGCCTATTGGTGTTTGAAAGTTTGATCCCCTTTTTCTTCTGCATTGTAGGGACAAACATACATTTCATCTCCGATAAAGTAGCATCTATAATAGTTTACATTTATTATATTGTATTTGATAAAAGCACTGACTAACTTGAAGCTGGTTGCCTCAAGTTTTTAAGCTTTCTCAACTTCTGATTTTTTTTTTTCAGTGTATAGTTTCTGATTTCTTAATTTTTTTCCCTTCATTTCCTTTTATCAACTGATTTCCAACCAGCTGAATATTTTCTTGAATTCCTCTATTCTTTTTTTAGAAAGCAGCCAGTGTATTCCTCTGAGAGAGACACTTGTTGTGACATTTTGCAATGTTGAGTGTGTGCTGGGCACATCTGAATCACTGGGGAATGTGTGCTTGTGTGTGTGTGCGTGTGTGTTGTCTGTCTGTCTCTGTGTAAGACTGAGGGAGATGAAACGGTGTGAGGGGAACTGGGAGTGTGGAGAGTAATTAGATTGTATGTTTTTAGAAGCTCTGAGGGAGGTACTGCAGGTGCGTGAAAGGAAGGCTCACCACAGTTACCTGACCACAGCCATTCTCAGTGACCAGCAGTCAAACACGTTTCCTCAAATCAGTATCAGTTCAGTCAAAACACCTCTTATTCTTCACCTCTGATTCCTCCACAGGCCTGGTTGTAAGGGGATAGTATAGGGTGCCATTCCTGAACTCCGCAGCCAATCAGTTGCAATCCACTCAGTGCTCAATGCCAGAGTTTTTGTACAGTGCTGTACAGTGTTCTGCACACTTATCAATCATATTATTATAACAAACAGGAATATTCAGGAATGACACATATAAATGCGGGATTTACTCTCATTATAACTGCAGTTATAAAATATACATCAAAATAAATGTTTAAGTTTAGATCACCGCCACTAATTTCAGAAGAAACCTGATTTGATTCTGGAACCATGCTTGATCCTCCGCCATTCAGAGACATCACCTATTAATACACTCTATATTCTATAACGTCAACACCTAGAATATTACAATTTCTGGACCCCTGAACAGTCCTCCCCCCTCTCTCTCTATCTCGGATGTACTTTATACACAGACAAAATCTTGCCTGAATGTGAATGGTCTGTGGTCATGTTAAATGGGTGCTCACAATGTAGATCCCGTTGCACTGTTGATGAGGAGGAAGAAAAGTCTGATAATGGGTTTTGGTGAGATTGCTGGACTTCCCATTGACCCTAAACTGATGCAAATGCCTGCATGACCCCCAGCCTGAGGTATAGTCTGTCCCATAGCCAGTACCTGGTGTATTGCCATACCAGTACTACAGCTTTACTGATTAACTGGTCATGGACCTAGTCCCCCACCCTCACACCCACCACTGGAGCCCTTCCTCCTCTGCCAGTCCTCCTAAATATAAAACTCTCTGCTTCTTTCCAGCATGGATTATTCTCTTGTTTCTTCCAGGTGTCTAGCCATGCTTCTTCCACTGGTTTATAACAATATGGATTATTCTATTGATCTGTTCCTCCTGGTTTCATTCAGCATTGTGGACTCCCTGCGGTCTCTACTTTCCTCGGTTCTTCTCAGTGGCCTTTCACTCCACTGGTTCTGTTGTGGGCTTTTCATCCGCCGACTCCTTCATGGTGGTCTTCTTTTCCTGAGTTGGTAATGTCATGTTTATCATGTAGACTTTTATGTTCATCTCTTATGTTGTATGTAGAATCTAAAGTTGTAATTTTAATTGAAAACAACATCGACATGTTTAATACTATAAATCTGTTTGCTTTAAATAATCTATTGTATAAAATTCTGTATAAATAGATATGTTTTGACTTGACTGGAGTGCCGAATTGCAGAGCTTGTCAGGGACCTGCCCTGACAGTCATGTCTGTTCTGTCTTTGTTTAACATGTCTTTGTCTTGTGTCTGAGAACATGGCTTTGTCTTTGTTGGCCATGTGCTCCTCTTGCCCTGCCTCCTTGTTTCCATTTACCCCGCCCCCTTGTTTAGTCCTAGTCTACTCCTTGTTTACTTGATTGTGTTCACTTGATCCTCATGTGCTCTGCTCCTTTATAGTGTACATCTTTCCCTCTTGTCTCTGCTGGTTTGTTGCATACATTCTTTGTGTTTGACAGAATTTATAGTTAATCAACAGGCCTTTTGGCAGCATTATATTTAGCTCTCCTTGTTAGTTCTAGCATTGTATTTAGTTCTTTTGAATTTATTAGGTTTTCTTTGTTTTGTATTTTAGCTCTACTCTAGTTCCTGTCTTTAATTTTTGCTCTATTTTTCTCAAGGCTTATTTTTGGTTTATTTCTTGATTTTGATTTTGTCTTTTGTCGATTGTAGTTCCAGTTATTTATTCCTAGAACTTCCCTTTTGGTTCATACTTTGTTTTATTTTCTCTCAGCAGTTTTTATTAATTTCTTTTTATTTGTTTCCTCTGGTCTTAGGGCCGATTCAGAGTTTTGTTTTGCTGTTTCTTATTCTCTCTTGTGGTCTTGGCCTGTGTGTTGTGTTCGTTCCTGTCCTGTCTTCTGACATTCCCTGGCCGCTGTTCTCAAGTCTGACTGGACCCGTTTCATTACAGCTCAAAACATCAAGTCCCTGGTTTCTCAAGCTGCTGCCTGATCTCCAGTGCTGTCATTGTCTGGTGCTGCTCCAGCTTCTAAGTTCTCCAGACTAACAATGTCTGGGTCTGGGGGGTATTCCAGAAAACAGGTTATGTGATTTACCTGGGTATGTTTAAGGGTAAGTAAGCGGATAAACTCAGCATTCAGCATCAAAAACGGAGGTAACTTTCAGGGTATGCAAGTAGACATAGCAAATTATTCTCTGAACATAACCTGCTCTGAAGTACGTTATGTTTCAGGGTTAGTTCACTTCAGCGCTATCAGTGCATGCGTGACCTATTGACGAGACAGATTACGCACAATATTATATATTATTACAATATACTTATGATATATATATATATATATATATATATATATATATGTATGTTAAATATACAGCATTAATAAAAATAATATATAAGGTAATATAATATTCTAATATGGTTACTATATTCATTTTATTGGCATATATAATAGTTATCTGTACAAATTATAAAGTGCTATTAATACAAGGTGATGTTTAATTTATTATATTATATACCTTTATTTAATTTTATATTATCTTGCACATCATGGATAAGCATTTTCTATAATGTATTTCTATAATAAAAAATATATCTGATATGACTTATATAATTAGCATCAAACAAACAGTATAATTCTTATTCTCAAGCATGAAAGATTAAATGTAAAAAAGAAAAATTATTACAATCATGCGATATGAACCATGTATGCAAACGACCTTTGATCAGAGGAAGAAAGAAATAGTATGGCATGCTTTTTCTTGGTGTCTGTTTCCATAGTCATTCGTTGCTCTGTTGAGAATGTCTTGTGTGTTAACCAGGAACAACTGTGTTGAATGAACTTACTCTCAGATGCGTTTTTAGAACCGGCATGCCTCAAGTAAGCAATGTTTGGGTTAATCAACTGAGAGTTCAGGGTTTAGCAGAAGTTAACCTTGCTGTAAAATGTAAATTAATTATCAATGCACATCCTTATATTTCTTAAATTCATGTGCTTTTGTAATCTTTAATGCCCCTCCCCGTTGCAACATGAAGAGGTCTGAACACTTTCTGATGTTATTTTAGGTTCATAAAATACCCAAACTTGTGACCTGAATACAGCCCACTCAGTCATGTGGAATACAGACTACGTACTGTATTTGACTGTACATATAAAATCATAAGCTGTTATAATACATTCAAAAGCCCATCCCATAACACTTTTCATGGTCTGTTGAAGGTAGTTGTTTAATGGCATACAATGTCACAGCGGAGGGGATTTCTTTCACAGGTAACTGCTGTGAAATTTGTATTTTTAGACCGATCACACAGTTACTGAGAATGTTTTTTTTATTTATTTTTTTATCTGTTAAATCAGCAATACAGACCTTATCATAAAGTAGAACTTTATACATTTGAATTAATGTTGATATAGTGGTGTTATAATTATTTACTAATTATATTACTATAGTATACAAATGAATAACTAAAAATAAGAACTTAATGTAACTTAACCAATATTAATTTATTTATATAGCACAATTAAAACAACATGTTGACCATTGTGCTTTACCTAATTTGTTCCATACATCACACCACAGTAAATTACATAGAACAGTGGTTAAGAGCTATAGAAAAAAAGTTTTAAATTAAGATTTACATTTATATACAGTAGTAGTTTCTGTAATATAATTTGGAAAGCTATTAAAAAGTTTAGGCACAGCTACTGCAAATACACTATCCAGTCTTTGATTTAGTGTAGACTCTGAGAGATTGGGTGCCGTGAGACCACTCAGGGATTTGTATAGTAAAAGTACTTTCCTTTTTTTTTTTTTTTTAGGGGTGGGGGCATTTGGTTAAGAAATCAAATACACTGCTGGACAATAACCAATAACTTGTTTCCCTATATTTTCCTAATTACAATTTTATGACTGTTTTATATAATACAAACACTTTGTTCCATTTTTTTATATAAAAGAATAAGGAAGAAAATATATTTTACAGTTTCTATAGGCTACTGTAATAATTGATATGTCAAATAGCACTGCATTATTCAAATAATATATTACCTGGAGATGACTTGAAAAACACATAAACCATATATTGTCAAAATTGTGTGCTTGTTGTCTTAATATTTCATCAGTTCAACTGTTTCTGCTTTTTATTCAGCTTAGCTACAGCAATAGCTGGATGGCTTTGTTGATTTTAGGGATTTCCTGGCACTTTGTAAGTTATTACTTCTATGAGTCCGTATTGGACTGCGTGAGAGTGCCCTCTGGCTTCCAAGTATGAATGAAACATATACTGCATGGGAGTGTTTAGTGCTCCATAATGTTCATATCGCCTCATTTTGGAGTAGTGAATTTGCTTTCGCCAACCTAGGGAGGCAAAATAGTTTAATGATGGGTACTGTCACCAATGATATGATTTTTGGATCATGTGTCTCTTAAGGTGCGGTTATTAGTCCATCACATAAGAAAATTGGTAGGATATCTTGTGGAACCTCTTACTGTATTTTCAACACAAGGAATACAAGTGTAATAAAATACAGTTTTTTAACATAAGATAGACGATTAATCAACAACTACTGAATGAGTACCATGAATGAAAAAGGAAAACAAAATGGCGCCGCTGTGTTCGCTGAGATTTTGCTTTAACTTACTTTTTTTACTTACTTTTACTTTCTCTTTTTACACATTTCACGTCGGCACTGATCACCTACAACATAGAAACACTTTTGGACATTGGAAACCGCTACACCAACCTGTTTCAGGAAACTTTATCCAGGAATCCTTCATGGCCTCTGGAGATTCTTCGGAACGCGGAGACGAACAATAACCCCCCGAGGCAACGGATCAAGAAACACCGCGGGAAAGCAGTGGGCAGCCATTTTATGCTGCAGCGCCCGGGGAGCAGTTGGGGGTTCGGTGCCTTGCTCAAGGGGCACCTCAGTCGTGGTATTGAGGGTGGAGAGAACGCTGGACATTCACTCCCCCCACCTACAATTCCTGCCGGCCGGAGACTCGAACCCGCAACCTTTGGATTACAAGTCCGACTCTCTAACCATTAGGCCACGACTTCCCACCCGGAACCATAAGGGACTGCAACATCCTTTGTTTGTCCGAAACGTGGCTTTCGTCCTCGGTCCCGGACACTGCTGTAATGCCCAGTGAGAACTTCTCTGTTTTTCGGACGGACAGAACAGCAGAGGCCGGTAAATCCAGGGGTGGAGGTGTGTGTTCCATGATTAACAAGAAATGGTGTGATCCCAGGAATATCTCCATTCTGTCGCGTTCCTGCCTGCCTCATCTGGAACACCTTTCCATTACTTGCCGCCCATTTTATCTGCCCCGGGAGTTTTTATCAATCATTGTTACTGCTGTGTACATTCCAACACAGGCAGACACCGGCTTGGCTTTGTCTAAACTTCACGATGTGCTCAGCGGCTACATTAACAAACATCCTGACGCTGCCTTCATCATCGTGGGGGAATTTAACAAAGCCAACCTCAAGCAGGTCATGCCGAACTTTCATCAACATGTATCCTGTCCAACTAGAGGACCAAACACACTGGATCATTGCTACACTCAGTTCAAGAATGCCTACAAAGCCCGCTCACTACCGGCTTTTGGCAAATTGGACCATGATGCCATTTTTCTAACACCGGGATACAAACAAAGGCTCGTTCAGGAACCTCCGGTGCAGAGAGTAGTGACGCGCTGGTCCTCCCACTCAGAGGCTATGCTGCAGTCGGCTCTTGATGACGCCGACTGGGACATTTTCCGGGCGAGTTCTTCTGACGTCAGCGAGTTCACGGATGTAGCATTGAGCTTTGTAAACACGCTAACCGAGCAAGCTACAGAAACAATAACGATAAGGACATTCTCCAACCAGAAACCGTGGGTGGACAGAACAATCCGTGCTGCGGTTAACACACGCACTGCCGCTTACAATGAGGCTCTTCTGACGGGAATATGAGCAAGTACAAAGCATCGTGCTATGCTCTGCGACGCGCAGTAAGAGCCGCTAAACACAGACACAGAGAGAGAATTGAGTCTCATTTCCAGCTCAATGACTCTCGACGGATGTGGCAGGGACTGAGGACCATCTGTGCCTTTGGAAACAAATCCTCCGCGGAGGTGAGAGCAGATCCGTTGCTGGCCGACGAGTTAAACACCTTCTTTGGCCTCTTCGATGGCAACGGCGGCGGCGCGACACTGCCGCCCAGCGCGTCAGGAAGCAGCAGGCAGAGCAGCGTTGATCCTGTAATCACCGTGTCGGAGGATGAGGTTCGGAGGGCGCTAAAGAAAGTGAACGTCAGGAAAGCAGCAGGACCTGATGGGATAACCGGCCGTGTTCTGAGGTCCTGCGCCGATCAGCTCGCTGGTTTGTTCACTTCCATCTTTAATGAGTCCCTTGCTACCTCCGTGGTTCCTACCTCCGTGGTTCCCACCGCATTTAAAAAATCTGTCATTATCCCTGTGCCAAAGAACAATAAACCCTCTTGTCTGAATGACTATCGCCCAGTTGCCCTCACATCTATAGTCATGAAGGTTTTTGAGAGACTTGTAAAGAGCCACATCTGCTCCTCCATCCCTGATACTTTGGACCATCTTCAGTTTGCCAAATCGCCCAAACAGATCCACTGACGATGCCATCTCTCACGTCCTTCACTCTTCCCTCACACACTTGGACAGCAACAATGGGAATTATGTAAGGCTGCCATTCATTGACTATAGCTCAGCTTTCAACACTATAGTCCCCATCAAGTCCCCACTCAAATCACCCTGGTAACCGACTATTCACTTTGCTTCCATCTGGTAAGCGCTTCCGTAGTCTGATGGCAAAAACTGAGAGACTTAGGAGGAGCTTCTTCCCCCAGGCCATCAGGCTCCTAAACTCTAACTCTGTGTCATAACATCACATGACTCCATGTAAATATCACCATATCAATAAGCTATTCATAATTATTCAGAATTTTTTTCTACCTCATATTGCTGCTATTTAAATACCCTGTACAACTTTTTGCTCATTCTTTTTGCACATTCCTCTTATTACTATTTAAGTCAACAACATACTGACCTGCACATTCATATTTATATTTATATTTTTTATATATATATATTTTTTTTTCTACTTTTCTTTTTCTTAATATTTGTATACTTTATAATTGCACTGTCCTTGGAGCGGACCTGACCTACATTTCACTGCTGGTTATACCCTGTATAATTGTGTATGTGACAAATAAAAATCTTGAATCTTGAATGTCTTGAATAAAGTGCACAAGATAAAAATGCAAGTGATTATGTTGGGTGTAGTTATGTCAGAGCTACATTATCTGGAAAAATTAACTGTTGCTACTCTGAAACAATTAAGTTGAAGAACCTTATTATGCATCAAACATAAATGTGAAAGATTATTTGTTATCAACTGCAATTAGCTACAGCGGGTAAAATAAGTATTGAGCGCATCACCATTTTTCTCAGTAAATATATTTCTAAAGGTGCTGTTGACTTGAATTTTTCACCAGATGCCAGTAACAACCCAAGTAATCCATACATACAAAGAAAACAAAACAAATAAGTTCAGAAATTAAGTTATGTGTAATAAAATGGAATGACACAGGGAAAGAATATTTGTAACAGTTTATAGAACGGGAAGGAGGAGGCGGGAACCGGCGAACATTTAAACAATTAAATAATAAAAATAAACAAACACAAGTAAAGCGGCAGCCCCTCATGGAAGACTGCCGCACACAAAACACAATATAAAATCCAGGCCTGGTCCTCTCTCGTCTTGCACTGTCGTCGCTCCTCCGTTTATCCTTCCGGAGCTCCTCCGTGGGACTTGAGAGTGGTGCAGGTGTCGCTCATTATCATTATACTCCACCGGCCTCGGTCCGCTCGGTCCCACCCCACTCGTTACATACTCCCATCGCCCCTCGCAGGCCGGGGTACCCTCGAGACTGTGCTCAACATGGCGGAGGCAGCAGGCTCCGGCCTCCTGGCGAACGGTGCCTACTCCTCCGCTCCCTCTCGGACGGCAGCCAGCCACCTGGAGCATGGTAGCGAGCCTTCCTTCGCACCTGTTGCACAATCGCTCCAGCAACACCGCCTCGGGCAGCCATCGGCGGACCGCTCCTCAGTACCGCGATTCCCCTCAGCAGCGAGGGCTCTCTGACAGCATGTCCCTCTTTCCTCCCAGGTTTCAGCACCAATGTAACACAGTTCGTAGAATGGGAAGGAGGAGGTGGGAATGGGTGAACATTTTGTTGGAAACTTTTCCTTCGTCAAAGCAGAGACCAGGAGATGTTGGGATATCTTTCAAGCAGAAGTTACTCTTTATTGAGAACTCGCTGTGCGTCGCTGTAGTCATCCAAGTCTGACTATATCT
Source organism: Barbus barbus (assembly GCF_936440315.1). Classification (NCBI taxonomy): domain Eukaryota; kingdom Metazoa; phylum Chordata; class Actinopteri; order Cypriniformes; family Cyprinidae; genus Barbus; species Barbus barbus. The sequence goes on from NC_136750.1 coordinate 10,168,506, forward strand.
CAGCACAGTAGAGTCAAGGGGGAGGGATTCATAGAGGTGGAGACAATCTAAACAAAGCATACAAATGCAGTACAGGAATCGGCCCATTACCAGAATTTCCCCAGCCCTGACATCATCAGCATAACAGTGTGATTCAAATGCATAGGTACTAATCCAATCAGCCTGACAGTATCACCCATACCTTCACATTATCATAGCTTAACTTGGGACAATGACACTGTTCAGGAGGTGCATAAAGACAAAAGGTTTTATCCAAAGCGACTTACAATTGCTATATATGTCAGAGGTCGCACGCCTCTGGAGCAACTAGGGGGTTAAGTGTCTTGCTCAGGGACACATCGGTGTCTCACAGTGGATTCGAACCCGGGTCTCTCACACCAAAGGCATGCGTCTCATCCACTGCGCCATCACCACCACGTAATCTTCTTTGAATATCATCATCTATGCCTCAAATGCTAAATTCAGTCTACTAAACTTTCTCAGTTTATATACTATTGTATTGGAACCTAAATTAAACATTTAATAAATTTCTAATACAACAATTTCAACAATTTAATAATAAAAATTAAACAAGTAAAGCGGCAGCCGCTCTCGGACGACTTCGCACACAAAACACAAAATAAAGTCCAGACCTGGTCCTCTCTCATCCTAGCATGGAGGGGCTGTTATTTCATATTCAAAAGGCATGCAGATGAGGCAGAGAGGTGAAGCAGGGCACAGGTGAGGCTCCAAACAGAAGAGCAATACAGAATGCACATAAATTAAATGATATAAAGCTGGAGGATGTGGATTCTATTTTAGATTGTGATAGACTAGATATATTTTATAATTTATATAGTCTTGTGTCTCCTCAAAGAATACATCTGATAATATAAAACACAAAATGTGAAATTTGGTCCAATTAATTTATGCAGTTTTGTACATTACTACTTAGAAAAACATAAAAATGAAACATAATTCAGTCAATAATCAAGAAAAGTGCTTAATGGCACATAGTAAAATGGGATTCTGGGTGTAATGTGTTTTATAAAGCCTGTTTTTGCAAAGAAAACTCAAAATGACACTTGTAGATGCAAAATAGGACAATTTCACTCACTTAATTTATGATGCCGTAACTCCTGTTTGGAAGCTGTTATTTGAAAGATTCTTTTTTTTCTGGTACATTTTGGCATCTAGTGGCATCAAACAAAGTAAGTTGCAAAGAGCAGGACCAAATAGATCCTGAATAACAGAATTTCATTTATTTATTTATTTATTTTATCAAAAAAGCGCCTATGTTTTTTTAGTGTTTATTGTAACTTTTGAAACATCTATAATGTTATTTATAAAGAATTACCTTTTTTTATTTCCTCCTTTGTATGTGTGTAGGGCAGACTCTCTATGGCCCTACTGGCCATAGGGAGCACCGGGAGAATTACCAGTGGCCTGGCAGCCAATTTGGCCCGCTGCCCTACATTTATTTATTATATATATATATATATATATATATATATAGTTGTTGTTGTTGTTGCCTGCCGAATGTACTAAAGTGATTATTTCCAAATTCGCCATTCAATAACAAAACTCTAAAAAATCATGAGTAGGTTAGTCTTGACTGGCAACGCAGTTCGCCTCGCGCATGCTCTCCGTGTCTGCCAAAAGGATGCGAGACTTGAGAATGGAGTGGAAGTGCCCAGGTGGAGCAGAGAGGCTAAACTGTCCTGTTCAGTTCAGGTCAGTTACATCTGTAAACAGACTATTGTACTTTTGTCTTTGTTTACTTAGTTAAACATTAAACTGCTAGCAAATGTTAGCAGTAGCAGTCATGTCCCAGTCCGCCCCTGGTGTAGGGTAAGCATTTGAATTTGAGTATGTCAAATTTTGCCGAAAATCCCCCAAAACGCCCCAGAGAATAAGTGGTTAAAGGACACCATTGTGAGAGTGTTAAGAGTTTTTGTCTCAGGAGACAAGTTTTGAGAAGCAGGGGACTCAAGCAAAAATCTCCATTCGATCTTAAAGTAACCTCATTTCTGTCTAGGAGAAATATGTAAGATGATAGAGATCTCACTTTTGATTTTTCTTTCCTTTGGCTATAGCCAGTTTTTCAGAATCAGAATTAGCTTTATTGCAAGGTATGTTTGCATATGCAAGGAATTTGTTTTGGTGACAGTAGCTCCACAGTGCGACAGAATGACAGCGACAGGACAGGACAGGACAGATAATAAAAAAAATAATGTACAAATACAAAATGGACAATGTGCAAAATAGCACAAACACAATATACAAAATAGACAATTTAGTATGTACAGGTATGTTAGGTGCAAATTTTAAATGTAATAAGTATGTGTGTTAAATAAAAAATACAATAAAAAGTAGATAGAGTTGTGTGTTGTTCCTGTGCTAAGCTGAACCAGACAGTTACTGAAGTGCAGAGGACGGATTCAATGATGGCAGAGTAGAACTGTTTCAGCAGCTCCTGTGGCAGGTTGAACTTCCTCAGCTGCCGAACCTCTGCTGGGCCTTTTTTTGACAATGGAGTCTATGTGAATATCCCACTTCAGGTCCTGAGAGATGGTGCTGCCCAGGAATCTGAATGACTCCACTGTTGTTACAGTGTTATTCATGATGGTCAGTGGGAGGAGAGCAGGAGGGTTTCTCCTGAAGTCCACTATCATCTCCACAGTTTTGAGCGTGTTGAGCTCCAGGTTGTTGTCAAGTCAAGTCACCTTTATTTTTATAGCGCTTTTAACAATACAGATTGTGTCAAAGCACTTAACAGTATCAAATTGGAGGATAGAGTGTCAGTAATGTATAAAAATAAGATTAAACACTCAATTTTCAGTTAAGGCATTTCATTATTGAATTCAGAGATGTCATTGTCTAGCTCACTTTAGTTTAAATAGTATCTGCGAAATCAAATTGACGATAATCACTAGAAATTAAGTGTACCCAACTGAGCAAGCCAGAGGCGACAGCGGCAAGGAAACAAAACTCCCTCTGTGACAGAATAGAGAAAAAAAACCTTGGGAGAAACCAGGCTCAGTTGGGGGGCCAGTTCTCCTCTGGCCAGGAGATAATTGTTTATTTATTGTTTACTTATTGTTTTAATTAAAATTTTAAATGTATAAATGTATTTATTTCTATTTTATATTGTTGCAATTTCTAACAATAATAGTATTATGTAGTTAGGTATTTTATTATATTTTTAGTTATTTACTTTTATTTTGAATTTTATTGTATTTAAGTTGAGGTCTTCACTGGGGATATGTCCGCCGACGATCAGGGAGACATCATCTCCCGGAGCAGATCCACCATCTGATCCAGACACGGACTGAGAAACAGAATAAGAAAGAAACAGACAAATATACACACGAGTACATACGAGTACAGTGTGTTATGTATAAGCCAGGTTAAATAAATGTGTCTTTAATCTAGATTTAAATTTACAGAGTGTGTCTGCCTCCCGAACAGCGTTAGGTAAATTGTTCCAGAGTTTGGGTGCTAAATAGGAAAAGGATCTGCCGCCCGCACTCCATTTTGATATTCTAGGTTTTATCAAACGGCCAGAGTTTTGAGAACACAGCGGAAGTGGAGGACTATAATGTCATAAGAGCTCGCTCAGGTACTGAGGAACTAAGCCATTCAGGGCTTTATAAGTAGTTAACAAGATATAAAATCTATACGATGTTTGATAGGGAGCCAGTGCAGTGTTGACAGAACCGGGCTAATATGGATGTCCTGGATGAGGCCGATCAGTGTGGTGTCATCTGCAAACTTCAGGAGTTTGACAGAGGGGTCTTTAGAGGTGCAGTCATTGGTGTAGAGGGAGAAGAGCAGTGGGGAGAGAACGCAGCCCTGAGGAGCTCCAGTGCTGATCGTACGGGTGCTGGATGTGTATTTTCCAAGCCTCACTAGCTGCTGCTTGCCTGTCAAGAAGCTGTTGATCCACTCACAGACAGAGATGGGGACGGAGAGCTGAGTTAGTTTGGGCAGGAGGAGGTTTAGAATGATAGTGTTAAAGGCCGAGCTGAAGTCCACAAACAGGATCCTCACATAAGTCCCTGGTCTGTCCAGGTGTTGTAGAATGGAATGCAGTCCCATGTTGACTGCATCATCCACAGACCTGTTTGCTCTGTAGGCAAACTGCAGGGGGTCCAGTAAGGATCCAGTGATGTCCTTCAGATAAGCCAAAACCAGTTTTTCAAATTACTTCATGACCACAGATGTTAGAGCCACAGGTCTGTAGTCATTAAGTCCTGTTATCATGGGTTTCTTTGGGACGGGGATTATGGTGGAGCGTTTGAAGCATGAGGGGACTTCACACAACTCCAGTGACCTGTTGAAGATCTGTGTGAAGATGGGAGCCAGCTGGTCAGCACAGGATTTCAGACAGGCTGGTGTCACACCATCTGGGCCTGGTGCCTTTCTTCTCTTGTTCTTTCTGAAGACGTGGTGCACGTCATCTTCACTGATCTGCAGTGCAGGAGGGTCTTCACTGACCTGCAGTAGAACTCATTCGGATCATCTTCCAGTTGCTGATTCTCCACAGTGCTGGGGGATGGTGCCTTGTAATTGGTTTTGTCTTTTCAGATCTTTCCACACTGAAGCCATGTCACTGAAAGAGAATTGGATTCTTAGCTTATCGGAATAATTCCTCTTTGCCACTCTGATCACCTTTTCCAGTGTGTATTTGGCCTGTTTATACAAGACTCTGTTCCCATTCCTGTAAGCATCTTCTTTGGCCTGACGGAGCTGTCTGAATTTTGTAGCGAACCATGGTTTGTCATTATTATAATTAGATGAGTCCTGGTAGGAATGCACATATCTTCACAGAAACTGATATATGATGCTACAGTCTCTGAGCTCATCCAGATCGTTTGCACCAAATTCAAAAACTCTCCAATCAGTAAGGTCGAGACATGCTTATAAAGCCCGCTCTGTCTCATTAGTCCATCTCTTTCCAGTCCTTAATACTTACATGATTACTGCACAGGTGTGCCTTAGGCTGGCCACAATAAAAGGCCACTCTAAAATGTGCAGTTTTACTGTATTGGGAGGGTCCGGGGAGGTCTGAAAACCAGTCAGTATCTGGTGTGACCACTATTTGCCTCACGCAGTGCATTATCATGCTACAACATGAGGTGATGGTCGTGGATGAATGGCACAACAATGGGCCTCAGGATCTCGTCACAGTATCTCTGTGCATTCAAAATGCCATCAATAAAACGCTCCTGTGTTCGCTGACCATAACATACGCCTACCCATACCATGGGCCACTCGATCCACAACGTTGACATCAGCAAACCGTTCACCCACACGACGCCATACAAGCTGTTTGCCATCTGCCTTGTACAGTGAAAATTCAGGGATTCATCCGTGAAGAGAACACCTCTCCAAAGTGCCAGACGCCATCAAATGTGAGCATTTTCCCACTCAAGTCGGTTACGACGACAAACTGCAGTCAGGTTGAGATCCCGATGAGGACGACCAGCATGCAGATGAGCTTCCCTGAGACGTTTCTGACAGATTGTGCAGAAATGATTTGGTTATGCAGACTGATTGTTGCAGCAGCTGTCTGGGTGGCTGGTCTCAGATGATCTTGGAGGTGAAGATGCTGGATGTGGAGGTCCTGGACTGGTGTGGTTACACGTGGTCTGCGGTTGTGAGGCCGGTTGGATGTACTGCCAAATTCTCTGAAAGACCTTTGGAGATGGCTTATTGTAGAGAAATGAACATTCAATTCACGGGCAACAGCTCTGTTGGACATTCCTGCAGTCAGCATGCCAATTGCACGCTCACTCAAAACTTGCGACATCAGTGGCATTGTGCTGTGATAAAACTGCACATTTTAGAATGGCCTTTTATTGTGGTCAGCCTAAGGCACACCTGTGCAATAATCATGCTGTCTAATCAGCATCTTGATATGCCACACCTGTGAGGTGGATGGATTATCTCGGCAAAGGAGAAGTACTCACTAACACAGATTTAGACAGATTTGAAAAATAGGCATTTTGTCTACATAGAAAAAGTCTTAGATCCTTGAGTTCAGCTCATAAAAATTGGGGGCAAAAACAAAAGTGTTGCATTTATAATTTTGTTCTGTGTACATTACCAAGAGACAGTTATAATTACTGACGTTAACACAGGGAAAATGTGTAACGGACGCCTCGCAGATACATTAAACGTAAGCGAAAACCTAAGAATTCACAACATTTTTTACAATAGTGCTCACGGTAGTTATTAATGTTCTGCATTTCTGTTTTGAGCTACGCGCGCTGAAGATGACCAGTAGAATGATAGCAGGTTTTTAATAAATGGGATTTAACTCATTTATCTCATATAGCCTAGAATACACTTCGTTATTTATACAACATGATGACGTTAGGCTATCTACACAAAATGCCCCAAATGCACTTGTATGCGCGGCTCTGAATGAACTTTTGTGAGCGTTCTTCATTCAACAACATGCAGAAACATGGCAATTAAACTAAAAATTCACAGCGTTTTATTATAATAGTGTTCTCATTATAATGTTATGTATATGACAGTCCCAGTCATAGTTATTAATAGTCTGCATTGTTGTTTGTCTAGCTCACGCTGAAGAGATAATTACAATGAAGTGCTTTACTGCAGTGCAACTAAACCAAATGCATTTTATAAGAGATAAATAATATATACACAATATATATATATATATATATAAACCGGCTGAAATGTTTTGAAATCACTTGTTTCCCACCTGATCGAAAATATCCAGTCTTTCACTCTGCCTGTGTCAGTTTGAGTGGTGTTAAAGTTTTAAATCCCTCCTGCCAAGATGCTCCTCTGTCGGTCACGGATTATGGAAAGTGAAACTCTATAGGGAAAGATCTATAGGGGTGGTTGGATTTATTCACGCACGTTAAAATATTTATTTAAAGCTTCTTTTTTTCAGATACTTATTTACAGCATTATCACAAAAGGACAAATTAATGCATGTATGACAGTTACATTTTTCTCTATCATGTTTGGACAATGCATTCGTAACATTGTCAAAGGTATTCGGATTACAACCCGCAATGTACTCCGTAAATAAACAGAATTTACAGTGTAATTATTTTGTAATTATAGTGTAGGGCTCGATTGCTTCTGTCTGTTCCTGTCTGTCATGCTGCTGAGAGGTTTGCGATTGTAGCTCCATGTAGCTTCGCCTTTTAAGTGAAGTGAAGTGACATACTGCCAAGTATGGTGACCCATTCGTACTCTGCATTTAACCCATCCAACGTGCACACACAGCAGTGAACACACACACACCGTGAACACACACCCGGAGCAGTGGGCAGCCATTTATGCTTGCTCAAGGGCACCTCTGTCGTGGTATTGAGGGTGGAGAGAGCGCTGGACATTCACTCCCCCCCACCTACAATCCCTGCCGGCCCAAGATTCGAACCCGCAACCTTTGGATTACGAGTCCAACTCTCTTACCATTAGGCCACAACTTCCCTTTTTTGTTGAATCTCTGTCTTACTTTCACTCTCTGTTGTTTAACCCTCTAAGCGCCAAAGTCGCAAAATTGCGACAAGACGTCATACTTCATGAAACAGACTGTAGTTCCTAATATGCTGTAATATCTCATTTGTATTCCCTTCCACTAGATGGCAGACATGTAGTACTTCGATTCTAGACCAAAATTGTTCGAGGAAATAGCAGAGCAAGTGAGCTATCGTGTCATTGATGCGGAAGCAATTCAGTTCATAGCGTCTGAGTAAATTGTGAGATTTGTGAGAGAAAATCGCCAAATGACTAATAAAAAGTTGTACTGTGAGGATGTGTTGCAAATGTCATTCGCCGATTCTGACTCTGAAGGGGAATATTTGCCTTTTGGAAATGACGATCGGCCGTCTAGTGATCGCGCTTCTCCCGGTACATCTTTTGTGCGCAATGGTGCCGCTGCGCAAGGCGCGATCGTTCACAAAGCACAAACAAGTGATAATTTCAACACTTTGCCCAATGGTGATGGGGGTGGCAGGGGTGGACGTGGTCTTAGTGTCCATAGGAGAGCTGTTGCTCTCTGATGATCGGCCAGATTTCGTCGTTTGTTCTGATCGCGCGCGCTCCAAGGGCCGCCGGCAGACAGTACAGGTGCAGTCAGTGGGGGGTAGATCTGTGTGCTGTGCCATGCAATGAGAGGTACAATACTCTCAAGAACTATAAACTGTCACATAGATACCTGATTGGGCAGATAGCTGGTCAACTGATCAAAAAATAGGCACATGTATTTTACTATGGCACAGTAATATAGTAATAATTTACTACTTTCTCCTGTTTTACTGTTGATTTCCTCTTTTCCTGATCCTTTGGAATGAGGATAAAAAGACAAAAAATAACAACAACATGCAAATAAGCTCAAACATCCATTCAATATCTATTATTTCCTGAATATTACTGATGAACTGATCAAAAAGTAGGCTACTGTTCACATGCATTTTACTACTATATAGTATAGTAATATAGTACTAATTTATTACTTTCTCCTGTTTTATTGTTGGTTTCCTCTTTTCTGATTATTTGGAATGAGGAGAAAAAGACAAATAAAACAAACAAAAAAATCAAACATCAATTCAATATCTACTATTTCCTAAATATTATGAAATTCAAGAGGGCCGCCCCTGATGACGTCATAATATGCAAATTAGATGAGTATATTTACACCCCACATAAACTTTCGGTCATGCCCAACATTTTTCTAATTTACAGTAAATCTCTATCTTTAAGCCCTTTCAAGCCACAAGCTTTTGAAACCTTGATGTCAAAATCCAGCATTTTTCCCAAAAAAACCTGGCGCCTAAAGGGTTAAAGTGATAATATATAACTTAATTCCCACCATATTTCTGGTATTATCTATCAAACTAATTTGAGCGTTCGCTTTTTAAAACTGCGAGTGCAGCGCGTGTGCAGCACATTAGCATTCGTTAGCCATTAGCTTGTCAGTGTAGGATATTAATCCCACATTATTATTTATTATTTATTTTAGCTTTTAGGGAATCACTCTTACGAGTCGATGGTCATATGATTAATTGCTATTAATCAGAATGTCCAACCTATACCAGGTTAACGATACCTTATTAACGACTTGTCCAGCAAGTAGTAAAATCAGCACATTATTTCTTAACCATTTGTCTATCTTATTCGCTGGCCAACGATAAAATACCCCAAATAGTCAAATTTAGTTATCAGCTCATGAGCGTAGGTAGCACGCGGTCTTTTTGACAAATAATTATGATTTGCAAAATCACATAGCACAGACAAGAGATTTCTTAATAAAATCAAAGTTTATTCACTACTCTAACACAATACTAACTAGACAACACAAAACAGACGATTTAAACACACACATTCGTTGCAATGAGTTGTTTGTATCTGAAGAGTCTTAAGTTCTAATGCTCGTTTCAACCTGAGGGAACTCATAGGCACAGAATTATTTTATCTTTACTCTTAACAGATAGACATCACCAGTTTCAGCCAATTAAGAGAATCTGCTTGCCTGTTTCTTCAGTTGTTTCCGATCGAACTCAGTCTTTTCTTTTCAAGACGTCTTTGCTGAAAACCTGGCATTCAGTCGAGATCGTTCTTTCAGGGTTCGCGACGGACCGTGCGCTGATTGGCTGCTCGTGGATCGTCGTCACGGGAACACTCTTCAGTGGTTGGTTGGCTTCGTGATGACTGGATGACGCTCTCAGGAAGTCTTTCTAGTTCTTAGCTTCAGATGTTAGTTTCTCTTAAAGTTTAACTGAGTCTTGGCCTCAGTTGCAATGCTCCGCCGTGATGTTAGTGGCCAGAAACGCTTTGCAGCGCGTGAGCAGAACGAGAGACGAGCGAGGCGTGCGTGAGCCCTTCCTTCTCAGTTTTCAACTCCAACCGAACTTTTCAGTTGTGCATCCGGTTTTAACGGGCCGATTTGGGATCCGTCCATGGGCGCCTGATCCAATCGGATTCTTCCTGTGGGGTGTTTGATCCAATCGCAAGTGTTTCTGTGTTTCACCCTGCATAGCTGCGTGTTTTTCTATGCATTATCTGGTTCAGTTATTTTCTCACATGAAAACCTTATAAACAGCAGACTTCTATTCGTATTGTACTCATGCATTGATGAAAACAGATCATTTCCATTCACACCATAATATTATTCATGAGATTAGCGTTCTGATGAAACCAAACACCATGTAACTTTGCATAGCTAAAACAAAAATACATATGAATACCAATGATATTACTCGGTTAAATGCATTGATTAAACGATCCTGAATTCTAAATAATCACATCGAGCATGTGAAAATTAACAACTAGTGATCAGGAATATTATACATTCTGGAAACAGATTACCATAAGTTCACAATAACACAACAAGCTTATAAATGTCACAAACAAAAACATCCTTTAATATATATAGGTTGTAAATATATGGTATATAGTGTTTTTGTTTTCGAGTATAATTTCAGTCGCAGAAACTTAGTATAACCTTGTTTCCTTTGAACTCATTTCTAAGCAAAGCTGTGGCTCTCTCTTTGTCTGTTTTAGGGAACGCCACAGAAAGGGGCGCATTCCTTTCTTGGGCGAAACGCGAAGTCGTAAAAGTCTTCTTCAGCGACTACTTTTCCTAAGTGATTGCACCCTTCAACGGGAAGAGACTGGGGAGTGTTTCTTTTTTTTCAAAGTCATCCAAGGGAGTCTTTCTCCGTCACATCCTGGTTTTATGGTCCCAGGAGATAAAGATGTCCAACCCAGACAGCGCCAGCATGTCTGGAGTTAGATGTGTGCGTTTTAGAAATAAGACCAGTTCTTCTTACATCAGTAAAGGCTTCTTCTCCTGCTATTGTTGTTTGCCACATATACAGTTTATCTGTCTCTGTCAGCAGTGAACGATTCACATGTGATAAATGTAGAGAAATAGTTAGGCTGACAGAGAAGATTTTAGAACTAGAGACACGCATCCAAATTTTAGTTGAGGATAGTAAGAATGTGAGGGCTGTAGATACTGCTTTGGATGCGACTAGCTCAGGAAGTCCTGTACATTGTTTGGTTCCGGCATTAGAGCCCATGCAGCAGGGCAACTGAGTGACTGTGATGCGGGTCAAAACACCGCTCTTCCGTTCCGATCAAAACATCAAACAGGTTCTGCCCACTCAGTGACACACCCACTGAGAAACCTGATGAAAGTGCTCTAGTTATTGGCGATTCTATTGTACGGAACGTGAAAATAGAGACACAAGCCACCATAGTCCAATGTTTACCGGGAGCCAGAGCCCCTGACATCATGGCAAATTTAAAAGTGCTGGCTAACGCTAAACGTAAATTCAGTAAGATTCTTATTCAAGTCGGCGCTAATGATGTTCGACTTTGCCAGTCGGGGATCACTAAAAATAATGTTAAAGAGGTGTGTGAACTTGCAAGTACGATGTCAGACACTGTAATATGCTCTGGTCCGCTCCCTGCTTACAGTGGTGATGAGTTTCATAGCAGACTGTTGTCACTCAATAGCTGGATGTCTAAGTGGTGCCTGCAGAATAACATTTTGGGGAGAATTTTTGGGGCAGACCTGACCTGTTGGAAAGAGATGGTCTTCATCCCTCCAGGGGTGGTGCTGCTCTTCTCTCTAGAAATATGGCACATAGTCTTAGAGTTCGTACTTGACTAACTGGGGCCCAGGTCAGGAAGCAGACAGACCTAAATCGACCGTCTGCTAACTGCCTCACGTCACAGAAGTCAGTTAATTCTCAGCACATAGAGACTCCTTCTCCTAGATATCAAACAATAGAGACTATGTCTGTTCCCCGAACTAGAAAATACATAAAACATCCAAGGCAAAGTAAGAGTAACAATTTAATTGCTGTTCAACAAAAAAAAAAACAGATATAATACAGATAAACACATGATAAAACTTGGGTTATTGAATATTAGATCCCTTTCTACAAAAACACTTTTTGTAAATGATACGATCACTGACCATAAACTAGATGTGCTTTGTTTGACAGAAACCTGACTAAAACCAGATGATTACATTACTTTACACGAGTCTACACCCCAGGATTACTGTTACAAACATGAACCGTGTCCAAAAGGTAAAGGGGAAGGTGTTGCTACAATTCGTGTAGCAATATTTTCAGTATTTCTCAGAGGTCGGGTTTCAAGTATAATTCGTTCGAAGTAATGGTGCTTCATATAACGTTATCCAAAGAAACAAGTGTTAATGATAAATCCCCTGTGATGTTTGTACTGGCTACTGTATACAGGCCACCAGGGCACCATACAGAATTTATTAAAGAATTAGCTGATTTTCTATCTGAGTTAGTGCTGGCTGCAGATAAAGTCCTAATTGTTGGTGATTTTAATATCCATGTTGATAATGAAAAAGATTTGTTGGGATCAGCATTTATAGACAGTCTAAACACTATTGGTGTTAAACAACACGTGTCAGGACCTACTAATTTTCGAAATCATACTCCTAGATTTAATACTGTCATATGGAATTGATGTCAGTGGCGCAAATTTTGCAGTCGAGCGATGATATCTCAGATCATAATCTAGTTTTGCGTATATTCCATATAGCTAAAGCTGTAAATCCAACTCCTTGTTACAAACATGGTAGAACCATCACTTTTACCACAAAAGATTGCTTTATAAATAATCTTCCTGACTTATCTCAGTTCCTCAGCATATCCAATAGCTCAGAACAACTTGATGATGTAACACAGAGGGGGGCAAACTACGGCCAGCGGGCCATATACTGCCCGCTGAACAGTTTCATTCGGCCCGTGAGGGAGTTTTTAAAAATGCTACATTTGAGAAATGGTTTTGGTTCAGAATTACTAATTTGATGCAATACAAGCGAACGCCATTTGATGGCAGTATAGCACGCGGTACAGTTAGCGTCTACAGTAGAATTAGAATGCACTCGGCAGTAACTCGGATGTTAAAAGTGAAAATGAGTGTGGCGAAAAAAAGAAAAGTGGACTCTGAATGTCGTGTGTTCAAGGAAGAATGGACAACAAAATACTTCTTCACCAATATTGGACAGAAGGCGGTATGTCTAATATGCCAAGAAAGTATTGCGGTTTTTAACCCCGTTGGGTCTGAGGGTGTTTTGGGGGCCTGGAGAAGTTTCAACATGCCCTGACATTTGTACTTTTTCAGTTGCTTATAAAAATGTAAATGGCTAAAGTCTAATAACACTGCAAACAGCAAAAACTGGCCTACAATAATGTTAGCAGCATTTATGTATATGATTGTGTTTTTGAGAAAGCAACGTTTATGCGTGGTTAGTGAAAAACTAACATTTGGAAGTCACTGAAATAAGACCATAAAACACATACAGAACATTTGTTTACAAGACTTTTGAGAACCGGATCTTGTAGCCTAGAGTTTTTGCTTCAAAATTATGTGAAAATCAGCTTGTTTAATTGCTCACTGAAAACAATATATTGATTTAATTTTTAAAGACATGTTTTGTGATCGAAAGCCTATATGCGAGGGAGTGGCAATGGCCTTAAATGATTTTCACCTGAGAGACAAAGGGCCCTCCCCTAATTGCCCCATAATGTCCCATCAGTGTGACTTTGAGGCAGGTAAGAGAGAATGTGAGGAGATTTAATTTTTTTTTTTTTTATTATTTGTATTTTATTTACAACACAGTATTATCAAATCATACATAATGAAGGTCATAGTGGTAACCACAGAGATGTGAACAGACTTTGAGTCATTTCTGCAACAGATTCTGTTCAACAAGTGAAACAAGTAAGTCATACCTGATATTTCTGCTTCTTTCCATGGATTCATGAAGAAAAAAACATAATCAGTAGTCAAGGACCTTGTTTTACCTTATAATATCAGTGTAGTTGAACATCTGATGTTGGTACAGCGCTCTCAGAGGAAAACAGTTGGAAGAGACTGAAAGTCAGCAGGATTCATCTGTGGTGCAGGTATCTGATTCAATAAAATACAAAAAAAAAAAAACCTTTGTGAGCATGTTAATATCAGGAGCATCTGTATATATATATATATATATATATATATAGGTTTTGTTGCCATAGACTCACGCATGCTTTGTACTATCGTAAAAAAATACATTTTATATCTGAGATACTAATTATTGTTTAGTACATTATTAAAATCTATTTGTGAACAGAGTATTAATAATAAACACGGTCTAAACATTCTTAGATGCGTAGCATTCATCATGTTGTCGTTTGGGAAAAACCCAACTAGTAATGTGTTCAAGTTTATGTCACAATAACAAAGGAATTACCATCCATAACACAACGTTATTGTTTCGTTGGACTAAAAGTGCTCTATTGGATGTTGTTCTGTGGAACCTAAACCAGGATTTCAGCAGTGGATGCGTTTGTGACTCGTTGTTAAGACAAATCTGGTATGTACTGCATTTTTATTATGCATGTTTTGATGTGTACTGCTTACACAAATTTAGCAAATACATTCCTTATAAGTTGTCAGTCGAAAAACAGCAATCTATCATCAAAGCTTGAGGCTTAGACCTTCAAAATGATATACAGGTCCTTTTCAAAAAATTAGCATATTGTGATAAAGTTCATTATTTTCTGTAATGTACTGATAAACATTAGACTTTCATATATTTTAGATTCATTACAACACAACTGAAGTAGTTCAAACGTTTTATTGTTTTAATATTGATGATTTTGGCATACAGCTCATGAAAACCCAAAATTCCTATCTCAAAAAATTAGCATATCATGAAAAGGTTCTCTAAACGAGCTATTAACCTAATCATCTGAATCAACTAATTAACTCTAAACACCTGCAAAAGATTCCTGAGGCTTTTAAAAACTCCCAGCCTGGTTCATTACTCAAAACCGCAATCATGGGTAAGACTGCCGACCTGACTGCTGTCCAGAAGGCCATCATTGACACCCTCAAGCAAGAGGGTAAGACACAGAAATTTCTGAACGAATAGGCTGTTCCCAGAGTGCTGTATCAAGGCACCTCAGTGGGAAGTCTGTGGGAAGGAAAAAGTGTTGCAGAAAACGCAGCACAACGAGAAGAGGTGACCGGACCCTGAGGAAGATTGTGGAGAAGGACCGATTCCAGACCTTGGGGGACCTGCGGAAGCAGTGGACTGAGTCTGGAGTAGAAACATCCAGAGCCACCGTGTACAGGCGTGTGCAGGAAATGGGCTACAGGTGCCGCATTCCCCAGGTCAAGCCACTTTTGAACCAGAAACAGCGGCAGAAGCGCCTGACCTGGGCTACAGAGAAGCAGCACTGGACTGTTGCTCAGTGGTCCAAAGTACTTTTTTCGGATGAAAGCAAATTTTGCATGTCATTCGGAAATCAAGGTGCCAGAGTCTGGAGGAAGACTGGGGAGAGGGAAATGCCAAAATGCCTGAAGTCCAGTGTCAAGTACCCACAGTCAGTGATGCTGGTGTTGGTCCACTGTGTTTTATCAAGGGCAGGGTCAATGCAGCTAGCTATCAGGAGATTTTGGAGCACTTCATGCTTCCATCTGCTGAAAAGCTTTATGGAGATGAAGATTTCATTTTTCAGCACGACCTGGCACCTGCTCACAGTGCCAAAACCACTGGTAAATGGTTTACTGACCATGGTATTACTGTGCTCAATTGGCCTGCCAACTCTCCTGACCTGAACCCCTTAGAGAATCTGTGGGATATTGTGAAGAGAAAGTTGAGAGACGCAAGACCCAACACTCTGGATGAGCTTAAGGCCGCTATCGAAGCATCCTGGGCCTCCATAACACCTCAGCAGTGCCACAGGCTGATTGCCTCCATGCCACGCCGCATTGAAGCAGTCATTTCTGCAAAAGGATTCCCGACCAAGTATTGAGTGCATAAATGAACATAATTATTTGAAGGTTGACTTTTTTTGTATTAAAAACACTTTTCTTTTATTGGTCGGATGAAATATGCTAATTTTTTGAGATAGGAATTTTGGGTTTTCATGAGCTGTATGCCAAAATCATCAATATTAAAACAATAAAAGGCTTGAACTACTTCAGTTGTGTTGTAATGAATCTAAAATATATGAAAGTCTAATGTTTATCAGTACATTACAGAAAATAATGAACTTTATCACAATATGCTAATTTTTTGAAAAGGACCTGTATAGTTTGTCCCGTTTCATTTATTCTATTCGTAAACAATGAGACATGCAAACAAAGAGCGTTCAGTGCGTCGGCGTCCTGGTGCGGGTTAATAGGTTTTAACTAATGTAAAAAGTACATTACTTAGTCGTCAGATTGATGTTCTCTTCTGGATGAAATATTGTTCTTTTGAGAGAAATCCAGCCTTTACTCAGCCTTTACTTTACCTAGCCTATGTGAGAGAGTTTTGGTTATGTTTTGAGACACACTCCAGTTCAGTGACCAACGGCAAAAAGCATATCCTGTTTCTTTCATTATTTTACAAAATCACGTTTTTTTTTTTTCTTTTTTGTCATTATGAATGTACATAAAATCAGTTTTGAACTGATTTTAAATTATTTCACTATCAGGAAAAAATGCAAGTGATCGCACGGGCGCCTGCCTCCCTGTCATGCATGCGCGTTGATATTCCTCACAAACACTTAAATATATGCCAAAAATGTAGCACATTTATATAGGTTAACGCTAGAGTTTGGAATCACATTAAAATAAATCTTCACTAATCTACATCCGAGACAGCCTTCAATTGATAGGTTATATTTGCATCTATTTGACATTTTAAAATGATCTAACAGACCAACGACGCTCCAATTCGTTGATCAGTTGTTGATCAACATTAAAAGGATACCGCTGAAAAAATGTTTTAATGACTTGCTTATGCATTAAATAACTAAGATAAAATACAGGTTAAGTAAAATATGCTGAATATATATTAGGCTTGCCTACTGTACAAATATTTATGAAATAGACTGCGACTAAGACTGCAGATTCACGTTTTGCATCTGCATAACAAAGTGAATTATTTTAATATGCAATGATACCAAATTGAACAAAACAAGATTTGTAATGAAAAAAAAATATTTAGACAAATAAAAAAATAATAATAATAATAAAAGAAAAAAGATAGGCCTAACTGCGGCATGCTCACCGAACACACAAAATCTTGCGTAGCGCAGATAGCAAACAAGAGTTATTTGAAAGACATAAAAGGTTTAAATAAAATAATATTGACAATGAACATTAGGCCTATATGATATTTAAAAAATATATATATTTTGGCGATCTGTCATCGGCTATACAGTCCGCCCGTGCATATTTATTTGCAAATGCTTAGGCTATCTTCGTAAAGTTCTCGCAGATGGATTTCTTTCTAAAATGTTATAGGCCTACGGTCATGGCCGGCGCATGCATATAGGCTAACTAGGCAGCCACTTAGGGCGGCAGCACAGTCAGAGCGGCAAAAAGACAGATATTTTAGTTTATCTTTTAGTTTATCTTTTAATTTGGAAATATTGCACTCACATCAACAAGTTATCACCCATTGGTTATTCTAAATCGAAATGAACTTTGCTTCATAGTAATGCCCCCCACCAGAGTGGCGTCAATAGGCTTCCCTCAGAGCCGATCCTCCCTATATGCAGAATACGCTCTCAAAGATGTTTTAGTTTCGTTTTTTAATTTGGCCAGTGGTTATGAAAACATGAATAATCATTTCTTTTAATAAAGTGCGCTGTCACCCTCTCTACGTAAAAATCAGTCAAATCATATAACGTGAATGCCGTACAGTCTCTTGCTCGAGACTATAAAAAAATGAGTTGAAAGCGTACCCAGCCGCGGAAGAGATACTGTTTCTCGAGTGCTTTCCGTGAGCGCGATTCGAGACGGGGAGAAACACGGACAAATGTGTTTCATCCATTCTTTCAGAGGATGGAGCGTAAGGGATCATTCGCGCAATCACCAGCTTGCATCAGTTGATCAGTTGATTTGACTTATTTAAAAAATAAAAAAATGAGCAGTCTCATTTGAAATATCTCATTTGAAAATATGAAATACAGTCGAATGAAAATGTATTTTTACTATAGGTCCACCCCTCATATGTGGTGGATAAACATAGCGATTTTCTTCAAATTTCTACTAAAGCACGTTAATGCAGTAAAATACAGACCTAAACGCACAACTTAAACAGGGTTTTGTTCTTTTGGTAAAAACTTCATTTTTTCATGGTAAGGTTGACATTTGCATGGAATTGTTCATGTGTTAGTATATGATTCTCGCGCACTATATTAATCTACTTTTGCGCTACAAAAATGCGCTCTCGACATTTGGCAGTAAAATAACGCCATATAGTTTTGAGTAGAAATTGGGCAGGTTTTGTTAGGAACGTGGAGGACATGAAACAGAGCATGCAGCAAATCACTCGAGTTCAAACGCGAACGTGTCTGCGGTGCTTAAGATGGAAACGTGTGGAAAATAGGAAAAAAATACTGGACCAGTGAATGTGATGATCGGAAACAGCTTGAATGGCGCTTGAGACGAGTCTATCCGTGTTTGCGGCGCTCATGACAGGAATATGTGTCCAGAATACAAGAAAACTAATTGAAGCAAAGAGGAGAGAGATTTTTGAAACTTACTGGAATGTGTTCTTTTAAAACTGGAGAGTTTTGTCCGAGTATTTTCTCACAACATTGACCGCCGATTGAAACCAGGAACTGTGAACTAGTCAAAATGGTGCTTGAGGACGTGGATCAAAATGGTAAAATCAAAGATGGTAAAATCCTTTCAATTCGATATAATACACAGTTTAATCTTAACTTTCAGTGTTTATTACTGTGTGTTTATTGGCATGATGGTTTGGCCATAATACTTTAACTTCGTCAGTGGGTGAAAAAGATGAACAAATTGAACAAAATCTTAAATGTTTTCTTAAAAAAGCTTTTCAAAAGAATTCAGTTTAACTGTATAAGCTGCATTAGTATGGAGTTGCTTTGCTTTTTTCTGAACTGTTGTAATAAATTTTTATATTTTATTATCTGTTGCCTGTGTTATTACTGTTGTCATATTGTGTGTGATTTTAGTTTAAAAACCCAAATTTCAAACAATATTTGAATTAAATAAAACAGTCATCATGTTTATTGATATATTACCTGATATATAATGTATGTATATGTATGACTTACTGTATAAGCAATCGTTTCAGATCAATTTGTTGTAGCCACTTACCCTGTAACTACATGGAATAGTCAAGTCAAGTCACCTTTATTTATATAGCGCTTTTAACAATACAGATTGTGTCAAAGCACTTAACAGTATCAAACTGGAGGGTAGAGTGTCAGTAATGTATAAAAATAAGATTAAACACTCAATTTTCAGTTAAGGCATTTCATTATTGAGTTCAGAGATGTCATTGTCTAGCTCAGTTTAGTTTAAATAGTATCTGCTAAATCAAATTGACGATAATCACTAGAAATTAAGTGTCCCCAATTGAGCAAGCCAGAGGCGACAGCGGCAAGGAACCAAAACTCCCTCTGTGACAGAATGGAGAAAAAAAAACCTTGGGAGAAACCAGGCTCAGTTGGGGGGCCAGTTCTCCTCTGCCCAGGAGATAATGGTTTATTTATTGTTTACTTATTGTTTTAATTAAAATTTTAAATGTATAAATGCATATATTCCTATTTTATATCCTTCTGAGACCCCCCCCCCCCCCCCCCCCAAAAAAGCTTTGTGAATTTAGTATTTTTTCATGTCATTACATTGTATAATTGTATTGTATAAATTGTATAAATAAAATGGCAAGAATAGACATCAAAGAGGCAAACTCAATGGGTTTAAAAAAAAAAAAAAAATCACCAATACATTTTTAGGTTTCAGGAATTTTATATTCTAAACTTTGTTTAAGGATGATTCTCAACTATGTTATGAAATATATGACAAAATTATTTGATATACCATTTTGTTTTTCCAAAATTTCCATAAACTGGTTTTCCCAATAAACACAATGTATCTATACTGTATCTAATCTGCATATCAATTGGTTGCTGTTGGGACAGCATGGAACAGAATTGTCATAATGGGAGTAATAATTGGCCAGATTTTCATAATAATATCTAATATTTCATAACAAAATAGATATATAATTTATTTTCCTATTCAATTGTTATGTCTCTCAAATTGCATAATAAACATGCTTTTAGTCCTGGTGTTATTATAATTATTCCGATTTAAATGACAATTACAAAATATAATCCTATTTCCATAAGGATCTAAAATGTTTCACTAAATTAAATTTAGCCATCTTTAAAGACCTAGGAGAAGGTGTGGTCATGGTGAAACTTCCAATCATGTAGTATCTCTATTTAGCCCTGAATGTATTCTGTACAGGACATCCAGACTTACAACTGTGACGTGTGAGGTTTCAGAGAAATTCACTGAAATAGAACGTCCACTACAGAGGCAAAAACTCCATAGCTGGGTCTCAGGAGGATACATTGTTGCAATTTTTATTTATTTTCTTTTATTCTAGTTTTATTGCATTTAAGTTGAGGTCTTCACTGGGGATATGTCCCCGGGGCTCATCCAGGTGTCCTGGCCTCCGTCGACGATCAGGGAGACAACATCTCCCGGCGCCGATCCACCATCTGATCCGGACACGGACTGAGAAACAGAATGAGAAAGAAACAGACAAATATTAGCATAGATGCCTTTCTTCTTACGATGTAACAAGTAGATTGTGTGTGTTCACAACAACCGGGAGTGTTCCCGGTTCCGGTTGATCTAATTAATGCAGCCTAACAATCCTTTAATGAATTTGAATAATTTAAGCGCATTAGTGTGTTGTGTGTAAACCAGGTTAAAGAAATGTGTCTTTAATCTAGATTTAAACTGACAAAGTGTAACTGCCTCCTGAACAGCGTTAGGTAGATTGTTCCAGATTTTGGGCGCTAAATAGGAAAAGGATCTGCCGCCCGCAGTCGATTTTGATATTCTCGGTAGTATGAAATGGCCAGAGTTTTGAGAACGCAGCAGACGTGGAGGACTATAATGTGATAAGAGCTCGCTCAGGTACTGAGGAGCTAAGCCATTCATGGCTTTATAAGTAGTTAACAAGATTTAAAAATCTATACGATGTTTGATAGGGAGCCAGTGAAGTGTTGACAGAACCGGGGAAATATGGTCATACTTCCTGGTTCTATTAAGAACTCTAGCTGCTGCATTTTGGACCAGCTGTAGTTTGTTGATCAAGCGTGCAGAACAACCATCCAATAAAGCATTACAATAGTCTAACCTTGAGGTCATAAACGCATGAATTAGCATTTCTGCATTTGACGTTGAGAGCATAGGTCGCAATTTAGATATGTTTTTGAGATGGAAAAATGCAGTTTTACAGATGCTAGAAACATGGTTTTCAAATGAAAGATTGCTATCAAACAGCAGACCTAGGTTCCTAACGAAAAACTAAAGAGCTGATCATGGACTTTAGGAAGAGACAGCAGCAGCCCTACATTCCTCTTACGATCAGTGGGACCCCTGTGGAGAGGGTGAGTAGCTTCAAGTACCTCGGTGTAAACATCTCCGAGAACCTGACTTGGACTACACACATCCAAACACAGGTTAAGAAAGCCAGGCAAAGACTGTACCATCTGCGACAGCTGAGGAAATTCAGGGTCTTACCAGCAATCCTGAAAACTTTCTATTCAGGGACCATAGAAAGTGTATGCATCTCAGTGTGGTATGGAATCAGCTACAATCAGGACCGCAAAGCACTACAGAGAGTTGTGCGCTTAGCTGAGCGCATCTCAGGGTCTGCTCTACTATTCACTTTGCTACCATCTGGTAAGCGCTTCCGTAGCCTAATGGCAAAAACTGAGAGACTTAGGAGAAGTTTCTTCCCCCAGGCCATCAGGCTCCTAAACTCTAACTCTGTGTCATAACGTCTCACGACTCCATATCATATAGTCTCACGACTCCATATCATATATCACTATTTCAATAAGTTATTCATAATTATTTTTTTTCTACCTCGTATTGCTGCTATGTGAATACCCTGTACAACTTTTTGCACATTCCTTCTTATATTACTATTTAAGTCAACAAACATACTGACCTGAACATTTATATTTATATATATTTTTTAATGTTTTATTTTATTTTATTCTTTTATTTTTTCTACTTTTCTTTTTCTTAATATTTATGTACATTCGGTGTTTTTTTTTGTTCTATATAATTGCACTGTCCTTGGAGCGGACCTGATTTACATTTCACTGCTGGTTATACTCTCTATAATTGTGTATGTGACAAATAAAAATCTTGAATCTAACTGATAATGAAGAATCGACAGAGCAGCCATCAAGTGTTAAATAGTGTTCTAGATTATTACATGTAGGGTTTTTAGGTCCAATAATTAACACTTCAGTTTTTTCAGAATTTAGCAGTAAGAAATTACTCGTCATCAAGTTTTTTATATCGACTATGCATTCCGTTAGTTTCTCAGTTTGGTGTGTTTCACAGGGCTGCGAAGAAATATAGAGCTGAGTATCACCAGCATAACAGTGAAAGCTAACACCATGTCTCCTGATAATATCTCCCATGGGTAACATGTAAAGCATGAACAGTAACGGCCCTAGTACTGAGCCTTGAGGTACTCCGTACTGCACTTGTGATCGATATGATACCTCTTCATTCACTTCTACTGTCATGGCGTGAGTGAGGAAGGACTCAGGTGCAGAGTTGCGAAGGTGCAAACTTTTATTTTGCCACCAAAACACAAAATAACATAAACAATATATAAGCGGCTCAAGGAAGCAGAGATTCCAGAGCTGTCCGGCAGCGTCTGCGGACCACACAAGCTGCTGGATCTCCGTGCTACAAGTCCTGTAGCACAAGGGAATAGAGGGTCAGAGAAACGAGTAGTGAGATTCTCAAAAAACACATAACACGAGTACAGACAAAATAATCTACTCGCAACGAGAAACGGAAAAACAGGGACATATATGGGAGTGAGGGAATGAGCGACAGGTGGGGAAGAATCAGCTCGTGATCCGTGCCCTCCCGCTGCACGATCAGCGCTAATTGCCCAGACCACGAGCTGCCGCACATGACAGGACAACACAGACAGCACGAGGAGCCGAGAAGGCACCCTGAACCGTGACAGTACCCCCCACCTCACCATGATGCTGACGAAACTGATCAATGAGAGCGCGGTCCAGAACGTCACGAGCCGGAATCCAACATCTCTTCTCCGGACCATAACCCTCCCAGTCTACCAGATATTGGTAACCTCTACCCCTATGCCTCACATCGATGAGCCGCCGCACCGTATAGGCTGGTAACCCCTCGATGAGTCTAGGAGGCGGAGGGACGGAGATCAGGGGCTGGAGGGGGGAGCGAAGGACGGGCTTAATCTTAGACACATGGAAAACCGGGTGGCTCTTTTTAAACTGTGGGGTTAATTTGAGCCGCACCGTCACTGGACTTTGCACTTTAGAAATCATAAACGGTCCAACAAATTTGGGTCCCAGTTTACGCGAGGGAAGTATGAAGTTGATGTCCTTAGAAGACAACCAGACCCTCTGACCACACACGTAAAGTGGGGGCTTGGTGCAGTGACGGTCCGCCGACGCCTTGTTCCTCTTGCCAGTCTGAGTGAGGGCTTCTCTGGCGATCCTCCAAGTACGGAGGCATCTCTGAATAAACGCGTGCGCGGAAGGAACAACGGCATCGGATTCTTGAGAGGGGAATAATGGTGGCTGGTAGCCTAAACAGCACTGGAAGGGAGATAAACCCGTAGACGACACAGGGAGGGAGTTATGCGCATACTCGACCATGGTTAACCTGGAACTCCAAGATGACGGTTCGGCAGATGCCACACAGCGCAGCACACTCTCTGTCAGAAATCACGAATGAATACGGCCATGAATACGGAACACGAGATCCAAGACAATAGTCGCTGTCTCCCTCGCTGAGGGTAATTTGGGGAGGGGAATAAAGTGGGCCGCCTTTGAGAACCTGTCCACCACAGTGAGGACTACCGTCTTGCCATTAGAAGGGGGCAAGCCAGTAACAAAGTCCATCACTAAGGGACCGACAGCGGCTGGAGTAGCCCTACTGGGGGTCGATTGGAGCCCTTACGTGCAAATTTGATTTAGTGCAAATCGGACAGGCCGACACGAACCGTCGAGTATCCCGTGCCGCGGACGGCCACCAAAAACGCTGCTTGGTTAACCTATACGTACGAGTCGCTCCAGGGTGGCACGCAAGGCTAGAGGAGTGGCCCCACTGTAGGACGGCTGTTCGGACTGACTCAGGCACGAACAGCAGGCTCTCTGGGCATCCCGCGGGAACAGTGGCATCGTGTAGCGCAGCGCAGACTTTGCAGACTTTGGACTCCACCCCCCAGGTGACCGCCGCCACAACCCGTTCGGGATGCAGAATAGCCACAGGGGGGAGGGACTAGCCTTAGCCTCAAAGATCTGCGACAGCGCGCCAGGTTTACCATTCTTAGATCCTGGGCGATACGAAATGGTAAACCTGAAACGTCCAAAAAACAATGCCCAGCGAACCTGCCTGGAATTTATTCTCTTAGCTGTGTGGATATACTCCAGATTGTTATGGTCAGTCCAAACGATAAATGGAAACCCCGCACCCTCTAACCAGTGACGCCACTCCTCCAGCGCCAGCTTGACAGCTAGTAGCTCCCTATTCCCGATGTCGTAGTTCCGTTCCGTGGGGGTTAAACGATGGGAAAAAAAGGCGCAGGGATGTATTTTCTCGTCTGAAGATGATCTCTGAGACAAAACTGCCCCAACCTCCACCTCGGACGCATCCACCTCCACCATGAACTGCCGAGACGGGTTGGGGGTCGTTAAGATGGGAGCCGAAATAAATAGACTCTTCAAGCTCTCAAAAGCAGTTTGGGCTTGCAACGACCAACAGAATCGCTTCTTAGTGGAGGTGAGATCCGTCAAAGGAAGGGCGACCTGACTAAAGTTCCGAATGAACCGCCTGTAAAAATTGGCAAACCCCAGAAAACGCTGGACCGCTCTACGGCTGTCTGGGGTGGGCCAATCAGCAACAGCTTTTACCATGGCAAGATCCATTCGGATACCTTCAGGCGAGAGAATAAACCCCAGGAATGGAACCGACCGTGCGTGAAACTCACACTTCTCCACCTTGGCGAATAAACGATTTTCCAGCAGCCGCTGGAGCACTCGCCTGACGTGCTGGACATGATCGCGCTCGTTCTGGGAGAAGATCAGGATTAGGGGTCGACCGATATGTGTTTTTCAGGGCCGATGCCAATACCGATTATTACAGACCAAGTAGACCGATAACCGATATATTGAACCGATATATATGTCTGGTGTAAAAATGAAAATGAATGTCAAAATTAAGAATAACAAGGTTCTGACAAAAATGGCCTTCCCTAGTGTTGGTTGCACTTCTTACTCTTGTCTTCCCTCATGCATCCATCTACAATAAGGGTAATATATAAAGAGAGAGTTAAAAGTGGGGCCACTGTATGCTTCATGATTAAGCCTATGAATACTAAATACCAAAGCTAAACAGCTTGGGAAAATGTAAGTATTTGGCTTCAATAATTTACATGTTAGAAATGTATGTGTAATAGCATAACCTCTCATAATTCTTCATTAATTATTTTCGGTTGACTAAATCATAACCTACAAGAGGTGACTATTCAATTCATCATCTAATGCACATCAGTTGATTAATTTAAAAAGCGCAATGTATATAATACGTGTAAATAATTTAATTGTCTTCATAGCTCCATTGTAGAAGTTGCGAAGAAGACCGCAACTATTTTAATGAAACTATAACACTAATAGCCTGTTATAGGCTCACTTGGTTCAATAGCCTATTGAAATGTCCCAATTTCCGTCATCCTAATCTTGGCCTATGTGACAGTAACTTAATCTTGGCCTATGTGACAGTATCTTAGTCTTGGCCTATGACAGTAATTTCCATTAGTTTTCATTAACAGAGCAGTGCAAATGAAGGCATAAAACATTAATTTAATTTATCTTTTAATCAAATGAGAGTTGAACTCTATTTTTTGGCAAACAAATGGGTTTACTATTCAAATTAAAACATGTAAGAAATAGCGTATTGTGTGATTGTTCTTTTAAACAAAAGTTGTAATAATTGTAGTAGCATTAGTAAATAAACCGAACTTTTATTTTGACGGGTTGCCGTCAGGACCTCTTAAGTTTCTTTAGCCTATTTATGATATGACGATCGTTTTACTCAAACGAAACAGTCAAATGCTCATGAAGTAACTCTCAGAGCAGTTCTGGGGATGATGTTCATGCATTTATGTCCTCATTTAGTGACATGGCAGATGCGGAATACACCGCGAGCGTCGCGCACTCCAGTGTGTGTGTGTGTGTGTGTGTGTGTGTGTGTGTGTGTGTGTGTCAAAACCGCGCGTCTGTGCCTTTCACATATACAGAGACACGCCGAACATGCAGAATTCATATTTAAATAGTCTTTTAGCAGCTTAATGTTTACAGATAGTCCATATCATGAGTCGATTTAAGTGTACTGACCTACTTTTGATTAATTCATCCAAACTTTGACTAATTCCGTGACTCCGCGTTATACAGTAAATTCCATTCATATGACTGGATCAAGTTATGGTAAGCCTCCGGTACATCCGCCAGGCTCACCGGCTCCTCCTGCAACACAGAACAAGACATAACCGGGGAAAATGCAGCACCCAAACATTGAGCTAAACAGAAAGGGCTCCAAGCCAAAACAGAACTGCGAGCCCAATCGATATGGGGGTTATGTTTGACCAACCAGGTGTGACCCAACACCACTGGAGCGGTGGGCGAGTGAATAAGGAGGAAACGGATCTCCTCCGCATGATTACCAGAGAGTGTTAACGTGACAAACTTAGTGACGTGTAATATTAGTCAGTAGTGTGCCACAAAGAGTTCTGGCAGAAATGGGTTCGGCCAGGGCAACAGCCGAAATCCCCGGGCGTGTGGCCAATCCAGAATCCATGAAATCGCCCTCCACTCCAGAGTCGATTAAGGCAGAAATCTGGGAAACAGCTCCCCCGAACCGTAACGAAGCCTGAAACTCTAAACGACCACCAGATGGCAGTCGAGTGGCAGTCACACTCACCCTGCGTGATGAGCGTCGCCCCGCTACAGGGCACGCAGCTGCCACATGACCCGCCTCCCCGCAGTAGAGACACAGCTGATTGGCCAAGCGACGGTGTCGCTCCCCCACAGTCAACCGTGCTCCTCCGACCCGCATAGGCTCCTCCTCCTGGAGGACGAGGCATTGAGACAGCGTGTCACCAGCTGTTGTCGACTCAGCGCCCGTGACGCGCTCGCGGGGAAATCCCCCTCTTCAGTGCCGGGAACGGAGCGCGATCCGGTCGTCGACTCGAATGGCGAGGTCGATCAACCCATCCAAGCCAGCAGGCAGCTCAAGGGAATAAATCCCGTCCTTTACGTGCTCTGCCAAGCCGTGGAGGAAGTGATCCCAGAGTGCCTTCTCGTTCCAGCCGCAGGAGGCGGCGAGCATACGGAATTCAATGGAGTAACCGGACATGGACTGTTCGCCTTGCTGAAGCAGTGACAAGGCACGTGCCGCCTCAAATCCCAGAGCCGAGCGATCGAACACCATGCGTAGCTCCTCCGAGAACGCCTCCAATGACTGACAGCAGGCATGCTCGCTATCCCACATGGCTGTGCCCCACTCCCTCGCTTGACCCACCAAGAGCGTAATGATATACGCTACCCTGGAAAGCTCCGTGGGAAAACAGGATGGCTGGAGAGCTAAGACGAGTGAGCATTGGGACAAAAATTACCGGCATGAATTGGTCTCATCCGAGTACGGAGCCGACGGATTAAGCCGCGGCTCCGCGTAGCGAGGAACCGCTCCCTCCGGGCCAAGAGATTCCAGAGCTGGCCGGCAGCGTCTGCGGACCACACAAGCTGCTGGATCTCCGTGCTACGAGTCCTGTAGCACAAGGGAATAGAGGGTCAGAGAAACGAGAAGTGAGATTCTCAAAAAACACATAACACGAGTACGGACAAAATAATTTACTCCGACAGGTGGGGAAGAGTCAGCTCGTGATCCGTGCCCTCCCGCTGCACGATCAGTGCTGATTGCCCAGACCACGAGCTGCCGCACATGACACAGACAGCATGAGGAGCCGAGAAGGCACCCTGAACCGTGACAGCTACGAATTGATGGCGGTCTGATAAGTACGATTTGAACCATGCTAAGGCACTTCCACTAATGCCAACAAACTGTTCTAGTCTATTCAAAAGAATGTTGTGGTCGATAGTGTCGAATGCAGCACTAAGATCCAGTAGCACTAATAAAGAGATACAACCACGATCAGATGATAGAAGCAGGTCATTTGTAACTCTAATGAGAGCAGTCTCAGTACTATGATACGGTCTAAATCCTGACTGGAATTCCTCACAGATACATTTTTTCTCTAAGAAGGAATATAATTGTGAGGATACTACCTTTTCTAGCATCTTTGACAGAAAAGGGAAATTTGAGATCGGTCTGTAATTAACTAGATATTTGGGGTCATGTTGTGGTTTTTTAATGAGAGGCTTAATTACAGCCAATTTGAAGGTTTTGGGGAAATGTCCTAATGACAATGATGAATTAATAATAGCCAAAAGAGGATCTATGACTTCTGGAAGCAGCTCTTTTAGTAGTTTAGATGGAATAGGGTCTAACATACATGTTGTTGGTTTAGATGATTTAACAAGTTTATACAATTCTTCCTCTCCTATAGTAGAGAACGAGTGGAATTGTTCCTCAGGGGATCTGATGCGCTACTGTAGCTGACGGCTGCATGATTACAATTTTATCTCTGATAGTATCGATCTTGGAAGTAAAGTAGTTCATAAAGTCATTACTGCTGTGCTCTTGGGGGATGCCAACACCGGTTGATGCTTTTTTTTTTTGTTAATTTAGCCACTATATTGAATAAATACCGGGGGTTATGTTTGTTTTCCTGTAGAAGAGATGAAAAGTAATCAGATTTAGCAATTTTTAATGCTTTTCTTTAGGATAGGGTACTTTCCCGCCAAGCTATACGAAATACCTCTAGTTTTGTTTTCCTCCAGCTGCGCTCCATTTTCCGGGCTGCTCTCTTTAGAGTGCAAGTGTGCTCATTATACCACAAAGTCAGACTGTTTTCTTTGATCTTCCTTAACCTGTTAACGTTTGCCAGAGCGACGGCGCACTGAAGCGTTTTTTCCCCTCTAGTTTAATGTTTATGAATGAATTTAACGTGAAATAATATCATTAATCTTGACAAACTATATACCATTCTGAAGGTCTAAGCCTCAAGCATCGACGACAGATCGCTGTTTTCCGATGGAAAGCTTATAAGGAATGTATTTGCTACATTTGTGTAAGCAGTACACATCAAAACATGCAGAATAAAAAAGCAGTACGTACCAGATTCATTGTAATATCGAGTCACAAACGCGTCCACTGCTGAAATCCCAGTTTAGTTAGAAAGATAAGGGTCCACAGAACAACATCCCAGCGAGCACTTTTAGTCCAGCGAAACAATAACGTTGTAATAAGGATGAATATTCCTTTGTTTACATTTCATTTCTTCAGGAGAGTTATTGTTCGCGTCCGTTATGGAATAAATTACGCTCAAAAACAGCGTCTTGGTGGTAAAAAAAACTTTTTTTTTTTTTCTTCAACATTTTTTATATGTGTGTGTGGGGAATGTGGCCGTATCTGCATGATTATCATTTGTATGGATGCACATCAGCATGTTTATTACCGACTCTATGACGGCTATCATTGTGATTCAATGATCAGCTATTATTGATTATATGGCCCATCTGTTTGATTATCATCTGTATGGACGCACATCAGCGTGTGATTACTGACTATATGACCATGTCTGCCAATATCACTTCATGTCTGGCAATCAGAATATATACTTCAGTATACATACTATATACAAAGCATTTTTTTCTTTTTTTTTTTTTTTTTCTTTTTTATTACTCTTTTTTTATTACTTAAATAATTATTTTTGTATTTTTTAGTGCTCAAATAAATCACTTATATGATGTCTAAAATTCTGTCTATTATTTTATAATTGAAAAACTATGCAGGAATATGTATAATGACTATAATAGTTTGTTTAATTCTGCAATACATTTGGTGGTTATTTTTTCTCAAACAGGGGGCTGGGGGGACTATAAATAGTTTCGGAAAAAATATTGCAGGAATCTCATTTTTCATGGTATCTTCAAATTTGAAATATAAACTCATGAGACACGTAACTTTCAATCCATTACTTTTCTGGATTGCTCCAGGACTTATTTCATATATTTGTATATGAAATAAAAAAAAACATTCAGTGTGGAAAAATATTTTTCAAGGCACGTCAGTGTTTATAACTCTTTATATTTTTGAGCATTATCAACTCTGGATGATGGATAGTAAAGCCTAGAGTGTCTTCTTTCCAAAGATACCTAATTTGTTTGTTTAGCACACTTTGTCAGAAACTGTTACCGTTTTAATTTAGGTAGGCTATTTTCACCTGTTAGGCCCCAAATGGGGGGCAAAGGTTAACAGATTAAAGTATGAACTAAGACTATGTGCCATATTTCTAGAGAGAAGAGCGGCACCACCCCAGGAGGGATGAACACCATCTCTTTTCAACAGGTCAGGTCTGCCCCAAAAACTTGTCCAATTGTCTATAAAACCTATGTTATTCTGCGGGCACCAATTAGACATCCAGCCATTGAGTGACGACAGTCTGCTATGAAAACTCAAGGATGGAACAGCACCCATTGTTCATGATCCAGCTGCACCTCGAGAAGTAAGTCTCGCACTTTATATTTTTTATGATTATTTGCGAATCGCCTTTGCTCTACCACAGAAGAGAGGGGCGGGGTGAGCAGAGCTCATTAGCATGTAAAGAGATATGCAGCCAAACAAGTTGCTGTGAACAGAGCTGTTTTTGACAAGGTAAAAAGGGTGTTGTTTTTCACGACCACTGAGACCATTTATACCCCTTTTCCACCAAGGCAGTTCCAGTGCTGGTTCGGAGCCAGAGCCTAGTTTCAAACCGGTTCTTTGTTTTTCGACACCCAAAGCACCAGCTCAAAATCAGGAAAAGCGGTTTGTAAGTAGCACCAAAACATTGCTGGGCTAGAAGGAAGAACCGCTTGCGTCAGGGGCTGGGGGCGGGGTTACCGTGACCAACAAGACGAACAGAAACTTGGACTGCCATATTTGAAATAGCAGCTAAGCGCTAACACGTTTGATTCACCGTGTTTGGATGCCGATGTAGGTTCGCAAAGCCATGAACATCAACAGCAACGCAACGTCCGCCATTGCTGATAGTTTGTTTAGGCTTGTCCGAGATAGATCGGCGCTGCGCGGACCGTTCGGTGCGAGACATTGGGGTGCTGCGGGAGCGACTGGAAAGCAGACGGCTCTTTATGCTTTTGGATAGCTCTCGCGGTGCTTTAATGTGTTGTGTGCCGATCGATCGATCTGCGTGGCGCTGATGCACCTTGAACATTCCTGTTGTGCCGCGCTAGTGAACCGAAACATAAAACGTATTCAGTGACGTAAGACCTGGCTCTGTATTGGCTCTCTAACCTGTGGAAAAGCAACCGGTTCTTAAAGCGCTCGCCAGTCGAACTGAGAACTGGCTATAGCACTGGCTCTGAACTAGCACCTGGAACTGCTTTGGTGGAAAAGGGATATTTGAGAAGACCCTAAAGAATCATACCAACTTGTGGAAAATGGGCATCCGATGTCTCCTTTGAAGCACAGCCACCACAAAATCAGACTTACTTTAAAATCATTCAATCATCAGGTTAAATACAGATTTAAAATCATAAGATATAGTTTATAGCTAATTCAAAAAGTGAAACTGCATATATTCTAGATTCATTACATGTAAAGTAAAACATTCCAAAAGTTTTTTATTTATTTGTTTTTTTAATTTTGATGATTAGATCTTACAGCTCATGAAAGTCAAAAATCCAGTATCTCAAAATACTAGAATATTTATTAAGATCAATCAAAAAAAGGATTTGCCAAACAGAAAAGTTCAAGCTCTTTAAAATATGTTTATTTATGCACTCAATACTTGGTCACGGCTCCTTTAGCTCAAAAATTCCAGCATCAGTGAGGTGTGACATGGAAGCGATCAGTCTGTGGCACTGCTGAGGCACTATTGAGCCTTCAGCTCGTATTGTTTGATCAACTGTTTCTCATCTTTCTCTTGAAAATATCCCATAGATTCCATATGGGGATAAAGTCAGGCTTGTTGGTTGGCCAATTATGCACAGTGATATCATGGTCAGCAAACCAATTGGAAGTGGTTTTGGCACTGTGGACAGGTGCTAAAGTCCTGCTGGAAAAGGAAATCGGCATCTCCATAAAGCTTGTCAGCAGATGGAAGCATTAAGTACTCCAAAATCTCTTGGTAGACGGGTGCATTGACTTTGGACTTGATAAAACACAATGGACCAACACCAGCAGATGTCACGACACCCCAAATCATCACTGACTTCGGAAACTTCACACTGGACTTCAAGCAGCTTGGATTCTGTGCCTCTCTAGTCTTCCTCCAGACTCCCGACCTTGATTTCCAAATAAAATGCAAAATTTACTTTTATCCGAAAAGAGGACTTTGGACCACTGAGCAACAGTCCAGTTCTTTTTCTCCTTAGCCCAGGTTAGATGCTTCTGACGTTGTTTCTGTTTCAGAAGTGGCTTGGTAGCCCTTTTCCTGAAGATGTCCGAGCGTGTTAACTCTTGATGCACTGACTCCAGCTTCAGTTCACTCCTTGTGAAGCTCTCCCAAGTGTTTGAATCGGCTTTGCTTGACAGTATTCTCAAGCTTACAGTCATCCCTTTTGCTTGTGAACCTTTTCCTACTCAATTTCTTCCTTCCAGTCAACTTTGCATTTAATATGCTTTTGATTTTCAGTAACCTCTTTATGGAGGGTGTCAGTGGAGGGTGGAGGGTGTCAGTGGAGGGTGTCAGTGATTGCCTTCTGGACCATTGCCAAGTCAGCAGTCTTCCCCATTATCATGGCTTCAAAGAACAAGAGATACCCGAAATCTATACTGTAGTGATGGTCATTTACTGAAGCTCAAATGTAAATATTCTAATATTTTGAGATACTGGATTTTTGACTTTCATGAGCTGTAAGCTCTAATCTTCAAAATTAAAACAAAATTTTTTTGATATGTTTTACTTTACATTTAATGAATCTAGAATATATGAAAGTTTCACTTTTTGAAATAAGTTACAATAAAAAAAATGAACTTTTTCGTATAGAGTTGTCGTATAAGCATGTTACAGTATAAACTTCTGAAACATTGGTGTTTCATATTTTAGAGCAGTCACTGCAGAAATCAGTTAAATCTGTATGTGGGAGTGGGTGTGAAAAAAATCAGATGTAACCCCCTTTGTAATCTTTAACATTTTCATACGTAACTGTAATTTAATTTACACAAATAAAATTACTTTTATTTTGTAATTAAATTACGTAATTCCGTTACATGTAACTAGTTACTCCCCAACACTGTCGATTGCACAGACCACATTGTTAGAACTGCCCAGTCCTGCAGATTTGCCTTATACCACATTTGCCTTAAACCACAAAGTCAGGCCATTTCTATCAGATGATTAAATGTAAATGTAAAATCTCTCTCTCTCTCTCTCTCTCTCTCTCTCTCGCTCTCTCTTTCTCTGACATTTGGGATTGTTGTGTTGGGTTTGGAATTAATAGTTAGGAGAAACAAACAAAGAAAAAGGGAAATACACTGAAGTGCTTAAAAAAATTATATGTATCTTGTTTTGATAAAAGTCCAAAAAGGTCTAGCTGCTGCATTTTGAACTGTTTGCAGTTGAAAATGGAAGATTGATTAGTTCCCATATACAATGAGTTAAAATAATCTTGAGGATATCAAAATATTACCTTTTCAAGAATTTTAAATGTCAAACACGATTTCATTGTGCCTAAATTACACAAGTGAAAGTTTGATTTTACAAAGGAATAAACCTGTTTACCCAACTTGATGGAGCTGTCAGTAAAGAGACCCAAGTTGTTAACACATTTTGACATATAGAGACTTTGCATTCAAACACAAAAAAGTAGTCACTGATTATTTTTTATTAGCATATATTTTAATAACATACTGAAGACAAAGAATCCATTACAGAAATCCTAAAGTGGGTTTAGTGTGTATAGATGGCATTCCATACATTATGGAGACCAAACAAGTACAGCAATACCCACAAGAACAGTAATGTCAGTAATTTGTGGGACATTTTTTGGTCCCCATGAGAAAACAAGCTTATAAATCATACAGAATGAAGTTTTCTAAAAATGCAGAAAATTTTGGGTGAGGGGTAGGTTTAGGGATATGGTTAAGGTAAGGGGATAGGAAATACAGTTTGTACAGTATTAAAAACTATAACATCTATGGAATGTCCCCATAGAACATGGAGACTAGTGTGTGTGTGTGTGTGTGTGAGTGTGTGAGTGTGTACTTGTTTATGCTACATTGTGAAGAACAAATGTCCGACAAGGATAGTAAAAGAAAAATAAATATTAAAAATAGGAAATTATGTTTATCTGAAAGTGTAGCAATGCAAACAAGAGGTAGGTTTAGGGTTCTGTAAGGGATAGAAAATATTGTTTGGTCAGTATAAAAGTAATAGAAGTCTATGGAAAGTCCCCACAATTCACAGAAACATGCGTGTGTATGTGTGATTACACAACACCAACGCACAGAAGAAACTGTGGCAGCTGCAGGTGTTCAGGTTTGGATATTAAAATAGTACCAGCAGCTGAGAGAAGACAGTAGTCAGACCTCAGACAAACTGTTCAAGCAGACAGATCTGACCCTTGTGACCACACATTCCTGCTTCTCTATTCCTCAAGCACACAGACAACGTAAGCATAAAGACATTCATTTGTATTACGCTATAGACAAGACCGGAGATAATCACACAGAGAAAACAAGAGTCATCTATAAAATGAAGACAAAGCAAAAAGCTGAAATCAGATTTAGCGTTAGTTCTGGCAGGTCACGTTACTCAAGCTTGCATCAGCTGAGTCCCAAAACACACTTGTAGCCAGTCAGCAGTGTAGGAAATTAATCCTTTCAAATATTTATTTTATTATTTAGCTTTTAGGGAATCACTCTTAAGAGTTGATCTTCATATGATTAATTGTTATTAATCAGAATGTCCAACTCATACCTTATTAACGACTTGTCCAGCAAGCATTAATATCAGCAAGTTATCTCTTAAGAATTTTGTTTATTTTACTCGCGGCCAACGATCAAAATAAACAACTAGTTAACTTAGTTCTCAGGTTTATGAGCTTAGGTAAAACGCGATCTTTTTGGCAGATAGTTACGACATGTAAAATCACATAGCACAGACAAAAGATTTCTTAATAAAGTCAAAGTTTTATTCACTAACTCTAATACACTACTGATTAGACAACATAAAACAGACATAAACACACATCCGTTGCAATGAATTGTTCGGATCTTAAGAGGGTCTTAGGTTCTAACTTAATGCTCGTTTTAGCCTGAGGAAACTCATAGACAGAGAATCATTCTATCTTTACTCTCAAGCGAGAGTTATCCCGGTTTCAGTCAATAAAGAGATTTTGCCTTACTTGGTCTTTTGCTTTCGGTTCAAAGAGTTCAGGCTTTCTTCGGTTCAAAGAGTCTTTCCTTCAGGTGATGTCCGTCCTTTGTTCAGCTTGAGATGAACTGTGTTCGGATTGGCTGCTCGGTTGGTCGTGTGACTAGAGCCCTCTTCAGTGGTTGGTCATCTCGTTCTGACGTGAGGGAGCTCAGGAAGTCGATTCAGGTCTTAGAAGTTTGATGTTAGTCTCTGGTTGTTTGCAGTACTCAGCCGTGGTGTTAAGAGGCGAGAAGCCCTTTGCAGCGTGAGCAGAACGAGAGACTCGCGAGGCGTGTGTGGCCTCCTGTTGTTTTCAACTCCAACCGAACTTTCATGGTTGTGCATCCGTTTTAACGGGCCGATTTGGGGTCCGCCTTTTGGCGCGTGGTCCAATCGGCTCCTTTCCTGCGGGGCGTTTCATCCAATCGCAAGTGTAGCTGTGGGCGGGGCCCCGCCCTGCGTAGCTGCGTGTTTTGCATACATTATCTTGTAAGTATTTTATCACATAAAAACTTATAACAGCAGACTTCTATTCGTCTTGTAAATAGGCGTTAATGAAAAACAGATAAGATTTCATTCATACCACAATATTATTATTCATTAAATCGGCTTTCATCCGAAACCAAACAGTAGCCGTTTAACATGCACCAAAATACAACTATCCTTTATATTCGATTTCGTAGTTAAGGCATTGATTAAACGATCCTAAATAATCACAGAGCATGTGATAATGAACAACTAGTAATCAGGAAGATTATACATTCTGGAAACAGATTTACCATAGATTTAAAATAATGCAACAGCTTATAAATGTCACAAACACACACTTCTTAATACATTGTATAAACTATATTGTCTATAGTGTTTTTTTTCGAGTATATTGTTTAAGTAGCAGAAACGAGTATAACTTTGTTCCCTTTTAAACTTGTTTCTAATTCAAAGGTGTGGTTCTCTCTTTCTCTTTGTTAGCCACAGCCGCACAGAAAAGGCACGTTTCCTTGGAATGTGCTGCTATGCAGGGTCGTAAAAGTCTTTGGTTCGAAAAGTCTGGAAATTGTCTTTAGTTCGAGTCGATCGTAAACACGTCATCCTTTGCGATATGTCCTTGAATTTACTGCATGAAGTCAGGGGGTATCGAGTGGAGTTTTTTTCAGCACTGACGTTCTGTTTTCTTTGAAAATGGCCAAACGGGAATTTTCTTCGTTAGATCATGGTTTTATGGCCCAGGAGAAAAAGATGTCCATTCCATATGGCGTCAGGATGTCTGTTGTTATATGTGTGCGTTCAGACCACTCCTTACATATTCCCCCTTCGCTCGGTGAGGTTCCCGTTGTGAACGTTAGCGGGCCCTGGAACAAGAAGAAGGGAGAACAGGCACACACAAGGCACAACAACATCTCCATCACTGACTGAATCCTGGTGCATGGTAATTTTGGAATGTACAGGTTAGAAACTTGAGAAGACAACTGGATTACTAGAAGTGGGGTTATTTTGATTGGTTTAGTTGTCCGGGGTTCAACGAGGCGGTATAGGCGTGATCTCAATAAGGTTAAGTGAGTTCTCCGGTTCGGGTTCTTGGTCAGTTTTATCACGTCGGAAAATGCACGGGACGCCTGACGTGCATTTGTTGCAAGACTTTTGAACGGCGTTCACTCGTTTGTGTCAAAGGGTCAAAGTCACAACATATCCTACAATAGTAGAGATGCAAAGCGCTGTGTCAGCGGCAGACCAAGACCGAATAATTGGCGCGCCAGCGGGCGGAAGGCGAGCGATAGCTTCTAAAGCTGTATCAACGGGAGTTAAATCAATCAGTTGTGTTCCTTCCTCCCTGATCCTTTCTTCCAATTCTGGATCAAGGGTGAAGGAGTGCTGTTTGAAGAAAGGTGAGATTTCGATTTCAGCCTGATACTCGTCGTCGGTAAGGTGGTACAACGCCAAATCGTCAATATGGAGGATCGAGCCCTTAGGGACCGTGATCCATAGAGTTTGGTTAGGTAGGATAATGCGTGTGGCGGTGTCGTGTTGATCGTATGTGAGGGTAGCCGTTCGCGCTGGGGTGTTGACCAGCCATCGGTTTCCGACAATTTCGGCTTGCGTTACCTCAACTTGAGAACGTTGTGTCGCTTCGGCGGGGCAGCTAGTGTCGGGCCTTATGGATTCTAGGCCGCAGATGCCCTCAGTATTTTCGCAGATAAAAGGCTTACTCGGGCAAAGGAAGTGAATGTCCTTCGTGAGCGTACACATCTTTAGGTTTGGGGCCAGATACAACTGTTCGTTGTTATCGTGATACGCAACAACTTCAGGAGTGTGGATTTTGACATAGGTGTTCCCTTGCCAAAATCCCACATTCACTACATCTTTGAGCCGGTAAATGCTATTAGCGTCGATAATGGTTAAACTGAGGAGAATGGCCCGGTCATGAGGGTAGTTAGGAGTTGTGTTTGGGCTAAATCGTTTTGAACGACCGAAAATAGTTTGTTTATAGATTTTATAGTTTGGTTCAGAAGGGTGCTATGGGTATTTAGATTCGTAATCGTGCCGTTCAGTGATTTTCCGAAGGTCTGTAAGGCGTGACTCTGGACTAGGAGCTGTTGCCGTATTTCGGGCATTTCGGCCTGAATTTCGCCCACGTGCCTCCTAACGGTGGCCAGATTAACAGCATTAGCGGTGTTCATGCCAATGTTAAACAGAGTTCCTACAGCCGCAGCAGCCCCCAGCAGGGCGCCCAAAAATCGTTTGGGTCGCCGGTTGTACGCACTTAATTCAGCCTGGGTTACAGTCATTTTCTGTAACTGGTGCAGCATGTGGTTAACATCTGCCTGGGCGTGGGCAAGGACTTCTCGAGTCCAACGGGCTCCGGCCCAAGTGGTTTGGGCAGCTGAGAGAGTGTAGTGAGCTCTGAAAACATCCCGGGGATCTAGTCGAACGTACACCAAGAGTCCCGGTTGTTCACGGAGTACTATCCCTGATGTTGGTCCGGGCGAAGTAACTTCTGGCTGGGGCATAACCCCAATTATGCAGAGGAACAAGGCGGCGAGTCTGATCATCTTCCTGGTGATAGAGCAGACAGAAGGCACAATTAGCTACAACGATTATGATCGGGCGGATCGCCTCTATCGGTTGACGACGGTTCTCACAACAAGTTACACCGACTTTAGTGAAGGGAGTCAATCTCAATTTCGGGACCTGGATTTAAGGCATTTGTAAAGGGAGTTTCCTGATGAGGGGACTAGAGGAGAAGGGAAATTGGATTGAGAAAAGGAAAACGGGAAAAACATAAAAGAGACACGACAAACAAAAGAGATACACAAAGAGACACAAGGACACCGAATGAGATGAGGCCGCAAACGAGTGTCACATGTGTGGAGTAACTCCTCTCTACTAGAGGTTGGCCCTAGTAGTGCAGCTGAGGATAGAGTGTATGTGTTATGTTTAAGCGAGGTCGCTATATGTTTCCTAAACAACAGAAATTATGTTAGTGTGATGTAGAGCGTATGGGTGTCGGTCTGTGTCAGTGGGTTTGATCTTCCCCCTTTGCCAATCGGCTGGAGCTCTGGTGCCTCTTTATCTGGTTTCGATGGACCCATGTGTTGAATCCTATAGAAGGCAGGGCTCTACAATGTTTATTGGGTTTATTGATGCGTCCAAGGCATTTGACAGAGTTAATCATCATAAGCTTTTTACTAAACTCATGCTTAGGGGTGTGCCGGGATGCATCATACGTATACTGGTTTACTGGTATGCCAAACAAAGCATGCAGGTTAAATGGGGAAATTGCCTATCGGCATCCTTCAGTGTAAGTAATGGAGTACGGCAGGGGGGGCTTCTGTCTCCAACCCTGTTTAACTTATACATGGATAACCTTTCAAAGCAGTTGGGGAAATGTAAGACGGGATGTGTAATAGGGAATACTCTGTTGAACCACCTGATGTACGCAGACGATTTAGCTATTATGTCCCCCAGCACTGTTGGGTTCCAGCAGTTGTTGGATATATGCTCCAAGTATGGGGTTGCGTTTGATGTACAGTACAATGCAAAGAAGAGTTTTGTGTTGGTATGTAGGACTAAGGAAGATCAGAAGGTGCACTTCCCTATGTTTTACCTGTCAGGACATTGTATCTGTGTATCTAACTGTACAAAATATCTTGGGCATATTATTACTGACAAGATGGAAGATGATGCTGACATGTATAGGCAAAGACGAATGTTGTATATCCAAGCGAACATGTTAGTTAGGAAATTTCACTACTGTTCTGATGATGTGAAAGTGCATTTGTTTCGTGCTTATTGCACCCCTATGTATGCAGCACCATTATGGGTCAACTACAAAAAGGAGACCATGCGTAAACTGCAGGTAGCATATAATGATTGTCTGAGGATATTGTTGAAGAAGCCCAGGAGCAGCAGTGCAAGTAAGCTTTTTTGTGACTTGAGGCTAAGCTGTTTACAGGCCCTTTTGAGGAATCTAATGTTTAAGTTTATGTGTCGACTTGATGAGTCACAAAACGGTATTATAGTAAGGCTCACAAGTCCCAAGTGTAGCTCGGTCCGATATCAATCACATCTATGGAAGCATTGGTATGAGTGCCTTTTAAGACTTTTGTGAAAAATGTGTGTATTTTATAGGTCTATCTAAATGTTTTTTTTTTTTTTTTTTTTTTTTAATGTGTTGTATGTCCTACTATTGGGCCTAGAGCCTGTAATAAAGATTATATATATTGGCTCGGTGCGCCCTTGGCTGATTTTGATTCGGTAGGCGACAGGTGAGAGCTTGTCTACTATCTCATGGGGTCCTGTCCAGCGAGGTAAGAACTTTTTTGCCAGGCGATGGGAAGTGTTCTGCTTTGGTTGGGCAAAGCGGTAGTACCACACTTTGTCTCCGACACTGAGCTCATGGTGAGAGGCCTTTTGGTCGTAGTAGGCTTTACGACCTTCTGCGCTTCGCTGCAGTTGCTGTTGCGCGAAGGCGAAAGTCGCTCTCAGGTGCTGATGCAAGTCTTCCAGGTACTGGTGAGTGGTGTAGGCGGTGACAAGGTTCAGGTCACCGGGTTGGTACAGCAGATGCAGCGGTAGCATCATGTTTCTCCCTGTCATCAATGTGAACGGGGGTACTCCGGTGGACCGGTGAGGGGTGGCTCGAACGGCCATCAATACCAGTGGAAGTTTGATATCCCAATCCTTTTGAGGTCCGACCATGGGAAAGTCATTCCCTTTCTTTGCAGTGGGGCTCGGTGGTTTGGGTTTGCCGGTTGGAACTGGCAACACACCAGGCATCCTTTTACGTATTCCGCTACGTCCTGCTGCATGCCGGGCCAGTATGCTACTTGCTTGAGGGTTTCGTATGTGGCCTTGGCACCGTGGTGTCCAGCGCATGGTGCATCGTGTGCGTGTGTCAGCAAAATCCCCCTTTGGCCGTGAGGCACTACGAACTTTGGCGCAGTGAGCGGCTCAGGGACATATGTGAGAACACCGTCTCTCAGATGCAGCGTGTGCTTGATTGAGTGGAGCGTGCGGAGCTCAGATGACGCAGTTAGGTCGGAAGTGGAAATAGGATGAGATAATGGATCGGCTATGTGAGCCGCAATAGTTCGCAGAGTGGGATCCGTTGTTTGGAGGGTGAGCAGATCGTCAGCAGCGAACTAAGGTGATAGGGTAACGAGGGAGGAGGTGGGGGTATGAACGCCAGTGGCGTGCTGGCGGCGGGTTATGGCTGCCAACTGACAACTGCAGTCAACTGCATGACT
Source organism: Barbus barbus (assembly GCF_936440315.1). Classification (NCBI taxonomy): domain Eukaryota; kingdom Metazoa; phylum Chordata; class Actinopteri; order Cypriniformes; family Cyprinidae; genus Barbus; species Barbus barbus. The sequence goes on from NC_136750.1 coordinate 10,209,876, forward strand.
TTCTGTGCACCGATGTAATTCGAGAAACGCTGGATAGCCCACACAGTGCAAAGTAACGCTTTTTCGCAGTCTGAGTACTTGCATTCTGGGGAAAGCAGCGTTTTGCTGGCATAAGCGACCACTCGCTTGTCTTTGTCATGGAGCTGGTATAGGCCTGCGCTGAGGCAATGATTGGAGAATCCAGCATCCAAGTAAAATTATTTTCCGGGGTCTGGGTAAGCTAGACACGGGGCAGAGCACAGGCGCTGTTTGAGCTGGCTCATCGCGGTGTCCTGGGCTTCCGTCCAGACGAAGGTTTCATCCTTTTTCAGGAGGGAGGTTAGTGGTCGGGCAATGTCAGCGTAGTCTTCGATGAACTGTCGCGAGTAATTGCACACTCCCAGAAAGCTCCGCAGTTCAGAGATGTTAGTCGGCGCTTTTATGCTTTGGATGGCTTGAGTGTGGTTAGACTGTGGCTCGATGCCGTTTCTTCCGACAAGCAGTCCGACATAGTTCACCTTGGTTTTGCACCACTGTCCTTTGTGAAGAGCGATTTTGGCTCCTGCCGTTGTCAGCTGGTTTAGGACGTGATCAATTTCCTTGAGGTGATCTTGAACATTTGAATTTTTCATCAAAATATCATCGACATAAACAAGGTTGCCTCTAGCTCTGGCGTTAGGGCATGCTTTGTTTAGAAAGATATTGAATTCAGCTGGTGAGTTGGCATAGCCGAAGGGGCACCCTGTGAAGGTGTACTGTCAATTGCCAAAGGTGAATGCTAACTTGTGTTGGTCATCGGGGTGGACAGGGATCGTCCAGAACCCGGAGGCGACGTCCAGTGTTGACAGGATCGTCGAGCCTTTGATCTTTGGGATTTCTTGATCCAATTGGGTCATAGGCCATCGTGACAGTGGTACTTGTTGATTCAACTTGCGATAGTCGATGGTGGGCCGCCATTTGCCGTTAGGTTTTAGGACTGGCCATATCGGGGCAGAGTATGTGCTGTTGCAGGGCCGGATGACCCCCTTTTCCAGCATGGAGTCAACAATTTCTTGCACTGGCTCATATGACGCTATTGGAATCTTGTATTGTCGCACAAATGTGGGTGGCGCATTCGGGTTTGTCGGGATGCGCACCGTGTGGATGTTGGTCAGTCCACAATCCAGAGAATCCTTTGCGAAAGAGTCTCGGTATTTGTGCAGAATGTCTTTGAGTCCTTGGCGATCCACTTCGTTATGAAGGGCATCCGCCTCACTCAGGATCTGCTGAATTTGTGCGTTGAACCCGGTGTAGGGTTCTTCTGCAGTTAAGTCATGTGAGGGGCGTTGGACCCCGGTGTTCACCTGTGGAGGTGATTCCATCGCAGGCTGTGTTGAGACAGCATAGACAGCGAGATGAGTGTCATCTGTTAGTTCTGATCGACAGACGCTTTCTCTGGACACCGGCAGAATGGAAGTGATGGCAATGATTCCATGAGGTTTTGTGAACATTACGGTGTCGTCGTATTCGTGTTCGTCTGGCATTAGATGTGCTGGTATAGGGCCTATGACAGGTACCATCAGTTCAAAGTCGTGGAATGTCTGGCTGATGAGCCATCCCAGGTGATTGGCTTTGGGAACGTGGATGTCTTGGGCCGTACAGTTGTTGAATAACACATACACAGCACGAGATGACACTTCGATGAGAGGTGTGGCTTCCAGGGTCAGTCCCAGTTTCAGGCAGGTCCTGGAAGGTTGGAAGAAGCTTAGCTTATTGTTGAGAGTTTGGCCAGGTCGCATGTTGAGGCGGACGCTGACACTCTTGCTGTAGGCAGGTATTATGGCTTCTTGCTCTGTGATCATAGCGCATGCATCGGGCATGGTTTGACCAGATTGGAGGTTCTTGAGGTTGACTGCAGTTGTCAGTTGGTGTGACAGAGGAGCCCATATGACGTCGTTCACAGTGTCAATGTAAGCATTGAGCCGGACCATGATATCCGCTCCAATATAGATGTCGTGCGGTAGATCTGGAATGACGAGGAAGTAGTGACTCAGATGTCTGTTGTTCCATCGTATGTCCAGAGCGCAGATGATCTTGGAGGTGGCCATGGTTGTCGCCCAGGGACTGAGAAGGAAGCGGCTGTGCTTAGCGACATGTGGTAGGCTCTGATGTCTTTGCTTCACTGTGCTGAATAGCTTCAGGCTGATGGCTGAGTTCTCTGCCCACAGGGCTAGTGCCGCGTCGGACACTGATGTGCCTTGAACGTCTATTGCAGTCATGACTCGAAGGGGGCCTGTGTTTGATTCAGGCTCCTGCAGTGAGCATAGGAGAGGGTCCTGGTCTTTGTTGCTTGTGCTTGATCCAGGTACAGGGTTTGCTACTGCATCGTCAGTCGCTGGATTGAGGGTGGTGTTTGTGACTTGACACTGCGACTCGTTGGAGTCTAATGACTGGCAGGGCAGAGGCTCGCGGACTTGTGTCCACATCTTTAGGTGCTTGAAGTCTATCAGCGGTTCGAAGCAATTAAGCAGATCTTTCCCAATGAGAAGTGGATACGTCTTGAGTGGTGAGACGTATACTGCATGGACGAGATCCATTGATCCAACCGTTAGGTGGATTGGGGCCACATGTTTCAGTTGGAGGCCCGTGTGGGAATATGCTTGGAGGTCCAGCTCACATCTCTGGAGTCTGAGAGTTCTGTTAGTCCCCTTTGTTCTTTCTTGGACCTTTTCAAGGAGCTCGGTGGACATTAGAGTGATGTCGGCTCAAGAAGGGCTTCGACTCTGATGTGTCGTTCAATGATGATGGAGAGGTAAAACTTTTTCGCTATACCTTTCTCAATGAGATCGCCTAGGAGTTGAGGGACTGGATTTTGGGAGGAAACGGTTAGGATATCAGGGCTGATGTGGTGTTCTTCGGAGGAGTGGCAGACGACCAAGACAGCACTTTCAGGAACTTGAGTGGTTTCATCAGCAGGTGTTTGCTGGACGCTGCTGTGATCTAGAGGTTTGAGTGTTGAGTTAGTGTCTAAGCCATTTTCTGTTTGCCGTAGGCTTTCTGTGCTAAATCTCGCAACTGCTGAGCAGTCATTGTTCGTGGACATGCGAGAACGCCAAGATGGTGGCTTACGCCGGGGTGAAGGTTCCTTAGGAAGAGAGTTTTGAAGTTTAGTTCATCTTCCATGTCAGGTTCGTTACGAGTTCCGAAGTATGCTCGTCTGAGTCGGCTGTAGTAGGCTTGAGGAGGTTCGTGACGTCCTTGTCTTGTCTCCAGGGCAGCCACTAGGCCTTGTTCGGACTCAGGGTCGGAGAACTCTTTAATGAGGGCTTCTCGGAGCAGTTGGTAATCAGTCTTTGTGTAAGCAGGCTGCCTGTCCAGGAAGCTGCGAACTTCAGAACTGGATGTTGTTCGGAGCAAATAGAGTCTATCTTTGTCCGTAACGTTAGGTCGCATTTCCAGATGGAAATCGATGTCTTGGAGATACGCTTGGACATTTTGGCTATTTGGCACACTCGGAGTGAATTTGCCAATATTCCTGGTGAGCTTGTCGAGGTCTTTTAGGTCCAAGCCATGCGATGATCTGTGGCTGGCTGCCGCAGATGCTTTTGGCTGAGGTAGAGTGAGGTAAAGTTCTCTAGAGGCAGGTGGTGAAGGTTTCCGTTCCACGCCCTCCATCTTTTTCTCACGTGTCAGTCCAGGAACAGGTGACCCAGTCCCGCTTGGCAGGTGTAGGATATCAGAGACTGAATCAGACCATTTTAAGATGCATCAGAACACTGAAACCTGAGGAGCTGGAATGCAGAGAGGCCTTAAGGAACAGGACGTCATAAATCTAGTTTGGAGCAAGCAAATCCCAACTAGCAAGCCTCTGTCATCAAACAGCTTACAACCTTGAGACAAACGAACACTTATTGATAATTCCAATTCAAGAAGGAGACTGTCAAATTTGTTGCAAGTAATCAAGACTGATGTTCACACGTAAACCTGTGATAGAAAATCATTAGCTACAGACTCTTTCGAGCGTGTCTCCACACATAAAAGACCGTCCAAACCAACATTCCTTCTCTAAAGAACATGCATTCGTTCTCCTTAGAACTATACAAAAACTTTCTTCTCCATATGCACATAAAATCATCCTAAAAGGACATTTTTATGTTGTACCCACATATCATGTTTTAATCAAATAATATGTATGTCTTTTTAATAAGTATTGAATGGCTCGAGCCTTAAAGAGACCTATTGCATGTTTAGTATCTATGAGTTTGAGAATTCATGCTTGAAATGTTTCTTCCGGTCAATTCTTTGTCAAAGGCATCATACTCTTGTTATGAAATCATGTTCAAAAGGTATACTTTGCCAAAGCCTGTAAAGTTCAGACCTCTGACTGAACAGATTTATTAGAGGGGTGGAGGAACAAAGCAATACCCCAAGCAAGGACAGTATCTAATTGGTCAAGACGTCCAGATGGGACGGTCCAGAAGCTGAGTTTAAAACCTCAGGACATCGTAAAATTCTCTCTCTGTTACATCACTCTTCGTACCCTTCTCTCTGACTCTCGTCTCTGGTCCCTCTCATCGCGTGCTCAGGCCTCATGTGCCATAATGAGAAGGAAAACAACTTAGTCTCATTACATCATTTTATTTTTATTATTTTACTTCAGTTTCTTTTCTTTCCGTGGAGTTTCGTGTGTTAACCCTCTGGGCCCTGAGGGTGTTTTGGGGGCCTGGAGAACTTTCGACATGCCCTGACATTTGTGCTTTTTTCAGTTGCTTATAAAAATATAAATGGCTAAAGTCTAATAACACTGTAAACAGCACAAACTGGGCTACAATGTTATGTTAGCAGCATTTGTGTACATGATTGTGTTTTTGCGTGGTTAGTGAAAAAGTAAAATTTTGAAGTCACTGAAATAAGACCATAAAACACATACAGAACAATTGTTTACAAGACTTTTGAGAACCAGATCTTGTAGGCTAGAATATTTACTTCACAATTATGTGAAAATCATTCCGCTTACTCATTCACAGAAAACAATATATTGATTTAAATGTTTAAAGACATGTTTTGTGATCTAAAGCCAATATGCGAGGGAGTGGTAATGGTCTTGAATAGTAAGTGATTCTCACCTGAGAGACAAAGGGCCCTCCCCTAAAGCTGCTAATGGCCCATCAGTGTGACTGAGACTGAGGCAGGTAAGACAGAGAGTGTGAGGAGACTGAAAAAATTGGGTTTTTAAATGATTTGTATTTTATTTACAACACAGTATAATCAAAACATACATAATGAGGGTCAAAGACACATTATTGTGCACACTGATCTAACCACAGAGATGTGAACAGACTTTGACTCGTCCCTGCAACAGATTCTGTTCAACAAGTGAAACAGATAAATCATACCTGATATTTACGTGTTATTTAAGTGTTTCTGCTACTTTCCATGGATTCAAGAAGAAACTTGTTTGAAACAGTTGAACTTCTGATGTTGGTGCAGCGCTCTCAGAGGAAAACAGTTGGAAGAGACTGAAAGTCAGCAGGATTCATCTGTGGTGCAGGCGTCTGATTCTATAAAATACAAACAACCAAAAAAAGAGAAAAAACATTTGTGAGCATGTTTATATCAGGAGCATCTATATATATATATATATATATATAGGTTTTGTAGTCATAGACTCATTCATGCTTTGTATTATCGTTAAAAAAAAGAGACATTTTATTTTTGAGAAACGAATTATTGTTTAGCATGCAATACTCTATTTTTGAACAGAGTAGGCTATTAATCATAAACATGTTCTAAACATACTTAGACTCGTAGCATTCATCATGTTACAATGTACTCTCATATTACTTTTATTGTTTTATAAAGAGCATGAAAATACTCGCACCGTAAGAAATTTAAATACAATGAATTGCCCATCATATTCACAATGTTTTACTGGATTTCAAACATTTTAGTCAGGAATTATAGTTTGGGGAAAACCCAACTATGATTTTGTAGTTATATAGCCATCCTGAACATCATGTATTATTTTATAGTATACAGGATATATGATTCTGCAGTCATAGACTCACTCATGCTTTATACTATAAAAGGATGAACTTTGCACTATAAAAAATATATTTTATATCTGAGAACTGATTGTTATCGATTAGCACGCTATTAAAATATATTTTTGAACAGATATTATTATTAATAATAAACATGGTCTAAACATTCTTAGATGCGTAGCATTTATCGTGTTGTAATTTGGGAACAACCCATCTAGTAATGTGTTCAAGTTTATGTCACAATAACACGTTAACTAATGCAAAACATAAACATTACTTACTTATTCATCAAACTCTTGAGGAAATCCAGCCTTTACTCAGCGCATCTTCAGTAGCAGCGATGAACTCTTCACTGACGCTTTGTTTATGCTCCGCGCGCGCGGGTCACGTGGTTATTTGCATGTGAACGGGAGGGGGCGGGATCTCATTAAAAATAATGAGTTAGACGGGACAGACTGAACATCGTGTTGGTTTCATACGGATTACTTCATCACAGAATATTTGTTTTCGATATGACTTACTTCATTTGAAAGAAGACACTTCAAGCTTTCTATAGAGATAACTCTCATGTTTCTGTGTTGAGTATTCGCTGAGTTACACTTCATTTTAGTGACGCATTTCTGAAAAAAGATCGCGGAGACGGAGAAGACAGAGAGCACACGCTGTTTGTTTTCTTTATTCTTCAAAAGCACAACGTGTAGTTGTTATTATGAGTGTATACAAATAAAAGAAGACCCCTTACAGATTCGAATGGTGTATTGCTCTTATCTGAACGATCAAAAATGGCAGAGTAATTCAAGCTCATTTCTGCCTTATCAGGAAAATCTGCCCCAAAACGCGTATTCGCGTTTGTCGGGCTCAGAGGGTTAATGTAAGTTTGATACAAAGTCCAGCTTCAACTGCACTTCTTCAAACGTCCAGCAAGCCAACGCCAAGAGACATCACTTCAAAGACTACTGAACTTCCAGCCAATCAGACACTTCGGAACCCCCCCAGTCTGCAACGAGGACACAACCCCGTTACACAGGCAAAGCAAGCAACACACCTCCAGATTCTAACAGGTTCTAATTGGTGTATTTAATATAAATTTTAGCCTCATTGAGAAACTCAAAGCGAGGGTTAAATAAGTGATTGATGGTTGTTCAGGTCTATGCAATAGCACATATTGCTGTGAACCTGGGATTTCACATTTCCATTCTCTTAAACTCATCCTTTGATGAGGATGCTTGTGTTCATGTGTTAGATTAGTTTATGTCTTAGGTTTATATAAATAAAATCTGATTTATATTTTAAAAGAGAAGTATCTTGTGTTTTCTGCTCACAAGTTAATGCCTTAATCTGTCGATTTCGTTACTGTGCTATTTAATAGTGTTTTCACTATATTTTGGATTTTAATATCCAGTACAGAGTTTGTCATACGGCTCGTTCAGTGAATCGCCGTAACACTGATTCTGTTCAAATCCCTATAAAATCATAAATGATTCCCTTTGAGCTAAATTAAACTATATTAATATTAATATTATAAAATGTAATAAACCCCCTACATTTTATTGGTGGAGGATGCGGGCAGATTAATCTAAATTGTGAGCATAAACCAAGTTATTTAATCTTTTTCTGTTGCCGCGGATGAGAGACGAGACTATAGTGTGTGTGTGCGCGTGCGCGTGAGTGATAGTGATGTTACGTTCGTGAACGAATCGTTCTTTTTGAACGAATCTTTTAGGTGAACGAATCATTCTCGTTCACGTAATCCATTGACTCATATTTCTCGTTCACTGAAATTCCTCCCTCCACCGCAGCGCGCCGCTATTGCGCGCATGCGTAGCTCTGGACCGTTTCATCTGTCAAAGAATGACTAAACCTCGAGCCAATAGCCTTCGAGTATGATACGAGGACGGAGCATGTGATTTGTTGAATCTAGTGAACGAATACGCCCTTCATTGAGTTGCTTTGAGTTTGAAAGAGTCAAATGAACTGTTACATACATACATCTCGTCTCATTATTACGTTCGTCGTTCGAACAACTGGTTCTTTGTTTTATTTTTTTATATTATTGTTTTATTTATTTTTTATTTATTTTTATTTATCATTTTGTTTTATTTATTTATATTATTGTTGTTTTATGTTTGAACAGTTACATACTTTTAAATAAAAAAATATTTCATTATGTTAGTCATGTCATGCACTTTTGTTTGTTTAAAAACTGTGAAACATAAAAAAATATGGCAGTATTGATTATTTGCGTCACGTCATCCCATCTCATTTGCGTCACGTGACTCACGTCAGCAAATAGCATTTCAGCTCGGGTTTAGAAGGGGCATGTAATTGGTTGGATCGAACGAACGAATATAATAGCATCATTGACCGAGATGGCTCTGTTTTGAGTCTGAACGAGAGAGAGATCTCCCGTTCGTGAACGAATTGAACGAACTGGTAGCTATACCCAGTTCGTTGACCGGGTAGGTCGGCCATTCTGTCAATCTAGTTCATCAATCAGCAGAAAGCGGATGCAAAGCACAGGTATCCGTACTGTGCACGCTTGTTTATATTCATATTTTACATACAGAATAACTCCTCGTTTAACATAATCTCAGATTTGAACGTGTAAATCTCTGCCTAAACAATTAAATGTTAACTAGCCTAGTATGCAAACAAATAAAAAAACACTTGTGCTTTGGTCATCCGAAAAGAGTGTAATTTAAAAGATAAAAAGAGTAATGACTTTGATCACTTATTTAGACTTATTTTATTCATTTAATGAGAAGGGCACACTTTTTAATGAAGCCAAATCGGTTTTTATTTTGTAACAAGTAAATACGTTAGTTGAACAACACATTTTGCCGCACATGCTGACACATGCAGTATTTGTGTAATATGGAAAAATGGTCACTGAACGAATTAGTGAACGAATCTGAACGAATCATTTTGGTGAACGAACGAAAAATGAACGAGTCTCTGGAAAGAATCAAAATTTCCACCACTAGTGAGTGACGTCAGCTGCGCGCGCCCCGCTTGAATGAATGAAGACAGCAAAAGAGCTTCTCAAACTGCAGTAAGTGAACTTAAAGTTAACATCTGAGATCGTACAATAAGGTCGAAATTGAGCGTGTTCCTCTCTTTCTGTAATGCCTTTTATTTATAGTTGAAGTGATGTCCTGCGGGTTCCAGGTCAGTCAGTAGCTATTCTCCTGAATCTCAGTCTGTTAGCAGAACGAAGCTAAACTGCAGTGATTTAAACGGGAAATAAATCAGTGTATAAAGAATAGTTTTGAGCGTGTCCCTCAATCCTATTTATCAGAGCCATTATTATTCATAGTTTGATTAGCAGTGCGTGTTCCATTGTTAAATCATCTATGACTCCCTCAGTTAAACATTAGACAATAACGCTTGTCTGTTTGTGTAACTGTTCACTAAGTGAAGTTAATCTCGCTCCACACTGCGTGTGTCCGGGAGATTTTAATGGGAGTTTTTAAAAGCTTTATCAAGTAAAGTTTAACTTTGAACCAACAGCGAAGAAAACCTGTTGTGTTTATGTGTCCAGAGAAACTGGCACGGCTTCTAATACAGCACTGTTTCCCTGCAGCACCAAGCTGCTATTTTAATAAGTTTAACTCTGAACGAACTGAGAGTTTAAGCGCCACATCGCAGAACAACTAAAAGCGGTGTTGTTTATTTGTACAGTGTGGAAATGCGCTGACATTTCATGTAACATGTTTAACTGTACTGGCAATGCAACGTTTGTTTTGGTTTCCACAGTTACGATCGATCGTGACACGGAAGTCTTAACCTACTTCCGGAGCAACTTTGTACTGCGCACGCGCAGCACATCGATGCTGATGTAAACAAACTCATGCTGTTGCTAAGCTAACGAAACGGTTGTTTACCTGGTACAAGTCTATGCTAAAGATTAGCCTCAAAGGTTAGCAGTTAGCATTAACCTCCGGTGGTTTAATACAGTGTGTGTGTTTGGAAAGCTAAAGTGGTTTAACCCTTTAAACACCTCTCAACTAATAGACTTGTTGGTTTTTCTTTTCTTATTTCTCTAAATTCTCACTTCTTACCACTTATTTTCATTTTACTAGAAAGGGAAATACTAGTTCACAATTATTAATTGTGCCAAATTCAAAATTTAATTAAAACATTAAATTTATTTGGAATCATTCAAATTTCCCTCAGATCATTTCATATGATCGATACTTCTATTATTCTCTTCTAGGCCTAATCATTTTAGATACAAATAAGTCTTGAACTTGGAACGTTTAAGTAAACTTATTCTATCTAATTGATTTATTACCCATATTCATAGATTCTATTCAGACTTATACTCACTCATTACTTTATTGCGTTTTATTCCCTCATTCTTCCTGTTTTGGTTATAGACTTAGCCACTATTTTCTATTTTTATTTACTGATTTTCTCCTTTATTTAATTTCAATTTCACTTTGTCTCACCTGAGCCTTAATAGGAGACAGTGTTATCCGTCACTACGAGTTCAAATAAATTTAAGAGACAAATCTCTTGCACCCAAAATTTTATTTTTGTTGATTGGTTGTGGAGCAACTGACAACAACTCGTAGTCGGCATAACTGCTTGCTAGTGGACCCGATCCACTCGATTTACGGTCTCTTTCTCTTCTCTCCTGTTCTCTCCTGCTTTCTTTCATTTTCACTTTTCACATTTGTGGGGACCTGTAAGAACCATCAATCAATTCTAAGTGAATGAGATACACAATCTTGTCAAAAAAGACTAATCATCTTTCCGAATTTGATTGTAATCGTTCTTCCTAACCTCCCTACATTAAAACGCAATCAAAATTTTAACATTTCATGCAACGCTGAGATCAATTTTAATAGAGAAGTTTTGAGCAACCGTTGCCTTTGCAGCCTCCCTGGTGAGCGGTCCAACTGTAAGGTGTACGTTGTCAATCCTGTCAGACTAAAAAAGAGATATCAGAATTATTATTATACTCATCTGTCTAGAACAGAGATTTAATAATATTGTTTGCCTTCTTGATAACATTTAATTGAAAGAAAAAAAATTTTAATAAATAATTTCTCATTTGAAAAAAAAAAGGGAATTGTTTATTTTAATTGAATTTGCTTTTCACCTGTTTCTCTCTTTTCCCTCTTCCTCATTAGAGTGACGAAGTCTTCACATCTTTAGTCTACCACCTAGACACTGCGACCAACACAGTCATCACCACGCTATGCTAGTGGTTCAAAATCACTGACACAACACTTAGTTGCCTCACCACACATAGGCTTTTACTCCACACAGATCTGTGTCAGTCTCTCTTCTCCCTAGCGTGCCAACATGCCGCAGACTGCAGACCCCTTTGCACAAGGGGAAGATGGGAACACTTGGCTGAGAGGCACGACAGACAGCCTCACCCCCAAGACCCTTGAACTGTTATTATTTTTAATAATAATCCTAAGCCTGAGAAGATTCCTGACACAAGATTCAAGCCAGAACAACAACCACGAGGAGCTAGTCAAAATCTCCAGCTCTCTAAGCTATGCCTTCACAACCCCGCTGAAACTGAGCGACAAGCACGTCACCCACCTTCAAGAGGAGCTGACACGTGTTCTACGCCGCATAGACAAGCTGGAAGTGAAAGTTCAAGATCATCTCAAAGCACCCAACGAGAGGGAGCAGGAATCAACGGAACAAGTTAAGGAGCTCCAAACAGCCCTGACAGCAGCTCAGCTCGACCAACAACATGCAAAGGCTGCCCAGAAAGACCTGGTAAACAGACTCCAGTATGCTGAACAGCTCCTAGAGAAAGCCAAGCATGACATCAGCGACAAGAATGCTGAAATCAGTGCCTTGAAAGACCACCTTGAAAGGTACAGTTCTGAAATAGACACTCTGACCCAACAACTAGACGATACCAACGATCAGCTCTACATGGTCAGAAAAGAACTTAAACATGCTGATGAGCAGAAACAAGAGCCAAGGCGAGAGAAACAGCTCTCAGCCTCACCTCTGCTGAGCAGAGCAGAGTCCCACATCCAAGAACTGGTATACAGCGAAAGAAGCGAAGAGCCACAACCCAAAACCTCACCTGCCTTCGCCACAGAACTCTTTCCTGTCAACGAAAAAAAACCTCCCATCCAAGCAGACCTCGGAGCTGCACATGGGATGACCATCAACGACCTCGACAAGCTGTCTAAAAACATCAGCAAGTTCAACCCGAACTCCACAGAGGGCCACACCATCCAGGCCTATCTTCAAGATATCGACTTCTATCTGGAAATGAGACCTCATGTGACTGACAGAGACAGGTTATACCTCCTTAGAGCCACGTCCAGTTCCGAGGTACGAAACTTTCTAGATCGACAGCCCAGTCGAACGAAGTCAGACTACCAGCTACTTCGTGAAGTCCTGATGAAAGAGTTTACAGACTCTGAATCTGAACATGGACTTTTAACTGCCTTAGAAACCAAACAAGGTCGACAAGAGGCTCCACAAGCTTACTACAACCGACTCCGACAAGCCTACTTCGGTGCACACAACGAACCTGACCTTGAAGAGGATGTGAACTTCAAAAGCCTCTTCCTAAGAAATCTGCACCCTGGAGTCAGCCACCATCTAGGCGTCATGGCCTGTCCACGCTCCATGACCATCCAACAGTTGCGTGACCTAACACAGAAGGCCTACAACAAGCAGAAGATGGCCTCAAAGAAAGGTAACACAACCTCCACACTCTTGAACTCTGTCAACAAAGACTCAAGCTTTGCACTGGACGACACCCAGTTGCATCACAACACCAGAGTCCTCCATCAAGAGCACAGAGAACGTGACCCCCACGTCCACGACAGCTATCAGCCCAACCGCTGGAAAAATCCATGGGACCAGCTACGCTTCTCAAGAAACCACAACAACTGGAAACCTAACCAGACATCCAAAGGTAATCGCCTGACTCATCCAAGAGCGACTCGTGTGGGTAAGCGACAACGAAACCCACCTCAGCACCACTCAGATATGCACAGTGCTGAGTATGCACAAGAACAAGACAGCTTACCATCAGAAGACATGGAACAAGTCATGAAACAACTGAAAGAGTTCCTTCAAGATAAGCTGAACACGGATGACTACAAAATTGAGTCATGCTCGCTGTGACCAGCGACAAAACGGAAGGCCGGTGATCACATGGTACAACACCATATCAGAGATGACAAGCACCTGTTCAACAACCACCCAGAATGAACAAGTCTCTCACGGCCAACCACTGATGAAAACTGAGGTACCAGAGAACATCACCCATCACTCACTAGCAAACTGCTAAATGAACTCCAACTTCAAGAACCACATTCACATCTGTGCAACAGCAACCACCAAAGCACAGAAGGTCAGAACGTCTGCCACATCCAGAAGGCAGCACAAGAGGAATGCAACATAGGAGACGAAGTTTGCATCCCAGCTTCACACAGCCATGCCAAATTACCTCCGACTGTCTGCTAAAGAACTTCCTGCCTTGCTGGACTGACCCCCATGAGATCATGGACACGCCCTCATCCACGCCAAGGATGCAGAGAGCCAGTCTTCACTGACATACCAGAAAAGGGGGGAGACAACACAGACTGAAACAGATCTGACCACACCTACACTACACCACTAACACACATAACATTACCTATACCCAGAGGTAACCACATCTACTGATAACACATTCCACAAACATATTCTTCTCACAAGTAGAATATACAAATTGGAGCATAACATTAAGTTACATACACCACCATGAAGAAACATGCAGCTATCCTCACAATAGGTAGAGCACCTGACACTAAGTTAAGGTACATGACTCCCTAGCTGCACATGACATCCTAGCTCAACATAAGTTGCAAACCACGCTAGGAAAACCCACAGCAGCTTTGTTTTGTTCTTCTTTCACCTATACTTTTCCTTCCCCTCTTTCTTTAGTAGGTGAAACACCTAGACACCCTGCAAGGGTCAAAGGTCTGATAGTAGGATTGACTCGTCACACCTAATATCCGCAAGCCACTCTAAACTGAATGGAAGCCAGAGAGCTCCATGCACGATAGGTCAATTCATTTTACCACAAATGATGCCACCAGAAACTAAAGGTGAACATTCTTAAGTTAAGACAACTTAGAAGGAACAAACAAATTTAATCACATAACTTGATCGAAGAATCAAAGTATTCAACCGAATTAGAACAACAATTTCCAAATTGAACTGTTCAAATTACTAAACTATATTGACTAATTGAATATAACCGTCTGTACCTCAAATAACCTGAGGACCTGCACCAATACAGTAACTGTCATGGAGGTGTTGTCTTGTTGTTTGCTGTGTTCTTGTCTGCTTCATTTGCCTTTTGTGTTTCCAGCGCTCGACGACGTCTTCAACTAAACACCTCGCCGATCGAAAAGGGGGAGATGTAGGATATCAGAGACTGAATCAGACCATTTTAAGATGCATCAGAACACTGAAACCTGAGGAGCTGGAATGCAGAGAGGCCTTAAGGAACAGGACGTCATAAATCTAGTTTGGAGCAAGCAAATCCCAACTAGCAAGCCTCTGTCATCAAACAGCTTACAACCTTGAGACAAACGAACACTTATTGATAATTCCAATTCAAGAAGGAGACTGTCAAATTTGTTGCAAGTAATCAAGACTGATGTTCACACGTAAACCTGTGATAGAAAATCATTAGCTACAGACTCTTTCGAGCGTGTCTCCACACATAAAAGACCGTCCAAACCAACATTCCTTCTCTAAAGAACATGCATTCGTTCTCCTTAGAACTATACAAAAACTTTCTTCTCCATATGCACATAAAATCATCCTAAAAGGACATTTTTATGTTGTACCCACATATCATGTTTTAATCAAATAATATGTATGTCTTTTTAATAAGTATTGAATGGCTCGAGCCTTAAAGAGACCTATTGCATGTTTAGTATCTATGAGTTTGAGAATTCATGCTTGAAATGTTTCTTCCGGTCAATTCTTTGTCAAAGGCATCATACTCTTGTTATGAAATCATGTTCAAAAGGTATACTTTGCCAAAGCCTGTAACGTTTAGACCTCTGACTGAACAGATTTATTAGAGGGGTGGAGGAACAAAGCAATACCCCAAGCAAGGACAGTATCTAATTGGTCAAGACGTCCAGATGGGACGGTCCAGAAGCTGAGTTTAAAACCTCAGGACATCGTAAAATTCTCTCTCTGTTACATCACTCTTCGTACCCTTCTCTCTGACTCTCGTCTCTGGTCCCTCTCACCACGTGCTCAGGCCTCATGTGCCATAATGAGAAGGAAAACAACTTAGTCTCATTACATCATTTTATTTTTATTATTTTACTTCAGTTTCTTTTCTTTCCGTGGAGTTTCGTGTGTTAATGTAAGTTTGATACAAAGTCCAGCTTCAACTGCACTTCTTCAAACGTCCAGCAAGCCAACGCCAAGAGACATCACTTCAAAGACTACTGAACTTCCAGCCAATCAGACACTTCGGAACCCCCCCCTGTCTGCAACGAGGACACAACCCCGTTACACAGGCAAAGCAAGCAACACACCTCCAGATTCTAACAGGTTCTAATTGGTGTATTTAATATAAATTTTAGCCTCATTGAGAAACTCAAAGCGAGGGTTAAATAAGTGATTGATGGTTGTTCAGGTCTATGCAATAGCACATATTGCTGTGAACCTGGGATTTCACATTTCCATTCTCTTAAACTCATCCTTTCCTCACTCTCTCTCTTTCTGCAACGTGTGAATGCTTGTGTTCATGTGTTAGATTAGTTTATGTCTTAGGTTTATATAAATAAAATCTGATTTATATTTTAAAAGAGAAGTATCTTGTGTTTTCTGCTCACAAGTTAATGCCTTAATCTGTCGATTTCGTTACTGTGCTATTTAATAGTGTTTTCACTATATTTTGGATTTTAATATCCAGTACAGAGTTTGTCATACGGCTCGTTCAGTGAATCGCCGTAACACTGATTCTGTTCAAATCCCTATAAAATCATAAATGATTCCCTTTGAGCTAAATTAAACTATATTAATATTAATATTATAAAATGTAATAAACCCCTACACAGGGGTGAGGTCGGTGCGTCTCGTGTCCTTGATGGCTCACAGCGCAGTTCATAATCATGCTTGAGTTCCTCTTGGAAACTATCAGCTTCTTCTTTGACATAGTCTAGCTGATATGTTAGACGGCTAACCTCGTTTCTTGACTCATCCAGGTGAGCTTCAAGGGCTTTGATTCTGCCGTTCTTGTCCCTGAAGTCGGCCTTTGCTTTTTCCAGCAGCTGTTCCGCGTACTGTAGCTTTTCGGACCGATCAGCGTAGTCTGCCTTGACTTGTTGCATTTCTTTGTTAGTAGCTGCTAGGGTTTCTTTTAGCTTTTTGATTTCCTCCTCAGCACCTTGGTTCACCTCATCGGGTTCTTCCCGTCGTTCCTGAGCTTCCAGTTGTAGCTGCTCGATGCGCCGTTGCGCGCGTGGCAACTCCTGCTGGAGCTGTGCAGCGTTCTTGTCGCTCAACTTGAGGGTCGCGATGAGTGTGTGGCTTAAGGAGCCGGTAATCTTGGCTAATTCTTTGTGACTGTAGCTTTGACTTGGGTCTTGTGCCATGAGACTTGTGATGTTTTCATCCAGCTGGTCCTGTGTCTGGTGTTTCAGTGCTTCAGCGGCTTTAGGCAGGAGGCTGTCGGTTGCAGCACTCAGCCATGTTTCCAGATCCTCCCAGTGACCGACATGTTCTGTTGCGCGAGACATGTTCTGGCGGGTGAGGGAAGCTTTCCAACCGCAACTGACACAGACCTTGAAGAGAAAAACAAAACAAACCAAAACAAAAGAAACCAAACAAAACAAATCAACAAACAAAGGAGTGTGTACTAGTGTTGAGTGTGGTTCTCTGTGACTGTGATCCTCTGCGGGGGGGGGGTGCTTCTAATTCGTTGCCTCTGTGGGAGAAATTGGACACACACACACACACACACACACACACACAGGTAGAACAGCTAGAGAACAGATAAAGATAGGGAAAACACCAACAGAGCGAGGAACAGGGTGATAATCGGGTGCTTCACCTATTTCCTGTAAAGGAAAGCCCTTCTCTTTTTTTTTTTTTTTTTTTTTTAAGGGCGAAGGTTAAGCTAAGCCAAAATGAGGGAGAGGGACACAAACAAAATATATCTTTCTGATATTAGATTTCCATTTTTTTTTTTGTTAAGTCTGATATCAGAAGGTTGCTTCTTAGTCAGAGGATTGTGAAAGGAAAATGTTTTTTGTAAGTCTGTGATTGCTAATATTTTTCTCCAGGGTGAAGGAAAATAATAACAATGACAGCACTGGTCCCGTAATGGCAAGATTGACACCGCAACGCCTGTTAGCTTGTTCCTCGTGCGGGTTGGAAATCTCACTGACGCCTACCTTTTCGTTGACCTGCTTCAACCTAGTGGGGTAGGATTTCACAAAGAGGTAGGTAAAATGAAAACAATTTTGAAATGCCGTTCTCAAGTTTCCAAATACCTGCTTGATAGCTTTATAGTTCTGTTTATGATTTCCCTCAGGCAAAATCCCAGCAACCAGTAGCAGTAGTCAAATCAGAAGATAGTGGCAGGGAGAAAAGAGAAAAATGAGCTTTAGAATTTACTCCCAATATCAAGATTAATAACAAGTATGGCCGCACCGTGGTGCTGTTGAGTCGATACACCTAAGGGTTTGGCTAATTAGAAGTTTAAGTTCTCATGCCCTATTGACTATTAGACCTAAGCAAAAGTATATTTAAATTAACTCCCGTGTTAATTAAGTAACTAAAGGATTGAGAATAAGGTAGACAGAACAAACTTAATTGCAATTTGAATTTCGAATTTCAAATTATAAATAGAGATTCCTAATTAAATTTTTCATGATGTCATCATTAAAATTGATAGGATCGATTCAGATTAACTTTCCAGAGGGATGTATATATTTGATTATAATATTCTAATATTATAATGGTCTTCCTAGTTGACAGTTAAGTATCAAGATCTTAATGAGGTTTGTCATTAAAATTACAAGCACAATTGCAACTGAAACCAATATGAAACAGAAACTGTAATTAATTATTAAATTAAATTAGAATTTTCAAATTCGTAATTAATTATGAAATTAATTTACAACTCCCACATCCCTAAATCTGACAGGTTACTAATTCCTTGTGTCATCAGAACCTTCAGAACAAATTAATCTCAATTTATAAAAGGAAATTTTAAAATTTTCAGGGCCTGAAAATCAAACACATTGATAGTTAATAACTACGATCTTAATGTTATTGTTAAATTATCAGAGCACACATAATTATCTCAATCAGTCTATATGGAATCCGGAGCTGAAATTATTTTCAAATGAGTTTAATTTGAAATCTGGGATGAAATCAAATTATCAGTTTCAAATATTTCATAGCGATTCCCCCACTGATATCCTAAAATCATGAGCGCACTTATAATTGAATTAATTATCTTTTATCAAGGTGAATGAAGTTAAGGTCTGATATTAACTGTCTAACTCCAAGGGGAGGAACCCAATCCTGAATAAAATGCCTTTATTCCTATAAAATTAACTGCCTTGCTTAACAATAGTTTACCGATGTCTGTATTTGTTAAAATCTTTTCAAAAGGGAGAAGAGATATAGCATGAGTAATGCACAAGAGAGGGAGGAATGACGTGAACACTCAAAGTGAACACGTGAAGTGTGAGTTAGGGTTCAGCAGACAAAGGGTTAACTGCGTAACACACACACACACACACACACTGCATAGCACACTGCATTCAAACCCAGGCTACCAAATGCTATGTGCTACTCGCTAGCCTTCAATGCTACCAGCTCGGCTAAGCTTTAATGCTACCTACTAGCTTCAAATGCTATGCTATTTGTTTACAACAGCTTCAAAATGGCGCTCGCGGCTGCGCGTGCGCACTACAACATTTCCGGGAGAGTCTTCTGATGACCTCCGGTTAGGCTGTTGCCGTGGTGACGCCCAGTTCTGTGGGTGCGTCTCAGGCTTACACAAAATGGTCACACAAGCGCTATTTAGATTCTTTTCTTTATAGCACAACCATCTCAATTTATTTAAGTCAAGTCAAGTCACCTTTACTTATATAGCGCTTTTTACAATGCAAATTGTGTCAAAGCACTGCACAATATCAAAAAAAAAAGGAAAATAAAGTGTCAATAAGTTTGAATAGTGTCTTTGCAATAAGGTCGGCGATATCGCTGGAAATGAAGCGTCCCCAACTAAGCAAGCCAGAGGCGACAGCGGCAAGGAACCAAAACTCCATCGGTGACAGAATGGAGAAAAAACCTTGGGAGAAACCAGGCTCAGTCGGGGGGCCAATTCTCCTCTGGCCAAACAAACCAGCAGTTCAGTTCCAAACTGCAGCAAGTCAGATTGAATGGGCTCAGCTGGTTCCAGTGGTCTTTTCCGATGGCTGTCTAAGTGGCGGGGTCCTCAATGGGGATCTGTCTCTGGCGTTCATCCAGGTGTTTGGCCTCTGCCTACGATCAGGGACACATACGTCATCTCCCGGCGCTGATCCTCCATCTCAGGTGTTCGGTCATCTCAGATCATGTAATGGTTAGATTCAGACTGAAGTTCTGTAATTCCTGGCTACCACGGGATGTTAATCCCGTGGCAGGAACGTAGAGACAAGCAGAGACATGATTAGCGTAGCTGCTGTTCCATCTAAGCAAAAATAAATTGTTCAACCCAAGCTAAAGAATAATAATAATGTACATTTGATCAGATATAACTGCAGTACAAGATTATAAAATGCATTATGTGTATGCTTGGCTAAAGAGATGTGTCTTTAATCTAGATTTAAACAGAGAGAGTGTGTCTGAACCCCGAATGTTATCAGGAAGGCTATTCCAGAGTTTGGGAGCCAAATGTGAAAAAGCTCTACCTCCTTTAGTGGACTTTGCTATCCTAGGTACTACCAAAAGTCCAGAGTTTTGCGACCTTAGAGAGCGGGTTGGATTATAGCGTGGTAGAAGACAAGTTAGATACGCAGGTGCTTACATGCTTTAAGGCCACATCCATTGTGCCAGTGCCGAAACACTCCTCCCCGACGTGCCTGAATGACTACCGCCCCGTAGCACTCACACCCATTGTAATGAAGTGCTTTGAGCGTCTGGTCCTGGCACACCTCAAGAACTGCCTCCCACCCACACTGGACCCACACCAATTTGCCTACCGTAGCAATAGGAGCACTGAGGATGCAGTATGCACAGTACTGCACTCGGTACTCACAAACCTGGATAATAACAACACTTATGCACGGATGTTGTTTGTTGATTTCAGCTCAGCATTCAACACCGTCATTCCCTCCAAGCTGATCACTAAACTTGGAGACTTGGGTGTTAACACCTCCCTCTGTAGCTGGATTATGGACTTTCTGACCAACAGACCTCAGCATGTTAGGTCAGGCCACACCTGCTCCACCACCATCACACTCAACACCGGCGTACCACAGGGCTGTGTGCTGAGCCCATTCCTCTACTCCCTCTACACCCATGACTGCAGGCCTGTGCATGGATCCAACTCCATCATCAAGTTTGCTGACGACACCACAGTGATTGGCCTCATCAGAGACAACGATGAGACTGCCTACAGGGAGGAGGTACAGCACCTGGCTGCATGGTGCGCTGACAATAACCTGCTCCTCAACACGAGCAAGACAAAGGAACTTATTGTGGACTTCAGGAAGAAGAAAAGTGGAACGCATGACCCCATCCACATTAACGGGATGGTTGTTGAACGTGTCTCCAGCTTCAAGTTCCTGGGAACCCACATCTCGGAGGACCTGAGCTGGAACACCAACACATCCAGCCTAGTCAAGAAGGCTCACCAACGCCTCTTCTTCCTTAGGACACTGAAGAAGAACCACCTGTCTCCAATCATCCAGCGGAACTTCTACCGGTGTACAATTGAAAGCATCCTGACCAACTGCATCACGGTCTGGTATGGGAACTGCACAGTTGCTGACCGCAAGGCACTGCAGAGGGTGGTGAAAACCGCCCAACGCATCACAGGGACACCACTTCCTGCCATTGAGGACGTCCAGAGAAAACGCTGTTTACGTCGAGCTCGCGGCATTCTTAAGGACTCCTCTCACCCTGACCATAGACTGTTTAACTTACTGCCTTCTGGGAGGCGCTTCAGGAGTCTCCGATCAAGGACAAGCAGACTCAGGAACAGCTTTTTCCCTACAGCTGTTTCCCTACTAAACTCTGCCCAATGATACCCCCCTCACACACCACCACAAACTCTTCACCCCTCCCCATCATTAAAATCGGTTAAAAAACAAAAACAAAAAAAACATCCACACACTGAGTACTATGCACTGGAAATTTTTATTTCTATGCACTTTCAATGTTCATTGCACTAGTATTTATATATCTTAATGTATAGCCTATTCATATCCATTTGTAATTATATTCATAGTTTTTGCTCATAGTGTACATACATTTACTGTACAATCCATCTGTATAGTATGTTCATATCACCCATCTGTATATCATACTGATAGTATTTAAAAATTTGTAAATTATGTCCATAGTACTACTGCCTTATCTGTATATTCTGTACATATGTAACTATTGTATACACTGTATATCCTGTACCTCTGCTTATTGCACTTCTGGTTAGATGCTAACTGCATTTCGTTGCCCTGTACCTTACATGTGCAATAACAATAAAGTTGAATCTAATCTAATCTAATCTAAACCATTTAGGGCCTTATAGGCAAGTAATAATAATTTGTAAATGATACGGAACTGAATAGGTAGCCAATGCAGAGACTGTAAAATTGGAGTAATATGATCATATTTTCTTGATCTGGTAAGAACTCTAGCCGCTGCATTTTGGACTATCTGTAGCTTGTTTATTGAAGATGCAGGACAACCAGCTAGCAGTGCATTACAATAGTCCAGTCTAGAGGTCATGAATGCATGAACTAGCTTTTCTGCATCAGAAACAGGTAGCATGCTTCGAAGCTTGGCAATGTTTCTAAGATGGAAGAATGCTGTTTTTATAACATGGGAAATATGATTTTCAAAGGACAAGTTGCTGTCTAAAATAACACCC
The DNA here is from genome assembly GCF_936440315.1 of Barbus barbus. NCBI lineage: Eukaryota > Metazoa > Chordata > Actinopteri > Cypriniformes > Cyprinidae > Barbus > Barbus barbus. The sequence continues at coordinate 10,231,986 of NC_136750.1, forward strand.
AGATTTTTGACTTTAGAGGACGTAACAGTACATCCGTCTAGTTGCAAATTATAATCCACGAGATTCTGTGTACTGTTTTTTGGTCCAATAAGTAATATCTCTGTCTTATCTGAATTTAGTAGGAGGAAATTATTGGTCATCCAATCTTTTACACTTTTTATACAATCTATTAGCTTAGATAGTTGAGAAGTTTCATCTGGTCTTGTTGAGATATATAATTGAGTATCATCAGCATAGCAATGAAAACTTATCCCGTGTTTTCTAATAATATTTCCAAGGGGCAACATGTAAATTGAAAATAGCAGAGGACCTAGGACAGATCCTTGTGGTACTCCATACTTTACTGGTGATAATTGAGATGACTCCCCATTTAAATGAACAAAGTGGTAGCGATCGGACAGGTAGGATCTAAACCATCTTAAAGCCTGTCCTTGAATACCAATATATTTTTGTAATCGATCTATGAGTATATTATGGTCTATAGTGTCAAACGCAGCACTAAGATCAAGTAATACTAGCAATGAGGTGCAGCCTTGATCTGAAGCAAGTAGTAAGTCATTCGTAATTTTAACAAGTGCAGTTTCTGTACTATGATTGGGCCTGAAACCTGATTAAAATTCTTCATAGAGATAATGTTTTTGCAAAAAGGAGCATAATTGAGTAGACACAACTTTTTCTAAAATTTTTGACATAAACGGAAGATTAGAAATGGGTCTATAATTTGCCAGTTCTTTAGAATCTAGTTGTGGTTTCTTAATAAGAGGCTTAATAACCGCCACCTTGAATGGTTTTGGGACGTGACCTAAATATAACGATGAGTTAATAATATTGAGAAGCGGTTTTTCTGCTACGGGTAACAACTCTTTCAGTAATTTAGTAGGTACAGGATCTAATAAACACGTTGTTGGTTTAGATGCACTGATAAGTTTATTTAGCTCTTCCTGTCTTATAGTTGTAAAGCACGGCAGTTTTTCTTTGGGTGCGATGAATGAAGCTGAAATACTAGACGCAGTAGAATCTACATTTGTTATTGTATTTCTGATGTTATCTATTTTATCAGTAAAGAAATTCATAAATTCATTACTATTAAACTGTGAGGGAATATTTAGATCGGGTGGCGTCTGTTTATTTGTTAATCTAGCCACTGTGCTAAATAAGAACCTTGGATTGTTTTGGTTATTATCTATGAGTTTGCGAATATGCTCTACCCTGGCAGCTTTTAGAGCCTGTCTATAACTGGACATACTGTTTTTCCACGCAATTCTAAAAACTTCTAATTTAGTTTTTCTCCATTTGCGCTCAAGAATACGAGTTTCCTTCTTGAGAGAATGGGTATAACTGTTGTACCATGGCGCAGTACGTTTTTCTTTAACCTTTTTCAATTTGAGGGGGGCAACAGCTTCTAATGTATTAGAGAAGATAGTGCCCATGTTGCTAGTCATTTCGTCTAGTTCATGCGTATTTATGGGTACACAGAGCAGTTGAGATAAATCAGGCAGGTTATTTGTGAATCTGTCTTTGGTGGCTGGAACAATAGTTCTGCCCAGACGATAACGCGAAGCCATATAACTAATATCAGTAATAGGCAGCATGCACGATACAAGGAAATGATCAGTAACATCGTCACTTTGAGGTACGATATCTATATCAGTAGGATCAAGTCCATGCGATATAATTAAATCTAGCGTATGATTAAAACGATGAGTGGGCCCGGTGACGTTTTGCTTGACTCCAAAAGAGTTTATTAGGTCAGTAAACGCAAGTCCTAACGCATCATTTGTATTATCAACGTGAATGTTAAAATCTACGACAATTAGCAGTTTATCAACATTAACTAGTAGATCTGAGAGGAAATCTGCAAATTCTTTTAGGAAATCGGTAACACTTTATAATAACGTCCAGTTATAAGTAATTTATAAGTGATTAGTTAATGATTAACTAATCGTTTACAAAACATTCATAAGCAATTAATAAGTGATATGCTAACAATGTGTATGTTTTGTTAATTAATTTAAAAGTCATTTACAAGTAATTAGCTAATGATGAACTAATCATTTACAAAACATGACTGTGCATTCATAGATGATTAATAATTGATATGTTAATATTTTTATCTATGTTTTGTAGAATAAGTTTTGAATCATTTACAAGTGATTAGATGATGATGAACTAATCATTTACAAAACATAACTATACATTCACAAATGATTAAGTATATGCTAACAATTTATAAATCTGTCCTAAGTTATCTTTAAATATAGCATCATGAAATAATCAAACAGATCCTTAATGGTTAATAGTTAATAGTTAATATATTATTAGATCATTGAAATGTAAACATTGTACTATTATCTCAATAAACATTATAAATCATTTACAAAGCTTTCTGCATCCCCTAATCTAAAGTGTAAACTACTCATCAGTTGTAAATGTTTTACAAACTTTATGGTTTCCAGTCGTGTGTGCGTAAATATATATATATTCACAAACAGCCTGTAACCTGGAAGGTTTGTAAAACATTTACAACTGATGAGTAGTTTACACTTTAGATTAGGGGATGCAGAAAGCTTTGTAAATGATTTATAATGTTTATTGAGATAATAGTACATTGTTGACATTTCAATGATTTATAAGTGATTAATAGTATATTAACTAGTAACTATTAACCATTAAGGATGTGTTTAATTATTTCATGATGCTATTTATAAAGATAACTTATGACAGATTTATAAATCGTTAGCATATTACTTAGTCATTTGTGAATGTATAGTTATGTTTTGTAAATGATTAGTTCATCATTAGCTAATTACTTGTAAATGACTTTTAAATGAATTAACAAAACATACACAAATTGTTAGCATATCACTTATTAATCGCTTATGAATGTTTTGTAAATGATTAGTTAATTATTAACTAATCACTTATAAATGACTTATAACTGGACGTTATTATAAAGTGTTACCCATTATTGAATTTAGACTGTATTGATTATGATGGTCCTGGATCAACATTATTTAGACTGTATTAATTATGACGGTCCTGGATCAACATTATTAAATTTAGACTGTATTGATTATGACGGTCCAGATCAACATTATTGAATTTAGACTGTATTGATTATGATGGTCCAGGATCAACATTATTTAGACTGTATTGATCATGACGGTCCAGCTCAAGATTATTGAATTTAGACTGTATTGATTATGATGGTCCAGGATAAACATTATTGAATTTAGACTGTATTGATTATGATGGTCCTGGATAAACATTATTTAGACTGTATTGATTATGAATGTCCTGGATAAACATTATTGAATTTAGACTGTATTGATTATGACGGTCCAGATCAAGATTATTGAATTTAGACTGTATTGATTATGATGGTCCTGGATAAACATTATTGAATTTAGACTGTATTGATTATGACGGTCCAGATCAAGATTATTGAATTTAGACTGTATTGATTATGATGGTCCAGGATAAACATTATTGAATTTAGACTGTATTGATTATGATGGTCCAGATCAACATTATTGAATTTAGACTGTATTGATTATGACGGTCCTGGATAAACATTATTTAGACGGTATTGATTATGATGGTCCTGGATAAACATTATTTAGACTGTATTGATTATGACGGTCCAGATCAACATTATTGAATTTAGACTGTATTGATTATGACGGTCCAGATCAAGATTATTGAATTTAGACTGTATTGATTATGATGGTCCAGGATAAACATTATTGAATTTAGACTGTATTGATTATGACGGTGCAGATCAAGATTATTGAATTTAGACTGTATTGATTATGATGGTCCTGGATCAACATTATTTAGACTGTATTATGACGGTCCAGATCAACATTATTGAATTTACACTGTATTGATTATTATGGTCCTGGATCAACATTATTTAGACTGTATTGATTATGACGGTCCAGATCAACATTATTGAATTTAGACTGTATTGATTATGACGATCCTGGATCAACATTAGTAAATTTAGACTGTATTGATTATGATGGTCCTGGATAAACATTATTTAGACTGTATTGATTATGATGGTCCAGATCAACATTATTGAATTTAGACTGTATTGATTATGATGGTCCTGGATAAACATTATTGAATTTAGACTGTATTGATTATGATAGTCCTGGATCAACATTATTAAATTTAGACTGTATTGATTATGACGGTCCTGGATCAATATTATTAAATTTAGACTGTATTGATTATGACGGTCCAGATCAACATTATTGAATTTAGACTGTATTGATTATGATGGTCCAGATCAACATTATTGAATTTAGACTGTATTGATTATGATGGTCCTGGATAAACATTATTTAGACTGTATTGATTATGACGGTCCAGATCAACATTATTGAATTTATACTGTATTGATTATGATGGTCCAGATCAACATTATTAAATTTAGACTGTATTGATTATGACGGTCCAGATCAACATTATTAAATTTAGATTGTATTGATTATGACGGTCCAGATTAACATTATTGAATTTAGACTGTATTGATTATGACGGTCCTGGATAAACATTAGTAAATTTAGACTGTATTGATTATGACGGTCCTGGCTAAACATTATTTAGACTGTATTGATTATGACGGTCCAGATCAACATTATTGAATTTAGACTGTATTGATTATGATGGTCCAGGATCAACATTATTTAGACTGTATTGATTATGACGGTCCTAGATAAACATTATTTAGACTGTATTGATTATGATGGTCCAGATCAACATTATTGAATTTAGACTGTATTGATTATGATGGTCCAGATCAACATTATTTAGACGGTATTGCTTATGATGGTCCTGGATAAACATTATTTAGACTGTATTGATTATGATGGTCCTGGATAAACATTATTTAGACTGTATTGATTATGACGGTCCAGATCAACATTATTGAATTTAGACTGTATTGATTATGACGGTCCAGATCAAGATTATTGAATTTAGACTGTATTGATTATGACGGTCCAGATAAACATTATTGAATTTAGACTGTATTGATTATGATGGTCCTGGATCAACATTATTTAGACTGTATTGATTATGATGGTCCTGGATAAACATTATTAAATTTAGACTGCATTGATTATGACGGTCCAGAACAACATTGTTGAATTTAGACTGTATTGATTATGATGGTCCTAGATAAACATTATTTAGACTGTATTGATTATGATGGCCCAGGATCAACATTATTTAGACTGTATTGATTATGACGGTCCAGCTCAAGATTATTGAATTTAGACTGTATTGATTATGATGGTCCAGGATAAACATTATTGAATTTAGACTGTATTGATTATGATGGTCCTGGATAAACATTATTTAGACTGTATTGATTATGAATGTCTTGGATAAACATTATTGAATTTAGACTGTATTGATTATGACGGTCCAGATCAAGATTATTGAATTTAGACTGTATTGATTATGATGGTCCTGGATAAACATTATTGAATTTCGACTGTATTGATTATGACGGTCCAGATCAAGATTATTGAATTTAGACTGTATTGATTATGACGGTCCTGGATAAACATTATTTAGACTGTATTGATTATGACGGTCCAGATCAACATTATTGAATTTAGATTGTATTGATTATGACGGTCCAGATCAACATTATTGAATTTAGACTGTATTGATTATGACGGTCCTGGATAAACATTAGTAAATTTAGACTGTATTGATTATAACGGTCCTGGATAAACATTATTTAGACTGTATTGATTATGACGGTCCAGATCAACATTATTGAATTTAGACTGTATTGATTATGATGGTCCAGGATCAACATTATTTAGACTGTATTGATTATGACGGTCCTGGATAAACATCATTTAGACTGTATTGATTATGATGGTCCAGGATCAACATTATTTAGACTGTATTGATTATGACGGCCCTAGATAAACATTATTTAGACTGTATTGATTATGATGGTCCAGATCAACATTATTGAATTTAGACTGTATTGATTATGATGGTCCAGATCAACATTATTTAGACGGTATTGCTTATGATGGTCCTGGATAAACATTATTTAGACTATATTGATTATGACGGTCCAGATCAACATTATTGAATTTAGACTGTATTGATTATGACGGTCCAGATCAAGATTATTGAATTTAGACTGTATTGATTATGACGGTCCAGATCAACATTATTGAATTTAGACTGTATTGATTATGATGGTCCTGGATCAACATTATTTAGACTGTATTGATTATGATGGTCCTGGATAAACATTATTAAATTTAGACTGTATTGATTATGACGGTCCAGAACAACATTGTTGAATTTAGACTGTATTGATTATGATGGTCCTAGATAAACATTATTTAGACTGTATTGATTATGATGGTCCTGGATAAACATTATTAAATTTAGACTGTATTGATTATGACGGTCCAGATCAACATTATTGAATTTAGACTGTATTGATTATGATGGCCCTGGATAAACATTATTTAGACTGTATTGATTATGATGGTCCTGGATAAACATTATTGAATTTAGACTGTATTGATTATGACGGTCCTGGGGCCTGTACCATGAAGCCGGATTAGGTGGCTAGCCAGCTATGTTTCAGTTTAGTTTCCGCCAACCCTGGGTTTTAGGCACTATGAAAGTAGCTCTGCTTTAATCGGTGTTCGTTGCCATGGTATCTTACGCTGCACGGCTAACCTGCTCCGGGGCAGTTATGTTCTGGATTCGAGATCTCAGACTGAAGTTTGACCAATCAGATGTGAGCAAAGTGACACATGTCTGACACACAAAAAAGTCACTCCCCCAGTTTCTCTTCCTACAAATTAAAGGCTGCTATGAAGTACCTTAAAAATAAAAAATAAAAATGTCTGGCTTTAATAATAATTAGAATTTACATATTTTATATAGATTTATATAATTATAATATGATTTATATTATTATTACACACAAGCACTTTTAGTTGAACAATTATTATAAAACATTTATTTTAAATGAATATTAATATATACAGATCATATGTAATATTAATAAGTGGTAGAATAGATAACACTTTTAAAATGGCTACATGTGACCTTACATGTTTGAGTCTCTATATACTATATAACTAAATAACTAAATAAGTTTCACTTGTGACTGCACTGATAGAGCAAGATAATTTCCTTTATTTGTCTTTCATGGACAAGTACTTCAGTGGAAATGCATTATATTCAAAATCCTCATATTCTTTAATCTCTTAACCTTTAACAAAAGAGTTTTGAATCTCGCTGGCTCTCTCACGAGAAGTAAATCACACTTGCTCTGTGTTGTGATTGGCTGTTCGCCACTGATGTCACACATTCATGTGCACGCGCTCCATTAACTCAGGATCAAGCCTGAGTTGACAGAGAAAGTTGATGATCAGCTTCATGGTACCAATAAAGCCAGATTGGAGTGGTTTGGTTTTGTCAACTCAAAACTTATCCTACAACTCTGAATTTGTTCATCTACCATCGTGGTACAGGCCCCTGGATAAACATTATTGTATTTAGACTGTATTGATTATGATGGTCCAGGATCAACATTATTTAGACTGTATTGATTATGACGGTCCAGCTCAAGATTATTGAATTTAGACTGTATTGATTATGATGGTCCAGGATAAACATTATTGAATTTAGACTGTATTGATTATGATGGTCCTGGATAAACATTATTTAGACTGTATTGATTATGAATGTCCTGGATAAACATTATTGAATTTAGACTGTATTGATTATGACGGTCCAGAACAAGATTATTGAATTTAGACTGTATTGATTATGATGGTCCTGGATAAACATTATTGAATTTCGACTGTATTGATTATGACGGTCCAGATCAAGATTATTGAATTTAGACTGTATTGATTATGACGGTCCAGATCAACATTATTGAATTTAGACTGTATTGATTATGATGGTCCAGGATAAACATTATTGAATTTAGACTGTATTGATTATGATGGTCCAGATCAACATTATTGAATTTAGACTGTATTGATTATGACGGTCCTGGATAAACATTATTTAGACTGTATTGATTATGACGGTCCAGATCAACATTATTGAATTTAGACTGTATTGATTATGACGGTCCAGATCAAGATTATTGAATTTAGACTGTATTGATTATGATGGTCCAGGATAAACATTATTGAATTTAGACTGTATTGATTATGACGGTCCAGATCAAGATTATTGAATTTAGACTGTATTGATTATGATGGTCCTGGATCAACATTATTTAGACTGTATTATGACGGTCCAGAGCAACATTATTGAATTTAGACTGTATTGATTATTATGGTCCTGGATCAACATTATTTAGACTGTATTGATTATGACGGTCCAGATCAACATTATTGAATTTAGACTGTATTGATTATGACGATCCTGGATCAACATTAGTAAATTTAGACTGTATTGATTATGATGGTCCTGGATAAACATTATTTAGACTGTATTGATTATGATGGTCCAGATCAACATTATTGAATCTAGACTGTATTGATTATGATGGTCCAGGATAAACATTATTGAATTTAGACTGTATTGATTATGATGGTCCAGATCAACATTATTGAATTTAGACTGTATTGATTATGACAGTCCTGGATAAACATTATTTAGACTGTATTGATTATGACGGTCCAGATCAACATTATTGAATTTAGACTGTATTGATTATGACGGTCCTGGATAAACATTATTTAGACTGTATTGATTATGACGGTCCAGATCAACATTATTGAATTTAGACTGTATTGATTATGACGGTCCAGATCAACATTATTGAATTTAGACTGTATTGATTATGATGGTCCTGGATAAACATTATTTAGACTGTGTTGATTAAGACGGTCCTGGATAAACATTAGTAAATTTAGACTGTATTGATTATGACGGTCCTGGATAAACATTATTTAGACTGTATTGATTATGACGGTCCAGATCAACATTATTGAATTTAGACTGTATTGATTATGATGGTCCTGGATCAACATTATTAAATTTAGACTGTATTGATTATGACGGTCCAGATCAACATTATTGAATTTAGACTGTATTGATTATGATGGTCCAGATCAACATTATTGAATTTAGACTGTATTGATTATGATGGTCCTGGATAAACATTATTTAGACTGTATTGATTATGACGGTCCAGATCAACATTATTGAATTTATACTGTATTGATTATGATGGTCCAGATCAACATTATTAAATTTAGACTGTATTGATTATGATGGTCCAGATCAACATTATTAAATTTAGATTGTATTGATTATGACGGTCCAGATCAACATTATTGAATTTAGACTGTATTGATTATGACGGTCCTGGATAAACATTAGTAAATTTAGACTGTATTGATTATGACGGTCCTGGATAAACATTATTTAGACTGTATTGATTATGACGGTCCAGATCAACATTATTGAATTTAGACTGTATTGATTATGATTGTCCAGGATCAACATTATTTAGACTGTATTGATTATGACGGTCCTGGATAAACATTATTTAGACTGTATTGATTATGATGGTCCAGGATCAACATTATTTAGACTGTATTGATTATGACGGTCCTAGATAAACATTATTTAGACTGTATTGATTATGATGGTCCAGATCAACATTATTAAATTTAGACTGTATTGATTATTATGGTCCAGATCAACATTATTGAATTTAGACTGTATTGATTATGATGGTCCAGATCAACATTATTTAGACGGTATTGATTATAATGGTCCATATCAACATTATTGAATTTAGACTGTATTGATTATGACTGTCCAGATCAAGATTATTGAATTTAGACTGTATTGATTATGACGGTCCAGATCAACATTATTGAATTTAGACTGTATTGATTATGATGGTCCTGGATCAACATTATTTAGACTGTATTGATTATGATGGTCCTGGATAAACATTATAAAATTTAGACTGTATTGATTATGACGGTCCAGATCAACATTATTGAATTTAGACTGTATTGATTATGATGGCCCTGGATAAACAATATTTAGACTGTATTGATTATGATGGTCCTGGATAAACATTATTGAATTTAGACTGTATTGATTATGACGGTCCTGGATAAACATTATTGAATTTAGACTGTATTGATTATGATGGTCCAGGATCAACATTATTTAGACTGTATTGATTATGACGGTCCAGCTCAAGATTATTGAATTTAGACTGTATTGATTATGATAGTCCAGGATAAACATTATTGAATTTAGACTGTATTGATTATGATGGTCCTGGATAAACATTATTTAGACTGTATTGATTATGAATGTCCTGGATAAACATTATTGAATTTAGACTGTATTGATTAGGACGGTCCAGATCAAGATTATTGAATTTAGATTGTATTGATTATGATGGTCCTGGATAAACATTATTGAATTTAGACTGTATTGATTATGACGGTCCAGATCAAGATTATTGAATTTAGACTGTATTGATTATGACGGTCCAGATCAACATTATTGAATTTAGACTGTATTGATTATGATGGTCCAGGATAAACATTATTGAATTTAGACTGTATTGATTATGATGGTCCAGATCAACATTATTGAATTTAGACTGTATTGATTATGATGGTCCAGATCAACATTATTGAATTTAGACTGTATTGATTATGACGGTCCTGGATAAACATTATTTAGACTGTATTGATTATGACGGTCCAGATCAACATTATTGAATTTAGACTGTATTGATTATGACGGTCCAGATCAAGATTATTGAATTTAGACTGTATTGATTATGATGGTCCAGGATAAACATTATTGAATTTAGACTGTATTGATTATGACGGTCCAGATCAAGATTATTGAATTTAGACTGTATTGATTATGATGGTCCTGGATCAACATTATTTAGACTGTATTATGACGGTCCAGAGCAACATTATTGAATTTAGACTGTATTGATTATTATGGTCCTGGATCAACATTATTTAGACTGTATTGATTATGACGGTCCAGATCAACATTATTGAAGTTAGACTGTATTGATTATGACGATCCTGGATCAACATTCGTAAATTTAGACTGTATTGATTATGATGGTCCTGGATAAACATTATTTAGACTGTATTGATTATGATGGTCCAGATCAACATTATTGAATTTAGACTGTATTGATTATGATGGTCCTGGATAAACATTATTGAATTTAGACTGTATTGATTATGATAGTCCTGGATCAACATTATTAAATTTAGACAGTATTGATTATGACGGTCCTGGATCAACATTATTAAATTCAGACTGTATTGATTATGACGGTCCAGATCAACATTATTGAATTTAGACTGTATTGATTATGATGGTCCAGATCAACATTATTAAATTTAGATTGTATTGATTATGACGGTCCAGATCAACATTATTGAATTTAGACTGTATTGATTATGACGGTCCTGGATAAACATTAGTAAATTTAGACTGTATTGATTATGACGGTCCTGGATAAACATTATTTAGACTGTATTGATTATGACGGTCCAGATCAACATTATTGAATTTAGACTGTATTGATTATGATGGTCCAGGATCAACATTATTTAGACTGTATTGATTATGACGGTCCTGGATAAACATTATTTACACTGTATTGATTATGATGGTCCAGGATCAACATTGTTTAGACTGTATTGATTATGACGGTCCTAGATAAACATTATTTAGACTGTATTGATTATGATGGTCCAGATCAACATTATAAAATTTAGACTGTATTGATTATGATGGTCCAGATCAACATTATTGAATTTAGACTGTATTGATTATGATGGTCCAGATCAACATTATTTAGACGGTATTGATTATGATGGTCCTGGATAAACATTATTTAGACTGTATTGATTATGACGGTCCAGATCAACATTATTGAATTTAGACTGTATTGATTATGACGGTCCAGATCAAGATTATTGAATTTAGACTGTATTGATTATGACGGTCCAGATCAACATTATTGAATTTAGACTGTATTGATTATGATGGTCCTGGATCAACATTATTTAGACTATATTGATTATGATGGTCCTGGATAAACATTATTAAATTTAGACTGTATTGATTATGACGGTCCAGATCAACATTATTGAATTTAGACTGTATTGATTATGATGGTCCTAGATAAACATTATTTAGACTGTATTGATTATGATGGTCCTGGATAAACATTATTAAATTTAGACTGTATTGATTATGACGGTCCAGATCAACATTATTGAATTTAGACTGTATTGATTATGATGGCCCTGGATATACATTATTTAGACTGTATTGATTATGATGGTCCTGGATAAACATTATTGAATTTAGACTGTATTGATTATGACGGGCCTGGATAACCATTATTGAATTTAGACTGTATTGATTATGATGGTCCAGGATCAACATTATTTAGACTGTATTGATTATGACGGTCCAGCTCAAGATTATTGAATTTAGACTGTATTGATTATGATGGTCCTGGATAAACATTATTTAGACTGTATTGATTATGAATGTCCTGGATCAACATTATTGAATTTAGACTGTATTGATTATGATGGTTCTGGATAAACATTATTGAATTTAGACTGTATTGATTATGATAGTCCTGGATCAACATTATTTAGACTGTATTGATTATGATGGTCCTGGATAAACATTATTGAATTTAGACTGTATTGATTATGAAGGTCCTGGATAAACATTATTGAATTTAAACTGTATTGATTATGACGGTCCAGATCAACATTAGTAAACTTAGACTGTATTGATTATGACGGTCCTGGATGAACATTATTGAATTTAGACTGTATTGATTATGATGGTCCTGGATAAACATTATTTAGACTGTATTGATTATGATGGTCCTGGATCAAAATTAGTAAATTTAGACTGTATTGATTATGATGGTCCAGATTACCATTATTGAATTTAGACTGTATTGATTATGACAGTCCAGATCAACATTATTAAATTTAGACTGTATTGATTATGACGGTCCAGATCAAGATTATTGAATTTAGACCTTATTGATTATGACGGTCCAGATCAACATTATTTAGACTGTATTGATTATGACGGTCCTGGATAAACATTATTTGGACTGTATTGATTATGACGGTCCTGGATAAACATTATTTAGACTGTATTGATTATGACGGTCCTGGATAAACATTATTTAGACTGTATTGATTATGACAGTCCAGATCAAGATTATTGAATTTAGACTGTATTGATTATGACGGTCCAGATCAAGATTATTGAATTTAGACCTTATTGATTATGACGGTCCAGATCAACATTATTTAGACTGTATTGATTATGACGGTCCTGGATAAACATTATTTAGACTGTATTGATTATGACAGTCCAGATCAAGATTATTGAATTTAGACTGTATTGATTATGACGGTCCAGATCAAGATGATTGAATTTAGACCTTATTGATTATGACGGTCCAGATCAACATTATTTAGACTTTATTGATTATGACGGTCCTGGATAAACATTATTTAGACTGTATTGATTATGACGGTCCTGGATAAACATTATTTAGACTGTATTGATTATGACGGTCCTGGATAAACATTATTTACACTGTATTGATTATGACGGTCCTGGATCAACATTATTTACACTGTATTGATTATGACGGTCCTGGATCAACATTATTGAATTTAGACTGTATTGATTATGACGGTCCTGGATAAACATTATTGAATTTAGACTGTATTGATTATGATGGTCCAGATCAACTTTATTGAATTTAGACTGTATTGATTATGACGGTCCTGCATCAACATTATTGAATTTAGACTGTATTGATTATGATGGTCCTGGATAAAAATTATTTAGACTGTATTGATTATGACGGTCCTGGATCAACATTATTGAATTTAGACTGTATTGATTATGATGGTCCTGGATAAAAATTATTTAGACTTTATTGATTATGACGGTCCTGGATCAACATTATTGAATTTAGACTGTATTGATTATGATGGTTCTGGATAAACATTATTTAGATAGTATTGATTATGATGGTCCTGGATCAATATTATTGAATTTAGACTGTATTGATTATGATGGTCCTGGATAAACATTACTGAATTTAGACTGTATTGATTATGACGGTCCTGGATAAACATTATTGAATTTAAACTGTATTGATTATGACGGTCCAGATCAACATTAGTAAATTTAGACTGTATTGATTATAACGGTCCTGGGTGAACATTATTGAATTTAGACTGTATTGATTATGATGGTCCTGGATAAACATTATTTAGACTGTATTGATTATGATGGTCCTGGATCAACATTAGTAAATTTAGACTGTATTGATTATGATGGTCCAGATTACCATTATTGAATTTAGACTGTATTGATTATGACAGTCCAGATCAATATTATTAAATTTAGACTGTATTGATTATGACAGTCCAGATCAAGATTATTGAATTTAGACTGTATTGATTATGACAGTCCAGATCAAGATTATTGAATTTAGACCTTATTGATTATGACGGTCCAGATCAACATTATTTAGACTGTATTGATTATGACGGCCCTGGATAAACATTATTTAGACTGTATTGATTATGACGGTCCTGGATCAACATTATTTAGACTGTATTGATTATGACGGTCCTGGATCAACATTATTTAGACTGTATTGATTATGACGGTCCTGGATCATCATTATTTAGACTGTATTGATTATGACGGTCCTGGATCAACATTATTTAGACTGTATTGATTATGACGGTCCAGGATCAACATTAGTAAATTTAGACTGTATTGATTATGACGGTCCAGATCAAGATTATTGAATTTAGACTGTATTGATTATGATGGTCCTGGATAAACATTATTGAATTTAGATTGTATTGATTATGACGGTCCTGGATCAACATTATTGAATTTAGACTGTATTGATTATGATGGTCCTGGATAAACATTATTTAGACTGTATTGATTATGACGGTCCTGGATCAACATTATTGAATTTAGACTGTATTGATTATGATGGTCCAGATCAACATTATTGAATTTAGACTGTATTGATTATGACGGTCCTGGATAAACATTATTGAATTTAGACTGTATTGATTATGACGGTCCAGATCAAGATTATTGAATTTAGACTGTATTGATTATGATGGTTCTGGATAAACATTATTTAGACAGTATCGATTACGATGGTCCTGGATCAACATTATTGAATTTAGACTGTAATGATTAAGACGGTCCTGGATAAACATTATTGAATTTAGACTGTATTGATTATGACGGTCCAGATCAACATTAGTAAATTTAGACTGTATTGATTATGACGGTCCAGGATAAACATTAGTAAATTTAGACTGTATTGATTATGACGGTCCAGGATAAACATTAGTAAATTTAGACTGTATTGAAATTATTGTTATGATCCAGGATCAACATGCCAGCATGGAACGTTTATTTTGAAATGTCTTTACTACTTCCAGCTGCTCATTCAAACACAAAAGGGATATAAATAATGCACTCTCATAACCATCTAAAACATTTTTCAAAATATGAAGTCCATAAAGTTAGCATTGCAATAATTAATCAACATTTGATATCTGAATATATAGATCATAAACAATCGCTGGGCATTATTCACAACTGATCATAAAAGGCTATGAAACGGCGAACTTGTAGACCAGGTATTAGCGCAACGTTATGAAACAGGGCTCATATTTAATTAAATCATAGCCTTTTGAATCATAGCCTTAATCACAAGCCATATCGCGGTTACCCCTCCCCCACCCTGAAGCTTTTTATGACCGTAAAAAAATAAAAATAAAAAATAAAAAATCTATGAATTTACTTTTTATTCGCGCATGCACTCCTACGTTCATTTTACTGCGCAAAAACAGCTACTTTTGGTCACAAAGGCGAGGGAAATACTTGCACATTAACTAAACTGCACACATCTATTGAATGCAGTTGTTCAGTGTAGCATTACACTCGTATTCAATTTCATGTATTTTTTTAAATGTAATAAATACGCTTATAATATTACATTTTGAGTAGGAAGAAAGCTGAAAAAAGAAGATATACAGAATAACTTACCTCTCTGGGCTCTGTCTGCATGAAAAAAACGTTTATTTTATCTTATATTCGTGATATATGTCAGTGGACAATGGTAATTATACAAAAGTGAAATATTAAATAATTAAATATTCTATGCATATAATTGTATTATTTCCATAGTGACGTGTCATGCAGGCACAATAATGAGCGTTTGATAATATGCGCCGGACGCCACCGTGTGGATCTGTCGGATTAACATCACGTAAATTCACCTATTTCTCCTGAAATACATGAAAGTATGTGGTCAGTCAGCTGGGAGAAAAACAGAGTAAACTTTATGGTAAAAGTGTAGCCTATTTGATAGGAATAAACCATGTCGTCCATTAATTGAAAGGATTATTATTGCCGCTTTCCATAGAAATCATCGTGTTGCCTATAGCCTATAACAAACTAAATGTCTTTTTTTTTTTTTTTTTTTACTTAACTGAAGAGTATAAATGTCTGAAACCTCAAATAAACTGTATTTAGTTGAAAACATTGAACAGTTATAAAATATGAAAAGCACAGAGCGCGTCTTTCTTTTTATTGTTTTCGGAGCTCGTCTTTCTCTGGCTCAAAGGGTTAAAATCAATGGTGTTTTGCGGGTGGAGGGGGACAAATTCAACATGGGGGTTTTGGCACAAATCAGAGGTGTGTTTCTCAAAACCATTGTTAGCTAACTATGGTCGTTATTTCCACTGAACTCTATTTGTAACGACAGAACTTGCGACCATAGTTGCTTTTTGGAAATGCACCCCTGGTCAGATCAGTAAAAATTGCCATAACTTTCCTGGGTATATATTTTTGTAATAAAAATAAGCTTCTCCTCAGCCTACATTTTGCATCTTTGCTATTATATTCCAATATCATTATGCCTCAATTAGCTATATATAAATTAAGAGTTGTTGTTTTATATAGATGCTCACTGTTGTGTTTAATATTTATTATAAAAAGTACGACTTGTAATAAAAGTACAACTTCGATTATTATTTATGTTGTTAAAATAACATTCTGTTCTGTAAATGCATTGTCTGCTGGTTTATTTAGCTACTTTTCAGCATATTAAGTATGCCACTTAATACTTTAACCCCCGGTTTTTTGTTTCACAGACAAGGCTTAAGCCTAGTCCTAGACTAAAATGTAAATCTGAGCTATTTCAACTGAAAGAAACTTGCACTGACTGATCTTAAAACATGTCAGTGCTTTTGTTTTGTCTTATGATGAACACCTGTAATGCTTTTTTTCTAAGGCATATGAATAAAATTTATATTTTATATTTTAAAAAATTACTTAAATGTCCTAATTTAACTATGGCTTAATCCTGGTTTAGTCTAAGCCCTGTCTGTGAAACCGAGCCTAAGACTTTGAATGTTAAAGTGAAAATGAACACCTGACCACTGTTGTAAGTTTGCAACTGTTGGAACTGTTATTCAAAACCACAAAAAGGTAAAAACATGCAGGCAGACAATGGTATGATGTAAGCAACACAGCTACAACAAACAAAACTGATAATGGGTGTGTTAGATTTATAGTGTGTGAATAATCATGCTTTGACAATAAACAGTCATATTGGCGGCACCGAGGGGCCCCCAAATAAAATTCTGCTTAGGGCCCCATAAAGGCTTGGGCCGGCCCTGACTGCACCCGTGAGCAGGAGGATAACACTGGCATTTGATTTGATACTGGAAAGTCTTTTAAGCATTTTTAAAACAGTTCCAATACAAGGCATTTTTCAAAACAAATGAACACTTTCACATTTTTAAAACATGTAACTTATTTACTATTGTGCCAGTTTTGTAGTGTATATAGATATTTTGACTTTTTATTTTGTATTTGCTGTGCGGCTTGAACGCGGCGGCGTCCGTCAAAAATAGACTAGGCGCCTATCTTTAGTGAAGCCGCATGGAGAGCCGCTTCTGAAACATGCCGCGGATTGACTGGAGTGGGCGCGATCAGCTCCGGTGGCCGCGTCAGAGCGGCGGTACAGTGTAAATCAGGGGTTATATACTGCACTACAGGCTACAGCGCCATCTATTGGATTTTACTGATATTGCATATTGGAACAACTGGGAACAACTGCCTCACGGGCTGGATGAAAATGCCCGTAGTTTGCCCACCTCTGCAGATTCGTATCATGTTTTTAAAAATCCCTCGCGGGCCGCCACAGGAGTGATAGCGGGCCATAGTTTGGACACCGCTGTTCTTACATGACCATTTAGCAGGTTCACAGGGATGAACGTTAACGGTTTTGCACTTACAGCACTGTGTAGAAGTCTTAGGCCACCATTTTGTTTATTTCTGTTTTTTAAAACTGACTATAAATTTCCTGTATATTTTGGTTGTATTCTAATAAAATGATAGTCATTATACCATTTCTAAAACAACAAATATAATGGTGGCCTAAGAAATTTTCACAGTCCTGTAGCTCTTTTGCTACAGAGGCAGAATGTTTTTGTACTACAGGCAACACAATTGTAGTACAAGTGTAAAATATCTGTTACAGAGGCAACTGCATGGGAATTATAGGAGTGTTCCATATGAATTGTGAGTAATATATATATATATATATATATGTATATGTGTGTGTATGTGTGTGTGTATGGACTGGTTGCACACAGTAGATTACAACTTCCAGTGTAAGATAGCAGTGCACCATCGATTAACCTATGGCTGCACGATTTGGGGGGAAATGTAATTGCAATTATTTGGGTTAATTATTTTGTGTTGTCTCCCATAATAATGATAATCTTGTTTTCCGTTAGGTTGCTATGGTGGCAAAAATTGGAGGGAGTACCGTGGATGAAGCCACAAGAAGAATGATGACCTTCCTTTTGGACCACCTCTTATCAAGGGAGTTCAATTTTGTTGGCCGGCATGGAAAGCGAGAGTTTCGGGGGCTCCAACTGCTTGAGGTTGAATAAGGTATGTTTACTTGCTGTTGGATTATTTATAACATTCATGTGCAAACAGAGGTTATTCAGTAGAGTTGAGTTTGTTCTTCATAAATCAGTGGAATCAAATGAGTTTGATTGTATGCAAATGATTGTCCATACTTGGACAAACAATACCCCAAATTATGAGAATATGGACCAGGTGTACTGCTTATTTTAGTGACAAGTAACTGCTCATTTGTGGTCTAGCGATCACAAAAATCAGTTTATAATAAATAATAAAATTCTAACTTTGTTAAAGATAAGTACACTCTTAAAAAATGCTGGGTTAAATACAACCCAGCGATTGGGTTACTGCTCAGAAGGTTGGGTTAAACAACCTAGCATGTGTTCTGTCCAATATTTACCCAGCACTTGGTTGTATTTAACCCAGCATTTTTAGAGTGTACACTAGTACAAGTGAAGTGATACTAAAATAAGAATAAATGAAGACATCAGATGCAAAAACCGTCTGACATTTTCTTCTAAAAACATTTTTTATCAGGCTCTTATGTTTATATTCAGTTATTTCACTGTAATGACAATGAAAAGGACCTATATTTGCCTGATAAAAAAATATAATTGTTTAAAAGAATTTCAGATGGACAGATTTTTACATTTGTGATTAAATGAGGCATTTAATTTTTGTGTGAACTATGCCTTTAAATGTTGCCCTGAGCTCTTGTTTTCACAGAAATCATTTGTTTATGATAGAATATTATATCCGATACATTATTGTATTTCCTGAAAAAAATGTAAAAATGGATATGACTGCTTATTTATTGCAAAGGCTTAAATATGGAATTTAATCTAACTTTGCTCTTTGTGTTTTACAGGAAGCTTGAAAAAAATCTTACAAAGCAAATTACCAGAAAAGAGGCAGAAAAGTCAGTGTCAAAGTGGTTAATCGGTGACGGGAGGAAACTGATCTGCGAAGTCGCGTAGTGGAGAGCAACATGGGTAAGTCTTAAGATATTATTGATTTTTAAATGGAAATACAATCTTTAAAAAGACAAGAAACATCTGTTTTAACTGAAAAAGTGGCACAGTGGTTGATTATTTGTTGTCTTTTCAAAGGGCCGTTGTGAGAGCAAGGACAGAGGAGTGAGGAGCTGCACTGTTGGTTTGTTTGTTTGTGAAATGGATTTTAGAGTTTTCAGATATTTAAGAATATTAAACGATACAATTTATAGAATATTTAAACGATACAAGTTATGCCAAATAATGTTTGTCTGGAGCTTCACTTTAACTTTAAGATACTTGTGTTTTGTAAAGTTGTAAATATACAAGTTTTAATGGTCATGTTCAAATTATTCCTATGAATCCTTGCTTAAAGCTACCTGGTTAACCTATATGGGGCCCATCATCAGCCCATCTGGGTTAACCCATGTAGGGCCACCATGGAAACAGGACAAAATTAGCTGGGTCCCAGATATCGGCCCAATTGCAACCCCTATGGGCTCCACACGGATGTGTTGGCTGGGAAGAATGTATTAAATCTGAACTCGACCTCTGAACTCAACCTGTTCACAGTGCCTCTGACACAAACCGCTATTGAAAAAAATGCCTATATAGAGGTGCCACCGTTATCAGCGATTTCAGACACAGCACCTTTGGAGTTTTTTATCAGCGGGACCAGTGAGGATTACATTGACCTGAACAATACACTGTTATTTTTGAGGGTCAAAATCACTAACCCTGACGGTACAGATATTGCAGACGGAGCCCCAGTGGGGCTTATCGACGTGTCGTTGGGGGACCGTTTGATATCACGGAGCACAAACACACATGCTTATCGCCGTCTTATTGAGTATCTTCTTAATTATGATAAACATACCCTGGAAACACTTTTCTCTGCCGGATTGTTCTATAAAGATACAGCCGGTCACATGGATGCGATAGACCCTGCTGGAAGAAATCATGGACCGACAAAGAGAGCTGCCTTTACCAATGGCGGTAATGTTGTCGAGCTACTCGCACCCATTCACAGCGATATCATCTTTCAAGAAAAACTTATGCTTAACGGTGTGGACATTAAAATTTGTATGACAAGAGGTAAAGACTAATTCTGTCTGATGAGGAGCGATGCTGTCGCCTATAAACTAAACATCCTCTCAGCCTCACTATTTGTGAAAAAAGTGAGTGTCTCACCAGCCGTGAGATTGGGGCACGCACAAGCACTGCTCTCAAGCACGGCCAAGTATCCAATTGATCGTGTGAGTGTAAAAAACTTTTCAATTCCTCCAGGCTCACGAGTCTGCAATCAAGAAAACGTATTCTTAGGAACTCTACCAAAATCTATTGTTCTAGCTATGGTTGATAACGATGCCTTTACATGGTCCAATAATAAAAACCCATTCGCATTTAAAAAATTATGATTTAGAATTTTTGTCTATTTATTTGGATGGTCAACAATTCCCTGCAAAGCCTCTGCAGCCTGAGTATGGGGGTGGCTCTGCAGTGCGTGAATTCTACCAATTAGCGTTGGCTTCTGGAAAACATCTCAAAAACCAAGCTCTATCTATTGATAGAGAAGATTTTTTGCATGGTTACATCCTCTATGCCTTCAATCTTACGTCAGATGAAGGTTGTGGACAGCATGTGTCACTTATCAAATCTGGGAATATTAGACTTGAAGCACGCTTCAGACAGCCTCTACCCCGTACAATTAACCTTATTGTCTATTCTATTTTTGACTGTGTCATTGAAGTGTCAGATCTTGGTTGATTACTATTAATAAAATAATAAAGAACACGGTACAGCTTACGTCAATAATGGATAAGATTTCATGCAACACCCATTTTCTCGGTGTGCTCCCTTGTGACTATTTACCACAAACACCTTTAAGAAAATTGCCATCATCAGTTATTTTTAACACGCACGTGTCAAATCTCCCTGACGAACACTGGCTCGCCATATACATAAACTAGGTGTCAGACCTCTGTTGTGTGTGTCTTGTGTTTCCATGCCCATATTTGGTTTGTTTCCTGTCCTCATCCTATGTGATCATTAGTTAATCCTTGTCTAGCTGTGTTTGTCTCGTTATCTCTGATTTACCTGTGTATGTATAGTCCTGTCTGTTCAGTTAGAGTTCGTCTGGTCTACTCGTTACTCCCCGGTGTTCCTGTCTGTGTCTGCCTTGCCTTGCCGTGCCGTGCCGTGATGTCTCCAGTAAAGATATGTTATTTTGAGTTACATCCTCATCTCCGTGTTCCTTGTTCCTCCCTGCTGTGTGCACCGTGACACTAGGAAGGTGTTGGATATTTCTTCGACAGCTTTGGGAATAAACATGATGACATACGTTTTCCGCCAATTCTAGAAAATAAATTCTAGAGTGGTACAATATTTCCACAGTGCAAGTCCAGGATTTTTCATCAGACACCTGTGGCCAACATTGTGTGTTCTTTCTCTATCGCATGGCAAAGGCCCGTGATTATGATTATGTGTTGAAGCTTTATAGTGATGATTTTATTAAAAATGACAAACGTGTGTCAGCTTTTGTAAAAAAAAACTAGAACAATCATAATGTAATGAAAATGTTTTCAAGTGTGTTCAATGTCAAGTCAAGTCACCTTTATTTATACAGCGCTTTTAACAATACAGATGGTGTCAAAGCACTTAACAGTATCAAATTGGAGGATAGAGTGTCAGTAATGTATAAAAATAAGATTAAACACTCAATTTTCATTTAAGGCATTTCATTATTGAGTTCAGAGATGTCATTGTCTAGATCAGTTTAGTTTAAATAGTATCTGCTAAATCAAATTGACGATAATCACTAAAAATTAGGTGTCCAACGTGTGCAAACGGGTGAAATGTTTATGTCTCATGTTTAATATTTCTCAATAAAAAACTAAAGAAAAAAAATTATTTTATAACTGTTTATTATACACATCACATTCAGCATTACATACAACAATGTTAATAACAAGATCAATAACATGGTCAAAATAAAAATAATGAGAACATGAGATCACGTTGTAAAGAAATTAGAGATTAAAAACTTAACCACATACTCTGGTCAAGAGTGGGTGATTTGAATATCCCATCTTCAGAATAATTAGATTGTCTTGTTGGAATACTCAGGTCTACTCTCCGTTTTTTTACTTTTTTTAAAAGACTTGGTTATTGGGGGTGTCGATTTGGTTTTAAAAGAGTTAATTGTACGTCTAACACAGTGATTTGGGACCATTGAATAGGGCATGTTTAATATGGCAAATGTCTCCAGAAACTCACTCCATCCAGCAGGCCTCCGCTCATCAAGAATCTTTTGCGGTGTCATGACACTTTTAACTAAATCCAGCATGTGTGAACCGGGTATGGTTCTACCTTTAAACACAAACTTGCCCAAATCTGTCCAAGAAGCGACATCTTTGGATTTAGACATTTTTTCCAAAATGTAGCGAACATTTTTTGCATTCCTCTGTGGAGCATTCTTCAAAACATAATCTGCAACAACATCTAAATCTCTTGGACATTCACACCCGTATGCACCGTCGGTTCTTCTTTATCAGCATGCTCAGATGATGGAAGTGACAACGTTAATGTGTTGGTTTTCCTGTCCGCTAGCTTTGCAAATGTTAAAAATCTCTGAAATACAGATGTGTACATCTTTGCCTTTTCATGCGGCTCCAGATCACCCCTGTGCAAAATATCTCTAATGGTTGTATCAAGATCATTCTCCACAACCTGATGTATAGACTCACGTGGGGTCTTTAGTTTATCCAACTGTCTCTGCGAAACAAGGTACATTCTTTCAGTATGTTCCAACCCAGACATTATTTGGAACCAGTGACCACTGGAACCAGTTGAGCCCTTACAATCTGACTTTGCTGCAGTTGGAATTGAACTGCTGGTTCGTTTGGCCAGAGGAGAACTGGCCCCCCAACTGAGATTTTCAGTTAAATGCCTTTAACTGAAAATCTTTTTTTTTTATCTTTTCATTTTACATTATTGACACACTATTTTCCTTTTTTGATACTGTGCAGTTGCTTTGACACAATTTACATTGTTAAAAGCGCTATATAAATAAAGGTGACTTGACTTGACTATTTATTAGATGCAATCAGGGGACTGCCACGCTTAAAGGAGGAATAAGGAACCCACCCTGCTGGTTAATCAACCGTCTCTTTCTTTTGACTCCAACTTTTTTATCAGCAACAAATGTGATTTCAGTTTTTTCTTCTTTTCAGTTTCTGGTGTTGCTGATGAGTGATGGGTGCGGGTAGCATCTTCATAGCTTTCCATAAAATCTTTTGTATTTTTTGGATACATTTGTTGGGCTAGAATACCTGCTTGGCCAGTGTCTCTTGAATTCTTGAAGAGAAGGAGATAGTTTGTTTTCAAACTAATCGTTCTGCTGGATCTACCTTGAAAAAATAATTTCTGTAGAATATAGATAACATTTAAATTTTTATGATGTATGTAGACTGTGAAAAGTCTCTCGATCTCCTTGTTACTGGATGCTTCTTGCATAAAATCATCAATTACGACAAGACTTGTTTTATTGACAGGAAACAAAACATCATCATCCAGAGTTTGTGGGATTCCTTCAATAAATGTAATATTATTATTATACATCTTCAACAAATCATCATACAAAGGTTGCCATACAGATTAAATGAAAACAACATTGTCAATTTTTTTAGAAATCAACTTTCTAGCATTTTGCAACAGCATTTTTCCAAAAAACGTTTTGCCACTATTGCTCGACCCTGATATAACCATTGAAAAAGGACATTGAAATCGGATGTCAAACCCCTCTGTGTCTTGTACACCCCCACCAAAAACGTTGTCAGAAGCTATAAGGAATTGTGGTAAAGTCAGGGAGTAATAGCTGCTTATCGTACACAACTATGAATTTCTTTACAAATGACTTGTGTAACGTCAAATCCTTTTTATTCCTCACAATAGTGTCGTTGTGTGCAAGAATATGTCTGCTGTCATCCCACACCCTCACATAATGATCTACAAGCCCAATCAGCGAATCTAACGTGATGACTTCAGAGTTTAAAGCATTAAGCATTATCCCTTTCACTTTCATACACACCTTACCCTTAGCTGTTACAAAGCCATAACTTTTGGGTCCAGATGTAACAAAGAGGGTAATGTGGTCGCCGGGTCCAACTTTATCAGTAAGATCACCAAGGTAGGGACCTAGCGGTGGATCATATTCACCTTCTTTTGATGTAAACATAACACTGTCTGTATCACAATAAAGCAGTCTATCCCCCAGCCTATCCATAAGCTCATAGAGTTCTAAACGTGCATGAGCTGTTGTAAAAGTGCCAATAAAGACATTGATGTCACAAGTCGGTGAGGCTTTATCATCTGCGTAAGACCACTGAACAATTGCAGCAGTGACACAAATGAGAAATGTCTGACGTCACGATCTGTGCCAAAAATGTATTGTGCAATCTGTTCTGGTTCTGTAAGTATGTTGGTTGTAGTTAGCCCTTCACGAAGGCAGAACCACCCCCAAACCGAGTTTAAGACCAATTTCATTATAGATCTGCGCACAGGGTTCGACTCGATCTTGTCTGCATTCAGCTTAATCCCTTCTTTCTCATGGTAATCTCTGATGTAAGATTCTTTGTAAGCGTCGGTCACCACATTTTTTTGGAAACCCCGAACTCTGCTGTTTGAACTGTAAAAATATTTTAACAATCACAGAACAGTGTTTCTGATCGCTGGGGAAAGTGCCAGACCTCATCCACATTCACTACAACATAACCTTTTTCAATAGCTTTTACCACCTCGGTGCTTACCCAACACCCGCTGATGGCTCTTTCCTCATCGGTGTGCATACACGGTAGTGTCTGGTTTTGTTGTTCTGCACACAACCTACAAAGCGGGAACGTACTTATTTTTTTTTTTTACGCGATGTGGGAGCACTGGATAAAGTAGTTTTCGGGGTGGTAGCATTGTAGCTTTGATAAATCCAAAATAATTTTCAAGATTATCAAAATCTTTGAAAATGATTTGCGGATGTCCTATCGGGAAACATTTTGTAGCCTGACAATACGGGTAGAGACTTGTAAAATCTGTATATCGTATGACCTCGCCTCCCTCTGTTTTATGGTACAACTTGAACGCGTTAGTCCGCCCCCTGTACAAAGCTTTGCGCGATTTCAATCTGTCTGGGTGTTTGTAGGCGGACATAAATGCAATCACATCAGCATCAGATTATTTAGCAGAGCTCCAGCTACATTCCCACATACATTCTGTTTGTAAATTGTACGCACTCTGCAGAATTTCAATCTTGTCATCAAACTGTCTTTTGAGAAGACCATAAGGCATTTTTAATAACGGATTTAAATCGTTTGGGTTATAACAATGATCGCAACCATGGAAAAAGCATCCGGCATATTCTAACGCTTTTTTAATTGTGCCCTCGACATAAAAACCATCCACATAATACTTCCCGAATGACACCTCACCATGATTCAGCGAATGCTGAACATCTATCATCGTGATTTTCTGATATATTCAAGCCATTCAATTTAAGTGTTTGAATATGTTTTGTTCTGTCTGACATATGCGTTGTTGCGTGTCAATGCTATTGTTTCTTTTGGAAGGGAGTGTGTTTTATAGATGGCCATACAAGTGGATGCCAGAGTGATGTAATTAAACGGATCCAGACCTGTACACAGAATTAATTCATCACGGTACTTCAGACATACCTCCCTCAGCAAGACAACATCCTTTTTTTCCATACATTGCGAGATCTTTTTTAAAATCAAACACTTTGTCGAAGACAGTACCGTACCACTCATCGAACTCTGTTCTATCTTTGTTTGATGAATCCCCATCTTAGTGAAGTATTCCAAAAGAATTAAATTGTCAAATCCGGATACATTATATGCAATCCATGTGAAATTACGATAATGAGGCCGTCTGAACGAGCTACACAATCAGAACCTTCAGCTATGAATTCTTCACCATTAAATGTAATCGCGCATACAAAATTAGCTACATGCCTGCCATTTTCATAACGAGTTTCAAAGTAAAAAAAAAATATAACAGTTGGATGGTTTCTCCATCTTAACTGGCTGAATAAAACATTGATGCACCCCATCGGTAACCAAACTCTCACACCCTGGACACAATGATCTGCAGGATATTTGTGTGACTTGGGGTTGGTACCGCAGACATGGTAACGTCTATTACATTTACGGTAATATTTATGGCATTGTGCAAATTTCTGACCTTTTCTGACTGAAAAGTGGCTTTTTATGCATCTCAAAACAATAGTCCGATCTACAGTAACGTAAACAATCTACACAGTGTTTTGTTTTTTTGGGGTAAAGATGACATTCAGATGCATTACAAGCATCACAGGTGTATCGACATCTGTGATCTCTCCTCTTGGCAAAGCCTCGGTAACAATACTCACACAGTATGGTGTGCCAATAAATGGTCGTAGATTTTTAATCATAAAATAATGATTGTTGTGGAGGTACAAAAACACTGTTTTAAGGTGTGCCACGTCTGTGTTTGTATATTTCTCCAACACCCCTGTATTCGTTCTATAGAATACCACTATTTTAATATTCAACATACGTTACAAAGTGTTCAAAATTAAAAATTTAATCTGGTGGAGGTTCTGACACCTTGCCTGTCTGTTGAGAATTTACAAATTGTTCAAAATTAAAAAATTGTTCTGGAGGAGAATCAGACACCTCATGTGTCTGATGAGAATTTACAAAGTGTTCAAAATTAAAAAAATTATCTGGTGGTGCTTCTGACCTTGATCGCACTTCGTTTATTAAATTTAACAATCTAGCGGACTTGTTTTTTTTCCATCTCATCAACAGTCTGAATGAGCCAGAGCAGATTTTCTGTAGTGTTTTGTTGAGGTTGGAAACTGCTAATACCATACAGATCAAACAAACATAAGGTGGCAATATGCACCCCTTTGCTCTTTTCCACAATCAGGAAGAACACAACACCTCCAGACAGGAAACTAGCTTCAGCTCAGGAAGGAACCCCATAAAAATGCCATGGCACAGGTGAGAGATAAAAAACATCATAAATCCAGTCATAAATCCATCAAAAGTCAAATCTAACATCTGTTTTGATCTTTTGATTTACACAACCTACTGTCATGTCAGTCAGGGCTGACAGGACACGGTGGCGTGAGAGTCAGAGTGACAGAGGGGGGTCATAGAGCCATAAATCTGGTCATAAATCAAACAAATCTGACACGATATTGGATACAAATACTTACATTTGTGCAAATAGGAGTAAAATTCTGGGTAATAATTTAAGCGTGTAAACAGACCTTCCTGAAAACTCTCCTCCGGATTCACAAACGCTTTGTAAACTTCCGATTTGATAGTTAAACATGCATATGTTGATGAATTCCAATAATTTGTAAATAGGGCGCGTGTGCACGCTCATTCACAATTAGCATAATCCCCGCCTATGATTACAGCAACGCAAATTGCGTGTCCAGGAAGGAACGCAATGGAATATTATGGTCTATTTTCTCAGGTTTGGCTCCAGTATATTGCATAAATGCAAAAAAGGCTAATAGGCCATATGCCTAACAATAAATATTCAATTTACGTGTCCATCAAAGCATTTAGCCAGCTGAAAAATGCCAGGTGCTCTTCTGAAAACGGCCAGCTGGTGGCGCTTGAGAATGCTTTGGTGGCACAGCGTTTTTTCAGCTGAGACACTTTGGTTGCTATGATTAGGAATATCCATGGCAGTAATGTATTACTAGTATTTCATTTTGAAGAATATTACTGAATATAAAAATGCAGTAACCAGCAATATTAACTTCCCTATTGTTGTTCAGTTGTTGTACAAGTAGGATGATTGGTCGGTGTAGTATTTGTCCCACCCCTCTTCCATTGATTGGAAGGCTGGGTAAAAAGTGACAATGACAAGCGCTGTGTTTTACCCAAAGCTAAACAGTTTATCAACTCTCAGCTACAAAAAATAAATAAATAATAATAATAATAAATAAAAAACTGAGCAAACAACCTTGTAAAATATTATAATGGTAGTGCATCAAAATTCACTGTCAACAGTTTTCCAAAAAGAACACAGAACATTTTACGCACCATTTACATGTGGTAGGGAGCAGGTGTAAATTTCTTTCATACCAACTAATGTTTTGAAAATATGAACACATTCATGAATCCAAAAATTTACTTCAGAACAGCTTTACGAACGATTTACAATTCATTTAATTCATTCTGCTCGTATTTCATGAATGAGGCCCTATGATTGTAGAATGATTCTGGCTTACCACAGTTGTTTGATAAACTCATGGAAAACAGAGCGAGAGGGTAAATAAACATAGTGAGACAGAGAGAAAAAGAAATGGTAGAAAATGTGAATGACAAGCTAAGAGGCTAACAGAATGCTAATGCGCTGTGCTAGCGGTTTAGATCAAAAGTGAAAGATGTCAAATTAGTTTGATAGATAATATCAGTAATATGGTGAGAATTAAGTTCCATTTTAGCAGTTTAAACAACAGAGAGTGATAGTAAGATTCCAAGGTTCCAACAGAAAAACAAAGCTACATGGAGCTACCATCATAAAACACGGCAGACAGGAACCGGAAGCAGAGCAATCCAGCAATGTTCATATATATATATATATATATTATTATTATTATTATTATTATTATTATTATTATTGATTTTTTTCCTGAGCCAAGACATATACTTGTGTGAAATGTGTGTATAATCGACTAACTTATTTGTAGAAGCTTAAAAAAAATGCTTACCTTGTACTTACTTTAAAATGGTTCCTCTCTTGTGGGCAGAGTCTACACTATAAAAGTGCTGCTTTATTTCTCATTGGTGTGGGGAAGTTGAGGAGGACAGTTGAAAGTGCAAGCCATATCAGGCTTTTGAAAACCTTTTAGTAGAAGGAAGCTCAGCCAAGAGCTGGTTGTAAATATTTTGTTATTTTCTTTCTTTTTTTTTGTGGTAGTTTTGGTTAAAATTTGTGCACTTTGGGATTTTGGACACTGGAAATAAACAACCTTGCACTCGACGTGCTATTGGGGCTGCACCATTTATTTTGTTAACATATTTACCTAACTTCTACAAAACCCAACATTACAAAAATATGATCAGAGCTACTGGGATTTTCTTTTGGAGGACAGAAATAAAGATTCAAATTTACAACAATTTTGAACTATATGTTTAAATCTATAACACACACAATCATTGCTAAAGAAGATAAGTATTTATGCATATATACTTATAGGCAGAGGCAGACAGTAACTAAGTACATTTACTTGAGTACTGTATGTAAGTACACTTTTTGAGTATCTGTACTTTACTTGAGTATTATTTTTTTTCTGGAAACTTATGACTTTAAGTTTCACTGTAATCACTAACCACTGTATTTACAGCAGTTTCACTGTCCACTCTGTTTTAATGTGGATGAATGGCTACACATAGATGTGTGCACACACTGTCAGAGCTGTGTGAGATCACTACCATCCTGCTTTTGTGGGGGTGGGTAGGGTTGTTAAATAATTATCTTTTTTGTTTTGTTTAGTTTTTTTCCCCACAAGTTTTGAACATTCCAAAAGCTCTTTACACCTACTGAAGACACTGACTAGCTTGTAATATCTTTGGAGTAATGTATTGTAAGTTGCTTCAGAGGTATTGCAAGTATTACATGCAACAATAATAAAACAGTGCATTGATATAAAAAAGGAAATTTACTTTTGGTACTTAAGTACTTTTAAAAGCAAGCTTTTAAGTAAAAATCTGTCTTTACAACTTTAACTTGTAATGGAGTAATATTTGACCGGCAGTATCTGTCGTAATCCACCTCTGCTTATAGGACCTTTTAATCAAAACGGTTCCTGAGAACTTGTGAATTTTCAGTATTTGAATGAAACGTTTACTTGAGAATGTGCATAGATGTTTTAATATTTAATATTTGCTTGTTGTGCTAATTATAGCAGAACTCAAGCTGACAAAAAATCATTAAAAACGTTTTTAAAACTTCTTTAAAAACTTTTTTTGAAAAAAAAGAAATGAATGAAAATTACTTTTGATTTATAATTTTCTTATTTAAATTATTTAAATGTGCCCAATAAAATGTTGCATGCTGTCCCTCAGCCTACAGTATATCACACTTTGACAGAGCTTGCTGTTAAAGGGCAGCTGTTCTTCTCCCAGGGTGATATTTAGTTTTTCATTTGTGTCAGAGTGTCCAAGTCAGAGATAATTCCTGGAAATATGAGAATGTGTCTCTAATATTTTGTAATTTTCCTTGTATTTTAGGAGAAACCAACTGCTGAACACTGTTCATAGAATATTTTTGTTTGTTTCTGTTTGCCACAGCTAAACCTGTATATGCTCAGGATTTGTGTTAATTTTTTTGAGTAGAGTAGGCCAGTCCTGGTACACTCCAGTAGGTGGCACAATATGCAATAGAATAAAGTTGCATCGATTCCAGGAGAGCCCTGGGATGGCTAAAAGTTTATTTGTATATGTATTACAGTTTTTTTTCTAAATGCTTACACACAGAAACTATGGCTCCATTTTGAAACTATGGCTCCATTTCTCAAAACTCTACACACAAAACACACATACAATATAGAACACATCAAAAACACATTTGAAAATTGTTTTAACTTTTCTAAAAAAATATATATTTTTGCATAGTAACTCTACACACAAACATAAAATAATTTGCCACATACACACTAAACTACACACAGATGTGAAAAATGTAAAACGCTCTTGTGTGTCTTTTGCTTGTTCGGAGTGCAGTGGAGCAGAGTTTATCATGGCACTCTCACATAGGCTACTGTACATGCATATGCACATATACACTGTATACACAGCATGTATGACTGATTAATTTTACACAGTTACGCAACTGAACACTCAACTGAATTGAGCTGTAGAATGACTTGTTAGAGCTGCTTTACAACAGAATGTGAATTTGATACTATTGTGAAGCTGCTGTGAAACAATTTATATTGTATAAAGCACTTTAGTAATGAAGTGACTTTCTGACTTGGCTTGTATGCATGCTCAGGATAGATAGATAGATAGATAGATAGATAGATAGATAGATAGATAGATAGATAGATAGATAGATAGATAGATAGATAGTGAATATGCATACAACACATATGCGTGTGTGCGCATGTTTATGTGGTTTATGAGGACACAAATTTGTATAATGACATGGGTATGACAGAGGTATTACAATATGAAGGTGGTTTATGAGGACACTGCCTATGTCCCCGTAATTCAAAAGGCTTAAAAAACATACTAAATGGTGTTTTTTTGAAAATCTAAAAATGTACAAGGTCTCCTGTGAGGGTTAAGTTTAGGTGTAGGGTTGGTCTGGGGCAATAGCACACACAGTTTGTTCAGTATAAAAACCATTACGCCTATGGAGAGTCCCCATAAACCACAAAAACCAACATGTCTGTGTGTGTGTGTGTGTGTGTGTGTGTGTACAATGCCCTCCACTAATATTGGCACCCTTGATAAATATGAGCAAAGGCGGCTGTGAAAATAAATCTGCATTGTTTATCCTTTGATCTTTCACTCAAAACATTCACAAAATTCTAACCTATCATTGAAGTAAAACAATTTAAAGTGGGGAGAAAATCTCATGATGAAATAAATGTTTTTCTCCAATGAATGTTGGCCACAATTATTGGCATCCCTAGAAATTCTTATGAGTAAAATATCTCTGAAGTATATTCCAATTCATATTTACATGTTTTAGCACACCAATGTGACTAGGAGCATGAAATTGTCCATGACTTCCTGTTCCACAGGATTATAAATATGAGGAACACAAAGGCCAAATTCCCTTAATCATCCATCACAAGGAGTAAAACCTAAGAATATAGTTCTGATGTGCAGAACAAGATTGTTGAGCATCACAAAATGGAAAGTGGCTTTAAGAAAAGAGTTAAAACACTGAAAATCCCCATTTCCACCATCAGAATAATAATTAAGAGGTTCCAAGCAACTAAAGATGTTAAAAATCTGCCTGGAAGAGGATGTGTGTCTATACCATCCTTATGCACGTGAGGAGGAGAGTTTGAGTAGCCAAAGACTCTCCAAGGATCACACCTGTAGAGATGAGTTGAGTCTTGGGGTCAGAAACCTAAAACAAATATATATCAAACATCCCCTACATCACCACACATCCTATGTTGTGTGTGTCATGTGTTTCCCTCTTGTGTCCATATATGGTTATTTTCCTGTCCTCGTTTACTGTGATTATTGGTTAATTCTGTTCCAGCTGTGTTTTAGTCATTATCTGTAATTAAACTGTGTATTTAAATTCCTGTCTGTTTAGTTAGTGTCGTCTGGTCTACTTGTTACAACACCTGTGTTCCTGTCTGTCTTGGCCTTGCCTTGCTCCTTTTTGGATTTATTAAAGACTGTTATTTTGAGTTACATCCTTGTCTCCCTGTTCCTCGTTCCTCCTCGCTGTGTGTGCACCGTGACAACCACATGTTGTTCGGGAGGGTTTCAAGGAAAATTTTCCTCACTCATCCAAAAACAAACTCCAGCAAATTCAGTTGTCAAACCCACCCGATGAGTTTAGTACAAACAGGGATAAAAAAGTACCCCATGTCTATGGTTAAATATACTGTTGGATCTTTAATGTTGTGGGCCTGTTTTTCTGCCAGAGGTCCTGAACATCTTGTTCAGATGCATGGCATCATGGATTCTATCAAATACCGACAGATTAAAAAAATTTAAACCTGACTGCCTGTAACTTGGGGTTCTGTTTCATGTTCTTGTTTTCATGTCTTTTATTTTGTAGTTTGTTTCATGCTGTTAGTGTCATGCTTCCCTTGCCCTCATGTTTTCATGCCTTTGGTTCTCTTGTTCATTGTCATGTTCTCATTGGTTGTCTTAGTCGTGTATTGTTTCCCATTTGGTTTGTTCATGTTATGTGACTCTCATAGTCTCCTATAAGTAGTCATCTTATTGTCATTGATCCTTGTCATGTATTGAAGTTGTAACACGCTGTCGGTGAGTTTAGTTTGTTCATGCCAAGTCTGTTCAAGTCAAGTCTCTGATTATGTTTGTATTTTGGATCAAGTTTGTAAATAAACTGCACTTGGGTTCATCACAACGCTTGCCTTCAGTGAACTAATGGGCCGTGTTTGGATCTTCTACCAGGACAACAATCCAAAACAAACATCAAAAAGGTTCACTGAGAACAAAAGGAATCTTTTACCATGGCTGCCCCTGTCCTTTGACCTGAACCCTACAGAAAATGAGTGGGGTGAACTGAAGAGAAGTACTAACATTGAGCTGTGGATCTGGAGAGATTCTGTATGAAGAAAATGGTCTCTGATCTCTTATCAGGTGTTCTCCAAACTCTTCAGGCATTATAGGTGAAAACTCAGAGCTGTTACCCTGGGAAAAGGATGTTGCAATAACTGTGACCAACATGAACTAGAGAAAGCATTTATTTCACAATGAGACCCCCCCCCCCCTCCCACTTTCAATTGTTTTACTTCAATGATAGGTTGGAATTTTATGATTTTTTTTAATGAAATATAAAAAGGATAAACAATGCAAATTTATTTTCACAGCCGCCTTTGCTCATATTTACCAAAGGTGCCAATATTAGTGGAGGGCACTGTATATATATATATATATATATATATATATATATACACACATTATGTATATATACACACACAGACACAGAATATGCATATAAACAAAGTCAGAAAGTCAGCTTTACTTATAAAGCACTTTTTACAATATAGATACAATGTAAACATAAATGCAAGGGGGTAAAAATGATTTCTTTCAAAATAAAAAAAAAATTAAGTGAACAAATGATATACAAGTGTCTTCACACATGATCACTGTGTGTAGGTAATGAGTGTGGCATTAAAATGGCAGTGTTTCCCAAATTAAACAAAAGAGCTGTTAGTTTCGAATGACGTGTAATGTAGAGAACTGTGTTTAGAGTTTTGAAAAAAGTTTTTTACAATATCAAATTGAGTTTAAAGCATGTAATGTGCTTATAGTTTTACAGACTTGGTCTAAAGATTAGGTATATGACTGAATGGTTCCACTAAGTTGGCCTAAAGTGTAATTTTTAGTGTCTAAGCAATAAAATAAAAAACTGTAAGTGAAAATATAGGTCTTTAGACAGAAACCAATCCATATTCTTACACCTTGAAATATTCCTTCTACAATCAGAAAACAATTCAACAGTATAAATACAGATGTACACATTGCATATAGTGGATCGGGCAATGTTTTAACTCTTGCCCATGTTTGATTGCTTCTACTCCAACTTGTTCTGCTTATCCTTAAATTGTTTAAATTAATATCAAATACAAGACTGTTGTATCAAAACGTCACCCACAATTATAGAAAACATTGATTTTGTTAATGAATTTACTAATTTACAGTAATAAAATATAAAATTTTCTTGCATAGTATGTAAAGTAAATATTTTCGTGCAAATAAAATCTGAAACAAAAAAGGCCTCTAACATTAGCTTCCTCTATTCTTTTTCTATTCTATCTGTTTTCTTTGTATTTATTATATAATTAAAAACCTTGCTGCATTTACTGTGTTAAGCTAACTGAGACTTATTATAGCACTTGCATATCATTGCTCGTTTGTTGATTTTGATTGCTTCCATTGTCCTCAATTGTAAGTCGCTTTGGATAAAAGCGTGTTTTCGTGACAGAAAGCTTCCACAGTGCAACAGCATGACAGTGACAGGACAAAAACACAGATAATAAAAGAATAAAAATAGAACAAGTAAATAGGGAATAACAATATACAAATTGACAATTGTATGTACAGCAGTGGTGTAGTGGAGGGTATACGCAGGTATATGGCGTATACCCACTTCTTTATCAGTTGGCTTTGCGTATACCCACTTCTAAATCCCTTCTGATGCGCAACATTCAGTATAGTGTCCTGACTCCTGCATTAACCAAAATCATGACAGTCCACCACATGAATAGCTAATCCAGTCGCATGTGAATAAATGCTAATATTCTATAAAAACGCCTAGTAAAGACGGTCAGGACCGTGGCGCCGCGGTTTGCTTTGAAATATGGTTGCGCCTGCCCCCCGCACCCGCTCCCGAGAGAATGCCGACAGAGACAGAAATGCTGCCTGTTCATGCGCGAGAGGTCCGCAGAGTGGTAAAATAATAATTAATTATTGACTAATTTGAATCAGTACATTATAACGAAAACAATATCTTAAAATGAAAAGAAGGTTTTAACGATCAGAAATTTCTTAAACTGATGATCTCCTGTTAACGTTTCAGTCAAGGATCCAGTATACGAATGCATTCAAACAGTAAGTTCAAAACAGCTCTAATACAGAGAAAATCTACTGAAAGTAGCCTGAAAGTAGCCTAAAACAACGCGCCAGGTGAGGCTCGCGCAGCCGGTAGGAGAGAATATTGTTGAGAAATCAAAACAAATTAACATAACTGCACAAAGATGAAACATACTGCGGTAAAAAGACAGGTTTTTTTTTTTTTTTTATGTATAACATATGATGCCTAGTTAAGCAACACGAGAGTTAATTTTTCCCCCTGAAAACCAATACAATTCCAAATTTGGCATTGATTTTATGCAAGAGTTCAAATGAGTAGTTAATGTTAAGTGCTGTATAATTTAGACCAGGGTTCCTTCATTCTTGAATGAATTAGTCATCTGATCAAATCATTTGAATAAATAACTCAATGGCTCACTTGCTGCCACCTACTGGCGGTTTACTTTCATATTTAAAAGTAGCTTACTGTATTTTCCCCCAACATATTTGTATATTTAAAAAAAATAATTTTAAAACACATAGCATTATTTATGCAGTTGCAATTTTGGAAAAAGCATTCATGTTACATTTCAGTATCATTAAACTGTGTAAATGCAAATAAATGCTATTGACTTCTGCTTCTTCCATTTTATTCATGTCATATTATATTAACTGGATTTTTTTATGAAACAAAGGTTGATGACACATTTAATAAGGTTAAGAAAAAAAAAACTGCCCTTTATATAAAACCTTTATATATGTTGCTGATGTTTTTTGGCT
The DNA here is from genome assembly GCF_936440315.1 of Barbus barbus. Taxonomy (NCBI): domain Eukaryota; kingdom Metazoa; phylum Chordata; class Actinopteri; order Cypriniformes; family Cyprinidae; genus Barbus; species Barbus barbus. The sequence continues at coordinate 10,269,163 of NC_136750.1, forward strand.
AGTAGAAGTTGTTAATGGCCAGTAACTTAAAAATGTATTTGCAAAATTGTATGGTGAGTGAAAAAGTTAATTTCAAACCCTGTTGCAGACCCCTGGTATAGTAGCATGTACAGGCAAGTCAAGGCAACAGGTTTAGTTGGCGTTTCCTTGGGGGATGGGAGAGTATACCCACTTCTTCAGGCACCACTACACCACTGATGTACAGGTATATTACAATAGACAGTTTTGTATGTACAGGTATATTATGTTCAAATTCAAAATGTAAACTAAGTATCTGTGTTAGATAAATACGTGTATAAGTGTATAAATAGTGTTGTGTGTTCCACGTTCATTGTCAAGTGTTAATGAAATGGAGTGCCTTTGGGAATAAACTGTTCCTGTGCCTGGCCGTTCTGGTGCTCAGAGTTCTGTAAAATCGACCAGATGGCAACAGTTCAAAGAGGGAGTGTGCTGGATGTTAGGGGTCCAGAGTGATTTTGCCAGCCCTTTTGCTCACTCTGGATAAGTACAATTCTTGGAGAGTAGGGAGGGAGGGTTGTACCAGTGGTTCGCTCAGCAGTCCGGACTACCCTCTGTTGTCCTCTGAGGTCAGATTTGGTAGCTGAGCTGAACCAGACAGTTATTGAAGTGCAGTAGATGGATTCAATGATGGCGGAGTAGAACTGTTTCAGCAGCTCCTGTGGCAGCTGGCGATGGAAGTACAACCTCTGCTGGGCCTTTTTAACAATGGAGTCAAAGTAAGTGTCCCACTTTAGGTCCTGGGAGATGGTGGTGCCCAGGAATCTGAATGACTCCACTGTTGTTACAGTGCAGGCCATGATGGTGAGTGGGGGGAGTGCATGGGGGTTTCTTCTGAAGTCCACAGTCATCTCCACTGTTTTGAGCGTGTTGAGCTCCAGGTTATTGAGACTGCACCAGACAGCCAGCTCTTTAACCTCCTGTCTGTTAGCAGACTCGTCACCGTCCTGAATGAGGCCGATAAGTGTGGTGTCATCTGCAAACTTCAGGAGCTTGACAGAGGGGTCTTTAGATGTGCCCCTCTGTCAAGGGGCACACATTGGTGTACAGGGAGAAGAGCAGTGGGGAGAGAATGCAGCCCTGAGGAGCTCCTGTGCTGATTATGCAGGTGCTGGATGAGAATTTTCCCAGCCTCACTAGCTGCTGCATGTCTGTCAAGAAGCTAGTGATCCACTGACAGACGGGGGTGGGCACGGAGAGCTGAGTTATTTTGGGCAGGAGGAGGTTTGGGATGATAGTGTTAAAAGACAAGCTGAAGTCCACAAACAGGATCCTTACGTAAGTCCCTGGCAGAGGTGGAAAGAGTATGAAAATATTTTACTCAAGTAAAAGTACCATTACATTAATGAAATTTTACTTAAGTACAAGTAAAAGTACCAGTCTAAAAATCTACTCAAGTAAAAGTAAAAAGTAGCTCATTTAAAATTTACTCAGTAAAAATTACTTGGTTACTTTTTAACAGTGGGAGGGATGCAAAAATTGGATAGGCCAAGGGTGTCAAACTCAGTTCCTGGAGGGCCACAGCCCTACACAGTATAGATATGACCCTAATTAAACACATCTGATCCAGCTAATCTAATCATTTAGACTTATTTTAAAACTACATAGTATGTGTGTTGAAGCAGGGTTGGAACTAAACTCTGCAGGGCTCAGTTTGACACCCCTGGGATAGGCCTATAAATCTCAAACTAGTTGTTTTTTAATGAAAGGAATCAGTTATTTAGAATAATAAGACATTTGGGCTGTTACCAGGCAAATTAAATCAATATCAACAAAATGTATCTTTGCAATGCAGAGGAAACACAAAAGCTTCATCTGAAGTGGAATTTAGATGTATTTACACACTGTTTAATGCAGGACATGAATGCATTTAACCTGCAGTTACAAATGCAGAAATAATGTTTTGATATATAAGACATAAAATGTTGAATACTCATTTGAAATTATTAAAAAAATAAAAAGATACTTTAAATGTGAAATTAAAACCGCCAGTAGGTGTCACCAAGTCACTGTTAATAAGTGAGTCATTGCGACTGAACCGAATCATTTAAACAGTTGATTCATTCAGAAACGAAACACAGTCATGTTGCTCAGAGACGCAAAACAGTGCTGTGGCTGTGTTTGGGATTATTTTTGTTGTCGAAATAGAGCAAAAACAGGCAATATGGTGTCTAAAATGCAAGTCTAAACTTCTTGTTTATTGAGCTGTTGTAAAAAAAATCTATACGGCACTCTTCATGTGATATTGATTTACTATATGAAATTATGTAAATATACATTTTCTGCCCCTATATCTTCAATTTTGTGATAATTTTAAATGCATTTTAACAGACTGAATCATACAGTGAAAGAACGCACTCTTAATGTGTGCGCGCACTAGTCTAATCTACTAGACTTCACGGCACACTTTAGGAGTGTTTTGTTTGGTTTTAGGCTAAATGCTGAAAATGTCAAATCGCACATCATTAAAACAACAATTACGATATTATCGCAGACGATATAAATTGCACATCCTGCACCACTGTCTTTTTGGCTAATTTGTGCAAAACCTTTAGCTAAACTGCCAAAGCTTCATTTTAACCACCAATAAAATGATGCAAATATTTACCTTACCTCTACATACTTGCGAAGGGTTGATGTAGAGATTTTATAAGCTGCTAGTTTTGTCTCCCTAGGCAAACACAGCTTACACTGCATAATAGAGCATAAACATGGCCAGGGGTTCCCTTAATTTCCTTCGAGTTCAACTTCAGCAGAATACGATGGGGTTTGATTTTCAGCTGGGCCTGTCTTGTCCGTCTGTGTCTTTCTTGTGATTTTAGCGCCAGTTTGTTCTACTGCCCATTATTTACTGCAGTAGTTTCCAGGGAGCGATTATTTATAAAAAAAAATTTACTCTGTAATTAATGTGTTTTAAAATGTAGCAAAGTACAATACTTCAAACAAAATATACTTAAGTAAAAGTAAAATTACAGATTTTAAAAATTACTTTAAAAAGTGGAAGTACACAAAAAAGCTACTCAGTTACAGTAATGCGAGTAAATGTAATTTGTTACTTTCCACCCCTAGTCCCTGGTCTGTCTAGATGTTGCAGAGCATAATGCAGTCCCATTTTGACTGCATCATCCACAGACCTGTTTGCTCTGTAGACAAATTGAAGAGGATCTAGCAAGGGTCCATTAATGACTTCAAGACCACAGACTATAGACTATAAAGCCACAGGCCTATAGTCATTTAGTCCTGTAATTTTGTGTTTTCTTGGGATGGGGATGATGGTGGAGCGTTTGAAGCATGAAGGCGCTTCACACGGCACCAGTGATCTGTGTGAAGATGGGGGCCAGCTGGTCAGCACAGGTTTTCAGACAAGCTGGTGTGACACTGTTTGGGCATGGTGCTTTCTTTCTCTTCTGCTTCCAGAAGACCTGGCGCACATCGTCTTCACTGAACTGAGGTGCAGGTGTGGGGGAGAGGGGGGTTGCAGGAGGTGTTAATGCTTGTGTGGAGAGGTGTTCAGTGCGGGTGTGGGGTGTTTTTTTCAAACCTGAAATAAAACTCGTTAAGATTGTATGCCAGTTGTTGATTCTCCACAGTGCTGGGGGATGGTGTATTGTAGTTGGTGATCTTTTTTGTGTATTTGGCCTGTTTATACAAGACTCTGCCCCCTTCCTGTAGGCGCCTTCTTTGGCCTCACGGAGCTGTCTGAGTTTTACAGTGAACCATGGTTTTTCGTTGTGTGTCTTGAGTCTTGGTAGGAATGCACATATCTTCACAGAAACTGATATAAGATGTTACAGTCTCTGTAAGCTCTTCCAGATCATTAGCGGCAGCTTAAAAAACACTCAAATCAGTGAGGTCGAAACAGGCTTGTAAAATCCGATCTGTTTCATTAGTCCATCTCATTACAGTTCTTAACACAGGTTTAGCTGATTTCAGTTTCTGCCTGTAGGTCGGTATAAGATGAACCAAACAGTGATCAGAGAGTCCTAAAGCTGTCTGTGGGACAGAGTGATACGCATCTTTTATTGCTGTGTAACAGTGATCCAATATATTACTGTCTCTGGTGGGACATGTAACATGCTGTCTGTATTTTGGCAGTTCACGGGAGACATGCTTTATTAAAGTCCCTAAGAATGATTAAAACAGAGTCCGGGTATTGTTTTTCTGTCTCTGTGATCTGATTAGCAAGTTTCTGTGAAGCTGAGCTCATGTGTGCTTGCGGAAGAAAGTAAACACTTACGAGAATGAACGAGCAAAACTCCCACGGCGAATAGAAAGGCTTACAGTTAATGAAAAGCACTTCTAGATCGGGACAGCATTATGAGGACCAAATGTCCTCAAAAATTTTGTAAATAATGAAAATGTTGGCATTGTGAGGCCATTCATATATAAGATTAGCTCAGTATAAAAACCATTACGCCTATGGAAAGTCAGCCTATGACATAAAAACAAGTGTGTTTGTGTGTGTGTGCGCACAAGTTTTTTGTGACAAATGAGGACATACATTTGTATAATGACATGGGTATGACATAGGTATTACAAGGAGAAGGTGACTTATGAGGACATTATTACCCCATGTCCCCATTTTTCAGGCTTATAAATCATACAGAGTGAGTTTTTGAGAAAGTAAAAATGCACAAAGCTTCCTGTTAGGAGTAGGGTGGTGTAGGGCAATAGCACATACAGTTTGTACAGCATAAAAACCATTACGCCTATGAGATGTCCCCACTTTTCACAAAAATATGTTTGTGGGTCAAATTAAATTATAAATTAGTTACTCTTCTAGGTGCCCTGTGTAAGCTTGTGTAAACTACCTAAAAAATAAATAATAATAATAATCTTTATCAGTTGATAAAATCAGGGAGCAAAAGTAATGAAGAAACAAAATTAGGGAGGGGGGTTCATACAAATGTTGCCAGCGTTAAGTTGACAGTTACTTTTTGGAGACACTTGCAAATTATTTACTTCATTGTAACACTGATTTAGAGTACGTAAAATCAACAGCAGCATGAACATGTACTGACATTAATGTACTGATATATTTACATAAAATCATAAAACAGGGATAAAGTGAAAGGTTATTTTTCTGTTTTTCTTTATTTTTTTTCTTTATTTTTTTACAAATCAACACTGAAGACTTCATGACAAAGCTGGAGATGAAAAAATTAAAATAAAAACATGTTTTATTAGAAGTCAAAATAGAGAGCACCATCCTTGGTGTTTTGTGTCAAATAATTTAAGGAATTGTTTTATGAGTCATCCCCTCTGAATATCTTTGAAAATAAACCTTTAAAAGGGATCAGCAGAGATAAACAGAGCAGCGGTTATGACACACTGAACTTTCCCTGGAAACCAGCATAGAGTCAAGAAATAACAGAACAGGCCACACAGACAACCTGGCGGTCTGGTCACTGTCTCAAACACACACACATAAAGAAAAGATGGACAGACCATGGTGTGGAAGAGGAAAACTTGAGCAGTTTTGTTCCAGAGTAACTTTGAGTATCAGAAAAAATATGTATATAGAATTTTCCCCATGAAAACAATGGTGCCACACTGGGCATATATGCAGTGAGATGTTTCGATATCAAACTAATTTGATGATAACACCAGATTTCCATAAGGCCAGGAAATATTTAATTTAACACTTTTATGGGCAAAAGGTCATCTATTTCTCCATTTGTAATAATTTATTTCTATTTATTTATTTTTAATATTATGAGCATACATAAAAAAAATGCTACAATATCCCATGTAAATTTTACATTTGATTTAATCAGATACATGATTTATTGGAAAAGAGCAGAATTGCAGTGTGAATGCCACATACACATACACACACACATTTGTTTTTGTGAATTGCGGGGACATTCCATGGGCATAATGGTTTTTAATACTGTACAAACCGTATTTTCTATTGCCTTACACCTAAGCCTACTCCTTACAGGAAACTTTGTGCATTTTTACTTTCTCAAAAAAAAAAAAAAACCTTTATATAAGGTATTTATAAGCCTTTTGAAATATGGGGACATGGGGAAATGTCCTCAAAAATCACCTTCTCCTTGTAATACCTATTTCATACCCATGTCATTATACAAATTTGTGTCCTCATATGACACAAAAACACACACACACACACACAATATTCTAACTATACTTAACTTTATTAGAGAGATCTATCACACACACGTCTATTGCAAAGAGTTTGGCTCTTTTGTAACTTTTGAGACTTAATGGAGTTCTCAGTTTAGTATTGTTTCGGTTACGTATGATAACCCTCGTTCCCTGATGGAGGGAACAGAGAGGTTGTGTCGAGTGTACGACACTAGGGGTCGCGTTTGGGAGCCCAAACACCTCTGACATCTTTGAGAAAAAGCCAATGAAATTGGGTGTGCAGAATTTGCATGGCTGGCCACACCCTGGACATCAAGGTATAAATAGGCATCTGCTCACTCGTTCTGTTATGAGGAGGCGAGAAGCGTCTCAACCCACTCAGAGGCAATTCGGAGTTGTGGCATGAAGGACACAACATCTCCGTTCCCTCCAACAGGGAACGAGGGTTACCATACGTACCGAGACGTTTCCTTTCTGTCGTTCACTCTGACATTGTGTCGAGTGTACGACACTAGGGGGTCCCTATACTAAACGCCACAACTGCCAAACTGAGTCACGAGTCCACGAGGACGCAGATGTTGACAAGACAACATGTCACAACCAAATGCACCTCTCCTCCTCGTTACCTTCCAGGTCCCCTCAGCCGGTGCATTTTCCCATTTAGTAATACTCACTAAAATATAACAGCTGAAAAGTTTTGGTAGCAATGTTGGGACAGTGACTACTCCCCTTAGGAAAAAGGCACTACGGAGATCACATTCTAACCGATGGGTAGGTAACATGTGAAAATCCACCTATTCACTTTCAGAGGAAGTACCACATAGGGAAGGTACTGGGGTGGGCTACGCGTAAGGGGAAATCTTCCAAAACCCAGAACCTAATGACCGAATGTCTGTCTAGGGGAACACTGAGCCTCTGGGCAATACAGTGGAAAATACACACATGGGGCCTCGAGAGGAGCCACTACATGTGGGGCACTAACCCAATACAAGACTCGAGGGAACCTACCTCGTAAGGAGTTCTAATTGCACGTTCCTCCGCCGAACTTGGTAAGAAAAAAGTGCTTATATGATGGAAGGGTAGTCCAGAGTTTATAAAAGAAACCTAAGCTGGACTGAATAAGCGCATAACTACCCTGGGGGAGTAGCGCTGGTAGCAAGCTCTACACCCTGCCAGTCTCCTGAGTCAAAGAACTAATGTTCAGAACTCTAGAAGAAACCGGTTCCATTCGTAGATTATAAAATCTACCAAATGCATGAGGCATAGTCCAACCTGCAGCTCAACAGATATCTGCTAGAGAGAGATCCTTTGTCTGGAGACAACATTCCCCTTCTGCTGTCTTCCAAAGCAGATAAAGAGCTGTTCAGAATGTCGGGCTCACACAGGGGAAAACAGAGACAGGTCGAGGTCCCCTTCCTGGAAGTGGATAGCTTGCAATGTTACCCCGCCCGAACTCCAGGCATGACTCGTTAACGGAGAGGACTTGGAGATACCCCACCCTCTTGAAAGAAGTGAGCACAGTCAGGAGGGCCATCTTCATATAGAGGGCACTGAATGCAACTGACTGAAGGGGTTCAAACGGATCTCTCTGTAAGGCCTGCAAGTGTAGCTGGGCTAATAATTATAAAATGTTGAATGTGAGTGAACTTCAACAAAACTTATTTCTTTTGTGTTTTTCATTTATTGTTTTCTGAGTTATAATGTACAGTGTACATCTATTCTATGCAGAACCATATTTGCAGGATTTTGTGTTATAGGGAGCACATATTAGTGACGCACACGATACCTCGTGCGGTGCGCCAACAGCGCCATTTTAGAATCAATTTGCCGCTGACGGGGTCAGATGTGTTCTCTGTCGCTCTGCTAATGAGAGCCTGGTAAGAATGTTTGAAGTGCACCAAATGAGTTCAGTGTGTTATTTCCTGAGATAAAGAACGTCTAAACGTAATGTAAGGCTGTGATGTCATGAGAATGAAAGTAAATGATCGCATTTTGAATGCTTTACTGTGACTGGTATAGCTTACAAGTTTCTCATTTCTGTCTGAGCAGAGTGAAGGAGAGAGACGTGTGTCCAAAGAATTCATTTGTGCTCTGTGTTTCTGCAGGTATGCTGTATGTTTACTGTGTTATATGTTGATAAATGTTTAAAATCAACTTTATATGAGTTTGATATAAAAAAGTGAGGTCTGTTTGCAAAAGTGATGTCATATTGAATATTTTGATACATTTTACTTGCATTTTTATTTGATACATTTGTTTTGATATACATATTCGATACATTCATATTTGGATGTTTGGTTATTTGTGTATAATTTTTGATGTTTTACATTTTCCATCTTATTGCTCATTGATACGAGTAAGCAGAAAAGAAATATTCTTCCTATAGCATGTCTATACACACAATATGATACCTTATCTCATATAACTATGTATTTTGTTGGCTACTTTATTCTGTGGTTTATTTGTTTCTTTCTGTTTTATGTTTTGTAATTATTACTTTGAATATATTAACTTTTGAGAATCAATTTGCCGCTGACGGGGTCAGATGTGTTCTCTGTCGCTCTGCTAATGAGAGCCTGAGTGAAGGAGAGAAACGTGTGTCCAAAGAATTAATTTGTGCTCTGTGTTTCTGCAGAATAAAAGAAACTGAGACCTCCATCTTCAGCATCATTTTTTTAAATAAGTTCACAACCAGAGTAAAACTGCTACACAAGACCACAGTGAGATGCCAAGAGGGAATGAGATGTGGCCTCGGAGCCTCGGTCAGGGAGTACCATAACTGGTAATGAGTTGATTCCGACAAAGCAAACAGGTCCACCTGTGCCTGGCTGGACCGACTCCAAATCAGCTGAACCGTTTGGGGGTGAAGCGTCCACTCGCCCCTGAGCTAGACCTGTTGCGAGAGGAGATCCGCTACATGATTGAGGTTGCCTGGGATATCAGTGGCATGCAGAGACCTGAGTCTGTGCTGTCTCCAAAGTAAGAGATAGTGGGCGATTTGTGACATGTGATGGGAGCGAACACCACCCTGGTGGTTAATGTATGCAATCGTCGCTGTGCTGTCCGTCCAGACCAACACATGCTTGCCTTGGATCAAGGGTTGAAACCTCCTCAAGGCCAAAAGCACTGTCAACAACAACACAACGGTGTGATGTTCACACGGTGTGAGCCATGATGCCATGCCCATCTCTGGACTCGGGTACGAAGCCAGTGCTGAAGAGGTCTCATATGTATCAGTCCCAGCTGCATGACCATGGACGAGGACGCCATATGCCCCAGGAGCCTCTGAAAGTTTTTGAGAGGGACCGCTATTTTCTGCTTGAGAGCCCTCAAACATTTCAGCACCGACTGAGCATGATCCCGAGAGAGGCATGCAGTCATCATAACCGTGTCCAATGCCACACAGAGAAAAGAGATACTCTGCACAGGGGAGAGTTTGCTCTTTTCCCAGTTGACCCGAAGTCCCAATCGGGCTAGGTGGTCCCTGTGTGCACAAAGCAATTCCCGCGAGGTAATTGAGAATGTGAACTTCCCTGAGAGAGGCAAGGGCAGCCTCCGCGATCTTTGTATATACGCGAGGAGACAGGGACAGCCCGAAGGGAAGGACTTTGTACTGATATGCCCATCCTTCAAAGGCAAACCGAAGAAACAGCCTGTACCTCGATAGGATTGAGACATGAAAGTACGCACCCTTCAGGTCTATTGACTCAAACCAATACTGATCTCTGACACATGTTAATATGTGCTTGAGGGTTAGCATTCTGAACGGAACCTTGTGAAGGGCCCGGTTCAGAGTCCTCAAATCCAGGATTGGTCTGAGCCCCCGCCATTCTTGGATACAATGAAGTACAGGCTGTAAAACCCCTTCTTCATTTCGGCCAGGGGGACAGGCTCGATTGCACCCTTCTTGAGAAGGGTTGCAACCTCCGCCCGAAGGACAGCAGTATTCTCGCCTCGTACTGAGGTAAACAGAATGCCTCTGAATTTGGGCGGGTGCCTGGACGAACTGAATCGCATAGCCGAGCCAAATGGTTCTGAGGAGCCATCGGGAGGGATTGGAGAGGCTTACCCAAGCATCCAGATACCCTGCCAACGGTCTCAAAGGAGCCATGTTCGACGTACCTCAGGCAGGGTTCCAGTGGCTGAGCAGAGTGGAAGGCACTGTGATAGGAGGTGAAACGTCCTGTAACACACACCGTGCCTTATCCACAGGGTCTGTCACATGCGCCAGAGACGGTTGAGGGAACATGAGTTCGCCAGCATGCGTCAAGTTGGTTAAGTGATAGACCTTTTGCATCTGAATGTGAGGAGACAGAGTGTCTGTGTTCAAACAGGTTCTGATGCATGGTTTCAGCATTTAGCCGTTGCAAATGGGAGGGCCAAGAACGCTCCGTGTGACAAGTCAATATTATTTGTATAGCGCTTTTAGCAATGCAAATTCTGTCAAAGCAGCTTTACATCAGCTTGATATAAAGCTGGGTGGCTTTATATCAGCTTTACAGTATTTAGACGGGGAAATAGTTTGTCGAAACAGTGTCATTCTCCTCTGGCCAGACAAAATCAGTAGTTTAAATCTAGGCTAAAGCAGAGTCAGATTGTGCAAAGGACTCATCTGGTTCCTGTGGTCTTGTCCCGATGGCCGTCTTGGAGACAGGGTCTTCACTGGGGATCAGTCTCTGGGGCTCATCTAGGTGTCCTGGCTGTAGAGGTAATCTCTAGGTGCTGATCTACCATCTGATCTGGATACGGACTGGATCTGAGTGGCTGCAATGACCATTTGATCTGGGTAAAGTCTGGATCAAGGTGGCTATGGGGACCTCGGAATAAGAAAGAAACAGACTAATATTAGCGTAGATGCCATTCTTCTAACGATGTAACAAGTACATTGGGTATTTTGGGAAGTGTTCCCAGTTCCGGTTGAACTAATTAATGCAGCCTAACAATCCATTAACGGATTAGAATTATAGAAATGCGATAGTGTATTATGTGTAAGCCAGGTTAAAGAGATGGGTCTTTAATCTAGATTTAAACTGACAGAGTGTGTCTCCTTCCCGAACAGTGTTAGGTAGATTGTTCCGGAGTTTGGGCGCTAAATAGGAAAATGATCTCCCGCCTGCAGTTGATTTTGATATTCGATCTATTTTGTGTGACCCAGAGAAGGAGGAAACTGCTCTTTTATTTGCCAGGTGGCAAACAGCTGTGGTGGAGCTGAATCCACCTCCGCTCCGTCGGAAGTAGATCCAAGTTGGCCACATGGTCTCTCCTCCCTGGGTCGCCCATCTCAGGAACGCTTTGAAGCCTTGCGAGGGTTTCTGGTGGCCTGATGACGAGCTGGCGGTGCCACCTTCCTGCTAGTGGTGGGCCGTTGGTCAGGCTTGACTGAAGGACCAGGCTGTTACGGGGCCTCAGCAGTCTTCGCAGGGGTCTGTCCCCGGCGACGAGCAGACGAGGGCTGCTGAATCGGGGGTGCAGGAGCAGGACCTGACCTGCACCGATGCAGGATGTACTTGATTGCCTCCGTCTGCTTCTTCACCGTAGAGAGCTGCTGGGCAAATTCTTCCACAGTGTCGTTAAAGAGACCAACCTGTGAAATGATGACGTCGAGTAAGCGCACTTCCTCGGCTTCCCGCATCTCATCCAGGTTGAGCCACAGGTGGCATTCTTGGACCAACAAAGTGGACATCGCCCTTCCCAGAGCCTGCGCCATGACCTTCGTAGCCCGAAGGGCATAGTCAGTTGCTGAACGCAGTTCCTGCAGTACCTCAGGGTTGGGACCACCCTCGTGCAGTTCTTTAAACATTTTGGCCTGGTAGACCTGGTAGCGTGCAGGGCGGAAGCAGTTTGCCCAGAGGCCTTGTAAGCCTTTGCCACTAGGGACGAAGAAAACTTACAAGCCCTGGATGGAAGTCTCGCGGCGTTTTGCAGGCAAAGATGCACCGCAATCGCTCTCTCCACATGGGGGACCTCCGTATACCCCCTCCCTCTACCCCCATCGAGGAGATACCGTGCTCCCCCCATACTGTGCTCTGGCCGAAAAAGGGGACTTCCACAATTTTGTCAGCTCCTCATGCACATCCATGCACTTAGTATCGCGTTCAGCCCCCAGAAACCAATCATCCAGCCGCGAGCGCTCAGTGCAAGGTGGGGGAGACCACTCCAGCCTGATGCTCTTAGCTGCCCCAGCAAGCATGGCTGCCATCTCAGCGTCAGGCTCGGAGGTGATTGCTCAGCTGAGTCATCCACTTCCGATGGCTCAAGCCTGCCCTCCGATGCTGCAATTGACAGCTCGTCCCAGGGACGGGCTCTCAAACTCATTCGGAATCTCGACCCATAAGCACGAAGCCAGGGAAGAATAGGAAGCTCGTAGAGATTGACCTGGCGAAACTGATTCCTCTTCCCCACGCTCTTCCGCAGTGCACATCGCTGTGGCCTCATACCCCGAGGTAGAAGGACTAGAGCTGCAAGCAGCTGCGGTGACTCTGGGTCTTTTGGTGAAGAACCCGAGCCACGAGCGCTGCCTCAGCGTAAGCATGGCCCAAACACTGAATACAGCGCTCGTGCCGGTCGTCTTTCGAGACATGCCAACTGCAGCCAGAAACACACGGACAGAAAGGCATGATGAACACACAATTCCACCCGTGTAGCTCTTTCAGAGAAATTGCTATTTTAGAGGAAATTTGTTCTTCTAGAGATCGCTGTTGAAGCACCCAGTGGTACTCTCACAACACTTATCTGTGTGTGAGAAGGGAGAGACCGCTGACCGTGCCTTAGATCCAATGACCTCCATCGAGAGGTGAATGATCGCAACTTCTCTATCAGAGAAGCTGTATTCGGCTCTGAAAAACAGAACGAGTGAGCAGATGCCATGCTGGTTGATTTATACTTGGATGTCCGGGGCATGGCCAGCTATGCAAATTCTGCACACCCAATTTCATTAGCCTTTTCTCAAAGATGTCAGAGGTGTTTGGGCTCCCAAGAGTGACTCCTAGTGTGGTACACTCGACACAACATCGGAACGACAGAAAGAGAACAATGCTATCTCGGGTGTTTCTTCTCTGAGATATATTATTGATATTAAATGAGCTATTTAAGAGATCTCAGGAGTACATTAGTGATGGTTTATGCATGTCTAGGCAGCTCAAGGTCTTTCTGATCATTGTAACAAATATGTGATTTGTGGTGTGCTTAACTTGCGGCAGAGGTTTATTGTATCTTTGATTGCAATGTCTTAGCAGTTAAAGTGTGACAATAAAAACAAATTAAATTTTAAAACATTTAGAACATTTTTGGGGTGGGGTTAACCCTGTGGGGTCGACTCATTTTGTTGCAGCTTTCCCTGATAAGGCCGAAAAGAGCTTGAATTATTCTGCCATTCTTGATCGTACAGATTAAGAGTAATAAACCATTCGAATCTGTACGGGGTCTACTTTCATTTGTATACACTCATAATAACAACTATACTTTTGTTATGAAATCAAGGGAAGGATTCAATTGCAGATAAACAACATTTTATTGAGAGAACAAACAAAGTCACTAGTAATGGTGAAGCTCGTGCACAGCCGGGCGCAGGGATGCAATGGGCAGCCACGACCAGCAGTGGAATCCTCCGAAGACAGGGCAGAGACCAGAAGGCAGATCGAGTGACAGAAACAGGAACACGAGAATCTCTGAGGATCTGACAATGAGAGGAGCGTGAGTTGATCTTAAATAGACCCAGTAATGAGCCACAGCTGGGACAGATCAGCCCGTGATCACGAGCTTGGACACACCCACTCACGCCACACACCACAACAGACAAGCAAGGATGAGACAGTGATTCTATGAACCGTGACAACTTTGTGCTTTTGAAAAATAAAGAAAACAAACAGGGTGTGTTCTCATTCTTCACTCTCTCCGCAAAGTGCTTTTTGAAACGCGTCACTAAAATTAACTGAAACTCAGCGAATAATTTACACAGAGACATGAGAAATATATCTATAGAAAGCTTGGCATGTCTACTTTTAAATGAATACACTTTATAATAACGTTCAGTTATAAGTCATTTATAAGTGATTAGTTAATGATGAACAAATCATTTACAAAACATGACTATACATTCACAAATGATTAAGTAATATGCTAATGATTTACAAATCTGTCATAAGTTATCTTTAAAAAATAGCATCATGAAATAATCAAACAGATTCTTGTAGCATCTACGTAAGCTCATTGATGGTTGATTACACTTGGTTTTAGTCTATTGACATCTGCATATAAATTACTGACCTGGCCTCACCATTTACATTTATATGGGTGCTAAATTGCCAATAGTTTTTCCCCACTATCAAAACACGCTAAGCAGGTCACCTCTCTGGGCTCCCTATCAAACTTCAAACACATTCCAAAAAGGAGTGAATGCAGTAAAACTGCACCAACTCTCCAGACCGGCAATAAAAATGCAAATGGATCATAAACGGAGACAAAGAAAGTTTCTCCCGCTAAAAATTTATGCCTCTGATTGGCCACAAACTATCAAAAGTTCTGAACTCAGACTAATCAGTGCTCAAAAACTCTTCTTCTTGAGACGGACACGCTCCCAAACTCTCCTCTCGAGTTTAACCTATTTGCAGCTTTACCTTCAAGTAACTTTGTGGACTTGCTGTGGACCTTCCTATCTTCAGAAGAACCAGAGGAAAATCTTCAGCTCACGTCTAAAGAAATCATCAAGAACCACTTGTCTACCACATCAAGACTCTCATTCAGCCAAGGGGTGGTGATGGCGCAGTGGATAAGACACATGCCTTTGGTGTGAGAGACCCGGGTTCGAATCCACTGTGAGACACCAATGTGTCCCTGAGCAAGACACTTAACCCCTAGTTGCTCCAGAGGCGTGCGACCTCTGACATATATAGCAATTGTAAGTCGCTTTGGATAAAAGCGTCAGCTAAATGAATAAATGTAAATGTAAATGTAAGTAACCGTTTACAACTGTTTAGATGCGTGTTTAAGTTTGAACCCCTTTTTAAGGTGAATTGTGATTCTCTGATGATTCTCATTTGGGTTGTGGTTAATTGATCTGAGATATTGCCATTCTTTTGCTCTTCTCTTTCTTTTCCTTACTTTCCTTCATTCTTATATATATACATATACATATTGTGACGAGCGTCCCGAAGGATTATCAGCGAGGAAACCTGGAACCTGGAAACAAGCGAGGAACACCTACACATCCTCATCGCAGGCTGATCGGTCACAGCTGCGGCTCATCAGGCGGCGGCTAGATAAGCCACGCAAGCCCCACACACAGGGAGAGACTCCATGAGACCAAGCACTAACTCGCCATCTCATTTCTCCCACAGACACCAGCGTGTGACACTCAGCACTGGGAAAGGAGGAAGAGAGCACTCACCGCACTGGAGCACTCCCAAGGACCTTTTTGCCCTTCCCTGCACTTCACACCGCCTCAATAAAGCCACCCTTCGGGGCCTTTAACCTGCCTTCCTTGTCGTGTGATTCCTCACCCGTTACAATATATATATATATATATATATATATATATATATATATATATATATATATATATTTTGCTTAGTTTAGTTGTATGTTATCTATAGTTTCATTTATTAAATCCTTTTTTATTATTATTATTTTATATATATATATATATATATATATATATATATATATATATATATTGTTATTACTTTTATTTTATTATTATTATTATTTTTTTTGGTTAGTCTCATTCTGTACTATTCAGGCCAGTTTCTCTCTTGCCTTAACCACTCACTTGTTTAAAATTTAGTTCAAACAGTGTTTGAATTTAAATTTAAAATTAATCTCTGTATTCTAGCCATTTGTGTGCACTTATAGGTAGCACTCCCTCTAGAGCTTATTTGGTGAAGCGACGGGTGCCTCCACGGCGGATCACAGTGAGCTGCCACGGGATCCCGACTGGATCACCTCGATCCATCACTAAGCCTAGCCCATAGAATACTGACCCATCCAGCTAGCGAAACCCCAAAATCAGGTTTCTCCTCAACCTCTAAGAATCATCAGGGAAGGCTGAGTAATAGACTGACGACCCAAGCTGCAAAAGTCTTTAGATGAGCACGCTGTCAACAATCTTTTGTTAGATCCTTTCCGGTGCCCCCACAACAATAAGACACACCTTGCCATTCACGGCTGAGATAACAGGTGCCTGGCTTACC
Source organism: Barbus barbus (assembly GCF_936440315.1). NCBI lineage: Eukaryota > Metazoa > Chordata > Actinopteri > Cypriniformes > Cyprinidae > Barbus > Barbus barbus. The sequence goes on from NC_136750.1 coordinate 10,285,479, forward strand.
CTCCGTTAACTGTTTGTATCCACCAAACAGACCGCGCATAGAGCATAAAATTACTATAATTGCACCCTGCTAACACTATAAGGACTTGCATTGGCCTTTTGTGCTGTCCCTCGCTCTCGCTCTCTCTCCCTCGCTCTCTTACCAGTGAGCCAACATGTCTCGATCATCCAGCCCTGATGCCCACTGGGATCGACTAGAGACCTGGCTGAATGCCCTGACTAGTACCCTTCTTCCTGGAGCCGCCGGGGACCTGCAGAACCTGAGCCAGGAACAGCTCGGCGACAACCTGAGTGCTTTGATGGCCCACAATCCGACACAGGACTACAGCCACAAAGAGCTGGCCAAGATCGTCGGGTCACTGGCCCATAACCTCCTCGGCCATGCAAAGCAAAATGAAGCAGGAAGCAGCAGCCCTGAAGCTCCAGGTTGAGGAAGCTCCGAGAAACTGGGTGCTCGCTCAAAGTCAAATGGACCAGCTAGCGTCGGAGACTCAACACCAGCACAGGACGGCGGATGACAAGGACCCAGAGCTGCAGGTGGAAGTAGAGAGACTCCAGAAAGCCTTGACTGATCTCAGTGTAGATACAGCACGCTGAGAGCAGCAGGAAAAGGACGCCAGAGAGGAGCTGAGTGAAAAACTCCAGCAAGCTGAGGCTCTCCTGATGAGAGCAAGACTGAACTAAACCTGTTAACCTTCGCCCCCCATTTTGGGCCTCACAGGTGAAAATAACCTACCTAAATTAAAACGGTAACAGTTCCTGACAAAGTGTGCTACACAAACAAATTAGATATCTTTGGAAAGAAGACACTCTAGGCTTTACTATCCATCATCCAGAGTTGATAATGCTCAAAAAGATAAAAAGTTATAGACACTGACGTGCCTTGAAAAATATTTTTCCACACTGAATGTTTTTTTATTTCATATACAAATACATTAAATAAGTCCTGGAGCAATCCAGAAAAGTAATGGATTGAAAGCCACATGGCTCATGAGTTTATATTACAAATTCGAAGAAGATACCATGAAAAATTCCTGTAATATTTTTTCTGAAACTATTTATAGTCCTCCCACCCCCCCGTTTGATGAAAAATAACCACCAAATGTATTGCAGAATTATACAAACTATTTTAGTCATTATGCATATTGCTGCATAGTTTTTCAATTATAGAATAATAGACAGAATTTTAGACATCATATAAGTGATTTATTTGAGCTCTAAAAAATACAAAAATAATTATTTTAGTAATAAAAAGAGGAAAAAAAAAAATAGAAAACAATTGCTTTGTATATAGTATGTATTCTGAAGTATATATTCTGATTGCCGGACATGAAGTGATATTGGCAGACATGGTCATATAGTCAGTAATCACAGGCTGATGTGCGTCCATACAGATGATAATCATACAGATGGGCCATATAATCAATAATAGCTGATCACTGAATCACAATGATAGCCGTCATAGAGTCGGTAATAAACACTCTGATGTGCGTCCATACATATGATAATCATGCAGATACGGCCACATTCCCCACACACACATATAAAAAATGCTGAAGAAAAAAATAGTTTTTTTTATGGAAAAGGCAGATCGCTAAGTTACGCCCCGCTCAGATGACAGCTGCGTAACAGCGTGCGTCACTCAGGAGAGAGCGTCAAATTCAAATAAACTATATTCCGCTTTTCTGAGACTTTTTTTCCCGTGGACAGTCTCATTCTGTTTGTAAAACTGTATGCTACAACACAGTGTTGTTTTTTTGATTGATTGAAAACTTTATTAATCCCGATAGGGAAACTGGTTTGCCACCAAACATACAGCCAACAAACACAATACACAACTTACAGACAGATAAATAATTCTGCATTAGGAGACTAATAAAACCTGATTTGGAGACATAATTGAAGAAGGATTACATTTCACAGTTCAAAAATATAAAATACAAACACTATAAAAGACAAAAATAGTATTCGATAATTAACAGTGTTCGTTGAAATATCTGACCGCTGCAGGAACAAAAGACCTTCTCATGCGCTCACTAGTGCACCGGGGCATTACTAATCGCTCACTAAAAGAGCTTCTGAGTCCTTTAACCTATTAACCTTCGCCCCCCATTTGGGGCCTCACAGGTGAAAATAACCTACCTAAATTAAAACGGTAACAGTTCCTGACAAAGTGTGCTACACAAACAAATTAGGTATCTTTGGAAAGAAGACACTCTAGGCTTTACTATCCATCATCCAGAGTTGATAATGCTCAAAAAGATAAAAAGTTATAGACACTGGCGTGCCTTGAAAAATATTTTTCCACACTGAATGTTTTTTTATTTCATATACAAATACATGAAATAAGTCCTGGAGCAATCCAGAAAAGTAATGGATTGAAAGCCACATGTCTCATGAGTTTATATTTCAAATTTGAAGAAGATACCATGAAAAATGAGATTCCTGCAATATTTCTTTTTAAACTATTTATAGTCCCCCCACCCCTCTGTTTGATGAAAAATAACCACCAAATGGATTGCAGAATTATACAAACTATTTTAGTCATTATACATATTCCTGCATAGTTTTTCAATTATAAAATAATAGACAGAATTTTAGACATCATATAAGTGATTTGAGCACTAAAAAATTTAAAAATAATTATTTGAGTAATAAAAAAGAAAAAAAAAAAAAAGAAAAAAAAAAGCTTTGTATATAGTATGTATACTGAAGTATTCTGATTGCCAGACATAAACTGATATTGGCAGACATGGTCATACAGTCAGTAATCACACGCTGATGTGCTTCCATACAGATGATAATCATACAGATGGGCCATATAATCAATAATAGCTGATCATTGAATCACAATGATAGCCGTCATAGAGTCGGTAATAAACACGCTGATGTCCATCCATACATATGATAATCATGCAGATACGGCCACATTCCCCACACAATACACACACACACATATATAAAAAATGTTGAAGAAAAAAAAAATAATAATTTATGGAAAAGTCAGATCGCTAAATTACGCCCCGCTCAGATCACAGCTGCGTCACAGCGTGCATCACGCTTTCAGGAGAGAGCGCCAAATTCAAATAATCTATATTCCGCTTTTCTGAGACTTTTTTTCCGTGTACGGTCTCATTCTGTTTGTAAAACTGTATGCTACAGCACCGTGTTGTTTTTTACCACCAAGACGCTGTTTTTGAGCGTAATTTATTCCATAACGGACGCGAACAATAACTCTCCCGAAGAAATGAAATGTAAACAAAGGAATATGCATCCTTATTACAACGTTATTGTTTCGCTGGACTAAAAGTGCTCGCTGGCATGTTGTTCTGTGGACCCTTACCTCTCTAACTAAACAGAAGCAGTGGACACGTTTGTGGCTCGTTATTACAATGATGATGGTACGTACTGCTTTTTTATTCTGCATGTTTTGATGTGTAGTGCTTACACAAATGTAGCAAATACATTCCTTATAAGCTTTCCATCGGAAAACAGCGATCTGTCGTCGATGCTTGAGGCTTAGACCTTCAGAATGATATATACTGTAGTTTGTCAAGATTAATGATATACTTTCACGTTAAATTCCTTCATAAACATTAAACTAGTGGGGGGAAAACGCTTCAGTGCGCCGTCGCTCTGGTAAACATTAACAGGTGTTGGAAACTTTTTCCTTCGTCAAAGCAGAGACCAGGAGACTTTGGGATAAGTTACTCTTTATTGAGAACTCGCAGTAGTCGCTGTAGTCATCCAAGTCTGACTCAAACAGTATACATTGTAGTTTATATACATTTCAAGGGGGAGGGATTTACATAGAGGTGGATACACTCGGAACAAAGCATGTAAATGAAGTATACAGGTTTAGGAACCCGCCCCAGACTCTAGAGTGTTACCAGTCCTAATTCAATCAGCATAACTATTCAACTGTATAAATGCTAATCCAATCAGCCTAACTATTCAACGACTGGGGCTGGGGCTCAGGCTCCAAAAGCCATTAAGGACAAAAGGTGAGAGTCTCCGTAATATGACTCATTTAACTTACAATGGAGAAAACAGGTCTGGCAGGAATCTCTTGCTGGAAACTCAGTAATTATCATTTATACTTCAAATGCTAAAATTCAGTCTACTAAACTTTCTCAGTTTATATACTATTGTATTGGAACCTAAATTAAACATTTAATAAATTTGTAATCCCACAGTTCCCCCTTTGAGAGTTCTAATAACTCTCACAAAATACAAATTTAGACACTTAAAAGTTCATTCGTGTAACTTGTGATCGTTACAGGCACATAGCACATGCTCTGTGTTGATTTTCTGTAATTGCATGCTGACACAGAAACAAACATGCAATTAAGGTCCGTGAAGTTCTTACGGGTAATAGTCTTTTCTGGTTGGAACTGTCATTTTCTCGTGAGACGCGTGAGTCATTTGTTGAATGAAACACTTGATACTGTGGACGCATAGATAGTACGCCAGTAGGAGAAACAACAGAAGAATTGCTATTTCCTTGATCCACAGCCAGGGTTTACCTAAGTTTCCGAACCATGAAGAATTATCTTCAGTCATCTTGTGTATTTTTTCTGAAAGATCAACAATGTCTTGTTGGATTTTGTTAGTAGTATGACAATCTTGATCATGTTGATGGATGACTGAAGTTCCCGTATGTGAGTCTCTGCGTTGTGTATTTTTTTTTGTTTGTTCTGTCTTCCGTGACAGTTGGCTCGGCAGTGGGTCTATTAGTCTTTTAGAGGTTGTGGCTTCATACGCAGGTGAGGAGGTCGGTACGTATGGGTCTCGGGACAGCCATCAAGTGGTATCTGCACAGAGTAAGAAAGAAAACAAAAGACGACAGAGCAGTATTTGTTCTAAAAGATTGCAAACACTAGGGTTGTGTCCTTTGTTCGATCTGAGTCTGCTATTGTTGTTCCTTCTTTCCCTATTTCTTAATTCCTGCGACACCTAAGGAACAGTGAGGTAAGAATGGACTAGTGGATGGGGAAGGCCTATGAGGGAGTCTTCACCGCAGGGTTGGCCCCCGAAGCCTGTTGCATTCGGTTCTTCCCTGGGCTCTCACTGGTCTGTGTGTCCTAGTCTGTCCCTGTAGTTGGTGTACGAACTTTACTGTGCGACATCGCCATCCTCTAATGGAACATCAGTCATAACAAACATCATAACCCAGAGAGGATAGGTGAGTGACTGGAGTGTGCTGTAGTATAGCTTTGAAGGCTGTGAGTGTACTTAGCTAGCGTTCTCTCAATGGAAGGAAGTGACAGTCACCTTCCTGTTATTTAAATTACAAAAGATCTTTCATCTTTGTTGTACATTACTAGTGAAGTTAAGCACTCACAGCCCTAACAGTTAACACCTGAGCAAGCTGCTCCAACAGTTCGGTGAAGTGGGGAGGGGCTGCTTCAGAGAAGTAAGTAGACTGAGTAGGAGCTGAGTAAAGCTGTTAATTTCTCCTAATGTCTTTTTACTTTTCCTACACTCTTTCATCCAGTGTCCAGTTTTGCCACAGTAATGACAACTGCCCTCATTCTTAGGACATTTACGTTTCTGGTGGTTCTCGGTATTGACCTTATAGGATGCTGCTGCAATCTTTACTCTGGCTTTAACATCAGAGTCTCTTTCCCAAGTAGCTAACCTGTCCAAGTTGTTTTGCAGGCTTCCAGTGGACCATGTGAGATCTAAGAATGGCAAAGCAGATCTGTGCTCTGATAAAAGGCCATCAAACCATGTTCGAACTAGTGGTCCTTTATGATCCAGTACCTTCTCTGGAGTGTCAGCTATTCCACTGTATGCTGCAGCTGACTGACAAAACCTTTCCGTGTATTCACTTACAGTTTCTTCTTGCCTTTGCACACAGTTAGTGATTCTGGACCAGTCTATTTTGGGTCCCATGATATTCTTTAGAATTTTCAAAACACCTTCTCTCAAATCGCCTTTACTGGCATGTTGTAGTTCAGAAGTAACAGCGGACTCAAAACTGTTGAATTCAGATTCAGTTAGAATTTCTGACATTAGCTGTGTGACTTCTGCCAAGGACATGTCATAGAGACGCATTTTAAGTTTAAGTTTAAGTCGTGACGTGTTGTCAAGTATGGTGACCCATACTCGAAATTGGTGCTCTGCGTTTAACCCATCCAAGTGCACACACACAGCAGTGAGTAGTGAACAAATGCACACACACACACACACCGTGAACACACACCCGGAGCAGTGGGCAGCCATGCTGCAGCGCCCGGGGAGCAGTTGGGGGTTCGGTGCCTTGCTCAAGGGCACCTCAGTCGTGGTATTGAGGGTGGAGAGAGCGCTGGACATTCCCTCCCCCCACCTACAATTCCTGCCGGCCGGGGGCTCGAACTCGCAACCTTTCGATTACGAGTCCGACTCTCTAACCATTAGGCCACAACTTCCCCCATAATAAAGAAGTTAGTCAGTACATTTTGCTGATCAATGCTCTTCTAAATTCAGAAAAATTTGTGCGTGCTGAGGGTAAACTCTGGGATAGTCTCTCTATATCTTTAGGTCCTAGCACTTTGGCAACAGTTTGTATTTGGACAACAGAAGAGTTGGGAGGAACACTTTCAGTTCCCTCAATTCCCTGAGATCTTCTCCTAGCGCCACATACCTTCACTGAATCTACAGGCACATCAGTTACTGATTGGATGGTTACATCTGTTTCAAAGAAAGCTTTTAAGTCAGGATAATTGTTATCAGGCTGACTAACTTCTTCCACATCAGTTTTTGCTGAAGCTTTGTTTCGGTTCAATTTCTTAGTCAAAGAGGATACTCTAGCACGGAGCTCTTTGTTCTGTTCCTCTAGCTCTGAGTTACGCTGAGACTGTTGTGTAGCTAGCGCTAAACCAAATTCTCTGTGGCAGCATATAATGCCTTTCACGTTGTTCTTGCGAATACATGCTCCTAGTACCTTTTTACACTCATCTACTGACCAAGTCTTGTCTGGATGAATCTCATATTTCTGCGTTAGTTCTTGTCTAACTTTCTCAGTGACTATTAGGTTCATTTGTACTCCTAACAGTGATTTGAATTCGCTATCTGACCACAAAGGAGTCGCTAGACCACCTTTTTCAGTTGTGGGGATCAGTCTAGCATTCTTTCTAAACATATTGTGAGTTTCTTTGTTACCACACAATCAAAACACTAAAACTTCTCTGTTCAACAGAGGGTATGCTTGTTAACACATCAACTATTGTTAACCTTCCTTGCCAGAGCAACGGATAACGCAAATTACTAGCACTTTACGCTAATCTTCCCTGCCTGAACAGAGGATAACAAATTCTTCCCTGCCTGAACAGAGGATAACCAATTCTTCCCTGCCGAAACAGAGGGTAACAAATATTAGCACGTAATGCTAATCTTCCCTGCCTGAACAGAGGATGAATCTTCTCTGACTACACAGAGGATAAATCACCTTCCCTGGTAAAGCAGAGGATAAATCTTCCCTAACTGTACAGAGGATAAACCTTCTCTAGCAACGTAGAGGATAAACTAGTCTGTTAAACAACCTTCCCTGATTAGACAGAGGATAACGAATATTAACATGTAATGCTAATCTTCCCTGCCTGAACAGAGGATAAATTTCCTCTCTAAAAGAAAACTTTAGAGGATAACTTAGTTAACCAAACCCTACAGCTGTCTGTTAACTCTTCTCTGACGGCACAGAGGATAATACATTTGTACTGGTCTTAAAGGTTCTTTTGGATAGAGTGGCACTCACCAACCCTTTGGTTTTACAGAAAGATTCAGTCTGGAACACAGTCAGATCTTTGAGCTTGAAGTCTCAATTTGGATTCAGGTGAGGAGCTCTATCCGGGTCACGGCACCAAAACTGTTGGAAACTTTTTCCTTCGTCAAAGCAGAGACCAGGAGACTTTGGGATAAGTTACTCTTTATTGAGAACTCGCAGTAGTCGCTGTAGTCATCCAAGTCTGACTCAAACAGTATACATTGTAGTTTATATACATTTCAAGGGGGAGGGATTTACATAGAGGTGGATACACTCGGAACAAAGCATGTAAATGAAGTATACAGGTTTAGGAACCCGCCCCAGACTCTAGAGTGTTACCAGTCCTAATTCAATCAGCATAACTATTCAACTGTATAAATGCTAATCCAATCAGCCTAACTATTCAACGACTGGGGCTGGGGCTCAGGCTCCAAAAGCCATTAAGGACAAAAGGTGAGAGTCTCCGTAATATGACTCATTTAACTTACAATGGAGAAAACAGGTCTGGCAGGAATCTCTTGCTGGAAACTCAGTAATTATCATTTATACTTCAAATGCTAAAATTCAGTCTACTAAACTTTCTCAGTTTATATACTATTGTATTGGAACCTAAATTAAACATTTAATAAATTTGTAATCCCACACAGGTTAAACAAATTGTGTAGTAGATGGCCTTCAAAAAGTAGAACAATTTTTAATTTTGAACTTATCCTCTTCTCCACAGTAACCTCCAATACATCTAGGTTAAGACGAATAACTTAACCGGCCCTCTTGATCAGCTTATTTATCCTATTTTTGTCCTCAACAGATATACTGGCCCCCCAGCAAAGTACAGCATAAAAAAGAACACTAGCTAAAATCCCTTGATAAAAAACATTTAAGAGCTTTGTACTGATGTTGAATGATCTAAGTTTCCTCAAAAAGAACAGTCTCGACTGAGCCTTCTTCATTAGGTCATTAGTGTTCTCTTTCCAGTTTAATTTTTCATCCAGATGGACACCTAAAAATGTATATGACTGCACAATTTCGATCAACTGACCATTAATTGTAACTGGAAGAATCTTCTCTTTTTTCTTTCTGAAATCAATCACAAGTTCTTTAGTCTTCCCTACGTTCAATTTCAAAAAGTTTGACTCACACCAGCTATAAAAAGACTGAACCTCCCTTCTGTAAGCAAGATCATCACCCTGATTAAGTAGACCTACTAAAGCAGTGTCATCAGAAAATTTTTGTACCCAGCAAGATGGCTGACTATGCCTGTAATCAGCAGTATAGAGTGAAAACAAAAAGGGGGATAAAACGGTACCCTGAGGTGCTCCAGTATTAGTTAAAATGGAATCAGAATGTTTGTTACCAATCCTAACAAACTGCGGTCGAGCTAAAAGATAGTCTAGAATCCAGGCAATGGTTGTATTATGCAATTTAAAATCAATTAATTTATTAGCTAAAATATGTGGCTGTATAGTATTAAAATCACTCGGGGAAAAAAAAATGATCCTAACGGAACTGGCAGTAGTTTCAAGATGACTGTAAATATTGTGAACCATAAACCGTAGTGCCTCATCTACCCCCACACCCTTCCTATAAGCAAATTGCAAAGGATCCTGAAAGGCAGGAACATGCCTAGTCAGATGATCCAGTACAACCCTCTCGAAACACTTCATAATCTGCGAAATCAGAGCTATAGGCCTCAGATTAGAAAGATTGTTAGGCACCTTAGCTTTTTTAGGAATATGGAAAAGACAGGATGTTTTCCACATAACCAGGATTTTGGCAGAAGACAGAGACAAAGAAAACAATGAATGTGTAACAGACTCCAGTCCGCTACTTAGTTTTTTAAGTGGTTAATACACTCCTCACCACTAGGGGTAGTGGCTTACCTCTGTGCTTAGATAAAGAAGTAATCGAGTAGTAGAGTAGAGGAGCATGGCTACCGCCATGGAAGCATGTCCGATCTCCTTGGTCAACTAAACTAAAGTCCTGGTTGAGAAACATTATGTTTCATGCTCAACTGAGGACTTTGCTATATATGCTTAATGCATATTTATGCCAACATTGTGGTCTGTGTTTGGATGTTGCTACATTGGATATTTTTGCTGCAATGGTTCCCCTTTGATAAAGAGTATATATGATTGATCATCTACTTCATTGATAACCTCTCCATTAAACTTCATCATCATTTGACTCCTTAGAGACAGATAAACTTTGCATCTGACCTCTCAATCACTTTGACTTACTACAACAGAGCACTTTACGAAGACTGATTTGTGGATTGCCGGAACTTCAACATACATAACCTTATATCTTTTCGTGTTGTTTGTTTATCAATGCTGTATGAATGTGGTTTTGAGGTTTTGTTGATGTGTATATAAAGTCGCTTAGGTGGCTCTATTTTTTACACTTGGGTTTAAACATATGTTGATGCCTCTTACCCTCCCTAAAAAATAGATTTATAATTATCATTTGCTCAAAGAAGCATGTGTTGGTTATAGAGTGGTGCCCGAACAGGGACTTGGTTGCATAAATGAAACAGTGTTTATTCCTTTGTGAAGTATGGCAAGCCAAAAAAAATAGTGATGAGGATGAGCATGGACCTAAACTTGATTTTACTTCTGGTTCATTTCTTAACAGAAGAGAGCCTATTAAAGAACTGATCAATACCTTTAGTGATCTTTATATAGACTCAGAGGAGGAAATTGAAGGAAGTGAGGCTGAGATGGTGCCTGACTTTGCTGATATGCCACCACTTCCCCCACGACCTCCAGAACTTGAGGAAGAGCAAGTACCAGAACTATATGCATCATTAACAGCTTTAAAAGTACAACTGACGGCAAAATTTAACATGCTGGAGAATCGTTTGGAGGAATGTGCTAAGAAGATGAGTGAATATGTTACCTTTTGTTGAAATGCAAGAAAGGTGTAGAACTATTGAAGAAAGAATGAATTATCACATTGAACAAGAATGTGAAAGGGTACAGGCTAAGGTGAATCTTGAAATCCAAGACTTGGGGAAGATCATGGTGGATTGTTTAAAAAGACGGGATGCTCGAATTGATCACAAGCTAAAAAAATGTGTGCACTTAGAATCCACTCCCATACCTTCAAATAAGAATTCTTCTATTCTTGTTGCGGATTCCACAAGTATGAATCAAACTTATGTGCCACGTAGTCCGTTACCTTGTCCAGAAAGTCGGTCCATGATGTCATTACATCCTCCAGTGAAAGTAGACTTTCCAACTTTTAGCAACAGTGAAGAAGAAGATCCAGTTATTTTTATAGAGAGATGTGAGGAATACTTTGCCATACGACCTCTCTGCGATTATGAAATATTTGCGTCTTTTACGTCGGTGCTAAAAGGTACAGCTAAGGATTGGTGGCTGGCAGAGAAGAGGAATGTGCAGACATGGAAGCAGATTTAAAAAATCTTCTTGCAGTCTTTTCTAAGTGAAGATTATGAAGAGGCAGCGAACAGAAGATTATTCAAAAGAAAACAGGGTGCAAAAGAAAGTATTAGGGACTTTGCTTACCATTATCAAACTTTATGTCTTAGAAAGAGCAAATATATGCCTGAAAGAGAAATTGTACTTGCCATTTTGCGAAATTGCAACCCACGGCTAGCAAGTCTACTCAGAGGAACCGTAAGAGAAGTGGATGATCTGGTGAGAATAGGCATCCAAATTGAAAGAGACTTTGATGAATCCAGGAGATACTGGAGTCAAATCAGTGTAGAGACCCAAAAGAGGAAAGCCAATTCTTCCAGAGAAGCTGTACCTAAATCTTCTCCAGCTAATACAAGAGTCATACAGTCTGGGAAAAGTGTTGTGCAACCAGAGATGCTCACCCTTCCTGTCATACTGCGTAGTAGATATTTTCAAGCAATGATTGATACTGGGAGTACCTTGTCTCTGATTGAAGAATCTTGCTGGATGCAACTGCGACGACAAGAACAATGTAAACCTAGCCAAGGACAATCATTCTTATTAGCTAATGGTAAGAAGCAGACGGCTATTGGAAAGCTAGAGTGGGAATGTGAACTCCATGGAAGAACACTGGGCCTGACACTCTACATTATGATAGATGCGGATCTGACTGTACCTATCATTCTTGGAATGGATTTTATGTTGTCTTCGGGGATCATTCTTGACTTTAGAAGATCTCAGTATCGACTGCCATCATTGAAAGATACTGATGAAGATGTAACTTTTCCTTTTCTGCCTCAGGGATCCGGTTCATCGGTACATTTCTACCTAGCATTATCCACACCTTCAGTTACCACTGAAACTTTACAGTCAATCCATCAGTTAGTCCAAGAAACTGACACCAAGCAATGGAACAAAGAGGCGCTGACGGAGTTGATGCTGAAATGGCCAACAGTGTGCACTAATGAGATCGGTCAGTTAAGCATAGTTAAACATCGAATCATAACTACCGATGAAGTTCCAGTCAGGAAAAGAGCTTATAGAGTGTCAAGGGAAAAACAACAGTTTATTGAAGCAGAAATCAAAGAGCTGCTGGACAAGAAAATCATCCGTCCATCAACTGCGCCGTGGGCTTCACCAGTAGTGGTAGTACCTAAAAAGGATGGAGGCTCAAGATTATGCGTGGACTACCGGGGTTTTAATGCAAAGACTCACCTGGATGCTTACCCCATGCCCCAAATTCAGGATATTTTGGAATCATTACATGGAGCGACAGTGTTCCATTAGCTACCGCCATGGAAGCATGTCCGATCTCCTTGGTCAACTAAACTAAAGTCCTGGTTGGGAAACATTATGTTTCATGCTCAACTGAGGACTTTGCTATATATGCTTAATGCATATTTATGCCAACATTGTGGTCTGTGTTTGGATCTTGCTACATTGGACATTTTTGCTGCAATGGTTCCCTTTCGATAAGGAGTATATATGTTTGATCATCTACTTCATTGGATAACCTCTCCATTAAACTCCATCATCATTTGACTCCTTAGAGACAGATAAACTTTGCATCTGACCTCTCAATCACTTTGACTTACTACAACAGAGCACTTTACGAAGACTGATTTGTGGATTGCCGGAACTTCAACTCACATACATAACCTTATATCTTTTTGTGTTGTTTGTTTATCAATGCTGTTTGAATGTGGTTTTGAGGTTTTGTTGATGTGTATATAAAGTCACAAAACGTGCTTAGGTGGCTCTATTTTTTACACTTGGGTTTAAACATATGTTGATGCCTCTTACCCTCCCTAAAAAATAGATTTATAATTATCATTTGCTCAAAGAAGCATGTGTTGGTTATAAATGAAGGACGGAACACAGCTGGTCAGCACACACTTTTAGGGTACGTGAATGAACACGATCAGGGTCCGCTGCCTTATTTGGTTTAATACGCCTTAACTGCTGACGAACCTCTTCAGTGTTAAGAGTAATAGCTGGACTACAGTCCTCAGAGCTGCTCTGCCTGAGGTTAAAAAGAACATTCTCATGAAGTGAAGAAAAGTCTAATTCATCAAACCTCGCAAAAAAAGTATTGGCATCGTTAGCCTGTAAACCCAAATTACAAAAACTGGGTTTACTGGTCCCATATGCAGTAATAGACTTCATACCATTCCATAGTCCTCTTGTGTTGCTACAGGACATATGTCCTTCAACCTTTTCCTTATACTTTAATTTGCCCTGTCTGATAATGACTTTCAACTCTCTTTGAGCGTTTTTAATTCTTTCTTTATCACCACTGTAAAAAGCAGCTTTCTTCTTATTTATAGCAGCCTTAACTTCTCTGGTGACCCATGGTTTGTTATTAGGAAAGATTTTGATTAGTTTACAAGGAATTATAGACTCAACACAATAATCAATATAACAAGTCACTTTGTCAGAAATACTGTCCAGATCACTGTCTCCATCAAAGAACACAGTCCAATCTGTACAATCAAAGCACCCCCTTAATGTTTCACAGGCATTCTCTGACCAGATCCGCACAGTCTTTGACGTTATCGGCTGTTTCCGTACCACCGGAGTATATTTAGACATCAAGGTTATCAGGTTATGGTCCGATTTACCCAGCGGAGGAAGCAATTTAGCAACATAGCCATCCTTAACGTTCGTATAAAACAAGTCAATAGTTTTGTCACCCCTCATAGGACACGTCACCATTTGTTTAAGAGACGGCAGAGTAGTGGAGAGAGAGCTGTGATTAAAATCCCTGTTTAAGATAACCAGCGCGTCTGGAGAGGAGCGCTGCAAGTCATGGGTGATTCTCGAAATAGTCTCAGTGGCACGTTTCCCATTACCCGATGGGGGAATATACACCACCATGACAATGACATGGGGAAACTCCCTGGGTAGGTAGTAAGGTCGACAACTTACTGCAATGAGCTCAATGTCCGGGTCACAAACTCTCTCTTTTACCTAACATGTTGGGTATGACACCACCGGTCGTTCACATACAAACACACACCTCCACCTTGCTTCTTACCGTGTTTGCTTGATCTCTGTCCATCCTATGTAGTGCAAAACCTTCCATCTCCACGTGAGAATCAGGTATCCTGTCGGACAGCCACGACTCAGAAAAACAGAGTAAACTGGTCTGCCGAAACATGCGATCGAACTTCATACAGGCTGTCAACTCGTCCGTCTTGTTGACAAGGGAGCGAACATTCCCCATAATAACCGAAGGTAGAACAGGTTTATATACCCGCCGACGGTTTCCTACCAGAACACCTCCTCTGCAGCCTCTCTTCCTTCCTTTGACCCTAGGCTTGATATCTGCCAGATCGGCATCATGATCCAGTAATCCTGGTACAGAAACCCGCACGGCTGTACATTATGAGAGGCAGGCCGGGCTCTCTCATCACCTGGAATATTGTTTGTGTGGCTTTCCAAACAATCAATGTCCACAGCCACAGAAGGCAAACAACGGTACGATTGTTGAATAAAACCATAATCAGTTCATCAGGGATCAATCATTCTAATAATCCAGAATTAAAAAGACTTCTGAGGAGTCACAAAACACATAAAACACGGACGTTCAGACGTACAGTGGTAGCAGAGTCGGTTTTACCACCAAGACGCTGTTTTTGAGCGTAATTTATTCCATAACAGACGCGAACAATAACTCTCCCAAAGAAATGAAATGTAAACAAAGGAATATGCATCCTTATTACAACGTTATTGTTTCGCTGGACTAAAAGTGCTCGCTGGGATGTTGTTCTGTGGACCCTTACCTCTCTAACTAAACTGGGATTTCAGCAGTGGACACGTTTGTGGCTTGTTATTACAATGATTATGGTACGTACTGCTTTTTTATTCTGCATGTTTTGATGTGTACTGCTTACACAAATGTAGCAAATACATTCCTTATAAGCTTTCCATCGAAAAACAGCGATCTGTCATCGATGCTTGAGGCTTAGACCTTTAGAATGATATATAGTTTGTCAAGATTAACTTTGTCCCGTTTCATTTATTCTATTAGAAAACAATGACACATGCAAACAAAGAGCGTTCAGTGCGCCATCGCTCTGGCAAAGGTTAACAGGTTAAAGAAAGAGAAGCTAGGGCCAAGGCCTGTTAGGGCCATCTTCAAAGTGCCCGGGCTGAAGTCAGTGCCCTGGCTCAACAAAGAGACTATTTAAAAGAAGAACTTGACACAGTTCACCGAGAGCTTAAACATGCATATAGAATGCAAAGTGACTCTGAAAGGGAAAGGCACACCACAGAATTTCCCCTAACCAGTAGACTGATACCTCCTAGTCAAGAATTTCCAGTTCGAAAGGGAGATGAGAGCCCACTACTCAAGACTTCACCTGCCAGCATCCCAGAACCCCCAGCAGCAGCAAGGGGGTGGGAGCCTTTCCAAAGGCTGTCTTCCAGTCACGGTTTGTCACCTAAAGATTTGGATAAGCTGGCAAGAAGCATTTCCACTTTCATTCCAGATCCTGCAGGAGGCCACAATGTGCAAGCCTATTTAAAAGACATTGAATTCCACTTGCAAACTGTTGCCAATGTCACCACCCGAGACAGACTCTACCTGCTCAGAATCACATCCAGCCATGACGTGACGTTTTCTAGACCGACAGCCAGAAATGGACAAAGTGGATTACCAGCAACTGCAGCAGGCTCTGATCAAGGAGTTCTCTGACCCAGAATCAGAGCAAGGACTGATTACGGCCATGGACCTTAAACAGAGCAGACAGGAAACCACGCAGGCCTTCTACAACAGGCTCAGACAGGCATACTTCGGAGCACGGAATTAGCCTGGAATGGAAGAAGAATTCAACTTCAAAATTATGTTCCTCTGGAACCTGCACCCAACAGTGAGTCACCACTTGGGCGTTCTGGTTTGCCCACGAACTATGTCCACCCAACAGCTGCGAGACTTATGCCAAACAAAGAACTGCTTCTGAGATAACGGGAAAACCCCTCACAATCTATCATGTCACTAATCAGAGTTCAGAACTTGCTTTAGAGGGTGCCGAGCAAAGCCACAGTGACAAACCTGTCTACAAAATGTCCAGATACTTTCCAGCCAGCAAAGGGCAGCGTGGCTATGTTGGTGCCCATCCAAAGCACCAGACTGGGCACCCTGAGAGATCCTGGGACAGGTCACAACCAGCACTCAACCGAAAGGGTGAAGCCACATGGGAAGCAAAGAGACGGCCCAAGGGGAGCCGACACTCATCGACAAAAGCATCGAGCTCGGACTGCCAGTGGCAGAGCCCCTCTCAACATGCCCTGGACAAGCCCAAATATAAACCATCAGCAGAACAGAACCAGGAGGCTGCATCTGAGCAAAGATCATAAGACTTTTAAAAGAACTCCTCCAGAAAAAGCACCACAAGGAAGACAAAAGGAAGAGTCAGATCAGTTATGACTAAGCATGAGATCTGACCCCAATGCCCACTCAGAGTCCTCTCAAAAGGAACCTGCCAACCAGATCATTGCTAATCCACCGTCAACCACAGAACCAGATATCCCATCACCAAGTGATGACATCACGCAACCATCTCAGCTGACTGTTGAACCACCAGAGCCAGCCAACATCCAGCACCACACTTCCAGCCCAGACCCCAAAGTACCCGAAAGCTCAGTTTTGCTGTCTGCCCATGACGAGACACATGAAACCAGCTCTGACTGCTTGCCAGTCACCACACAAGCCCTAGTGCCAAGACTCCTGGGGAACCTGATCGAAAGGGGAGTGGCCAAAAAACTATACTTGGCCATCACATTGGAAAATGAGGTGAGACTGGAAGCCCTCATGGACACTGGAGCTGATCTCACTCTAATGTGAAGCCAACTTTTTGACAGACTTCAGATTGAAGCCAAGAGACAGAATCGAACTCTTAAATATCAGAGGTGTGTGCTGAATGTGCAATCCTACAGCCAAAACGAGGTCCAACTTGAACAGGTAGCTCCAATTCACCTGACCATCAGTCATATGAGCTTAGTGCACCCTGTGTACATTTCTCCATTGGACACATACCCTCTCCTCATTGGCAAAAACCTGTTAGGCCGCTTTGAACCCCTGTTAGACTTTAAACAGCTGACAATTTGGGCTCAAGTGTGAGAACCTCTGCCTCCTCAGTCTCTAAGTTCACCCCAGACAGACTGCCAGGTCAGAAAGGTCACAGGAAATCTTGCCACTAGCCGCGAGAACGTCGCGACCCAAGAGCAAGGTTCAAGGTCACTGCTCTGTGCTTTCCAGCTAGCCAAAGACCCTGACACATATGGGCCCCAGGTCATGGTGATGGCCCCCAGCTGAGTGATGTCACAACAACAGACCCCATACTAGCACTGTGGGCAGACAATTCAGCCATCAGCCTCTCACTGTTCAATGCGCTCAAACAGCACACAATGGACATTCCTTTTGCTAACAATCGCACATGATTCCCTTTGAATCCCTGCCCGTCAACCTTCGTGACTGCCAAGGGCATCTGTGCCCTGAACTTGAAGTGGAATTGAATGCTTAACCCATTACTTCCTGGTCCATCCAGTTCTACCGCGTGATGTGTACATCGGAGACGGGGGGTTGGGGGCTAGTACTAACTAGGCCTTGCAATAGTTCTCAAACAAAGACTGTCCTGAACAGACAAGAACTTCCCTCACTTCCCTCCCTCCCAACTGCCTTTCTCCTCCTTCTCTGAACCAGGATGCTGCTGTGGTTCTCCATCCTATGCCTCCAGCTAACCAGAGGACAGCCGCAGCCTGACATCACATCGCCAGGTCCAGCATCATGTATTGTACTGAGGGACCAACTTGGACTTCTCATCACCAACTGCAGGACTCACACCCAAAAGGTGTATGTCCGACTTGACCCCCGAAACGTCTACAGGACACATAATCCCCAGGCAGCTGCACACTACAGTTGGGCAGGTGCCCGATGGACAGAAAATACCCTCGCTCACGCAGAAGCTGATATCAAACACATGCTCACCCAGTTGCAGAAGATGACTGTCACCGAAGCAGAGCTAACCGGACATCACCGGCGCAACAAACGATTCATGGGGGCCTTGCTCGGAGCTGCTGCTGCTGTTGGAACCCTGTTCAACCTGGGAGTGGCCAGCGTGAACTCCGTGAGCCTATCTACCCTGAGGCAACATGTAAGGGAGATCCAGACTGAGATTCCCCAGCTGAGAGAACAACTCAGACTACAGGGCCAAACCCTGCAGACTATAGGCAAATCATTAAAAGGCACCTTGGTGGTTCTGAACACTCACAGTGTCCTGCTGAACCAAACCGTGAACTCCGTGAAACAGTTATTCTCTTTTATACAGAATGATGTTGTCCAAACCCAGCTGGTCACCACACTAATGTCTGACATGCTCCGTGAGGTGAGCTCCTCCATTAACAGTTTAGCTATAGGTAGAATTCCCCATATCTGGTGCCCCTGAGCCCAGTACAAACGGTGTTATCCTCTGCTACTGCTCATCCACATGACTCTCTCCAAGCCCACCTCGCCTACTCCCTGGGGGGCTCCATCCTGCTACATGTCGACCCCGAGCAGAACGAGATGGCATTTCTTATGAATCTACCTATTGTTGAATCTGACAATATTTACAGACTCAAAGACATTGTTAATGTTGGATTTTGGCAAGGGAACACTCGAATCAAGATACGCACACCAGATGTGGTGGCCTGCCACAACAGTAGCCCACAGTTGTACCTAGCTCCAAACCTGCGCATGTGTACCCTGACCAAAGACATTCACTATCTCTGCCCCAGCAAGCTCTTCCTCCGAGACAACACTGAAGGAATCTGCGGGTTACAACCCATGCAAAGAGAGACACTCTGCCCTGCTGAGGCCAAGCCTCGCGCACAAGTCACAGAAATCCAAGCAGAGATTGTGGGAAATCAGTGGCTCGTCAACACACCTATCCGTGCAGCCAAACTGACCTACGACCAGCATGACACTGCCACCCGTGTCAGCCTTCCCAACCAGAGTATGTGGATTCAAGTGCCCAAAGGTGCAATCCTCCACCTCGGGGACCTGGCGCTGTACCACCTTCCAAGTGAGGAGTACCAATTCGAGGTAGAAATTCCAGAGTTCTTCAAGGATCACAGTCTCACCCTGGAACCTGAATTGGAACGGAGCATTGAGAAAGGGGGGTCCCAGATGATTGATATCACCCCATTCGACACAGCCCTCCAAGCACTGTCTCGGCTTTCCCGTTGCCCGATCCTGGACCACCGCCGACACGGCACTTTGCTTTGCCACACCAATTGGGTACACCCTGACCCTCGGCTTTGCCTTTTTCCTGTTTAACAGAGTCAATGGGGTGCAAAGGTCCATGAACCAGGTGCACAGCTGCCCTTCCTCGAACCTTCAAATGGAACCATCAGAAAAGAGGGACCCAGGCAGAGACAATGCTGAACCTGACCAAGGTTAAGACAAAAGCTGAGGATCCGAAGGCTGAGGAAAATTAGAAACCACCTGCCACCGGCCTTCCTGTTCCACCTGCCATTTAACCATCAGGATCCACCTGCCATCTAAACTTCATGATCCACCTGCCATCTAAACTTCATGATCCACCTGCTATCATGATCCATTGTTGTCTGATGATGTCTCCATTCAGAACATCTTCAGCCAAAAAGGGGGGATTTTGTAGCGTCTGCGTAAGCTCATTGATGGTTGATTACACTTGGTTTTAAGAGACCCTTTTAGCCTTTTGACATCTGCATATAAATTACTGACCTGGCCTCACCATTTACATTTATATGGGTACTAAAATGCCAATGGTTTTTCCCCACTATCAAAAAGATGCTAAGCAGGTCACCTCTCTGGTGTCCCTATCAAACTTCAAACACATTCCGAAAAGGAGTGAATGACCCCCAATGCCAGGCACCAACGAACTCACTAGACCAGTGGTCTCCACAATTTCAAATGCACATCACACACGCACACACACACACATAAAGACATTTGCTTTATTTATTTTATTTATTATATGCATGTGTTGTATGTATATATTCCCCTATTATATAAACCTAGTTACAACCCTTTACTTGTAAAAGTTAGACTCTAAACGCCTATATTCAAGTGTATGAGTGTATCTCTGCTTTAATATCTTCTATAGGTTACTTTCTTGGTATCAAAATTATCTTCTTTATATTCCTCGAACAATGAGGTATACTATGTGATCGTGAAATGCATCATACAATTTTTACTACGTTTTGAAGTAAAACTGCACCAACTCTCCAGACCGGCAATACAAATGCAAATGGACCATAAACGAAGATAAAGAAAGTTTCTCCCACTAAACATTCATGCCTCTGATTGGCCACGCCACCCAAAAAGTGGGTGCGGCTACAAACTATCAAAAGTTCTGAACTCGGTGCTCAAAAACTCTTCTTCTTGAGATGGACACGCTCCCAAACTCTCCTCTTGAGTTTAACCTTCTGGCAGCTTTACCTTCAAGTAACTTTGTGGACTTGCTGTGGACCTTCCTATCTTCAGAAGAACCAGAGGAAAATCTTCAGCTCACGCCTAAAGAAATCATCAAGAACCTCTTGTCTATCGCATCAAGACTCTCATTCAGCCACAAAACCAATGCAAGCAACCGTTTACAACTGTTTATGCGTGTTTAAGTTTGAACCCCTTTTTAAGGTGAATTGTGATTCTCTGATGATTCTCATGTGGGTTGTGGTTAATTGATCTGAGATATTCCCATTCTTTTGCTCTTCTCTCTCTTTTCCTTACTTTCCTTCATTCAACTAAACCAAGCAAAACACATATATACATATACATACATATATATATATATATATATATATATATGTGTGTGTTTGTGTGTGTTTTGCTTAGTTTAGTTGTATGTTAGCCAGGGGAAGTCGTGGCCTAATGGTTAGAGAGTCGGACTCGTAATTGAAAGGTTGCGAGTTCGAGCCCCCGGCCGGCAGGAATTGTAGGTGGGGGGAGGGAACGTCCAGCGCTCTCTCCACCCTCAATACCACGACTGAGGTGCCCTTGAGCAAGGCACCGAACCCCCAACTGCTCCCCGGGCTCCCCGGGTCACCATACTTGACAATACGTCACGACTTTAGCTGTAGTTTCATTTATTAAATCCCTTACATTCACAATTGATTGTCTCTGTGTTATGCTCACGATTCGAAGTCACTGAATGCTGCTCCTTGCTAAATGCTAAACTACTGCTAGCACTTTATAAGTAGGAAGGCTATTTATTGTTCCTTGACCAGGAAAATTATTTTTCCTAGAATTGATAAATAATTATATTGTCTGCTTGGTGGACGGACATATCAAGTAATTGTAATATCGATTCTGCTACAGTCAATTCAAAGATCTAATCTAAATATTTATTATTAATTATAGCCAGTTATAATTAATTATAAATATTCCCCTTTTAAGCTAATTTAAGCTACATCCTTAATGGTTAATAGTTACTAGTTAATATATTATTAATCACTTATAAATCATTGAAATGTCAACATTGTACTATTATCTCAATAAACATTATAAATCATTTACAAAGCATTCTGCATCTCCTAATCTGACGTGTAAACTACTCATCGGTTGTAAATATTTTACAAACCTTCCGGTTACAGGTTGTTTGTGTGTGTACAGTATATATTTACGCACACACAACTGGAAACCATAAAGTTTGTAAAACATTTAAAACTGATGAGTAGTTTACACTTTAGATTAGGGGATGCAGAAAGTGTTGTAAATGCCTTGTATACACCTACAGATCATTTGTAACAGGTAAACAAGATTTACAAATAATGTGTAACATTTACAACTGATGAGTAGTTTACACTTTAGATTAGGGGATGCAGATAACTTTCTAAATGATTTATAATGTTTATTGAGATAATAGTACAATATTGATTTTTCAATGATTTATAAGTGATTAATAATATATTAACTAGTAACTATTAACCATTAAGGTATATAGTCATGTTTTGTAAATGATTAGTTCATCATAAAATAATTACTTGTAAATGAACTGTAAATGAATTAACAAAACATACACAAATTATTTGCATATCACTTATTAATTGTTTATGAATCATTAACTAATCACTTAAAAATTACTTACAACTTAACGTTATTATAAAGTGTTACCAATATTCTGTGATAAAGTAATCCGTATGAAACCAACGACAGGTCCAGTTTTTTCCGTCTGATCTCATCATCTCTAATTACGTCACACTCACGTGCTGCTCGCACTATTGATATTACAAATCTCAACATGAGACACGCGACATGTAAACCCCCATCTCACCGTAAACAAAGCAGCAACATGTAGAAGACAGAGGAATAAGCTTTCTATTTACCTCAGAAGACGCACTGAGAGGAAAAACTTTGAAAGTCAGGGGAAAATCTCATTGTGAAATAAATGATTTCTCTAGTTCATGTTGGCCACAATTACTGGCACCCAATTATTGCAACATCCTTTTCCCAGGGTAACAGCTCTGAGTTTTCCCCTATAATGCCTGAAGAGTTTGGAGAACACCTGATAAGAGATCAGAGACCATTTTCTTCATAAAGAATCTCTCCAGATCCTTCAGATTCACAGCTCCATGTTAGTACTTCTTCTTTTCAGTTCACCCACTCATTTTCTGTAGGGTTCAGGTCAGAGGACAGGGACAGCCATGGTAAAAGATTTGTTTTGTGCTCAGTGACATGGGGTACTTTTTTATCCCTCTTTGTACTAAACTCATCTGGTGGGTTTACTGCCAAAATTTTTTTTTTCAGTTTTCATCTGAGCATAGAAGCCAGTGCCATTTGAAGTTCCAGTCATGTCTGACCACTGAATTTGCTGGAGTTTGTTTTTGGATGAGTGAGGAGAATTTTCCTTGAAACCCTCCCGAACAACATGTGGTGATGTTTGATATATATATATATATATATATATATATATATATATATATATATATGTATGAGGGGAAGTCGTGGCCTAATGGTTAGAGAGTCGGACTCGTAATCGAAAGGTTGCGGGTTCGAGTCCCCGGCCGGCAGGGATTGTAGGTGGGGGGAGTGAATGTACAGCGCTCTCTCCACCCTCAATACCACGACTGAGGTGCCCTTGAGCAAGGCACCGAACCCCCAACTGCTCCCCGGGCACCGCAGCATGGCTGCCCACTGCTCCGGGTGTGTGTTCACGGTGTGTGTGTGTGTGTTTGTGTGTGCATTTGTTCACTACTCACTGCTGTGTGTGTGCACTTGGATGGGTTAAACGCAGAGCACCAATTTCGAGTATGGGTCACCATACTTGACAATACGTCATTTACTTACTTTACTTTACTTATATATATATATATATATATATATATATATACATGTATATTTTTTTTAGGTTTCTGACCTCCATGACTCAACTAATCTCTACAGATCTACAGCTGTGATCCTTGGAGAGTCTTTGGCCACTCAAACTCTCCTCCTCACCATGCATTAGGACGATATAGACACACGTTCTTTTCCAGGCAGATTTTTAGCATCTTTAGTTGATTGGAAACTCTTAAGTATTGCTCTGATGGTGGAAATGGGGATTTTCAATGCTTTAACTCTTTTCTTACAGCCACTCTCTATTTTGTGATGCTCAACAATCTTGTTCTGCACATCAGAACTATATTCTTAGGTTTTACTCCTTGTGATGGATGATTAAGGGAATTTGGCCTTTGTGTTCCTCATATTTATAATAATGTGGAACAGGAAGTCATGGCTGGACAATTTCATGCTCCTCGTCACCTTGGTGTGCTAAAAAAAATTACATATGAATGGGAATATACTTCAGAGATATTTTACTCATAAGAATTTCTAGGGGTGCAATAATTGTGTCCAACATTCATTGGTGAAAAAATACATTTATTTCGTCATGAGATTTTCTCCCCACTTTCAATTGTTCTACTTCAATGATAGGTCAGAATTTTGTAAATTTTTGGAGTGAAAGATCAAAAGGATAAACAATGCAGATTTATTTTCACAGCCGCCTTTGCTCATATTTATCCAAGAGTGCCAATATTAGTTGAGGGCACTGTATGTATATATATATATATATACACACAGTGCCCTCCAAAAGTATTGGAACAGTAAAGACAAAATTGCTCTGTTGGCTGTGGAGTCAAGACATTTACAAATATGATTAAAAGATGAATATGAGACAAAACTACAGAATGTCACATTTTATTATTGGGCGATTCAACACATGATGTTTCACCAGCTAAGAAGTTCAGCACTTTTAGAGTTTCATCCCCCTATCTGATGTGAGAATAAGTATTGGAACAGGTGCCTCACAGGTCTTTCTAAGTGATCAGCTGTATCCTGTTGCATTAATTCTTCAGATATTAAAATCAGGGAATGTGTCGTATCAGTTATATCCATTACTTCTGTATTCTGAATCTTGCATTCGATGATGACACACACAAACCAGGATGAAGATAAGGGAGCTGACTTTGAGAGAAAAGCAAGAAATTTGGATGCTAAAAGAAAAGAGGAGCTATAGCAAAAACAAAGGGCATTGAGAAATCAAGAGTTTGGAAACCACCAACAACTACCTGATTGGCTGAGAAAACAACAGTAGTTGATGACAGACAAATCATACAAGCTGTGAAAATGAATCCTAAAAGATGTGTCTGTAAAATCACCAACAACTTCCAGAAAGCTGGGGTGATGCTCTGACAATCTACTGTCCTCAGGAGACTTTGACACAGAATTACAGATGCTACACAGCAAGATGCAAACCTCTGACCAGCACCAAAAATAGAAAGGCAAGATTAGAGTTTGCAAAAAAGCACAAAGGTGAGCCAGAAGAGTTTTGGAACTGTGTTTATGGACCGATGAGACAAAGATGAACCTTTATCTAAGTGATGGAAAAGCAAAAATGTGGAGAAAAAAAGGGAACTGCAAATGATCCCAAGCATCCAGCCTCATCTGTAAAGCATGGTGGAGGTGGTGTCATGGCATGGGCATGCATGGCTGCCTCTGGAACAGGCCCTCTCAACTTTACTGATGACTTAATGTATGATGACAGTAGCAGAATGAATTTGGAAGGGTACAAAACATCTTGCCTACCAATATTCAAGAAAATGCCACCAGATTCATTGGGAAGTGCTTCATATTGCATCAGGACAATGGCCCAAAACACCCTGCCAGTTCAGTAAAGGAATTCATAAGGGCAAAGAAATGGAAAGTCTTCGATTTAAATCTGGAGATTGACTTGGGCAATCTGATTGAACATGAATTTCACCAGCTGAAGAGGAGAGTAAAGGCAGAAACTCCCCAAAACAAGCAACAATTGGAACTGGCTGCATTAAAGGCTGGGAAAAGCATTTCAAAGGATGAGACCAAGAGTCTGGTGATGTCTATGGGTCACAGACTCACTGCTGCGATTGTGCACAAGGGATCGGCAACTAAATAATAGCTTTTAATCTTTTATATCTGCCTTATGTTCACAATACTTAACTGTCCCAGGGGCAATATATATATATATATATATAAAAAACAATAAAACTAAATTACCATCAGATTCCTGTAGACTGGCATCAGAGGAAATTTTGTCCTCATCCGAATTTGAGGAGGTTGTGTTTGAGGAGAACTGATGCTTTCGTTTTACTGTATTTGGGATGTTACAGCTCTCCAAATATCTGTGACATACACAATTCACAAATCCATACAAATTCAAACAATACCATACTTATGTCTGACATAGGGCTGGATGCCGAGAGATTAGCCAATTCACAATTTAAATCAAATATTTATTTTTTATACTGCTAGTTCATAGATTGACAACTTTACTTAAATATGGAATTGAATCTGGAAAAATGCTGTGATTGACAGTAATAACCATGGCAATGGAGAGACAAAAAAATCCGATACTTTAGCCTCATTCGGATTTTTGTGCATATCCGATTGGAATTTCGATCTAAAGCCTCGTTCAGATGGTCAGCCCAAATGTTTGTATATCCGATTTGAATGTAGTGTTTACATGAAAGCTAAATAAAGTGATCGGGTTGATTGCAATTTGTCGTATCAGTTATATCCATTACTTTTGCATTCTGAATCTTGCATTCGATGATGACACACACACAAACCAGGGTGAGGACCAGGGAGCTGACTTTGAGAGAAAAGCAAGCAATTTGGATGCTAAAAGAAAAGAGGAAATCAGTTAGAGCTCTAGCAAAAACAAAGGGCATGAAGAAATCAAGAGTTTGGAAACCACCAGCAACGACCTAATCGGCTGAGGAAACAACAGTAGTTGATGACAGACAAATCATAAAAGCTGTGAAAATGAATCCTAAAAGACGTGTCTGTAAAATCACCAACAACTTCCAGAAAGCTGGGGTGATGCTCTGACAATCTACTGTCCTCAGGAGACTTTGACACAGAATTAAAGATGCTACACAGCAAGATGCAAACCTCTGACCAGCACCAAAAATAGAAAGGCAAGATCAGAATTTGCAAAAAAGCACAAAGGTGAGCCAGAAGGGTTTTGGAACTGTGTTTATGGACCGATGAGACAAAGATGAACCTTTATCTAAGTGATTGGAAAGCAAAAAGGTGTATAGAAAAAAAGGGAACTGCAATGATCCCAAGCACACAGCCTCATCTGTAAAGTATGGTGGAGGTGGTGTCGTGGCATGGACATGCATGACTGCCTCTGGAACAGGCCCTCTCAACTTTACTGATGACTTAAAGTATGATGAGAGTAGCAGAATGAATTTGGAAGGGTACAAAACCATCTTGCATACCAATATTCAAGAAAATGCCACCAGATTCATTGGGAAGTGCTTCATATTGCATCACGACAATGACCCAAAACAACCTGCCAGTTCAGTCAAGGAATTTATAAGGTCAAAGAAATGGAAAGTCTTAGATTGCCCAAGTCAATCTCCAGTTTTAAATCCGACTGAACATGAATTTCACCAGCTGGAGAGGAGAGTAAAGGCAGAAACTCCCCAAAACAAGCAGCAATTGAAATTTGGTGCATTAAAGGCTGGGAAAAGCATTTCAAAGGATGAGACCAAGAGTCTGGTGATGTCTATGGGTCACAGACTCACTGTTGTGATTGTGCGCAAGGGATCTGCAACTAAATAATAGCAGCCACCATAGTCGATTGTTTAGCGGAAGCCAGAGCACCTGACATCTTGGCAAATTTAAAAGTGCTGACTAATACTAAACGTAAATTCAGTAAGATTGTTATTCATGTCGGCGCTAATGATGTTCGACTTCGCCAGTCGGAGATCACTAAAAATAATGTTAAAGAGATGTGTGAACTTGCAAGTACGATGTCAGACACTGTAATATGCTCTGGCCCCCTCCCTGCTTACCATGGCGATGAGATTCATAGCAGACTGTCGTCACTCAATGGCTGGATGTCTAAGTGGTACCTGCAGAATAACATAGGTTTTATAGTCAATTGGACAAGTTTTTGGGGCAGACCTGACCTGTTGAAAAGAGATGGTGTTCATCCTTCCTGGGGTGGTGCCACTCTTCTCTCTAGAAATATGGCACATAGTCTTAGAGTTCGTACTTGACTAACTGGGGCCCAGGTCAGGAAGCAGACAGACTGGCTAAACCGCCCATCTGCTAGCCGCCTCACGTCACAGAAATCAGTTCATTCTCAGCACATCTTTCACCTAGATATCACACTATAGAGACTGTGGCAGTTCCCCGAACTAGAAAATACAGAAAACATCCAAACCAAATTAAGAGTAACAATCTAAATGTTCAACAAATAAAAAATGTTTACAATACAGAGAAACAATTGATAAACCTTGGCTTACTGAATATCAGGTCCCTTTCTACAAAAGCCCTTTTTTGTAAATGATTTGATCAATGATCATAACCTAGATTTGCTCTGTTTGACAGAAACATGGCTAAAACCAGATGAATACATTACTTTAAGTGAGTCTACCCCCCAAGATTACTGCTATAAAATTGAGCCACATCCAAAAGGTAAAGGGGGAGGTGTTGCTACAATTTATAGCAATATTCTCAGTATTTCTCAGAGGGCAGGCTTTAAGTATAACTCGTTTGAAGTTATGGTACTGCCTATAACATTATCTAAAGAAACACGTGTTAGTGATAAATCCCCTGTGATGTTTGTACTGGCTACTGTATACAGGCCACCAGGGCACCATGCAGACTTTATTAAGGAATTTGCTGATTTTCTATCTGAGTTAGTACTGGCTGCAGATAAAGTCTGAATTGTTGGCGATTTTAATATCCATGTCGATAATGAAAAAGATGCATTAGGATTAGCATTCATAGACATTCTGAACTCTATTGGGGTTAGACAACACATTTCAGGACCTACTCATTGTCGAAATCATAGTCTAGATTTAATACCTTCACATGGAATTAATGTTAGTGGTGTTGAAATTCTGCAGCAAAGCGATGATATCTCAGATCATTATCTAGTCTTGTGTAAACTCCATATAGCTAAAACTGTAAATTGTACTCCTTGTTACAAGTATGGTAGAACCATCAATTCTACCACAAAAGACTGCTTTGTAAGTAATCTTCCTGATTTATCTCAATTCCTCAGCATATCCAATAGCTCAGAACAACTTGATGATGTAACAGAAACTATGAACTCTCTCTTTTCTAGCACTTTAGATACAGTTGCTCCTTTACGCTTAAGGACGATCAAAGAAAACAGTCTGACTCCGTGGTATAATGAGCACACTCGCACCCTAAAGAGAGCAGTCCGGAAAATGGAGCTGAGCTGGAGGAAAACAAAACTAGAGGTATTTCGTATAGTTTGGCGGGAAAGTGCCCTATCCTACAGAAAAGCATTAAAAACTGCTAGATCTGATTACTATTCATCTCTTCTAGAAGAAAACAAACATAACCCCCGGTATTTATTCAATATAGTGGCTAAATTAACGAAAAATAAAGCATTATTAGGTGTTGGCATTCCACAAAAGCACAGCATTAATGACTTTATGAACTACTTTACTTCCAAGATCGATACTATCAGAGATAAAATTGTAATCATGCAGCCGTCAGCTACAGTATCGCATCAGATGCATTTGCACTATAGATCCCTTGAGGAACAATTCCACTCATTCATTACTATAGGAGAGGAAGAATTGTATAAACTTGTAAAATAATCTAAACCAACAACATGTATGTTAGACCCTATTCCATCTAAACTACTAAAAGTGCTGCTTCCAGAAGTCATAGATCCTCTTTTGGCTATTATTAATTAGGCATTGTCATTAGGATATGTCCCCAAAACCTTCAAATTGGCTGTAATTAAGCCTCTCATTAAAAAAACCACAACTTGACCCCAAAGATCTAGTTAAAGACCGATCTCAAATCTCCCTTTTCTGTCAAAGATACTAAAAAAGGTAGTATCCTCACAATTATATTCCTTCTTAGAGAAAAATGGTATCTGTGAGGAATTCCAGTCAGGATTTAGACCGTATCATAGTACTGAGACTGCTCTCATTAGAGTTACAAATCACCTGCTTCTATCATCTGATCGTGGTTGTATCTCTTTATTAGTGCTACTGGATCTTAGCGCTGCGTTCGACACTATAGACCACAACATTCTTTTGAATAGACTAGAACACTTTGTTGGCATTAGTGGAAGTGCCTTAGCATGGTTCAAATCGTACTTATCTGACCGCCATCAATTCGTAGCAGTGAGTGAAGCGGTATCATATCGATCACAAGTGCAGCACGGAGTACCTCAAGGCTCAGTACTAGGGCCGTTACTGTTCACGCTTTACATGTTACCCATGGGAGATATTATCAGGAGACATGGTGTTAGCTTTCACTGTTATGCTGATGACACTCAGCTCTATATTTCTTCGTGGCACAGTGAAACACACCAAATAGAGAAACTAATGGAATGCATAGTCGATATAAAAAACTGGATGATGAGTAATTTCTTACTGCTAAATTCTGAAAAAACAGAAGTGGTAATTACCGGACCTAAAAACCCCACATGTAATAACCTAGAACACTATCTAACACTTGACGGCTGCTCTGTCGATTCTTCGTCAACAGTTAGGAACCTAGGTGTGCTGTTTGATAGCAGTCTTTCATTTGAAAGCCATGTTTCACGCATCTGTAAAACTGCGTTTTTCCATCTCAAAAACATAACTAAATTGCGACCCATGCTCTCAACGTCAAATGCAGAAATGCTAATTAATGCATTTATGACCTCAAGGTTAGACTATTGTAATGCTTTATTGGGTGGTTGTTCTGCACGCTTGATCAACAAACTACAGCTGGTCCAAAATGCAGCAGCTAGAGTTCTTACTAGAACCAGGAAGTATGACCATATTAGCCCGGTTCTGTCAACACTGCACTGGCTCCCTATCAAACATCGTATAGATTTTAAAATCTTGTTAACTACTTATAAAGCCCTGAATGGCTTAGCTCCTCAGTACCTGAGCGAGCTCTTATCACATTATAGTCCTCCACGTCCGCTGCGTTCTCAAAACTCTGGCCATTTGATAATACCTAGAATATCAAAATCGACTGCGGGCGGCAGATCCTTTTCCTATTTAGCGCCCAAACTCTGGAACAATCTACCTAATGCTGTTCGGGAGGCAGACACACCCTGTCAGTTTAAATATAGATTAAAGACACATTTCTTTAACCTAGCTTACACATAACACACTAATACGCTACTATTATTCAAATCCATTAAAGGATTGTTAGGCTGCATTAATTAGATCAACCGGATCCGGGAACACTCCCCATAACACACAATGTACTCGTTACATCGTAAGAAGAATGGCATCTACGCTAATATTTGTGTGTTTCTTTCTTATTCTGTTTCTCAGTCCGTGTCCGGATCAGATGGTGGATCGGCGCCGGGAGATGATGTCTCCCTGATCGTCGGCGGAGGCCAGGACACCTGGATGAGCCCCGGGGACATATCCCCAGTGAAGACCTCGACTTTAAATACAATAAAACTAAAAATAAAAGAAAATAACTAAAAATATAATAAAACACCTAACTACATAATACTATTATTGTTAGAAATTGCAACAATATAAAATAGAAATATATACATCTATAAATTTTACATTTTAATTAAAACATTAAGTAAACAATAAATAAACAATTATCTCCTGGCCAGAGGAGAACTGGCCCCCCGACTGAGCCTGGTTTCTCCCAAGGTTTTTTTCTCCATTCTGTCATAGAGGGAGTTTTGGTTCCTTGCCGCTGTCGCCTCTGGCTTGCTCAGTTGGGGGTACTTAATTTCTAGTGATTATCATCAATTTGATTTTGCAGATATTATTTAAACTAAACTGATCTAGACAATACCATCTCTGAACTCAATAATGAAATGCCTTAACTGAAAATTGAGTGTTTAATATTATTTTTATACATTACTGACACTCTATCCTCCAATTTGATACTGTTAAGTGCTTTGACACAATCTGTATTGTTAAAAGTGCTATATAAATAAAGGTGACTTGACTTTTAATCTTTTATATATGCCTTATGTTCAACTGTCCCAATACTTATGCTCACATCAATGAGTGGGATGAACTCTAAAAGTGCTGTTCTTTTTATTTGGTAAAACATATGTGTTGAAACAGCTAATAATAAAATGAGACATTCTGTAGTTTTGTCTCGTATTCATCTTTTAATCATATTTGCAAATGTCTTGACTCCACAGCCAACAGAGTAATTTTGTATTTATTCAAGATTCAAGATTCTTTACTGTTCCAATACTTATGGAGGGCACTGTATATATATATATATATATATATGTATATGTGTGTGTGTGTGTGTGTGTGTGTGAGTGTGAATGGCATGTTGTGCCACAAGGGGTTGATTCTCGGAATGAACCTGCAAGCACAAGAAAAAAATTAAAACAAGTGTTTACAGTATTTGCCCCAACTGCTAGACTTTATGCTATATGCACTTTGAGATTTAATAAAAAACACTATATACTATCTGAACGCACCTACAAGGAAGGAGCATAATACAGTAAGTTGATAATCCATCACGAATCATTAAAGCTCCCTTCCTTATAATGCATTCTTGTAGATCAAGCAGTAGAGCAAAGTTAATTCATCATTATTTATACAGTGCTTTTTACAATGCAGATTGTGTCAAAGCTGCTTTACAGTATTAAACAGGGAAATAGTGTGTCGAAATAATGTGCTGTTCTCCTCTGGCCAGACCAAACTAGCAGTTTAATTGTAGGCTGCAACAAAGTCAGATTGTGTAGAGTACTCATCTGGTTTGTGGTCTTGTCCTGATGGCCGTCTAGGAGACAATGTCTTCACTGGGGATCTATCTCTGGGGCTCATCCAGTTGTCCTGTTCTCCGCTGACATTCAGGGCTGTAGAGGTCATCTCTAGGTGCTGATCCACCATCTGATCTGGATAGAGACTGGATCTGGTGGCTATGGTGACCTCGGAATAAGAAAGAAACAGACTAATATTAGCGTAGATGCCATTCTTCTTACAATGTAACAAGTACATTGGGTGTGATGGGAAGTGTTCCCGGTTCTGGTTGACCTAATTAATGCAGCCTAACAATCCTTTAACAGATTTGAATTATAGAGATGTGTTAATGTGTTATGTGTTAGCCAGGTTAAAGAGATGGTTCTTTAATCTAGATTAAACTGACAGAGTGTGTCTGCCTCCTGAACAATGTTAGGTAGATTATTCCAGAGTTTGGGCGCTAAATAGGAAAAGGATCTGCCGCCCGCAGTTGATTTTGATATTCTAGGTATTATTAAATTGCCAGAGTTTTGAGATCATAGCGGACGTAAAGGACTATAATGCAATATGAGTTCAGTGAAATACTGAGGTGCTAAACCATTCAGGGCTTTGTAAGTAATTAGCAAGATTTTAAAATCTATACAATGTTTAATAGGGAGCCAGTGTAGTGTTGACAGAACTGGGCTAATATGGTCATACCTTCTGGTTCTATTAAGAACTCTATCTGCTGCATTTTGGACCAGCTGGAGTTTATCAAGCATGCAGAACAACCACCCAATAAAGCATTACAATAATCTAACCTTGTGGTCATGAACGCATTAATTAATTTTTCTGCTTTTGCCACTTCGGCCCGTTAAGATGACAATCACAAGAAAAGGCTCCAACTGGAATGTATTTCAGATGACACGATCAAGACCACAAACTAGAACAAAAAGGCAAATGCATGAATGTAAATATAATGTAAAATAAAATGTATTGTGTTACCTAATTTCAATAAAATTTACAGCTGGCCATGTGATGATTCTGTCCCTCACAGTCAGCATCCTTGTTTTTGCTTGGAGGAATCTCACAACAGCCTGTTAGTGTTGTTATACTGTATGGTCCAAAACCCCCCAAAAAAACGACTGTACAATAATAGAACTTAAAATAAACAACATTCATAATATTTGTTAGCCACACTTGCCATTTATTGCTAGTCCATTTTTATACAACCCGTTCTGTGAGTTAGTGAAGAGCAGCTGCTAGTTGATGGTAACTAGGCTGTATCCGAAATCGCCCCCTATACCCTCATTCACTGCTCCCTACATTAGTCCACTCATACAGTTTACTTGAAGGAGTGAATGAAAACGAGTGAGTTAATTCGGACACTGAGTGCACCGGAAGGACTACCACTTTTGCATAGTTTGCTTGCTGTTTAATAATCATTTGAAACGGGCAGCTCCAACAGTAAGATTGAAGGATTTATCTTGAACTCTGTCACGGAAATTATGTATAAACCTAAATAGTCAATTTACAACTAATTTTGTACTTTTGTTGTATTACGTATTACGCCGTGGACGAGCCCTTTTAAAATCAATGAATGGATGATTCAGCTGTGGGTGTCATCTTCTGGCGAGACTTGACTCGCAGTGCATTCTGGGGATTCTCTAGCCGTTGAGTGTACATCGGTTGTAAACTCGGTTTTTGCGGTGCATTGTGGGATTGAATGAGTGCACTCGAGCACATCCACTATGGTTTCGAATACCACTTAAAATGGCTGTCCCCTCAAATAGTGCACTATTTGAGGGTATAGGGGGCGATTTCGGATACAGTCCTAGTGTTGCTTTCCTCAACGAAAATTGTGACTAAATATTGTCATTAACGAACCTTTATCACGTGACGAAAACGAGACGAGACGCATTGTAAATGCTGGTCATGTGACGATGACGATAATTAAATATATAATGCAATATTGTTGACGAATAAAAATGAGACTAAATGTGTTTTGCAAAATAAAAACTATGCTAAAATATCTGTTCAATTTCGTTGACTAAAACGAGATGAAACAAAATGTTATAACCTTATTTCGTCTCGTTTAGTCGCGTTATTATTATTATTTTGCAGTATTTCGCTTTCCTGTGTCACTTCTGGAGCTGCATCAGGTTGCACTGCGCAGACGCAGGCGACGTCACTTCCTCAAGCCACACTTGCGGCATTATTTAGAAGACGACAACAAATATGTTAACATGTTTGGTTGGTAAAATAAATGTTGTAAATTCAAATCAGAGCGTCTTGCTTGTCTGGCATGGATGTATTCTTAAGTCTATAAGGTAACAATAATATAATAAGATAACCTTGTTTGAAATGGGTTTGGCTAAAATATATTTTTGTCTATACTTTTGTCTATACTACTAGCGCAGTGGTGGGCCGTCAGGGGAAGCAGTCTACAGATAGTAGGCTTGTTTGAGATGAGCAAAATCTGCGCAGAACCGATCACCGGTGATCAGCGCGAGATGCATGCCGGTTAGAAATGTGTCCGAGTGCGGTCCGCCTTGCTCTGATGTCATGCTGACGTATATCAAAAATCTCTCGCGAGCGCAAGGCGCACGTGTCGGATTCTGCAGTCGAGCGCAGTTGCTCTCCACCAACTGCGCTGATCAAAAGCATCATGGGAAACGACTTGCTGACGACACAGCTTAATGTTCATTGGCTGCGAATGTCATCTGATATGTTTTCCCCTTAATCCTAAGAAGTCCATTATATGTAGCCTAATATGATTTACTTTTTCTATAGTAATTTATTAGTAATTAGGACATGTGCTTTATTTATTTACCCTTTTATTTTTATTTTCTTGGTTTGAAGTCCTGTTTGTTGTAATTTTCTCTTTATGTATTGTATGCTGGTGTTAATTTTGTACATTTACATTTTTGTACATTATTCCATTAAATAAATTAGTCAATCCATCAATACATGCATGCATAGGCTACATATAATGTGACGGTTTTGCAATTAGGCCTCATGTTTGTGTGTTTTTATCTGAGATCTTTATCTGGGTATGTCTTATTTCAGGAGTGCAGTAAACAAAGCCCACACATGCATGCTACTTTCTTAATTTAAAATGTGTTTTTGTTTCATATTAATTTTGAATAATAATTTGCTGTACACACTTTTCCTAATCATTAAACATGAAATTCAAATTTACATTAAGGCGACAAACAATTGTGTAATATATTTATATGGAATATGTTTCATGTAAAAAAGGGATAGTTCACCCAAAGATTTTTTTTGGGGGGGTAAACTGTCCCTTAAGTAGGATACACATAATTAGGTTAATCAGCTGTGCCATATCCCACTCTGAAATGTTTAACCCATAATTAGGGATAACAGTGTAAATTTAGTGCAGCATCTGTGTGCTCCTCATTTCTCATTATGGCTTTGATTATAAAAGGCATCCACAAAGTGCGATAAAGAACGCGAACGCGATCTCTTCCATTGCTGACGTTTGCAGTCCAACAACACAACGAGATTCAGGAAGTGTCCGGCTTGCCTGCACTTTTTTCACTCCTCCCCTCACTGCAGCCGCCTACTCTCTACTAAATTACAGGCGAGGCAAGGCGCATCTCAAACAAGCCTAGTGCTACCCTTTTGTTGAAAGACGTCACATCTGATTTTTTACAAGCATTAGTGACAGGTCCGTGTACGTTTTGATAGTTTGTTTTCCAATTTGAAATGAAATAAGCAGAAACGAGAAAACGGCACCTTTATTCGTTTTTTCGTTTTTTTTAAAAAAACGAGATTTCAGCTTGATTTTTCGTTTTTTAGTTCAGAGGCATATAACGAATAAATGACTTCAAAATTCGTTTTCCACATGTGAGCGGTCCTGAGACGCCCCCTTCCGCCGATTGGTCAAGCAAATCTGAGCATGTGACGTCATCAGTAGTCGCTCAGGTCTGTTCAACAAAATAATAGTCCTTTAACGTTATAATGGCTACCGATTCTTAAACTGTACAGGGCAGGTCCTGTTGGGCTTTCTTCTGTGCAACTTTACGCGTTTCACAGAAATCTTTACATCAGAAATATTAAATATTAGTCTGCCACCAGCCCGTTTTATTTAGCTGTGCAGAGTTAAATCTGTGTGGTGAAGCTGCGCTAGACAGCGCCGAGCGAGAGAGGATCACTGACCAGTGTTCAGTCAGCAGTCAGAACTTGGGTACCGATGATGGTGAAATACATTTTTACTGAAAATGACCCGCGAGTATGATTGACAGGACGATAGCGGAGGCAATTAAAAGCGCAATATAACTTCTGTTAACAAAAACATATTTTTATTTTTTTTTTATATATAAGTGGCTTTGTCTTTGTTTTAATCAAATAAGTGTGAACCACAAACCGAGCCTTCGTTTTAAAGGGCGATTTCCAAATATATTTTATTTATTTGTTATAATATGGGTATTTTATGTCACCCGTCTTATTAGTTTGATTATAGTAGGCTATACGCAAGTTTTTTTATTGTACTATTTTACTGTTGTTTTTTAATTAACAATATATCATAACAACTTATAAAGATCAAAATCTACAGAAGAGATTAACAAATAACATTGGTGTTGTCATAAGTTAACTAATCAATGGGAAAATTTCCTCACCGGCACAACCCTATTCTTAATGTTGGCTACATGTTACAGATTTAATGTTGAGCACATAATGTTAAGGGCTTCTTAAATACCATTACACTCAGTTGAAGAGTCAAGAAGGATGTGTTAATTTACTGTAGATTTCAATCTGTCATTAGTTGGTGACCCGGTGTAATTATAATAGCATAAATAAAAACAAATACACGTAATAGGCTATGTATGCCAATAGGCAAAACACATCTGCTTTTCCTCTAGATCACTTTACAGTGTGATGGAAATAAACTTTTCTTAAAGCGTGTTGTATATCACCACAGCTTTATTGGCACCCTTCTATATGTGTTGTATACTGTAATAGACAATTGTCCTGCAAAATGATGAGGTTTCGTAAAAAAAACATTGCGAGCAAATGTCGAATTGTGTTTTGAAATTTAAATCAACAACGTAAGAGCTAGGCTTCAGGCTGTCTGATGAACTCTGTATGAACAAACACCCAGCTTTGCAGTATAGGTGGCACAGAAGCAGCATCTGACCCTGCATTTAGATGTACTTTACACACTGTCTATTGCAGCTCAAAGGAGGCACTGTGAATTTACATAGCAATTTCATTCTAAGAGGCTATTAAATGTGAAGTGACAACATGAAACACTACTTTCAATATATTTAAAAAAAACACCAGCAGTTGGTGGCAAGTCATCCTGATAATTATTTAATACCAATTTATTCATTTAGGCTCACAATAAGCAGATTACATAATTATACCATGAAAAAAAAAAAAAAAAAAAAAAAACAAATTATATATATATATATATATATATATATATGTGTGTGTGTGTGTGTGTGTGTGTGTGTGTGTGTGTGTGTGTGTAAAAGCAGGATCACCTACTGGGTGGAACCCAAACGGAAGTCCAGTCCTGGCTGTATAATCAAACAATAAAAACGAGAAACAATGCATGCCATCAAGAACATTTTTTATTCCACATGAACTTGATCCATTTCACTTGTTAAAGGATACTCCACTTTAAAATAAATTCTGTCATCATATACTCACCCTCATATTGTTTCAAAACCTGTACGAATTTCTTTCTTCTGCTGAACAGAAAGGAAGATATTTAGGAGAATGTCAGTAACCAGATTGACTTCCATAGTAGGAAAATATATATATACAATGGAAGTCAATGAGACCAGAAACTGTCTGGTTACTGACATTCTCCTAAATATCTTCCTTTCTGTTCAGCAGAAGAAAGAAATTCATAAAGGATTGAAAAAACATGAGGGCGAGTATATGATGACAGAATTTGTGGAGTATCCTTTAATTCAGAGGACAGTAAGGAACACTATTAAGCATGAACTCGAACAAGATTAATTAGTATTTTCAAAGCATTTTGGAACTCTTCTTGTTGGAAATTGACAACACATTCAAAAAGAGATGCAATGTCAGGACACTGCACAGAGAACTGCCTCTCCACAGCAACCTGGTCCTCTGGTGACTGAAATGGATTCTGCCCAAAAGTTGAAACTCGTGTCAATGAAGATCTTGCTTCACGGTCATACCAGCCTGCAGCCTCCACTGCATTTGGCAAAAGATCCACAGACACTCTCTTTTGGCATCCTCCATGAGCCAAAACATAACCCCCTTTTCTAAAAAAAAATAATAATAATAGTAATTAGACAAAAGAACATGTATCTTATCAACATAATTTCAGTAATTTGATAAGGAAAGGGACTTTTAACAGATGATAGAAGGGAAGGTAATTTACAAAATCGGAGGCATTCTTGACTCTGACACAGTTACGGCCTGTGTCGATTGATTCAATTACATATGCCTGTACTCTGTAAGATTTACTGCGATAATTAACAGGGGCTATCATGAAATAATATTTGCCAAGTGTTAGATTTTCCTGAATGCACTGTAGAATAATTTACATCCAAAGATTTTCAACATTACAATTTTTAGAGGAAACGTTCTTGAACTAAAAATAGCAAAAGGGAGACAGACACATTAACTGTCATAAATGGTTAATGAAAAGGGTCAACTCCAGATACATCTAATTGGGTCCATTCAGTGTTTTCAAACTGACATTTATTCGCTACATTATGTGTCTAGCACAAATTGTAATTTCATTCCATCTTAAACACGACACTCACGGCTACAACATTACAAAAATACATAGACATGGAGTAATACTCAAAGATGTCCATCTGGCACACCACGTCGACTGAGATGGCACAAAAGGCTGAACACCCTCCTGGCTGGATTAAATGGAGTAAAATGACAACACGCACACAAGCTGACTGAGTATAGGCCCAGAGAGAATCCGGTGAGCATTCCAGGTAAAACAAAGTTTAAGTGTGAATTATGTAATACGCATGTGCAAGTATCAACATTTCATATCACAGTAATTACTTAAGGTTCAAGTTTTTTAATAGTATTGCATTAAAGAACAGGTTTAAAAAAAATTGTCTTTGTTAATGACAAGTTTCAATTTTTGTGATGTATATTAAAATATCACGCAATATGCCAAAAAAAGTATAAGTTTCAGATTTAGGAAACAAAAATAACCTAAATAAGCTAAATACTAATTTAAATAACCGTAAAAAAGATCAAATGGTGGTTGCTTGCCCATTTATAATCAGTCAGATCAGCCACAAGCTAATACATTTCAGCAAAGAATTTATTAGCAAAGCAAGGGCATATTCTAAAATGCTTAATATGTAGCTAATTAATCGTGTCGCATTTATATTCTGAGTTCATATGCTTGCCTGTACGTAGTATGCTGTATTAAAGAGTGTGTATTGAATTTTTTCTTTTAATATAATGGTATGTTAAATCAGAAATATAATCTCTTAATGCATTAAACCTGAAGCGTTTTAGAATGTTCCAAAGCAAGTCCACTGTGGATTTGTTTATATTCTCTCTGGGCCTATACTCAGTCAGCTTGTGTGCGTGTTGTCATTTTACTCCATTTAATCCAGCCAGGAGGGTGTTCAGCCTTTTGTGCCATCTCAGTCGACGTGGTGTGCCAGATGGACATCTTTGAGTATTACTCCATGTCTATGTATTTTTGTAATGTTGTAGCCGTGAGTGTCGTGTTTAAGATGGAATGAAATTACAATTTGTGCTAGACACATAATGTAGCGAATAAATGTCAGTTTGAAAACACTGAATGGACCCAATTAGATGTATCTGGAGTTGACCCTTTTCATTAACCATTTATGACAGTTAATGTGTCTGTCTCCCTTTTGCTATTTTTAGTTCAAGAACGTTTCCTCTAAAAATTGTAATGTTGAAAATCTTTGGATGTAAATTATTCTACAGTGCATTCAGGAAAATCTAACACTTGGCAAATATTATTTCATGATAGCCCCTGTTAATTATCGCAGTAAATCTTACAGAGTACAGGCATATGTAATTGAATCAATCGACACAGGCCGTAACTGTGTCAGAGTCAAGAATGCCTCCGATTTTGTAAATTACCTTCTATCATCTGTTAAAAGTCCCTTTCCTTATCAAATTACTGAAATTATGTTGATAAGATACATGTTCTGTTGTCTAATTATTATTATTATTTTATTTTTTTAGAAAAGGGGGTTCCTAATGTTTTGGCTCATGGAGGATGCCAAAAGAGAGTGTCTGTGGATCTTTTGCCAAATGCAGTGGAGGCTGCAGGCTGGTATGACCGTGAAGCAAGATCTTCATTGACACGAGTTTCAACTTTTGGGCAGAATCCATTTCAGTCACCAGAGGACCAGGTTGCTGTGGAGAGGCAATTCTCTATGCAGTGTCCTGACATTGCATCTCTTTTTGAATGTGTTGTCAATTTCCAACAAGAAGAGTTCCAAAATGCTTTGAAAATACTAATTGATCTTGTTCGAGTTCATGCTTAATAGTGTTCCTTACTGTCCTCTGAATTAAAGGATACTCCATTCAATCCTTTATGAATTTCTTTCTTCTGCTGAACAGAAAGGAAGATATTTAGGAGAGTGTCAGTAACCAGACAGTTTCTGGTCTCATTGACTTCCATAGTATATATATATTGTCCTACTATGGAAGTCAATGAGACCAGAAACTATCTGGTTACTGACATTCTCCTAAATATCTTCCTTTCTGTTCAGCAGACGAAAGAAATTCGTACAGGTTTTGAAACAATATGAGGGCGAGTATATGATGACAGAATTAATTTTAAAGTGGAGTATCCTTTAACAAGTGAAATGGATCAAGTTCCTGTGGAATAAAAAAATGTTCTTGATGGCATGCATTGTTTCTCGTTTTTATTGTTTGATTATACAGCCAGGACTGGACTTCCGTTTGGGTTCCACCCAGTAGGTGATCCTGCTTTTACACACACACACACACATACATATATATATATATATATATTGTGGCGGGGTGGAAGGAACACGCGACAACAAGGCTGCGGTGAAAGCCCCGGAGGGTGGATTTTATTAATTAAAGAGTGAGTACGGTGGCTGGTGGTGGCGGTCTCGCTCGTGCCGGAGTCAGCTTTCGGCTGATGTATAATACAGGATGCTCCTCACCTCCTTGTACCTGTGACAGGACAGCTCCAAGTCCGTTGTCGGATGCATCCGTTTGTAGCAGGAAGGGGCAGCAAAAATCCGGGGCTCGTAGGACCGGCTCCGAGGTCAGGGCCCTCTTTATCCTCTTGAAAGCCTCCTCCGCCTCAGGTGTCCAACACACTTTCTCTGGCTGCCCCTTCCTGGTCATGTCTGTCAGGGGGGCGGCTAAGGAGGAGAAGTTAGGGATGAAACAACGGTAATACCCTGCCAACCCCAAAAAGGCTCGTACCTGGGACTTCGTGCTGGGCTTCGGAGCGGACCGGACGGCTTCCACCTTTTTTTCCTGCGGTTTGATAAGACCGCGTCCAACCTGGAAGCCCAGGTACTTCGCCTCAGATAGGCCCAGGTGACATTTTCGGGGGTTGGCAGTGAGTCCAGCCCTACGTAGTTTGGTTAGCACCCTCCGCAGACGGTCCAGATGGTCTTCCCAACGCTCGGAGTGGATGACTACGTCGTCCAGGTATGCTGCAGCGTATGATTGGTGGGGCCGCATCAAGATGTCCATCATACGCTGGAAAGTGGCCGGAGCCCCGTGCAGGCCAAAGGGAAGGGTCCGGTACTGCCAGTGCCCGCCAGGGGTGCTGAAGGCTGTTTTGGGTTTGGCTGTTTCAGAGAGGGGTACCTGCCAATACCCCTTCGTCAGATCCAGGGTGGAAATGTACCGGGCCCTCCCCAAGCGGTCGAGGAGTTCATCCACCCGAGGCATTGGGTAGCCGTCGAATTCTGATATCTCATTGAGGCGACGGAAGTCGTTGCAGAAGCGGAGGGTGCCATCAGGTTTGGGGACCATGACGATAGGGCTGGACCAAGGGCTGTTAGATGGTTCAATCACCCCTAACTTCAGCATTTGTTTGATTTCCTCCTCAATGGCTTGCCGACGGGCCTCTGGGACTCGGTAGGGCCGTTGCCGAACGATGACTCCAGGTGGTGTGTGGATCTCATGGTGGACGACATGAGTCCGCCCAGGTGCTGTCGAGAACACATCGGAGAACTGACCGACCAGGTGCTGCAGCTCGGTCTTCTGAGCCGCCGAGAGTTGGGGGTTCATGTCGACCACGGCTGGTTCCATAGCAGCGAGGGCCGCGAGTTGGTCCCTTGTCCCCGTCCACTTCTTCAGAAGATTGATATGATATAGCTGCTCAGTTCTTCTCCGGCCCGGCTGGCGGACCCGGTAGGTCACGGGCCCGACCTTTTCAGTGATGGTGTATGGGCCCTGCCAGGCGGCTAAAAACTTGCAGGCCGAATCGGGACAAGGACCATCACCCTATCTCCAGGTTGGAATTCTCGGGGCTGGGCGGCCCGGTTGTACCGGCGTTGCTGTGCCTGCTGAGCTTTTACTAGGTGTTCCCGGACTAATGGCATGACCCGGTCGATCTTTTCTCTCATCTCCTTAACGTGTTCGATTACCGTGCGGTAGGGGGCAGGCTGTTGTTCCCAGGCCTCTTTAGCCACGTCTAATAGCCCCCTGGGCTGGCGACCGAACAACAGCTCGAACGGGGTGAAGCCGGTGGAAGCCTGAGGAACCTCCCGTATCCCGAACAGTACATATGGAAGCATGAGGTCCCAGCCTCGCTTGTCCTCATCTATGACCCGTTTCAGCGTCTGTTTTAATGTTTGATTGAACCGTTCGACCAGGCCGTCAGTCTGGGGGTGGTAGACGGAGGTTCTCAGCTGCTTCACTTTAAGGAGGGTGCACAGGTCAGCCATTAGCCGGGACATAAAGGGGGTCCCCTGGTCGGTCAGGATCTCGGAGGGAATGCCCACCCGGCTGAAAAGCAGAAAAAGCTCTCTGGCGATGTTCTTGGCGGTGGCTTTCCGAAGTGGCACTGCTTCCGGGTACCGGGTGGCATAATCCACGATCACCAAGATTTGCTCGTGGCCCCGGGCAGACTTTGGCAACGGCCCCACTAGGTCCATCCCGATGCGCTCAAAGGGCACCTCAATAATAGGCAGCGGAATCAGAGGGCTGGGGGGAGGTTTTCGTGGAGATGTTCTCTGACAGGTTGGGCAGGCTTGACAGAACCGCTTAACCTCAGCCTCCATCCCCGGCCAGTGGAAGCGATCGCGGATTCGGTGGGTGGTATTTTCTGCTCCCAGGTGGCCCGCTAGAGGGTGCGAGTGGGCCAGCTCTAACACCGTCTCCGTCTTCGTTCGGGGTACCACTAGTAAAGTTTTCTCCTCCCCCCTTCGCTGCGCGACACAATAAAGCAGGCCATTTCGGACGATGAAGTGCGGGAGAGGATGGGGCCCTGGCTGAGTCTCCTTCCCCTCTACCATGCGTACTTGAGCCCAACAATGTTTTAGGCGATCGTCCTCGCGTTGTTCCTTGGCAAAGGACCCGCCTCCAGTCACCTGCTGAAACACATCATGATATAGGTTAGAGTGAGAATGTGGGGACTCACCATCTCTCCCGCTGTCCGATGCCAACAAGGCTCCTCTCGCCGGCTTCCTCCTGCGGCGGCTCCCTTTTGCGGCGGCGGGCTGGATGACGGCGGCCAGCAGGCGGTCAAACCCCGGCCTGTCTCTTCCCACCAGGACGGGGACCGGTAAGTCCTTCACCACGCCCACTTCTACTGGCCAAGCTCCGGGGGAAGCAGAGATGATCACTCTCCGGGTTGGAACGTGTCGCGTGTCCCCGTGCACGCACGTGATCGGTACAGTGGCTTTGGTTTCTCCGCGGGGTGCGAGAATTCGGGACTGGACTAAGCTGACCGCGCTGCCGGAATCCAACAGGGCTGGGAATGGGCGCCCGTTAACTCTCACTTCCGCTTCTGGGGTTCCCGCGGGCACGTCATGATGTACGATGCAGCCCGCCAGCCACGCCCGCGCGGGAGACACGGGATCTGCCGTTGGCATGGGCTCGTCTTTTGGGGAGGGAGCCACCGGCCTGCCCATTGGTCGCGAAGTACCCTCTGGCGCGCGTCGCTCCTGGACCACCCTCCGGGGAAACGGCGGCGCTCGCTCCCCAGCCTCCCGATGTTGGGCAGCATCCGCCAGTTCCACCGCCTCGACGAGCTCTGCCAGGGTGGTAGGGTTCCGCATCCCGACAGCTTGGCGGTGCGACCTTGGGAGGGCTCGGAGAAACCGGTCGATTACGACGCGTTCCGCTACCTGGGCAGCTGATGGCTTTCCGTCCAGCAGCCAATGCCTAGCGAGGCGAGACAGCTCAGCGGCTTGGGCGGGTGCAGGGAGGCGAGACTTATATTCCCAGTCATGAAAGTATTGGGCCGCACAAACTGGAGAGAGACCCAGACGGGCCAAAATTTCTCTTTTTAGTTCGCCATAATCGCTCGCGACCTCTGACGGCAAGGTGAAATACGCACGCTGAGACTCGCCAGTGAGGA
This sequence comes from Barbus barbus, assembly GCF_936440315.1. Lineage (NCBI taxonomy): Eukaryota > Metazoa > Chordata > Actinopteri > Cypriniformes > Cyprinidae > Barbus > Barbus barbus. The sequence goes on from NC_136750.1 coordinate 10,330,392, forward strand.
GGGGTGCCACCAGCTGCGCCCACTCGTCGGGGTCCCACCCCTCCTGGGTCGCTGTGTTCTCAAACATCTGGAGAAATGCTTCAATATCATCTTCCGCCGTCATCTTTGGCAACAACTGCGTCACCTTGATCCGGGGATCGGGCAGCGGAACGCGTCGCGCGGTTGCTCGGCGTAGTTCGTCAAATTCCTGTTCCTGGCGAGCAGCGAGATGCTCGGAAATTTGTTGCTGGCGGATGCTGACCTCCGCCAGTCGCTGGAGAAGCTCGTCCATGCTGTAGAAGGGGAGGAGCGCCTGCCTACAACAGAAACACAGGGGCAAAAAGAAAAAGAAAAAAAAGGAAGAATTAGTGAGCCGTCAAAAGTGCGGTGGTCGGTGTTCCTCCCACTAACATGCCCGCATTCTCCACCACTGTGGCGGGGTGGAAGGAACACGCGACAACAAGGCTGCGGTGAAAGCCCCGGAGGGTGGATTTTATTAATTAAAGAGTGAGTACGGTGGCGGTCTCGCTCGTGTTCTTCTCCCAGTGCGGGTGAATCCGTGGGGTGCTCGTGATGAAATATATATATATTTTTTTTTTTTTTTTTTTTTTTTTTTTCATGGTATAATTATGTAATCTGCTTATTGTGAGCCTAAATGAGTAAATTGGTATTAAATCATTATCAGGATGACTTGCCACCAACTGCTGGTGTTTTTTTTAAATATATTGAAAGTAGTGTTTCATGTTGTCACTTCACATTTAATAGCCTCTTAGAATGAAATTGCTATGTAAATTCACAGTGCCTCCTTTGAGCTGCAATAGACAGTGTGTAAAGTACATCTAAATGCAGGGTCAGATGCTGCTTCTGTGCCACCTATACTGCAAAGCTGGGTGTTTGTTCATACAGAGTTCACCAGACAGCCTGAAGCCTCTTACGTTGTTAATTTAAATTTCAAAACACAATTCGACATTTGCTCGCAATTGTTTTTTTACGAAACCTCATCATTTTGCAGGACAATTGTCTATTACAGTATACAACACATATAGAAGGGTGCCAATAAAGCTGTGGTGATATACAACACGCTTTAAGAAAAGTTTATTTCCATCACACTGTAAAGTGATCTAGAGGAAAAGCAGATGTGTTTTGCCTATTGGCATACATAGCCTATTACGTGTATTTGTTTTTATTTATGCTATTATAATTACACCGGGTCACCAACTAATGACAGATTGAAATCTACAGTAAATTAATACATCCTTCTTGACTCTTCAACCGAGTGTAATGGTATTTAAGAAGCCTTTAACATTATGTGCTCAACATTAAATCTGTAACATATAGCCAACATTAAGATAGGGTTGTGCCGGTGAGGAAATTTTCCCATTGATTAGTTAACTTATGACAACAACAATGTTATTTGTTAATCTCTTCTGTAGATTTTGATCTTTATAAGTTGTTATGATATATTGTTAATTAAAAAACAACAGTAAAATAGTACAATAAAAAAACTTGCGTATAGCCTACTATAATCAAACTAATAAGACGAGTGACATAAAATACCCATATTATAACAAATAAATAAAATATATTTGGAAATCGCCCTTTAAAACGAAGGCTCGGTTTGTGGTTCACAATTATTTGATTAAAACAAAGACAAAGCCACTTATATTAAAAAAAAATATATGTTTTTGTTAACAGAAGTTATATTGCGCTTTTAATTGCCTCCGCTATCGTCCTGTCAATCATACTCGCGGGTCATTTTCAGTAAAAATGTATTTCACCATCATCGGTAGTTCTGACTGCTGACTGAACACTGGTCAGTGATCCTCTCTCGCTCGGCGCTGTCTAGCGCAGCATCACCACACAGATTTAACTCTGCACAGCTAAATAAAACGGGCTGGTGGCAGACTAATATTTAATATTTCTGATGTAAAGATTTCTGTGAAACGCGTAAAGTTGCACAGAAGAAAGCCCAACAGGACCTGACCTGTACAGTTTAAGAATCGGTAGCAAAGTAACGTTAGAGGACTATTATTTTGTTGAACAGACCTGAGCGACTACTGATGACGTCACATGCTCAGATTTGCTTGACCAATCGGCAGAAGGGGGCGTCTCAGGACCGCCCACATGTGGAAAACGAATTTTGAAGTCATTTATTCGTTTTATGCCTCTGAACTAAAAAACGAAAAATCAAGCCGAAATCTTGTTTTTTCGTTTTTTTCAAAAAAACGAAAAAACGAATAAAGGTGCCGTTTTCTCGTTTCTGCTTATTTCATTTCAAATTGGAAAACAAACTATCAAAACGTACACGGACCCCAGTGCTACCCCCAGCGTTAGACCGCTCCTTTAATCAGGGATTTCTATGGTATGAGCATGAAAGTAAACGAAAAGAAAATGACAGCTGCAGTCATCGGCGCCTACCAGCAAAGGTTTTATGCGCCATTTCAACGATTGCAACTATGAGTGCTATCAGTGGCTAACAGCTAGCACCGAGCACAAGTTATTTTGTTGGCTGTGTTTACTTTTAAATCCGAGTAAAGTGGCATGGAATGACAGACCCATGGACTTTATTTACAAGTGACAGGTGAGTGCTTTATTATTTGATGAGTATTGTATCATGCACATTGTTATGGAGGTGTTGGTGGTGTGTTGATAATACTGTGGTGTGGTGTGTGGATGTCCAGAGTTTGTACAGTTTTTGCTGCTTTTTGACTACAGCCCCATTGACTCCCTCTGCCAATGCATTGATGAAATTAACAGTTGGATGTGCCAGAACTTTCTTCAGTTAAACAAGGAGAAAACTTAAATCATTGCATTTGGAAACAAAGATGAAGTTCTCAAGGTGAATGCATACCTTGACTCTAGGGGTCAAACAACTAAAAATCAAGTCAGAAATCTTGGGGTGATTCTGGAGACAGACCTTAGTTTCAGTAGTCATGTCAAAGCAATAACTAAATCAGCATACTATCATCTCAAAAATATTGCAAGAATTAGATGTTTTGTTTCCAATCAAGACTTGGAGAAACTTGTTCATGCCTTTATCACCAGCAGGGTGGATTACTGTAATGGTCTCCTCACCGGCCTTCCCAAGAAGACCATTAGACAACTGCAGCTCATCCAGAACGCTGCTGCCAGGATTCTGACTAGAACCAGAAAATCTAAGCAAATCACACCAGTCCTCAGGTCCTTACACTGGCTTCCAGTTACATTTAGGATTGATTTTAAAGTACTTTTACTCGTTTATAAGTCACTCAATGGCCTAGGACCTAAATATATTGCTGATATGCTCACTGCATATAAGCCAAACAGACCACTCAGATCATTAGGATCGAGTCAGTTAGAAATACCAAGGGTTCACACAAAACAAGGGGAGTCTGCTTTTAGCTATTATGCGGCCCGCAGTTGGAACCAGCTTCCAGAAGAGATCAGATGTGCTAAAACATTAGCCACATTTAAATCAAGACTCAAAACTCATCTGTTTAACTGTGCATTTGTTGAATGAGCACTGTGCTATATGTCCGAACTGACTGCAATACATTTTATGTATAATCATTTTCTTTAAATTTATTTTAAATCATTTTCTATATCATTTTAAAATTCCTTGTTTTTATTATTTTTATTTCCATGTTTTTATTGATTTTAATGTCTATTTCACTTTCTTTTGTGTAAAGCACTTTGAATTACCACTGTGTATGAAATGTGCTATATAAATTAACTTGCTTTGCCTTGCCTTGCCTTGCTTTGGGCGCGTCGTCATTTTAGAGTGACATGAATGTGCATAGTGACCCGTTTATTGGCCGATTACTTTTACTGATCATGTAGGGAAATTTACTCTGCATTTAACCCACCCCAATCTAGCCTACTATTAAAATAGTTGATCAGCCGTCATTGTTTGTTGATAGCCTGTGTGCAGCATAATATGTGCATTATATGCATATAGCTGCGTTAGCTGTAACAGAGATGTGTAAGATGTTTACAGTTGAAGTTGAAGTTGAGCTTTATTGTCATTCCGCTACATGTGGGAACATACAGTGGAACGAAATGTCGTGCCTCGCAGGACCACGGTGCTACATAAATACAGACATACAACAATGAAGTAAAAAACACTATAAACCTATACACAACTAACCTTGCTTACTGAAGGCCCTGACTAAAACCCCACGGTATGCCACTGCTACTAGGTACTTATACTATATTGACTGGGTTAAATAGAATTACTAAAAAGAGACTAAAATGCAATTTTCATTGACTAAATCTAGACTAAATGGCATCAGTTTTCGTCGACTAAAACTAGACGAAAATAGTCATGGATAATTCTGACTAAAATAAGACTAAAATGCTCAGACTTTTACTAAAATGACAGCTTCACACAAAGACTAGACTAAAACTAAAATTAAAACAGGCCGCCAAAAACAATACTAATGGTAACGTTATTACTCACCTGTTGTTAGCACCGCTACAATGGCAGTCACAAGAAAAGACTCCAATACACCTCCGTTGCAGATGACATGACCAATAGACTACAACCTGAAAATAATATATAAAAGATGTACATAACAGCTGTGTTTCTTAACTCATTTTTTCTTTACTATTTTCATGTTAGCTCGCTGTTATGTCACATCTGACATAACCTGCGATTAAAAAGGCAGTGTAGAATTATTATGCTTCCCTGATTAAAATTTATTCGAATAACTGACGTTATAACTTAATGTACCAGCTGATGTAATCACTGTCACGATGGCTCCAAAATACACCCCCGACGTTGCAGACGATAAACTTGAACATTAAAAAAATGAGGAACTATAAAGAATAACAAAAACCGGATACAGTGTAGCTCTTCTGATTGGCCAAACTTCTGTGATCTCTGAAGAGTGCCTGCTGTTGCCTCTACAGATGCACAAAACTTTTGCTCCATATTTCACAGAGATTTGTGGTGCAAAAGGGAGAGAGCGTGAAACTATGAAGAATTCACATACCGATTTGCGGATGTATAAAATTTGTCCGTGACTTAACATTTTTGATGCAGGTGTGTGAATGTGTTTTGCACCATATTCACTGCAGCAATAGTAGCAAAACATGTGAGCGTAAGAGTTTCTTGATTTGTGATTCGTAGAATAGGATTTGTGCACCTGCGATGAGGATTCGAGAAGGTGTAACTGTTGTGTTGTATTTGTGGGACAGAGAAAAAAATCTATAAGTCTGCAACTTCAAATTTACTGATACACATGTGTGGCTTTTCTCTACAACTACAAATTCCGCTGTCACAGACGCTCAGTTATTTTACACCAAAATACCGTCATAAAATTTCTTCAGGGCCCCAAAACACCCTCAAACACCAGAGGGTTAAGAATTGTGCTATAATAACCCCCACAAATACAACTCATTATACACTAACACTTTAAAAGAGACAGAGATGTAGATGTTTGTGAAAGATGTTTTCTGTTTTGGAGGGATGAACACTTAAATTATACCATATTTATTGGATCAAATGCAAGGGGTGGATAGTTTAATCAGTTGTTTATTAATCATGCAACAGTACATATTACTGTTATAGTTTATATAGATGATAACTTTGTCTAATTCTCTTATGAATGTTTTAGCATGATTTGTGAAAATATAACTACTATACTGAATGACATAGCATAGACATCTTCATGGCAAGTGTTTGCGTAGGTTATTTAACTTCATTCCATAACTACTTCGACAGATCTGTGTACTAGTGTTTTGTGCTACTGTTTTATGACAGTTGATAACGTTTCTGACAGATAATAGCATGATATTTTGTGTTTCCCTTGCCAAATGTGCTATCCTATCAGCAATCTTTTTGATTACTCAGTATAAGTGCTGATACAGTGTTGCCAGATATTGCTGTAAAAATAAATAAACAAATAAATATATAAAAAATAAACTGAAATTATTTAAAATCTATTGCAAATTAGATAAGAAAAAATATATTGCTAACCTTAAACTGCAAATTCCCATTTTATTAACTTTCTAAAGTGTCAAATTAAGTGGAAAAGACAAGTCCATAAACACTTATATTATAGTAGCTGGATCTGGCAACACGGAGGCTGCGCCCACGTCCTCACTCACAACTCTCTCAAGCTTCCTTCACTCCAGCAGCATCTCACAGTGATCATTTTTATACCATGGACACTAAACATTCTTGCAAACTGTCTAAAATGATACATGCAGACATTCATATAAGGAGTCTTTCACTAGCAAAGACCACGTCACAAACGAGCTATGAAATAGTTAGTTGAACAGAGTGTTGGGGAAGAGTAGAAAGAGAATGAAGGGGTAGAGAGAATGGGATGATGGTCAGGTTGATCAGGGCATCTAGAATTGATGGCTCAGAGAGACTCAGGGTGGGGGTAACTGTCACGAATCTGGTCCATGCTCTCCCGGTCAACCACCACTAGAGGTCACCCGTTCACCACAGTGACTATTTTCACTCACAAGCACATTGGACTCCATTTCCCACCATCCATTGCACTCCCTAATCACGCACAGCTGTTCTCAATTATCACACCCACACCTGATCACCATTTCACAATCACCACCACTCACTACTTAAGCCTGGGACTTGCTCTTGCTCACCGCCGAGTATTGTTAGCCTGCTACCTTACAAAGCGTTCTTAGTTTTCATAGTCTTGCCTTGCCTTGCCTTGTTTTCCTTTCCGTGTCTGACCCTGCCCGAGTTCTTGGATTATTCTCTCTGCCTTGCCCTGTCTGGATTTTGTACGCCAATCGTCGACCCACGCTTGCTCCACGGATTGCTCTGTCTTGCCTCTGCCACACCTGTTTGCCCCTGTCTGACCCTGCCTGTTTTCTGACCATGTTTAGTAATAAAGCTTTGCATATGGATCCTCATGTCTCACGTCTCGTCCGCCCTGTAACAGAATACTCGGCCACAAGAGGATCCAGCAGCTTTTCAAAGGATCAGGAGAATGGTATGGACACAGCATTTCGTCTGTTGCGGTTCAAGCAGGGTACCCGATCATTGGAGGAGTGTATTGAGGAGTTTTTAAGCTTAGCCAATGACTCAGATCTGCCGGACTGTTTTTTGATTCATCTTTTTGGTGATGGCGTTAATAAACCTCTCAGAGGTAAACTCTTTAGAGAGGGTCCGCGTTCGTCACTCGCTGAGTTTATGGACTATGCTTTGCTGTGCGTGGGCTCTTCTTTTACTGTGGGTGTCGCGGAGGAACGTGACACCGCACTCACTCACAAAATGGCGGCAGCAACAGCACCCCTTCACGTCGTCGCTGTCAAGCCAGAGTCTGCTCACGTCGTCGCTGTCAAGCCAGAGTCTGCTCACGTCGTCGCTGTCAAGCCAGAGCCAGAGTCTGCTCACGTCGTCGCTGTCAAGCCATAGTCTGCTCACGTCGTCGCTGTCAAGCCAGAGTCTGCTCACGTCGTCGCTGTCAAGCCAGAGTCTGCTCACGTCTCAGTGCTCCAGCCAGAGTCTGCACACCACGTCTCAGTGCTCCAGCCAGAGTCTGCACACCACGTCTCAGTGCTCCAGCCAGAGTCTGCACACCACGTCTCAGTGCTCCAGCCAGAGTCTGCACACCACGTCTCAGTGCTCCAGCCAGAGTCTGCACACCACGTCTCAGTGCTCCAGCCAGAGTCTGCACACCACGTCTCAGTGCTCCAGCCAGAGTCACACCACGTCTCCACCGAACTGCCAGAGGCTGTTACCACAGATTCAAGGTCAGTCCTTCGAGTTCTGATATCCTGTGTGATGGACCCACCACTGACGTCGGTGCGAGTAGCTGGCATTCCCAGGGCCTCAACCCTGGCTGTTACAGAGACTGTTCCCCTGACCTCAGTGCTTCCCGTTATGGCGGTCGCCATTTTGAGTGTGTGGGCTGCACACTGTGCTCCTGAGGCCTCTCCTGTCCACAAGTCTGTTCCTGAGGTCTCTCCTGTTCACGAGTCTGCTCCCGTGCCTCCAGAGGTGGCGGCTTCCGCTGCAGAACCTCCCAAAGTGGTGGCACCTACTCCCAAATCCCGAGAATCCAGTTCTCATGTCACGGCCACGGAGGCCGTTCCTGACCTCATGGTCTGCCCTGTCACGGCCATGGAGGCCGTTCCAGACCTCATGGTCTACCCTGTCACGGCCACGGAGGCTGTTACTGAACTCACTGTCTGCCCCGTCACGGCCACGGAGACCGTTCCTGAACTCACTGTCTGCCCCGTCACGGCCACGGAGACCGTTCCTGAACTCACTGTCTGCCCTGTCACGGTCATGGAGGCCATTCCCGAACTCACTGTCTACCCTGTCACGGCCACGGAGACCGTTCCTGAACTCACTGTCTGCCCTGTCACGGCCATGGAGACCATTCCTGAACTCTCGCCCTGTCCTGTCACGGCTAAAGAGGCCGTCTGTGAACCCTCGCCCTGTCCTGTCACGGCTAAAGAGGCCATCTGTGAACCCTCGCCCTGTCCTGTCACGGCTAAAGAGGCCGTCTGTGAGCTCACGCCCTGTCCTGTCACGGCCAAGGAGGCCGTCTGTGAACTCACACCCTGTCCTGTCACGGCCAAGGAGGCCGTCTTTGAGCACACGCCCTGTCCTGTCACGGCTGAAGAGGCCGTCTGTGAGCTCTCGCCCTGTCCCGTCACGGCTATGGAGGCCGTCTGTGAATCCACGTCCTGCCCAGTCACGGCTATGGAGGCTGCCTTTGAATCCTCGTCCTGTCCTGCCACGGCCATTGAGACCGTCTACGAACTCTCGACCTGCCCTGTCACGCCCCTGGGACCATGGGGACTCTCTCTGTGTTGTCTGTCTCTGTTCTCCCTGTGGTGTCTGTCTCTGTTTCCCCCAGATCCCTGATCCTGCCATGGCTTCCTGAGCAGTCTGCTCTACCGTGGAGATCCTCTGCCCTGTCTACTCCACACTGGTGGGCTCTGGCTCTGTCTGCTCCGCGGTGGTGGTCAGCTGCCTGGCTCTGGGGGTCTCCTGCTCCACCCAGGTGCGCTCTGGTCCCGTCCTGCCCTGCCACGGCTCCTGAGACCATGAAGGCTCTCTCTGTGTTGTCTGTCTCTGCTCTCTCTGTGTTTTCTGTCCTTGTTCTCCCCAGATCCCAGTCTCTGTCATGGGTTCCTGCCCTATCTGCCTCCCTGTGGTGGTCCTCTGCTCGGGTCTGGTGGTCATCTGCTCCGCCATGGTGGTCCACTGCTCCGGTCTGGTGGGCTCTGGTCTCGCCTGCTCCGCCCTGGTGGGCTCTGGTCTCGCCTGCTCCGCCCTGGTGGGCTCTGGTCTCGCCTGCTGCGCCCTGGTGGGCTCTGGTCTCGCCTGCTCCGCCCTGGTGGGCTCTGGTCCCGCCTGCTCCGCCCTGGTGGGCTCCGGTCCCGTCTGCTCCGCCCTGGCCTGTGGCTCCGCCCTGGTTTCCTGCTCTGCCGGTTCTGCCTCAGTCCCCGGTCTTCCCACTTCCTCGCGGGCCTGGCCCTCCGTCCCTCCCCCTGTTCCGCCTCTGCTCCACCGCCCTCCTGGATTGTTTGGGAGCGTCTGGAAGCCGCTCTTTGGGGGGGGGGCTATGTCACGAATCTGGTCCATGCTCTCCCGGTCAACCACCACTAGAGGTCACCCGTTCACCACAGTGACTATTTTCACTCACAAGCACATTGGACTCCATTTCCCACCATCCATTGCACTCCCTAATCACGCACAGCTGTTCTCAATTATCACACCCACACCTGATCACCATTTCACAATCACCACCACTCACTCCTTAAGCCTGGGACTTGCTCTTGCTCACCGCCGAGTATTGTTAGCCTGCTACCTTACAAAGCATTCTTAGTTTTCATAGTCTTGCCTTGCCTTGTTTTCCTTTCCGTGTCTGACCCTGCCCGAGTTCTTGGATTATTCTCTCTGCCTTGCCCTGTCTGGATTTTGTACGCCAATCGTCGACCCACGCTTGCTCCACGGATTGCTCTGTCTTGCCTCTGCCACACCTGTTTGCCCCTGTCTGACCCTTCCTGTTTTCTGACCATGTTTAGTAATAAAGCTTTGCATATGGATCCTCATGTCTCACGTCTCGTCCGCCCTGTAACAGAAACGTCTCGATCGTACTGTATATTTAGGCCAGACAATTAGGACCCCCAAAGTTGGGAAGAGCTGAATTAAACGCAAACTCGGGATGTAGATGGCCTGATTGTATGGAGAGTATGCAGAGGCTAAATAGTTCAGGCATTTAATGGTTAACGCAGGCTCTTGTTTTCGTAAGCCTTTATTAGCATGAATGTGTGAGAATGAGAGATAGCAGGGCAATCGTAGCCAGTGGTTGCTTATAGGAGAAGTTGATCCCTGACAAGTAGGTTTAGAAACGCACATGTGGATCTTAGGAAGGAATGAGCGTAAGATATTAAGTTGAATGGACGGCGGGTCGGTTGAAGGGAAAAGGAAGCTGATAGAAGGAGTGGTAAGCTTTGAGACAGTTCCAGCCAGAGAGGTACGCTGGAAAGCATGCTTGGGGCAAGGCAATTAAGAATGGCTTCTTGAGAAGCAGGTTTGATTTCTGGGTAACACTTTATAATAACGTCCAGTTATAAGTAATTTATAAGTGATTAGTTAATGATTAACTAATCGTTTACAAAACATTCATAAGCAATTAATAAGTGATATGCTAACAATGTGTATGTTTTGTTAATTCATTTAAAAGTCATTTACAAGTAATTAGCTAATGATGAACTAATCATTTACAAAACATGACTATGCATTCATAGATGATTAATAATTGATATGTTAATATTTTTATCTATGTTTTGTAGAATAAGTTTTGAATCATTTACAAGTGATTAGATGATGATGAACTAATCATTTACAAAACATAACTATACATTCACAAATGATTAAGTATATGCTAACAATTTATAAATCTATCATAAGTTATCTTTAAAAATAGCATCATGAAATAATCAAACAGATCCTTAATGGTTAATAGTTAATAGTTAATATATTATTAATCACTTATAGATCATTGAAATGTCAACATTGTACTATTATCTCAATAAACATTATAAATAATTTACAAAGCTTTCTGCATCCCCTAATCTAAAGTGTAAACTAATCATCAGTTGTAAATGTTTTACAAACTTTATGGTTTCCAGTCGTGTGTGCGTAAATATATATATATATATTCACAAACAACCTGTAACCTGGAAGGTTTGTAAAACAGTTACAAGTGATGAGTAGTTTACACTTTAGATTAGGGGATGCAGAAAGCTTTGTAAATGATTTATAATGTTTATTGAGATAATAGTACAATGTTGACATTTCAATGATTTATAAGTGATTAATAATAACTAGTAACTATTAACCATTAAGGATGTGTTTAATTATTTCATGATGCTATTTATAAAGATAACTTATGACAGATTTATAAATCGTTAGCATATTACTTAATCATTTGTGAATGTATAGTTATGTTTTGTAAATGATTAGTTCATCATTAGCTAATTACTTGTAAATGACTTTGAAATGAATTAACAAAACATACACAAATTGTTAGCATATCACTTATTAATCGCTTATGAATGTTTTGTAAATGATTAGTTAATCATTAACTAATCACTTATAAATGACTTATAACTGGACGTTATTATAAAGTGTTACCGATTTCTGATTTGTGGTGAGACAGGAGTGGGATTTGTGGGGAGTTTCCTCAGGCTATCAGGCTAATGAACAGTAAAAACTAATACACCCTACAGCACACTCCCACTTTACAATATACCACGCACTGCACTTTAATTCCAATACAGTTCAAACTGGACTACCAGTACACTACTGCACAAATACAACAATCTTTTTGCCAGCACTGGATACCATCCAATGCACATCCATGACATTTGCACATCCGGTTTATATATAATCTGCTGCATCTTCGCATATTACTGTGTGTATATAACGTAGAATGTGTACTACATACTGTGTATAATGTGTATCGGTAACTGTATGTCTGTCTAATAGTACACTATGTGTACTGAGTATATGTATGTGTATATTACACATTGTCATCTGTATAAGTCTGTACGTATGTATGGTAATGTCTATATGTAAATTGTTTATATGTAAATTGTCTATATGTAAATTGTTTCTGCAGTGTCTGGAGCACGCTCTCAAGAATTTCACTCACGAAGGCACACGTGCTGTGGTGATGTGACAATAAAAGTGATTTGATTTGATTTGATTTGATTTGATTTGATTTGATTTGATTTGATTTGATTTTGATTTGATTTGGATGAATGTTTATTCTGGAGCCAAGTCTAAATTTCTGGAATGAGAAATGAGGCAAAGAGTCGGCTATGAGATTGAGGAGTCCTGGTATGTGAGTTGCTCGGTGGAGGATTTGTTGTTGAGTGTAGATTAAGTGAGCCTGTGCATGAATTGCATAACTGCCGAACATGATCTCCCTTGTTTATAGTTTCAACTGCTGCTGCATAGTCCAAGCAGATGAGTAGATTCCGACCATTTGTACCTCCAAAGGATGGCTGCTCTGACTATGGGATATATTTCATAGTGCTGTGGAGACTGCTTTTGACTGTGGATCGAGGGAACTGAACTCCGGAGGGCGTTCGGAAGCAACCCAGCACCCACCATATTAACCGCTGAAGACTATTGAGGGTGTTGCATCAGTGTATAGTTGGATGTAGCCGGGATGAGAGATGTAGTCATTATGGAAAATAAATGTCGTTCCATGATCAGAATCAGAATGAGCTTTATTGGCCAAGTATGTTTACACATACAAGGAATTTGTTGTAGTGACAGAAGCTCCATAGTGCAACAGAAAGACAGCAACAGGACAGGACACAGATAATAAAAGAATAACAACAATTAACCAAAAGGCAATGTACAAAGCAGCAAAAACACAATAGATAATATAGACAACTATGTATGTACAGGTCAATATGTGCAAATTAGAAATGAGAAAATAAAGATAAAATTAGTGAGTGTGGTGAATGGATAGTGTATTATAGTTGTGTGTTCCACGTTTATTGTTGAGTGTTCATGAGATGGATTGCCTGAGGGAAGAAACTGTTCCTATATCTGGTCGTTCTGGTTCTCAGAGCTCTGTAGCGTCGACCAGACGGTAACAGTTCAAAGAGGGAGTGTACTGGATGTGAGGGGTCCAGAGTGATTTTACCAGCCCTTTTGCTCACTCTGGATAAGTACAGTTCTTGGAGAGTGGGGAGGGTTGTACCAATGATTCGCTCAGCAGTCCGGACTACCCTCCGTAGTCTTCTGAGGTCAGATTTGGTAGCTGAGCTGAACCAGACAGTTATTGAAGTGCAGAGGATGGATTCAATGATGGCGGAGTAGAACTGTTTCAGCAGCTCCTGTGGCAGGTTGAACTTCCTCAGCTGGCGAAGAAAGTACAGCCTCTACTGGGCCTTCCTGACAATGGAGTCTATGTGAATATCCCACTTCAGGTCCTGGGAGATGGTGGTGCCCAGGAATCTGAATGACTCCACTGCAGTCACGGTGCTGTTCATGATGGTGAGTGGGGGGAGAGCAGGGGTGTTTCTCCTGAAGTCAACTATCCTCTCCACAGTTTTGAGCGTGTTAAGCTCCAGGTTGTTAAGACTGCAACAGACAGCCAGCTCCTTAACCTCCTGTCTGTAAGCAGACTCGTCACCGTCCTGGATGAGGCCGATCAGTGTGGTGTCATCTGCGAACTTCAGGAGCTTGACAGAGGGGTCTTTAGAGGTCGTTGGTGTAGAGGGAGAAGAACAGTGGGGAGAGAACGCATCCCTGAGGAGCTCCAGTGCTGATGATACGAGTGCTGGATGTGAATTTACCAAGCTTTACTAGCTGCTGTCTATCTGTCAGGAAGCTGTTGATCCACTGGCAGATGGAGGTGGGGACGAAGGGCTGGGTTAGTTTATTTTGAAGGGTTTCCGTGATGATGGTGTTAAAAGCGGAGCTGAAGTCCACAAACAGGATTCTCACATAAGTCCCTGGTCTGTCCAGATGCTGCAGGATGAAGTGCAGTCCCATGTTGACTGCATCATCCACAGACCTGTTTGCTCTGTAGGCAAACTGCAGGGGGTCCAGTAAGGGTCCAGTGATGTCCTTCAGATAAGCCAAAACCAGTCTTTCAAATGATTTCATGGCTACAGACGTTAGGGCCACAGGTCTGTAGTCATTAAGTCCAGTAATTTTGGGTTTCTTTGGGACGGGTATGATGGTGGAGCGTTTGAAGCATGAGGGGACTTCGCACAGCTCCAGTGAACTGTTGAAGATCTGTGTGAAGATGGGGGGCCAGCTGATCAGCACAGGTTTTTAGGCAAGCTGGAGACACACCGTCTGGGCCTGGTGCTTTCCTTCTTTTGTTCTTCCTGAAGACCTGGGCCCGGTTGCATGAAAACCCTTAAGTAAGGGTATCCCTGAAGGGGAAAAGATCCCTGAGGCAAGGGATTTCCTTAAGAGAGTTGCAACAAACGTCTTAACCGTCACCCTTACCTAAGTGTTTATATTAAGCGTTTCACTGTAGTTTCTGGCAGCGCACGTCAACGCGAGCTGCGGTTGCCATAGTTACTCTTCCATATCGCACTATAAACATAACGGACCGCAAAAATAACCTTACAACTACAGCTATAAAATATTTTTTATTTTTTTACAAAATATAATTTTTTTGACAAATTGACCTTCATATAACGTTAGGTGTGGGGCTTGAATTCGCACATGTGTTCCATCTATCACTCCGCAAATGCGTGGGAAACCAGCAACTGCAAAAAAACGCTCTGCTAATACGTCCTGCTCATCTCTGGAAGGAAATTTGACATATGTGTCAATTCGGCGACACAGGGCTAAGGCCACTCGATGGACAGCTCTGCAGACAGTGGATTTGTGTACTCTGAAAACGTCGGCAATGACAGACTGAAAAGTACCGCAAGCGAAAAACCTTAAAGCAATCAAAACTTGAAGCAGTGCTGGGAGTGCACGACTTCGTCGGGTTTGGTGGCTCAAGCGTTGCGGTGAGATGAAGGATTGACTGACGATCAAACCTATATTCTCTCAATAACTGCGCATCATTCATAGTCTCCAATGGATTATTTCGATCATTAAAAATGTGCCTAGGTACTTGCTCCTCTTCTATGAACATGAAATCAGCCATCGTGCTATAGTAAAAGATAACTTAAGGGAGCTATTTTGGTCCCTTAATTTTTTAAGGTGAAACGGTTACTAAGGACTTTGTAGCAACGCATAACAGAACTTAAGGGAACACTTAAGCAATTAAGGGAAATACTTAAGTGACAGCCTTAACTTCCCTAAAGTAAGCCCTTAGGTTTTTTTCTTGCAACCCATGTTTCACTAAGGGTACCCTTAACCTTATAATTAAGGGTTTTCTTATCTTAAGGGTTTTCATGCAACCGGGCCCTGGCACACATCTTCTTCGCTGATTTGAATCGTAGGGGTTGCTGGAGGTGTGAATGGTTGTGTGGAGAGGTGTTCAGGGCGGGTGTGGGGTGATCTTTCAAAACAACAATAAAAGTCGTTCAAGTCGTCTGCCAGGTGTTGATTCTCCAGAGTGCTGGGGGATGGTGACTTGTAACTGGTGATATCCTTCATTCCTATCCACATTGAAGCAGGATCACTGGAAGAAATTTTTTTGTTAACGTTCAACTGTTAACGTTCACCAGAGCGACGTCGCACTGAACGCTCTTTGTTTGCATGTGTCATTGTTTTCTAATAGAATAAATGAAACGGGACAAAGTTAATCTTGACAAACTATATATCATTCTGAGGGTCTAAGCCTCAAGCATCGACGACAGATCGCTGTTTTTTGATGGAAAGCTTATAAGGAATGAGTGGCACAAAGCAGTACGTACCTTTATCATTGTAATAATGAGCCACAAACACGTCCACTGCTGAAATCCCTGTTTAGTTAGAGAGGTAAGGGTCCACAGAACAACATCCCAGCGAGCACTTTTAGTCCAGCGAAACAATAACGTTGTAATAAGGATGAATATTCCTTTGTTTACGTTTCATTTCTTCGGGAGAGTTATTGTTCGCGTCCGTTATGGAATAAATTACGCTCAAAAACAGCGTCTTGGTAGTAAAAAAACAACATTGTGTTGTAGCATACAGTTTTACAAAAAGAATGAGACAGTCCACGGAAAAAAAAGTCTCAGAAAAGCGGAATATAGATTATTTGAATTTGGCGCTCCCTCCTGCCAGCTCTGACGCGGGCTATGACGCTGTCATCTGAGCGGGGCGTAACTTAGCGATCTGCTTTATCCATAAAAAACTTTTTTTTTTCTTCTACATTTTTTATATGTGTGTGTGTGTATTGTGTGGGGAATGTGGCCATGTCTGCATGATTATAATCTGTATGGACGGACATCAGCGTGTTTATTACCGACTCTATGACGGCTATCATTGTGATTCATTGATCAGCTATTATTGATTATATGGCCCATCTGTATGATTATCATCTGAATGGAAGCACATCAGCGTGTGATTACTGACTGTATGACCATGTCTGGCAATATCACTTCATGTCTGGCAATCAGAATACTTCAGTATACATACTATATACAAAGCATTCTTTTTCTATTTTTTTTTTCCTTTTTATTACTCAAATAATTATTTTTGTATTTTTTAGTGCTCAAATAAATCTGTCTATTATTTTATAATTGAAAAACTATGCAGGAACATGTATAATGACTAAAATAGCTTGTTTATTTCTGCAATCCATTTGGTGGTTATTTTTCCTCAAACAGGGGGGTGGGGGGACTATAAATAGTTTCAGAAAAAATATTGCAGGAATCTCATTTTTCATGGTATCTTCTTCAAATTTGAAATATAAACTCATAAGACACATGGCTTTCAACCCATTACTTTTCTGGATTGCTCCAGGACTTATTTCATGTATTTGTATATGAAATAAAAAAACATTCAGTGTGGAAAAATATTTTTCAAGGCACGTCAGTGTGTATAATGTTTTATCTTTTTGAGCATTATCAACTCTGGATGGTGGATAGTAAAGCCGAGAGTGTCTTCTTTCCAAAGATACCTAATTTGTTTGTGTAAGCACACTTTGTCACAAACTGTTACCATTTTAATTTAGGTAGGTTATTTTCACCTATGAGGCCCACAATGGGGGCGAAGGTTAACAGGATAATTCCTCTTTGCCGCTCTGATCTCCTTTTCTAGTGTGTATTTGGCCTGTTTGTACAAGACTTTATCCCCCTTTCTGTATGCATCTTCTTTGGCCTGACGGAGCTGTCTGACTTTTGCAGTGAACCATGGTTTGTCATTGTTGTAGATTAGATGAGTCCTGTTAGGAATGCACTAGGGGTGTGCAGCGGAGCCATTATTTGTATCTGTGACAATCTCGGAATTATTTGTATCTGTATCTGTATTCGGATGGATCCGGAGGTGGGCGTGGGTTAAACCGGAAGTTCGTCAAATTACATGGAAATACCATTTTAAAAGCAAATCTGTTTGATTCGTAGTTTTCATTTAACAAATATGCATTGTAAAGGCTAACTAAAGAAAATATAATTTTTTATTATAATTATGACTTTGTAAATATGTTCTATTTAAAACTACAGAAAATGTTGATCAAAAGAGAACAATAACTTTATTCTTCTTGTTTTCCAGTGAAACTTTGTGTACAATTTACGAGTATTTTATCAACAGAGCACAACAAATTATTTGGACCCTCCAAAAGCCTTAACCAAACATCGCTTTTCTTCGTCTTGTATAATTAAATGTTTTTAGGATATTTTTGTCAAGTTAGTTGATATAACTCCAGACAAAGCTCTCATTTCTGAGAGACGCGCATAGACCCCAACGCGGCTTGCGCTCATTTCATTCATATAGGCTAGCTTACACTCATTCACTTTACACATCCAGGCCCATAGCCAGCTGAGGTCCAGACCTCTGTAAATGTTTCATGTTCAAAAGTAAAATTTGAACTTATATTTAGTTTCGTTTTTTTTATTAAGTTAATTTAGAAAAATGTTTGGCGCATTTTGTGTTTGTTGAATAATTTCTTTTTCTTTCTTAAAGTAACGACCAAGCGGCCAACGACATACCGGCAGGGTGATCATAACCATGCTTGATCAATTTAGCCTTCTCAAATCATCAGGACTTGCCTAAAATAAAATCTAAATATACTAAAACAGTTCAAGCATATAACAATGTTTAAACGTTAAACCTAGATAAATGTGCGCTGCATCAGTAGTTCATGGAGGCAGCAGTGTAATCAATTGCAGTTTTTTCAATGGAAACAAATTATGCTATAATTTTTGCTCATAAAAGAAAGAGCAATCCATCATTCGGAACTGTAAAGGGTCTACATTAATTTGTGTGCACTCACAATATCAACAAAACATTTTATAAAATCATTTTATAAAATAAAGAAAACCATGATGCGCTTTCTGCCGTCTCGTCTTGAACAGGAGCACTTCACAAAAATGAATCGAAAGTCAGCGAATACATGCCTCACAGACATGATAAATATATCTATAGAAAGCTTTAAATTACCTCTTAACGAAATAAATTAAATTGAAAACAAAAACTCTTTCATTATAATCCGTTAAGATGCATTTCTCTCTAAAGGCACATCTAATGAGGAGATGGCGAGTCAGGATCATCATCTTCATCTTTGCGACACTGACACAGAAAACACTTGTTTATTAGTAGATTAAAATATCTTCTTACTATTCCGCCCAGACACATTCATGGTAATTACTTTTGCTGGGGCTTTACGGAAAGCTTTATTGCGTGTATTTGAAGCAGAACTCTTCAGCTGCTGACGGCTCTCTGCTGCTGTGGGACTCTAAACACCGTCGAGCCGCTCTCAGTCGCGGCATGCTCTCGTGTTGTTTCCAGCGCGGCAATTTTTTCATCACTAATTGATGGATGTCTAAAATATAAAAATAAGGAGAAGCCTAAAACAGGCCCGAGGCCCAGCCCGCGTCTGAACTATGATGGGAAAATTAGGGGGTTGTCACAATAACACAATGATTTTCCCGTGGACCATGCCCCTTTTCTTTTGTCATATATAACAGCATGTGTTTATAGGCAGCTGTCCCTTTAAGACCGAATGCATGTATCCAATATAATGATACACATGCTATTTTTTTCTAACTTGTTTTCGTTCACTGAAGATGAGTGACTGCGTTATCGAGAATGATTGTTGAGATGTCCATTTTCACATAATTCTGTATGTATGCGTCTGTTCAAACACAAGGAAATGCGAATGAAGAATGAACTCGGTGTTCGTGCGCGCTGAAAAATCTGTGCGCGGGCGCCGTGTCCGGCAGCTGTGGCGACAGAAATCAGCACACGGACAGTGAAATAAGTTCTATTCGCCTTGTCTTGCGCTGGAATGGCTTAAACTCACTCTAATGTGTAAATTGGCAAGATAAAACACATACAAATGATAAACGTTCACTCTATGATGGTTCATTTTTGCAATTAGTCTGTTAATCACATGCGAACCAAACCTTGAGGTCTGGTCCGTACGGACCACGGATCACCTGCGATCAGTTTCACAACTACTGTGTAATGTTGGAGGTTGAATCGAATCGTTACACATAACGTACACCACTACTATGATTACACTTAAGTTTGCGCTATATTATACTCACCTTTTAATAATTAGTGTGTGACTAACGTCTCCTCCACTATAAATTAACAGACTGTAAATGAATCGAGTGACGTCACTGAAAAGCTGCAGCCGTCGCGGGGATGATTTTTGGTGTGGCGGGCAGCCACGGCAGAATGAATG
This sequence comes from Barbus barbus, assembly GCF_936440315.1. Classification (NCBI taxonomy): domain Eukaryota; kingdom Metazoa; phylum Chordata; class Actinopteri; order Cypriniformes; family Cyprinidae; genus Barbus; species Barbus barbus. The sequence goes on from NC_136750.1 coordinate 10,350,119, forward strand.
TAGCGGAAACACTGCAGTATAATCAAAACATACATAATGAAGGTCAAAGACACATTATTGTGCACACTGATCTAACCACAGAGATGTGAACAGACTTTGACTCATTCCTGCAACAGATTCTGTTCAACAAGTGAAACATGTACCTGACATTTACTTATGTCCATGGATTCAAGAAGAAAAAAACAATCAGTAGTCAAGGATCTTGTTTTACCATAGAATATCAGTGTAGTTGAACATCTGATGTTGGTACAGTGCTCTCAGAGGAAAACAGTTTGAAGAAAGTCATCAGGATTCATCTGTGGTTCAGGCACCTGATTCAATAAAATACAAACAACCAAAAAAAATTTATTAAAAAAAAACATTTGTGAGCATGTTAATATCACGAGCATCTGTATATATATATATATATATATATATATATATATATATATATATATATATATATATATAGGTTTTATAGACTCACGCATGCTTTGTACTATCGTAAACAAAGACATTTCATATCTGAGAAACTAATTATTATTGTTTAGCACACTATTAAAATCTATTTTTGAACAGAGTAGGCTATTAATAATAAACATGTTCTAAACATACTTAGACTCGTAGCATTCATGTTACAATATACTCTCGTATTACTTTTATTGTTTTATATAGAGCATGAAAACATCATTGTGCCATAAGAAATTTAAATACAATGAATTGCCCATCATATTCAAACACTAGTCTGGAATTACAGTTTGGGAAAAAACAACTATGATTTTGCAGTCATAAAGTCTAATATGTATGATTTTATAGTAGCTGTTATGATTCTGCAGCAATAGACTCACGTATGCTGTGAACTACAAAAGGATGTACTTTGTACCATAAAAAAGGATATTTTATATCTGCGAAACATTGTTATTCTTTAGCACGCTATTAAATCTATTTGTGATTTTAATCTATTTTGTTCTAAACATTCTTAGATGGTAGCATTCATCGTGTTGTCGTTTGGGAAAAACCCAACTAAACGCGCTCAAGTTTGTCACAATAACACGCTAACTAATGCAAAAAAAGAAGCATTACTTACTCATCAGATCGATCCTCTCTTCTGGATGAACTCTTGCTCTTATTTTGAGGTAAATCCAGGGCTCCAAACTGCGACTAAAACGGTCGCATTTGCGACCAAAAATATTAATTTGCGAGTGAAGTTTTTGCTGAGGTCGCCACTGGCTATGTTCACTATGTTCACTTTACACTATGGACACTCACACTCTACACTATGTGCACTATGGACACTTACACTTTACACTATGAGCACTATGGACACTCACACGCACTGCTGCGTGTGCACAATCTCACAAAAAACTCAGCAATATATGTATGTTTACATGCCCATGCATTACAAATCATCCTGCACTGTTCCCCAACCAGCTGCTGACTCAAATGTCTCTCTTTGCACATGTACAGTATTTGTGAAGCATTCGTATAGTTTGTATTTTTTATCTTCTATTTTTTAGTTTGTATAGGGTAATATTTATGTGAAGGATTCGTATAGTTGTATTTTTTATCCTTTTAGTTTGTATAGGGTAAATACTATATATAGTATACTTATAGTTAAATCTGTTAGTAGTGTATAGGTTTATAGTGTTTTTTTTACTTCATTGTTGTAATGTCTGTATTTATGTAGCACCGTGGTCCTGCGAGACACGACATTTCGTTCCACTGCATGTCCCCACATGTAGCGGAATGACAATAAAGCTCAACTTGAACTTGAACTTGAACTTGAAAATGCCAAGAAAAGATGAGACATAAACACATGACAGAATGACTGAAATGTTAAAATGTAGGGGAAAAAAATAAAATAATAATAATAATAAAATACAACACTTTTATTCTGTGGCACCTAAAACAATAATTTGGCGCCTAAGTTTTTCTCTTATAGGATAGTATAGCCGGATGAACAGAGTCTCGTGACGCTTTGTTTATGTTGGGCGTCTCCAAGCGTGCGTGGGTCACGTCACGTGGTTATTTACATCTCATTAGAAATAATGAGGCAGACTGGACAGACTGAACATCGTGTTGGTTTCATACGGATTACTTTATCACAGAATATTTGTTTTCGATATGACTTACTTCATTTGGAAGTAGATACTTCAGGCTTTCTATAGAGATAACTTTCATGTTTTTGTGTTGAGTATTTGCTGAGTTACACTTCATTTTAGTGACGCGTTACTATAAGCATATCGCGGAGACGGAGAAGACAGAGAGCGCATCCTGTTGATTTTCTTTTTTTCCCAAAACCACAAAGTTTTGTTATAATCGTGAGTGTACACAAAAAAATAGACCCTTAAAAGTTTCGATTGATGTATAACACTTATTTGTGTGACCAAAATCAACAGAGAATTTTTAGTGTCTTTTGCACTGATCTTAAAAAAACGAGTTGGTATCGCCGGCGATACAGCGGGCCCCAGAGGGTTAATACAGGCTTTGCAGATTTAAGTTTCTGCCTGTAGGACGGAATAAGGTGAACCAAACAGTGATCAGAGAGTCCTAAAGCTGCTCGTGGAACCGAGTGATATGCATCCTTTATTGTTGTGTAACAGTGATCCAATATATTACTGTCTCTGGTGGGACATGTGACGTGCTGTCTGTATTTTGGCAGTTCGCTGGAGAGATTTGCTTTATTAAAGTCCCCGAGAATGATTAAAACAGAATCCGGGTGTTGTTGTTCTGTGTCTGTGATCAGATCAGAGAGTTTCTGTAAAGCTGTGCTCACGTGCGCTTGGGGTGAGAGGTGTTGTTGCCGGTGGAACATTTCCATTGCTAATGTAATTATCTAATGTGACTCTGTTGTAGGAGAAGTGATGGTTGCTGCTTTTGACAGAATGTCAAAGAAGTCTCTAAAATCATCCTTTCAAGTCATCCTACTACTTGTCTGCTTGATCCTATTCCATCTCATCTCCTTCAAGCCATTTCTCCCGCAGTTGTACCGGCACTCACTCACGTCGTTTACATCCCTTCACACTGGAGTTTTTCCCTCAGCATTTAAACAGGCTCGTATAACCCCACTTCTTAAGAAACCCACTCTTAACCCAATTCTTTTAAGGAAACTATAGACTGGTTTCTCTTCTACCTTTCATTGCAAAAACACTTGAACGAGTTGTGTTCAACCAAGTCTCTGCTTTTCTCACGCAGAACAACCTCCTGGACAGCAACCAATCTGGCTTCAGAAGTGGACATTTGACAGAAACTACCTTGCTCTCAGTTGTTGAAGTCGTTGAAAGAGTGGCTTCCAAGTCTTCATTACTTATCTGCTGCTTCATTATTTACTGTCTGCTGCTTTTGATAAGGTCAACCACCAGATCCTCCTGTCAACCCTATTGAGAAAGGGCATCTCAGGAATCGCACTCCAGTGGTTTGAGTCCTACCTCTCAGATAGGTCCTCCAAGGTATCTTGGAGAGGTGAGGTATCCATCTCGAAACATTGAGCTACTGGGGTGCCTCAGGGCTCAGTTCTTGGACCACTTCTCTGTCTACATGGCATCACTAGGTTCTGGCATTCATAAACATGGCTTTTCATATCACTGCTATGCTGATGACACTCAACTCTACCTCTCATTCCATCCTGATGATCCGACGATAGCTGCTCGCATCTCAGCATGTCTAACCGATATTTCTTGCTGGATGAAGGACCATCACATTCAACTCAACCTAGATAAGACAGAACTGCTTGTAGTTTCAGCAAACCCATCACTTCATCACAATTCCACCTTCCAGTTGGCTCGTCAACCATAGCTCCTTCAAAAACAGCCAGAAACTTTGGAGTTGTGATTGATGATAATCTAAATTTCTCAGACCACATTGCAAAAACTGCCTGGTCCTGCAGATCTGCTTCATACAATATTAGGAAGATCAGGCCCTTTCTTTCATTACATGCAACACAACTCCTTGTTCAAGCTCTTGTTCTGTCCAGACTTGACTATTGCAGTGCTCTCTTGGCAGGTCTTCCATCCAATTCCATCAAACCTCTACAAATAATCCAAAATGCTGCTGCAAGATTAATCTTTAATGAACTGAAAAGAACGCACGTCACACCTCTGTTCATCAATTTGGACTGGCTACCAACAGCTGCTCGCATTAAAAGAATTAGCATTTTAACTAGTAAAAATTGAATTGTTGATATCAAGAATTCATATCCTGAGAATGAATAGAAGTCAAAACGGCTTGCCATACGGCTCAGCATCTGATGGCTCATCTGACAGCGATCCAGATATCATATTTAGATGTTTTAGCCTAATATTACTCACACTTGTTCAAACTTTGGATTAATTATTTCATTTTTGTTTTTCCATTTGTATCGTTTATTGTTCGCTACTGTGTTGCTATTTATTCTAGTCTGCACGTTCCCTGAAAAAAAAAAGATCTATGATGTAATGAATTTACCTGAAGTTTACCTGAAGTTTATTAGTGTTGTTCTCTTATTGAGTTTTAAATGATATAACTAAACAAATTAATAATTAATTAGGTGTAGCTCTGTGCTTGAATTTGTCATTGTATTATACATCCTATGCAGTGTGGCAAAAAATGTCATCTCTTTCCAAACAACTGGACATCTCAAATGTAAGTTAATGCTGAAAACCAGAAAGTGAGGTTACTGTCCTGTAAAACACACTCAAACACTGCTCTGTTTTATTTCCATCCTTCTCAGCACTGGATGACGCATGTTCAGAATAGTTGAGAAAATAATCATCATTTTATTACACTGGTGTGATCACAACATGAAAAATCCCACACAGAAGAAATTACTGCCTTTTGCCAGAGTTAGCACGTGAGTCAAGCAGCTGTAGGGCCAGTCTCTGCTCTCGGCACCTTTAATGAGTGTCACAAGAACCAGCACAGCACAGAGCTAAAGCAGAGTTGACATCTGAAAGAGCAGTTTCACTTGTCTAAATGTACAGTAATTGTCCTTGGTAAAGTGAAGGGTTAATACATTTCCCCTAATGCAGTTTCTCTGAAAACAACACTGACACTCAATATATCAGCTCTAGGGTGGCAACGGGGGTACACTGTCTCCTTGCTCCCATGTTTGCCCTCATGGACATCCTGATTAGAGCTCAGATAAGCTGCAGATTCATTTACAATTACAGTTTCTGTGATTTTTTTTTTTCTCTGAATAAGTAAATTACCTCTAATACGCTCTCTCTCTACAGCACTCAGACTTTTTAGCCCTTATGTAAACCAATGTTTCACACACACACACACACACACACACTTGAGTGTGTGTGCTGAACACATTAAGAAATGTTACATGTTAAATGAAAGATGCTGTGCATTGGTATGGACACACACGCACACACACACTGTATTGCAAAAGCTGAACAAAAGTTTTTTTTAGTAACTTAATCAGATCCTTCATCTCTGGATCTGAAATAGGCCATTATAACATAGTTTAGGGCACTGACATCACCAAGATTGAGCAGGCAGAATCTGATTTTACCAAGTGTGACATGTTCCTGGGTCAACATCTTTGTTGAACATTGTGTTGAACATTGTGATTAACCAATCAGATTTAAAGAGCCATTTTATAGTTTTTGTGAAGTTTAGGCTTACAATCAGTGTTTGGTGCTTGTACATCAGTGTCATTCATCTATAATTTCCTCTGATTTTAGGGATTACTCATGGTATAGGTTAGGTTTAGGTGTAGGTGTGGACTAAATTTTTGGATTAAAATGTTGTTCCAGGGTCAATAAAATATGTTGACCTAGGAACACATCTCAGCAAAATCAGGACGTGCGATTGAGCAGATTGAGATGAGCAAGATCATTTAAGTGAGCAGCTACTTCAGACTGTGTTCTCTTGCCCTCTGCCTTCTCGCGATATTAAAAAAATAGACAAATAAAAAACTTTGCGTGCCGTAGTTTACACAGGACTGGCGGGAAATGGTAGAAAAATCACCCTGGTTTAATGACACAATTCGTTCACTCAGACAAGTATGTAGAAGGGCTGAACGCAAATTCTATAAGGACAGATGGCAGGTGTCATACGAAATGCTAAGGCAGTCTCTATACCGTTTTAAAATGGTTTCGTCATATTTAACCAATAGGAAGCTCTCTGTATGTATTGGAAAACATACTTCTTCAGTAGCACACCTCTCCTGTGGTGTTCCGCAGGAATCAATCCAGTCAAGTCACTATTATTTTTATAGCGCTTTTAACAATACAAATTGTGTCAAAGCAGCTTTACATCAGCCACCCAGCTTTATATCAGCTTTACAGTATTTAGACAGGGAAATAGTTTGTCGAAATAGTGTCATTCTCCTCTGGCCAGACAAAATCAGCAGTTTAAATCTAGGCGAAAGCAGAGTCAGATTGTGCAAAGGACTCATCTGGTTCCTGTGGTCTTGTCCCGATGGCCGCTTAGGAGACAGGGTCTTCACTGGGGATCAGTCTCTGGGGCTCATCTAGGTGTCCTGGCTGTAGAGGTCATCTCTAGGTGCTGATCCACCATCTGATCTGGATACAGACTGGATCCGGGTGGCTGCAGTGACCATCTGATCTGGATACAGTCTGGATCTGGGTGGCTACGGTGACCTCGGAATACGAAAGAAACAGACTAATATTAGCATAGATGCCATTCTTCTAACGATGTAATAAGTACATTGGGTGTTTTGGAAAGTGTCCCCAGTTCCGGTTGACCTAATTAATACAGGCTAACAATCCTTTAATGGATTTGAATTATAGAAATGAGATAGTGTATTATGTGTAAACCAGGTTAAAGAGATGGGTCTTTAATCTAGATTAAAACTGACAGAGTGTGTCTGCTTCCCGAACAGTGTTAGGTAGATTGTTCCAGAGTTTGGGTGCTAAATATCTCCCACCCACAGTTGATTTTGATATTCTAGGTATTATCAAATGGCCAGAGTTTTGAGATCGCAGCAGACGTGAAGGACTATAATGCGATAAGAGCTCACTCAAATACTGAGGTGCCAAACCATTCAGGGCCTTATAGGTAATTAGCAATGTTTTAATATGTGTTTATGGGGTATATACGACAGACATCTTATCTGGTTCTACATCAAAACACTTCTGCTCTTTATTACGCCACCCTCAGGCTTCCACATGAACTGCATCACAATCAACATGAATTATTCACATATGACATCCCCCTTTTTTTTTTTTTTTTTTTTTTTTTAACACTTTCCACTAGAAAGTCCATAACCTGCAAAAGACAACAACTAAAACAAAAATATTCTGCTTAGCATCACTTAACACTTTTCTTGCATATAAACATGTTTTACTTTTTTTTTCAAAAAAATAAGTTATCATTTTTTTTTTTTTTTCTCCAACTGTCCCCTTAACTATCACTCCTAAACAAACATCAGGAAGTTCACAACTACTCTTCAACAAGCCTTCTTGGTTTAGTAACAATCCTTCCACTTGCTGTTTTGGTTGGGAAACTTGGAAGCTTTGTAGGACTAGCATTTCCTTGTTGTGTTCCATTCTGAATGTCCACTTCACATGGTTCACATTCGTCTTCACACACATTCTGCTGTGTCACATTTGGATTATTTCCGTCCTTGGTTATGACATTTTCCTTCTTTGTCTGCATTAGAAACTTTCTGTTCCTTCTGTACTTCTTGCCATCAGGCGTCTGTACCACATAGGATCTAGGTTGTTCAGATAGTTCAGTTACTTGAGCTGGATTCCATACGCCCTCTTGCCATATTCTGACATTGTCGCCAATCTGTAGTTTCTGAAGCATCCTTGTTCCTTGATCAAAGTATTCTTTCTGTTTCTGTTGTCTTTTTTCAAACAACTGCTGCACTGGTTCAGAGACCAAACAGGGTTTCAACATTTGTGCTTTTGTTGGAAGTCTCGTTTTCACTCGTCTCCCCATCAACAACTGGGCTGGTGACGCTCCAATGTCTTCCAGTGGTGTATTCCTAAGGTTCAGTAAAGACAAATACAGATCCTTTCCGTCCGCCTTAGCCTTTTTGAGCAAATGTTTAACAGTTTGTACTCCTCTCTCAGCCATTCCATTCGACTGAGCATGATGTGGGCTTGACGTTACATGAGAAAACTCCCACTCTTTTACAAAATCTTGAAATTCACGAGAGCTAAATTGAGGTCCGTTATCTGAATTCACTACCTCAGGAATTCCATGTCTCGCAAATTGTGACTTAAGATGGTTGATGACTGTTGCGCTTCTTGTGTCTGATCTTAGCCATTCGACCTCGATAAACTTGGAATAGTAATCCACTAAAAGTAGATACTCCTGCTGGCCAAAGGTGAATAGATCAACACCTATCTTTTGCCATGGTCTTTCTGGAACCTTGTGTGGATGTAACAGCTCTTTGGTTTGTCGGTTTTGATGAGTTTTACACACATCACAGCTGTTCACTACTTCTGTGATTCTTTGTGACATTCCAGGCCAAAAGAGTACTTCTCTCGCTCTGCGTCTGCAACTTTCAATACCCAAGTGGCTTTCGTGAATTCTCTTAAGCATTTCAGCTCTCATTGCTGTTGGAACAATGATTTGTTCTCCTTTGAATAGAATTCCATCCACTGCTGAAATTTCCTCTCTGTAATTCCAATACACTTGTATTTCTCTTGCAGCTTGACTCTTTGTCTTCGGCCATCCACTCAGGACTGTCTCTGTGAGTTTCATTAGAGTCTCATCATTCTTTGTTTCCTTTTTGAATTCTTCCAATTTCTCACTTGACACAGGCAAATTGGAGATCACCATGTGCACCTGAGCTTCTATCTCTTTATCAAGTGTACAGGTCACTGGTAAGAAAGCTCTAGACAATGCATCTGCTATATGCATCTCCTTTCCTGGCTTGTAGTGTACATGCACTTGATATTTCTGCAGCCTCATTAATAGTCTCTGTATTCTAGCTGGTGCACTGCTCAATGGTTTTGTCATTATCACCTCAAGTGGCTTGTGATCTGACTCCACATCAATTTCCTTTCCATATACATACTGATGGAAGCGTTCTACCCCAAACACAATTGCTAACATTTCTTTTTCGATTTGCGCATGGCGCTGTTCCGTTTCAGTCAATGCTCGCGATGCATATGCAACCGGTTTATCCTCTTGCAGTAGAACTGCACCAAGTCCTTCTTTTGAAGCGTCCACTGATAGTGTCACAGGAAGGTTTACGTCATAGTATCTGAGCAAAGGAGCTTCAGTGAGCATTGTTTTCAGTTTGTCGAATGCATGCTGATGCTCATCTCTCCACTTCCATGCCACATCATCTCTTGTTAGTCCACGTAATGGTTCAGTGTGTTGCGACATATTTGGAATGAACTTTGCTAAGAACGTTACCATTCCCAGAAACCGCTCCATATCTTTCTTGCATTCAGGTGTTGGCATTTTCTTTACAGCCTCGATCTTGCTCTGATCAGGTTTCAATCCTTCTTTTGAAAAGACATGACCCAGGTATTTAATTTCCTCTAGGCCCACTCTGCATTTTTCTTTATTCAGCTTGAAGTTCTTGACTCTTGCTCTCTCTAGCACTTGTCTCAGTCTTTCATCATGCTGTTGTTTTGTCTCTCCCCAGATCAACAAGTCATCAATGTACGTTTCTACTCCTTCAATTCCTTCAAACAGTTGTCCTACTGTTCTGTGAAACACTTCTGGTGCTGAATTAATTCCAAAAGCTAGACGAAGGAATCTGTAACGACCAAAAGGTGTGTTGAACGTACAGAGGCGAGAACTGGCTTCATCTAATTTGACTTGCCAGAAACCTGAATTTGCGTCCAGTACTGTAAAGTATTTAGCTTTCGACAGTCTGCAGGTTATTTCCTCAACTGTTGGTAACTGGTAGTGTTCTCTCATGACCGCTGTATTAAGATCTTGCGGGTCTAAACAGATTCTTAATTTTCCATTAGACTTTTCCACAATCACAATAGGGTTTACCCACTTTGTAGGCTCTTCGATTCTTGCTATAACTTTCTTCTTTTCCATCCTGTTCAGCTCTGTTCTCAATTTTTCTCTTAGAGTGACAGGAATCTTTCTTGGTGGGTGAACTTTTGGTGTCACACTCTCATCAATGCGTATGGTGTGTTCCCCTTCAAGACAACCAATTCCTTCGAACACATCAGCATACTCTTTGAAGATGTTTATTTCCTCACTTTTATTCAGTGTCATCACTCTCTTTATGAGCCCCATTTGCTCACATGCTTTGATACCTAGTATCGGTTGAGCATCTGACCTCACGACAATGAATTCCAGGAAATAACTTTTCTTCTTGTATTTCACTGTCCAGTTGCACTTTCCTTTCACTGGTATTTTGTCTCCTGTGTATGTTGACAGTTTCACGTTTGTTGGCTTGAGTATGTTCTTCTTGCCTGTCCTTTGCAGTAAGCTGTAAGGAATTACATTGGCCTGCGCACCCGTATCGAGTTTGAATTTGACAGATTTGCGCTCCAGTTGTATTTCGACGGTCCATTCATCTGCTTGTGACTGTGGGTTTACATGCACAGCTCCAACGTAAAGACTTGTTTGCTGATCTGCGTCGTCATCATCTACTGCGTGCACTTTCCGCGATCTACACATCCTTGCAAAGTGATTCATTTTCTTGCAATTTTTACATTGTTTGCCATAAGCTGGACACGCACGTGATGAATGCTCAGTTCCACATCGTTTACAGTCAAACGTGCTTGCTTTATCTTTCTCATTCACTTTCGTTTTATTTTGGTAGTCTTTTTTTCGTGTCTGTTTGTGTTTCACGGTATCCACATGCTTGCTTTCTCGTGCAGAAGCTTGTACATTGTGATCCTCTTCGTGCATTTTTTTGATTTGTGCTTTAGTCGTTTCAGCCGCTACGCAAGGCTGGGTTGCTTTTTCAAGAGTTATGTCAACCTCTCTTAGCAATATTTCTCTCATTTTATCCGACGTGATTCCACAGACAACTCGATCTCTAATGAGGGATTCTTGCAATTGTCTGAATTCACATGATTTTGCCCTTAGCTTTAACTCGGTGAGATACTGGCTGAATGACATATCCCCTTGCACACACGTGAAAAAGTTGTACCTCTCATAGGTTATGTTCTTCTTCGGGTTACAATAATTGTCAAACTTTTCCATGATTTTCGTCAGTTTATGCTGATCATTTTCTTCTTCAAACGTGAAGGTATTATACACTTCAACTGCTTCTTCGCCAGCAACATGAAGAAATAGCGAGGACCGTACCTTATCTGGCTTGCTAGCTCCTCGATAGCTGTTAGATACAACTCGAACCTTTGCCGAAATCTTCTCCAGTTTTCTGATAGGTTTCCTTGCTGTAAATCAAGTCCAGCGGGTGGTTTAAGTCCTTCCATGATCACAACATTGTCTTTCACTTTAAGAATTTACTTCTGACTCCATGTTTTAATATGTGTTTATGGGGTATATACGACAGACATCTTATCTGGTTCTACATCAAAACACTTCTGCTCTTTATTACGCCACCCTCAGGCTTCCACATGAACTGCATCACAATCAACATGAATTATTCACATATCATGACAAGCAAGATCTCAAAAAGTGTACGATGTTTAATAGTGTCACAGAACGGCCAGGCTCCATCGTCACCCAATTACTCCACGATCACTTTCACCTGTATTCTGATCACCTGCAACTGTCATTAATCCAATTATCTCATCACCAACCTAGTACAAAAGCACACACCTCAGTCACCATCTTGGTCCGGTCTTGTTCAGACATAGCGGACTCTCTCTGTGATATCCTACTGGTACATTGAGATACCTACCTTGTTTACTTACCTGTTGTGTCTTCTCCAGAGTTACCTTCTGCTCCTAGCTCCAACATCTTCTCCAGTCTCCATCGCATTGTGGATCATCTCCATACTCATCATTCGAGGTGTGTGCGTACTTCCATTTCCGTCCCACGATCTCCTGCGAAACAAGAATCAAGGTTACAAGCTTCAAGTCAAGAAACCCTTCATCACTCAGGACACTCACCTTTCATCTGCACCCGCACCTATTGCTGATAATAAACTCTCCTGTTATACCTTTATTCCTTTGTCCGAGGGTCATTCCGTAACAAATAGGAATGTTTCTGCATTTGACATTGAGAGCATAGGTCGTAATTTAGATACATTTTTAAGATGGAAAAATGCAGTTTTACAAATACTAGAAACATGTTTTTCGAAGGAAAGATTGCTATCAAAAAAGTATGCCTAGGTTCCTAACTGATGAAGAATTTACAGAGGAGCCATCAAGTATTAGACAGTGATCTAGGTTATTATATGCAGAAGTTTTTGGTCCAATAATTAACACCCCTTTTTTTCAGAATTTAGCTGTAAGAAATTGCTAGTCATCCAGTTTTTGACATCAGCTATACATTCCGTTAGTTTTGCAAATTGGTAAGTTTCATCAGGTCGCGAAGAAATCTAGAGCTGGGTATCATCAGCATAACAGTGAAAGCTAACACCATGTTTCCTAATAATATCTCCCAAGGGTAACATGTAAGTGGCCAAGTACTGAGCCTTGAGGTACTCCATACTAAGCTTGTGATTGGTATGATACCTCTTCATTTACTGCCACAAATTGATGGCGGTCAGATAAGTACAATTTGAACCATGCCAGTGCACTTCCTCTAATGCCAACATCATTTTCTAGTCTATTTAAAAGAATGTTGTGGTCGATTAGTGTCAAACGCAGCACTAAGATCCAATAGCACTATTAGAGAGATACAACCACGATCGGTTGATAAAAGTAGGTTATCAACTCTGATGAGAGCAGTCTCAGTACTATGATGCAGTCTAAATCCTGACTGGAATTCCTTACAGATACAATTTTTCTCTAACAAGGAACATAGCTGTGATGATATTACCTTTTCTATTATCTTTGACAGAAAAGGGAGATTCGAGATCGGTCTGTAATAATTCGTTGGAGTCAAGCTGTGTTTTTTTAAATGAGAGACTTAATAACAGCCAGTTTGAAGGTTTTTGGGACATATCCTAATCAGGGATTAAAAAAAAAAAAAAAAAAAAAGTCAATCGGTTCACTCCGAGCAGAATTTATATTTTAACAATTTATATTTTAACATTTCTGTTCCTGCGTTCCTCTGTATTATTACAGTTCTGAAACCTGTTAGAGTAGAAAAAATAACAGCTGATAACGTTATTTTTTAAAATTGTCTTTGCCTATAATATGAAGAAAAAGAAAGTTTTCTTCACACAACAAGAAAAAGAGAAAAAAAAAAACAGGAAGAGATGGTATCTTAACCCGCTGCGCTTAGTCACAGCCAATACAGCATCATCTTTTCTAGATTTGCCTAAATGTAGGCTACTAAACAAAATAAAAAATCTATTAATGCTTTAACACATTATTATTATTTTTTTAAAGATATTTAAAAATGTTTCCTGCATTGTTAAAAAAACGCTACTTGTATAAAATTGCGTTTTGAGGGGAAAAAAACAGGCTAAGTCACAGTTAGCCTATTAGTTTCTCTCCACAACAAATCCTTTAAACTTAATGAGAGACTTAATAACAGCCAGTTTGAAGGTTTTTGGGACATATCCTAATCAGGGATTAAAAAAAAAAAAAAAAAAAAAGTAAATCGGTTCACTCCGAGCAGAATTAATATTTTAACATTTCTGTTCTTGCGTTCCTCTGTATTATTACCATTCTGAAACCGGTTGGAGTAGAAAAAATAACGGTTAATAAAAACGTCAAATCAAAAACAAATTTATTTAAGGTGAAACTGATGCCTACCTCTCTCATTCTATCATATTTCCATATTCGCAAATTATCTGGATGCTAAAATATTATTTATTATAGGCTTTGTACTTTCATCGACGTAAAACACCATCCTTCACATCTGCTATATCAGCACGAGGTGGTGGTCACGCTGAATGCAACAGATTGGACAACGGAGCACAGTATCTTTTTATACGTTTCTTTAACTGTATTTTATTTTGATAATGAACAGGCTGCAATGTCGCAAAAATATGTTGTGTCTGTGTGCGCGTGAGGCACCGGCGCGATATGGCCATACCAACGCTGGTTGGTTATACAGATGCAAGACATCAAAACTGTCAAGCTTTTGCAAAACAAATAAAACTGTAAAGCTTTTGCAAAATAAAGAAAACTACTTCCTGCCGTCTCATTTACCTTCCCGAGAACTTTGAAATGCATCACAATGAGCCTTAGGTCTAACTCAGCACATTTTTTTTCTTTTGTTTCGTTAATCTGTCAATACTTTAAGTGAAATATATTTAGTGTATAGTCATATATATTCCTTTTTATGTAAGCCTATAGTTTTATACTTTTTACTCCGTTCACAGAAGCACTGCAGGTGCTTAAGATCTGTTGAATCCATCTTACACTGTCCTCGGATAAACTCTTCCTCTAATGCACTGCAATAGGTTGTTTGCAAACACATGATTTTGATGATGTGTGAAATGCAGCTGGAGGGCAGGAAGTAATTTTTCCTCCATAGGAATTAGTAGCAGAAACTCAAGATGCCTGTGTTTTGTGTTGTTTATGAATGCTCAAATCAGTCAAACGGAGAAAACACAAGGAGATTTTATCATGTACGAAAATGTGTTGTTCATAAGGAAGAAAAAGTTAAGAAACTGACTGAAAAACGCAGGAAAAAGTGGCTTGTAAACCTGCATCTGCGGTCGGGAGGAGCCGATCGGATAATCGGATAACCCTAACCTAGATAAATGTGCGCTGCATCTAGTTTGTGCCGAGAGTGGAAGTGAAAGCGCAGGACATGGAGGCACCAGCACAATCAATTACTTTTTTTATTTTTTTACTACTTAAGCTCGGCCCTAGGGACATAAAGTCGGAACCCGACTTTAAATAAAAATTGGGGGCTAAAAGTGTGTTGTAACGCAAGCATTACTGAACATGAGTAAAATATTACTGAAAATTGATTAGTAATTCCTTACACTACTGTGTTACATCAAAAAGTAATACGTTACTGTAATGTATTACTTTTATAACGCGTTACTCTCAACACTGCTGCTTAATTACATTTAGCAGTTTCTGGGCCAAATTTGGCCCGGGGACCAAGCCGATTCTCAGCCAGATCTGGCTTAATGTGTCTGGGCCAGACCTGGGCCACATAAAATTCTAGAAGTCACTCTACAGTATACACAGCAGCCACAACAGCACTTATGTTTTATTTATTTTTTTCCTTTTTATTCGAAACATTCCCAAATGCATTAACTATAAAAGGAAATATCTTGATTCTCACCTTTATAGATTATGTTGATAGTGGGGCTATGGTCAATTAACCTAATAATGTAGCCTAAGAAGGCTACATTAACTATGCATAAAAGATTCAAGATTCAAGATTTTTATTTGTCTCATACACAATTATACAGACTATAACCAGCAGTGAAATGTAGGTCAGGTCCGCTCCAAGGACAGTGCAATTATAAAGTATATAAATATTAAGAAAAAGAAAAGTAGAAAAAAATAAAATAATAAAATAAAATAAAAGATAATAAATATAAATGTGCAGGTCAGTATGTTGTTGACTTAATAATAAGAGGAATGTGCAAAAAGAATATGCAAAAAGTTTTACAGGGTATTTAAATAGCTGCAATATGAGAAAAAAAATTCTGAATAGCTTATTGATATGGGGATATTTACATGGAGTCATGTGATGTTATGACACAGAGTTAGAGTTTAGGAGCCTGATGGCCTGGGGGAAGAAGCTCCCTCTAAGTCTCTCAGTCTTTGCTTCCATCTGGCAAGCGCTTCTGTAGCCTGATGGCAAAGTGAATAGATGGTTACCAGGGTGATTTGAGTCCTTGATGATTTTAACAGCTCTACTTTTGCAGCGTTTGAGGTAGATGTCCTGCAGAGAGGGGAGAGCAGACCCTGAGATGCGCTCAGCTAAGTGCACAACTCTCTGTAGTGCTTTGCAGTCCTGATTGGAGCTGTTTCCATACCACACTGAGATGCACTGAGTCAATACACTTTCTATGGTCCCTGAATAGAACATTTTCAGGATTGCTGGTGAGACCCTGAATTTCCTCAGCTGTCGCAGATGGTACAGTCTTTGCCTGGCTTTCTTAACCTGTGTTTGGATGTGCGTAGTCCAAGTCAGGTTCTCGGAGATGTTTACACCGAGGTACTTGAAGTTGCTCACCCTCTCCACAGGGGTCCCACTGATCATAAGAGGAGTGTAGGGCTGCTGCTGTCTCTTCCTAAAGTCCATGATCAGCTCACATTCGGAGAGAGACAGTTGTCCTGGCACCATGATGTGAGTCTGTCTACCTCATCCAAGTATGCGGTCTCATCGTTGTTGGAGATGAGGCCCAGAACCACAGTATCATCAGCGAATTTGATAATAGATGTGGAGCTGTGAGAGGATACGCAGTCATGCGTGTAGAGAGAGTAGAGCAGGGGACTCAGGACACAGCCCTGTGGGGCTCCTACGTTGAGGGTGATGGAGTTTGAGGTGAACTGGCCAACTTTCACCACTTGAGGTCTGCCGGTGAGGAAGTCTTGAATCCAGTCACAGAGTGAGGAGTTTAGGCCGAGGTCTGTGAGTTTAAAAGCCAGCTTGATGGGGACTATAGTGTTGAAAGCTGAGCTATAGTCAATGAATAGCAGCCTTACATAATTCCCATTGTTGCTGTCCAAGTGTGTGAGGGAAGAGTGGAGGACGTGAGAGATGGCATCGTCAGTGGATCTATTTGGGCGATAGGCAAACTGAAGAGGGTCCAAAGTATCAGGTATGGAGGAGCAGATGTGGCTCTTTACAAGTCTCTCAAAAACCTTCATGACTATTGATGTGAGGGCAACTGGGCGATAGTCATTCAGGCAAGAGGGTTTATTGTTCTTTGGCACAGAGATAATGACAGATTTTTTAAATGCGGTGGGAACCACGGAGGTAGCAAGGGACTCGTTAAAGATAGACGTGAACAAACCAGCGAGCTGATCGACGCAGGCCCTCAGAATACGGCCGGTTATCCCATCAGGTCCGGCTGCTTTCCGGACGTTCACTTTCTTTAGCGCCCTCCGAACCTCATCCTCCGACACTGTGATTACAGGATCATCGCTGCTCTGCCTGCTGCTTCCTGGCGCGCTGGTCGGCAGAGACGCGCCGCCGCCGTTGCAATCGAAGCGGCCGAAGAAGGTGTTTAACTCGTCGGTCAGCAACGGATCTGCTCTCACCTCTGCGGAGGATTTGTTTCCAAAGGCACAGATTGTCCTCAGTCCCTGCCACATCCGTCGAGAGTCATTGAGCTGGAAATGAGACTCAATTCTCTCTGTATCTGTGTTTAGCGGCTCTTACTGCGCGTCGGAGAGCATAGCACGATGCTTTGTACTCGCTCATATTCCCGGTCAGAAGAGCCTCATTGTAAGCGGCAGTGCATGTGTTAACCGCAGCACGGATTGTTCTGTCCACCCACGGTTTCTGGTTGGAGAATGTCCTTATAGTTATTGTTTCTGTAGCTTGCTCGGTTAGCGTGTCTACAAAGCTTAACCCTCTGGGGTCTGAGGTAATTTTGGGGCCCTTGAGATGTGTTGACATGCCCTGATATTTGTGCTTATTTCAGCTACTTATAATATACTATTGACCAACATGTATTTTTTTTTGTATTCAGCACAAACTATGCTACAATAATATGTGACCAAGGTGGATGTACATGTTTGCATTTGTTAGAAAAAAAATATTATGCGTGGTTAGTAAGTTTTGGGGAAAAAAATGTAGCTGAAATAAGGCCATAAAAGCCACACTAAATCGTCCTGAATAAGACTTTTGTGTAATCAGTCTTCTAGGCTAGAATATTTACTTCACAATTATGTGAAAATCATTCAGCTTACTCATTCACAGAAAACAATATATTGATTTAAATTTTTAAAGACATGTTTTGTGATCAAAAGCCAGTATGCGAGGGAGTGGTAATGGTCTTGAATATTAAGTGATTCTCACCTGAGAGACAAAGGGCCCTCCCCTAAAGGCTGCTAATGGGCCATCAGTGTGACTGTGACTGAGGCAGGTAAGAGAATGTGAGGAGACTGAAAAAAATGAAAAAATGGGTTTTTAAATTATTTGTATTTTATTTACAACACAGTATAATCAAAACATACATAATGAAGGTCAAAGACACATTATTGTGCACACTGATCTAACCACAGAGATGTGAACAGACTTTGACTCGTTCCTGCAACAGATTCTGTTCAACAAGTGAAACAAGTACCTGGCATTTACTTATTTACATGGATTCAAGAAGAAAAAAACATAGTAGTCAAGGATCTTGTTTTACCATAGAATATCAGTGTAGTTGACCATCTGATGTTGGTACAGCGCTCTCAGAGGAAAACATCTTGAAGAAAGTCATCAGGATTTATCTGTGGTTCAGGTACCTGATTCAATAAAATACAAACAACCATTTGTAAGCATAGACTCATGCATGCTTTGTACTATCGTACACAAAAAAATACATTTTGTATCTGAGAAACTAAGTATTATTGTTTAGTTCGTTATTAAAAACTTTTTTTGAACAGAGTAGGCTAATAATCATAAACATGTTCTAAACATACTTAGACTCGTAGCATTCATCATGTTACAATATACTCTCATATTACTTTTATTGTTTTATATAGAGCATGAAAACAACAGTTTGGGGAAAAAAAACCCAAAAAACACAACTATGATTTTGTAGTCATATAGCCTAGTATGCATGATTTTATAGAAGCTGTTATGATTCTGCAGCCATAGACTCATGTATGCTGTGAACCACAAAAGGATGTAATTTGAACTATAAAAAATATTTTATATCTGAGAAACTATTTATTACTGTTTAGCACGTTATTAAAA
This sequence comes from Barbus barbus, assembly GCF_936440315.1. Classification (NCBI taxonomy): domain Eukaryota; kingdom Metazoa; phylum Chordata; class Actinopteri; order Cypriniformes; family Cyprinidae; genus Barbus; species Barbus barbus. The sequence continues at coordinate 10,368,899 of NC_136750.1, forward strand.
TCTATTTTTGAACAGAGTAGGCTATAATCATAAACACGTTCTAAACATCCTTAAACTCATAGCATTCATCATGTTACAATGTACTCTCATATTACTTTTATTGTTTTATATAGAGCATGAAAACATCATCGTGCCGTAAGAAATTTAAATACAATGAATTGTCCATCATATTCAAACACTGTAGTCTGGAATTACAGTTTGGGAGAAAAACAACTATGATTTTGCAGTCATATAGTCTAGTATGTATGATTTTACAGTAGCTGTTATGATTCTGCAGCCATAGACTCATGTATGCTGTGAACTACAAAAGGATGTACTTTGTACCATTAAAAAAAGGATACTTTATATCTGAGAAACTAATTGTTATTGTTTAGCACGATATTAAATCTATTTGTGAACATTAAACATTCTTAGATGCGTAGCATTCATCATGTTGTCGTTTGGGAAAAACCCAACTAAACGCATTCAGGTTTGTCACAATAACACGCTAACTAATGCAAAAAAGAAGCATTAGGCCTACTTACTCATCAGATTGATCGATGTCTTCTGGATGAACTCTTGCTGTTATTCTGAGGTAAATCCAGCCTTTACTCAGCGCGTCTTCTTTCAGAAATGAACAGTAGCAGAGATGAACAGAGTCTCGTGACTGTTTGTTTGTTGTTGGGCGTCTCCAAGCACGTGCGGGTCACGTGGTTATTTACATGTGAACACGAGGGGGCGGGATCTCATTAGAAATAATGAGTTAGACTGGACAGACTGAACATCAGACTCTGCACCGGAGGATCCTGAACGAGCCTTTGTTTGTATCCCGGTGTTAGAAAAATGGTGGCATGGTCCGATTTGCCAAAAGCCGGTTGTGAGCGGGTTTTTGTAGGCATTCTTGAACTGAGTGTAGCAGTGATCCAGTGTGTTTGGTCCTCTAGTTGGACAGGATACATGTTGGTGAAAGTTCGGTATGACCTGCCTGAGGTTAGCTTTGTTAAAGTCTCCCGCGATGATAAAGGCAGCGTCAGGATGTTTGTTGATGTAGCCGCTGAGCACATCGTAAAGTTTAGACAAAGCCTGTGGTGGAATGTACACAGCAGTAACAATGATCGATGGAAACTCCCGGGGGAGATAAAATGGGCGGCAAATAATGGAAATATGTTCCAGATGAGGCGAGCAGGAACGCGATAGAATGGAGATATTCCTGGGATCACACCATTTCTTGTTAATCATGAAACACACTCCTCCACCCCTGGATTTACCGGCCTCTGCTGTTCTGTCCAACCGTAAAACAGAGAAGTTATCACTCGGCATTACAGCAGTGTCCGGGACCAAGCGCGTGAGCCATGTTTCTGACAAACAAAGGATATTACAGTCCCTTTTGTTCCATTGGAAACTAATCCTGGCTCTAAGATTGTCCATCTTATTCTCCAAGGATTGGACATTTGCGAGCAGAATGCTTTGAAGAGGAGGACTGTGAGCCCTTTTCCTGAGTCTATCTCGAATCCCAGCGCGTTTCCTGCAGTGTTTCTTGATCCGTCGCCTCGGGGGGTTATTGTTCATCTCTGCGTTCCGAAGAATCTCCAGAGGCCACGATGGATTCTTGGCTAAAGTGTCCTGGAACAGGTTGCTGTAGCGGTTTCCAATGTCCAAAAGTGTTTCTATGTTATAGGTGATCAGTGCCGACGTGAAATGTGTAAAAAGAGAAAGTAAAAGTAAGTAAAAAAGTAAATTAAAGCAAAATCTAAGCGGAGCGGCCTGGACGGCGTCCGAACACAGCGGCGCCATTTTAGAAACCCTGTTAAGTCGCGGAAAACTCACATGCTGCAGACAAGGTAAAGAGGCAGTTGAAAGCTCTCTTGTATGATTGGCCTTCTGTATGTACCACAAATCTAGGACGTACAAGTTTGATCAAGCATGAGATTAAAACGACTGACGAACTTCCTTTAAGAAAGAGACGGTACAGAGTTTCTAAAGTTAAGAATGATTTTATTGAAGAGCAAATTAAGGAGTTGCTTCAATTAAAGATCATCAAACCCTCTACGTCTCCGTGGGCCTCACCTGTGGTAGTCGTAGACAAAAAAGATGGAGGATCTAGGTTATGCATTGATTACCGTGGCCTGAATGCAAAGACTCACCTCAACGCATACCCGATGCCTCAAATCTCAGACATTCTGGATTCTCTCCAAGGAGCCAAGGTGTTTAGCACGTTGGACTTAAAGAGCGGATACTGGCAAATTGAAATGGATCCTGCAAGTGTACAAAAGACAGCTTTCGTTACTGCTTCAGGGCTATATGAATTCTTATGTCTTCCTTTTGGCCTCCAAAACGCAGCAGCATCATTCCAACGGCTGATGGAACAGGTCCTAAGAGAGCATAAGAACAAATGTTGTATGGTCTGTATCGATGACATTATTGTATACTCTTCAGACATCCAATCTCACCTGCACCATCTCAAGCAAGTGTTCCAGAGTTTGCACAAGGTCGGTCTCACGCTTAACCTTAAGAAATGTAAGTTCATCTGTTCTTCACTTGACTAACTAGGACACATTATCACAGCAGACGGAGTCAAGATGAATGCAGACAAGGTGGATGCGATCAAGACATTTCCTACTCCCAAGGACTTAAAAGGGGTACAGCGGTTTCTGGGTCTAGCAGCTTGGTACCATCGTTTTATCCCTGATTTTTCTACTAAAAGAGCACCGTTGCACGCACTGAAGAAGAAAGAAGCGAAGTGGAAGTGGACTGATGAGTGCCAATGTTCATTTGATCTCATCAAAGATTAACTCACTAGGGCACCAGTTTTAAACAACTAACTTCAAATCTTCTTTTAAAGTACAGACTGTGATGTGGGCTTGGGAGCTGTTTTAACAAAGGAAGTGGGTGGCCAAGAGCGAGTAATTGCCTACACATCTCGTTTGCTCAAGAGGTGCAGAGAAATCTTATTCAGCATCGGAAAAGGAATGTCTCACAGTGGTATGGGCTCTAGAGAAGTGGCACCATTACCTAGAGGGCAGAGCATTTGAAGTGATCACTGATCATGCATCCCTAGTCTGGCTATTCCAGCATCCCAAACCTTCATCTAGACTGGAAAGATGGACTATAAGGCTGCAGGGATATCATTTTGTTGTACGGTACAGAAGAGGACAATGTAATGTAGTGCCTGACGTGTTGTCTAAAAGGTATGCAGTTGAATCACCAGCTGTGGTGTTGCACACACCAGCTAAGAGTGGTTTTGATTCTGTCATTTATGATCTGCCAGTGGATTTGTCACAAATCGCAGCAGAACAGAAACTAGACCCAGAGTGCCAAGAATTAATGGTTAAAGTAGAGAACCAGAAAACCACAGACATTAAGAGAACGCACTATGTTTTCAAAAACTAGGTTTTATTTAGGAGTGTACCAAACTCCAAAGAAGGCCAGAGACTTTAAATTGTCATTCCTGCAAAATTGAAGGAAGCAATTTTAACTTATGCACATGACAATCCTCTGAGTGGTCACTTGGGTAAATTTAAAACACTAATGAGAATTTTAGAGTTTGCTTATTGGCCCTCAATTCGCGCAGATGTATGGCAACACTGCAGGAATTGTCTGAAATGTCAGCAACACAAGCCAACTAACTTAAAACCTGCAGGCGGGCTACAAAGTGTACCCATAGTCGAGCCTGGTTGTATGCTTGTAATGGACATCATGGGACCATTTCCCCGAAGCACCCGACAGAATGAATATCTGCTGGTTATAGTGGACTACTTCTCAAAATGGGTAGAAGGATTTCCCATGAGAGCTGCCAAATCTGCTACCATTGTGCGAATTTTAATCGAAGAGATTTTCACGAGGTGGGGAACTCCAGCTTTTATTGTGTCTGATCGAGGTACACAGTTTACCTCCAACCTCCTTGACCAAGTATGTAAGAAATGGCACGTAACACAAAAACTCAACACAGCATACCATCCTCAATCTAACCTCATTGAAAGAGTCAATCGGAACCTAAAGACGATGATTGCCACGTATGTTGAACAGAACCACCATACCTGGGATCAGTGGATTTATGAGTTCAGATTTGCTCTAAATACTGCATGGCACGAAAGCTGATAGCTGAAAGGACCTCTGCAGAGAGCCTTGCAGAATCCTCCAGACCCTGACCAACCAGTCTATAATACTCTTGAACACCAGAAAAGTCTGTATGAGTCAATAAAGGAAAATGTAGAGAAGGCTCAGACTAAACAAAGAAAGTACTATGACTTTAAAAGAAGAGCTCAGAACTTCAATGAAGGAGATTTAGTTTGGGTTAAAACTCATCCTCTCTCTCGAGCAGATGATACCTTTATGGAAATAATTTCTCCAAAATGGAAGGGCCCGGCTAAGATTGTGAAAAAGCTAGGACCTGTAAACTATAGGGTGATTATGTTGTCTGATCCAGCTCAGATAGATTCTTACCATACCCAGAATTTAAAATGTTTCCATGGGAAACATTTTTAAGACCGGGGGAGGGATATGTAACAGTCTAAACGTTACCTGATTTTTATTATTCTATTTTTCACTGGTTATTGCTTATAAAGAGGTATCTGGTTCAAGGGTAATACCACTAAGAGCCACTTGATGGCGCTAGTGCATAGTAGTTACCGGATATAAGCCTGGTTACCGACGAGCAAATTAGTTTGTTTGGTAGAGGGAAACCTCTTGGTTGACCTAATGCTACCTGCCTACACATTGTAAGTCCTGGTTTGAGAACTCGTTTGTGCGTAGAGTTTACGCACAAACGTGAGTATTGGCTGAGCTTTATAATGACTTGGTGTATTTGTATGCACAATGACTGATGTTAGTTATTTTACTTTCTTTTGTAGAAAGGACTTTTCATCTTGTTTATCAGCTCATTTGTATAACTATTGGACTATACTTCTCTTGTTGTTTACTTCACCGTGTTCATTGTGAGCACCGGGTGGATTCACCGTATGCTTCTGGGAAGCGGGAAGTATGAATCTATGTATCACCACGCTGTAGCGAGGCTACAGCACATGGCTTGAATCAGCGCGGTGTTAAGGTTAACGAGGCAATGAACGCCATTCTTCACTTCTCACTTATTGGATTATATCATTGCATCGCTCTGAAATAACCTTGTGGATTTATACTCCTCTCATCACCATCATTTAGTTCATCTAAAGTCTGGACATTGATGATAAGTTTCATTTATTATATTGACTCATTTACACAGAGACAAAGACTGCTAGTTTATGACATATTCTTTATTTACTTATTTTTGTTGATAATTATATAAATATGCACTTGTGGGAATAAAATAGAAAAAATATTTTTTTGTTTGGTGAAGTGGTTTTATCTTTCAGTACCGATCAAATTTCTGTTGAACCCCCTCAGAGTGACATCTTTAAAAAAAGGAGTTGTTACAACTATTATTTTATTCAATCTAGTTCTTGTAAATTACCATTAAACTAAATAGAGTGACCAATATTTTTATTTTATCAGCCAAATTTTTTTCTATTAGACATCTTGTCTACCCTTTTGAGTTCAGCGTTGTTGTCAATAATTCAGTTGTGCATTTTCCCCTAGTTGGTTAATGAAATAGCCCTCACTATGCCAAATCCAGCTCCATTTTTACCTGATTGGTGAGTCAAGCACTGACTTCTGTCTGTCAAAATTCCTTATTCTTTAAGACACAAGGGTGGACTGGTACCTAATGAAAAGCAGATTGAGATTGGTCTCACAGCAGTTCTTTGAATTCTGTGTTTTAACTAACAGTGAATAATCAAGATGAATAAAAATGTAATAAAATAAATTATTAAAAATTTTATAAATAATTTGAAGCAGTCTCTATAGTGATCATTAAATAAGCAGCACCTGTGCACACAAAGGTAAGGGATGGAAGTGCTTTTAGTTAGATCATCAGTCTGTTGAAGCTGTTTGGCTGTTGCTCTTGGTCGTCACTCACTCGCGAAATGGAGGTAACAACCACACCCCTTCAGGTCATCGCTGTCAAGCCAGAGTCTGCTCACGTCAAGCCAGAGTCTGCTCACGTCACGCCGGTCAAGCCAGAGTCTGCTCACGTCGTTGCTGTCAAGCCAGAGTCTGCTCACGTCGTCGCTGTCAAGCCAGAGTCTGCTCACGTCGTCGCTGTCAAGCCAGAGTCTGCTCACGTCGTCGCTGTCAAGCCAGAGTCTGCTCACGTCGTCGCTGTCAAGCCAGAGTCTGCTCACGTCTCAGTGCTCCAGCCAGAGTCTGCCCACGTCTCAGTGCTCCAGCCAGAGTCACTTCACGCCTCAGCTCCTCAGCCAGTGTCTCTTCACGCCTCCGCCGACCTGCCAGAGGCTGTTACCACAGATTCAAGGTCAGTCCTTTGAGTTCTGATATCCAGTATGATGGACCCACCACTGATGTCGGTGCGAGTAGCTGGCATTCCCAGGGCCTCAACCCTGGCTGTTACAGAGACTGTTCCCCTGACCTCAGTGCTTCTGTTATGGCGGTCGCCATTTTGAGTGTGTGGGCTGCACACTGTGCTCCTGAGGCTTCTCCTGTCCACGAATCTGCTCCTGAGGCCTCTTCAGTCCACGAGTCTGCCCCAGAACCTCCAGAGGAGGCGGCGTCCACTGCAGAACCACCAGAGGTGGCAGCTTCCGCTGCAGAACCTCCCAAGGTGGTGGCGCCCACTCATGTACTCACTGTCTGCCTTGTCACGGCCACGGAGGCCGTTCTTGAACTCACTGTCTGCCCCGTCACGGCCATGGAGGCCGTTCCTGAACTCACGGTCTGCCCTGTCACGGCCATGGAGGCCGTTCCTGAACTCACGGTCTGCCCTGTCACGGCCACGGAGGCCGTTCTTGAACTCACTGTCTGCCCCGTAAACGACCATGGAGGCCGTTCCTGAACTCACTGTCTACCCTGTCACGGCCACGGAGGCCGTCCCTGAACTCACTGTCTGCCCTGTTACGGCCACGGAGGCTGTTCCTGAACTCACGGTCTGCCTTGTCACGGCCACGGAGGCCGTTCCTGACCTCATGGTCTGCCCTGTCACGGCCATGGAGGCCGTTCCCGAACTCCCTGTTTACCCTGTCACGGCCATGGAGGCTGTTCCTGAACTCACTGTCTGCCCTGTCACGGCCATGGAGGCCGTTCCTGAGCTCACGCCCTGTCCTGTCACGGCTAAAGAGGCCGTCTGTGAGCTCTCGCCCTGTCCTGTCACGGCTAAAGAGGCCGTCTGTGAGCTCTCGCCCTGTCCTGTCACGGCTAAAAACACCGTCTATGAATCCTCGTCCTGCCCTGCCACGCCCTCTGTGATCATGAATGCTCTCCCTGTATTGTCTGTCTCTGCTCTCCCTGTGTTGTCTGTCTCTGTTTCCCCCAGATCTCAGACTCTGCCATGGTTTCCTGCCCAGTCTGCTTCCTGGCTAGGGTTTTCTGCTCAGGTCTGGTGGTCCTCTGCCCCGCCGTGGTGGTCTTCTGCCCGGGTCTGTTGGTCGTCTGCCCCGCCGTGGTGGTCTTCTGCTCGGGTCTGGTGGTCGTCTGCTCCGCCATGGGGGTCTTCTGCCCGGGTCTGGTGGTCGTCTGCCCCGCCGTGGTGGTCTTCTGCTCGGGTCTGGTGGTCGTCTGCTCCGCCGTGGTGGTCTTCTGCTCGGGTCTGGTGGTCGTCTGCTCCGCCGTGGTGGTCTTCTGCTCGGGTCTGGTGGTCATCTGCTCCGCACTGGTGGGTTCCTGCTCCGCCCTGGTGGGCTCTTGCTCTGTCCTGGTCTCCGGTTCCGGCTGGATGTCCTGCTCTGCCCCGATCCCCGGTCTTCCCACTTCCTCAAGGACCTGGCCCTCCGTCCCTCCCCCTGTTCCGCCTCCGATCCACCGCCCTCCTGGATTATTTAGGAGCGTCTGGAAGCCGCTCCTTGGGGGGGGGCTATGTCACGAATCTGGTCCATGCTCTCCCGGTTAACCACCACCAGAGGTCACCCGTTCACCACATTGACTTTCACTCACAACACACTGGACTCCATTTCCCACAATGCATTGCACAGATCACAGCTGTCACCATTCACACATCACACACACCTGATGCTCATTTCACAATCACTCACTCTCTATTTAAGCCTGGGACTTGCTCTTGCTCAGGTCCGAGTATTGATCTGCGTTTAGTGCTCACCTAGTGCTAGCTGCTTTACCGTGCCATTCCGTGTTTCTGTTTTGTTCCTGTAATTGTTTGCATTTATCACTCACCTAGCGATAGCACTTTACAGAGCCATTGTCTTAGCCTTAGCCTTAGTCTTGCCTTGTTTTCCTGCCGTGTCTGACCCTGCCTGTGTTTCCTGGATTTACCCTTCGCCTTGCCGTCTGGACTCTGTTTGCTCCCCGTTTGGATTATTGCTTTCGTTTCTGGATTATCTCTCTGCCTTGCCCCTTTGGATACTGTTCGCTGATCGTCGATCCACGCTTGTTCCACGGATTGCTCTGTCTTGCCCTTGCCATACCTGTTTGCCGATCTCTGACCCTGCCTGTTTTCTGACCATGTTTCACAATAAAGCTTTGCATATGGATCCGCACGTCTCACGTCTCGTCAGCCCCGTTACACATGGTAACCCAATAGTAATGACTCAAGAATTATCAAATTCTTCTACAGGAACTACTAACTACTTGGATCAGTATTCTAAAGTGAGAAGCATCATAACTCCCTAATATTGACTGACGTCATTTTAACCTTTTGAGATATATGTAAGGTTTTGGATAGCAATGACTCAAGTTTTATGACATCCTTCTGAAGAAACTACTAATTATTTGGATAATAGTTGAATAATAAAAAATAATAGTTACTGATTAGCTAATAGTGAACTACCACATTCGACTAAGCACTATTACCTACTAATTCATTAATCAGAGTTTCTTGTTAGTTACTAGTAGTTACTAGAGTGCTAATATTGCGTTACTCATGTGTTCTGGTGTAGTTATTCATTAACGATGGAACAGTATTCTAAAGTGTTACCGGCAACGGAAACTTAAATTGTCAGCGACCGTGACAGAGAGTCATGGTGACAAGCTACCGTTGGATCTGGAAAATCTCTGTGTTACTCTGATCTCCGAGCTAACATCTACCCATCGCAGAACAGGTGAAAGCAGCCATCGACTCTGCTCTTGCCCTGGTTTTTGCGTCCTTTGAGAGTTTTAAATCGAGCATTGAATCACAAGGACGGCACATTGACGAGCTTGATCAGCACTTGAACGATTACAGCGACCGCATTGTAGCACTGGAACAGACGGTGCTAAAGTTGACTTCAGCTAATAAGCAACTCACCGATAAAGTGGAGGACTTGGAGTCAGGCTCTCAACGTTGCAATCTCCGGGTCATAGGCATCAGTGTTGGGGGTAACGCATTACAAGTAACGCGAGTTACATAATAATATTACTTTTTTCAAGTAACTAGTAAAGTAACGCATTACTTTTTTATTTACAAGAAAATATCTGAGTTACTTTTTTCCCATTTATTGACTGACAGTGCGCTGTGTGAACATGCTGTTACTGTAGTTCTAGACTAAACGTGAATGTGTATTAATTCATCCCACTCACAAAAAACAGATTTAGTATTCATCAAAATTAATTAAAACCGTGAAATGCAAACTCAGAATATGCCGCAAACAGCAATAATTAAATGTTAAACAACACAAATGTATCTAATCCCATTATTATTAACCAGTCTTTGCTGCTGACCTTTGTTGATCCAGTTCAACCATACTAATAAGCAAAAATGACTTTAGATAAACTAACAATTTGCTGCTTTGTATTTTTTTGGTTTTCTGAAGAGTGTTTAACCTTCTTCTCCTGTGTTTTACTTTACAGACGTGCATTTACTTTTCCTTCAGCCTGAGGTTTATTCATTACACTTTTTAGTGTGAAAGGGCTTTTACATTTGCTATAATTAGAACTTCTTGCATTAAAAACAATCAAACCTTGCTCATATTTAAAAAGTAACACGAAAGTAACGTAACGCATTACTTTCCATAAAAATTAGCTAAGTAATGTAATTAGTTACTTTTTTAGGGAGTAATGCAATATTGTAATGCATTACTTTTAAAAGTAACTTTCCCCAACACTGATTGGCATCCCCGAGCGAGCAGAAGGGAGCGATCCGGTTATGTTCATGTTTTTCAAGGACGTGCTCGGGTCAGAAATCTTTCCCACTGCCCCACTGCTGAATAGAGCGCACCGTATTGGCCCCGTGTCTTCAGCTGACCGGGAGAATCAAAGGCCTAGAGTGATGATTGTGCGATTTCACTACTGTTCGGCATGGAAATTGGAACCAGCTCTTCTATCAGAGTCGTAAGGTCTTCATTTTTCCTGATCTCAACTCCAACGTCGCTAAGAGGAGGGCGGCATTTTCAGCTGTGAGAAATAGCCTGCACTCGCCTGATGACTGACCTCGATGATGAGAAGTTTCAATTTGACTGTCCTAAAGAAGCACAGCGATGGTTTAACGAACGGTATTCAACTTCCTAGGTATTATGTAGAGATAATTATGCAAAGGACACCATCGTATAAGCAGTTGTACTCTGATAATTGATCACTGTTAACCAAGTTAGTTTAGATAAATGTTTTCATGTTGCCTGAAATGACTGTTCTTTATGTTACTCCATATGTTCGGGAGTGACTTAGGACATACGACATAGACGGGAATAGATACAGTTTTTGAGCATCGGAGGTTCCCGAGTTTTGGTGTTCTGCCAAATGGAGAGACGAAATTGAGTGATGTTCAGGGTGGGGTGGGGGGAAGGATGGTGGGTCCTTCCCCAATTAATTTTTCTTTCTTTTAATTTCTTTTTATTGTATTTTTTCCCTTTTCTTCTGCTTGTGGCCTCCTCTCTTATTATAGTTATATTAACCTAACTATGGGGGATGTTTAAACTGTGATATTGATCCTGATTTGGATAAATCAAGCACTGTTATGTAAGCTCCCTCTGCTCCCAGTTTATGGTTCAGAATGGTTATATTGACCTATGGAGACACTTTAATCCCACTGTGAGGAAATACTCATTCTACTCGTGTGTCCATCAATGTTTCTCTCGTATAGATATTTTTTTTTATCAATAATTGTCTAATTCCTCAGGTTGTAAACTCTGAATATCTGCCCATTGTTATTTCAGACCATGCCCCTCTAAGTCTTGACTTTCTATTATTTCCATTTCACGCTTTTCGACCACCCTAGCGGGTCAATTATTTACTTCTATCTAATTTAGCATTCTGTGAATATATTCAATATATGTGAATATATAATTCAATAGATGACTTTCTCCTTACTAATCAGACTGATTCAATCTCTTACTCCTTACTGTGGGAAACTTTGAAGGCCTTTTTAAGGGGACTGATAATTTCTTACTCCGCTTATGTTAATAAAGAATGGAGGAATAGGATTAAAAAGTTATCTGACAATATTCAAGCTTTAGATGACAAAATACGCTCCTAGACCGATTCCTGAGCTACATAAACAAAGGATTAATTTGCAGGCAGAATTCAATCTGTTAACCACAGGTGAGGCAGAGAGACTTTTGTTACACGCGTGCGCGGTAATTACTACGAGTATGGTCGGTCGCCTCCTGGTCAATCAGCTTCGCAACCGAGCAGCTTCGTGATTTGTTACTCAAATTGCGCAGCATGATGGAGAATTAACCTCAGATCCTGTGGAGATTAATTAAACTTTTACATTTTTTTTTCTTTTCTGTATAAAACTGAAGCCTCTGGCCATTCAGAAGAAATGAATCCATTTCTTGGGCATATTAACTTTCCTAGGATTGATCTTCTTTTAGTTCCTGAACTTGATGGAGCCATCACCTTAGAGGAGATCACTAAGTCAATTAATTCATTGCAATCTAAGAAATCCCCTGGCCCAGATGGGTTGCCTTCCGAATTTTATAAGAAATTTCATGTCAAACTAGCCCCGCTTCTTTTGTCTGTATTTGAGGAATCTTTAGATCTAGGTATATTGCCCCTAACACTGAGACAAGCATCTATAACTCTATTGCCTAAAGATGGGAAGGACCCATCATTATGTAACATTATGTTCTCAATGTTGATGTTAAGATTCTAGCCAAGATTTTGGCCTCTCGTTTAGAGTGTATTATCTCCTAGTATCATCCTAGTATTATCTCAGAGGAACAAACTGGTTTCATTAAAGGATGGTATTTATTCTCTAACATTCGTACTCTTTTTAATATTTTATACTCAAGACATAATAGTGTTTCCTCTGAGGTGATAATTTCGTTAGACGCCGAAAAGGCATTTGATAGGATAGAGTGTGTTTATCTGTTCAGAGTTCTGGAGGAGTTTGGTTTTGGTGAGGGATTGATTTCATGGATACGTTTACTATATGCTGACCCACAAGCTTCAGTTTCTACTAATACTGTTAATTCTGAGTATTTTACCTTATCACAGGGTACACGCCAGTGATGCCCCCTATCTCTATTACGTTTTGCCATAGCCATTGAGCCCCTTTCAATAATGCTTAGAACACTTCCTATATTTCAAGGTATAAACCACAAGGAAATTGAACATAAATTAGCCTTATACGCTTACGATTTATTACTCTACGTTACCAATCCAATTGCATCTATTCCTGAGATAATACATCTATTAGATGATTTTGGGAAATGTTCTGGGTATAAACTAAACCTGCAGAAGAGTGAATGTTTACCCATAAATCAGTCTGGCCAAAAACAGAATGACTTACCTTTCCACTTGGAGAGTTATAAATTTAAGTATCTTGGTGTAAATGTTACCCTTTCTTATTCTGCCTTACAAACAGCAAATTTTGCACCATTAGTTTCATACATGAAGTCAGCATTTTTAAAATGGGCGGCTCTTCCATTATCTCCACTAGGTAGGATAAACGCTGTAAAAATGAATATTCTCCCAACATTTCTTTACGTCTTTCAAGCTATTCCTTTGTTTCTACCCAAATCTTTCTTCAAGAATATAGATAAATAAATCTCCTCTTTTATATGGGCAGGTAAAACTTCTAGAGTTTCCAAAATTTTGCTTAAAAAAAGTGGAGGGCTTTCCCTGCCCAATTTTATGTATTAATATTGGGCAGCAAATATTCAGAAGTTGGTGTTCTGGGTACAGGACTCCTCTTTACCATGGTGCAACTTAGAAGCTAAGTCTTGTATTTCATCATCTCTCCCTGCTATGGTGTTCTCTTCTCTCCCCATGTCCCCTTCACATTACACGGATAATCCAATAGTATGCTCTTCTCTTAAAATATTCTTTCAATTTCGACGTCATTTCAAATTTACTTCAGCATCAACCATGGCCCCAATACATACAAATCATCTCTTTCTTCCTCCCTTCTCAGATTCTGTATTCTCTTTCTGGGAAAAGAAAGGACTGAAATGCTTTGAAGATCTTTTCATTAATAATGTGTTTGCAAGTTTTTCTGAATTATCGTCATTTAATTTACCTTCCTCATTTAATTTACTCGCACCCTAAAGAGAGCAGCCCGGAAAATGGAGCGCAGCTGGACGAAAACAAAACTAGAGATATTTCGTATAGCTTGGCAGGAAAGTACCCTATCCTACAGAAAAGCATTAAAAACTGCTAGATTTGATTACTTTTCGTCTCTAAATTAACGAAAAATAAAGCATCAACAGGTGTTGGCATTCCCCAAGAGCACAGCAGTAATGACTTTATGAACTACTTTACTTCCAAGATCGATACTATCAGATATAAAATTGTAACCATGCAGCCGTCAGCTACAGTAAAGCGCTATATAAATAAAGGTGACTTGACTTGACTTTCAAATTAGGCACTGTGCCTCCTCTCTGTTCTCTGGGTTTCCCACCCTGCCTACAAAGTCTCCATTGGAGGAGGCATTTAAATTGAATCTTCATATGAGTGGAATTATTTCTAAGATATATGCAATTATCTTGTCAAAGGCTAATTCTCACAACATTATATTTTATCATTATTATGTTATCTTAATTATGATATGTGTGTGTATGTATATGTGTATATGTATATTTAGGTATTTTATAATAAATTATTATTTTTATTTTTTTCCACTTTTCAGTTGTCATTGTGTACTAATTGGGGATTTCTTTGTTAGGGCTGGGTAAGATTGTAGTATGGTGGGTGGGGTGGTATAAAATGTAAAAATGCAATTTGCAACAATAAAAATTCTATAACAAAAAATAAATAAAAAAAGATAACTCATTAAATAATAAATGTATATCTTATTTTAATTAATCTATTATTATTTCAATATTCTGCAAAGTCCATATCTTGGAACAGTTTTTTTTTTTTTTTAAATAACATACAAGTCCCTTCATTATTTACGGCTCATACACTCATCCTTTGTCCTTTTTTTTTTTTTTTTTTTTTTGATAGGGCTTATACACTCATTCACTCTTCTCCAGCGTAACACAAGCTGCGCCCATCTCCGCTGTTTGACCACACTCACGTGACGGTACAGGAGGTGTGCACACCTCTGATCCACCAGATTCAGAGCTTATTTTCTCATACAGCCACACTTATAGTCACAAATACACTAAACACAATAAACACAGACCATTGCAATGTATATCTGCTTAACGTTTACGTCATCCACCAAGGCCCTCTAAACAGTAAAACAGATCTGTGCATGCAATTATTTCTTCTGGAATCAAAATTATTATTTTTTTTGTTCTTTAAATTTGAAAGAGCAATTTTTAAGGAGTCCTTATCACCAAGGGCTAACTGGCAAACAACACAAACTACTTATATAAGCAAAAACTGCTTACCTTTAGTGGCCACAGAATCTGTGCCATTTGCCAAACCAGCCCAAAGTGGTCTTTCGCCCTCTGCTCCTTTCCAATCCTGTTCGTGACGCCAATATGTGGTGGCTTTTGCCGGTGCTGTGAGGAATCATTCTCTATGTCTTGGGGTTTTGATGACAGAAGAGACTTCATTATCATTTAGACAATAAGGCCGAGACAACTCTGCAGAGCCAATCTCCAGAATCTTTTTCTGCATTCTCTTTTATACAGAGAATTTTTTTCTCTAAGCGTGTTCATTACATTGTATACATGTTTGTCATGGGACCACGATGTAGTCAGGAGGCCTTAATTTTATGTTCTGTGAAAATAAGGGACACATTATATATTTTTTCTAAAGGAAAAACAGGACAAGCAGCTTCCCCCTATGTCTGCACTTCTCATACAGGTTTTTATACATGCAGGCAAATACACATGATTATAATAGTAGAATATGTTGATATATAAATAGCTACATTCACATTGATTATACTCAAATAATTTATATTTAGATTAATAAAACTCTTCGTCAGTTGACCCTCACCATCACACCCAATCCTAAGGTTTAGGAAATGACTGCCATAAAAATTTCTCCACATATCTGGATGCAACAGCAGGGGCCGAAACAAAGAAAGGCCCCAAAGATCTATCTACCATAGAAATTTCTTCCATTGCTACATTCAGCTCAACAGCATTGCATTTTGCCATTCCGTGTTCACTCCATTTATTTGTTTCTACAATTTATTTGGTATATTCCTTCATATTTAGTTGTCTGTTATCCATTTGCAGTGCATATTAATTTATTGGCATTATCACTAGTTGTTTTATTTACTCTTGCACATCTATTGTTAATAAATTCCATTAATCTTACTACAATTGTGTCTTCTTTGTGTTGATGATCCAAGGCTTTACTAGCTATCTAATCCACCAATCTTTCAGATAAATCAGTTGACCAACTCCCTCCAGTTTGTGAATCTCAAATTGTTGAACAGCTTGTGGAAAGCACCCCCATATAGCCAAAATAACAGTCCATGACTGGCACTCTGAACTTAGCAAGGTGGGAATTGGTCATCTGATATACTCATAACCACACCTTGAGTGACATGTGACCCCAAAAATCATAACATCTTTGGTGACGTGAGTCTCACTTACTACACAGGCTTATCATCTGTTACAGGCTCCTGGCCCAACAGAGAATCAACTGGCAGATGTGGCTGGACCCTGTGGATGAGTGTGGCATCACATTATATGCATAGACGAGCTCAGATAAATGTTCCAGCCGTCTGCGCTTAGGGCAGTCGTGGCCTATTGGATAGAGAGTTGGACTTGTAACCTGAAGGTTGTGGGTTCGAGTCTCAGGTCCGGCAGGGATTGTAGGTGGGGGAGTGAATAACCAACACTCTCTCCACCCTCAATACCACGACTGAGGTGAGACCCTTGAGCAAGGCACCGAACCCCCAACTGCGCCACAGCATTGGCTACCCACTGCTCTGGGTGTATGTTCACTACTGTGTACACTTGGATGGGTTAAATGCAGAGCACAAATTCCAAGTATGGGTCACCATACTTGGCCACACACCACTTCCCCTTTCCTTTTTCTTTTCGGTTGGGAGAGACTTCAAGAGGTTATGAAGGGTTCTATTGAACCTCTCACATTGAGGATTGCCCTGGGGGTAATGCGGTGTTGTCCGAGTTTTCTTGACTCCATACAACTTGCAGAGCTCTGCAATCACAACGCTTTCAAAATTCCTGCCCTGATCGGAGTGTAATCATTGTGGCACTCCATATTTCGGGAACCATTCTCTGAGGAGGATCTTGGCAGTGGTCTCCTCCTTCGGGTCACGGGTGGGAAATGCTTGACTGAACTTTGTGAACAAATCAGGAACATCTAGAACACTTTCTCACCCATCTGTGGCTGGTTCAAGGTTTATAAAGTCAATGGCTACAACCTCCAGTGTCTGGGAGGCCAAGAATAAAGCCCAAGGTGCCTTAATTTTAGGTCGTGGCGTCTTTGCTAACACGCAGCGCTGACATCGCTTCACCCACTGTTCCACATCCTTATACATTCCTCCCCAGAAACAGTTATTTTTTCATATTTTATTTAATATTGATAAACTTATACACAAATAATGCTTTTTTCACTCAAAAACTGATGTACGTAAACTCAGATTAATGAGGCCTACACCTACATTTCACTGCTGGTTATACTCTGTATAATTGTGTATGTGACAAATAAAAATCTTGAATCTTGAATGAATCAGTTCCAAAAATCAACACAAAACTCCTAATTAAGTCCTAATTGAAAGAAAACAAGCTGACAAAAATATTGATACCAATATTAGGTGATAATATTGCATAAGAAAAGATTTATAAGTTATTTTTTGAAGGCCGGTCATTTTTGACCGGGAAAACCACAAGTGTAACATGGTTGAATAACGTAAAAAATGTTTAATGAAAATTAAAAATTTTTGCGGTGGAAGTAGTTATGCCCTGTGTGAACAAAGGAGCCCCTGCCCCTCTGAGGTCCGACACTAAAGTGCCCTTCCGGTCTGGTCTACGTCCCCTCGGTCTGCGATTTATGCTATTCCACCCATCAAAACGCCCCCCCCCCCCCCCCCTTCTCCACTTTTCTGGAGAGATACACTGTACTTTTTCATTGAAAAATTTGATTCTCTCATTCCAGACATAAAAAGTTTGTTCTAAAGATGGAGGAAACACAGTGGCAAGAAAGCAGCAATAGTGTGACGCAAAAACTCCAATGGCTCATGGCAGAAAAAGAGAAAGAGCTGAGGGAGAGACAATATGACATATCTGTAATTTCAGAGTTCAGGAACCCTG
Source organism: Barbus barbus (assembly GCF_936440315.1). Lineage (NCBI taxonomy): Eukaryota > Metazoa > Chordata > Actinopteri > Cypriniformes > Cyprinidae > Barbus > Barbus barbus. Next base: position 10,386,481 of record NC_136750.1, read on the forward strand.
TAGCGTAAACAGAGAATCAGTGGTAAGACAGGACATGCAGCAACTCCTGCCAAAAAGTTTTCTGGGCAGGAGCTGCAATTCCGTGACCCAAACTGAGAGAGAGAGAGAGATTCTCCTGGGTGGCCTCTGTTGAAATGCAAGCATAAAAGGCAAACAAATCTTAAGATTAAACAGTAAAGCCAACTCATCACCATCACTCCACATGAGCCAAATCCACAGTAGAGGCCTCCCTGAGGTCACTATCTGTCCAGGGAGAGAGAGAGAGTCATATTTTACAAGACCTTTCAGTGCATCTTAGAGTCAAAACTCTAGTGCCAAACATCTTTAGACATCACAGTTTAACAGATACACTGTGTGTGAGTTAGTGATGGGAAGTTCGGATCATTTTACCGACTCGGACCTTTGAGTCTCGTTCAGCAAAATGAACGAATCTTTTTTCGAGTCATTTCGTTCATTTCGTTCATTTTAGCAAAATATAATTAAAATGTTATGTGTTACTTTCCAAACACATCTACTACTTATGCAAACGTTTATCACACTACAAACAATACAAAACTATGCTATAAGAAACAGAAAATATTACTTAATTGTTTACCTGGGTCTTTAGTCTATGATTAGCGCACCACCTCTTATCTGACAAGTGTTCGGGTTTGAGTCGTTCGTTCATCACGTGACAGCCCCATACGCTTATCCAATGCAGCCTGAGCCGGAAAGAGAATTGATTAGTTCGTCTATATCGAGTCTCGGGTTTGAGTCATTCGTTCATCACGTGACAGCCTCATACGCTTAACCAATGCAGCCTGAGCCGGAAAAAGAATTGATTAGTTCTTCTATATCGAGTCTCGGGTTTGAGTCGTTCGTTCTTTTGTCACGTGACCACTTGCCGGATCAGTACATATCAAATAGGCTACCATAAAGTAAAACTGTATCTTTTGTATGTTGGATCATATTTAAGAATTATCATAAAATTATCAAAATATGTGTAATAAGCATTTTCCTAGAAATAAAAATGGTCTGTTAATTTTTTTGAATGCAAACATGCCTTAAAGCATGTTCTAAAATATAGCCACAGTGTTATTTTAAAGCTTATTTATTTTTTATTTATTTAAAAAAGGCCTAGCTTGTTGTGCTAATATATATATATATATATATATATATATATATATATATATATATAATTTTTTTTTTCATTTTTTTTTTTCATTGTTTAAATTCATTTGGGATTAGTTATTCTCTTAGCTAGAAAGCTTTTTTTTGGCACAAAAGTGTTATTTATTTTAAAGCTTATTCATTTTATTTATTATTTAAAAAAGCCTAGCTTGTTGTGCAGTATTTTGTTTTAGTTTTTTAAGGCTCTGTGGCTTTAGTATATTTTAATTTTCTTGTATTTTTTATTTAAATAGTTTAAATTCATTTTGGAATAGTTATCTTCTTTGCTATAGCTTTTTCTGGCACAAAAATAAACAATAAAAAACAATTCAGGAGTGTGTACAGAGTGTTAATGTCTAAAGTGTCATATGCTACAAAAGTATAGTAAGTAACACTATAGTCCAATCTAAAGGGTTAACTCAAAAGACATAAATACAACAAGGTATTGTATTTTATGAAGATTAGACTAAAAAAATAAATAAAAACAAAGCATAACAAGTCAAGTCTGCTTTATTGTCAATTCTTCCACATGTACAGTACATACATACAGAGAACTGAAATTGCGTTACTCTCAGACCCTTGGTGCATACAGTTAACATTTAAAACACTGACAGTAGACGTTCAAATACAGATAAATACAGTTTAAACATATGTACATACAACTATACAGATATACAAATGAGGACATTTGTAGAAAAAATTAAGAAAGAGATAAAGTGGCATAAGGCACATGGCAGAATAGATAGAGTGCGAACCAGTTAAATAAAACAAAACTGTGCAGATATATGTGTAGTGCAAGAAGAGGTTAACCAACTCGTTATTATCTTTTTTTACCACATGGTGTTATGGAAAAGAACAATGTGACAGAAATTAAAAGCAACAATTTGAGACCAGAAAAGCATCACATAATTGTAAGAGTAAATAATAATACTAATAATTCTAATAATAATAATAATGACTATGAACCCGTTTGTAAGGAAGGTTGTAAATTAACTAATTTCTCTGTCCAAAACTGTCACGTCACGTGACAAAAGAACGAACGACTCAAACCCGAGACTCGATATAGACGAACTAATCAATTCTCTTTCCGGCTCAGGCTGCATTGGTTAAGCGTATGGGGCTGTCACGTGAAGAACGAACGACTCAAACCCGAGAATGCTGTGCAATGCGCATGCGCGACTGAACGAATCACTCCCCGAGACGACTCGTTCTTCCCGAGTCACATTAAAGATTCGTTCAAAATGATTGCAAAATTCCGTGACCCAACTGCAGTCTCCATCAAAATGAACGAATCGTTCAAGAACGACCCATCACTAGTGTGAGTGTGTTTATGGGGATAGTATGACCTGAGACATTTTCGGACACCAATGATGTTTGGAGTTGGCAAAAAAAAAAAAAAAAACACCATAAAAAGTTATAAAAACTTTTAAATGTCAATGTTTTATTAAATAAATCAATAAAAACACAGAAAAAAAGCAATCTTAACTGAAATTCGACACTTTAGTAGATATTATTCTTTAGCTGTTCTTATTTTAAACAAACAGTGTGTGACACTCATGATCAAATTTGTTAATAATAATGTATTAGATGGTAATCTAATTATTATTGAAAACACCTAACTAAAACTACTAAACACCTAAAAACTACTGAAAACACCTTGAGTAGAATGTTCCTTAAAAATGAAGCAAGAGTTGTTGCAACAGCACCATTTGAGTCTCTTTCAGATTAGATGTAGAACAGAGGGATGAAAACTTCACGAGAGAAAGTATGTATGAGTGAGATGTTGTTTGCTCTCAGGTGACAGCTTCAAAAAATTTCTCACTGTACCAGCGTCAGCAGAGGTGAAGAAATATCCCCCTCCACCACCTTCTGCTTGAATGTTCTTGCATCAGCACCAGAGCAATCTCCTCTCTCTTCTGCAGCTGGCAGGCCATCTTGGCATTGTCTGGCAGATGAGATATCGTTTGACATTGGTTGCAGCAAAGCAACAAATAATATGCTGGATAGCCCTTGCCTTCTTCCTTAGAAGAGATCAGCACTGTTTAGTTGGTGTTTCATTGGTTAGCCATTCAGTCTCCACAATTAGTCAAGAGCAGATGTGTGTGCACGCGTGTATGTGTGTTTCAGTGCATTAGCCAAATGTGTCCTCATCCTCCTCCAGGGGGCTCCGGTTACATCCGCGTCAAAGGCCAGACAAGCTGGGGATTCTGTCAACAAGCAAATTACAAGCAATTTCAAAGTGAAAGAGCATAAGATTGAAAGAGCAGAGAAGTAGGGTGGCATTGGGGTTAACAGGTGTGCTGAATATTACTGACAAAATCTCTGAGGGAGCCACTCAATGATCAGCCTGTAGAAACGCTACTTTTCACAACACAAACTCAACTTTTCATAAGCAGTCTGACCTCTGACCCAGTGCACATGGCCATCCTGAGTCCTGCTAGTAACCTCTTGACCAGCAGGACACATGATGAATCAATCAGTGTGATGATGAGTGTGAGAGACATTTCTCATCCAGCACCCCGATGGGATGGCACTCTGATATGTGAGATGGATTGAGTGGTGATGGGACAGATGTAAATAGCATGTTCAACGACTTGGCACAGAAACACAAGCAATGGGATCAGATATTTATATTGATCAAGCTAATGAGAACCTTCTCACTGCATATGTGTGTGCATTTGTCTGTCTTAAAACACCTACGCACTCATTTACCACCACCGACGAACATACACAAAAAAGCGGGAGAGTTTGCATACCTTCAAACGTGCACACAAGGACAAATATACAAACGCGTTCACAAATCACACCCACGCCACAGTCGCCTATTTTATGCCCTGCCACTCACCGGACAATTTGCATGCAAACCTTGCTGCAATGATCAATTTATCTGAGCGACTGTTTATGTGCGCTATTTTCATAAACCTGCCATTTATGTCAGATGAAGACAGTCAATGACCTACTTAAAACCTCCTAATGAGACAAAACAAAGTGAAGCCAGTGAAACAAAGTAATGGAAACACAAGCAGCAAAAAGCTGGTTTCTGTATGTGTAGAGCTTCCCACATTAATCAAAAGCCTGAGCTGAATGCAAATAGGAAAATTGGGGGAAAGATTTTTGACAAAGTTGTGAGGGTTCTCTCAAAATGCAGTAACAAAAAGTGGTTGAACCAAACAAGAATAGACCAAGCCTTGTGCATTGTTGCAGAGCTCATATATTTTATCTTTTGAATTGGGATGGAAGAGGCTGAATGGAAAAACAGATTTTAGTGTGGTCATTTTGAGGAACTTGTTGACCATCTCAAGTGAGTGAGATGACGCCTGGAGGGGCAGGGGGTGTTTATGAAATGTTACATTGGTTTGTATTGACATCGACTGGGTCATTTTCCTTTTGTTGATCATTTTTAATGGATACAAAATTAATTATCAAAAATTAAATCTTGACGTTATTTGTAATTATTGAATCTCTTCTGCCTTTGGTCAGTAAACAAATCAAAATTCACTACACTGCAAAACGTTACTATGTTGTATGTGCCACATTAAGATGTTACCTGAACATTTTTACAGTAAAACACACAATCATAAATGAGTTATAATCAGAAACTAGGCAATTTCACTAAAGCAGTCTACTTTGTCATATGTGAGTAATATTGTATGTGTGTTCTCACTCTGTGAGACAGCTGAGCATTTAGTGCAAACGCTGAGGAGCCAAGACCATATCACTCTAATCATAACTTGATCATAAAACAGATTTTGTCAGAGCACACCAAGTTCAGTAAGAGCTGCCTAAGCAAGATGCTGCACTGCTGCGCTCATGCATTTGCTCACTCTTATAAAGAGTAAAACCAAGGGTAGATTGAATATGAATTAAATGAAGTGATGTGTATGTGAGATAGAGAGAAAATAATTAAATAAAACAGAAAACTTTCCTTTGTTGGCCCTTCTGCTATGGGCATAGCTCAGCCTTAGAATGTGTCTCTGTTCTTCTTGGTAAGAGTCAGAATGTCCAAGGACCTGGCTTTGCTTCTGATTCTTGTTCAAACTGAAATTAGTGACATAAGTAACACCCCAAACGTGATCTGGCACACATCTCAACAGTCCAGCTATCTCTAATCTAGCTCCACCTGCCAAAAAATGCCAGGAATGTCTCTAGATCTTCAGTGCGGCTCTGCCCACTTTGAGGCAATGGTGGAGGCAAGGCACGTGGGGGTGCTATGGCAGCTCTAACACTAACCAGAACCCCACATCCCCAACCAAGTATGGCACAGGCCACCCTTGCAGCTCAGTGGTGCAGTTTATTTATGTAGCTCCTTCTGGTTTCAACAGACCACCGAATGTGGATAAGATGGGGTCTTTGCCTCCTTTTCCTCCATGCCACAACTGCAGTCTTCTGAAGGAAAAAAAAAATTAAAGGAGCAAATCAATTTTATTCATTTCACCGCTGTTGTTTATTTAAAGCTTTTGTGGTTTTAACAAGAGGAAGTGTTTCCTGATAATAATTTTCCAACATTCCACAAATCTCAAAGCTAGACAACTAAATTCTAAAAAAAAGTTTGAAAATTCCAGTCAGTAAGCTGTCGTTGCATTCATAGTAACAGTCGACACATGTAGATCCAGTTTGAATAGTACACACATGCTGGACTAACTAGGATGACAGTGCGAGTGGTTGTTTGCTTCAGTGTGGGGCCTTCCTGTCTAGACTGGAGGAGATAGGGTTAATAAAAACTCAGAACCATCACAGAACGCTGTCTGCAGTATCAGCCTATGAAACAGACCCTCACCAACCTCGCTGTCACACTCTAGAAACCCTAGGAAGCTGTCTAGAAACGCTAGAAGCTGTCGTCATACGGTTTTCCGTTGTGGAATTTCAACACCCCTCCCCCAACATCCAATGCACTTATATCTTCAGAGAAGAACCATTTATAAATTCATAAAATTAATGGTGGTCAACAGTTCAGCATGTTGGCCCAAATTGTTCTGTAAATATAGATGACTGCAGCCAGCCGCAGAGAAAATGTGTGAGTGTTTGATGAAGCAGTGGCCACCACAGCCAAGAGAGCACCTGGATGGTGTTAATCACAGACTAATATAAACATTTCGCCGGCTGTACATTGCATGGCAGAGCTGTTTGCCTCAACACAGCTCACTATCCCTCACCACAATCTTGCACTCTAACATCCAGTGGACACACTACACCTCAAGCTGTCCATCTTCCCAGCATTTTCAAACCTAGTATTTGTGGGTTTCAGGACTTTCAGTCAACCAGTTAATCATAGTGGTGTTTACTGGACATCTGTTCTCATACCTCTCATGGTACACTTTATTGTATAATACAGTATAAAAATCTAAATATTACAACAGCAAGTAGACAAAGTTGTCTAGCAGCTGTACAGCCTACACAACACTATGAGTAGCATTGTGCACAAATCACAATTTCTGAAAACTCTGAACAATGTCAAAATAACTTGAGTCAAACCACAAATTCAGATACATTAGTCTGAAGTTATGCTCTTGAAGATGTGGGTAACTACATACTGCATAAAGCCCAAGACGAATGAGCTTGAAAATAGTTTCCTTTGGAGGAGTGTCCATCCAGCACCAAAAAAGAAAAAAGATGATGTTGTGGCAAATTTCTATTTAGTTTTTCAAATGTTTATTTTCTTGCAAAAAAACTAAACAAAAACACTTCTTGTCTCACTCTCAGCTACAAACACAAATACATTTCCCATTGGTCTTTTGGCACATCAAAATAAATCATTTAAACAGTTTAAAGAACACTCTTTTGTAGAGTAAAGCAAATAATACATATAATAAAATTTCCCTTACACTCCTCCCTTTTTATCATTCTTTGATAACTATATGATAAAATAAAAACCTAAATGGTCATCTTCTGAAATGTTTTGCTTATCATTCTCTTCCTAGTGAATTTTCACATAGTAGTTTGTTAATCAGAAAAAAATTAAGTTTTACAGTTTAATGGCTAAAAACTTAAGCAGTGGTCAAAACCATTACTAAATACAGAATGATAGAAGTTAGCAATCTAAAAACGAAATATAATGCTGATAAACTGCAGTTTTAATCCTACCTGATACTTATATTCCTTTCATCAGCATCCTGAACTGGAATGAAAATACAATTAATTTTACCAATTTTACCACATACTGTACATATCATCTTCTCCTAACGTTCTGTCCAGAATATATGTCAACATATTCCAAATCATGTTTTCAAGCAATGGAAAATTGAAAACTGAATACCCCATAATAAATTGCTATAACAGACCTTTTTCAGAGTCAATTCTTAATATTATATTCCGCTTGATTTCAGGTCCGATTGGGCAATTAGGAAATTAATAATCTGATACTCCTGCAAAGGAAGCTGCCAGTTTAAATCCAAAATGTCAAATCCTTTCTCTCAGACCTACCCTGAATTCTTAAATAATGAGATATATGCAACATTTTACAAGACACTTCATCCTAAAATTTCTAATTTAAAAAATTCAAACAATGATCTACACAATCTCATTTTCTAATTGAATAAGACTTAAGTTTTAGACTTTTTCATTTGTATAATATAAACATTGTATTGTTTTAAACAGGTTGCTTTTAAAAGTACTGTCACGGTTCACCCATCCGCGGTCTCTCTTTGTCCCGTGGTTTGTCATGTGTGTGCGTGCTGTACGTGTGGGGGCGTGGCCGAGCCATCATCCGCTCACTTCCCTCAGCTGTGCCTTGTCAATCGCGCCAGCTGTTGCTAATTTCCCGTTGCCTTAAATACCCACCTCTTTCTCCTCTCCGCTGTCAGATCGTTCCTGGATGTCTTCCTGCTACAGTGTTCCCGTCTTCACTTCTTCATCTCGTCGTCGGTGGATCTGTTTGGTGTTGTGGATCGGAGTTCGTGTTGGTGTCGTCGTGTCCTCATCCCGTGTCTAGAGGTTTGCTGTCACTGTCTGTTCCTGTCTTCACCACCACTCCACTTCACCGTGTGCCCATCCAGTACTGTGTCACTCCATTCCTCAATCCTGTCGGTGTCTCACTTCATCTGTACAATAAACTCTGTTTCACTTGCATACTGTTTCCTCATCTCTTCAGCCGAACGTGACAGAACGATCTGACCAAGCTATGGAAGCAGCGAGTGTCCCTGCTACAACTCTGGAGGATTTCATCGCCCAGAGCATCGACAGGATGAACAGCCAGGAGGCGAGCCTGAATAACACGAGTTGTGTTATTCAGGCTCTAGTTACACAGGTGTCCGAGCTCACCCAACAGTTTCAACAGCTACGAGCTCCCACCGCGCCACCCACGCCGCCAACCCCCCCCACGCCATCGGGATCCCTCTCCCAGGTGGAACCCCGCTTGCCTGTCCCCGAGTCATACGCCGGTGAGCCTAATTTTTGCAGACCCTTCCTTACTAGTTGCTCTATGCATTTTGCGCTCCAGCCCCGAACCTTCCAGAACGAACAAGGCAAGGTGGCGTTCGTTCTCACCCTGCTCACTGGGAGAGCGGCACTTTGGGGAACGGCGGTGTGGGAGAATCAAGACCCATGCTGTGCCTCGTTCCAAGCGCTCTCAGAGGAAATGAAGCGGGTATTCGACCGCGCAGCCGCCGGAAGAGAGGCGGCCAGAATACTCGCGGATCTCCGTCAGGGTGCAAGGTCAGTCTCTGACTACTCCATCGAATTCCGCACCCTGGCGGCGGAGTGTCGCTGGAATGAGGAGGCGCAGTGGGACATGTTCCTGCATGGGCTAGCTGACCGCATCCACAAGGAGATCTACGTCATGGACCTCCCCACCACACTCGACAAGCTTATTGACTTGGCCATCCGGGTGGACGCACGGCTCACTAGAGCGGAGCTACGCGTCCCGGCCAATCGAGTCCCTGGTGGGTTTGAGAGTCGCCATACCAACGACAGGGCCGCGGTCAGCACCAACTACGATCCCGAGCCCATGCAGGTAGGGCGGGCTCGGCTCTCCCGGGAGGAGAAGGAAAGGCGGAGATCCCTGGGGCTTTGCCTGTATTGTGGAGGGGCAGGACACCGTCGGGATAGATGCCCAGTAAAAGACCAAGCCCGACAGTAAGTATGAGGCTACTGTCGGGTGGGATCTCTGCCAGGAAGACCTCATCCACATCATCTACTCTCCTTCCGGTGAGACTGAGATGGGACACACACACTCACCACTGTCAGGCCTTACTGGACTCAGGAGCTGAGGGTAATTTCCTAGACTTTGCACTTGCCAAGAGACTTCACATTCCCACAAGACCCCTCACTCACAAGATCGCCGTGCATGCCCTCAATGGCCAAGAACTACCCACCATTTCATTGATCACGGAACCCGTCACACTCGTCACCTCTGGCAACCATTCTGAAACCATCCCCTTCTTTATCATGGACTCTCCCCTGACACCCGTAGTGCTCGGCCACCCCTGGCTCATGTCCCATAACCCCAAGATTGACTGGCATCATAGAACTATCACTGCCTGGAGCGACCGTTGTCATAAGTCCTGTCTTGTGTCTGCTTGTCCGTTAGTCTCTGCTTCTATGTTTCAGGAGGAGGCTGTGGATCTGTCTAACGTGCCCGCGGAGTACCAGGACCTGAGAGAGGTGTTCAGTAAGTCTCGAGCAGCTTCTCTTCCTCCGCATCGTCCTTACGACTGTGCAATAGATTTACTACCAGGTATGTCTCCGCCTAAGGGCAAATTATATTCGCTTTCTGTCCCAGAAAGGGAGGCTATGGAGAAATATATTTCTGATTCTCTAGCTTCTGGGTTCATTCGCCCTTCCTCCTCTCCAGCGGGGGCGGGGTTCTTTTTTGTGGGGAAGGAGGACGGATCCCTGCGGCCTTGCATTGATTACCGAGGGCTGAACAACCTCACGGTAAAGAATACCTATCCGTTGCCATTGATGTCTTCAGCCTTCGAGAGGTTGCAGGGAGCGGCCATCTTCACGAAATTGGACTTACGTAATGCCTATCATTTGGTCCGCATCAGGAAGGGGGATGAGTGGAAGACTGCCTTTAACACCCCTAGGGGGCACTTTGAATACTTGGTCATGCCCTTCGGGCTGTCCAACTCCCCAGCAGTCTTCCAGGCACTCGTCAACGACGTGCTGCGAGATATGGTCGATCAGTTCATATATGTTTACCTGGATGACATATTGATTTTTTCTTCATCTCTCCAGGAACATGTGCAGCACGTCCGACGAGTGCTTCAGAGGTTGCTAGAGAATGGGCTTTTTGTCAAGGCGGAGAAATGCGCATTTCATACACAGTCTGTTCCATTTTTGGGGTACATTGTGTCGTTCGAGGGAGTGCGCATGGATCCTGACAAGGTCAAGGCTGTGGTGGAGTGGCCAAACCCAGATTTCCGTAAGGCCCTACAGAGGTTTCTGGGTTTCGCTAATTTCTACCGGCGTTTCATTCGCAATTTCAGCCAACTAGCCGCGCCTCTGACTGCCTTGACCTCCCCCAGAACTACGTTCAGGTGGTCTAACACAGCTGAGGCTGCGTTTACAAAACTCAAAGGCCGCTTTATTTCGGCTCCCATCCTCATAGCCTCTGAGTCCTCACGTCAGTTTGTGGTGGAGGTCGATGCGTCAGAGGTGGGGCTAGGTGCAGTTCTCTCCTAGCGCTCTTCCGTGGACGACAGGATGCATCCTTGCGCGTTTTTATCCCATCGTTTATCGCCAGCCGAACGCAATTACGACATTGGTAACAGGGAGTTGTTGGCCGTCAAGCTAGCGTTGGAAGAATGGCGTCACTGGTTGGAAGGGTCAGGGGTACCCTTTATCGTCTGGACCGACCATAAGAATCTAGAGTATATCAGAACTGCCAAAAGATTGAACTCCAGGCAGGCTCGGTGGGCACTTTTTTTCGGTCGTTTTGATTTTTCTCTCTCGTACCGCCCGGGTTCCAAAAACATCAAACCCGATTCCTTATCTCGTATTTTTGACAGTTCCGAACACCCGTCCACTCCCGAGTGCATTTTACCCGAGACGCTTTTCGTCTCCTCACTCACATGGGAGGTCGAATCGAGGGTCAAGACGGCCCTAGAAGGGGTAATGCCTCTGCCCGCTTGCCCACCGAATCGATTATTTGTGCCGGAGGAATTAAGGTCTGACGTTATCCAGTGGGGGCATTGTTCCAACGTGGCTTGTCATCCAGGAGTCAATCGCACCGGCTTTCTGGTCAAGCAACGATTCTGGTGGCCGCGCATGGCTCGTGACATTCACAGTTTTGTTTTGGCTTGCTCGGTTTGTGCCACTGGTAAGACTTCCAATCGACCCCCAGATGGGTTACTCCAACCGCTGCCGGTGCCTTCGAGACCCTGGTCCCACATCGCACTAGATTTTGTCACCGCCCTCCCGCCCTCTCAGGGCAACACGGTTGTTTTGACCGTGGTGGACCGATTCTCGAAGGCAGCTCATTTCATTCCCTTGCCCAAATTACCGTCAGCCAAGGAGACAGCGGTAACTGTCGTAGACCACGTCTTTCGCTTACATGGCCTCCCGATGGGCGTGGTTTCCGACAGGGGTCCCCAGTTTGTGTCCAAATTTTGGCAAGAGTTTTGTAGATTACTGGGAGCGACTGTTAGTCTGTCCTCCGGGTTTCATCCCCAGAGCAATGGCCAAACGGAGAGAGCCAACCAAGATTTGGAGAGAGTGTTGCGATGTTTGGTCTACAAGAATCCTTCCTCTTGGAGCCAGCAACTCTCTATGGTGGAGTAAGCCCACAATGCATTACCAGTGTCATCCACGGGCCTATCTCCGTTTGAATGTAGTTTAGGTTACCAGCCACCCATTTTTCCCAGTATGGAATCCGAAGTCGCGGTCCCCTCTGCTCACGCCTTCGTCCAGAGGTGTCACCGCACTTGGACTAGAGCCTGTGAGACTCTACTCCAAGTGGGGGCGCACACCAAGGCCAAAGCCGATCGCCACCGGTCTAAGCCTCCCGTTTACGTCGTTGGTCAAAAAGTGTGGCTTTCTACTAGGAACATTCCACTCCGCTCCGTTTCTAATAAACTTGCTCCCAAATTCATTGGCCCGTTCACTGTCACCAAAATCATTAGTCCAGTGGCAGTCCGCCTTAACCTCCCTCCAGTGTACAGGAGGATTCACCCCGTCTTTCATGTATCCAAAATTAAACCCGTATTTCATTCCCCGATTAACCCGCCAGCCCCAGTTCCCCCCCCCGCCGCGACTCATAGATGGGGAACCCACTTATTCGGTCAATCGCATACTGGACTCTAGGCGGAGGGGACGCGGATTTCAATACTTGGTGGACTGGGAGGGTTACGGTCCGGAGGAGAGAAGTTGGGTACCTGCGAGAGACATACTGGATCACTCTCTGATCGATGACTATAATCGACAGGTAGGAGAACCTGGGAACGCCAGGAGGCGTTCTTAGGGGAGGGGTACTGTCACGGTTCACCCATCCGCGGTCTCCCTTTGTCCCGTGGTTTGTCATGTGTGTGCGTGCTGTACGTGTGGGGGCATGGCCGAGCCATCATCCGCTCACTTCCCTCAGCTGTGCCTCGTCAATCGCGCCAGCTGTTGCTCATTTCCCGTTGCCTTAAATACCCACCTCTTTCTCCTCTCCGCTGTCAGATCGTTCCTGGATGTCTTCCTGCTACAATGTTCCCGTCTTCACTTCTTCATCTCGTCGTCGGTGGATCTGTTTGGTGTTGTGGATCGGAGTTCGTGTTGGTGTCGTCGTGTCCTCATCCCGTGTCTGGAGGTTTGCTGTCACTGTCTGTTCCTGTCTTCACCACCACTCCACTTCACCGTGTGCCCATCCAGTACTGTGTCACTCCATTCCTCAATCCTGTCGGTGTCTCACTTCATCTGTACAATAAACTCTGTTTCACTTGCATACTGTTTCCTCATCTCTTCAGCCGAACGTGACAAGTACTCTATGTAATACAGCTCTCACCATGAGAATAGCATTACATGGCATTTAATCTTTAATTACCTACCTCTCAAGTCAAGTCACTATTATTTGTATAGCGCTTTTAACAATGCAAATTGTGTCAAAGCAGCTTTACATCAGCTTGATATAAAGCCGGGTGGTTTTATATCAGCTTTACAGTATTTAGACGGGGAAATAATTTCTCGAAATAGTGTCATTCTCCTCTGGCCTGACAAAATCAGCAGATTAAATCTAGGCTAAAGCAGAGTCAGATTGCGCAAAGGACTCATCTGTTTAGTGTGGTCTTGTCCCGATGGCCGTCTAGGAGACAGGGTCTTCACTGGGGATCAGTCTCTGGGGCTCATCAGGACTGTAGAGGTCATCTCTAGGTGCTGAGCCACCATCTGATCTGGATACGGACTGGATCCAGGTGGCTGCAGTGACCATCTGATCTGGTCAGGCTATAGTGACCTCGGAATAAAAAAGAAACAGCGTAGATGCCATTCTTCTAATGATGTAACAAGTACATCGGGTGTTTTGGGAAATGTTCCCGGTTCCAGTTGGCCTAATTAATGCAGCCTAACAATCCTTTAACGGATTTGAATTATAGAAAAGTTATAGTGTATTATGAGTAAGCTAGGTTAAAGAGATGGGTATTTATTCTAGATTTAAACTGACAGAGTGTGTCTGCTTCCCGAACAGTCTTAGGTAGATTGTTCCAGAGTTTGGGCGCTAAATAGGAAAACGGTCTTCCGCCTGCAGTTGATTTTGATATTCTAGATATTATCAAATGGCCAGAGTTTTGAGATCGCAGCAGACCTGAAGAACCATAGTGTGATAAGAGCTCACTCAAATACTGAGGTGCCAAACCATTCAGGGCTTTATAGGTAATTAGCAAGATCGTAAAATGTATGCGATGTTTAATAGGGAGCCAGTCAGTGTTAATTTCGTCAACTAACCTTTTTTCTGTGACTAGACGAGACGTTGACGAGCTAAACCTAATATCTGATGATAAAAACTATGACGAAATTTATGCCACATCTTCGTTAACAAGACGAGACGGGACTAAAATGTTATTTGAGGACTACCGGACATTCAAAATACATCCTATAGGCTAAGTTAACTGCCTTGTCTTTCAAAATGTGCGTCTCTGTCATTGGATAAGGTGTGTTTGCATATCTAGTCTCAGTATGGCAGCCGCAGTGGACGGATAGGCTATCAAAACGCGAACTAGCGATCTGAAACAATGGCCTCAGCACCCGAAGGGTTAGGGATAGGGTGACCAGACGTCCCGTTTTTCCCGGGAGTCACAATTCATTGTCGATTAACTTAAAGTCAGTGAAGGTGCGATAGGCGGAAACGCGCCGATAGAAGTGCTCTCTCTCGCGCACACTCCACTTCTTCAGTTCTCATATACAGCGCGCGATCAGTTCTCAGCGCTCAAATACACACACAGCACATGTCTATCATGTAGAGCAGGGGTCCTCAAATCTGGACCATTCCAGCAGAGTTTAGCTCTAACCCTAATCAAACACACCTGAGCATGCTAATCAGAGTCTTCAAGATCATTAGAAAATCACATGTAGGTGAGTTTGATCAGGGTTGGAGCTAAACTCTGCAGCAGATTGGACCTCCAGGGTAAGATTTGAGGAACCCTGATGTAGAGTATCTCACGGAAATACAGGTCCTTTTCAAAAAATTAGCATATTGTGATAAAGTTCATTATTTTCTGTAATGTACTGATAAACATTAGACTTTCATATATTTTAGATTCATTACAACACAACTGAAGTAGTTCAAGCCTTTTATTGTTTTAATATTGATGATTTTGGCATACAGCTCATGAAAACCCAAAATTCCTATCTCAAAAAATTAGTATATCATGAAAACGTTCTCTAAACGAGCTATTAACCTAATCATCTGAATCAACTAATTAACTCTAAACACCTGCAAAAGATTCCTGAGGCTTTTAAAAACTCCCAGCCTGGTTCATTACTCAAAACCGCAATCATGGGTAAGACTGCCGACCTGACTGCTGTCCAGAAGGCCATCATTGACACCCTCAAGCAAGAGGGTAAGACACAGAAAGAAATTTCTGAACGAATAGGCTGTTCCCAGAGTGCTGTATCAAGGCACCTCAGTGGGAAGTCTGTGGGAAGGAAAAAGTGTGGCAGAAAACGCAGCAAAACGAGAAGAGGTGACCGGACCCTGAGGAAGATTGTGGAGAAGGACCGATTCCAGACCTTGGGGGACCTGCGGAAGAAGTGGACTGAGTCTGGAGTAGAAACATCCAGAGCCACCGTGTACAGGCGTGTGCAGGAAATGGGCTACAGGTGCCGCATTCCCCAGGTCAAGCCACTTTTGAACCAGAAACAGCGGCAGAAGCGCCTGACCTGGGCTACAGAGAAGCAGCACTGGACTGTTGCTCAGTGGTCCAAAGTACTTTTTTCGGATGAAAGCAAATTTTGCATGTTATTCGGAAATCAAGGTGCCAGAGTCTGGAGGAAGACTGGGGAGAAGGAAATGCCAAAATGCCTGAAGTCCAGTGTCAAGTACCCACAGTCAGTGATGGTCTGGGGTGCCATGTCAGCTGCTGGTGTTGGTCCACTGTGTTTTATCAAGGGCAGGGTCAATGCAGCTAGCTATCAGGAGATTTTGGAGCACTTCATGCTTCCATCTGCTGAAAAGCTTTATGGAGATGAAGATTTCATTTTTCAGCACGACCTGGCACCTGCTCGCAGTGCCAAAACCACTGGTAAATGGTTTACTGACCATGGTATTACTGTGCTCAATTGGCCTGCCAACTCTCCTGACCTGAACCCCATAGAGAATCTGTGGGATATTGTGAAGAGAAAGTTGAGAGACGCAAGACCCAACACTCTGGATGAGCTTAAGGCCGCTATCGAAGCATCCTGGACCTCCATAACACCTCAGCAGTGCCACAGGCTGATTGCCTCCATGCCACGCCGCATTGAAGCAGTCATTTCTGCAAAAGGATTCCCGACCAAGTATTGAGTGCATAACTGAACATAATTATTTGAAGGTTGACTTTTTTTGTATTAAAAACACTTTTCTTTTATTGGTCGGATGAAATATGCTAATTTTTTGAGATAGGAATTTTGGGTTTTCATGAGCTGTATGCCAAAATCATCAATATTAAAACAATAAAAGGCTTGAACTACTTCAGTTGTGTTGTAATGAATCTAAAATATATGAAAGTCTAATGTTTATCAGTACATTACAGAAAATAATGAACTTTATCACAATATGCTAATTTTTTTAAAAGGACCTGTACAGTCCGTTATGGTTTAAGTGAGCTTAAACAGGTGGGTGAAAACTGAATGTATGTCAGTAGGCTATTACATGCCTACCTTCCATCTTAAAAGGACATCATTCCTAATTATCTGTCATAAATGTTAACCAACAAAAGATGTTAAATAAATGTATACTTGTTAAGTAAACCTACTGTATCTGAAAAATGAGTTTAATTCATATCTCTACCAAAAAATGAATTTTTTGAATTTTTCCAAATTCAATCCTTGATTCAAATTTCTCACAACTAAGCTTAATTGATTTGGTCTAAAGAGAGAAGAATTGATGAATATTTTTGTTTGAATACCACATATATAATAGCTTCCAAAATAAATTTTGGTAACTGCAGTTTGACTAAAAGTAATGACTAAAAGTTGACAAAAATGCAATGACTTTTCGTCGACTAAAACTATGAAAGACTCAAATGACTAAAATGTGACTAAGACTATTAAGCATTTTCGTCTCAAGATAAAGACTAAGACTAAATCAAAAATGCCTGCCAAAATTAACACTGGAGCCAGTACAGTTTTGACAGAACCGGGCTAATGTGGTCATGCTTCTTGGTTCTAGTAAGAACGCTAGCTGCTGCATTTTGAACCAGCTGGAGTTTGTTTATTAAACGTGCAGAGCAACCACCCAATAAAGCATTACAATAATCTAGCCTCAAGGTCATGAACGCATGAATGAATGTTTCTGCATTTGACATTGAGAGCATAGGTCATAATTTAGATATATTTTTAAGATGGAAAAAATGCAATTTTACAAATGCAAGAAACATGTTTTTCAAAGGAAAGATTGCTATCAAAAAGTATGCATAGTTTCCTAACTGATGACGAAGAATTTACAGAGCAGCCATCAAGTATTAGACAGTGAGCTAGGTTGTTGCATGCAAACGCTTTTGGTCCAATAATCAACACCTCTGTTTGTTTTTGTTTTTTCAGAATTGCTAGTCATCCAGTTTTTGATATCAACTATATATTCTGTTAGTTTTGCAAATTGGTAAGTTTCATAGTTTCACCTCTATACAATCTTATTTTCCTGAGTCAACCAATCTCATGACTAACTTAGCCCAAAACTAACTTAGAGTCCATTCATAATGGAGTCAGTTCATAATGGATCTGTTAATGCAGATTATCAAATCTGTAGCCACAATGCAAAATTAAGAATGCCCTTGAAACCAAAGACATTAGAATACCCAAGACTGGTATAGTTTTGAATGGGGAACAATTTTGGTCACACAAATAAGTGTTATACATCATTCTAAATTAAGTGTCTACTTTTATTTGTGTACACTCACAATAACAACTAAACTTTGTGCTTTTGTAAAATAAAGAAAGCAAACAGGGTGCACTCTTTGTCTTCTCTGTCTCTGCGAATATCCATCTGAAATGTGTCACTAAAATGAACTGAAACTGAAAATAATTGACACACAGACATGAGAGATATATCTATAGAAAGCTTGAAGTCTACTTTTAAATGAAGTATCATATCGAAAACAAATATTCTGTGATAAAACTGTAACGCCACACCAGCAGAGGGAGCTCTTGCCCTAGTACAGACTGTTACTGCGCCCTCTGCTTCTATGGTTACTTCCTGTTTGGCGGCCATATAAAGAGGGCCATGCCAAACAGGCCTTTGCGAAGTCTTGTTCCGCTGTATCTGGACATTTCTGAGCGTTGTCATTATCTTGTTTTTGCCTTGCCTGTGTTTTGGACTCTGGACTGTTCTCTTGGTTATTGATTGTTTGCCGCCTGCCTTGACCATTGCCTGTGTTTCTGTTTACTCTCTTGCCTTGCCCTGGATGTTATTGTTTGCTGGTGATCGACCCTGCCTGCCTTGACCACGATCTGTATAATAAAGCTTGCGTTTGGATCTTATCCCTGTTGTCACGCTCCAGTCCTCATTACAGAAGACTTCGCCTACCACAGATCCAGCAGCTTTACCATCAACCATGAATCCTGAGGATTGTCTCGTGCGCCTCCGTCAAGGTGAGCTGCCGATTGAAGATTATGTGGCTAAGTTTTGTGAACTTTCCTACCAGACAGACTTTAAGGAAAGCTTCTTGAAAGACATTTTTCGGTTTGGATTAAGTAAAGAAATATCAAACTTAATGCCACGAAATACCCATCACTGGACTCTTACTCGTTATATTGATTTTGCTTTGTGTTTGAGTGGCTCTGCACTTACTGTGGGGACTGCTGATGAGGAACCCGGCTACCCTCCGGCATCCTCCACACCAGAGTATTTGAACGTCATGTCTGGAATTATTCACGTCACGTCAGAGTCTACACAGCCTGCTCATGTCATTCCTGCCAAGCCAAGGCGAACTCACGTCAAGCCTAAGTCTACTCATGTCACGCTTTCCAAGCCACAATCTGCTCACGTCAGGCCTGCCAAGTCACACTCTGTTCATGTCATGCCTACCAAGCCACAGTCTGCTTTCTTCACGTCTGCTAAGCCACAGCCTGCAAATGTTGCGTCTGTCAAGCCAGGACTTACTCACGTCACCTCTGTCAAGGCAAATCCTGCTAACATCATGCCTGCTAACCCGAAACCTCCCAACATCACGCCTGCCACGCCCCAGCTTGCTAATGTCATGTCTGCTACACCAGGACCTACTCACGTCATGCCAGTTAAGTCACAGTTTACTCCTGTCATGTTTAACACGTCACTGTCTGATTACATATCTACCAACCCAGAGTCTGATAACGTCATGTCTGCTACCCCAGGGCCTGCTCACGTTATGCTGGCTACTCAGGAGATTCTCCATAACATGGCCGCTATTCGAGAGCTCCATTGTAAGATAGCTGCTACACAAGAGTCTCTTGGGAAAATGGCCGCAGTTTTAGAGTCTGCTCACGCCATGCCTGCCCAGCCAGAGCCTGCTCGCGTCATGCCCGCCCAGCCAGAGCCTGCTCGCGTCATGCCCGCCCAGCCAGAGCCTGCTCGCGTCATGCCCGCCCAGCCAGAGCCTGCTCGCGTCATGCCCGCCCAGCCAGAGCCTGCTCGCGTCATGCCTGCTCACAGCATGCCTGCCCAGCCAGAGTCTACAGGGCCTACTCCCATCACGCCGGAATACCTGGCCAAGATGGCCACCATGCCTGAGTCCTCTGCCAGGATGGCCACCATGCCTGTGCCTCGCCATGCCACCATACAAGAGTCACATCACATCTCAGACGATTTTCCACAGTCTTATCAATTCACAGCTGATGTTAAAGAACCAAGTCAAGTCATAACTGCTACCAACAAGCCAAGCCAAGCCACAGCTGATCATCACGAATCAAGCCAAGCCACAATTGATCATCACGAGTCAAGCCAAGCCACAATTGATCGTCAGGAGTCAAGCCAAGTCCCAGTTGATCATCCCAAAACAAGCAAAGCCACAGTTGATCCTCGCAAGTCCAGACAAGGCATAGCTCCTCAGCCAGAGTCTCTTCACGCCTCAGCTCCTCAGCCAGAGTCTCTTCACGCCTCAGCTCCTCAGCCAGAGTCACTTCACGCCTCAGCTCCTCAGCCAGAGTCTCTTCACGCCTCCGCCAAACTGACAAAGGCTGTTACCACAGATTCTAGGTCAGTCCTTCGAGTTCTGATATCCAGTGTGATGAACCCACCACTGATGTCGGTGCGAGAAGCAGGCATTCCCAAGGTCTCAACTCTGGCTGTTACCGAGACTGTTCCCCTGACCTCAGTGCTTCCCGTTATGGCGGTCGCCATTCTGAGTGTGTGGGCTGTACACTGTGCTCCTGAGGCCTCTCCGGTCCACGAGCCTGTTCCAGTGCCACCAGAGGTGGCGGCTTCGGCTGCAGAACCTCCCGAAGTGGTGGTACCTACACCCGTATCCCAAGAATCCAGTTCTCAAGTCACGGCCAGGAGTGCCGATCCCGAATCCCGAGAATCCAGTTCTCATGTCACGGCCAGGAGTGCTGATCCCGAATCCCGAGAATCCAGTTCTCAAACTACGGCCCGGTGTGCCGATCCCGTATCCCGAGAATCCAGTTCTCAAATCACAGCCAGGAGTGCCGTTCCTGATCCTCAAGTGTCCGCGCTGCAAGAGCGCCCTCAAGTGTCCGCGCTGCAAGAGCGCCCTCAAGTGCTCGCTCCTCCAGAGCGCCCTCAAGTGCCCGCTCCTCCAGAGCGCCCCCTAGAGCCCGCTCCTCCAGAGCGCCCCAAAGAGGCCATCTGTCAACTCACGCCCTGTCCTGTCACGGCTAAAGAGGCCGTCTGCGAATCCTTGCCCTGCCCTGTCACAGCTATGGAGGCCGTCTGCGAATCCTTGTCCTGCCCAGTCACGGCAATGGAGGCCGTCTGCATATCCTCCTCCTGTCCTACCACAGCCATAGAGACCGTTTACGAACTCTCGACCTGCCCGGTCACGGCCCCTGGGACCAGGGGGACTCTCTCTGTGTTGTCTGTCTCTGCTCTCCCTGTGGTGTCTGTCTCTGTTCTCCCTAGATCCCTGATCCTGCCATGGCTTCCTGACCAGTCCGCTCTACCGTGGAGATACTCTACCCTGTCTACGCCACACTGGTGGGCTCCGGCTCCGTCTACTCCGCTGTGGTGGTCAGCTGTCTGGCTCTGGGGGTCTCCCGCTCCGCCCAGGTGGACTCTGGTCCCGTCCTGCCCTGCAACAAGGACTCTCCCAGTGTTGTCTGTCTCTGCTCTCTCTGTGTTGTCGGTCCTTGTTCTCCCCAGATCCCAGTCTCTGTCATGGGTTCCTGCTCGAGTCTGGTGGTTGTCTGCCCCGCTGTGGTGGTCTTATGCTCGGGTCTGGTGGTCATCTGCTCCGCCGTGGCGGTCCTCTGCTCCGGTCTGGTCATCTGCTCCGCCATGGTGGTCTTCTGCTCAGCCCTGGTGGGCTCTGACCCCGTCTGCTCCGTCCTGGTGGACTTTGACCCCGTCTGATCCGTCCTGGTGGACTTTGACCCCGTCTGATCCGCCCTGGTGGGATTTGGTCCCGTCTGCTTCGCCCTGGTGGGCTCCAGTCCCATCGTCTCCACCATGGCTTCCTACCCTACCAGCTCTGCTATGGCTTAACCTGTCGACTCCACCATGGACACATGCTCCACTGTACCACAGTTTGCCTTTGCTCCATGATCCAGGTCCACTCCCTCTGCATGGACCTGGCCCTCCGTCCCACCCCCTGGTCTACTTCATTCCCACCACCCTCCTGGACTGTTTATTTTTGAGTGCCAGGAGTCGCTCCTTGAGGGGGGATTCTGTAACGCCACACCAGCAGAGGGAGCTCTTGCCCTAGTACAGACTGTTACTGCTCCCTCTGCTTCTATGGTTACTTCCTGTTTGGCGGCCATATAAAGAGGGCCATGCCAAACAGGCCTTTGCGAAGTCTTGTTCCGCTGTATCTGGACATTTCTGAGCGTTGTCATTATCTTGTTTTTGCCTTGCCTGTGTTTTGGACTCTGGACTGTTCTCTTGGTTATTGATTGTTTGCCGCCTGCCTTGACCATTGCCTGTGTTTCTGTTTACTCTCTTGCCTTGCCCTGGATGTTATTGTTTGCTGGTGATCGACCCTGCCTGCCTTGACCACGATCTGTATAATAAAGCTTGCGTTTGGATCTTATCCCTGTTGTCACGCTCCAGTCCTCATTACAAAAACAAACACAATGTTCAGTCTTTCCCATCTAAAATCATTATCTATAATGTGATCTCGCCTAGGGGTGTGCAATATATATCATCTACGATAATATCGTAATTGTTGTTTTAACAATGTGCGATTTGACATTATCGAGTATTTTGCAAAAAACCTTCAAAACACCCCTAAAGAGTGCACGCATACATTACGTGAAATCTAGTGCACGTACAAGTTCTTTCACTGCATGATTCAGTCTATTAAAATGCATTTAAAATAATCACAAATTCAAGACATGGGGCAGAAAATGCCACTTCATAATATAGCCTAGTTAATCAATTTCACATGAGGAGTGTATTTTTCTCCAAAAATTACCATGATTACAAATGTGATATTGATTTTTTTCACAACAGATCAATAAACAAGAAGTTAATTAAGATAATTACTTTTTAGACACCTTATTTCCTGTTTTTGCACTATTTCGACAACAAAAATAGATCAGCTGTTGAATCAACTGTTTAAATAATTTGGTTCAAACGCAATGACTCACTTATTAACAGTGACTTGCTGCCACCTATTGGCAGTTTTAATTTCACATTCAAATTATATTTTATTATTTAAATAATTTCAAATATCAGTATTCAATGTTTTATGTTTAATATATCAAAACATTATTTATGCATTTGTAATTGCAGGTTAAATGCATTCATACCTTACATTAAACAGTGATTAAACAGTGAGTAAATACAGTATCTCACGGAAGTGAGTACACCCCTCACTTTTTTGTAAAAATTGTATTATAGCTTTTCATGTGACAATGCTGAAGAAATGACACTTTGCTACAATGTAAAGTAGTGAGTGTACAGCTTGTATACAGTGGGGATCGAAAGTTTGGGAACCCCTTGCAGAACCTGTGAAAATGTGGATAATTTTACCAAAATAAGAGAGATCATACAAAATGCATGTTATTTTTTATTTAGTACTGTCCTGAGTAAGATATTTTCCATAAAAGATGTTTACATATAGTCCACAAGACAAAAAAAATAGCTGAAATTATTAAAATAACCACATTCAAAAGTTTGGGAACCCTTGGTTCTTAATACTGTGTGTGGTTACCTGGATGATCTACGACTGTTTTTTTTGTTTTGTGATGGTTGTTCATGAGTCCCTTGTTTGTTCTGAACAGTTCAACTGAGCACTGTTCTTCAGAAAAATCCTCCAGGTCCTGCAGAATCTTCAGTTTTCCAGCATCTTTTGCATATTTTAACCCTTTCCAGCAGTAACTGTATGATTTTGAGATCCACCTTTTCACGCTGAGGATGATTGAGGGACTCAAACACAACAATTAAAAAGGTTCAAACATTCACTGATGTTCCTGAAGGAAACACGATGCATTAAGAGCCGAGGGTGAAAACTTTTTGAATTTGAAGATCAAGGTAAATTGTACTTCATTTGTCTTCCAGGAAACATGCAAGTATCTTCTGTCGCGTCAGAAGGGCAGTACTAAATGGAAAAATATGATATTTCAACAAAATAAGAAAAATCTTCATCCTGTTCAAAAGTTTTCACCCCACGGCTCTTAATGCATCGTGTTTCCTTCAGGAGCATCAGTGAATGTTTGAACCTTTTTTAATTGTTGTGTTTGAGTCCCTCAATCATCCTCAGTGTGAAAAGGTGGATCTCAAAATCATACAGTTACTGCTGGAAAGGGTTAAAATATGCAAAAGATGCTGGAAAACTGAAGATTCTGCAGGACCTGGAGGATTTTTCTGAAGAACAGTGCTCAGTTGAACTGTTCAGAACAAACAAGGGACTCATGAACAACCATCACAAAACAAAAAAACAGTCGTAGATCATCCAGGTAACCACACACAGTATTAAGAACCAAGGGTTCCCAAACTTTTGAATGTGGTTATTTTAATAATTTCAGCTATTTTTTTGTCTTGTGGACTATATGTAAACATCTTTTATGGAAAATATCTTACTCAGGACAGTACTAAATAAAAAATAACATGCATTTTGTATGATCTCTCTTATTTTGGTAAAATTATCCACATTTTCACAGATTCTGCAAGGGGTTCCCAAACTTTTGCATGCCACTGTAACAGTGTAAATCTGCTGTCCCCTCAAAATAACTCAACACACAGCCATTAATGTCTAAACCGCTGGTCACAAAAGTGAGTACACCCCTAAGTGAAAATGTCCAAATTGGGCCCAATTAGCCATTTTCTCATGTGACTCGTTAGCGTTACAAGGTCTCAGGTGGAAATGGGGAGCAGGTGTGTTAAATTTGGTGTTATCGCTCTTACTCTCTCATACTGGTCACTGGAAGTTCAACATGGCACCTCATGGCAAAGCAAAGCCTGAAACTGAGCTGCAGCACAGTGGCCAAGACCATGCAGCGGTTCAACAGGACAGGTTCCACTCAGAACAGGCCTCGCCATGGTCGACCAAAGAAGTTGAGTGAACGTGCTCAGCATCATATCCAGAGGTTGTGTTTGGGAAATAGACGTATGAGTGCTGCCAGCATTGCTGCAGAGGTTGAAGGGGTAGGAGGGTCAGCCTGTCAGTGCTCAGATCATACGCCGCACACTACATCAAATTGGTTGTCCCAGAAGGAAGCGTCTTCTAAAGATGATGCACAAGAAAGCCTGCTTTCAGGCTTGCTGAAGACAAGCAGACTAAGGACATGGATTACTGCAGTGGTTCTCAACCGGTGGGGCGCGGACACTCTCGCGGGGGGGAGCGATTAGGCTACAGCAGGGGTTTTCAACCTGTGGGGCGCGCCCCCCCAGGGGGGCGCCAGCACCTGTCAAGGGAGGCGCGAGCATCAATTAATTCAGAGACATTGCCTTGAAGATTTATGAATACGAGCTTTCAAATCTTCAGCCATCCGCTAGGGGGCAATCTGACTCCCGCTGTTAGGCGACAGTGAGAATGGTGTAAAATTATTTACGGTTAGTCATGTCAGAGATCCAACCACGGATTGGCATGTTGTTATCTCAGAAACAGGCTCAGCCATCACACTGAATCAGGTAAGCTGATGATATATGTTTATGTTTCTTAATGCTACGCACTGGAAACGCAGCAAACAATATGTGAATGATGTTCGCACACTTTGGGCTCGGGGGTAGGGGAGGGGGGTTGATGTTGGGGGGGCGCGAGTGAAATTAGACAAACTTGGGGGGGGGGCGCATGTCCTAAAAGGTTGAAAACCCCTGGGATACAGGATGGGAGGAAAAAAAACTGGAAAAAAAATTTGCTAATTTTTTTTATCACTAAACTACTATCATAAAAAGTTATAGTTTTGTATATACATAACTCCTGAATAAAAATTAAAATGTGTTTGGACTGATTTTAAAAAAAAAAGCGTTTTGAACAAATTTGATTGGTTTGTTGATAGTGAGCGCAAATGCAGGTGATAAGCAGTTTTATTAAGCGAGTCATTGAGTCGTTCATTCAAACGATTCGTTCAAACGGCCGATTCATCAAGAATGAGACAGATGTTTGTGAATGGGTCATTGAATCTTTGACTCAACCGATTCGTTCAAAACACTGAATCATTCAAAACACGATTGAGTGTTGCTGTGAGATGCGCTATGCTGTGATCTTTGTTTGGATTCATCGGATCTATTTTCGCTGCTAAAATAGACCAAAACAGTCATTATTTCATCAAAAATATGTAAGTGACTTAATATTATTAACTTGTTTGTTGAACTGTCATATGAAATCAGTGTCACATTTTCAATCGTGAGGTGATGGTAAATTAAGTGATGGTCAATTGTCAGCTCTCTTGGTCGTCAGGTCGTGTGATGTATGTTGCTGAACTGTATTCAAATGTTATAAATATAAAAACACCACATTTTGAAATTTAACTGCAGTATGTCAATTTAGTTTATTTGTGTGTGCTGCGCTCATAGACTTTAGAAAACGGCGCTCATTTGTTTGATTTCTCCTAGAGAAGCTGCGCAAGCCTCAAAAGTTTAAGGTCCTTGCACCCTGACTGAGTCCGAAACTGTCGTATTCGTTTTTTCATATTCGTCATTTGGTGGCTCTCAATTGTCAAAAACACCCCTCAAAATATTTGCTACGGATGCGAAAAATGCAGAAAATCGAACCATCCGAATAAATTTTTATGACGGACGGAAGTTGGTGAAGTTTATGACGGACGGGTGGTGATGGCGCAGTGGATAAGACACATGCCTTTGGTGTGAGAGACCTGGGTTCGAATCCACTGTGAGACACCAATGTGTCCCTGAGCAAGACACTTAACCACCTAGTTGCTCCAGAGGCGTGCGACCTCTGACATATATAGCAACTGTAAGTCGCTTTGGATAAAAGCGTCAGCTAAATGAATAAATGTAAATGTAAATGTAAGTTGCAGAGGCTGCAAACGTATAGAACGTGAGGTCGTATTTAGTTTTATTTATATATATATATATATATATATATATATATATATATATATATATATATAAAACGAATAAACTAGTCAGAATATAGGCTACAGTTAAAGCTTTCCTTTAGTTTTTGTGAAATACACGCACGCACGCAGCCACGCACACACAAACATGTTTAAATACATTTATGTTGTTAATAAATAAATAACAATAAATTGTTGTAACAGCAATATCTCCAAGTTTTGTTTTTCACTGTAAAAATGTAATGATTTGCCAATGCAAAGAGAGTACCGCCACCTTTTTCCCCCACTTCAAGCACTGATTATAACACAAACAAATCATCCTCCTGGCGACTTTTTTTTTTTGTCAAAAGCGACAAATCCAGTGACTTTTACTGGTATTTTTGGAGACTTTTGTGGTGTTTGGAGACTCGAAAGCACGAATCACTCTGCAGTTAGGCCTACTGTGCTCAACGAACAGCGGGTGCTGCCGTGAGCCCCTCTCCCGTCCAAAAGCACTCACAGGCGGTCAGTCTCTCAGTAGCCTCGCGCAGCAGTCAGAGCAGAGTGGAGACACACACCCCTCCGCGTCCAGGCTGTAAATGAATCGCGCATGCGCATGGCCGCCGCCGTTCCCGTAAATGTAAATGTTCACTCACTCTCACACAAAAATAAATCATGCATTTAAATTGACTCACGACATAGCTCTCCATTCACTCTAGTCTAGTCTCTTGCCAAGTTCGCTTGTGCCAGCTCTCGCTAGTCTGTTATCAATATCGATTTACATAGGCCTTTACTACAAAACCCCAACAGTCTTTTTAAAGACTAAACCCACAAACATTCTTGTTAAAGTTTAGATCAAATCTCAGCCCTAGCCAGTAATTTTTTTTAACTGCTAGGCAGTAGCTACACTTCGCTAAAACTACCCACGCGACTAAGATACACACACACACACACACACACACACACTACAATCGTTAAGTATTAAAATAAAATCTGAATTGTCTGCAAAATAATTATTTTGTTGGTTTAATTAAAGATCATGCCTAAGTCCCTACTGATTAGCCCCTGATACGTCTCTCAACATAGCCACACACACAGTTACATATTGCCTAAACTTTATTGAAAACACATAACAAAAATTGAGAAATTTCTTGTGAGGACCAACAAGCCAACCAACGCACCACCAGCTGCAAAAAAGCTTCGACGGTACGATGAAGCATACCTGCAATTTGGGTTTACAGTCACGGCTGATCTGAGACCTCAGTGTGTCTGTCGTGTGTGCCGAGGTGCTGGCAAACGACAGTATGAAGCCCTGCAAATTAAAAAGGCACCTCGAAACAAAGCATGCTGGCATTAAAAATAAACCGGCTGAATATTTTAAAAGAAAGCTTGATGGCCTCCATCAGCAACAGGCAACCATTTCAGTGCACAGCATTGTGTCTAAACAGTGTTTGGAGGCATCGTATGTAGTGGCCACAAGAATCACCGCATACAATGGGTAAACCGCATACAATCGCCGAGACTCTCATTTTGCCGGCAGCGCAAGACATGTGCAGAATAATGATAGGCGATAATGCAGCAGCCAAACTCAGTGCAGTACCGCTGTCCAATGACACAGTCGCTAGGAGAATTATAGACATGTCCAATGATATCAGAGAGCAACTGATAGATTTTGTAAAAAAGAGTCCTTACTACGCGCTGCAGCTGGACGAATCCACTGATATTGCTGGGCAGGCACAGCTCCTCACCTATGTCAGGTATCTGCGTGACAAGGCGATTGAGGAGGATGTCCTGTTTTGCCAGCCTCTTCAGTCGCACACTACAGGAGAAGCCATTTTCAATGTCCTTGATATTTTTATCCATGAAAATGGTTTGGCTTGGGACCGATGCGTTGGCCTATGCACGGATGGTGCGCAGGCAATGACGGAGCGTGAGCGTGGCCTAGCTGCTCGCGTTCAGCAAGTAGCTCCACTTGTGAAATGGACACATGGTTCATCGCGAAGCACTAGCTGCTAAAAAAATGCCGGTTCTTTTTGACTCCGTGCTGAACCAATCCGTGAAAATGATAAATCTCATCAAATCACGGCCGCTAAACACTCGCTTGTTTGGGGTCCTCTGCCAGGAGATGGGGTCAGGGCATGAACAGCTGCTTCTGCACACTGAAGTTCGCTGGCTCTCCAGGGGGCGGGTGTTACAGCGGTTGTATGAGCTGCGAGAGGAGGTGAAGTGGTTTTTGACAGAAATCAAATCAGATCTGGCAAAGCATCTGGATGACACTATGTGGCTTGCGTCCCTGTCCTATTTGGTCGATATATTTGACCGCTTGAACGGCCTCAACCTGTCTTTGCAAGGCCGCGAAACTCATATTTTGCTCCTTGCAGACAAAGTGCACGCCTTCACACAAAAACTAGACCTCTGGCATGGCCGCATCAGTCGAGGGAACTGCGACATGTTCCCCAGCCTTGCAGACTTTATCACTGATTAGATTAGATTAGATTAGATTAGATTCAACTTTATTGTCATTTATGCAGAGTACAAGTACAGAGCTAATGAAATGCAGTTAGCATCTAACCAGAAATGCAAGAATATAGTGTTTTATATACATATAAGTGCAGAGTAAATGAAGATATGATTTACAGAATGTACAGTGGAATTGCTATATACAGTATTGAGCAGAGTATATACAGAATATAAATAGGAATGCAATGTAGGGATTGTATGTACATTATGAACAGAGCAACGTAGGATTATATACACATTATGAACAGCAGAAACGTGAGAACAGTGGTAATAAATAAATACAGCTGGATGAGTGTGCAAAATATTGATAGAACAATGTATTCTATGCAAAATAGCAGTAGTGCAATATTTTATAGAAATAGTTTACTGTGCTTTGTATAGTAACAACTTTATACAGTTTATATTGTAATAACTTTAACAATGTGCAGTCTGTGCAAAATATGAGTAGTGCAAATGCATGTGTGTAAAGTACTGTGACCAGTGCAGTAATAAGCAGGTGCAGGAGTTAGATTAGTGGTGTGGCGTTAGATTAGTGGTAATGCAGGCACGTCACACGATTTCTCCTCCCTATTTCAATCAGCGTCTGAGCACCTGTCAGCAATGAGAAAACAATTTGTGACTTACTTTAAAGAGGATTATCGCTCTTTTGCGTGGGTTCGAGATCCGTTTGTGTGCACAGCAAACAAGCTAGCTATCAATTGATATGCAGGAACAGCTTATTGAGCTGAAGAGTGACAGTAGACTGAAGGAACTCTTTAGCTCCTGCCCTCTTTCGTCATTCAATATCCTAAACTTTGTGATGTCGCCTTTAAGATTCTCCTTCCTTTCGCGTCGACATATTTGTGTGAGGCAGGATTCTCAAAAATGACTGCACTCAAAACGAAATACCGCAATCGTGCACAAATCGAGGATGATTTGAGGCTATGTTTATCAAACATTGAGCCAAGAATTGAGGATCTGTGCAAGGCAAAGCAGGCTCAGGTCTCACATTAACATCACCTACCTGCAAGCTTCTGTAAAAAATGCAGATTATGCCTACTATTAGCCCTAGTAATAATAACAATAATAAAGCATAAATTAATATCAGAGGTCTGGTGCCAATTCCCAATTATAGCAATAGCCTAGTAATGATAATAGGCCTATACTGATGATAATAATAATAATAACAACAACAATAAAGCAAGTAACCTCATATAATTATATAGCAATAGCCTAGTAATGATGATAGGCCTACTACTACTCATAATAATAATATGGGGGGGCCCAGCTTGCAAAAGGTTGAGAACCCCTAGATTACTGGAACCATGTCCTGTGGTCTGATGAGACCAAGATAAACTTATTTGGTTCAGATGGTGTCAAGCGTGTGTGGTGGCAACCAGGTGAGGAGTATAAAGACAAGTGTGTCTTGTCTACAGTCAAGCATGGTGGTGGGAGTGTCATGGTTCGGGGCCGCATGAGTGCTGCCGGCACTGGGGAGCTACAGTTCATTGAGAGAACCATGAATGCCAACATGTACTGTGACATACTGAAGCAGAGACTGGGCCGCAGGGCGATATTCCAACATGATAACGACCCCAAACACACCTCCAAGATGACCACTGCCTTGCTAAAGAAGCTGAGGGTAAAGGTGATGGACTGGCCTAATGTCTTCAGACCTAAACCCTATTGAGCATCTGTGGGGCATCCACAAACGGAAGGTGGAGGAGCACAAGGTCTCTAACATCCACCAGCTCCGTGATGTCATCATGGAGGAGTGGTAGAGGACTCCAGTGGCAACCTGTGAAGCTCTGGTAAACGCCATGCCAAAAAGAGTTAAGGCAGTGCTGGAAAATAATGGTGGCGACACAAAATATTGACACTTTGGGCCCAATTTGGACATTTTCACTTAGGGTGTACTCACTTTTGTGGCCAGCGGTTTAGACATTAATGGCTGCGTGTTGAGTTATTTTGAGGCGACAGCAAATTTATACAAACTGTACACTCACTACGTTACATTGTAGCAAAGTGTAATTTCTTCAGTGTTGTCACATGAAAAGATATAATAAAATATTTACAAAAATGTGAGGGGTGTACTCACTTCTGTGAGATACGGTATATCTGAATGCCACTTCAGATGTAAATTATGTTTCCTCTTCATTGCAAAGATGAATTTTGTTGATAATTATTTAATTTGCTTGGTAACAGCTAAAATGTCTTAACATTTTAATGCACTGATTAAATATAAGAATTTGACTCAAAAGATAATTGGACACTTTTAGAAAAAAAGGCTTTATAAAGGTAAAAAATGCCCATAAAATGAAAAATCAGTTTAAAGTTTAAAGGTACCAGCAAAATAACATACTCAGCAAAATATTGTCTAATTATCGTTATCGATAAAATACCATAAAATATCGAGAGGTAACACTTTAGAATACTCTTTCTTACTTACTGCATAACTAATAAGGAATTATTGAAGAACTAACAGGTAATTATTCATTAACACAGTAGTTACTGTTAACTACTA
This sequence comes from Barbus barbus, assembly GCF_936440315.1. Taxonomy (NCBI): domain Eukaryota; kingdom Metazoa; phylum Chordata; class Actinopteri; order Cypriniformes; family Cyprinidae; genus Barbus; species Barbus barbus. The sequence goes on from NC_136750.1 coordinate 10,417,853, forward strand.
AGGAAGATGTGTTAACTAATCAGTATGTAATACAATTTTATGATTGTGTTAAGTAACAGTTAGCTACTCAATAACTAATGTATTCTTTAATACCTCCTTAAGAAGTACTATTAATTATCTACTAGTTAAGGTTCAAGAAAAATAACTATGAAGTAACTATTAATGAACAGTCATACACAATTAAATTGAGTTGTGACCCTCTCATATAAATGTTATTAGCAGTAGTAGTAGTATGAAAATGCAATATTAATAAATGCAATAAATTTTATAGAGGTTTTGCCTGTGTAGTGATTTTTTTTGTGAGTGTGTTTTGTTAGAAATCAGATTCCGATAGGAACCCCACCACCACTCCAGTGCCATGCGATAACTTACCTCCATCCATCCATCTTCTTCCGCTTATCCGGGGCCGGGTCGCGGGGGGCAGCAGTCTAAGCAGAGATGCCCAGACTTCCCTCTCCCTAGACACTTCCTCCAGCTCTTCCGGGGGGACACCGAGGCGTTCCCAGGCCAGCCGGGAGACATAGTCTCTCCAGCGTGTCCTAGGTCTTCCCCGGGGTCTCCTCCCAGTGGGACGCGCCCGGAACACCTTCCCAGGAAGGCGTCCAGGAGGCATCCGGAACAGATGCCCGAGCCACCTCAGCTGACCCCTCTCAATGTGAAGGAGCAGCGGCTCTACTCTGAGCTCCTCCCGAGTGACCGAGCTTCTCACCCTATCTCTAAGGGATCGCCCAGCCACCCTGCGGAGAAAGCTCATTTCAGCCGCCTGTATCCGGGATCTTGTCCTTTCGGTCATGACCCAAAGCTCATGACCATAGGTGAGAGTAGGAACGTAGATTGAACCGGGAAATCGACCGCATTACTGCAGAAGATGCACCGATCCGTCTGTCAATCTCCCGTTCCATCCTTCCCTCACTCGTGAACAAAACCCCAAGATACTTAAACTCCTCCACTTGAGGCAGGAACTCTCCACCAACCTGAAGTGGGCAAACCACCCTTTTCCGACTGAGGACCATGGCCTCGGATTTGGAGGTGCTGATTCTCATCCCAGCCACTTCACACTCGGCTGCAAACCGTCCCAATGCCTGCTGAAGGTCCTGGCTTGATGAAGCCAACATGACAACGTCATCTACAAAAAGCAGAGATGAAATCGTGTGGTCACCAAACCTGACACCCTCCGGCCCCTGGCTGCGCCTAGAAATTCTGTCCATAAAACTTATGAACAGAACCGGCGACAAAGGGCAGCCCTGCCGGAGTCCAACATGCACCGGGAACAAGTCTGACTTACTGCCGGCAATGCGAACCAAGCTCCTGCATCGGTCATACAGGGACCGGACAGCCCTTAGTAAAGGACCCCGGACCCCATACTCCCGGAGCACCCTCCACAGGCCGCCGCGAGGGACACAGTCGAATGCCTTCTCCAAATCCACAAAACACATGTGGACTGGTTGGGCAAACTCCCATGAACCCTCCAGCACCCTGTAGAGGGTATAGAGCTGGTCCAGTGTTCCACGGCCCGGACGAAAACCACACTGTTCCTCCTGAATCCGAGGTTCTACTATCGGCCGTATTCTCCTCTCCAGTACCCTGGCATAGACTTTCCCAGGGAGGCTGAGAAGTGTGATCCCCCTGTAGTTGGAACACACCCTCCGGTCCCCCTTCTTAAAAAGAGGGACCACCACCCCGGTCTGCCACCCCAGAGGCACTGTCCCCGACTGCCACGCGATGCTGCAGAGGCGTGTCAGCCAAGACAGCCCCACAACATCCAGAGACTTGAGGTACTCAGGGCGGATCTCATCTACCCCCGGTGCCCTGCCACCGAGGAGTTTCTTGACTACCTCGGTGACTTCAGCTTGGGTGATGGACGAGTCCACCTCTGAGCCCCCAGCCTCTGCTTCCTCAATGGAAGACGTGACGGCGGGATTGAGGAGATCCTCGAAGTATTCCTTCCACCGCCCAACGATATCCCCAGTCGAGGTCAGCAGCTCCCCACCTCTACTGTAAACAGCGTTGGTAGGGCACTGCTTCCCTCTCCTGAGGCGCCGGACGGTTTGCCAGAATCTCTTCGAGGCCAGCCGATAGTCCTTCTCCATGGCCTCACCGAACTCCTCCCAGGCCCGAGTTTTTGCCTCCACAACCACCCGGGCTGCAGTTCGCTTGGCCTGTCGGTATCCGTCAGCTGCCTCAGGAGTCCCACAAGCCAGCCAGGCCCGATAGGACTCCTTCTTCAGCTTGACGGCATCCCTTACTTCCGGTGTCCACCACCTGGTTCGGGGATTGCCGCCTCGACAGGCACCGGAGACCTTACGGCCACAGCTCCGAGTGGCCGCTTCGACAATGGAGGTGGAGAACATGGTCCACTCGGACTCAATATCTTGAGCCTCCCTCAGGATCCGGTCGAAGCTCCGCCGGAGGTGGGAGTTGAAGATCTCTCTGACAGGAGACTCGGCCAAACGTTCCCAGCAGACCCTCACTGTACGCTTGGGTCTGCCGAGTCTGTCCAGATTCCTCCCCCGCCATTGGATCCAACTCACCACCAGGTGGTGATCAGTTGACAGCTCCGCCCCTCTCTTTACCCGAGTGTCCAAGACATACGGCCGCAGGTCAGATGAAACGACCACAAAGTCGATCATCGGCCTAGGGTGTCCTGGTGCCACGTGCACTGATGGACACCCTTATGCTTGAACATGGTGTTCGTTATGGACAAACTGTAACTAGCACAGAAGTCCAATAACTGAACACCACTCGGGTTCAGATCAGGGGGGCCGTTCCTCCCAATCACGCCCCTCCAGGTGTCACTGTCGCTACCCACGTGGGCATTGAAGTCCCCCAGTAGAACGACGGAGTCCCTGGTTGGAGCACTTTCCAGTACCCCTCCCAGAGACCCCAAGAAGGCCGGGTACTCTGCACTGCCGTTCGGCCCGTAGGCACACACGACAGTGAGAGACCTATCCCCTACCCGTAGGCGCAGGGAAACGACCCTCTCGTTCACCGGGGTGAACTCCAACACATGGCGGCTGAGCTGGGGGGCTATAAGCAAACCCACACCAGCCCGCCGCCTCTCACCATGGGCAACTCCAGAGTAGTGAAGAGTCCATCCTCTCTCGAGGAGTGTGGTTCCAGAGCCCAAGCCGTGCGTAGAGGTGATCCCGACTATCTCTAGTCGGAACCTCTCAACCTCACGCACAATCTCAGGCTCCTTCCCCGCCAGCGAGGTGACATTCCACGTCCCTAGAGCTAGCTTCTGTGTCCAGGGATCGGGTCGTCGAGGCCCCCGCCTTCGACTGCTGCCCAATCCTCTTTGCACCGGCCCCTTACGGTCCCTCCTGTAGGTGGTGAGCCCACGGGAAGGTGGCCCCACGTCACTCCTTCGGGCTGAGCCCGGCCGGACCCCATGGGGGGAGGCCCGGCCACCAGGCGCTCGCATACGAGCCCCAACCCCGGGCCTGGCTCCAGGGTGGGGCCCCGGCTGCGCCATACCGGGCGACGTCACGGTCCTCTGATTTTTGTTCATCATAAGGGGTTTTTGAACCGCTCTTAGTCTGACCCGTCGCCTAGGACCTGTTTGCCTTGGGAGACCCTACCAGGGGCATATAGCCCCGGACGACATAGCTCCTAGGTTCATTCGGGTACTCAAACCCCTCCACCACGTTAAGGTGGCAGTTCAAGGAGGAGATAACTTACCTTAGTTTTTATATTTTATATACAGCACTGTATGTGTGCCTCCTCACCATATACCACATTACCATTAATTAAATTCCTGTATGTAAGGCAAGGACTGAGGGAAAATGAAAATACAGGTAACCCATTAGTAATTAATAAAGAATTATCAAATAATTCTGCAGGACTTATTTTGAACCTGAAACAGTAGGCCTATTCTAAAGTGAAAATATTGGGAACCCATTAGTAATTAATAAAGTATTATTAGATAATTCCGCAAGAATTACTTGGAACCTGAAACAGTATTCTAAAGTGAAAATAGGGAACTCATTAGTAATTAATAAAGAATTATCAAATAATTCTGCATGACCTATTTCAAACCTGAAACGGTAGGCCTATTCTAAAGTGACAATTTAGTGAAACCTTTAGTAATTAATTAAGAATTATCAGATAATTCGGCAGGAATTACTTAGAACCTGAAACAGTATTCTAAAGTGAAAATATAGGGAACCCGTTAGTAATTAATAAATAATTATCAAATATTTCTGCAGGACTTATTTCGAACCTGAAACAGTAGGCTTTCTAAAGTGAAAATATAGTGAAACCTTTAAGTTGGATAGTTATGGCAAGACAGTGGAGTTGGGTTTCCTTTCCGAAGCAGATTTCCTACAGAACATGCGCACAATGCAGTTATTTAAGATACAGGCAAAAGCATAAGGGGTGAGAACCAGAAAGGTGTAAGCGACATTTCACCAAATTTACAGGAGGGCCAAAACAAAAATGTATTATTGGTTGATCTGACTTTGTGCACTGATTTCAATCGTTTATAATAAACATTTGTATACTCATTAGATTAGATTAGATTAGATTAGATTCAACTTTATTGTCATTTATGCAGAGTACAAGTACAGAGCTAATGAAATGCAATTAGCATCTAACCAGAAGTGCAAGAATATAGTGTTTTATATACATATAAGTGCAGAGTAAATGAAGATAAGATTTACAGAATGTACAGTGGAATTGCTATATACAGTATTGAGCAGAGTATATACAGAATATAAATAGGAATGCAATGTAGGGATTGTATGTACATTATGAACAGAGCAATGTAGGATTATATACATTATGAACAGCAGAAACGTGAGAACAGTGGTAATAAATAAATACAGCTGGATGAGTGTGCAAAATATTGATAGAACAATGTATTCTATGCAAAATAGCAGTAGTGCAATATTTTATAGAAATAGTTTACTGTGCTTTGTATAGTAACAACTTTATACAGTTTATAGTGTAATAACTTGTGCAGTCTGTGCAAAAATATGAGTAGTGCAAATGCATGTGTGTAAAGTACTGTGACCAGTGCAGTAATAAGCAGGTGCAGGTTAGATTAGTGGTGTGGCGTTCAGAAGTGTCACAGCCTCGGGGAAGAAGCTCTTCCTGAGCCTACTAGTGCGAGAGCGTAGGCACCTGTAACGCCTGCCGGATGGAAGGAGGGTGAAAAGTCCATGGTTAGGGTGAGAGGCATCCTTGATGATGTTTCTTGCCCTGCCCAGACAGCGCTTATGATAAATGTTCTCAATGGAAGTTAACTGGGTGCCGGTGATCCGTTGAGCAGTTTTCACCACCCGCTGGAGTGCTTTGCGGTCAGATGCGGAGCAATTGCTGTACCATACTGAGATGCAGTTCGTGAGTACGCTCTCAATGGTACAGCGGTAGAATTCCACAAGGATCCTGGGATTCAGGTGAACTTTCTTAAGGCTCCTTAAGAAGTAAAGGCGCTGCTGTGCCTTTTTGACCAGAGTGGAGGTGTTATGGGACCAGGTGAGGTCATCAGAGATGTGGATGCCAAGGAACTTGAAACTCGACACACGCTCCACTTCAGCTCCGTTGATGTAGATGGGTGTGTGTGCATGACTCCTAGTCCGCCTGAAGTCCACAATGATCTCCTTTGTCTTCTGGGTGTTTAGCTGTAGATTGTTGGTGGCACACCACACAGCCAGGTGCTGCACCTCATCCCTGTAGGCTGATTCATCGTCATCCTTGATCAGACTTACCACCGTGGTGTCATCTGCAAATTTAATTATGGTGTTGGAGCCATAAACAGGAACACAGTCATGGGTGAAGAGGGAGTACAGGAGAGGACTCAGTACGCAGCCCTGTGGCACGCCGGTGTTCAGGGTGATGATGGAGGAGGAGAGGTTATCTAACTTAACGGACTGAGGTCTGTTAGTCAGAAAATCTAGAATCCAATTGCAGATGGGTGTGCTGATTCCAAGCTGGCTGAGCTTGGAGATCAGCTTGGAGGGGATTACTGTATTAAATGCAGAACTGAAGTCTATGAACAGCATTCTCACATGTGTGTTTTGACTGTCCAGGTGGGTGAGGGCAGAGTGAAGTGCTGTTGAGATGGCGTCCTCTGTTGACCTATTGTGGCGATAGGCAAATTGGAATGGGTCTAGTGTAGCAGGGAGACAGGATTTTAAGTGGGATGCAACCAGTTTCTCAAAACACTTGGCAATGATGGGGGTGAGTGCAACAGGACAGAAGTCGTTAGGGACCGAGGCAGTGGAATGTTTCGGTACTGGTACGATGGTGGAGGTTTTGAAGATAGTGGGGACAGATGTTTGGGCCAGGGACAGATTGAAAATGTCCGTGAAGACCCCAGCTAGCTGCTCCGCACAGGCTTTAAGCACACGACCAGGTATTCCGTCAGGGCCAGCTGCCTTCCGTGCATTCACCTTACGCAGAGTGGAGTAGACATCTGATGTGGAGAGTGTGAGAGGCAGTTCACTGGGTTGATGCTCAGCTTTGAGTGAGATCTCCTTATTATTTTGATCAAAACGAGCATAAAAGTGATTGAGCTCGTCTGGGAGGGAGGCAGAGCTGGAGGGGGGCACAGAGTTAGGTGGTTTGTAATCTGTGATAGATTGTATGCCTTGCCACATACGCCGGGGGTCTGAAGAATTGAAGTGTTCTTCAATCTTCTGTTTGTGTGTGAGCTTGGCCTGGCAGATACCCTTCCTCAGGTTGGCTCTGGCTGAGCTGTAAGCCTCCTGGTCTCCGGACCTGAAGGCTGCATCTCTTGCTTTGAGCAGGAGGCGAACCTCTCTGTTCATCCAGGGCTTCTGATTGGGGAATTTTTTATTTTTTTTGTGTGTGGTCACTCTGCTCACACATCTGTTGATGTGCTCCATGACAGAGTTGGTGTAAGTGTCAATGTTAATCTGAGAGTTTGTGGTGGCCTGGACAGCAAACTCACTCCAGTCTGTGTGCTGGAATTGATGTTGAAGAGTGGAGTCAGCACCTTCCAGCCAGATTTTAACAGTCCTTATTGTAGGTTTCACACGTTTGATGACTGGGGTATACTTGGGGAGCAGGAACAAAGAGAGGTGATCAGACTGACCCAGGTGGGGGAGGGGTGTGACTTTGTAGGCATCACTCACATTAGTGTAAACGTGGTCCAATGTTTTATGTCCCCTTGTAGTGCAAGAGACATTTTGATGAAATTTAGGGAGAACAGATCTAAAAGTGCAGTGATTGAAGTCCCCCGCAACGATAAAGGCTCCATCCGGGTGCAGGGTTTGTAATTTGCTAATAGCAGCACAAAGTTCTTTCATAGCCACGTTAGCATTAGCGTCCGGAGGTACATAAACTGCAGCAGCAACAATGCAAGCAAACTCACGTGGTAGATAGAATGGCCTGCACTTGATAATCAGGAACTCCAGCTCAGCAGAGCAGTAGGTATCAACAATGACAGAGTCTTTGCACCATGATTTATTTACATAAATGCATACTCCACCACCCTTGTTTTTACCAGAGGTTGCTGCTACTCTGTCAGCCCTGAAGAAAGAGCGTCCATCCATGTGCACCACGCTGTTTGGGACATCGTTGCAGAGCCATGTTTCAGTGAAGAACATAACATTACAGTCCATAAGCCATTTCTGTGTGAGGGTCCAGATCTTTAGTTCGTCCATCTTGTTCATCAGAGACCGTACATTGGCAAGGAAGATGCTGGGCAGAGCTGGTCGATGTGGGTTTAGCCTTAGCTTAGCACGCAGCCCTCCACGCTTTCCCCGTCTTTGTTTACGGTCTCGACGCCGACGCCGAGCACTTCCGGTCGGTACGAGTGATCCGCTTGTCCGCGGTGATCTCAGTAGCTCCGGCGGGAGTTCGCTGAAGTCGAAAGGATGATCTAAAACTATGTTGGAACACTGTTTGTTGATGTCCAAAAGTGACTGTTTTGTATAGCTGTAGTTCGCATAGCTGAATCGCGCGAACACGAGTGAAATAACCAGGTAAATTAACACTATTTTCCTGAATCTGGTAAGACGCTGAGCCTCGCGATGTGTTCGCGCCGCCATCTTGGTACCGGATCATGGATGACAGTATACTTTTGTCAGTATAAAGTGCTCATCAAGAGCTTTCTTTTGATATATATGTATTTCTTTTGATATACTGTATATATATATATATATATATATATATCCATTTCCCCCAAAATGTCTCATCCGCCCATCTGGTTCTCACCCCTCATTATGTATTATAGTAATGAGTCCATTTGGGTGTGCAGCAAACAAAATGCATATTTAATTTCTATTATAGGTTAATAATAGTAGTAGTGGACTGTAACAAAGTTGCTACTGTAGTAGTACTTTGTACTTGTCCTTTTACTCAAGTAATTTTGAAAATGAATAGGCCTACTTATAATTTTACTGGAGTAATATTTTATTGGGGTATCTGTACTTTTACTCAAGTACTTGATTTGTGGGCCACAACCTGATTATTATAGTGATTATTTGCGTATAACTGTTCAGTAGTAGTTATTGCATAGTTATTTTTCTTGAACCTTAACTAGTAGATAATTGATAGTAGATCTTCAGGAGGTATGACAGTGTAAGAATTGGTCTTACTTAGGATACGCACATACACCTATTTTCAACACATTCCTGAAGCAAGGATCAAAGCTCACATTCCAGCGCCCATCGCTCCAAAACCCCCTTTTCCCCTGGGACCATAAAACCAGGATATATGGAACAGTCACATCTGGATGCTTTTAAGAGGAGCAATTTTAAGCGCCTGGCTGGTTTTATCATAAATAAGTCAGACGGAGAAAACTCCCTTTTTGTCAATTTTGAAAAAAACCAGAACTCATACTCCCGGATTTTACTTTACGTTGGCGCCACATACTCCCCTAAATCTAACAGATTAAGCGCCGTAATTCAAGGAAAAGTAATCACTGAAGAAGTGACCTTTAAGACCTCGCGCTTCTCCCAAAGGAGGGGGGAAACGTGCCTGTTTTTCTACGGCTATTGAAACAGGCAAAGACAGCCACACCTTTGCTTAAGGATATTGTGTTTTAAGGGACAAAGTTATACTAGTTTCTGCTACTGAAACAAATTATACTCGAAATCAAAAACACTATAGACAATATAGTTACCACCTATATGAAGAATGTTTTTGTTTGTGACATTTATAAGCTTGTTGCGCTATTTTGAACTTATGGTAGTCTTTTTCCAGAATGTATAACTGTAACTGATCACTAGATGTTCAGTTCACATGCTCGATGTGTTTATTTAGAATTGAGGATCATTTAATCGATGCCTTAACTGCGTAATAGCTAGAATCGATATATGTGTTTTGGTTATGCAAAAAAACGTAAGTGTTTGGTGCCAGATGAAAGATAATGTCATGAATAATATTATGGTGTGAATGAAAATTATCTGTTTTCATCAATGCATGATTACAATACGGATAGAAATCTGCTGTTGAATAGTTCTTAATGTGACAAAACAACTGAACAAGATAATGTATGCACAACACGCAGCTGTGCAGGGCAGGGCTCCGCCCCACAGAAACACTTGCGATTGGAGCAAACGCCCCACAGGAAGAATCCGATTGGGTCAGGCGCCCTTGGGCGGATCCCAAATCGGCCCGTTAAAAACCAGATGCACAACTGTGAAAGTTCGGTTGGAGTTGACAAAACTGAAAAGGAAGAGCTCACGCTCGCCTCGCTCGTCTCTCGTTCTGCTCACGCGCTGCAAAGTGCTTCTGGCCACTAACATCACGGCTGAGCATTGCAACCGCGATCAAAGTTCAACTTTGAAAGAAAGTAACATCTGAAGCCAAGAACCGAACGACTTCCTGAGAGCTTCATCGAGTCAGAACGAAGCCCTCCAACCACTGAAGAGTACCCTTGTGACAAGCAGCCAATCAGCGCACAATCTTTTCGTGAGACCGAAAGAACTGACCTCGACTGAGAGCAAAGTTGAAGCAGAGACTCCTTGAACTGAAGAAAAGCCTGAACTCGACCGAAAGCAAAAGACAGTGAGACAAAATCTCTTCAATCGGCTGAAACTGGTTGTGTTTATCTTTTAAGAAGGAAGTCGGGGAGTCTCCGGCCGGCATGAATTGTAGGTGGGGGGAGTGAATGTCCAGCGCTCTCTCCACCCTCAATACCACGACTGAGGTGCCCTTGAGCAAGGCACCGAACTCCCAAATGCTCCCCGGGCGCTGCAGCATAAAATGGCTGCCCATTGCTCCGGGTGTGTGTTCACGGTGTGTGTGTGTTCACTGCTGTGTGTGTGCACATTGGATGGGTTAAATGCAGAGCACGAATTCCGAGTATGGGTCACCATACTTGGCTGAATGTCACTTCACTTCACTTCACTTAAGAGTAAAGATAGAGTTCCTGCGTGTTTGATTCCCTCAGGTTGAAACGAGCATTAGAACCTAAGACTCTCTTCAGATCAAAACAACTCATTACCTGTATGTATGTCTGTTTAAATCGTCTGTTTGTGTTGTCTAGTTAGTATTGTAAATAAACTTTGATTCCATTAAGAAATCTCTTGTCTGTGCTATGTGATTTTGCAAATCGTAATTATTTGCCAAAAAGATCGCGTTACCTACGCTCATGATCTTGATAACTAAAGTTAACTATTTGGGTTGTTTTATCATTGGCCAGCGAATAAGATAAACAAATGGTTAAGAAATAACGTGCTGATATTAATACTTGTTGGACAGGTCGTTAATAAGGTATCGTTAACCAGGTATAAGTTGGACATTCGGATTAATAGCAATTAATCATATAAATCATATAATCATCCTAAAAGTGATTCCCTAAAAGCTAAAATAAAGATAATATGTGGTTAGAATCCTACAACAGAATACATTAGTTATTGATTAGCTAACTGTTACTTAACACAATCATAAAATTGTATTACATAGTGATTAGTTAACACATCTTCCTTAGTAGTTAACAGTAGTGAGTTGTGTTAATGAATAATTACCTGTTATTAATAATTAAGTTAGTTATTAATAATCAATAATTCCTTATTAGTTATGCAGTAAGTAAGAAACAGTATAAGTGTTACCTATCGAGATATTATTTTTTGTCAATATCGCACACCCTAATCTCACCCACGAGTAACTCGTGCCCTTCATATGTAAATATCCATGCCCTTTTTTTTTTTGGGGAAGACGACGCGCTGTGAGGAATAAGCCAGAATTTACCTCAGAAGAAGAATAAGATGCGACGCGTGGCTTCATCCAGCAGAGGAGATCATTCTGATGAGTAAGTAATGTTTCTTTTTTTGCATTAGGGGGCTGTCACAAGTGCTTCAAAGTGGAAACAAGACCTTGTCAGTTTCAAAATAGTCTATAAAGCATCCCGAGTGTCACAGAACTTATAAGCTTTATCCTTTATAGAAAACCTAATTCTTTCTAACTGAAGATACTGCATGACGTCTCTTATCCAAGTGAAATGAGTCAACGTTTTTTTTTTTGTTTCCAATTAAGAAGAATAAGTCTTCATGCAAGAATCATCACAAATGTAATCACAGAATATTGACTCTTTGATATTGTAATGTTATCATCTTTAACCACAAAAAGAGCTAATACTGGGTCTGGGTCCAGAGGTATTTTTATAATATCTGACGTTATTTGAAAAATTGTGGACCAGTAAGTAAGGATTTTGGGACACTTCCAAAACATGTGCGCTAATGAGGCATCCGATTGTCCACATCTATCACAGGTTGAGTCCACAGATGGAAACATCTTGGAAAGATTTTCTTTATAAAGATGAAGTCTGTGCAATATCTTGAACTGTATAAGTCCGTATCTAGCACATATTGAGGAGGGTGAACCGGTTTTTGTGCATCATTCCACTGGTCCTCTGCAATATTTATTCCCAGATCTTCCTGCCATGCTTCAGGTAGATATTCCAGTGATACGTTACATTCGAGTTGTGAGTTTCTTCAAAATAACAGATATGCCACCTTTAACAAATGGGTTATCCAAGAACAGTGAGTCCATTGGTGAGTCTGGTGGCTCCTTGGGGAATGAAGGGAAATTCTTTTTGCTAAGTATTAGAAAAATTTGGACTTCTGCAGGTTAAAACTCTGTTGTAATTGTTGAAATGAGGAAACATAACCATCTATGAACAAATCTTTGAGTAAACAAATTCCATTTTCAAACCAATTACGAAATGATACATCTGATATGGATGGAGGAAATGAATGATTAGCAGTTAATTGAGCCTGTACAGAGCATGCATGCCATTTATAATGTTTTATTATTTGAGACCATATCTTAAAAGAATGAGTTACTACAGGGTTTTTTATCCTAAATGAAGGAGGAGAAGACAGAGATGAGAAAATTAGTCCCGGCCAAGAGGAGGGGGAGCATGATTGGTTTTCTATCTCAGTCCAGTCAGCCAAAGCATCATGAAGTGTAAATTGAAAGGGCTCGTATTTTGCATGACCAATAATACAATTGGAAACTAGGTAGGCCCATACCACCCATAGATTTAGGTCTCTGTAAATACGTCTTCTTAATTCTTGGAGTTTTATTATTCCAAATGAACTGAGATACAATCTTGACAATTTTTTTTTTTTAAAATGTCTTATTAATAAACAAAGGAATGCACTGAACTAGAAATAAAAATTTAGGGTAAAATATTCATTTTGACAATATTAATGTGACCTGCTAGGGAAATTGGTAGGTTATCCCATTTTTTAAAACTTTGCAAGTTCTGATCATATATCTTCAAGAAGTTTTCTTTAAATAATGCAGAGAAGGTTTTAGTAATAGTGACCCCTAAATATTTAAAAGAGTCTGGAACTTTAAAAGGGTGAGAGTAGGATGGTTGATGTGTGTTTGCATGGTTAATTATAAATAATACATTTTTAGAAAGATTGATTTTATAACCTGAAATAACACCAAACTCCTCTAAAATTTACATAATAGCAGGTATCGATATTGAGGGGTCAGAGATATATAATAGTAAGTCATCAAGTCATCAGCATACAGAGACACTTTATGTTCCTTCCCTCCTCTAGTTATCCCTCTGTAAGTATTAGAAGCACGCAAGGCAATGGCCAAGGGTTCTATGGCGAGCACGAATAAAAGGGGAGAGAGAGAACATCCTTGTCTAGTGGAGCGACTAAGTGGGAAATAACTATAAGTAATACCATTTGATTGCACTGAAGCTTGAGACTTCGCATAAAGTAATTTTATTTAAGAAATAAATTTAGGGCCGAATCCAAACTTTGATAGGGTGGAGAAAATATAATCCCACTCCACCCTATCGAAAGCCTTCTCTGCATCTAAAGAAATAAGTATCTCAGAGTGATTAGGATCAGAAACAGGGGAGTAAATAATATCAAGCAATCTTCTAATATTAAAAAAAAGAAGTAGATCACGTGACCTGCTGACAGAGATGGCAACTTGAGCCTGAAGCTCCCCGATCCGGTGTCGATAAACCATTCGTTTAAGTTATAGTCTCGGCACAACTTTTTATATTTGTTTCCCTAATTTCGTTTACTTTTCCGTGATGGCTATACGACAGCTTCTGCCATCCTCTCCGGAGAAAAAAACGACAAAAAGAGCCTGCTAATGAGACACTGCAAGCCATGGTGGCTGATGAGCTAAAGCTACAGTTCGGCGTCGTTCGGGAAATTTTTAAGGAGGAATTTCAACCGATCGCCAAAGAATTGGATTTTTAGAGAGAGAGATGAGATTGATCAGTAATAATTTTGACAATATCCAGACAGCTGTTCGGGAAGTTAAGCAAGACTCGGCCGAAGTTAAGCTAACCATAGACACACTTCAAAATGGCGAGACTTGAAGACAAAAGTCGCCAATGTAACATTCGTCTCGTCGGCCTCGCAGAGGGGGAAGAGGGCAGCGACGCTTTAGGATTCATGCAAACTCAGTTACCAATGTGGATCCCATCACTTAATAACAGACCGATCGAGATAGACAGGGCGCATCGTATCTACACGGGTGACAGTGTAGATCTTGTACTCTAATCTTCAAATTGCTCCGCTTTCAGGACAGAAACGCTATCCTCAAGGGAGCACGAGCCGCGGGAGAAATAATCCACAAGGGAAAATCGCTTCTCTTCTTTCCCGACTACAGCAACCAAACCGCCATGAAAACACGCGAGATGAATCAATCTAGGAAAAGGCTTACGCAGCTCAGGATCTCTTCCTTCATGATATATCCCGCCACGATCAAGGTGACGCATCGCGGATCAACCTCTCATCTCCAAACGCCGACTGAAGTTGAGGCTTTTGTTGACCACCTACAGGCACTCGCTACGCCTCAGCCCTTAAGTGACAGCACGCCAGTGGAAAGGTTAATGGTTGACAGCGCGTTATCTCCAGGAGGAGATTTAGACTGATATCGCGAATATGCCGAGTACTACTTAGTGTACTCTGATACCGAGTTGGCCTTGACACTCGGGTGACCTTCTGTTATGCTGGCCACGTATCCAGACAAGATTGTTGTAATGGCAGGTAGAAGAGTTTGTTCTGACTCTCCGCTTACTGCCTTTCTGTTCCGTTCTTGTTGTTATTCCCTTATAGTTCCAGATGCCATGAACTACCCCCATAGGTCCACTAATTTTAGTTTCTTATTTAGCAAAATGTACAGTAATTCAATTGAATTATGGCTCTTAATATAATGTCTTGGAATGTCAATGGTTTAAACGGCGCCATTAAGAGAACCAAATGTTTGGATTACTTAAGATCTAAAAGAGTTTCTGTCACACTAATTCAAGAATCTCATTTGAAAACTTGTGATGTACATCGATTTCAAAATAGGTATTACAAATTAGTTTCTTTTTCTTCCTCTGATAAGAAATCGGTAACACTTTATAATAACGTCCAGTTATAAGTAATTTATAAGTGATTAGTTAATGATTAACTAATCGTTTACAAAACATTCATAAGCAATTAATAAGTGATATGCTAACAATTTGTGTATGTTTTGTTAATTCATTTAAGTAATTTACAAGTAATTAGCTAATGATGAACTAATCATTTACAAAACATGATTATGCATTCATAGATGATTAATAATTGATATGTTAATATTTTTATCTATGTTTTGTAGAATAAGTTTTGAATCATTTACAAGTGATTAGATGATGATGAACTAATCATTTACAAAACATAACTATACATTCACAAATGATTAAGTATATGCTAACAATTTATAAATCTGTCATAAGTTATCTTTAAAAATAGCATCATGAAATAATCAGACAGATCCTTAATGGTTAATAGTTAATAGTTAATATATTATTAATCACTTATAGATCATTGAAATGTCAACATTGTACTATTATCTCAATAAACATTATAAATCATTTACAAAGCTTTCTGCACCCCCTAATCTAAAGTGTAAACTAATCATCAGTTGTAAATGTTTTACAAACTTTATGGTTTCCAGTCGTGTGTGCGTAAATATATATATATATATATATATATTCACAAACAACCTGTAACCTGGAAGGTTTGTAAAACATTTACAACTGATGAGTAGTTTACTTTTGAAAGTCTTGGGTAGTTTGTCCCGAGTCCATTCTAATCTCTGTGATCAGCCGGATGCAAATTCTTCTTTAATTTGCAGAGGGAGAATTTGGCCAGTTTTTTCTCCAGTTTTAGCTTGTTTTAAAAAATTGATTGTTTCAGAAGCAGAAAGTGACTGAAACTCTGTTTGGAGAGAAATTATTTAGTTTAGTACATGACCTTGATTAACTTATGTTTTTATATTCTTTCTCTACATATTTATAAATATAACAAGTGACGCAAGTTCACCAGAACATGTTGATAACACAGTTGACGGTCAATTAATCTACTCTACGTGTAGACAATAATATAGATAAAATATTGAAGAGGAGAAGTTATGATTTTCCACACCGTCTTCAAACTTCCCTCCAAAAAAGGAAAATACATCAAGTGATGTTGGACATGTGACTTTGGAACAAACCATTGCATTGGGTTTTATATTGAGTAACACAGCTGACACTGATTTCTCGGACGTATACAAACTGGATGTTTTAATGTAGATGCATGAGCAAAATATTTTTTAAAACACCTTTCTCATAATTTAATGATTATTTTGCACAAATGATTATAAGAAATCTATGCAGAAAAATTTATTTTAGAGCTAATCTGAAGAGCAAAACCTCACATTTACCTAATCAGAGACCACAAAAACAGCAACTTCCAGTATAGAATAAGCTATTTTTGCAAGATAAAAGATGGATATTTGTTGCATTTTTGTATTAAATTAATTAGAAATGTCCCCTTATATAAAAGTGATCATTGTTTGAAGTGAAAAGTTAATGAAAAAGTAGTAAAATTGGTAATAGAGTCAATGGACTTTACATGTGCCCCTAATTATTGAATCACTCACTACTTGAGTGAGAGGCAATAATTAGAGATGGAGAAAGAATTACAGGCATGGATTACAGAACACAGGTAATAATTCCTGTGTTAGCTGTTTAGGCTGGAGATGGCATGGGGGAAAAACCTGTTTTTATGCCTAGATGTTCTAGTTCACTGAGATCTGTAGCGTCTGCCTGAGGGGAGAAGTGCAAACAGGTTGTGTCCGGGGTGAGAGGGGTCTGTGATTATGTTACCTGCCTGTTTCTTCACTCTGAAGTTGTACAAGTCCTGAAGGCTGGGCAGGTGGACACCAATGATCCTTTCTGCTGTCTTAACAGTCCGCTGCAGTCTTCTTATATCTGATTTGCTGGCTCACCCAAACCAGACAGTTATAGAGGAGCACAGGACCGACTCAATAACTGCTGAGTAAAACTGTATCATCTGTGCCTGTGGCAGGTTAACATTTTTCAGTTGACGAAGGAAGTACAAACTCTGCTGAGCCTTTTTCACGATGGAGTCAATGTGAGTGTCCCACTTCAGGTCCTGGGAGATGGTGGTTCCCAGGAACTTGAATGACTCCACTGCAGCCACAGTGCTGTTCATGATGGTGAGTGGGAGGAGAGAAGGAGGGTTTCTGCTGAAGTCCACTATCATCTATACAGTTTTGAGCGTGTTCAGCTCCAGGTTGTTGTGACTGCACCTGACAGCCAGCTGCTCAACCTCTTGTCTGTAAGCCCTAGATGAGATCGATGACTGTGGTGTCATCTGCAAACTTCAGGAGTTTGATAGAGGGGTCTTTAGATGTGTAGTCATTTGTGTAGAGAGAGATAGCAGTGGGGAGAGAACGCAGCCCTGAGGAGCTCCAGTGCTGATGGTGCGGGTGTTGGATGAGAGTTTTCACAGCCTCGCTAGCTGCTGCCTGTCTGTCAGGAAGCTGGTGATCCACTGACAGATGGAGGTGGGTACAGAGAGCTGTGTCAGTTTATTCTAAAGGGTGTCCGGGATGATGGTGTTGAAAGCGGAGCTGAAGTCCACAAACAGAATCCTTGCATAAGTCCCTGGTTTGTCCAGATGTTTGAGGATGTAGTGCAATCCCATGTTGACTGCATCATCCACAGACCTGTTTGCTCAGTAAACAAACTGCAGGGGGTCCAGCAAGGGTGCAGTGATGTCCTTCAGGTGGGCCAACACGAGCCTATCAAGTAACCTCATCACCACAGACGTTAAAGCAACAGGTCTGTAGTCATTATGTCCTGTGATTTTTTGTTTATTGCATACAGAGATGATGGTGGAGCGTTTGAAGCAGGAGGGGACTTCACACAGCTCCAGTGAGCTGTTGAAGATCATTGTGAAAATGGATGATAGCTGGACAGCACAGGCTTTAAGGCAGGCTGGAGAGACACCGTCTGGACCTTTGGCTTTCCTTATTTTCTGTCTCCTGAAGACTTTGCTTACATCATCTTCACAGATCTTGAGGACAGGCTGAGAAATAGTAGGGCGGAGGGTGTTGATGGCTGTGCTGTGAGATGGTCAGAGTGGGTGTGAGGTGTCAGACCAGGCTTTTCCTTTACAAACCTGCAGTAAAACTTGTTCAGGTCTTCAGCCAGTTATTGATTGGCCTCAGTGCTAGGGGATGGGGTCTTGTAGCTGGTGATGGTTTTCAGGCCTTTCCACACTGATGTAGGGTCGTTGCTTGAAAGCTGTTTATTTAGCTTTCCAGAGTAGTTTTTCTTTGCCACTCTTATCTCCCTATTCAGTGTGTATTTGGCCTGTTTGTACAAGGCTTTGTCCCCACTCCTGTAGGCGTCCTCTTTGGCCTGGCAAAGCTGTTTGAGTTTTGTACTGAACCAAGTACTGTCGTTGTTAAATGTTAAATAAGTCCTGGTGGGTACACACGTCCTCACAAAAACTAATGTAGGACGTCACGGTGTCAGTGAGCTCATCCAGATCAGTAGCTGCAGCCTCAAAAACACTCCAGTCATTAAGTTCGAAGCAGGCCTGTAAATCCTGCTCTGCTTCAACAGTCCATCTCTTTACAGTTCTTATTACAGGTTTAGCAGATTTAAGTTTCTGCCTGTAGGCTGGTAGAAGATGAACCAAACAGTGTTCAGCACTGCACGGAGGACAAAGTGGTATGCATCCTTTAAAACAGTATAGCAATGGTCTAGTATGGTGGGGCATGTGATGTGCTGTCTGTATTTAGGCAGTTCAGGGGTGAGATTAGCTTGATTAAAATCACAGAGATTGATAATGAAAGAGTCCGGGTAACGCTGCTCTGTGTGTGTGATTTGATCGGCCAACACTTCTAGCGTCACGCTCACACATGCCTCAGGATGAATGTACGCAATCACCAGAATAAACGAGGAAAACTCCCGCAGCGAATAAAAAGGCTTACAGTTAATTACAGTATTTTAACCTCAACTTAAAATACAATAAAACCTAAAATAAAACAAATAACTTAAAATATAATAAAATACCGAACTACATAATACTATTATTGTTAGAAATTGCAACAATATAAAAATAGAAATATAATACATTTATACATTTTTTTTTTTTTTTAAATAAACAATAATATCCTGGCCAGAGGAGAACTGGCCCCTCGACTGAGCCTGGTTTCTCCCAAGGTTTTTGTTTTCTCCATTCTGTCACAGAGGGAGTTTTTGTTCATTGCCACTGACACTTAATTTCTAGCGATTATCGTCAATTTGATTTCACAGATACTATTTAAACTAAACTGAGCTAGACAATGACATCTCTGAATTCAATAATGAAATCCCTTTAACTGAAAATTGAATGTTTAATCTTACTATTATACATTACTGACACTCTATCCTCCAATTTAATACTGTTAAGTGCTTTGACACAATCTGTATTGTTAAAAGCGCTATATGAATAAAGGTGACTTGACTTGACTAAAGACAGCTTCCAAGTTTGGGCAGCACATCTTCTTTAAAACTGTCACGTCTGTACACCAGCCTTCATTGATATAAAAACATAATCCACCGCCTCTCGTTTTCCCCGACGTGATCCTCTCTGAACAGCTGGAAGCCCGTTAAATGAAGCGCGCTGTCCCGGATGGCTATGTTCAACCCGGTTTCCGTGAAGCAAAGCGCAGCAGAGTTGAAAAAGTCCTTGTTTGTGCAGGTGAGGAGTTTTAGTTCGTCTGATTTATTTGCAAGGGAGTGGAGATTTGCCAGATGAACACTCGGCAGCGGAATCCTAAAACCGCGCTGTCAGAATTTCACGAGCGCACCAGCGAGCTTCCCTTGCTTGCATCGCCTGGAGCGCTTGTATAGGAATGCAGCTCCTCTTGACTAAAACGTCCAGTAAAACGTCTGAATGTTCAAATGTCAGGAAAAAAATATCTAGTGTGCTATTTCTTATGTCCAAGAGTTCGTTTCTAGTGAAGCTGATCGGAAAAATGTTGCTTAAGACAGGACAAACAAACAAAACAGGAAAAGTACCAAGGAGCAACAAACCGAAGCGATCATGTGCGGCACCATCTTGTTGTTGACATAATACATATTATATATACATTTTTTTGTTCACTTCTCATTTATATGTTTATGCTGTGTTTTGGGAGATATGAAGTACTTTTCTTACCTATTTACCACAAAATGCCTCAACTACATTATTAGCATGCATATGAAATATAACATTTTTATTAAAAAACAAATTTTAATGATTATATAAATTAAATATGGATATTGGTTTCTGGATATTGATCTAGCTGTCAGGAGCAAAAATCTGCCATCTGCTGGTTAGAGAAAAAACCTATAGCAATTACTGTTTCAGAAAGAAGGTGTTTTGACCATATAAATCCAGCAGAGGGCCATAGAGATCCATTAATTTTTCTGGATGTGACCAACTGTTCCTATATCAACTTTTTTTTATACATTTTGTGAATTTACATATATATAAACATTATAAAATACATATTATTTTAAGAAAATGTTAAATATTCTTTAAAATTATAAAATATTTGTAAATTTTTTATGTGTTTTGAAGAGTCTGTTTTTACAAAATGGCACCGAAATTTTACAGAAAAATGCCACATAAACACACTTAAATGCAAGACTTAGAGTCAGACTGTAGTTGCATATTATTTTATTTTAATGAACCAAATATAAAACAAACAAATATTATTAATAATAATAATAATGTGTGTGTCCATTAGGTCTCACTCACATGGTCTACATTCTGTTTATTTGCTAAATACTATAAAAGTTATCTGTTGCAGCCACACGTGTGTGTGTGTGTGTGTGTGCGCGCGCTCATATGTGCATTAGGTCTCATCCCTTTATATATGTGTTCTGCATTTGTAGCCAATTTTATTTGCCAAATTCTACACAGATGCACTCTGTAGCAGTCACTTCTGTGTGTGTTTGTGTGCGCATGCGTGTGTGCATGTCCATTCTACACTGCATTTGTGCTGTAGTACCAGGCCTTTATTTATGTGTGGAAATTTTCTGATTTATGCTGGATTTACAGATTTTATTTGACAAATGAAAGAAAAAGAAAGAAAAAAAAACTTTTCCCATTAATTTTCAATGTGGCGTCATTTTGATCCTCGAACACCATAAGTGTGACTTTTTTTTACATGCCTTCAGAACATCTGAATCAAGCCCAGTTTTTGTGTGTGTGTGTATAGATAGATAATGCAGAAAATTTTCAAAGGGAGGTCATTTTGACACCCAATACCATAATAGGGGTTAAAGGTGTCATAGAATGCAATGATACAGTATTTTAAATTGTTCTCTGATATCTACATAGAATGTATGTAGCTTTGGTAAGGGCAAAAAAATCTCCAGAAACGATTTTACATGTCCATTTACAACCCTAGGATTTCTCCCTAGAAAGAAATGGTCTGTTATTGGCTTATTTGGCAGGGTAATGAATAATAATGAGTTCTGCTCTGATTGGCTGTTTCACAGTGCTGCTTCATGTTGAGCTCTGCTCTGATTGGCTGTTTCACAGTGCGGCTCATTTCAGTAGCTCACAGCAAGAAGGAAACGCAGGGACGAAAATAGATATTTAAAAACTTTCTCTCGCAGTTTTATCGTCGGGTAATTATACTGTATATAAAATGCGGGCATCAGGGAGCCGTTATTAATATGCGAGGCATTGAAACTGCTTTTGAATGATCGGTCGATCGCGTTGTAGTTTCACTTTCGCTTTCGAGATTCGCGATCGCATGAACTCTGTTTATACTATGGAGCGGCAGTATTTACCACACATTTTACAAGATCAGATGCTTGTCAGTGCTGCTCAGGACCTGTAAATCATTCGCCATCATCCTCATCTCTCCTTACTCTGTTTATGTGGTAATGAAATCTTATGTACTGCAGTGTAACAGGCTACTGCTAGCAAGGAGCTAACCATGTCCCTTTAGTGGCTCGCGTTATTTTAGTAAAACGCGTTATTTGCTTTCCGTGCCTTTCTGAATACAGACACCAACCCATCCCTGCACCATCACATCCCCTGCACAGCCTGAAACACAACATTTATTTCCATGCTCTGACATTTTCGCTGTTGTCCGCGCTTGTTTATTTACACTATCTGCAGAACTTCTGATGATTTGGCTGTGTAGGGTTGGTTGGTGGCTGGTCTCGAACAAGCCCGGGTTTATGCAAATGTTGGGGGCGTAGTGATCCAGACTGTTACGTCAGAGTCGGTGTTATGTTCTGATTTGCCTGTTTTTCAGTGGTCTTTTTTATTCACGACATTTACATAAGAAGGAGGAAACTATGGTGTCTGAGGCTCACGGTATGTCATTTCCATGTACAGAACTGTTATTATTTAACTATGCTAAGGTAAACACATTTCCATTTTATGGCACCTTTAAGAGAAACAAGATTATGGCACATTTGCGCCTCCTAAAGGCGGGGGTCGCCTTTTTACAGGAAACACACATTTTGAATGCAGATGTAGTGAAACTTAGACTGTGTTTGGGGGGTCAGGTATTTTATTCTTGTTTTAATGTGAAGAGTAGAGGTGCTGCTATTCTTATAAGGAAAGATATTCCGTTTGTTACTGGAAACGTTATCAGTGACCCTACTGGTCGATATATTATTATGGTAGGTTGCCTATTTGGAAAAAAAGTAATTCTAGTACATATCTATGCCCCGAACCTTGATGATTGCAATTTTTTAGCAACGTTTTTGGGGCTATTCCTTCGGCTGACAATCATGCTTTGATCATAGGGTGGGGGAGGGTGTACTATGTTCCTCTGGTACTATGTTACACACTGCCCAAGATATGAATAACAGATTTGTTCAATATTACTCAACTCTGTATTCCTCGGAATATACTAATGATTTACCTCTCTTTGAATCCTTCTTTGAAAAGCTACATGTGTCTACTCTCAGTATTGGTCCTGAACTTGGGGATTTCATTAGGCAACAGGAGATTACGGAAGCTGTTGTGGCTATGCAGAGCGTTAAATCACCTGGGCCTGACGGCTTTCCTATGGAGTTCTATAAGAAGTTCGCAGATCTATTGAGCCCAATTCTTGTAGCAGTAGATAATGAAGCTTTTGATAGAGGCTCCCTTCCTTTGACTCTTACACTGGCATCAATCTCGCTTTTGTTAAAATAAAATAAGGACCCCTCTCTCTTACCCCTTTTCCACCAAGGCAGTTCCAGTTCTGGTTCGGAGCCAGAGACTAGTTTCAAACCGGTTCTTTGTTTTTCGACACCCAAAGCACCAGCTCCTAACCAGGAAAAGCGGTTCGTAAATAGCACCAAAACACTGCTGGGCTAGAAGGAAGAACCGCTTGCGTCAGGGGCTGGGGGCGAGGTTACCGTGACCAACAAGACGAACAGAAACTTGGACCGCCATATTTGAAATAGCAGCTAAACGCGAACACGGTTGATTCGCCGTGTTTGGATGCCGATGTAGGTTTGCAAAGCCATGAACATCAACAGCAACGCAACGTCCGCCATTGCTGATAGTTTGTTTAGGCTTGTTCGGGATGGATCGGCGCTGCGCGGACCGGTCCGTGTGAGGCATCGGGGTGCTGCGAGAGCGACTGGAAAGCAGACTGCTGTTTTTGCTTTTGGATTGTTCTCGTGGTGCTTTAGTGTGCCAATCGATCTATCGGTCTGCGTGGCGCTGATGCACCTCGAACAAGCCTGTTGTGCCGCGCTAGTGAACCGAAACATGAAACATATTGTGACGTAAGATCTGGCTCTGTATTGGCTCTCTAGCCTATGGAAAAGCAACCGGTTCTTAAAGGGCTCACCAGTCGAACCAACTAAGAACCGGCTATAGCACTGGCTCTGAACTAGCACCTGGTTCCAGCTGGTGGAAAGGGGGTATCTGTGAATCATATATACCAATTTCATTACTAAATGTTGATTTTAAGATATTAGCTAAGGCTCTAGCATTACATCTAGAACCCATCCTTCCCACAATAATTCACAGTAATCAAACAGGATTTATCCAGGGCCGCAACCCCTTTAACAACTTGTGGTATTTGTTTAATGTAATATACACACACTCACACTCAGACACCACTGAAGCCATTATCTCTCTCGATGCTGAAAAGGCTTTCGATCGGGTAGAGTGGGACTATCTTTTCTTAACTCTCAAAAAATGTGGCTTTCCTGAAAATATGATTTCCTGGCTCAAGCTTTTATATTATGCTCCAGTAGCCTCTGTTTGCACACATAATATATTTTCAGAATATTTCTCCTTGTAGAGGTACAAGGCAAGATTGCCCACTCTCACCCTTGTTGTTCGTGATGTCCATTGAGCTATGTCATGCTATTTCACCAATCTCCTGTTTTTAGAGGCATTACTTGAAATGGCATGGAGCATAACATTTCTTTATATGCGGATGATATTATTTTATATGTTTCTAACCTCGCTATATCACTATATTATATATCATATATATTGTCAGTATTAGAGGATTTCGGGAAAATCTCAGGCTATAAAATTAATATGCATAAGACAGAGTACTTTATGATTGTTATGTCTCCCGATTCTGCTTCCCCTATTATCCCTTTTAGAGTGGTTCAGGATGGGTTTAAATACCTGAGTATTTCAGTTACGCGTTCTTTTGGTAATTTATTTAAGGTCAATTTTACCCCACTCCTAGAACGTTGCAAACATGATTTCAAGAAATGGTCTGCCTTACCTTTGTCTTTGGCTGGCCGTCTTAATTTGATTAAAATGACACCTCTGCCACGCTTTTTATACTTATTTTCACATATACTTATAGTCATTGACAATTGTATGTACAGGTATATAACAATAGACAGTTTTGTATGTACAGGTATATTATTTGCAAATCTGAAATGTAGACTTAGTATGTGTGTTAGATAAATAACTGTATAAGTGTATAAATAGCACGTGTTCCACAATTATCGTCAAGTGTTGAGTCATGAGATGGATTGCCTGAGGGAAGAATATTTTCCTGTGCCTGGTCGTTCTGGTGCGCAGTGCTCTGTAGCGTCAACCAGACGGCAACAGTTCAAAGAGGGTGTGTTCTGGATGTGAGGGGTCCAGAGTGATTTTACCAGCCCTTTTCCTCACTCTGGATGAGTACAGTCCTTGGAGAGTGGGGAGGGTTGTATCAATGATTCGACAGTAATTGAAGTGCAGAGGACAGATTCAATGATGGTGCAGTAAAACTGTTTCAGCAGCTCCTGTGGCAGGTTGAACTTCCTCAGCTGGCAAAGGCCACCAAGTCCACCCACTTTAGGTCCAGGGAGATGGTGGTGCCCAGGAACCTGAATGACTCCGCTGTTGTTCCAATGCTGTTCATGATGGTTTTGAGCATCAAATCAAGTCACCTTTATTTATATAGCGCTTTTAACAATACAAATTGTCTCAAAGCAACTTCACAATATCAAAATAGGAAAATAGTGTGTCAATAATGTAAAATGACAAGATTAAACACTCAATTTTCAGATAGAAGCATTTCATTATTGAATTTCGTGATGTCATCGTCCAGCACAGTTCAGTTTAAATGGTATCTGTGCAATCAAGTCGACGATATTGCTGGAAATGAAGTGTCCCCAACTAAGCAAGCCAGAGGCGACAGCGGCAAGGAACCAAAACTCCATCGGTGACAGAATGGAGAAAAAAAACCTTGGGAAAAACCAGGCTAAGTTGGGGGGCCCGTTCTCCTCTGGCCAGACGAACCAGCAGTTTGTTCCAACTGCAGCAAAGTCAGATTGTGTAAAGGACTCATCTGGTTCCGGTGGTCTTGTCCCGATGGCTGCCTGGGTGACTAGGTCCTCACTGGGGATCGGTCTCTGGGGCTCATCTAGGTGTCCTGGTCTCCACTGACGTTCAGGGCTGTAGAGGTCTTCTCTAGGTGCGGATCCACCATCTGATCTGGATACGGACTGGATCTGGTGACTGCAGTGACCATCTGATCTGGATACAGACTGGATCGGGTGGCTACGGTGACCTCGGAATAGGAAAGAAACAGACTAATAGATGTCATTCTTCTTACGATGTAACATCGGGTGTTATGGGAAGTGTTTTCCCGGTTTCCCGGTGACCTAATTAATGCAGCCTAACAATCCTTTAACGGATTTGAATATTAAAAGCATATTAGTGTGTCTGCCTCCCCAACAGTGTTAGGTAGATTGTTCCAGAGTTTGGGCACTAAATAGGAAAAGGATCTGCCGCCCGCAGTTGATTTTGATATTCTAGGTATTAACAAATGACCAGAGTTCTGAAAACACAGCAGATGTGGAGGACTATAATGTGATAAGATCTCGCTCAAGTACTGAGGAGCTAAACCATTCAGGGCTTTATGAGTAATTAACAAGATTTTAAAATCTATACAATGTTTAATAGGGTGCCAGTGCAGCAGTGTTAATTTCGTTGACGAAGACGACGACGAAAAATATTCGTCAACGAACCTTTTTTCTGTGACTAAGACGAGACGTTGACGAGCTAAAACTAATATCTGATGATAAAAGCTATGACGAAATTTATGCCACATCTTCGTTGACGAGACAGGACTAAAATGTTATTTGAGGACTACCGGACATTCAAAATACATCCTATAGGCTAAGTTAACTAATCACTTATAAATTACTTATAACTGGACGTTATTATAAAGTGTTACCCAAAAATGCCTGCCAAAATTAACACTGCAGTGCAGTATTGACAGAACCGGGCTAATGTGGTCATACTTCTTGGTTCTAGTAAGAACTCTAGCTGCTGCATTTTGAACCATCTGTAGTTTGTTTATTAAGTGTGCAGAACAACCACCCAATAAAGTATTACAATAATCTAACCTTGAGGTCATAAACACATGAATGAACATTTCTGCATTTGACATTGAGAGCATAGGTCTCAATTTAGATATATTTTTAAGATTAAAAAAATGCAGTTTTACTAATGCTAGAAACGTGGCTGTCAAAGGATAGATTGCTATCAAATAGCACACCTAGGTTCCTGACTGATGACGAAGAATTGACAGAGCAGCCATCGGTGTTAGACAGTGTTCTAAGTTATTACATGTATAATTATCACCTCTGTTTTTTAAGAATTTAGCAGTAAGAAATTACTTGTCATCCAGTTTTTTATATCGACTATGCATTCCATTAGTTTCTCAATTTGGTGTGTTTCACCGGGCCGCAAAGAAATATAGAGCTGAGTATCATCAGCATAACAGTGAAAGCTAACCCCGTGTTTCCTGATGATATTTCCCAAGGGTAACATGTAAAGCGTGAAAAGTAACGTCCCTAGTACTGAGCCTTGAGGTACTCCATACAGCACTTTTGATCGATATGATACCTCTTCATCCACTGCTACGAATTGATGGTGGTCAGATAAGTACTATTCTCTTCTCGTTTGGCTCTCAGAGAAGGTGGTTGCATTTTTTCCTCCCTCTCCTCCCCTTCCCTGCTTTGCTCTCTCGTCTCGTCTATTGTCTATTGTCTAATACTTGAGAGACTCTCTCTGTACTGCTCTCCAAACTGAAAAATCATGGATTTGATCAACTGGTCTCTCAATGCAATTGACACAATTTTCTCGACGAGAAGTTTAGGTTCGGGGGAACCTGATTGTCCCAGCGGAACTTTCGCAGCTGGATATACGATGGACGCATGGGAAAGGTGGTGGGTCGTGTGTCTGGCGGCTCTTTCCGTGGAGGACATTGAAGATATCTACCTATTCGGAACCATGATAACAGGTCTTCTGCTGATTGGATTAGGCTACTCGCACCAAGACTAAACAATCTTATCTTCTTTCGGCTCTCTCAAAACAGCACGGCTTCAGACAAGGTCGTGTTGGGAAACAACCCGGGAAGAGCACTGCAGTGTGACGCTCTTGCATTCCTTCTTCCCTTCCACAGACACCTGCGGATTGTTGACTCTGTCTGGGTCCTGATCAAGGCTGTCTCCATAGCAACGTGCTGTGTCGCTATCACATTCTGCGGACTGAGACAACTTGATTTGTATGCCAGCGTGGCGGCTCCACAGGCACATACACATACGCACATACACAGATATGCATTCACCTCCTAACCTCGATCCCTCGCCTTCGCCGCTTTGTTCCGCCAGCCTGACAAGCGGGTCCGACCGGCGCCGAGAATGGCTGCAGGACCGGATGGCTGCTTGCCGGAACTGGATTACTCCTCTGTTGCAGTCGTGTGACTATGTTGTTGATTGACTATGTGCTTTTTGTTGCTGGAGTGTTTTTTCTGTTCTCACACTGTACTCTCATAAGAATATAGTCTGTGAATAATTTTTTTTCTCCTCCCCCTCCTCATGTCAAGCTGTATCTCTTCCTATAATACCTACATTTCACTGCTGGTTATACTCTGTATGATTATGTATGTGACAAATAAAATTACTTACTTACTTATTTGAACCATGCTAATGCACTTCCATTAATTCCAACAAAGTTTTCTAGTCTATTCAAAAGAATGTTGTGATTGATAGTGTCGAACGCAGCGCTAAGATCCAGTAGCACTAATAGAGAGATACAACCACTATCAGATGATAAGAGCAGGTCATTTGTAACTCTAATGAGAGCAGTCTCAGTACTATAAAATGGTCTAAATCCTGACTGGAAATCCTCACAGATGTAATTTGTCTCTAAGAAGGAATATAAATGTGATGATACTACCTTTTCTAGTATCTTTGACAGAAAAGGGAGATTCGAGATCGGTCTGTAATTAACTAGATATTTGGGGTCAAGTTGTGTTTTTTTAATGAGAGGTTTACTAACCAATTTGAAGGTTTTGGGGACATATCCTAATGACAATGACTAATTAATAATCGCCAAAAGAGGGTCTATGACTTCTGGAAGCACCTCTTTTAGTAGTTTAGATGGAATAGGGTTTAACATATATGTTGTTGGTTTAGATGATTTAACAAGTTTATACAATTCTTCCTCTCCTATAGTAGAAAATGAGTGGAATTGTTCCTCAGGGGATCTATAGTGCACTATTTGATGTGATACTGTAGCTGACGGCTGCATGGTTACAATTTTATCTGTAATAGTATCGATCTTGGAAGTAAAATAGTTCAGTAATACATTACTGCTGTGCTGTTGGGAAATGTCAACACCTGTTGATGCTTTATTTTTTGTTAATTTAGCCACTGTATGGAATAAATACCTGGGGTTATGTTTGTTTTCTTCAAAAAGAGACAAAAAGTAATCAGATCTAGCAGTTTTTAATGCTTTTCTGAAGGATCGGTTACTTTCCTGCCAAGCAATACGAAATACCTCTAGTTTTGTTTTCCTCCAGCTGGGTTCCATTTTCCGGGTTACTTTCTTTAGGGCGCGAGTGTGTTGATTATACCACGGTGTTGGACTCTTTTCCTTAATCTTCCTTAAGCGTAAAGGAGCAACCGTACCTAAAGTGCTAGAAAAGAGTTTTTCAAGTTTTTCTGCACTCTTGGATATGCTGAGGAACTGAGATAAATCAGGAAGATTACTTACAAAACTGTCTTTTGTGGTAGAAGTGATGGTTCTACCATACTTGTAACAAGGAGTAGAATTTACAATTTTAGCTATATGGAGTTTACACAAGACTAGATAATGGTCTGAGATATCATCACTTTGCTGCAGAATTTCAACACCATTAACATCAATTCCATGTCACAGTATTAAATCTAGAGTATGATTTCGAAAATGAGAAACATATTGTCTAACCCCAATAGAGTTCAAAATGTCTATGAATGCTGATCCTAATGCATCTTTTTCATTATCAACGTGGATATTAAAATCACCAACAATTAAGACTTTATCTGCAGAGCAGCACAGCAACTCAGATAGAAAATCAGCAAATTCTTTAATAAAGTCTGTATGGTGCCCTGGTGTCCTGTATACAGTAGCCAGTACAAACATATCACAGGGAATTTATCATTAACACTTGTTTCTTTGGATAACGTTATATTAAGCAGCATTACTTCAAACGAATTACACTTGAAACCCGACCTCTGAGAAATAATGAAAATATTGCTATAATATAGCAACACCTCCCCCTTTACCTTTTTGACGCGGCTCATGTTTGTAACAGTAATTTTTTGGGGGTAGACTTGTTTAAAGTAATGTAATCATCTGCTTTTAGCCAGGTTTTTTTCAAACAAAGCACATCTAGTTTATTGTCAGATCATATCATTTACAAAAAGTGCTTTTGTAGAAAGGGGTCTTATATTTAATAAGCCAAGCTTTATCATTTGTTTATCTATATTAAATCTGTTTTTTATTTGTTGAACATCAATTAAATTGTTACTCTTACTTTGGTTTGGACGTTTTCTGTATTTTCTAGTTCGGGGAACAGACACAGTCAAATGCCAAATGTTTAATGCCAAGTTGTTTCCATTTATTTGAAAATAAACACTTTTAAACTTAGTAACTCTGAATACCTTGATTAGCTTGTTCAGGTGTGTTTGATTAGGGTTGGAGCTAAACTCTACAGGACAGCGGCACTCCAGGACCGACATTGCCTACCCCTGCTCTAGAGCTTTACTCAGTGCCTCATTTGCCATTTCCACATAGGTATAGATCTTTTTTTTCACACTAACATACAACCAGATATCAATCCAGTTAATTTGTTTGTTTTTATTTGTAGAGCTATCAAGTGTTACAAAATGAAACCATACAAAATGAAAAATAAAATTAGAGGAGGAGATATCTTACTGATACTATCCAGTGGATTTACCCATGAGGGAGTGTGAGATAGGAGAAAATTATCACAAGGAAGGAAATGTTTAAGTCTAGGACGATTGTAGTAATTGTGCAGAAATGTTCTATTCAAAGCAATTAACTCATTCTGAAATGACTGCAGCATATCATACATTCTCCTTCAGATGGCATGGAAAGTTATCTCAGAGGATAAGAGCAAACGTATGTAGCTGTTAACTAAAGAACATACACAGATAATACTCAGCATTCATCTTTTCATGCATTTACACTACTCCACTAAAATGGATTGTTCTTTTTGTCTGGCTTGTTTTCTGTGTATGTTTTTTATTATTTTCTCTCCTGTAAAGCACTTTGGTCAGCCGAGTGGCTGTTATAAATGTGCTATACAAATAAAATGAACTTGAACTAGTCAAAAGTCTTAGAATACTTCCTTTTTTTTCTGAATAAGAAAAGGAGGCTTGCCTCAGCTTAGCAGAACTGCTAGTGAACTACTGAATCCTGGAAAAAAGGGCTTATGGACAAATAATAATAAAATAAAAATAAAATAATACTATATATATATATATATATATATATATATATATATATGGTTCATCTTGTAGGGGTTTTGTATGGCATTAAGAAGACAAAGTGGTTACCCCCAGTGATACACTGAGGTCAAGCCAGACGTGTCTTGAAAATGTGTGTGTGTGTGTGTGTGTGTGTGTATGTACATATACATACATTTTTGAAAATGGGACATGATGTAGGCCCAAGTGCTAGAGTGACATATATATATATATATATATATATATATATATATATACACAGGTGCATCTCAAAGAATTAGAATGTCATGGAAAAGTTAATTTATTTCAGTAATTCAACTCAAATTGTGAAACTCGTGAATTAAATAAATTAAATGTACACAGACTGAAGTAGTTTAAGTCTTTGGTTCTTTTAATTGTGATGATTTAGGCTCACATTTAACAAAAACCCACCAATTCACCAATCTCAACAAATTAGAATACTTCATTAGACCATTAAAAAAAAACATTTTTAGTGAATTGTTGGCCTTCTGGAAAGTATGTTCATTTACTGGATATGTACTCAATACTTGGTTGAGGCTCCTTTTACTTTAATTACTGCCTCAATTCGGCGTGGCATGGAGGTGATCAGTTTGTGGCACTGCTGAGGTTGTATGGAAGCCCAGGTTGCTTTGATAGCGGCCTTCAGGTCATCTGCATTGTTGGGTCTGGTGTCTCTCATCTTCCTCTTGACACTACCGCATAGATTCATAGGTTCAGGTCAGGCGAGTTTGCTGGCCAATCAAGCACAGTAACACCATGGTCACTGAACCAGCTTTTGGTACTTTTGGCAGTGTGGGCAGGTGCCAAGTTCTACTGGAAAATGAAATCAGCATCTCCATAAAGCTTGTCAGCAGAAGGAAGCATGAAGTGCTCTAAAATTTCCTGGTAGATGGCTGCGTTGACTGTGGACTTCATAAAACACAGTGGACCAACACCAGCAGATGACATGGCAGCCCAAATCATCACTGACTGTGGAAACTTCACACTGGACTTCAAGCAACATGGATTCTGTGCCTCTCCACTCTTCCTCCAGACTCTGGGACCTTGATTTCCAAATGAAATGCAAAATTTACTTTCATCTGAAAAGAGGACTTTGGACCACTGAGCAACAGTCCAGTTCTTTTTCTTCACAGCCCAGGTAAGACGCTTTATTTTATTATTTTTCTGGTTCAGAAGTGGCTTGGTAGCCCTTTTCCTGAAGGGAACGTTCCTGAGCGTGGTGACTCTTGATGCACCGACTCCAGCTTCAGTCCACTCCTTGTGAAGCTCTCACAAATGTTTGAATCAGCTTTGCTTGACAGTATTCTCAAGCTTGCAGTCATCCCTGTTGCTTGTGCACCTTTTCCTACCCAAATTCTTTCTTCCAGTCAACTTTGCATTTAATATGCTTTGATACAGAACTCTGTAAACAGCCACACCTTTCAGTAATTACCCTCTGTGACTTACCCTCTTTGTGGAGGGCGTCAATGTTCGTCTTCTGGATCATTGCCAAGACAGTAGTCTTCTCCATTATTGTGGTTTCAAAGAACAAGCGATACCTGGAATTTATACTGTAGGGATGGTCGTTAATTGAAACTCAAATGTAAATGTTCTAATATTTTGAGATACTGATTCTTGACTTTCATGAGCTGTAAGCTCTAATCATCAAAATTAAAACAAAAAAACTTTTTAAATGTTTTACTTTACATGCAATGAATCTAAAATATATGAAAGTTTCACTTTTTGAAATAACTTACAAGAAATACTGAACATTTTCACAACATTCTAATTTATTGAGATGCACCTGTAATAATAATAATAATAATAATAGGGCTTGCTTCCGGCTTCGCTACTGTTCTGACGCTCTTGCTTACTGATCTGCACTTTGCTCCCTGTTTATGTACTGTTTTTGTACTTTTCTCAGATTTTTTTAAGATTTTAACTTCAGCAGATCAGCACAGTGCTCAAACAACACAGTTTTGGCACAAACACCAAACTAAAGACTTTTTGGGTCTGGACGAAAAATAAGACTCTTTGCCTCCCACTGCCAGCAGCTTGCATTCAAGAGACGAGACAACATAGCTGCCGACAAACAGAATCCCCAAATGTGACTGAACATAGATCGTATCAGCCAGCAGCTAACATTGCTACTAACAGGCGCTCAAGGTCGAGCAGACAGCGGCATTCAGCTCAGAGTGCAGCCAAGCCCAGGACGCTATTATCAGAAATATCAGTAGCAGGACTACAACGACATGCTGCTTTACTCAAGCAACCATCTCTGATGTGAACAAGGAATTTCGGAACATTCTAATGAAGCACAAGACTGCAAATCGAGTCATCATCCATGTGGGGAAGAATGATATTCAGAAAGACCAGTCAGAACTCCTTAAGAAGGATTTCAGTGAACTCTTTGAAACACTTCAAAGACTTGAAGTTCAATCGAACTAACATGTTTTCATGGCTGCTTGGGCTGAATACATGGCTACAAAGAACCTACAGTATAAAAGGAGTCAACTTCATTGACAACTTCAATCTTTTCTGGGGCCATAGACTACTGTTTAAACTGGATAGTCTCCACCCAAACAAAACTTGGTGCATGAGTGCTAAAGGACAATATCTACTTACTGTATCTCTCCATCATCCTTCAGTAATCCACTCAACCTGAATGGCACATACACACCTGGACAGAGTATGAGTGACCACATGACTTCATATCAGCTTTCGAGTCATCATGTGGTTGAAGAATCCCACCAGGACACTGATAACGCCACGCAATCACAACAAGCACTGCTGATGGACATCATGGCTGTGATAAACGGTGTGCAACAGGGTTTGAGATATGTTTTCTCTTGTTTGGTGGGTGTGTCAGAAATGTCAGGCCAATCAGCAGCAAAGTGTATATAAACCACGCGGTATTAAAGAGACAGATCGCACTATCGGCGCAAGTGAAGTCATTTAATATGTGTCAGCTGCAGCTCAGTATGGGCAACAATTGAAGATATTAGAAGACATGTTTGTCGTAAGAGTTTTATAGTAACATAGCATATTAACATGATGATGATGAATTTGTAAGTAAATGTAATTAACATCAAAATAAATTCACAAGAGCAAGTATATTGTTTGCACATGTTTATTTACATTAAAGGCAAAATAACTGAAATAATAAGAGCACAAGTATAGATCTGGAACTTCTTTAGGTCTGTCTAAATATCATGTAGTAATTGCAATGTCTTCTGGTCCATATCCTTTCCTCAGGAAGGTGTGCTAGACACTGATCAATGTAACATAAAAATACTATACATATTTTTATATTTTGCTATTGTATTGTGGAGTGACACTTTCATAAACTTTTCTATGCTCCTCTGATTATATAATGGTAAATATTACAATATCATAGCACAACAACAGTGATCAGCAATAATGATAAGCCTAATACTCACAAAAAATAATAATAAGGTCATATAGATCATAACACAGTCTCGGAGGTAAGAAGTGGATTATCCTTCACCTCACATTTCTTTTCATCCTGAAATGCGAGGCAAATGTTGGATCACAATAATTAGGAACCACAGTTTCCACGAATCCCTTCACTCGATTGGGATGTCCTCTTTTATTCTGGATGGCAAGGGCAGTGACTGTAACATCGAGCGTATTTTGCAGCATTAAAAATGTATTTATACCGATTTTATCAGGCTCTGAAAATTCTTCAAAAAGAACACAAAGGGGGGATCACATGACCCTTCGACGGCGATGCAGGCTTGAGTCTTTCGCTCTGCTCACTTTGCCATATTTTGTATTGTAGCGTGTAACACGTGTCAGGTCTGATGTGTCACACTTGTATAGGGATCAATATGGGCCAACTGATCAGAAGGTAAGGAGCGGCTACTGGAGAGAGGGAAGCAACACAGCGGGTAGGTGAAAAGCAAGAGTTTCGTTTACTGGTTAGAATCTTGCATTCATTGAAGAATTTCTTAATTGCGATTTGTCTGGAGTATGTAAATCTTAATACTGTCATTTAACAACATACAATGTATGAAATTGCTTATAATCAACTCTCTTTTTGAAATTTTAGGAAGTTGGACTCATCAACTCAAACAAATCAACTCAACTGAGAACAATCGTCATATACTTTGTACAAAAAATGAAATAAAATAAAACTTATTGGAAAACTCAACAGACTCTGTTTGTTTATAACAAAAAAAACTGAAGGAAACAATAAACAATGTTTTCAAAACAAAATATTACAACTCAATTCAAATCACTCTTTCCCTTCACAATATTGTCACGGGACGCCGTGAAAAGCACCGTGGAAAGATGAAGTCTGGGTCCAAGTGCAGGTAAGGCTCTTTAATCAAAACAAAAAGGCCAACACGGCACAAAAAAACAAAACATAAAAGATCTGGGTACCAGACGGCAATACAGTGCATGTATCCCAGACCAGAGCAAAAACACAAGAAATGAAACACAACCACGCATTTGCAAATCACGAATTACAATTAATCTAACCAGACAGAGTAGTAGGAGTGTGGTGCATAAATAGTCCATGGAAATTGGGAACAGCTGTGGGTGTAATGAGTGGGACAGGTGTGTGTGATGTGACAGGTGTATGTATTTACATGATGAGTCCAGGAGGAAGGGAGATGGTGACCTCTGGTGGCGACAGGGAGAAGCGCAGGGCCCGGACTCGTGACATGACCCCTCCTTCAAGGAACGGCTTCCAGACGTTCCACAGAACCCCCCAAAAGTCCAGAGGGAGGTGGAACAGGGGGAGGGATGGCGGGCCAGGCCCGTGTAGTGGAAGGGAACCTGGGCTCTGAGGCAGCGCCGGCGGGATGGAGACCCAGGGCAGAACCAGCGGCCACCACAGTGGTGTCTGTGGAGCTGCCACCCTGGAGCGGGCAATGGTGGGCTCCACCGCTTCGGGGGGCACATCAGGGTGGGGAACATCAGCGGACACCGCCGCCATCTCGGAAACTTCGTGAGCGAGCACAGCTGTCTCGGGAGGAACGTGAGCGAGCACAGCTGTCTCGGGAGGAAAGTGAGCGAGCACAGCTGTCTCGGGAGGAAAGTGAGCGAGCACAGCTGTCTCGGGAGGAAAGTGAGCGAGCACAGCTGTCTCGGGAGGAAAGTGAGCGAGCACAGCTGTCTCGGGAGGAAAGTGAGCGAGCACAGCTGTCTCGGGAGGAAAGTGAGCGAGCACAGCTGTCTCGGGAGCTTCGTGAGCGAGCACAGCTGTCTCGGGAGCTTCGTGAGCGAGCACAGCTGTCTCGGGAGGAAAGTGAGCGAGCACAGATGTCTCGGGAGCTTCGTGAGCGAGCACCGCTCTCTCGGGGGCTTCGTGGGGGAGCACAGCTGTCTCCGGAGGAACGGGAGCGAGCACAGCTGTCTCGGGAGCTTTGTGAGCGAACACCGCTCTCTCGGGGGCCTCGTGAGCGAACACCGCTCTCTCGGGAGCCTCGTGAGCGAACACCGCTCTCTCGGGAGCCTCGTGAGCGAACACCGCTCTCTCGGGGGATTCGTGGGGGAGCACAGCTGTCTCCGGAGGAACGTGAGCGAGCACCGCCGCTTCGGAAGCCTTGTGGGCGTGCACCGCCGCCTCGGAAGCCTTGTGGGTCGTGCACCGCCGCCTCGGAAGCGTTGTGAGCAGGCACCGCCGCTTCGGAAGCCTTGTGAGCGGGCACCGCCTCCTCGGAAGCCCTGTGAGCGGGCACCGCCGCCTCGAGAGGATCGTGAGCGGGCACCGCCGCTTCGGAAGCCTTGTGAGCGGGCACCGCCGCCTCGGAAGCCCTGTGAGCGGGCACCGCCGCCTCGGAAGCCCTGTGAGCGGGCACCGCCGCCTCGGAAGCCCTGTGAGTGTGCACCGCCGCCTCGAGAGGATCGTGAGCGGGCACCGCCGCTTCGGAAGCCTTGTGAGCGGGCACCGCCGCTTCGGAAGCCTTGTGAGCGGGCACCGCCGCTTCGGAAGCCCTGTGAGCGGGCACCGCCGCCTCGGAAGCCCTGTGAGTGTGCACCGCCGCCTTGAGAGGATCGTGAGCGGGCACCGCCGCCTCGGAAGCCTTGTGAGCGGGCACCGGCGCCTCGGAAGCCTTGTGAGCGTGCACCGCCCCTTCAGGAGGATCGTGAGCGGGCACCGCCGCTTCGGAAGCCTTGTGAGCGGGCACCGCCGCTTCGGAAGCCCTGTGAGCGGGCACCGCCGCCTCGGAAGCCCTGTGAGCGGGCACCGCCGCCTCGGAAGCCCTGTGAGTGTGCACCGCCGCCTTGAGAGGATCGTGAGCGGGCACCGCCGCCTCGGAAGCCTTGTGAGCGGGCACCGGCGCCTCGGAAGCCTTGTGAGCGTGCACCGCCCCTTCAGGAGGATCGTGAGCGGGCACCGCCGCTTCGGAAGCCTTGTGAGCGTGCACTGCCGCCTCGGAAGCCTTGTGAGCGGGCACCGCCGCCCTGGAAAGACCACGAGCAGACCACGCTGCTCGCACCGACATCAGCGAGGGTTCCCGCACGCTGCACATCAGACCAGGACGCTCTGGAAGCGGGCGCAAGGCACTGGGCGCAGCCACCGCCGTCCCCCGGATCGCCGCCTCGGAAGAACTGTGAACGGGCTCCGCCGCTAACCCCAACCTGAAGGCTGAGCCGCTCACCTGCAGAGCCAGGTTAATGTAGTCCTCCAGCGACTCCCCAGGGTCCCAGTATGGTACCAGGGACTTGAAGGGCTCAGCCAGGCCTCCCCAGAAGAAGACCATGAGGCAGGTCTTCTCCGTCTCCGACTGACGAGCTCCTCTAATGAAGTCCCTGGCATAATCCTCCATGCTCCGGTCTCCCTGGCGGATGTGGAGGCACCTCCCTGCTGGACCCATCTTGTTGGTTAGATTCTGTCACGGGACGCCGTGAAAAGCACCGTGGAAAGATGAAGTCTGGGTCCAAGTGCAGGTAAGGCTCTTTAATCAAAACAAAAAGGCCAACACGGCACAAAAAACAAAACATAAAAGATCTGGGATACCAGACGGCAATACAGTGCATGTATCCCAGACCAGAGCAAAAACACAAGAAATGAAACACAACCACGCATTTGCAAATCACGAATTACAATTAATCTAACCAGACAGAGTAGTAGGAGTGTGGTGCATAAATAGTCCATGGAAATTGGGAACAGCTGTGGGTGTAATGAGTGGGACAGGTGTGTGTGATGTGACAGGTGTATGTATTTACATGATGAGTCCGGGAGGAAGGGAGATGGTGACCTCTGGTGGCGACAGGGAGAAGCGCAGGGCCCGGACTCGTGACAAATATAGCACAGTCTTGAGAGGGGGTTCAGCGAGAAATCGGCAGCTGGCAGCAGGAAGTAGCTGCCACTGGCAGCTGACGTCACCTGACGCTAATAACCGGAAGTCGGAGGTGGATGCCGCTTTTAGCAAGGTAAATCAATTATTATATAAATGTGTATATATAATTTTAGTACTTATTTAAATAAAACACTTAAATTTTAAATTATTTTGTATTTGATTTAAAAAGATTTATCAAATATAAATCAAGTAACGAAGATCATAGACATGATACAAAAAACAAATATCAAGCTACACTTGAAATTATGAATTTGTACATGTATAAATATAACTTAGGAATGTACATGTTTGTTAAATAAATGTATACATAAATGATTGCCTATAATCATATAGTATATTTATTAAATGTACATAAACATTCATTAAACTTATTAAAGTCTTGTGTAAAAGAAAAAAGAACATTGTCTCATGAATGACCTTTATTTTAAATTATATTTTGCTATCATATAAGTTACATTAGTATTTCAATACTTTGTCTTTGTTTTATAAAACAGCTGTAACTTTTAAAATAGGCTTTATTTGTTGTTCTGAAATCAGAATGATCAATAACAATTCTGAACTAGATGGTAAAGTTAATTGAAAAACTAAGTTGGCTTGAAAAAGCCAAGCCAGAAAGTTTGAAAAAGTTTTACAATGTTCTAGCATGGTTTAACATTTTCTAGTGTTAGTGGATAACAGCTTAAAGACCCAGGGCCAGATATGATGAAAGAACACCAGGAGTCGTAAGGTACAATCAAATAAGTGAAAATTTACTGAAGAATAGTTCAGTACATCAGTAGAGCCAGGCGTCAAAGTCTCACAGGGTTCGCAGACCAGAGACTCTACTGTACACAAATGACCTCGGAGGTCGTAGAAGGGCGTCTTGGGGTCCTCCAAGATTGTAGAGGGCCTGAACTCACCATTATCAGGACAGACTACTAAAACGTTCCCTCCTCAGAAAGTAGTACAGATAATGTTCACTTTAAAGAAATACACAAAAGTACAATTCTGTGAATCAGATCATATAAATCATGTGTTTAACCCCTGTAACCTTAAGATTAGTAAAAAAGACGGATTTGTTAGAAAAAATAAATTTTTCAGGTTTTGGATGGGACCCAATCACCAGATGAGATCATAGGTGCAGTGGGTAAAACAGTGTTGAAAAGATCTGACTTGATGTCTTTAGGATTGAACCAGGAAGTGGAGGCAACAGTTAGTGGATATGTTACACAACTTTATTTTTATTAATTACATTTTTACCATGGACAGGTGTTTGCATGTTCTGCTCAAATTAACTTCAGTTAGTAAGATTTTGGGGAAAAAAATGGCTTCTTACCTGCCATAATTGATAGGAAGTTACACAAGAGGTGTAGAACACAGAGTTAGAGAAAAAAGTTAGTTCTTAAAAGAACTGTTTTGTCAAAAAATGCAATAGCAATAAAACAAAAATCAACACATGGATGGATATCAGACAATCCCCTGAAAAATTAAATACACACACAAAAAAAGATATGGTTAGTGTTGCACGTGTATCATCAAGGTTAAGCTTGTCAATAATTCCAATAAATCAGCATGAGTTTTATTCTAATCAATAGATTAAGTTAACATACGCTAATATTTAATGGTAGCTGCAAATGGTAACGTAAGTTAGTATTTTAAGTGAATGATACAGCCCCTCACAAACCAGGACCACACGGTGCACAAGCTGCGTTTCTACAAATGATTAAATTAACCAATTCAACTAAAGTAGTCACAGATACACTGTCTCTAAGATAAAAGTTAAAAATCCAATTTACAGAGCAACAATTATTTATTAATCTGATCATTAATATACAAGTCAAGTCAAGTCAAGTCAAGTTGAGCTTTATTGTCATTCCGCTACATGTGGGGACATGCAGTGGAACGAAATGTCGTGTCTCGCAGGACCACGGTGCTACATAAATACAGACATTACAACAATGAAGTAAAAAAAACACTATAAACCTATACACTACTAACAGATTTAACTATAAGTATACTATATATAAGTATTTACCCTATACAAACTAAAAAGGATAAAAAATACAACTATACGAATGCTTCACATAAATATTACCCTATACAAACTAAAAAATAGAAGATAAAAAATACAAACTATACGAATGCTTCACAAATACTGTACATGTGCAAAGAGAGACATTTGAGTCAGCAGCTGGTTGGGGAACAGTGCAGGATGATTTGTAGTGCATGAGCATGTAAACATACATATATTGCTGAGTTTTTTGTGAGATTGTGCACACGCAGCAGTGTGTGTAAGTGTCCATAGTGCACATAGTGTAAAGTGTAGGTGTCCATAGTGCACATAGTGTAGAGTGTGAGTGTCCATAGTGTAAAGTGTCCATAGTGCACATAGAGGAGAGTGTCCATAGTGTAAAGAAAAATAAGAATAAAATAAATTAAAAAAAATAATTAAAGTTCCATACAGTTTTTCTTTGGTGTGGTAAGGTTTGGGGTGGGGGGTGGTCCATGTTCAGGAGGTAGAGGTTTGCATGGGGTTTCAGAGGGGGGCGGGGTGGTTTGAGTTCAGGGCTCTCACAGCCTGGGGGAAAAAACTGTTGAGCAGTCTGGCGGAGCGGGCTCTGATGCTCCGGTACCGTCTTCCTGATGGTAGGAGCTGGAAGAGACTGTGGGAGGGATGGGTGGAGTCCTTCACGATGCTGTTGGTTTTGCTGGAGCATCGTGTAAGGAAGATGTCCAGGATGGAGGGGAGAGGGGCACCGATGATCTTTGCAGCTGTGTTCACTGTCCGCTGGAGGGTCTTGCGATCAGCAGCACTGCAGTTCCCGTACCAGACAGTGATGCAGCTGGTCAGCACACTCTCAATGGTGCCTCTGTAGAATGTGGTGAGGATGGGTGGAGGGAGACTTGCTCTTTTCAGCCGGCGGAGAAAGTGTAGGCGCTGTTGTGCCTTTTTGGAGAGTGACATGGTGTTGGTGGTCCAGGTGAGATCCTCTGTGATGTGCACCCCCAGGAATTTAGTGCTGCTGACTCTCTCCACAGTCGAGCTGTCGATGGTCAGTGGGGGGTGGTCAACGGAGTTTCTCCTGAAGTCCATCACAACCTCCTTTGTCTTCTCCACATTGAGGGACAGATTGTTTGTGCCACACCATTCAGCCAGCTGTGCCACTTCCTCTCTGTAGTGCGTTTCATCGTTGTTGCTGATGAGACCTACCACTGTTGTGTCATCAGCAAACTTGATGATGTGGTTGGAGCTGAACTTGGCAGTGCAGTCGTGGGTCAGCAGTGTGAAGAGCAGCGGGCTGAGCACACAGCCTTGTGGAGCACCTGTGCTCAGTGTTGTAGTGCTCGAGGTGTTGTTGCCGACACGGACTGACTGAGGTCTTCCAGTTAGAAAGTCCAGGATCCAGTTACAGAGGGAATTGTTAAGGCCCAGCAGGTTTAGCTTATTTATGAGCTGTTGTGGGATTATTGTGTTGAATGCCGAGCTGAAGTCAATGAACAGCATTCTAACATAGGAGTCTTTATTTTCTAGGTGGGTAAGAGCCAGGTGGAGGGTGGAGGAAATTGCATCGTCCGTAGAGCGGTTTGGACGGTATGCAAACTGGAGCGGGTCGAGTGTGTTGGGGAGGCTGGTTTTGATGTTATGCATGACTAGCCTCTCAAAGCACTTCATCATGATTGGAGTCAGTGCTATGGGACGGTAGTCATTGAGACAGGACACAGGTGATTTCTTTGGTACCGGTATGATTGTTGTGGATTTGAAACACGTGGGGACGACTGCCTGGCTCAGCGAGGTGTTGAAGATATCTGTTAGGACATCTGTCAGCTGTGCAGCACAGTCTCTCAGAACACGGCCAGGTATGTTGTCAGGACCCGCAGCCTTGCGTGGGTTAATCCTAGATAGGGTCTTCCTTACGTCGGCTGGAGACAGACAGAGCGCCCGGTCGTTGGGAGGTGTGGGCAGTTTTTGTGCAGGTGTGTCATTCTGCATTTCAAACCGTGAATAAAAGTGGTTGAGTGCATCGGGGAGGGATGTGTCCTCATCACAGGCCTGTGGCGGGGGCTTGTAGTCTGTGATGGTCTGAATGGCTTGCCACAGGCTCCGTGTGTCTCTGCTGTCTGTGAAGTGGTTGTTGATTTTTTGGGCATATGACCGTTTTGCTTTTTTGATGCCACAGGACAGATTGGCTCTTGCTGTTTTGAGGGCTGCTTTATCTCCTGATCTGAATGCTTCATCTCTGGTCTTTAGCAGCCCACGAACCTCTGCTGTCATCCATGGCTTCTGGTTTGCACGTGTGGTGATGGTCTTGGTGACTGTCACATCATCAGTGCACTTTTTGATGTAAGCAGTCACAGTTTCAGTGTACTCATTCAGGTCTGTGTGGTTGTTGTAGGTGGCTGCCTCTTTAAACATATTCCAGTCTGTGTCCTGGAAGCAGTCCTGCAGTGCTGAGGTGGCATTGTCTGGCCATACTGTGATCTGCTTTTCAACTGGTTTGGTGAGTTTGAGAAGTGGTCTATAAGCTGGGATTAGCATAACAGTGATGTGGTCGGAGTACCCGAGGTGGGGGCGGGGTTCAGCCTTGTAAGCGTTCTTTACTGTTGTGTAAACAAAGTCCAGTGTGTTGTTTTCCCTTGTTGCAAAGTTCACATGTTGGTAGAACTTTGGCAAAACTGTCTTTAAGTTTGCGTGGTTGAAGTCACCGGCTATGATGAAAAAGGCGTCTGGGTTTT
The DNA here is from genome assembly GCF_936440315.1 of Barbus barbus. NCBI lineage: Eukaryota > Metazoa > Chordata > Actinopteri > Cypriniformes > Cyprinidae > Barbus > Barbus barbus. Next base: position 10,460,915 of record NC_136750.1, read on the forward strand.
TTGTTTGTTGTTCACTGATGGCGCTATACAGTTCACGAAGCGCGTCCTTAGCGTTTGCACACGGGGGGATGTAAACCGCAACGATAACAATGGCCGTGAACTCCCGCGGCAGATAGAACGGTCGACACTTCACAACCATAAACTCCACCAGCGATGAACAGTGTTTTGATAGTATCGCAGCATTGTTACACCAGTCTTTGTTGATATAAACACACAAGCCACCTCCGCGTGTCTTACCAGACAGTGATGAATCTCTGTCCGCTCGGAAGTGGGATAGCCCGTGCAGTTGAATGGCGGAGTCCGGGATGTTGTCGTTTAGCCATGTTTCGGTGAAAACAAACACGCAACAGTCCCTTGCCTCATGCTGTGTAGATCGACCGAGTTGAATTAAGTCCAGTTTGTTTTCCAGAGAGCGGACGTTTGAGAGCATGAGTGTTGGAAGAGCCGGTCTTGAGGGGTTAGCTCTTAGCCTAGCTCGTATACCTCCGCGCTTACCGCGCTTCCGTCCTCTCTCACACCGCTTGCGACGCTGCCTTGTGCGGGTAGCGTCAGTAGGCGAGGCCGCGGTCTCGAGGTCCGGCTCCAGCAGTAAACAAAGGCCTCGTAGCTTCTCAGTAGCCGCCGGCGAGAGTTGGTGTACGTAGGCGTTGCTGATATCCAAAAGACTTTGGCGATCATAGATGAATTCTGGGGTGATTTCCTTAAGAGTTAGCGGTAAACTGACACTATTTGGAGACGAACAGACAACATTAAACGACATAAAAGCACCGTCTTTGGGACCCGGAGCAGCCGCTGCGATCGATCGCGCCGCCATCTTCCTCATACGACCTTACCGAGCCAAATACAGCCGCCATTACTGAAGATTCGCCGCGCCACCATTGGCTGCTGTCGCTTGACTTCCAGTTAAATGTGATTGGTTGCTACTACGTTGGACGATACTGATTGGCTGCCACGAAATAGCAGGTCCCGCCTAATATCGCCTAATATGGCAGGGCTTCCGGCTGTCAACGGCAGCTACTTCCGGCTGTCAACGGCAGCTACTTCCTGCTGCCAGTGGCAGCTACTTCCTGCTGCCAGCTGCCGATTTTTCGCTGAACCCCTACTGACAGTCTTTCAGCCAAATGAATCAAATATACAAGATTCACTGGATTGATTCAGTTAATGTCAGTTCAGAATCAAATGACTCAGATCAAAAGATTTGTTGACTCTTTAGAATCGTTCAGTTCAGAGTCAATGTCTCTCCGTTCAAAGCTCAAGGAAAAATATGTAAAAACAAAGTCTCAGTCCTGTTGGTCAAAAAAACAAAATAGGCAAAGATTTCTCATACCAGTTTCGACGAACTCAAGATCAAAGTTCAACAATCAAATTGTCTCCAAGTGGGTGGCTCGCCTTTTACATACGCTCATATGCGTCTCACGTGTCCAGGATGATGATCGCAATTTCTCAAAAGAAACACAAAAGAGAAGGAGAAAAAAACCCAGCCTTGCAAAACACAAGGCAGAACAATAATTAATCTTCCATCCAAACACTTTCATAAACAAATATTATGTATACACTTCAAACAACATATTAACTCAATAACTCAACACTTATACATGACATTGTCACTCTTCATTGACTCGTTTGCATCTTCACATGTGGTTAGCTTTAGCCCAATGTGCAAATTAGCACTAGCTCACAGACTATGCATAAGCGGCCTATATAAACACTAATATTACATTACTGATTTGCCACTGAGTCTTCAACAGTTTTCTTGTAAAATATCAAGTCAATATAAATAAAACTCACCAAGGCAAGAATTTCACAACTTATTCAATAAGAAGATAATTTGCGGTGCTTTGGTGCTCCGTGTATCTACATCGGCCTTTATTCTCGATTCTCTGCCTCGTCGTCTTCTCACTTCAACATCAGCTCTTCTAAGTTCACTCAGAAATGTAATCTTTTGATTGCATTCAAGTTTCTTTTTCTCAATATCTATTTTTTTTTATGCGGAGTATCTGGAAATCACTCAGTGTGCATATGCTTCGTCTGACTCGCTCGCTCTCTCTCTGCCTCGGAAAGCGGCAGTGTCGCCGGTGCAGTCTCAGTGCGCTGCTACCATTGGCTCGTTGGAGTGTTAATCAATGCAGCACGATCAAGGATTGGACGAAACACTTTCTCTTCTAAAGCACTCGTTTTTCTCTCTTATTCTCGTTTTCTTAATTTTCCCATCTTTTTACATAACTTTCAACTCTTTTACTGGTAGCCTGCATCACCCGGGTTACAGTATGATCCTGTCAGTAAAATTTGAACCACTCTGCATTGGACCTGTCATGAGTGCTAAGGCAGACAAAGGGGATCGGAAAAGAGAGATTGAGCAATCGCCAATGAAGAAAAAATTCTGAGATTACGCCATCTCCAGAGAAGACCTCGACGATGCTATTGCTAGCCGCATCGAACTAGCATTTAAAGAGCAGCAAAACACGTTGAATTCGGTTGTGAATTTGGCAGTAAGAGAGGCGATGGACTCTGTGCTGATTCCAGCATTACGCGAACTGCGTGAAGACATACAAGCGACCAACAAGTCTGTTAAAAAGCTAAGAGAGGAGTTTGAGACCACAGCTACCGCGGCGAAGCAGACACGTGACCGCGTAGATTCTGTTGAAGCAGCTGCACGTGAGGATAGGAGGACAGTCACGGGCTTAAGAAATCAGCTGGAGCGACTCACCGAGAAGGTGACGGATATGGAGGACAGGTGCAGGAGGAACAACGAGGTGGGGCCGCCAGAGGGGGCTGAGGGATCCGACGCGGCTGGTTTCCTCAGAGTTAATATTTCTAAGTGGATTCCTTCCTTGAAGGGCCGTGACATTGAGATCGACCGGGCACATCGCGTGTATGACGGAGGGAGGGGCTCTGACCGGCCGCGCACTCTCATCTTCTGTGTACTGAGATGGCATGACAGATCAGATATCCTGAAGGGTGCTCGAAAGGCTTATCCGGTGAAATGCGCACAGAACAGCAGTCACACTGCTAATTTTTCCCGACTTTAGTCCAGCTACAGTGATCAGGAGAAAGGCATTTGGTCCGGTTTTAAAGAAGATGACAGCGCTTGGTCTCCAGCCCTTCCTCATCTATCCGGCCGTAATCAAACTACGGCACAAGGGGGAACAGAAAAGCTTTGATTCCCCTCAGAAAGTGGAGGATTTTATTAGCTCCCTGTCCCAGCAGAAGACGTATACCGCGGCTCTGCGCGGGGGAACGGCAGCCGCTGTTTCTCCAGCCCGGCGGGAGGAGTTTGATGGTCGGGATGAACATGGTCCCAGCTGCTCAGGAGCGAATGATGGCAGAATGGACATGGACGCTGACTAAACTTGGTTTTTGCTTTTTTCTTCTCTCCCCTCTACTACTGAGATATTGTTCCTATATATCCGGTACAACGATCTCATTGCTGGCAAGACTTGACACCCCTTTTTTATTTTTTGGAGGGGACTAATGGAGAGTTGGTTTAATTTAAAATATATATTTTTTTTGGCAGTACGAGCTTTTTGGGAGACATGTCGTGCGTTGGAGTGGAACGGTCACGAACCATCACTATTTTTTGTTGCTCAGTCAGTCCTATGTTCTGGGTAATGTGTGGTCTGAGTTGTTCCTTGTTTAAGGTTGTCGGTTGTTCATGTTTTTATGTGGTTTTTACTTTTTACAACAGACATTTATACTTTTATTTATTTTACCTTATTTCTAAAGGGATTTTTCATCCAGGAGGTTTGGTATCTAAAATACACATCAACGTTATATATTCAATGCATACTCTAAATATTTTATCACTAAATGTGAATGGGTTAAATTCTGCTGTTAAACGAACTCGTGTGTTAGAATATTTACATCGTAAATCTATTTCCTGTGCCCTAATTCAAGAGACACATTTAAAGCAATCCGACGTGGCGCGTTTCCAGAATAAGTATTACAAATTATCAGCTTTTTACTGCGCTCAAAATAAAACTAAGGGGGTGCTTATTCTTGTTAACCGGAAGTTAAATTTAACAATTGAACACCTTGGTAGTGATGAGAAGGGTAGATTTGTTTTTATCGGATGCAAAATATATAATAATAGGTTAGCCTTGGTCTCTATTTATGGTCCGAATGAGACAGACAGTGCATTCCTTTCACAGATTTCCAAAACTCTGCTTGAGCAGATTGATTGCCCTTTAGTGGTGGGTGGGGATTTTAATGCTGTCATAAATCCCGCTTTAGATAAATCTCAATCTGATACAACAGCCAATCCATCCTCTAAATTACTGAATAAATTTATCACTGAGCTTAACGTAATCGATCTTTGGAGAATTCAGAATACTAAATCTAAGGACTTCACTTTTTTCTCTAATAGACACAAGACTTTCTCTAGGATAGACTACATATTTCTCAGCCCATCTTTAATTTCGTCTGATTCCTCCATCTCTATATTACCAATTTTATTATCTGATCATTCTGCTGTGCTGTGCAGTGTTCCACTTTCCGATGTTAAAGCCAAGTCCCCTAGATGGTGCATCTAGGGGACTTGGCTTTAACATCGGAAAGTGGAACACTGCACAGCAGAATGATCAGATAATAAAATTGGTAATATAGAGATGGAGGAATCAGACGAAAATAAAGATGGGCGAATCATTGTTAACCCTTGAAAAATGCTGGATTTTGACTTCAAGATTTCAAAAGCTTGTGGCTTGAAAGGGCTTAAAGATAGAGATATACTGTAAATTAGAAAAATGTTGGGCATGACCAAAAGTTTATGTGGGGTGTAATTAAACTAATCTAATTTGCATATTATGACGTCATCAGGGCCGGCCCTCTTGAATTTCATAATATTTAGGAAATACTAGATATTGAATTGATGTTTGATTTTTTTGTTTTAATTGTCTTTTTCTCCTCATTCCAAATAATCAGAAAAGAGGAAACCAACAATAAAACAGGAGAAAGTAATACATTATTACTATATTACTATACTATATAGTAGTAAAACGCATGTGAACAGTAGCCTACTTTTTGATCAGTTCATCAGTAATATTCAGGAAATAATAGATATTGAATGGATGTTTGAACTTATTTGCATGTTGTTGTTATTTTTTGTCTTTTTATCGTCATTCCAAATGATCAGGAAAAGAGGAACTCAACAGTACAACAGGAGAAAGTAGTAAATTATTACTAAATTACTGTGCCATAGTAAAATACATTTTCCTATTGTTTAATCAGTTGACCAGCTATCTGCCCAATCAGGTATCTAGGTGACAGTTTATAGTTCTTGAGAGTATGGTACCTCTCATTGCATGGCACAGTGCACAGATCTACCCCAAACTGACTGCACCTGTACTGTCTGCCGGCGGCCCTTGGAGCGCGCGCGATCAGAACAAACGACGCAATCCTGCCAATTATCAGAGAGCAACAGCTCTCCTATGGACACTAAGACCACGTCCACCCCTGCCACCCCCATCCCCGTTGGGCAAAGTGTTGAAATTATCACTTGTTTGTGCTTTGTGAACGATCGCGCCTTGCGCAGCGGCACCATTGCGCAGAAAAGATGTATCGGGAGAAGCGCGATCATTAGACGGCCGATCGTCATTTCCAAAAGGCAAATATTCCCCTTCAGAGTCAGAATCGGCGAATGACATTTGCAACACAACCTCACAGTACAACTTTTTATTAGCCATTTGGCGAATTTCTCTCACAAATCTCACAATTTTCTCACACACTATGAACTGAATTGCACTTGCTCTGCTATTTCCTCGAATAATTTTGGTCTAGAATCGAAGTACTACATGTCTGCCATCTAGTGGAAGGGAATACAAATGATATATTACAGCACATTAGGAACTATAGTCTGTTTCATGAAGTATGACGTCTTGTCGCAATTTTGCGACTTTGGCGCTTAGAGGGTTAAGTAATCAGACTTTCATTACTTCTTTAAAAGAATATATTAAGGAGTTTCTTGAAATTAATATGCCCTCTGCTGTGGATCCTCAAAAACTGTGGGAGACGACTAAGTGTGCTATACGAGGTTTCTGTATATCTTTCTCTTCTACTCTTGCCAAAGCGAAAACCCACCAGTTTACACAGTTAGAAAATAAAATCCAATCATTACAAAACCTACAAAAACAACTTTTTACTGAGCAACAGGCTACACAGTTGTCCTCTTTAAAAGAAGAATATGATTTGCTTTCACAATCAAAGGCGGAATTTATTTGACATAGGACTAGGCAAAAATATTATTTTGAATCGGAGAGACCTAGTCATTTATTTGCTCTTAGGTTGAGAGAATGCGAGTCTAAGGCATATATTAGCGCAATAAAATCATCGGATGAGCAGGTCACTACAAACCCTCTGGCAATTAATTAAATATTTAAAGGTTTCTACACAAATCTATATAAAGCCGAAACAGATTTTGATGAATCGATCTGTAAGCAGTATTTAGATAAATTGGAACTGCCTCGGATCTCACAGATGGATGAAGAATCTTTGGAGGCCCCATTAGGTTTGGAGGAACTCCATGTCTCTTTAAAAAGCCTTCAAAAGGGCAAATCGCCGGGCCTAGATGGTCTCCCCCCGGAATTATATTTAGAAATTTGGGATTTGGTAGGGACACTTATGCTTAATTCATTTAATTTTGCTATTGAACATTGGGTATTTCATAGAGATCAAAAAACATCACTGATTTCATTACTTCTTAAAAAAGGGAAAGATCCATTAGATTGTTCCAACTACAGACCAATTTCGCTTATCTCATGTGATCTAAAAATTTATGCTAAAGTTTTTGCTTCTCGTATGGAGAAGGTAATTCATAGTCTGATCAAGGAGGACCAAACTGGTTTCATCAAGGGGCGCAATGCATCTGATAATATGCGTCGACTCCTTCATATTCTTGACTTGCAGACTCCCACCCAACCCCTTGTGCAGTGTTACGTCCTGTGTTATTTGTTTGGAGGCGTTTTTTTTTCCCCTTTGTTTGTTTCCCTGTACTTTCATCTTTTTTAGCAGGACGAAGCGGCTATCTGATTGGTTGATCCATCTGTCCATCATCAAGATGCCGGGGGACGATACAACACGGCTTCTCCAATGAGGGCGCGCGTTGTGCCTTTAAAGAGCGCACCTGCGTGGGAAGCGGGAGATGATTTGCACCCTAGAGCACTTGATCCTTTTGTGATGCATGTTTGCTTGACCTGTACTGTTATAGTGTTTTGAGAAATGTGTTCTTTGAGAGCTTGGTAATTGAGGCTCATTTGGGCTGACTTTTCTCTGTGAGTAGTTCGCCGTTTATTTTGTTCTGGCGGGTTGATCTGTTATTAAACGGGGAAGAGAAAAGAACAGCTGAGATATCACGTGATATACATGGGCTACACTCAGTTATCAATTATATCTAGAACACTAGTTTAGTGACCTGTGCCATTTTGTGTATTTTTCGTTTTGGTTGGTGAGGGTAGTTTATGTAGGGCGTCTTTGACGCTGAAGATCTTTTGTTTTTGTCTTTGTTGAATGTTAATTTAGTTAGATTGGATATTGCTTGTTTTTAGTAGGATTGGTTTTGGTTTTATTTTGTTTTTGGTTTGGCACGGTCTAGTTCTTTTCTCTTTTTTCCTTTTTGTGAACTTTTTGTGGGGTTTGTATAAATTGTTTATATAATCAATTATTTTGAGGTGTCCTGGTTATATTGTTTCTCATTGTAATAAATTATCACCTTTCTTGCACTAGGTTGGCTTGTGTGTGAGATGTTTTCCAGTACGCGTTCAATATTTTAATGTTGCACGCCTTATTTCCTCTAGACTAACGGGGGTTGGTAACATTAATGGGGGCTCGTCCGGGATTGTTATTGATGATAATAACACTCCAGGGTAAGTAAATATTGTTCATGTGCTGGAAACTGTATGGTACAGGTTATGGATTGTTTGTATGTGTAAGTTGCATCGCTTGTGTTGTGGATTATAGTGTGCTAGATAGGAATAATAGCCATGACTTTGTTTAATTTGCAAACTTTTATTGAGAGTCCAACTGTGGAGCAATTTGAAAAATGTAGAAAGGACGATTTATTATCCGTCGCGGGTCATTTTCAAATTCTGGTAGTGAGACAGGCTCTTAAAAGGGAAATTAAAAGTGTTGTGTGGAATCGTCTAGTGGAATTAAAGGTATTAGTAGGACCTGTTTCAGACGAAGAGTTAGGTGGTGCAGAAGGGTCTCAGTGTCAAGTTCGGCGACGAACACATTTGATGTAGGTAAATATATATCGTTAGTACCTCATTTTAGGGAAACCGAGGTTGACTCTTATTTTTGCACTTTTGAGCGTATTGCGACTTCGCTCGCTTGGCCAAAAGAAGTGTGGACTGTCCTACTTCAATGTAGATTGGTAGGGAAGGCCCAAGAGGTATTTTCAACTTTACCTATTGAAGAGAGTTTAAAATATGAGCCCGTGAAGCTGGCAATTCTCCGTGCGTATGAATTAGTTCCTGAAGCCTATAAGCAGAGGTTTCGAAGTCATAAAAAAAATTCTAATTCTACTTTTGTAGAGTTCGCTCGAGAGAAAAGTAATTTGCTTGATAAATGGTGTCATGCAAGTAAAGTTGACGACTTTGCTTCACTGAGAGAGCTATTCTTGCTTGAAGATTTTAAGGGTTGTCTATCAGAACGCGTTGTGCTTTATTTGAACGAACAAAAGGTATCAACGTTGTCACAACCTGCTGTCTTGGCAGACAAATTTGTCCTTACGCACAAGACCGTGTTTTCTCCACGTATAGACAAGAGTGCAGTAGTTAAAACTTCTCCTAGTTTTGATCAGTCTCCCTGAACGAAATTCGTTCCTTCGTCATCAAAGGAAGCTTGAGAGTGTTTATATTGCCATAAGCAAGGTCATTTAATTGCTGACTGTAATGTTTTAAAACGGAAACAACAGCAACAACAGACAGTTCAGACGAAAAGTGTTGGCTTGGTAAACGCTGTAGGTCTATCTCATATTGGACTAGCAGAGGAGGAGAATATTCCCGATGTGGGTTATAAACCTTTTGTGACAACTGGGTTTATTTCGTTATCTGATGATGGAAATGAACAAGAAGAAATCCGTATATTGAGAGATACTGGAGAAAGTCACTCTTTTGTCTTGGCAGATGTATTACCTTTGTCGGCTGAATCGTATAGTGGTTCGAGTGTTTTTGTGCGAGGTATCGAAATGGGTGTGGTTAAGGTACCACTGCATCGAGTGTACCTAAAGAGTGCGCTTCTTACAGGGTTTGTTCAGGTTGGAGTACGTCCTTCGCTTCCGGTGAAAGGAATAACTTGCATTTTAGGGAATGACTTGGCAGGGGGTAAAGTTACGCCTATGCTAGAAGTAGCAGATACACCTAATATGCGTTTCCCTTCTGAGTTATCTCGAGATTATCCTGAGGTGTTTTCGGCGTGCGTAACTACTCGTGCGCAGTCAAAGAAAAAGATCACTGATGTTGATTTGGAAGATACTTTCATGGTACACACTTTGTCTGGTGAAGGAATGACGAAAGCTACATCGGAGAAAAAGTGTAGTTTGAAATGTCTAGACCGTGTACTCGATGATCACAACGTTTTAAAGTTGCCTGTAATACACGAGAGAATTATTTTGGCACAGAAGGAGGACCAGTCCTTAAATAAATGTTTCTCTAATGTTGTTCGATCTGAGATTGTTGAGAAGGGAAACGAACTCAATAACACAACCTATTTTGTAGATGCTGGACTGTTGATGCGTAAATGGAGTTCTGTGGCTGATCCTGATTCAGATTGGAATGATGTCTATCAAATTGTCATTCCTAGTGAGTATCGTCAATGTATTTTATCTTTGGCGCATGAGCATGTATTATCTGGTCATCTGGGAGTGACAAAGACATATTATCGCATTCTTAGACATTTCTTTTGGCCAGGATTAAAGAGAGATGTGGCTAGATTTTGTAGATTGTGCCATATCTGCCAGTTAACGGGAAAACCGAATCAGTTGATTAAACCTGCTCCTCTGCTACCTATTCCTGTTGTGGGTGAAGCGTTTGAACAGGTGCTTGTTGACTGTGTCGGACCGTTACCTAAGACGAAGTCCGGTAATCAGTTTTTGTGCACAATTATGTGTAGGGCTACTCGATTTCCCGAGGCTATCCCGTTGAGAAAAATCACGGCTCCTGTGATCATAAAAACGTTGCTTACATTTTTTTTTCACTTTTGGTCTTCCTAGAGTTGTACAAACTGACCAGGGAACTAATTTTTCTAAAGTTTTAAAATCTCTATCTATTGAACACCGAGTCTCAAGTCCATATCACCCCGAAAGCCAAGGAGCTATTGAACGATTATATCAGACATTAAAATTAATGCTCAGGAAATATTGTCTAGAAACGGGAAATGATTGGGATGAGGGTGTTCGTCTGGTGTTATTTGCTGTGCAAGAAGCCGTGCAGGAGTCACTGGGTTTTAGTCCGGCTGAAATGGTTTTCGGACACACTGTAAGAGGACCACTCAAAGTTCTCAAAGAGAAAATGTTGGAGGCTGGTTCTGGGTCAGAGGTTCATGTTTTGGACTATGTTAGTCGTTTTCGGGAACGACTACATTATGTTTGCAGTTTTGCACAAAAATCTTTGGTGAATGTTCAGTCTGGAATGAAGAAACGGTATGATGTGAAAGCTGTTTCTCGTTCGTTTAAACCTGGTGATGAGGTATTAGTATTGCTACCTATCCAGGGTTCGGCATTATCAGCACGTTTTTCAGGACCTTATGTTGTGTTAAAGAAAATCAGCGAGACTGATTATGTCATTCGAACTCCTGACAGGAAGCGACAGTCGCGCGTCTGTCATATTAATATGCTTAAGTCTTATCACACCAGAGATAATTCACGGAACGGATATACTAAGGGGACCATAGGGCCCATGGAATCTTCTGTGGCTCTGATTTGTGGACTACCATTAAACCTGGAGGATGAGGTTAGTGCAGATGATGACATAATTCTGCGAAATACTTCTCAGCAGTGTGCTAAGTTGGAAAACTCTGAGATTCTGAAGAATTTGTCGACATATCTTACTCATTTATCTGATGTTCATGTACAGGACATTGTAGGTGTTGTCGCCAATTTTCCATCCTTATTTGGAGATGTGCCGTCGCAAACCACGGTGTTGCAGCACGATATTAATGTTGATGGCGCATCCCCTATTAAGCAACATGCATATCGGATGAACGCTGTTAAGAGAACGATAATGAGACAAGAAACTAATTATTTGTTGGAGAATGGGTTAGCAAAACATAGTAGTAGCCCCTGGAGCTCTTCATTGCCTGTGCATAAGTCTGATGGTTCGTTCCGTTTTTGCACGGACTATCGTCGTGTAAATGCAGTTACAGTGCCTGACTGTTACCCACTTCCCAGAATGGAAGATTGCATTGACAATTTGGGGTCAGCTAAATTTGTTAGCAAGTTGGATTTATTAAAGGGGTATTGGCAGGTTCCGTTAACCCCTCGTGCATCTAATATGTCTGCTTTTGTAACTCCGGATTGTTTTATGCAATATCACGTGATGGCATTCGGGTTACGCAATGCACCTGCCACCTTTCAAAGATTAATCCAAACTGTATTGGCTGGGGTTCCCCATGGTAATGCTTACTTGGATGATCTTGTACTATATTCAACTGAGTGGACAGAACATCTGAAACTCCTTCGTACAGTGTTTGAGTGCTTAGAGAAAGCTACGTTGACACTCAACCTAGCTAAGTGTGTCTTTGGGAAGGCGAGTGTGACTTATCTGGGTAAAGAAGTGGGGGGAGGACAGGTAAAACCTGTAGAGGCTAAGGTTACTGCCATTACCGAATTTCCCGTGCCTACTTCACGGAGAGAATTACGACGCTTTCTGGGTATGGCAGGTTACTACCGTAGTTTTTGTGTGAACTTTTCCACGGTAGTTAATCCCTTAACAAATTTGCTTAGCCCTGCTAATTCTTTCATCTGGTCTGACGATTGTCAAAATGCGTTTGAAGTGGTGAAAGCTTTGTTGTACAATACTCCTGTTTTGGCTGCCCCAGATTTCGAATGTTCTTTTAAACTGGAAGTGGATGCAAGTGCTGTGGGAGCTGGAGCAGTGCTTTTGCATGTGGATGATGTGGGAGTAGATCACCCCGTTTGTTATTTTTCCAAAATGTTTAACAAACATCAACGCAATTATCCTGTCATTGAAAAAGAAACGTTGGCTTTGTTGCTGGCCCTACAATTTTTTGAAGTGTACTTGGGTTCTTCGAGTGTCCCTATAGTTGTTTATACAGACCATAACCCTTTGGTGTTCCTTGCAAGAATGTATAACAAGAATCAACGCCTTATGCGGTGGTCGTTGGTGGTCGTTGGTGGATACAACCTTGAAATCAAGCATAAGAAAGGGTCAGAGAATGTGTTCGGTGATGCTTTATCTAGAGTGTAGTTTTATCGATCTGATTGAAATAAACATGATATGTTTATTCTTATGGGGAGGAGTGTTACGTCCTATGTTATTTGTTTGGAGGTGTTTTTTTTCCCCCTTATTTTGTTTCCCTGTACTTTCATCTTTTTTAGCAGGACGAAGCGGCTATCTGATTGGTTGATCCATCTGTCCATCATCAAGATGCCGGGTGATGATACAACACGGCTTCTCCAATGAGGGCGCGCCATGTGCCTTTAAAGAGCGCACCTGCGTGGGAAGCGGGAGATGATTTGCACGCTAGAGCACTTGATCCTTTTGTGATGCATGTTTGCTTGACCTGTACTGTTATAGTGTTTTGAGAAATGTGTTCTTTGAGAGCTTGGTAATTGAGGCTCATTTGGGCTGACTTTTTTCTGTGAGTAGTTCGCCGTTTATTTTGTTCTGGCGGGTTGATCTGTTATTAAACGGGGAAGAGAAAAGAACGTCTCGGTTACGTACGTAACCCTCGTTCCCTGATGGAGGGAACGGAGACGTTATGTCGTGACGACATTAGGGGATTCACTTGGGAGCCCCGACTGCCTCTGATAAGAGAAAACGCCAATGAAATTTGGCTAGTGGATTTTGCATACCTGAGCCACTCCCCGTGCATACGGGTATAAAAGGGCGACAGGTGCATCCACTCATCAGGTTTTCCGCTGAGGAGCCGAGAACGTGTCCCTGGCAACAAGCGATGGTTCAAGATTGAGGCATGGGGACATAACGTCTCTGTTCCCTCCATCAGGGAACAAGGGTTACTTACGTAACCGAGACGTTCCCTATCTGTCGGTCACTACGAGTTATGTCGTGACGACATTAGGGGTCTATGGAAAGCGCCACAACCTGAACCCCGTCACGACCTTGTGGCATGCAGATGCTGACAAGCTAGCGCGTGACAGACAAATGCCATGCGAAGGTCGCAACCTTCCCGTCGCCCCAGCGCAAATTCGCTAACCTTGGTGCCCGCAGGGACCGCTGAGTACATTGCTGCTGGAGATAGCCAAGCCACTGTTCCTTTTCCCAGAAATCGGAAGGGATTTCAACCTTCTATGAAAGACCGCTTCAAGTCTTTCCTATTTGTTGTTACAGCTCGGCAGTAACGCCGGGGAAGCGAGCCTTCCGGAGAAGGGCGCTACGGAGGCCACACCCTGCCCGAAGGGAGGTAACGTGTGGAGACACTGGTATGGACTGGCCCAAGCCTGGGGCAGTGCTACATACGCCTGGACCCTGGGGAAGATCCTACCTTGGAGAAGGGAGGAGGGCTGCCAGCAGAGTCTGACAGAGCTCTGTCAAAGGGAAGACACGGGTTTACCGTGAGGGAAACCGTACCGTGGATGGATACACGTGTGGGATCACCCGAAGGGAATCAGGCCACACGGGCACCTAGCCGAGTACAGAGGCTGACCGGAGACCCGGGCAAGCTAACACCGGTACTGGGCCTGGCGTCAGGCTGCTCCGCCCAGTCTGACTGCCGGGGGTGCTGGAGGAACTCCGCCAGGGTTCGCCGTCCGGGGAACTAACTGGAGGAGAGAAACAGGCGCTCATATCCCCGGGAAAGCGGGAATGGCGCAGCAAGCGTGACACCGGCCAACTCTTCCCGCCCCTTACCTGTTACCCAACATACGGGAAGAGACTGGCTCAACGCGGAGACTGTAAAATCTCGCGAAGGTGTTCGATGTCGCCCAGCCCGCAGCTCTACAGATGTCTGCCAAAGAGGCGCCGTGCACCAATGCATAGGAACAGGCAACACTCCATGTGGAGTGAGCCCTCACCCCGAGGGGGCACGGCTTGCCTTGGGATTGGTACGCCAAGGCGATGGCATCCACTATCCAGTGGGCCAACCTCTGCTTGGAGACAGCCTTCCCTTTCTGCTGACCTCTGTGGCAGACCAAGAGCTGCTCAGAGCTTCTGAAGCTCGGGGTGCGGTCCACTTATATGCGCAGCGCTCTTACGGGACACAGCAACGCCAAGGCTGGGTCTGCCTCCTCCGAGGGCAGTGCTTGCAGGTTCACCACCTGATCGCGGAAGGGCGTGGTGGGAACCATAGGCACGTATCCAGGTCTCAGGACAACATGAGAGTAGGCCGGCCCAAACACAAGGCACTCTTTGCTTACCGAAAATGCTTGGAGGTCCCCGACCCTCTTGATGGAAGTGAGCGCGGTCAGGAGCGCTGTCTTAGCTGACAGGAATTTCAGCTCGACTGAGTTCAGCGGCTCAAAGGGACCCCTCTGAAGTCCAGCCAGGACAATAGAGAGATCCCAGGAGGGCATCAGGGGTGGCCTAGGAGGATTTAACCTTCTGTCACCCCTCAGGAATCTCACGATGAGATCGTGCTTCCCCAGGGACCGGCCGTCCACTGCATCGTGATGGGCCGCAATAGCAGCCACGTACACTTTCAAGGTGGAGGGTGACAGCCTGCGCTCCAACCTCTCTTGCAGGAAAGAAAGCACCACTCCAATCGTGCATCTTCGGGGGTCTTCCCGACGAGAAGAACACCAGTCCACGAACAGTCCACGACTCCACTTCAGTGCATAGGCTTGCCTAGTTGAAGGGGCCCTAGCCTGAGTGATGGTGTCCACCACAGCCTGTGGCAGGCCACTCAAGTCTGCCGCGTCCCATCCAGGAGCCACACATGGAGGTTCCACAGATCTGGACGCGGGTGCCATATGGTGCCGAGCCCCTGAGAAAGAAGGTCCTTCCTCAGAGGGATGCGCCAGGGAGGGGCTGTCGCGAGGAGGGTGAGTTCCAGAAACCAGGTCCGGGTGGGACAATATGGCGCAACCAACAAGACCTGCTCCTCGTCCTCCCTGACCTTGCACAGTGTCTGTGTGCGATCAGGCTCACTGGGGGAAACGCATACTTGCGCAGAGCCCGAGGCTGGCAGTGGGAGGACTCACGGGAAGCAAACAGGTCTACCTGGGCATCCCCGCATCGACTCCAAATCAGCCGGATCGTCTCGGGATGGAGTCGCCATTCTCCGGGGAACGTGAGCTGTCGTGAGAGCGCGTCGGCTGCACGATTGAGCTCCCCGGGAATGTGGACGGCGCACAGTGATTTCAGCTGTGACTGACTCCAGAGGAGGAGATCGTGGGCGAGCTGTGACATGCGGCGTGATCGTAGACCTCCCTGCCGGTTGATGTACGAAACAGCCGCAGTGTTGTCTGTGCGGACCAACACGTGCTGGCCTAGGAGTAGTGGCCGGAAGTGCTTTAAGGCCAGATGCACTGCCAACAGCTCTAGACAGTTGATGTGCCAAAGCAGTCGAGGCCCCGTCCAGAGCCCCGAGGCTGCCTGCCCGTTGCATGTAGCGCCCCAGCCCGTGCTGGAGGCATCTGTTGTGACAACAACATGCCGGGATACTTGTCCTAAGGACACCCCGGCCCGTAGGAACGCAAGGTCCGACCAGGGGCTGAAAGAGCGGCGACACGATTGCGTGATGGTCACACGACGTGTCCCGCGGCGCCATGCCCATCTCGGGACCCGTGAGTGTAACCAGTGCTGAAGTGGTCTCATATGAAGCAACCCGAGCGGCGTGACTGCGGCTACAGATGCCATATGCCCCAGGAGCTGCTGAAACTGTTTCAGCGGAACCACTGTCCTGCCTCTGAAGGAACTCAGGCAGTTCAGCACTCACGGAGTCTAACTCCACACCGAGAAAAGAGATGCTCTGCACAGGGGAGAGCTTGCTCTTTTCCCAGTTGACCCGAAGCCCCAACTGGCTGAGGTGCCGGAGCACCAGGTCCCTGTGACCACACAACTGTTCTCGCGACCGGGCCAGGATGAGCCAATCGTCGAGATAGTTGAGGATCCTGACGCCCACTTCTCGTAACGGGGCAAGGGCGCCCTTCGTGAAGGCATGGGGAGACAGGGAGAGCCCGAAGGGGAGGACCCTGTACTGCCATGCCCGCCCCTCGAACGCAAACCGTAGGAACGGCCTGTGTCGAGGAAGAATCGAGACATGAAAGTAAGCATCCTTCAGGTCAATCGCTGCAATCCAATCCGCGGACTGAACGCATTTGACGATGCGCTTTTGCGTCAACATCTTGAACGGGAGCTTGTGTAGGGCCCGATTCAAGACTCGCAGGTCCAGGATTGGCCGGAGGCCACCGCCTTTCTTGGGCACGATGAAGTAGGGGCTGTAAAACCCCTGCCTCATCTCGGCTGGAGGGACCGGCTCGATTGCACCCTTTGCCAGAAGGACAGCAGTCTCCTCGCGCAGGACAGGTGCATCTCGGACTGCCACCGAAGTCTCGAGGATGCCACTGAACCTGGGAGGCCGCCTGGCGAACTTAATCGCATAGCCGAGTCGAACTGTGCGAATGAGCCAGCGAGACGGGTTGGGTAGCGCAAGCCACGCCCCCAGATACCGTGCAAGTGGCACCAAAGGCACAATCGACGTGCCCGCAGTGGTGCAGCGAGGGGGAGTAAGGTTGGATGGAACAGAAGGCGGTGCGTTCTGACTCATCCCCACAAAACTC
Source organism: Barbus barbus (assembly GCF_936440315.1). Lineage (NCBI taxonomy): Eukaryota > Metazoa > Chordata > Actinopteri > Cypriniformes > Cyprinidae > Barbus > Barbus barbus. Next base: position 10,477,824 of record NC_136750.1, read on the forward strand.
CCTAAGTCCCCGGGGGACTGGCTAGAGGTGCGCGGGGAGGCATCGCGTCCCCAGACCGCACTCTCTTGGCCACTGGCAATATGGGTCGTGGGTGAGAGTGAGGAGGCAGTGCTTCGCACACTGTCAGCCCGCAGGCCTGAGAACCCGGAGGGAAGGGAAATTGTTCTTTCTTTGACAATGTGGGTACCGCTGGCCCTTGAGCCAGCGGCGGAACAGAAAGAAAACAAAAGATTCTCCGCCCGGCCCTCCTCCGGGGGAAGGAGCGACGCTACCATCGTCATCTCCTGGGAAAGAGCAGATTTCCCCATCTCCGGGTTGCGCGCGTCAGGGCCGCTTTGTCGTCTTCCTGGAGGACTTGGCGGCCGGCTGAGGCACAGGGGGCGCCGCACTCCTGCGAGAGGCTCGACGCGCCGGCCTAGGTGACGACTCAGCACGGGGCGGAGCAGCTCTGGAGGACGCAGGAGGGTGCCCACGGCGACCAGCAGACTGAGGTCTGGCCCTTGGGCCAGCGGTGGCAGCTGGAGCATCCCGCCGTTTAGGGAGGATGTGCTGAATCGCCTCTGTCTGCTTTTGTACTGCCGAGAATTGCTGGGCAAGACCCTCGACAGTGTAGTGTAACCAACGGGACACTAGAGGGCACTCCAGTGCAGTAAAGGTTAAAGAGGTTGAAGAGGAGAGTATAAGAATAAATGGATGTTCAGTAACTGAGCTGTTTGCGTGTCCTGATGTTTCACCTCAGAGTTTAAGATATAACCATCTGTTACAGACAGTGTCGCAGAATAGCCCCGCCTGGGAGATGGAGGCGTCGAGAAAGTGTGCTTTGTCGACATCCTTCATCTCTGCCAGATTGAGCCAGAGATGGCGCTCTTGGACCACCAGAGTGGACATCGCCTTCCCGAGGGACCGCGCCGTGACTTTCGTCGCCCGGAGAGCGAAGTCAGTCGCCGTGCGCAGCTCCTGCATCAACCTCGGGTCGGAACTACCTTCGTGCATTTGTTTTAGGGCCTTGGCCTGGTGTACTTGCAGGATGGCCATGGCATGCAGGGCAGAGGCGGCCTGGCCCGCAGCGCTGTAAGCCTTGGCGGCGAGTGCGGCCGTCAGCTTACAGGCTTTGGACGGGAGACGCGGACGATTCCTCCAAGTGGCGGCGTTTTGCAGGCACAAGTGCACCGCAACCGCTCTGGGTCCGGATCGGCAGTGGCGACAACACCCGAGGGGGGCAGCCCCGCCGATCCTTCATCCTCAGAGGACGAAAGCCCATCCCCCGATGCCGCGATCGACATCTGATCCTCTGGCGGTGCACCGAATGAAATGCTGGCGGCCCCGTGGGGCGAACCAGCGAGATCACTCTGGAACCGGACGGAACAAGCGCTGCGAGAGGAGTAAGAGGTCCGCGGGGACGTGCCCGGCGGAGAAGCCCTTACTGTCACACTCAGATCTCCCAGAGCGCCAGCCGGCGGTCCTCTGCTCGAGCCAGAGAGACCGGGACGGGTGGCGGCAGAGGGTGCCAATCCTTTCAAAAAGGAAAGGCGAGATCGCAGCGTTGCCATGTTCATACGCCCACAACAGGCGCATGACTCATCCACAAACGCATCTTCAGCGTGCTGGATGCCCAGACACTGAAGACAACGCTCATGTCCGTCATCCGAGCACAGGAAGCGACCGCAACCAAGAGAACACAGACGGAACGGCATCTTTAAAAAGACGCGAACCGTCCAGTGTTTTAGAAATTTGCTCTTTCAGGTGAAGTGCCCAGGGGAATCGCTGCTGCAGGGACACCGCTGTCTGCACCGTGATGCCACCCAGGAACAAATTTTGAGGCAGAAGGCTTTGTGGAGATCGGCTTAGACTTCTCATCCACTCGGCTCCGAAGCAAAAAATCTGATGAGTGGATGCACCTGTCGCCCTTTTATACCCGTATGAACGGGGAGTGGCTCAGGAATGCAAAATCCACTAGCCAAATTTCATTGGCGTTTTCTCTTATCAGAGGCAGTCGGGCCTCCCAAGTGAATCCCCTAATGTCGTCACGACATAACTCGTAGTGACCGACAGATAGGGAACAGCTGAGATATCACGTGATATACATGGGCTACACTGAGTTATCAATTATGTCTAGAACACTAGTTTAGTGGCCTGTGCCATTTTGTGTATTTTTCGTTTTGGTTAGTGAGGGTAGTTTATTTAGGGCGTCTTTGACGCTGAAGATCTTTTGTTTTTGTCTTTGTTGAATGTTAATTTAGTTAGATTGGATATTGTTTGTTTTTAGTAGGATTGGTTTTGGTTTTATTTTGTTTTTGGTTTGGCACGGTCTAGTTCTTTTCTCTTTTTTCCTTTTTGTGAACTTTTTGTGGGGTTTGTATAAATCGTTTATATAATCAATTATTTTGACGTGTCCTGGTTATATTGTTTCTCATTGTAATAAATTATCACCTTTCTTACACTAGGTTGGCTTGTGTGTGAGATGTTTTCCAGTACGCGTTCAATATTTTAATGTTGCACGCCTTATTTCCTCTAGACTAACTGGGGTTGGTAACATGCAGTTTTTTCACTTGATGCAGAAAAAGCCTTTGACAGGCTAGAGTGGAATTATAAGTGGGCAGTTTTGCAATGTTTCGGCTTCGGTGAACACTTCATTTCTATGATTAAGACATTATACCACTCACCTGCAGCATCAGTCATAACTGGTAATGTTATTTCCCCCCCATTCCCTTTACAGCAGGGAACGAGGCAGGGCTGTCCGCTTTCCCCCTTATTGTTTTGTCTATCTCTTTAACCCTTAGCACAAGCCATCAGGAAGTCTGAAGTATCGATTAAGATTCATGATCATAATCATAGTATTTCGTTATACGCTGATGATATTATTCTATATTTAGACCACTTTGATGTTTCAGTCCCTAATATAATTAAGGAATTTGATAATTTTAGTAGTTTATCAGGATATAAAATAAATTGGAGCAAATCTGCTTTAATGCCAATTAACAATATTAAAGTTAATTCTTCTATTCCCTCATTCATCCCTATTAAGGAATCTTTCACCTATCTGGGCGTTACCATATATAAAAACATTTATAAGATTGCCAGGGACAATTTTAATAATATTTTAGTTAAGGTCAAGAATGACATTCAAAGATGGAAGAATCTTAATGTTTCCCTCCAAGGAAGAATCTCCACTGTTAAGATGAATTTGCTACCTCGATTTAATTTTTTTTTCTCTATGCTACCGCTTTCTCCCCCTCCAGGTTACTTTAAGGAGATCAACTCCATAATTACGAAATTTATCTGGAATGATAAATGCCCCAGAATTAAACTTACCACATTACAACATCCTAATAGCGCAGGAGGACTGGCTGTACCAAATTTTGAACTGTATTATTGGTTGTTCCAGCTTAAGGCTCTTCATACTTGGGTTGATCCTCAATCTACAGTTTCTTGGAGAGTGATTGAAGCTGACAAGGTTAAACCAAATAGACTCCAGAACATTTTATTTACTGGCACAGGGAAAAAAAGGGGATAATTATAAATTTGGTCCGGTTGTGGCCAATTCTATTAAAATCTGGAAAACGGTTGAACGTCGGATAGGAGGACCCTTCAAATTTTGTAATAGTACACCTTTATGGCACAATTTTAATTTTGTATGCGGAAATCGCCCATTTGTCCAACCCTCTTGGTCTTCTTTAGGTGTAAACACGTGCGGTGATATATATGATAACCAGGGCCTATGTTCATTTCAGACGTTAAGAACTAAATTTTGTCTACCAGCATCTGCATATTTTGTCTTTCTTCAATTACATTCCGCTCTCAAAGCATATGGCGTTCCTTGGTCTTCTCCCGTTTCCTCTCATCCTATGCGGGACTGTATTGCACCATCTGCTGGTCGGCCATCTGCTTCCTTAATATATAATAAGATTCTTGATTGCATTATAAAACCTCTTTCTTTAAAACTATTTGGAATAGGGAATTATCTGACCTTAATTTATCTGTCGACTGGGAGAGGGTGTGGTCTAATCTCAGTTTAACATCTAAAAATCTGGCTCATCGTCTTATTCACTTCAAAGTCATTCATAGAGCATACATAACTCCTTACAAAAGATTCAAAATGAAACTACAATCAAATTCCAACTGCCAAATATGTAATACTACATCATCAGGTACTTTTCTGCATATGTTTTGGGAATGTCCTATCACTATCAGTCTATGGACACATGTAAACCTGGTTTTATCATCCTTACTGCAAATTGATTGGTCAGTTAACCCACGTTTGTGTCTTCTTAATGATGATTCTGATCTTTGTATAAGTTCGATGCAAAAGAGAATGTTGTTTGCTGGTTTTACAGCTGCGAAGAAGACAATAATACAGAACTGGTTTACACCGCATATGTGTGGGAAAACATATTGGATCCGTAGCCTCCTGCAAATAGTCTCTTGTGAATGTACAACAGCACGAATCAATGGGGCCAAGCCTTCTACCATTGATGCTTGGCAGTGCTTTCTCTTTGAAATACGTGACTGTATGGAGGAGTGACTTCCGTGGGTTTGTCTGTCCTTCCTTTTCTCCCTCCTTTTGGCTGGACTTTGAGATGTTGAGTATGTGTCTGTTGTTTTATTTTATTTTTTATATATATATATTGTTTTTTTATGTTGTGTTATGTATGAAAAATAAAAATAAAAAATGTTGATAACAAAATAGAACACACAGGATGGCCTTCTCAGCTGCCGTAGTTGCAACTCTTGTGTCATCAAAACAGGATGTTCAACGAACCACCGTTTCCGTTTAATAAACGTTGTGCACCGTTTTTTCGGGGCTGAACGTGGCCCTGTTGTTTCGGTTTCTTCTTCACTTTTTTTGGAAATGCTGTACAGAAGATGTGTACTAACGCCCCCTACCATATAAAAATGAAAACACGGATTGTAGGAACTCAAGTGTAGCTCAAATATATTTAGACTTTTTCTAAGTATAAGTCAAGTATACTTAAATGTATTAAATTTATTCCTGAGAAGTACATAAAGCCCATTTCTGAGAAGTACATAAAAAGTAAGCTAAAAGTATACTTTCCTATTTTTAGTTTAAAAGAAGTATACTGTTACGTCCTCCCTTTTCAGTCTAGGGGTAGATTGGGAACGACGAACAATAAATAATGGAAAGACTTTGAGGATCTTCAGCTCCCCAGGCCCAGAAAATCACAATCAACAACAGGTTTAATTTTCAACTGGCTGAAGTGTCTTTTATTTTAACTCAAGAGTTCAAAAAGGAATAACAGAAAAATACATACAAAGAAAACATTAACTCGGGAGGAGGACCCGAACCAAAAAAAACCCCAAAAATACTCTACCTAAGGAGGAAATGACTATTAACTTACCTATACTTAAAAGAAAAATAAACAAAACAACATATAACTTCCCTTACACCCTAACTAACCGTTAAACAGGAGAAAACGAATGGGTATCCTCCACCCTATATTACCCCAAAAGAACTCTTAACAAATAATTAAAGAAATCATCAATTCAGGAAAACATTAAAGTAACTCATCACAAAGTGCAACAAGTGCAATAAGCGCTTATGGGCTTGGAGAGCGGAACAACCTCAAACGCCGCAATGTCTCTCTCCTTCCCCACGCTCTCGCTGCCATTCTTATACTGGAAACCAGTGAACACGCACCAATTAGGGCGTGGACAGCGCACACAGGTGGATGAGCGCAGATGATCATCATTTAACCTATTAGGCACAAACACACTAGAAAAGAGAAAAGAGTAGAAGGGAGAGAAAGAGAACAACACCACAAACACTTTATATAAATAATTATACAAAAATTAATACGTCATTAGACATAACACCCCCAACAATACATTTTTCCTATATTCCCTTTCTTAAAACACGTCTATCAATCTTCACACATTACCCTGGATGGCACATCCGCAACCACATTATCAGTGCCTTTCAGGTGCCTAATATGCAGACTATACTCCTGCACGATCGATGCCCCCCGCCTCAATCGTTGGTTGGCGTTACACATCCGGGAAAGGAACGTCAAAGGATTGTGCTCAGTAAATACAATAACGGGCACACTACTACCTCTCAAATAAACTTCAAAGTGCTGGAGCGCTAGCACCAATGCCAGAGCTTCCTTTTCAATTGTGCTATAATTACTTTATGGCTGACATTGGGCCTTCCTTTGGTTTACATGTGGCCCAAATTTGGCAAACAGGAGCAGACCACCCAAGTGTCATCATTCTTTACAGTATGTGTGCCGGAGCAAGGTGTTGGATCTGGGCCGCATCTGGGCCAGAATTAAAATCAATGTGGCCCAGATTTGAGCCAGTTCTGCTTTATTTGGTTTATTCATGGCTGACATTGGGCCTTCCTTTGGCTTACTTGTGGCCCAAATTTGGCAAACAGGAGCTGACCGCCCAAGTGCCATCATTCTTCACAATATGTGGGCCAGATGAAAGTGTCAGGTGTGAGCCTTATCTGGGCCTCAGGAATTTTGCTATCTGGGATGGGTTTAACCCCCTGGTTGTGTTCGAATTTCTGTCACACTTCTGGTGTTCCCGGTCAAAAATTACCGGACTCCAAACAATTGCTTATAAATCTCTCATTATGCTATATGATCACCAAATATTGGAGGTATTCTTTTTGTCAACTTGTTTTCTTTCATTTAGGACTGGTTTTGTGTTTCTATTTGCATCTGATTAGGCCTCATTTATCTGAGAGTAGGTACCTAAAAAGACATTATACTTTTTTAGTAGGTACCTAAAAAAAAAAAAAAAAATTAATTTTTTTCACGATGAAGCTTACACTGGTGATGTACCGCAGAGAAAACAGATTTCACAGTACTATTACTATTATTACTATTATTTATATAGCGCTTTTAACAATGCAAATTGTGTCAAAGCACCTTTACATCAGCTTGATATAAAGCTGGGTGGATTTACATCAACTTTACAGTATTTAGACGGGGAAATAGTGTGTCGAAATAGTGTCATTCTCCTCTGGCCAGACAAAATCAGCAGTTTAAATCTAGGCTGCAGCAGAGTCAGATTGCGCAAAGGAAACATCTGGTTCCTGTGGTCTTGTCCCGATGGCCGTCTAGGAGACAGGGTTTTCACTGGGGATCAGTCTCTGGGGCTCATCTAGTTGTCCTGGTCTCCGCTTGAGTTCAGGGTAATAGAGGTCATCTCTAGGTGCTGATCCACCATCTGATCTAGATACGGACTGGATCCGGGTAGCTACGGTGACCTCGGAATAAGAAAGAAACTAATATTAGCGTAGATGCCATTCTTCTAACGATGTAACAAGTACATCGGGTGTTTTGGGGAAGTGTTCCCGGTTCCGGTTGACCTAATTAATGCAGCCTAACAATCTTTTAAGGCATTTGAATTATAGAAATGCGATAGTGTATTATGTGTAAACCAGGTTAAAGAGATGGGTCTTTAATCTAGATTTAAACTGACAGAGTGTGTCTGCTTCCCTAACAGTGTTAGGTAGATAGTTCCAGAGTTTGGGCGCTAAATAGGAAAATGATCTCCCGCCCGCAGTTGATTTTTATATTCTAGGTATTATCAAATGGCCAGAGTTTTGTGATCACAGCGGGCATGAAGGACTATAGTGTGATAAGAGCTCACTCAAATACTGAGGAGTGAAGTGAAGTGACATACTGCCAAGTGTGGTGACCCATACTCGGAATTCGTTCCCTGCGTTTAACCCATCCAACGTGCACACACACAGCAGTGAACACACACACACTGGCTGTATCCGAAATCGCCCCCTATACCCTCAAATAGTGCACTATTTGAGGGGACGGCCATTTTAAGTGGTGTTCGAAACCTTAGTGGATGTTCTCGAGTGCACTCATTCAATCCCACAATGCACCGCAAAAACGAGTGTACAAGCGATGTACACTCAACGGCTAGAGAATCCCCAGAATGCACTGCGAGAGTCGCGCGCCGAGTGAATTCCCGCGTCTCACCAGAAGATGGCGCCCGCAGCTGAATCATCCATTCATTGATTTTAGAAGCGCTCGTCCACGGCGTAATACAGTGGAATACAACAAAGGTACAAAATTAATTGTAAATTGACTATTAAGGTTTATAAATAATTTCCGTGACAGAGTTCAAGATAAATCCTTCAATCTTACTTTTGGAGCTGCCCGTTTCAAATGATTATTTAACAGGAAGCAAACTATGCAAAAGCGGCAGTCCTTCCGGTGCACTTAGTGTCCGAATTCACTCACTCGTTTTCATTCACTCCTTCAAGTGAACTATATGAGTGGACTAATGTAGGGAATAGTGAATGAGGGTATAGGGGGCGATTTCGGATACAGCCACTGTGAACACACACCCAGAGCAGTGGGCAGCCATTTATGCTGCGGCGCCCAGGGAGCAGTTGGGGGTTCGATGCCTTGCTCAAGGGCACCTCAGTTGTGGTATTGAGGGTGGAGAGAGCGCTGGACATTCACTCCCCCCACCTACAATCCCTGCCGGCCCGAGACTCGAACCCGCAACCTTTGGATTACGAGTCCAACTCTCTAACCATTAGGCCACGACTTTTTTTTTTTTTAAGGAGCCAAACCATTCAGGGCCTTATAGGTAATTAGCAAGATCTTAAAATGTATAAAATGTTTAATAGGGAGCCAGTACAGTGTTGACAGAACCGGGCTAATGTGATCATACTTCCTGGTTCTAGTAAGAACTCTAGCTGCTGCATTTGAACCAGCTGGAGTTTGTTTATTAAACGTGCAGCGCAACCACCCAATAAAGTATTACAATAATCTAGCCTCGAGGTCATAACTGCATGAATGAATGTTTATGCATTTGACATTGAGAGCATAGGTCGTAATTTAGATATATTTTTAAGATCGAAAAATGCAGTTTTACAAATGCTACAAACATGTTTTTCGAAGGAAAGATTGCTATCAAAAAATATGCCTAGGTTCCTAACTGATGACGAACAATTTACAGAGCAGCCATCAAGTATTAGACAGTGATCTAGGTTATTACATGCAAAAGTTTTTGCACTTCCTCTAATGCCAACATAATTTTCTAGTCTATATAAAAGAATGTTGTGTTCGATAGTGTCAAACGCGGCGCTAAGATCCAGTAGCACTAATAGAGAGATAAAATCACAATCAGATGATAAGAGCAGGTCGTTTGTAACTCTAATGAGAGAAGTCTCAGTATTATGATATGGTCTAAAACAGGGCTGTTCAAACTCGGTCCTGGAGGACCGGTGTCCTGCAGAGTGTAGCTCCAACCCTAATTAAACACACCTGAAGCAGCTAATCAAGCTCTTATAGGCATTCTAGAAACTTCCATGCAGGTGTGTTGAGGCAAGTTGGAGCTAAACTCTGCAGGACAACGGCCCTCCAGGACCGAGTTTGGACAGCCCTCGTCTAAAACCTGACTGGAAATCCTCACATATAGCATTTTTCTTGAAGAAGGATCATAGTTGTGATGATGCTACCTTTTCTAATATCTTTGACAAAAAAGGGAGATTCGAGATTGGTCTGTAATTAATTAATTATTTTGGGTAAAGTTGTGTTTTTTTTAAAGAGAGGCTTAATAACAGCCAGTTTGAAGGTTTTTGGGACATATCCTAATGACAATGAGTTAATAATATTCAGAAGAGGATCTATTACTTCTTTTAGGAGCTTAGATGGAACAGGGCTAAAATACAGGTTGTTGGTTTAGATGATTTAACAAGTTTATACAATTCTTAATTTCCATTAGAAGTGAATGAGTGGAATTGTTCCTCAGGCTCACTGTTGATCTGATGTGATACTGTGGCTGACAGCTGTAGGGTTACAAATGTATCTCTTCGATCTTGGAAGTAAAGTAGTTCATAAAGTCATTACTACTGTGCTGCTGGGTAATAATGGGCAAACGTACAAAATCAGCAGGGGATCAAATTTTTTTTTTTCCACACTAGTCTTCAAGATGAGTCTCCCCACTGGTCTGCCATAGTCACTATGTAAGGAAAACACTTGTTAATGTTTCAAATAACAAACACATAAGGCAAAAGACAAAATAACACTTATTGATAGTTCCAATTGAGGAAAGAGACTGTCAGGTTTGGGGCAAGGAATCAAGACTGATGTTCAAAGAGATAGCCGTCACATGTAAACCTGTGATAGGAAATCACCAGCTACAGACTCTCTTGGTCGGGTCTTCCCCCATACAAGACAAAACAGACTTGAATTCCTTTCTCTAAAGAACACGCCTTCGTTCACCATAGAACTATACAAAGACTTTCTTTTTCATATGCACATAAAATCATCCTAAAAGGACATTTTTATGTAACCCACATATCATGTTTTAATCAAATAATATGTGTCTTTTTAATCATTATTGAATAGCTGAAGGATTCAAATGCATGTTTGATATGTATGAGTTTGAAAATTCATGCTTTAAATGTTTCTTCCAATCAATTCTTTGTCAAATGTATCATAGTCTTGTTATAGAAATCGATGTTAAAAGTAAAGTTCAAATCTCTGACTGAACAGATAAAAAGTTGATTTATTAGTGGGGTGGAGAAACAAAGCAATACCCCGAGCAAGGACAGTATATAATTGGTCAAGACGTCCAGAGGGGATGTGTCCAGAAGCCGAGTTTAAAAACTCAGGACACAAACGCCCTCTCTTGTCACTCTCACTCTTCTTCGTAAAAATGCTCGCTTAGTTACTCTCTTCTTCTCTTTTGCCACCGCATGCTGCTCTTTGAGCGCGCTCTGGCCCACATGCCAGCTGCTACCGCGATGGAAAGAAAACCAACCTAGTCTCATTACATCCTTTTATTCTTTTACTTTAGTTTCTTTTCTTTCCGTGGAGTTTCGTGTTCTAATGTAAGTTTGCTACAAAGCTCCGACTGTACTCGCTTCAAACTTCGACCAGACCAACTCCGCATCCTCAGCCAACGCCCAAGACCTCACTTCAAAGACTACTGAACTCTCAACCAATCAGACACTTCAGGGATCCCCCTGTCTGCAACGACGACACAACCCCATTACACAGGCAAAGCAAGCAAGTACACCTCCAGATTCTAACTGAATCAGGTGCAGTTAATATAAATTTTAGCCTCATTGAGAAACTCAAAGCGAGGGTTAAATAAGTGATTGATGGTTGTTCAGGTCTATGCAATTGAACATATTGCTGTAAACTTGGGATTTCACATTTTCATTCTCTTAAACTCATCCTTTCCTCACTTTCTCTCTTTCTGCAACGTGTGAATGATTGTGTTCATGTGTTAGATTGGTTTATTTCTCAGGTTTATATAAATAAAATCTGATTTATATCGAAAGAGAAGTATCTTGTGTTTTCTGCTCACAAGTTAATGTCTTAATCTGCCGATCTAGTTACAATGCTGTTTAATAGTGTTTTCACTATATTTGAATTTTAATATCCAGTGCAGAGTTTGTTATACGGCTTGTTCAGTGAATCGCCGTAACACTGATTCTGTTCAAATCCCTATAAAATCATAAATGATTCCCTTTGAGCTAAATTAAACTATTTCTTTAAATTACATATTAATATTACTTGTATTACGCTTACACTCCCCTAGTGTTAGCTGCCTTACCGAGCCATTCTGTGTTTTTCTGTTTAGTTGCAGTATTGTTCTGCATTTATAACTCTCATAGTTTTAGCTGCAATACAGAACCCACTTTGTTGTCATAGTCTTGCCTTGTGTGTTTTCTAGTGTTTTGATTCTTGCCCGTGTTTCCTGGATTTATCCTTTGCCTTGCCATTTGGACTCTGTTTGCACCTCTCTTGGACTACTGCTCGTATACCTGGATTATCTCTCTGCCTTGGCCTGTTGGATATTGTTCGCTGATCGTCGACTCTCGCTAGCCCTAGGATTGCTCCATGTCTTGCCCGTACCGTACCTGTTTGCCGTTGTTTGACCCTGCCTGTTTATTGACTGTTTATAAATAAAAAGTTTGCACTTGGATCTGCACGTCTCATGTCTTGTTCGCCCCGTTACAGAATACTCGGCCACACAAAGATCCAGCAGCTGTTCAGAGGAACATTGGCCAGGTATGGACTCAACACGTATATTATTTGCTATTAAACAAGACACCCGATCGTTGGAAAACCATATTCGAGAATTTTTAGCCATTGCTCACTATTCAGATTTACCAGACATTATTTTGATAGAGATTTTCTGTGATGGCATAAATCAACCCCTTCGGTCTAAGCTTAGACACGAGGGTCCGCGTTCATCACTCTGTCAGTTTATGGACCATGCTTTTCTTGTGTTGGCTCTCCATTCACTGTGGGTGTCGCGGAGGAGGAACGCAACACCGCGTCTTTAACTGAAATGGTGGCTGGACCAGAGTGCGCTCACAAAATGGCGGCAACAGCGGAACCTGATCGCAAAATGGCGGACACAACAACACCCCGTCATGCCATTGCTGCCAGTCATGAGCCAAGTCATGTCACCATTGATCATCGTGAGTCTAGTGACGTCTCAGCTGATCGTCACGAGTCTCTTCACGTCTCCGCTGACCTTCCAGAGTCGCTTCACGTCACCGCTGACCATCCAGAGTCTCTTTCTCACCACGTCTCCGCTGATCTGCCAGAGTCTCTTCACGTCACCGCTAACCATCCAGAACCACGTTACGTCACAGCTGAGCAGCCAGAGTCTTGTCACGTCCTGTCTGTCACACCCAGATATTCAAGGTCAGTCCTTCAGTATCCTAATCTGGTATGCAGTTTGAGGGATGCACCTCTGGTGTCTGCACGTGCAGCTGGTATCCCCAAACCAGCTCACTTTAACCCTCCTGTTCCTGCACTAATTTCCCTGTCCGAAGTGCTTCCCATGATGGGGATCGCTTTATGTTGCGTATGGGCTGCGTACACCACCTTGGAACTGCCCCAGGCGATGGCACCCACTGCAGCTTCTCCAGAGGTGGCGGCACATGCTGCAGAACCTCCCGAAGCGGCGGTGCTCGCTTCAGCTCATTGTATGGTGGCGGTGCCCAGCAATGTACTCTTAGCCTGTCATGTCACGGTCAAAGGAGCCGTTGATGAGCACTGTGCCTGTCCTTTTACTGAACCCTATCTGTTTCCTGATGTTACCACTGTAGAACCTCCAGAGGTGGCGGCGTCTGCTGCAGAACCTCCAGAGGTGTCAGTGGTACCCTCCTATGAATCCTCGTCCTGCCCCGTTACGGCTATGAAGGCCGTCTGTGAATCCGCGTCCTGCCCTGTCACGGCTATGGAGGCCGTCTGTGAACTCTTTGCCTGTCCTCTTGCAGCTAAAAGGGCTGTCCCTGAATTCTCGTCCTGTCTTGTCGTGGCTGCAGAGGCCACTTATGAATGTTTCTCCTGTTCTGAACCGGCCGAGGAGGCCATCTCTGAACTCTCGTCCTGTGCTGAATCAGCCTTGGTGGCTGATTTTGAATTGTCCATTTGTCTAGTCTCATCTAATGTATCTGATTTTGAACTGTCTGCTAGTCCAGGTTCAGTCACTGAAACGTCTATCAGTCCAGTTTCCTTCAATGAGTCTGTTTTTGAATTGTTTGTTTTGTCAGATTCTGTTACTAAACTGTCTGTGTCAGTTTCTGTCGGTGCACCAGATTTTGAACAATCTGTCAGACCAGTTACAGTCTATGAACCTGGTTATGAACTGTTTGGCCGCTCTGTGATCACCAGGGAAACCATCAAAGAACTTATTGTGTTCCCTACCTCGGTCCTTGAGACCGAAAATGCTATGTCTGTCTAGTGTGTCTCAGTTTTCCCTAGGCTCCAATCTCTGCTGTGGGTTCCTGATCCGTCGTAGTGTTCTCCTGTTCCGCCGTGGTGCTCTCCTGATCTGTCGTGGTGTTCTCTTGATCCGTCGTGGTGTTCTCCTGATCCGTCGTGGAGGTCTTCTGCCCTGTCTGCTCTGCACTGGTGGGCTTCTGCTCTGTCTGCTCCACCGTGGAGGTCGGCTGTCTGGCTCTGGTGGATGTCTGCTCCACCGTGGTGGTCTTCTGCTTCGTCTGCTCAGGTCTGTTGGTCTTCTGCTCCGCCTGCTCTGCCGTGGAGAGATTCTGCTCTGCCCTGGTGGGCTCCAGTTCCGTCGACTCCATCCTGGCTTCCTGCTGGACCGACTCTGCCTTGGTTCCCGGCTACTCCACTTCCACGTGGACCTGCCCCCCCCCCCCTTGTTCCGCCTCCGCTCCACCGCCCTCCTGGACTGTATGGAAGCGTCTGGAAACCGCTCCTTGGGGGGGGGCTATGTCATGAATCTGGTCTATGAACTTCCGTTAACTCACCACCAGAGGTCACTCGTTCACCACATGGACTCTTGCACCACACTAACTGTTGCACGCCACCCCAGACTACAATTCCCATCATCCACTGCACTGACGTCACACAGCTGACTGCACTGATCACACAGCCCAGCAGGCACCGGTGCTCTGACAATTTGTGCTACCCTGGCAGATTTTCCTACCTCCCATTAAAACAGTAGGTAGTACAATTCGACAACGAAAAATGCTACCTGTTAAATTATGATTTATTAATGTCTACACCCACCACACCCTTAACCTACCCTTACAGTAGTGTATATACAGTAATTATGTTTTATATTCGCGGTTGTGGCTAGAAGGGATACAGCTACCGGAAACCAACAATAAATAATTTTTTCTACCTATTAGATTGTGTTTTATTAACGTCTACACCTACCCCAACCCTAAACCTACCCCTTACAGTAATGCAGATGCATTAAATATTGTTGTTCAGCGTGAGAAAAAGGACGAAATATTGATGTGCTCATGCACAGTAAGCCCCGGTAGGAAAATCTGACGGGTAGGATAAAATGTCAGGACACCGGACGTCAATATAACATTAGATTGACGTTGGACCTCAACGTTGGAGAGACGTTGTAATTTGGTTGAAAATGAAAATCGGGTTGGCGTCAAAACCCAACGTCATATGGATGTCAGAACCCAACGTCATATTGATGTCAGAACCCAACGTTAGATTGACGTCAATCTCCAACGTTGGACAGACGTTGTATTTTGGTTTAAAATGAAAATCGGGTTGACGTCAAAACCCAACGTCATATTGATGTCAGAACCCAACGTCAGATTGACGTCAATCTCCAATGTTGGATAGACGTTGTATTTTGGTTGAAAATGAAAATCGGGTTGACGTCAAAACCCAACGTCATATTGATGTCAGAACCCAACGTCAGATTGACGTCAATCTCCAGTGTTGGATAGACGTTGTATTTTGGTTGAAAATGAAAATCGGTTTGACGTCAGAACCCAACGTCAGCTTGACGTCAGAATCCAACGTCATACTGATGTCAGAATCCAACGTCATACTGATGTCAGAACCCAACATCAGATTAATGTCAGTCTCCAACGTTGAACAGACGTTGTATTTTTGTTGAAAATGAAAATCAGGTTGACGTCAGAACCCAACGTCAGATTATTGTCAGAACCCAACATCACACTGATGTCAGAACCCAACGTCAGATTATTGTCAGAACCCAACGTCACACTGATGTCAGAACCCAATGTCACAATGATGTCAGAACGTCAGATTGATGTCAGTCTGCAACGTTGGACAGACGTTGCATTTTGGTTGAAAATGAAAATCGGGTTGACGTCAAAACCCAATGTCACAGTGACGTCAGAACCCAACGTCACACTGATGTCAGAACCCAAAGTCAGAACCCAACGTCATACTCATGTCAGAACCCAACATCAGATTAATGTCAGTCTCCAACGTTGAACAGACGTTGTATTTTTGTTGAAAATGAAAATCAGGTTGACATCAGAACCCAACGTCAGATTATTGTCAGAACCCAACATCACACTGATGTCAGAACCCAACGTCAGATTATTGTCAGAACCCAATGTCACACTGATGTCAGAACCCAACGTCAGATTGATGTCAGTCTGCAACGTTGGACAGATGTTGTATTTTGGTTGAAAATAAAAATCTTGTTGACGTCAGAGCCCAACGTCAGACTGACGTCAATCTCCTGCATCCGACAGACATTGCATTTTAGTGGAAAATTAAATCAAAGTCAGTATCTGTAAAAAATGCTCCAAACTTTCTAAGCTCCTAATTTTTTTTGTAAAATAAAAATCAACATACAGAGAGAGAAAAGAAAAAAAAACATACAAAGTGTAACAATAAGATCAGAGAGAGGTCAAGATCCAATGTGAGACAACACCAAATTATTACATTTTAAGACATTAGCAAAAAGAATAGTTTAACTTAGAATCCACAAATATTTGGTGGTTTTATCAGAAAAATGAAAAAGAGATGAACTGGATTATAACAAATATTATTTATTTGTTTTATTATTAACATTATTGGAACAGAACATTTTCAAAATATTTTAATTTTAACATCAACCTTATTGGAACTGAATATTTTTCAAAACATATTAACAATTTTATTCACAGCTTTTTTTCCTGCCACCTCCACCCACCCTGTCTGGGGCATATTTTAAACAAAAGGCGATGGCTGCTGCAATATTTGCCTCCGTCTCTCTTGATGTTTTCTGGACACTCTCTGTAAGAAATATTTGGGAACGCTAGAGCCCTGCATTTCAGCCCAGCACCGACTTTTTTACGCCTCTAGGGCTGGGCTTTGGGTCAATTTTCACGTCATAGTTCAGACGGGGGTCAGGCCTCGGGCCTGTTTTAGGCTTCTCCTTATTTTTATATTTTAGACATCCATCAATTAGTGATGAAAAAAATTGCCGCGTTGGTGGAAAGAACACGAGACCGTGCCGCGACTGTCAAGAGTGGCTCAACTGTATTTAGAGTCCCGCAGCAGCAGAGAGTGCCTTCAGCGCAGCTGAAGAGTTCTGCATTCAAATGCACGCAATAGGCTGAAGCTTGCTGCAAAGCCCCAGCAAAAGTAATTACCATGAATTATTTACTAATAAACTTGTTTTCTGTGTCAGTGTTGCAAAGATGAAGAAGTGCATCTTCTCGGATTATAATCAGAGGTGTCAAGTAACAAAGTACAAATACTTCGTTACCTTACTTAAGTAGAAATTTTGGGTATCTATACTTTACTGGAGTAATTATTTTTCAGCTGACTTTTTACTTCTACTCCTTACATTTTCATGCAATTATCTGTACTTTCTACACCTTACATTTTAAAAATAGCCTCGTTACTCCTATTTCATTTCGGCTCGTTTTCATTCCGGCTTGTCATCGTCATGGGCGTTGCTAGGTCATTTTTAGGGGGGCTTTAGCACCCCTAAATTTCTGCTCAGCCCCCCTAAAAATCTTGCGATTCTTCCCCTTTAAATTTCAAACGGCAGCAGACTTCGGCTCCTCCCCATCTTTCTGCGTGTTCTTCAATCCACAGACTGCAGTGGCGCAGAGGAGAGGACAAGGTGTGTGTTTATCGATAGATTGTTATAATATCTACATCTGTGCAGTTCTTTGTCTTAAATACAGTTTACAAAAAGTCATGGGAGAGCAATCGGTTTCCAATCTTCTGTAAAGTTTTCGCTGCATTCACCACTCATCACACCACAGCTGTTTCCTTCAGCGAAAGCCCTTAACACATTATAGGCATACTTTATAAAACGATCACGTTATTGCTATTTTCATTTGAAAATTTAGCTTTCAATATAGAACTTAATATTACAGTGCATGTGGCATTAACTACCATACAATTATGCATAGAAGTGATTAAAGACAGTGACAGACAGCACTCAGTCAGTGCACTCATTTTAATTGCATATCAGAGTGATTGACAGAGATTGAAACATTGTGTGTCCTTCTCACAGACTGCTTCAGTTTTGCTTTTTTTTTTTTTACTTTTAAGTTAATCACAGCACCCACATAGTTTAATCCATTGTCCAGCCTTATAGCTGTGTTGTTTATATTGCTAATATGGATAGTCAGTGTAAGTTTAAAGTGATATGATGTTTTATGTTTACAATTTTCTGTTTGTACTTGAGCATAGAAAAAGATTTGTACTAGTAATGCAAACAGTAACATTTTTGGTTTGTACAGTAAACAGGTGTGTGTGTGAGATCAGGTAGACTTGTATTTGGCTTGTACTCGGATGTTATACCCATCTATGCAATACAGTGGAATACTGCAATAAGTTTAGTATACCATTCTACCCTATTAATACATTTTTTTGTAAATATTTATTTATCTTTTATTATTATACCATCATTGGGGGCTGAGCCCCCCTAAAATGAAAATCCTAGCATCGCCCTTGGTCATCGCTCAAAAAAAAAAAAAAAAAAAAAAAAACCTATCCAGATAAATCGCGCCATCCGGATAGAGTGAATTGTGGCTGGATGAGAATATAAACCTATACCATTCCGACACCCTATTGGTTTGCACGCGATCCATCGCACATGCACATGACACAAATCACGTCACACTCAAAAAAGATTATTTCTTAAAAGTTATTATTTCTCCACTACTGGCTCATTTATCAAACGGGTGCTTTCTCTTCGTCCGTTGCCCTCACAGATTCCTGCAGCTAAGCTTGGATGTACATTTACATTCCAATAAAGGTTATTGATGACATGCCTCTGAAGTTTGACTTTTTGCACCATTACAATACTTACAGGCAACTAGTCATCATATCTTCCGCTCCATGAAACACGTTAATGCTCAGTAGTACACATATATGTTTTTTTAATGTATTTGCATTGTACTAAAATGCGTTCATTTTCAGTGGGCACCTATCCGGCTGAAACAGGTAGCCTAGTGCATCCCATATTTTTCAACATTAACATTTTAATATAACATTATAGTCATTATGGCCTTTAGAAAAATGTTTTTTTGAGGAGGTGGGGTAGTGCACAATAGGCCCCTGTGGCGCGACCTAAGCTTTTGTCCTTAATGGCATTTTTTTTTCCTTCCATTACTTTTACTTTTATACTTTAAGTAGTTTTGAAACCAGTACTTTTACACTTTTACTTGAGTAAAAAACTTGAGTTGATACTTCAACTTCTACAGAAGTCTTTTTAAACCCTAGTATCTATACTTCTACTTGAGTAATGAATGTGAATACTTTTGACACCACTGATTATAATGAAAGAGTTTTTGTTTTCGATTAGATTTATTTCGTTAAGTAGTAAGTGAAGCGCTCCTGTTCAAGACGAGATGGTGCATCTTTTTTTTCTTTATTTTATAAAATTATTTTATATATTTTATAAAAAGTTTTGTTGATATTGTGAGTGCACACAAATAAAAGTAGACGCTTTACAGTTCCAAATGATGTATTACTCCTACTTTTATGAGCAAAAATTGCGGCGTAGTTGTTTCCATTGAAAAACATGCAATTGATTACGCTGGTGCCTCCATGTCCTGCGCTTTAGCTTCCACACTCCGCACAAACTAGGATGCAGCGCACATTTATCTAGGTATAACATTTAAACATTGTTATATGCTTGAACTGTTTTCTTTTATCTATAGATTTTATTTTAGGCGTGATGATTTGAGAAGGCTAAATTGATCAAACATGTATATGATCAGCTTGCCGGTCTGCCGCTGGCCGCTTGGTCGTTACTTTATGAAAGAAAAAAACTTATTTAACGAACAAAAAAAATGCTCCAAACGTTTTTCTAAATGAACCTAATAAAAAAAAACAGGCTGGTAATTCTGTTAACAGAAAACCAATTCCTGTATTTCCATCTCTGTTGAAACAGTTTTGGACGTGTCTAAAATGACAGTATCCTTATGTACAAGTCATTGGTGTTTGGTGATGAGTTTTTGGCTCAAGGTTTGCATATAAAGTCACACCAGAGGTGTTCAGCCGGGATCAGGACTTGGCTTTCTGCAGACCAGTCAAGTTCTTCCACACTGACTCAATCAATCATGTCTTTTTGAGCCTTGCCTATTACACAGAGGCACTGTCATGCTAGAACAGAAAAGGGTTCTGTCCAAACTGTTGCGATAAAATTAAAAGCACACCATTTCCTAGAATATCATTATATTCTTAAACATTAAGATTTGTACTCATAGAAATTACTAAAGTAGTCAAACATGTTCATTAGAAGGGAGTGACCCAATACTTTTGGCAATGTAGTGTATTTAGACCACTTAAATTATTGGTTGGCTTTTAATCAGTTTGAGAAAAACAAAAAATATCTACCCTAGCTTTAAGAGCCATGCACATTTAACATTCCTGAATGTACATGCTGTAAGTCATCAAAATATATTTCAGCTTTTGATGAAGTTCACAAATAGCGAGCAGACAATCTAGCAAAAGAATGCAATGACACATTGCCTAAGTTTTTTTTCAGAGTGTCTTAAGGTAAATGAACATTTAAATGTCTAATACATATCAGTATGAATGCAAAAACAATTGTTACAGTTCTGAACAATAAATATCTCAAAGAAAAAGATAGGCTAGCAACAGGAATGACCTGCCAATCAACAAGAAGTGCATATATGAACGTTTGTGTGATTTCTGTGTGACAGATGAGTAGCTGAAAAATCGTTTTGACAAGCCTGCAGAGTTACCGCAGTTTCACTAGAAAACAATAAAAAGAGTATGCTACAACAGTGCAGTGTTGATCACAGCTGACTACAATATGTGGTTACTGGTTTTCACTAAACCAACTAAAATAGAAACTTAACAACCCTGAATGTCACAGTGATGCGACACTAATATTTATTTATTTATTTATTTTTTACCTGTGATAGTGTTGTAGCGGGGTGAATGAGAGCACAGACACAGTTGTAGCTGAATTATCCCCGGAGGGTGATTTATTCACACAAACGTTAAGGTGCAGTGACGACGTGACGTCGTGTGGTGATGGTGCAGCGTGGTTTGTGCAGCAAGGTGTCTGTGAGAAGTGAAGCTCGCCGGGGTCTCAATCTGTCTCTGTAAGGGGAGAGAAACCACACGTTAGCTCTGTTCCTCATGGAGCCTCCATACAACTCTCCCAGTGTGTCCTCTCTCCCTGTTTTAAAGGGTGGCTGTGATGAGCGGCAGGTGTGCCGCTCATTAAGCTCAGGTGTCGGTGCTTGGCGGTGATTGTGAGAGCGGCATTTCCAGGGCGACGATGATCCACTCCCTGGCGGCTCGCCACCCCCCCCAAGCGTCGTCCTGGTCCTGTTGGAGGAGATTCGACATGGGTTGGGTATAAAGAGTGGAGGGGAATTTCTCGTACCTGCCAGACCTGCCCATCCGGACCAGCTACGGGAGAGCCCGTCCGCATTCCCGTGGTCGGCCCCGGCTCGATTTTGCACCTGGAAGTGGAAGTCCTGGAGCGCCAGGAACCACCGCGTCATCCGGGCGTTGGTGTCCTTCGCCTTCGACATCCAGTGTAGCGGTGCGTGGTCCGTAACAAGAGTAAAGCGGCGGCCCCAGAGGCAGTACTTAAGCTCCAGGACTGCCCACTTTATGGCAAGGGCCTCCTTCTCGACTGTTGCATACCTTGTTTCCGCGGGGGAGAGCTTGTGCCTGATATAGACCACGGGATGCTCCTGTCCGTCCTTGGTCTGGGAAAGGACTGCTCCCAAACGGGAACCGGAGGTGTCGGTGTATAGGACGAAGGGACAGCTGAAGTCCGGGGCGTGGAGGATGTAAGGGCCTTCTTCAGGGTCTGGAAGGCCTGCTCAGCCTCTGACGTCCAGTTCACCTTCTCTGGCTGCCCCTTCTTTGTCAGGTCTGACAGGGGGCTGGCTATAGAGGAGAAACTGGGGATAAAACATCGGTAAAAGCCCGCCAACCCCAGAAAAGCTTGTACCTGGGTTTTGTTGGTGGGTCGGGGAAACTTCCTGACAGCTTCCAGTTTCTTTTCCTGTGGCATGATGAGTCCTCAGCCGATCTTGTACCCCAGGTACTTCGCTTCTGTCAGGCCGAGATGACACTTCCGGGGGTTGGCTGTGAGGCAAGCCCGTCTCAACTCCATCAACACCCTCCGCAACCGCTCCAGGTGGGCTTCCCAGCTCTCCGAGTGGATAACAACATCGTCGAAGTAAGCTGCGGCGTACTCTTGGTGTGGTCTGAGTATTACATCCATTAGCCTTTGAAACGTTGTGGGACCCCCGTGAAGCCAATGGCCACTGGGGGTGCTGAATGCGGTCTTTTCTCTGGACGAGGGCGACAGAGGCACCTGCCAGTAGCCTTTGGTGAGGTCTAATGTGGATATGTACCTAGCCTTTCCCAATCGATCCAACAGTTCATCCACTCGGGACATGGGATAGCCGTTGAAGGTGGAGACCTCGTTCAACTTCCTGAAGTCATTGCAGAAGCGGAGGGTGTTATCGGGCTTGGGGACCATGACGATAGGTCTGGCCCATGGGCTGCGAGATGGTTCGATGACCCCTAGTTCAAGCATCTTTTTCACCTCTTTCTCTATAGCCGGCCGGCGAGCCTCTGGTATCCGGTAGGCCCATTGCCGGACGACGACTTCAGGTCGTGTGCGGATTTCATGGTGTACGATTGTCGTTCTGCCTGGGGTCTCGCTGAACACATCAGAAAACTGACTTACCAGGTGTTCCAGTTCGGTCTTCTGTGATCCCGACAGCTGAGGGTCAACATCCACGACCAGTGGTTGGGACTGGGCAAAGGCGGCGAGTTCTTCGGGCCGTGCCATCCACTTCTTTAGTAAGTTTATGTGGTAAATTTGTTCTACCTTTCTCCTTCCCGGCTGGCGAACCCTATAGGTGACTGGACCCACCTGCTCCACTACAGTGTAGGGTTCTTGCCAGGTGGCCAGGAATTTTGAGGCAGCTGTCGGGACCAAGACCATGACGCAATCTCCTGGCTGGAACTCCCGGGCTTGGGCGGGCCGGTTGTAGAGTCTCTGCTGGGCGCGCTGGGCTGTGGCCAGGTGCTACCGGACCAGGGGCATCACCCAGTCGATCCTTTCTCTCATGTCCCGCACATGCTACACTAGGCTGCGGTTCTGGTTAGGCTAGTTCTCCCAAGCTTCTTTGGCCACATCCAATAGACCTCGGGGCTGTCTTCCGAATAACAGCTCAAAGGGTGTGAATCCCGTGGAGGCTTTTGGAATCTCCCTTACTCCGAACAGCATGTATGGGATCATGAGATCCCAGTCGCGCCCGTCTTCGGTTACTACACGGCGTAGCATCTGCTTCAGGGTCTTATTGAATCTCTCCACCAAGCCATCGGTTTGCGGGTGGTAAGCAGATGTCCGCAGCTGTTTTACCTGTAGCAACCGGCAGATATCCGCCATTACCCAGGACATGAACGGAGTGCCCTGGTCAGTCAGTATTTCCTTCGGAATTCCCACCCGGCTGGCGAGAAGAAACAACTCCTTGGTGATATTCTTTGCGGTGGCCTTGCGGAGTGGGAAGGCCTCTGGATAGCGGGTGGCGTAGTCCAGGATGACGAGAATGTGCTCATGACCCCGGGCAGACTTCGGCAATGCGCCTACCAGATCCATTCTGATCCGCTCAAAAGACACGTCTATGACAGGCAGCAGAATTAGTGGGCTGGGGGGAGGACGATGAGGAGACGTTCTTTGGCAGGTAGGGCAAGCTTGACAGAACCTTTTTACCTCTCCATCTAGCCCCGGCCAGTGAAAACGATCCCGGATCCTCTGTACTGTGTTCATCACTCCCAGATGCCCAGCCATGGGGTGAGAGTGGGCTAGCTCGATGACCGTCTCCGTCTTGGTCCGGGGAACTACCAGCAGCAGTTTTTCCTCCCCCCGCCTGTGGGCTACACAGAATAGCAGGCCATTGTTAATGACGAAGTGAGGGAGGGGATGTGGCAGCGGAAGTCGGTCCTCGCCGTCAACTTGACGGACCTGCTCCCAGCAGTGTCGGAGGCATTCATCTTCCTTCTGCTCACGGGCAAACAAGCCTCCTGTCATCACCTGCTGGAAGACATAAGCATAGACATTGGCCGAATTTTGATTAAGTGACTCATCCTCCTTCTCGCTGTCGGTGGCCAGCAGCGTCGTCTGTCTGGTGGGCAGTCCCCGGGCTGCCCTCCTCTGGGGTCCCCGGGTCTTCTTGGTCAGCTGTACCACGGTGGACAGAAGGCGGTCGAACCCAGTCCAGTCCCTCCCCAGCAGTAGCGGGATTCCTCTACTGGCCAGGATCCATATTCAGTCGAGATATGCACGGTGCGGGCTGGGACGTACCATGTATCTCCGTGTACACACATGATGGGTAGGGCTGTCTTCTGGTCCGGCCACGGTTTGACCACAGAGGGCTGGGCTAGCGTGACCGAACTGCCTGAGTCAAGCACTGCTGGTATTGTCTTGCCGTCTACTTTCACTGACCGGCCGGGGGCTACGGCAGGGACCGCACGATGCAGAATGCAGCCGGCCATCCACGCATGAACAGGGGGGCCCAGGGGCTCGCTGGGCATGGGCTCATCCACAACCTCGGGGACCGCTGGCCTGCTTACTGTGTGCCGGGTGCCTTCGAGCGGACACTGCTCTATCACCGGCATCTCGGGGCGATGGACGCCTCAGCCAACTCGACCGCCTCCACCAGCTCGGCAGTGTACAGATTGAGCTTGGTGAAAGCAAGCTTCCCCTTCCCCCCCCCCCCCCCCCCCCCCCCTTCATATTGAAACGGGCCATGACCTCATTTGTCATCAACCTGTGGATACAAGAGTAATGCCCAAATGATTAATTATAAATGACACGTTATGAGGCAGTTGTTATAGTTTGTGTTAGGTTCATCATATCTAGTATAATGCAGATATCATACAGGTCCTCCGGTTGGTGCTAGATTAAAACTCACCCAAACTGGTAGGTTTTTATCTTATTGCAGAAAAACTGATATTGTGCCATTTCAAAATGTAAAACCAGCACTATTTCAACAACTTCGCCTGGTGTTAATGCTAGAAGTCAGTAAGGATGAACATATATAAAAATCTCTAAACATTTAATTAGGTTGGTTGCACATACGCAAAAAGAGAAGTAAAAAAAAAAAAAAGGCAAACTAAAAACAAACGAATGAGCAATATATGACTATTAGATGGTACCGATAACAATGTTTTGGGATATTTCACTCTATGAATTCTGTTATATTACCAGTCTTCAATAATTGCATAAGGAGTTGGCAACATCAGCACATATTTGCAAACAGGGCTTGACATTAACACAGCGTCGTCCTGTATGTAAGCAATCTGAATCATGTTACGAATTAAATCAATATGAACGCTGTTTGTCCCAAATTATAGCCTTTTACAACTGTAAGTTATTTTTTTAATTAACTTGAGCTTAAAATCATTTAATTAATTTGAATCAGCTTTGCATATTTGACAAACGTGCTAAAATTGCAGATTAGGAAAATAAGTAGGGGAAAAATAAATGTGACAATGTTGTATGTGCAACTGTTATGGGTGTTGCTATGCAACCTGGTAGTGAGATTGTCAAGGTGGGTAGGTTCAATAGATTCAACAAAGAATGAAATTTGAATCAATATCAATGGATATGGATGGATTATTTAAAGGGGACCTATTATGCAAAAATCACTTTTATAAGGTGTTTGAACACAGTTCTGTGGCTGCAATGTGTGAAAACAACCAGCCTATAATGTAAAAAATCCACCAACTCATTTTTTTAAATAAAACCAATATATCATAAACAGTCTCTCGAAACGAGCTGTTTCCGTTTGGAAATTCTCCCTCTGTTCACATCACTGAGGGGAAAAAGTCCCGCCTATTTGTGACGCTCTCTGCCCTATTAGCATAAACACAGCCCTGAGTGAGAAGCTGCGGTCCGCCATTACTGGAGTTATATACAATATCAGCGCCAAAGAGGCTTTACAGGTGTTGTGTTTTGAGATGCACTAATGAACATAGGAGACGCCGTAATCTCCCCTCATCTGAGCCAAGGACACTGTGGTGAAATTTCATTTTCGAAGGAAATATCCCGGAAAAAAATAGGTAACGTTTCCTATATGTTTTGGAATCAATACCAACTGAAGTATACACGAACTTGTGTGTGTGTGTGTGTGTGTGTGTGTGTGTATGAGAGAGAGTGAGGCAGCTGTGTGTGTGTGTGTGGGTGAGAGAGACTTTGTCAGAACTCCAGACAAAGTAAGTATCACGCATTTGTTTTCCAAATTGCCTTTCTGAAAGAGCTTCTTGGCACTCTGTAATGCTGATTGCTAAAGCTATCATTGTCTCTGTGTGTTCTCACTGGTGCTGCCTTCAAATGCTATCAGAATGATCGTGAATAGGAATGTGGTAGTTAAAAGTTGCATATGAAAGCAGTGTGAGCCGATCGCTTGAAGTTGTCGAGCTCATAATCAGAAGTGGGACTTATAAAGTTTGTGATAGCATGAGACCAGCTATGTTGTTATTTTTATCCCACCGTGCTCCCCGTCTGTGTAATTCATAAATGCGAATTTATTATGCACAGTATAATCAGATGACTGATTTTGAAACCAAGTAGTTTTCTGTAAAGATAACAGGCTTGTACTAATCGTGGAATGTTTATTTGCAAAGGCTAGCACTAAACGCTAATGCCGGAGCTGGAGCTCTTGAAGCTCCGCCCTCTTCTCCAGGAGCACCAGCTCATATGCATTTAAAGCAACACACTCAAAACAGCGCGTTTTGGCTCGTACCCTAAAAGTGGCCATTTTAACAAGCTATAAATATTTATCTAATAAAACTTCATACGCTCTGGGGACATCAGAGACTTATTTTACATATTGTAAAAAGGGGCATAATAGGTCCCCTTTAATAAATGTTTATCTGAGCAGATGATCATCTCGCATCATGTCTTGCAGTTTATTTTTCACTTGCAGCATGCAGAACAGTATCCTTACAAGTAGGGGTGGGCGGTATGACCAAAATTATTTTTCACAGTATGAGTAATTTTATTTCACAGTAATGATATACAGTACATCACAGTATAGTTATTAAGTATGCTTTTTTAAACCTTATTAATGTGAAGATGAGTTAATTCATTTAAATTGAATTTGTCTGAGAAATAACCCCCAAAACTAAATTTAATCCAATTATAGTGTTAAATGAGAAAAGCACCAAATATACATTACAAAAAGTAGCTTTAGAAATATACTTTATAGCTTGTTTACCATCATTCTTCAATATTTTTTTTTTGTGAATGTTAATTTTGATACATTAATATATATATATATATATGGAGATGAGGGTAAAACAGATTCGCTGAGGACTGTTAATATAACAACTTACTTCTCCATGACCCACTTGAGATTGTCCTTCAGGTGTATCCCTCCAACACTGGACAAGCTATCAATCTGAAATCAGAGGTAAAGCATTTTAGTTTAACCACAAAAAAGGTTAACAGTGTTCAGTACTGTATGTCTCAACACATCACATTATAAAAATTATGGTATGCAGATTTTGTCACGGTTGTTTTCTGTGGCAAAACGATGAACAAGGAGATGAGGGTAAAACTCAAGTCAAGTCAAGTCGAGCTTTATTGTCATTCCGCTACATGTGGGGACATGCAGTGGAACGAAATGTCGTGCCTCGCAGGACCACGGTGCTACATAAATACAGACATACAACAATGAAGTAAGAAACACTATAATCCTATACACAACTAACCTACTGACAGATTTTAACTATAAGTATACTATATATAAACTAAAAAAATAAAAGATAAAAAATACAAACTATACGAATGCTTCACATAAATACTGTACATGTGCAAAGAGAAACATTTTGAGTCAAGCAACTGGCTGGGGAACAGTGCAGGATGATTTGTAGTGCATGAGCATGTAAACATACATATATTGCTGAGTCTTTTGTGGGATTGTGTACACGCAGCAGTGTGTGTAAAGTGTCTAGTGCACATAGAGGAGAGTGTGTTACTACACATAGCTTGCAAAATTTCAAAATCTCTGGTAGCCCTTCGGGCAGGTACTCTTCAGATTTTGGTAGCCCGGAAATTAATTTAACTAGCCCAAATAAAATAAAGACCATAAATGTCAATCAAAAACATTTTCAATACACAAATATCAAGGAAAGAGTTTTATTTTACTATTTACAAGGTGTCTGCAGAATTCTTAAAAATCTATTTAAGGCAATTTGAAAAATTATTACCATTAATACCATTTAACGTATTTAAAACTGTTTAAGGCCTTAAAAACTCTTCAATTTAGTTGTATCAAATTTAAGGACCCGTGGGAGCAATGTTCCCTCTAATTGTTTTTCTTGCTGAGCAAAACTTTTCTCTATTGGGCAGACATTTTGGTCACCTGAGCAAAAGCATTCTTTATACCAGACCTGTACAGCATGCACACAAAAAAGTGTGTACATTTTAACTTTAATGTGCTATTTATATTTGATTTGACCCTTGATGTAACTAAATGATGTAGATTTTAGGTTACCTGAGAAAACATTTTTACTGTACAATACACTGCAGTTCAAAAGTTTGAATCAATAATTTTTTTAAAGAAGTTTCTTATGCTCATCAAGGCTGTATCTATTTGATAAAAAATACTGAATATTATTTCACAAAATAATATTGTGAAATATTATTGCAATTTAAAATATTTTTTTTTCTATTTTAATGTATAAAATCCCTGTTGAACTGTTATTTGAAGTACTCAGTGACATCATATGTGGGCGGAGTCAAGGACGTGCCCAAACAAGTTCGGTCCACAGAATGTTCTGCAACTACATCGAAACCGATCATAGTTTGTTCTGATGTGTGTGCGTTCTTGAAAACAAACTACAAACACACCTACATGTAACAAACTGATTGTGGAATAAATCACTGCTTGAGACCTGAAACTGTCGTGGATCTTTGCCTATCAACCTTCTGACCGAGGTTGAGTACTAGATGTTGGAAAGCCAGTGCATCTTCGCACATACATCTAACAAAGTGGTCCTTCGAGCCGGATACAACATCTTATCCTCATGGCAGCATCTCGAGATTACATTGAAGAACTACATGGTCTCTGTCCAGGCAGGATTCGACGGATTCCTGGACATCTGGAGGACTTTGTACTTACTTCCCAACCACGGCAGCTCGTTCCTCCCCCATTGCAAGAGGATTTACAGCATATGCGGATCAGTGAGACAGTCTCTGCTCCAGCCGATGAGTATCGAACTTCTACACCTGAAAGACTTTGGACTGAGCAGTACACTGAGACTACAAGGTTACGTAGAGTGGAGGAGTGTGTTTGGAATGTTCAAGAGCAAATCAGAGAACTACAAAGCACATTACAAATGTCACTCGAACAAGGTAAAGGCTCACCACGCATGCATCAGGGCTTGAGCTACTCCCAAGCTACGGGTGCCGGACATCAGAAGTCAGTCCCTCACTCAGGCAGTCAACAGCAGTTCATCCAGCATCGTAGTGCCAGCTTGCCTTTTATCTATGCAGACCCGAAACCAGTTTTCCAAAGCTCTGAAACCAATGAACTGGCGAAGTACGCTTCTCAAATTATACCTGCACACTCATCAACCACAGCCTTAACTCAGCCACACCGTCAGCTTCCAGTCCAGATGCCACCAGGGTTACTACCTCAGGCTCAACAGCCCTTGTCTTGTCCAGCCTCTGTCCCTGTCACCAAGCATCATGTAGAGCAACGTGAGCCTCGCCCAGAGTCTGCTCCGGCAGGTATGATGTATCCACCTTATATTTATCAATGGCCTGGTGATCTTCAGCAGAGTTTCCAACCCCAAGTCCAGTCCTCTCTACCACAACACATCCTTCCTATGACATCACCTACGCCTACGGTGTACCAAACTGTACCTGTACTGTACCTGCCCTGTGGACGCTCTGAAGCGAAAGTTTGCGCATTTGAGAGACATTCCCATTATACCTTTCAAAGAGGTACAGCCCATGCTTCTTATCGGTTCTGATTGCCCACATCTTATCACACCGAGAGCGCCAGTACTGAAGGGCCCTTTGGGCAGTCCTGTTGCAGTCAGTACATGTTTGGCCTGGGCCATCCAGGGTCCAACCACATTCCTAGACCAGCCATTAGAGACTTCCTGTTTGAACATCTCGCTGTTTCGCTCTCCCACACAAGATCTGTCTCATCATGTTGAAAAACTATGGCAAGTAGACATGCTTCCCTTTCAGCCTGTGAAAGATATGACACGATCCAAGCAGGACAGAGATGCTCTTACAATGCTGGAAGCAAAAACAAAGAGAGTTGAAGTAGATGGAGTCTCTCGCTATGCAACTCCTCTTCTTCGCAAAAGGAATGCAACGGTCTTGCATGCAGGTCCAGAATCAGTTATGGCTCTCCTAAGGGCCACTGAACACCGCTTGAATAGAAACTCAGAACTGGCAGAGGTCTACAATAAAGAAATCCACAAACTCGAACAGGCAGGATATGCAATGAAACTCACTCCTGAAGAGGCTAAATGTACAGATGAATCATGGTTTATTCCCCATCATCTTGTACATTATAATAACAAAGCCTGGGTTGTATTCAACTGCTCTTATCAGTTCCGCCAAGCTTCTCTGAATGACCAATTATTCCCAGGACCTACACTGGGTCCATCCTTGCTGGGAGTTCTCCTCAGATTCCGACAATACCCTGTGGCCATCAGTGGAGACATTCGTTCAATGTTTCACCAAGTGCGCCTCCTTCCAGAGGATCAGCAATTGCTACGCTTCTTGTGGAGAGATCTGGAAAAGGAGAGGAATCCTGACATCTATGAATGGCGTATTCTTCCGTTTGGCACCACATGTAGTCCATGCTGTGCCATCTACGCCCTCCAGCATCATATCATGGACCATCGCGAAGGCAATGAAGAGGTAGTAGACTCAGTGTTAAAATCCTTCTATGTGGATCATTGTTTGCAGTCCCTTTCCTCAACCGACGAAGCTAAACAGCTCATAGACAAAATGAGAGAGTTACTATCAGCTGGAGGGTTCGAAATAAGGCAGTGGGCCAGTAACTACCAAGAAGTAATTGCTCATCTACCAACTGAGGCACGATTGGAAAGCTGCGAGCTGTGGCTGACTGTAAACAAAACAGACCCACAAGAGTCTATGCTCGGGCTCTCTTGGCACTGCACGTCTGATAAGCTTGACTATCGAAATCGTCTGCTATCAACTGAGGAGCCCACCATTCAAAATATTTATAGAGTGCTAGCCTCTCAATATGACCCTCTTGGTTATATTTTGCCTTATACCACCCGAGCTAAGATTCTTGTTCAAGCTCTGTGGATCAGCAAAAGAGGGTGGGATGACTGCATTGGAGAGGAGCTGCTCGACAAATGGCAAGAGTGGACCAATGAACTGCAGTATCTTCCCATGGTAACCATGCCAAGGTGCTATTTCCCAATCTGTCCAGAACCTGACAAAGACCAAATCGAATTGCATGTGTTCTGTGATGCCTCTGAGCGAGCTTAAGGAGGGAAGGATTCATACCTCATTTGTTATGGCCAGATCCCGTGTTGCACCCAAAAAGCAACTATCAATGCCCGACTGGAATTATGTGGTGCCCTTACTGGAGCCCAACTGGCTAAGCTCCTCTCCACTGAACTTACTCTACACGTCCATAACACCATTCTCTGGACAGACTCCACCACAGTTCTCACATGGATCAAATCAGAATCCTGTCATTATAAGGTGTTCGTTGGCACACGGATTACTGAAATACAGGAGTTGACCAATTCCGATAACTGGAGATATGTGGACTCGGAACCAGTGTTAATTTTGACAGCCATTTTTGATTTAGTCTTAGTCTTCATCTTCAGACGAAAATGCATTCTAGTCTTAGTCACATTTTTGTCTTTCATAGTTTTAGTCTAGTTTTAGCCGACGAAAAGTAATTGCATTTTTTTCAACTTTTAGTCAAACTGCAATTACCAACATTACTTTTGGTAGCCATTTTATATGCAGTCTTTAGTCAAAAATAGTCATAATTTTTTCTCTCTTTAGACCAATACAATTCTGAGAAATTTGAATCAAGGTAACAGGCTGTTTAGAAATTGTACTCTTAGCAGTAGCACTTGTGCAATTTTACATATCCCTTTTCCTTAGTTAGTTAGCCTGTATGCTGTGATGTCTGCTAATTTATAAGGTAGGATCATACATTAAGGATAGATAAAAGTGTTGTTATAGTTCAAGAATCAACCCACTGAGCAAAGACACGTCCAAACGACGTCAATTTAACATCTTTGTCGTACGTTCAAAAGACGTCCACTGAGTAGCCAGAATGAAAGTTTTTGCGACGTCTTTTTTAGACGTCTTTTTGGCGTTCAGTATTAACGTCCATACAACATAAATATTTAACGTTCAATAGACGTCCTCTGAGGGGCCAGAATGAAAGTTTATGCAACGTCTTTTTTAGACGTCTTTGTAGCGTTCAGTATTAACGTCCATATGACATGAATATTTAACGTTCAATAGACGTCCTCTGAGGGGCCAGAATGAAAGTTTATGCGACGTCTTTTTTAGACGTCTTTGTAGCGTTCAGTATTAACGTCCATATGACATGAATATTTAACGTTCAATGGACGTCCTCTGAGGGGCCAGAATGAAAGTTTTTGCAACATCGACGTTCATTCTAGTCATAGTAAAGGCAGTGTGCAGAAGTACTGCTTTAAAATTGTTAATAATAAATTAATACCCCTTACCTGTCCAAGACATATAGGTGTGCAAAGACATTTTAGTAGCCTTATTTGCAATTGGAAATATGTGATCTGATCAATTAAAAAGGGACAGAAAAAAAAATTGTTTGAAACGACAAGCGAGCACTTTTTAACCATCTTTAATGACCTTTTCAGCAAAACATAAGCTGATAAAACTAAATTCTAAAAGCTAAATTTAACTCTCAAGTGAACAACAACAAAAAAATCCCCCAAGACAAAGATATTTGGTCTGAAATGGGGAGGGGGTATAAAGTCCCCTATAGTCAAGTAAATTCACCTTTATTTATATAGCACTTTTTACAATACAGATTGTGTCAAAGCACTTAACAGTATCAAATTGGAGGATAGAGTGTTAGTAATGTATAATGATAAGATTACACACTCAATTTTCAGTTAAAGGCATTTCATTATTGAATTAAGAGATGTCATTGTCTAGCTCAGTTTAGTTTAAATAGTATCTGTGAAATCAAATTGACGATAATCGCTAGAAATTAAGTGTCCCAAACTGAGCAAGCCAGAGGCGACAGCAGCAAGGAACCAAAACTCCCTCTGTGATAGAATGGAGAAAAAAATCTTGTGAGAAACCAGGCTCAGTCGGGGGTCAGTTCTCCTCTACAATGGAAATAAACACAAATGCCTTACAGTACTCATTCAAAAGTCCTCAGTTATTTTCCACCCCTGTATGCCCTCCATCTCCCTTCCTCCCAGGTGCATGTTTGAGATGTTCTGCTGCAAGATGCTTTATTGTAGCCTCTGTAGCTTCTTTGTCCCATTTCATGACTGCAGCTGCAAGAGTTGAACAAAAACAAAAATTACAAATATGTAAAGAAACCAACTTATTAATAGGTTTGCAGTGGGCAAAACCATTAATATATGCAGACCAATAATATATTTTTTGCAGAGAAATGTTTAGATACTTCTCAGAGAAATTAATAAATGTACAAAATACATGTATAACTGAATAATTTGTTTTCCCTGAAGATCCTCCGCTAAATGTATATAGGGTTTGAAATTAACAGTCCTCTGTCTGTGCCGCCTTCATTTACTTGGCAATTTTCATCTCTTTCACTTTAATTCTCGGGCACTGACTTGTTCGCTAAACTGAGCATCCAATCAGATTTCTCTCTCTTACCGACAGTCCCGACACCGATTCAACATGTCAAATTAGGCAAACTACCGCTGATGTGAGTCCGATGAGAGCTGAGTGGAACACACCAAACAAACTAGCCCGACAGACTCGGACTGATGGCCCAATGGCCGACTGTCGGCTTGGTGTGTCCCAGGCTTTAGGCTACAGACAAATTAGTTGTTTTTTTTCCAAGGGTTGGAGCTAAACTCTAATGCTTTTGAATTTGAAGTTTGTCCAATAGGTTACCGTTTAAAAAAAAAAAAAAGGTCCAAGATCCAATTAGGTATACTTTTATTATAATAACACTAACAGAATATTTTTCTTAGTTAAGCTTGAGCATTCAGTTGCCATTGAAATTAAGATTCAAGGCCAGATTTATTTTCTGGTTTTGGCCACCCATCTCAGGTTCGACTTTAGAGGCACGTCAAAAAATCTGTGCGTTGCACTTATGTTCCTTAATTATTTTTTCTTGCTGAACAAAACTATTCTCTATTGGGTGAACATTCTATATAACAGACCTGTACAGCATGCACAAACACAGAAAAAGTGTGTAACTTTTAATTATGATGTGGTATTTATATTTGATTTGACCCTTGATGTAACTAAATGATGCACATTTAAATTTACCTGAGAAAACTTTTAAAGTGCTGTGTTACTTACCAAGAAACTCTATTAAAAATCCTTAAAGTCTTACACAGAACATTTCAAATCTTTATATACATTCCATTTTTTTAAAGTTTATTAAAACTGTGCACAATTTATTTATTTCAATTTAAGTTGCAATTAGATGTCATCTGATTATATTTGAGGACACCCATTTGCTGACACTTGTCACAGTCATGATATGCATTGTGTAACTTGATTGTATCACACACAACATATGTGTGAAGAGTTCAGATGCAAAAGCCTCCAAGTGCCATCTGAAATTCTCTTCTAAAATGGGCATTTTTATCAGGCTCCTATATTTATGTTAAGCTATTTTACTTTAATTGCATAGAAAATGACCTATACATTGCTATTACTGAACCTGGGAGCCTGATAGAAATGCTCATTTTAGATGAAAATTTCAGACGGCATTTAGAGGCTGTTGCTTATGAACTCTTCATATATATAAGGTTTTCTGCTTGAACAGAAACTTACCTTTTTAAGCCTTGTGCTTCAACCTGAAAGAGATGAAGAAGAATATTCGTTATTACAAAACTAACGTTAATTATATAAAATTATATCTTTGTTGATCAAATGAGAAATACTCTGATATATCGCTCTGACATGAAATAACTGTTATACAAATCAGATTAATTTCAAGATTACTTGCACTGCTAAGCGTTCCATATTTTAAATGTTGCACTCCACAACTGGCGTCAAACCCAATAAGTTAAGTTTCTCTCCTGGAAACACTTAAAGCGCCTTAAATTGTTTTGGTTAACATTACTTAACAATAATAGGCATTAAAAAAATAATTGTTAATTTTCGGTCTTCTGTCCGACTATATGACACAATGATTCATTATTCATTAGCATGCAGACCTAGGCGTTGATACTAACAAGATATAATATTAACCATTGAAATTTTAACCTGCAAAATGTGCGTCCACGGTCGCAAAGTCTCATAGAAGGTTAACCCCAATTGGTTACGATCAAGAGTACAAATTTCAAAACATGCTGAAACCTAGACACTGGATCGGGATATTTGTGTTAATGTGATGGGCCTGGAATGCCCGCGCAAAATGCCGCCATCGGCATCTAATGTCACAAACTTAACTGGAAAACACAAAATTTATTGTTTTTACTTACCTGTTTGCTTGCATTCAAATTTTCGGCGGTGTCTGTCGATCGTACATCTGCAGAATCGTACATCTGCCTTCACTTCACTTCACAGAATCTCTTTTCAGTTGACGTTACGTGTGACGTCACTGACGTGGCGATTATGAATTGTGTTTTTTTTTTTTCTGTCTGTATGTGTGTGTGTGTGTGTGTGTGTGTGTGTATATATATATATATTTTTTTTTTTTTTTTACATTTTGAAAGCATGTTCTCTGCCAATACAAATTGAGATTAAAGTTAACACCCATTGTATGGCCATGAATGTATATCATTTTGGCTTTATGCATAACCTATAAGACTTCAAACAACTTCAAAAAAAGCGAAAATAGACTAAACTTGTTGACCTTATTTGATGCTAGAATGATGGAACTTATTGCTATCTGACTGTATGAAAACACCTAAATTAAAATATTTGAAATATTTGGGACAAGACCGGGTACATTTTGGTCCAAATATTATTTACAACATTTGGCCTATGTCTTGTAGCATAATACATCTGCTTGGTTCATGGCTATGCCAGTTTATGCAAAATCTGGGTCTTAGTGAAATAAATACATATGTATAGGGTTGCACAATTTTTGGGAATATTTAAGTGCACTCCATGGGAATTAATGAGGGGTACTGACATTTAGGCTTTGTATAACTAAAGATTATCACTGTGATTTAAAAATGTAATGATAATAGAGAGAAAGACCTTTATTGGCAGGTATGTTTACACATAAGATGAATATGTTTTGGTGACAGAAGCTTCCACAGCACAAACAGAATGACAGTGACAAGACACAGATAATAAAAAGAACAAAAATATGTAAATAGGAAATTACAATATATACAAAAAATATTTAAAGCAAAAAATAAAAGATATATAATACACAATATACAAAAAATTTGGATATTAAGATGGTATCTGTGTGTACAGGTATGTTATGTACAATGCAAGGAAATGTAAATAAAGTGTGTTAAATAAATGTATAAATAGTGTTGTGTATTACACATTTATTGTAAAGTTAACTGTTCATAGATTGCCTGAGGGAAGAAACTGTTCCTGTGCTGGCCGTTCTGGTGCTCAGAGCTCTGTAGCGTCAGCCCTTTTGCTCTCTCTGGATGAGTTCAGTTCTTGGAGAGTGGGGAGGGTACCAGTGATTTAATAACTGAGATAACTGAGCTAAACCAGAGTTATTGAAGTGCAGAGGATTCAATGATGGCAGAGTAGAACTGTATCAGCAGCTCCTGTGGCAGGTTGAACTTCCTCAGCTGGCGAAGGAAGTACAACCTCTGCTGGGCCTTTTTAACAATGGAGTCAATGTGAATGTCCCACTTCAGGTCCTGAGAGATATGGTGGTGCCCAGAAACCGAGAACCAGTTTTGCATGTCCAGAAGACGTCCAAGATGGGTGCTTTTGAGACGTTCAGATATTGAACCAGTTGTACACGTCCACAGATGTCCAAGATGGGTCCTTTTGAGACGTTCAGATATTGAACCAGTTTTGCATGTCCAGAAGACGTCCAAGATGGGTCCTTTTGAGACGTTCAGATATTGAGCCAGTTGTACACGTCCACAGACGTCCAAGATGGGTCCTTTTGAGACGTTCAGATATCGAACCAATTGTACATGTCCATAGAAGTCCAAGATTAGTGCTTTTGAGACGTTCAGCTATTGAACCAGTTGTACACGTCCACAGACGTCCAAGATGGGTGCTTTTGAGACGTTCAGATATTGAACCAGTTTGCATGTCCAGAAGACGTCCAAGATGGGTGCTTTTGAGACGTTCAGATATTGAACCAGTTGTACACGTCCACAGACGTCCAAGATGGGTGCTTTTGAGACGTTCAGATATTGAACCAGTTGTACACATCCACAGACGTCCAAGATGGGTGCTTTTGAGACATTCAGATATTGAACCAGTTGTACACGTCCACAGACGTCCAAGATGGGTGCTTTTGAGACGTTCAGATATTGAACCAGTTGTACACGTCCACAGACGTCCAAGATGGGTCCTTTTGAGACGTTCAGATATTGAACCAGTTTTGCATGTCCAGAAGACGTCCAAGATGGGTCCTTTTGAGATGTTCAGATATTGAGCCAGTTGTACACGTCCACAGACGTCCAAGATGGGTCCTTTTGAGACGTTCAGATATCGAACCAATTGTACATGTCCATAGAAGTCCAAGATTAGTGCTTTTGAGACGTTCAGCTATTGAACCAGTTGTACACGTCCACAGACGTCCAAGATGGGTGCTTTTGAGACGTTCAGATATTGAACCAGTTTGCATGTCCAGAAGACGTCCAAGATGGGTGCTTTTGAGACGTTCAGATATTGAACCAGTTGTACACGTCCACAGACGTCCAAGATGGGTGCTTTTGAGACGTTCAGATATTGAACCAGTTGTACACATCCACAGACGTCCAAGATGGGTGCTTTTGAGACATTCAGATATTGAACCAGTTGTACACGTCCACAGACGTCCAAGATGGGTGCTTTTGAGACGTTCAGATATTGAACCAGTTTTGCACGTCCACAGACATACAAAAAAAGTCTCCGTCAGACGTTCAGATATTGAACCGGTTTTGCACGTCCACAGACGTACAAAACGGGTCCCCATCAGACGTTCAGATATTGAACCAGTTTTGCACGTCCAGTAGACTTCCAAAAGTGGTTCTGAACTGACAGACGTTATACAGACATGATCTGAACGTCTCTCTGACGTCACATGTTTGCTGGGAAGTAAAAAAAACAATTCTTTAGCTGTTGTGGAAAACAGCATTTATTTGAAACTTCAAGGTTTGTTAAAACTTCCTTTATATACCCTACATGGATCAAAAATGTGCCAGTGAAAAGTTATTGGCAGAGGTAATAATTTGCAAAAAATTACTTGAACACAACACTTGCTTTAAAATCTTCTGCTACCTAGAAATAAAAAAAGTTGAAACTGAAAGTGCACAAGTGCCAACAAGATAAACGTGGCCTAACATCAGCACAAAGGTGACATCTTAAAGCAGACTAGGATATCAATAGTAGTAACAACATTCAGCCTTTTGGCAGGCTACTGACACGTCACTGATTCATTTTTAGAAAAGCGCTTCTTTCCAAAATCAACCTGGCATGATTTTAACGGCCCTGACTCAGGTCACCTGTGATACTGAAAACTCTTTCAGCAAATGCCTGAGATGCAGGCACAGCGAGAAGATCTTGGGCCAGGGGTTTTAGAAGCTCATAGGTAGAGCCATGTGCAGCCCAGAAGTCAAAGGCAGTCCCTTCGTTTATGGGGTGTGACAGCTGCTCCTTGAATTTTTTAATTTCCTGCCTGACAGTGAGCTTTGTGTGGCAGTGGCTAGGAGATGGCCGGTTTGCACTTACTTTTGTACTTAGAAATCTAAATCTGGGTCGCTTTGCCTGTGGCTCATTTTCCTCACATCTCTCGTCTTCTGCCTCCTTTTCAACAGCTTCCTCCTGTATTACAGGGTACACCATTTGAGCAATGTAATTTTCTGCTCTACTCAGTAGGTCTTGAATGTGTTCGTCATCATTTTCAATGAGTGCATCAGCTGAGACCGTTGGATCGAGGAAGCATGCAGCAATAGCGAGGGGTGAGAACTTTGAATCACTGGGATTAAGGAAGCAACTGAAGCGTTGGTCGAGGTTGGCCTTCATCTTCTTTGCCAGAGAAGTTAAGTCCTTGTGACTTGTACCATTGGCCTGGGAAAACTCAGATAGGTGAGCACTCAGGTCCATGAGGGCAGGCACCACCAGACATAAGGACATTGTGTCAGTCTGGAGCATCTGGGTGTGCTCAGCAAAGGGGAGGAGCAGATCTCTGAGTGTAGTTATCCTTTGTCACTCAAAGCCCATCCTATCAGCTACTTGAGTCAGTGAGTCCTTCGAATCAATAAGACGTGTTATCATCAGGTAGGTGCTGGACCATCTAGTGGGGCAGTCTTTGATCAGAGTGAGACCAGACAACTTCAGCTGTTGCTCTGTTGCCACGGATGACTTGCGGAAGAGCCTAACAAGTAGTCGAACTCTGTCTAGGAGGCGTTTGACACTTGCTTCTTTCTGGATTATGTTCACCACTAGTTGCAATGTATGTATGACACAGGGCATCCTCTCTAGGGCTCCAAACCTAGGTAAAAAAAAAACACAGAGAAAAGGACAGACTTTATTAATCCTCTACAGGAAATGAAATTGCCATGAGCAACATAATGTCATATATTAAGCATTGCTCACTGACAGGCACAATGTAGGCTGGTACAGTACTAAAAATGTTATCAGCATCTACTACAAACTAAAAGAACTTACCTTTGGTCTTTGACATTCTCAGAGTCTTCTTCACTGTCATCCTGGGATTCTTCCTCGGTGCTACTGTGGTCATCCTGTTCATTATTTTTGAATGCTGCAACCATGTTGCTTCCATTATCAGTTATTACTGTTAGAATCTTGTTTTTTGGTATTCCCCACTCCTGTGTGCACCTGTCAACACAAGTTTTTATACAGTCTGCTGTGTGGGGGTGGGACAGCTGAACCAGATTCAGTAGTATATGCTTCGCTTTTTCCTCCTGAGGACAAAAGTAGCATGCACTAATGGCTAGAAATGATGCTGTAAGTCCTCTTTTCGTCCATATGTCCAGCCCTAAGTTTATTTTGCGAGCTGTGGCAAGTTGTTCTCTGAATTTTAGTTTTTCGTCATTGTAAAGTTGGTCAACTAAGTTGTTTATTTTTGTTTTCTTAGGCACTGCTAACTTCTTATCTATGCTCTCTATCATAAGGATAAAATCATCATCCTCAACTGTACGAGCAGGTAGACCGGAGCGTCCAATCCACTGGGCAATCATCTTTTCTTTAGAGATTTGTTCTGGCAAATCTGCTTTATATTTTGACACTGATGCGAATGCCACTGGTATAGTTGATTGTGTTTTTGCACCCTGTTTCTGTTTTTGTATAGTCTTCTCTTGGACCTGGTTGAAGAGAAAGAAGATTGGATTTGCAATTACTCACTAAAAACATATCATAAAAGCTACAAAAGAACTGAAATTAAACCTATGCTGATATTAATTATAGATTTATATTATCTTGAAGTTGAACTGTATCTTCTGAAATGGCCATTACTTTCACACAGTCACCTATGATAACAAATCACTCTAAGATAACACTAAGTTAGCTAACTTGTATTAGCTAACATTAGTTCAAATGTATCTAATGTTAATTCAATTTGCATGTATGTGTATAGCTCTTTTCATAATACATATGGTTTCAGCTTTACGGAAGATGCATGACATGTGTATTATTAAATTAAGACATGCATCTTCTGTAAAGCAGATTTAAAAAGCACTGAGAAAAGCGCTATACAAATACATGTAAATTGAATTGGACTAACGTTAGCTAACTTAGTTAACAGAAAGCTAAAACGTATTTTGCAAGAAAAATATTGCTTCTTGGCTAAGCCAACATTGCTACCGAATTTACATGTTGACACATTCACTATGTTGACACATTCAGTAACACTGAACTAACGTTAAGAAACATTTTTACATAAGATTTTACACAGTTAGTTTACTTACCGTGACGGAGGATGCATAAACAGCAGGGTGATGTGCTTTCAGATGCCTTTTTAAGTTTGTTGTATTCTTTCTGCATAATTTATAGCCACAGGGCTTTTCTCCGTGTTCTGTGACTGTGACATTGCACAATGTCTTCCCTTCAGATGAATTGTAAATGAAATGCTTCCATATGTCGATTCTTCTTTTCCTTCCTAATGCTGAAGCCATTGTTGCAGCGAGCTCGCAAGTTCAATTTTTGGTAACCTAGACTACCTGTACCCGTGACGTCACGTCAGCTGTGGCTGGCTGCCTGAGATATGCAGACAGAGTGCAGATGCCCTCAAGGAGAAGGGACGCGCATGAAAGACAGCCTATGATGATATGAAGACATCATGTATTTTGAATGTCCGATATTTCTAAGTTAACATCTAGTCCTGTCTCGTCTTGTTAACAATTAAACGGCATACATTTCGTCAAAGTTTTACTCATCAGATATTAGTTTAGCTTGTCAACGTCTCATCGTAGTCACAGAAAAAATTGTCGTTAACGAACATTTTTCGTTGCCGTCTTCGTTAACGAAATTAACACTGCTCGGAACTCTCTATGAGCTCTCTCGTGTTTGTCAGTGGAACCAGGGCCCTCACTTCCTTCAGCAATCACCAGAACACTGGCCAACACAACCTACCTTATCTTCCACCGATGAGAATGAGTTAAGAAAGTAATTCTTCTGTGCTCATGTGGCTGTCCTTCAGTCCTCACTGCCAGATCCAGAGCAGCACGCCACATGGGTAGACTTAGTTCAAGCTACCTACCAGTCTGTACACGGCGCAGCAGCACCCCCAATGTCAGCTGCACAGCGCATTGATACTGAACTGCTTCTTCTGAGACAAGCCCAGAAAAATAGCTTCCCTGATGAAGGCTATGCACTTCAGAATGGCAAAGTCATACATACTAGTAGTAGGTTAAATACTCTGTCACCTGAATATGATCAAGCCTTGGGAATTATTAGAGTCGGAGGTCGTCTTCGTAAGGCTGAGAAACTTGAAGTTGATACCTTACATCCTATTGTACTGGCACCTGATCACCCCATCACTAAACTCATTATACAAGACTACGACAGCCAACTACTTCATCACGGTCCCGAACGTGTCTTTGCGGAGTTGCGAAGAACCTACTGGATTATCCGAGGCAGACAAACATAAAGAAATATCAACGCCAGTGCAGAGAATGCAGGAAATGGCGCAGTAATCCAGTCAACCCCAAAATGGCTGATCTCCCTGCTGCTCGTCTTCGTTTATACCAGCCTCCTTTCTGGTCAACTGGAGTTGATTGCTTCGGACCATTTACAGTAAAGAAAGGCAGAAGACATGAAAAACGCTGGGGAATCATTCTCAAGTGTCTCACCACAAGGTGTATTCACTTG
The DNA here is from genome assembly GCF_936440315.1 of Barbus barbus. NCBI lineage: Eukaryota > Metazoa > Chordata > Actinopteri > Cypriniformes > Cyprinidae > Barbus > Barbus barbus. Next base: position 10,520,217 of record NC_136750.1, read on the forward strand.
GACCTTCTGCATAGTATGGACTCTGACTCCTTTCTCATGGCCTTACGTCGCTTCATTGCAAGACGAGGGAAACCCTTCGAATGAATCTCTGACCAGGGCACAAATTTCAGAGGTGGAAATCGAGCACTCCAAGAAACATTCTCAGCACTTGAGCCAGCAATCAAAGAAAAACTGAGTGAACAGAGTTTTTCCATTCAGTTTAACCCTCCACATGCACCTCATTTCGGTGGAGACTGGGAGCGTGAAAACCGCTCTATTAAATCCTGCCTTCAAGTGGTACTGAAGGATCAGATTGTGTCTGACGAAGTTCTGGCTACTGTTCTTGTTGAGGTGGAAGGAATACTAAACTCTAAACCACTTGGCTATGTATCATCAGAGATATCTGACATAGACCCAGTCACTCCAAATCTCTTGCTGATGGGGCGGCGGGATGCCTCCCTCCCTCAAGTGGTTTATGGCACAGGAGAACTGCTTGGAAAGAGGAAATGGCGACATAGCCAAATTATAGCTGGCCAGTTCTGGAAACAGTTCATTCAAAATTACTTGCCAAATTTACAACCCCGTGCCAAATGGCGAGAATCTACACCAAATCTATCAGTGGGGCAGGTAGTTATGGTTATGAACTCTCAATTGCCACGAGCCCTTTGGCCAGTAGGCAGAGTAAAAAGAGTTGTTCCCAGTAGTGATGGAGCAGTTTGAGTGGCGGAAGTAACTATTGGGAACCGAGTCTACAGTCGTCCTGTTTCTAAACTAATTGTGTTACCAGAGGTGCCCACTGACACCAGTGATACATAACTTCAGAAAACAAGGGACCTTTATTTGATTCTAATTTGCTATACAAATTAGGGGGCGGCTGTATAAAATCCCTGTTGAACTCTTATTTGAAGTACTTCATGATATCATATGTGGGTGGAGTCAAGGACGTGCCCAGACAAGTTCGGTCCACAGAATGTTCTGCAACTACATCGAAACCAATCATAGTTTGTTCTGATGTGTGTGCGTTCTTGAAAACAAACCACACATACACACACAAACACACCTACATGTAACAAACTGATTGTGGAATAAATCACTGCTTGAGACATGAAACTGTCGTGGATCTTTGCCTATCAACCTTCTGACCGAGGTTGAGGACTAGATGTTGGAAAGCCAGTGCATCTTCGCACATACATCTAACATTTAATATACTTTAAAATTTAATTAATTAATGTGAAGCAAAGCAGTATTTTCAGTGTCACATGATCCTTTAGAAATCATTCTAATATGCTGATTTTTAATCGATGTTGGAAACAGTTGTACTGCTTTTTTATTTTTTATACTGTATTTTTTGGGACCTGTGATATTTAAAAAAAAAAAAAAAAAGTTAAAAACAACAGTGTTTAGTCAAAATAGAGATTTTGTTACAATATAAACTATTCAAAAGTTTGGGGTCAGATTTATTTTTCTTTCTTTTTTAAAGATACTTCAAAAAAGTTGAAAGAAAGTTAAATAAACTTTATTCAGCAAGGATGTGTTAAATGGATAAAATAGATAAAGACTTCTATTGTTAGAAAATATTTCTATTTTGAATAAATGCTGTTCTTTTAAACTTTTTATTAATCAAAGAATCAAAGAAAAAAGTAACACAGGTTCAAAAAATAGGAAGCAGCACAACAGTTTCAAAACTGATAATAAATCAATCAGCATATTAGAATGATTTATGAAGGATCATGTGACACTGCAGACTGGAGTAATGATGCCCGAAATTCAGCTTTGATCACAGGAATAAATGCTATTTTAAAGTATAGGTATTAAAATAGTAAACCAATATTAGAAATTGCAATAATATTTCACTATATCACTGTTTTATTTCTGTATTTTTTTTTTATTAATCAAGCCACTCTTCTTTAATACATGAGGATGTTTTATTCCACATGTCATTGCATTTGCGTTGGCTCTCATGTTGAACGCACCGCAACCATTGAAGTATTCAGTTTCTACAGCGACTCATTTGGTGCATATCGTTCTCTTTCTATGAAACCTGTAAACCGCATTCACTGGTTCTAACTCTGTCGTGACATAAGCTCTATAGTGGTTTGCCCGAGCATTGAGCAAATGGGGTAACACAAGCAGTGTTGCCAACTGCTTTCAATTGAAAGTAGCTACAACTGGTAGCTAAATGTCTCTAGATGACATCATAATTGCAAATTCACTTATCTATATAAAAATTAATATAGATCAGTGGGCAAGATAAAAACTTAGATAAGGGTTGTCCAAGAAGTTGCTATATTTGTCCCTAAACTTTTGAAAAAAGTCTCAAAAGGGGTGGGGACCCAGATAGCATGTAACCATTGAAACAATGTTGAGTCAGTGTTGATGTGTCAACGCTGATTACATTGAAATAACGTTAGAAAGTGATGTTGCTTTAACATCACTCTTGCACCCTCAGTTAATATTGAAATAATGTTCAGATTTCAACCACAAATCAATGGTGTTAATATTGCTTCAACATTACAAAGTGATGTTGTTTCAACGTCACTTTTGCACCCTCAGTTAATATTGAAATAATGTTCAGATTTCAACCACAAATCAATGGTGTTAATATTGCTTCAACATTACAAAGTGATGTTGTTTCAACGTCACTTTTGCACCCTCAGTTAATATTGAAATAATGTTCAGATTTCAACCACAAATCAATGGTGTTAATATTGCTTCAACATTACAAAGTGATGTTGTTTCAACGTCACTTTTGCACCCACATTCGAAACATTATTAATATTGAAGACAAAAACATGCTCATAACATTGAATCAATATTCAACCAACTATATTAATAAAAAATTAAAAACACTGTTTCAATCACATTCTTCTTTATTTTCCAGTCTTTGTCCTTTTAATTCATTCATTCATTCAACTCAAAGCACTCAATTCCATGTCAAAAAAAAAAAAAAAAAAAAACATCATACAGACTCAAAAGTAAACCAATAAACAAATAAACCAATGAACAAAAAAACAAATTAATTTGTATCTGGAGGCACCGACGGAACAGTTGTACTTGCTTGAAGTGCAGTTCCGCCCACACGGTACGGTGCATATCGGAGCCATTTCTGGACTGCCTGACTATATTCATACTGGGAAACCTTTCCCACACCCATCTGCAAAGTCATAGCATCTAACAAAAGAAAAACAACAGGATATGAAATGTATGCAATTGAGTACATTAATGGAGGAACTGGAACAGGGAAATATTGTATGAAGTAAGGTCAATTTCTGGGAACACAAAAGGCAGAACGACAACTAAAATCATTGCTAGTAATAACTCACCAAATATACACATATTCAAGAACGTTTCCTTGAATGCCCTCTTTTGCCTTGACTGCTTTTTAACCATCTTCCCAGCCCAATTTAGTGATGATGCCAGCTCATTGGTCAGTGCACAAGAAAGCATGCGACGGACCCTAACTTCCAATGAGGTTCATCCAATTATGCTGAAGTGTTTTACCTGCCATACAAAAGGTGAACACAAAGCAGAGAGAACATGTAAAATGTCTAAAAAATGGTCTACATAGAACCACAAACCATTATTGTCCTTGCTTCACTGGATGCTAATATCTCCTCTGCACTCTCAAGCTCATCACTATTGTGCAGAGGGACTGAGACAGGCAACGGTTGCAGAAGTTTCTTTGAGGGTAAGGACTGTCTGAAGAATTCCTGACATTCCTCACGCAGTTCCTTGACTTCTTTTACAAGTTCAGTTACAGTTCCGATCAACTTTTGTAAAGCAACATCTTGTGGAGAATAAAAACATTACAGGTCAAAACATATTTAACATGTATACTGTATAATGAAAGTAGGAAAACTTCTCTGCACTTGCCTTTCATTAACTGTCTTGCAGAATCCCTTGCATCTGCAACAAGAAAGACTATTGCTAGTGAACAGACTCGCACATTAGCAAACAAATTATATTTTAGGATAAATTAACGATAATAAAAGTATTGTATATTGGTGTAAACTGCCTGAAATTAGGATGCTGGACATTAAAATCAAAGCAAATATTGGTCTCATTGCAAAACTGCCAAAGCACTTCTGGAATTGATACCCTCATGATCCTTGGAAGATGGTTCCTGGCAGGGGTACATGGCAGGCAGGGCTGATGAGTCACTTGACTCAGTCAAGTATGGAGAACTGCTGCACATCTGGTCAGAGGACTCGGAGGGATGGTTAGGCAGAATTTGAATAGAGGGCTGGACAAAAGGTCTGGACTCTGGAAGCTGATTGAACAGGAGCCTGCATTTTATTGGAGACTGCAGTGAAACAGATTTGACATGTTAGCAAAATTACATTTTGGGATGTCCACGTAAATGGAACAATTGCATATATTGTGCCACTCAGTCTTAGTTACATAACATCACTGTTATACCTGGAAATAGAAGTCTAGGAGCTGGGCAGAGCTTTCTTTTTTTAACTTCCTCTTCTGTATCAGATGTTGTGTTGTAAATGGGATTGTGTCTAATAGAGAAATAAAACTTCAGATACATCTAGGAATTTCATGTTATGATTATTCTTTCCCCTTGCCATTCATTAATTGTGTTACCTGGATTTTCTTTTTTTAAACTTCTCAGTTTCTACTTCAGACTGAATGTCACTTGTGTCGCAGTTCTCCTGTAGATAACTTTTCAAACCCTTCTCAGCTTCTTCATATGTGGCTGCAAGTTATATGTTGTGAGTGTAATAAAGTACACAATAATTCAAATTCCAACTCATATTAATTTATACACTTACCCCGAATTGCGAGGTGTCTAACAGGTTCATAGGACAACCATTCCTCAGTAGGCAGCTCATATTTTTTCACTGCAGCCCGTATCTTGGCTGTGTCTTTGGGTGGATATGGTGGCCAAAGAAGCTTATTTCCAATCAGCCAGCTGTGTGGCACAATTTCTGTGCCACCATTTTGAAATTGAACAATGCACTACTGCTTCATTTTTAAAAAAAAATAACTCCCCTACAATACAAGATTAGTAATGTAAACTTTTCTTTGGAGGTGGAAAAGCAGGAACTAATTATGTTAAGTACAAGCTTTTCTTACAACAGCAAAATCATGTTTTAATCTACAAACAATTAATTATGTCATATGGATGAGTGGCATGGCAATGAAAACATTCTTGTCAGGACAGAGGAAATATTTCAGCTTAATATCTTGGAGCCTGGCCATATCAAGATTGTCATGCAACTCCCAAACTTTATAACAACCTATGCTGGTTGACTCAAATGGGTAGGAGAAGAATGACTCTTGATTGTGAAACTTTTGAAACAGGACAAAAATCCCTACTCCATCTACCTTAATGATATTTCTTAAAATAGCAATATGGCCAACTATTTGTACACAATTATCTCCTTGCACTATTGACAGAGTGTACTTTTCAGTGACAGCTTTTCTGAACTGTTTGCCAAGACTTAGGCTATGGAGCACTGGACCGTCAAAATGTGTCTGACTTAAGTTGCACTCGTGAGGCTTTGGTGAATCTGGACTTGGCATCTCAGATAACCTTTTCACAACTTGCTGTAAGGGTAAGTGAGGCTTGCGCAAAAGACGTTTTATTTGTCCTAAATAATTCTCAAAAGGAAATGCTGACACATTATCCAAAGGTCCAAAGAGACGATACTCTTCAGCCAGATGAATGAGCTGGTGTATATTGTAGACTATTTCATGTTTACCATACAGTTGTCCAAAGTGGCATACAAATGAGACAAGCAATTCATGAGCACAATCAATCATCGCCTCTGGGGTTCCAGAGGATAAAAGCAAATGCATTGCAACAGAAAACAGCATAAAATTCTCATACATCGGCATTTGAATGCTATTCTGAAGCACAACAGGGCCTGTGTACAACATAAAAGAGCGCAGCTCAGTAGCTTTCCAGCGGTCAATTTCTGATAACCCTCTTGGTTTTCGACTAAACTCAACCGGCGTGTAGGAACTCAGCAGCTTTAACTTTTCAGAAATGTCAGCTACAGTTTGAGTGGACAACCTAGTAGTATGTGCTTTACCTCTGATCCATAAGTTCAAAAGTTTCCTAGTGACGCCTAGACAACACAAGTGCATATAATCTAATGGAAACATGGTAACCATTTTTACCAAGCCAGCTAAAGGAGAAAGTTTTTGGTTCAAGTGGTGGTCTTCATCAATCATATCATTAAAATCAGAATCCGTCCTCAACTTTGCATCAGTTTCTGGGTATGTCATTTTATTTTGCCACTTACCCACTTGAACACATTTGTCACAGCCTGAGTAGCCATTGTGAGATTTTATATTTTTAACAAAGGCTCTGGCAGGGGCATCACACACAAAAGAGCTTACTTCTACCAATATGTTTTGACCATTGTAAACAATACCACCCATAAGAACATCAGCTAAATCATCAATAAATGGCTTTAAGAACTCAAATATGCACTTGGGCTTTTTCATACCACAGTAAAGGCCAACGAGGAAGGGATGTTTAGTATAGTCACAGTTGACAATGGCAAGAATTGGCTTTTGTACAGCTTTTGAAAAGTGGAAGGCCATCTAAATTGAACTGTACTTTAACTATTTTCAATTGTTCAGGCAGAATTAAGCTTTTCAAACACGACAATATCCCCTTTGCCAAGCCAAAATGATAATACTCCCCACCTTCCATCTTTGTGGTAGATACATGGGTTTGGGTCTTAAGAATTGTCCTGGCATCTGTGGGCAATTCTGGATGAAACATTCTCAAAATACTTAAAAGTGCACTGAGTGCAGCAAGTGAGACTGAGAAGGTTGAGGCCCAATATCGCAAACTCCTTAAAAGAAACTCACTCGTTGGAGCTTCTGACTCAGTATCAGAGTCAACGTCTGATAAGTTGACTGTGTCATTATTAACATTGTATATATTGGTTGGATGCCACAGAACCTCATCAGACACCCCACCAGGGAACTCATCTGTGACTGAGTCATTACAATCTGAACTAGCTGAGTCTATAACAACTTTAGGGTTTTCAACATAATCTTTTACTGCTTCAACATTATTTTCTTCTGACACAGAATTCTGTGCACTGGTTTCATTGAATTGTTGTAGTATTTCTGACTCTGTGGACTTAATCATTGATTTCAATTTACGCCTCTTTGACCACCGTGAAGTCATTATTGCTGCAAGTGGTGCAACCGTTCAATTTGATAAAATCTGGCTCACTATGTCAGACTGTGCCTCTTTTCTTTTGGATTCTCTAAAAAAGTAAAATAAGTTCTCATACATACATAAAGTCACATAAAAATACATTGAAAATATAACATTTACTTTTAACTATTTATGAATACAGACAGTTAGAACATGATTTTAGTATCACTGATTTAAAATAATCTAAAATGTATTACTGTTTCAATATATTTTACATTTACTGCTATGAACATTTGCAAATGGAAGAGCTATAATACACAAGACTTCAGTATGTTGATAGTTTGTAAATTATATGGCACCTAATTTACCAATGACCTACTTATTGTAGCAAGTGAAATGTTTGTTCTGAATTTAGCTTGTGGGAACAGCTTAATTATAAAGCTGTTTCATTAAAGCTGCAGATTTACCTAATGCTAAACAATTAATCTCTTTGAATATCACATGAAAACATCTTTGATTTTGAGTTGTACCTTTTAGAACTGTTACGTTTGATACTCTTTCAGGAATGTGAATGTTTACCTAATAAATCTGCTAGCAGGAGATGGGATACAATCCAATCTTGTGACAAGCAGTTATGCTGTGGACTACAACTCAATGTATGATCAATGTCAGCATAATTAAGGGTGTGCTTCTTATTTCTTTAATTATCCATCCTCATCAGCCTTAACCCCTCCTACTGAATGCCTTGAAGTAATTGCAGAGTAACAGAAACATAGGCTATGTCAAGTTTAATATTCATGCTCATGGGATCCTAGAGATCAGCTAAATATTGTAGAATTTTATCAATCAAGGCTATAGATAATTTTGCATCACCCACTTCCATTTTGGCTCTTGCCTTTCATCAAAATATCAATGATGATTCAACATGTTTTGGATGAAAACACCACATTGTATCAATGTCCCCATGCTATCTGTGCAATTTATTTCAACACTTTTTACTTACTTTGAAAATTAATGTATGTTAGTAGATTTAGTAACAATAAATAAAATGCAAGTAAAAAGCATGCTAAAAACAGAAATTAATTATATGCACCATTGTTTGAAACTCAGAGAGGTCATACATGTCAAGACTTCCATATAGGACGCACCTTGTGTTTTCTCTCAATAAGGAAGCATCAATTAACTACTGAGAAGCCCACATGCAAAACCAAAATGGGCGTATACCAATTAGTGCCAATTTTCAAACTACAATTGGTGTTTTTCAACCATTTTTCAAAAGACTTGCTAAAATCATGAGGGCCCACCCCTAAACCAAACCCCCAGTGTATTAGAGCAAATGAGGTAACACCATTGAAAGTGCCCATCATGAACTGAAACGCCCCACTGATTGGGAAACACCCAGTAGTGTTTTGCACAGATACATGCCTGCAAGATCTTGTGCTCATAAACTAAGACTCACTGTTAGTTCAATGTCACTGTCTTCACCCATGTGTGCTGTTCCCTTTCATCAAAATTTCAATGCTGATCCAACACACTTTAAACATTGAAATTTTGATGTCAACCAAAATGATGGTTTGGATCAAAACTCAACATTGAACCAATGTTACCATGCTGTCTGGGGAAGTAGCTGAATCTAGCTACAAAATCGCTAAATTGGCAACACTGAACACAAGCCAGGCAGAGACACACAGAAACACAACATCGACGTTAATACCGGACGCTGGACAGTAGACAGACATAAACTAAACAAGATAATTAATCAAACATCGGTGGAACTGAATTAACTAAATGGGGACTTAATGGGAACAGGAAAACCAAATATGGGCATAAGGGAACACGAGGGAGAACTAAGTCATGGGGAGCACAAACACAGAAAACACACACAGACAGTCCTAAGGCGTGACCGATATGAATAGGTACGATCTTACCAGTCTCTGCTTCTCATGCAAGCAGTTGAGGGATTTATCGATGACGTTAAGTTCCTCAACGGTTGAAGACTGGGCAGGAATCTTTGAGTCAGTATGCATTTCTTCACCCCCCAAACTTCTCTTTAATGTGCGGATGTCTTCGCGGATTTCAACAAGCATCTCCATTACTTTTCTCTGGAATTCTAAGGCACAGAAGCCAATGATAATCATAATAAGAAACATTATCAATGTACAATTTTACCACTACAATAACAGCCATCTACACATTTAGTTCACCTTTTCTTTTAAGTCTGAAATGCAATCATTATCTGGATGTTATATTATCACATATGTGTCTGTGTCGATAGTTTACACGTCATGTTTTGGTAACAGTACGGTTTGCTTGGAAAACCCCCCAAAAGTGAACCGTACAGTGCTGTACCATGCAGTGGAAAAGCGCCAAAAGTGTCTATTTCAGCTTGGCTATTTTAAGGGTTGAAATTCTCAGGAGCCATGATGGAAACAATGAATTAAGTGGTATCGACTAGGGCCCTATGAAATCTGTGATGTGGATAATGAAACGTTAAGCTGAAAATATTTTAGACCTTGTTTTCACCTGTATTTAGCGTTGACCACTTGTGATCTGTTATGTGTTGATTTAAATCCTGTCCCAGAGATGCAGTTTTTTAAAATTATTGATTATGGGGCTTTTTTTTGTATTATATTTTAAAACACAATGTTTGCAATTAACATGATCTCCTTTTGAAATAAAATGATCCCAAACTAAACTTTTGGGTGCTCTCTTAATGTTTCCCTCGTATCAGCCATACATGTTTTGGTGTAAGCTGCACATGTGTCTCAAATTATGTTATGATGACCATGTTTAATTAACCATCAATTTTATTTGATGAAAAGATATTAAATTAATTGATCATCGATTAATCGTTGACATCTGTTTTTTTTAATGCAATAACAATAAAAAAATCTTCTAAAATAATTAATTAAACTTTTAATAAATTGATGTTAATTTCTACATTTGATAATAAAGTTTCATGATTTTAATTGATTAGGGCTGCTTTTTGACTAATAAAACCATTATATAGGAGTCCATAAAATTATAACAAAGTGTTACGTTCCACGTGTGCTTCGTGTATATTTAGTTTTTTCACTTGTGTACATTTTGTTTTTTTTCTTACTCCCCATTTCTGTGTTATTTCTTACTCATTCTTAAGTCTGTGTTTATTGGCTGACCAGACTGTCAGTCATCGTTATGACGTCATCCTGTCTGCCAATCCGCTGATTTGCCGGCTGCATTTGAGGCCTCGAGCTCAGAGTGTGTGTGTGCTCCATGCCAGCGTACCTTGTGCTCCAACGCGGCTTGTCAGTCTGGTGTGCTACATCAGTATCTTCAAATGCTTAAAGTATCCTGATTTCGAAGTAATGCTTTGTGCAGTGTAATTTGATCTATTTATAGATCTTGTTTTTGGCTATTGACTTGTATCGAATTCAGAGAGAGATTATTCTGTCCGTATGGAGTTTTAGTACTATGCCAAGTTCAAGGTAAGAATGCACCTTCTGTGATTTCTGTGCATCGAATTCGTTAACTATAAATGCCCTAGGTGACAATTTGAATAATTAGTCAACGGCCATGATTCTGTTTGTTTTGTTCCTTTTGAGTTTAGGTTGTACGCTGTTAGTTTAGGTTTGTGTGTGTCATGCCACTTATGTACTTTTGCTTCTTTCTAGCTTAATTGAGTTTAGTTAGGGCGTCGTATACGCTGAAGATTTCGGGTTTCTTTTCTTATTTATTTTTAATTAGTTTAGGGGTTAGACGTAAGGCTGTTTTGTTTTGTTTATTTCTTTAATTTGGGTGACACTCATTTTGTCGTTTGCTATTTGTCACAATGTGTCTCTTTGTCACTTAAATGCCTGTACACTTATGACGCAACTCAGTAAAATACCTTTAAACGTACCTCGTTGTCATCTTTTGATCTGCCTCACGCTCAGCGGCTCTTGTCTCACTTAAATGTTACGCTATCATCCCTTTTAAACATCAAACACGTAACATTTATTGGTGGCAGTGGTGGGATTTTTCAATTCCTTTGATGGGATTGATCAATTCCATTTTGATGGGATGACGTGGAAGACATTGTGCTGGTGTGAGGACGGATCAAAAATTTTAACGAGGTATTGTTTGCATAGTAAGTTGGAGGCTGTTTAGCAAATGTGTCGAGTATAGTTGATATGGCTGGCTTTGATTTGGAGAGTTTCGTTAGTGCACCAACTGTCGAACAATTAGATACGTGTCGCAAGGATGATTTGTTAAAAGTCGCCGAACATTTTGACATTCCAGTTAACAAACAGCAGTTAAAACGAGACATTAAAAGCAGTATTGTGCAGCATTTAGGGGAACTGGGTGTGTTGTTGTTGGCTGAAAGTTCGCCTGGCGTTGACGCTCGTTCTGGGGCAGGTAAGGGGGAAGCGAGTCGAGCTGCTGCGGCGGAGGGTTCCGAAGCCAAAGCTGCTTTACCGCCCTTCGAACCTTTCTCCCCATCTGAGTTTGAGTCTGGAGGCGATGCGCGTCTCAAAGCTCGCCTTACTAGACTTCAAAGGGAAGAGCATGAGAGACAAGCAGAAATTCGCGCCGAAAGGGAACTTCGACTTGAAATCCGCCGACTAGAAATCGAAGCGGACAAGGAAGTCAGGCTGCGAGAGCTTGAATTGACCGCTAGACACACACCTGTTCCACCTGCGCAACCTGTGCATAGTGCTGCAATGTCGACTGCTTCGGGGTCCTCCGGAGGTACCTTTGATGTAAGTAAACACACAATTTCGGGAAGCCGAGGTTGATCATTATTTTAACGTATTCGAACGAGTTGCTACTGCTTTGCAGTGGTCTAGAGATGTTTGGTCTTTACTTCTGCAGTGTAGGTTAACCGGAAAGGCTCAGGAAGTATGCGCTGCTCTGTCTTTAGAAGACAGTTTAGATTATGACATGGTTAAAACGACAATTTTGCGAGCATATGAACTCGTACCAGAAGCGTATAGACAACGTTTTAGGAATCATAAGAAAAGTTCCGCTCAGACTTACGTAGAGTTCGCTAGAGAGAAGTGTGTGCTGTTTGACAAGTGGTGCACATCGAATAAAGTGTCAGATTTTCCGACGTTGCGCGAGTTAATTCTCTTGGAGGAATTTAAAAGTTGTATTCCTGAACGCATCGTAGTTTACCTTAGTGAACAAAAAGTAACCTCTTTGACTCAAGTGTCTGTTTATGCTGACGAGTTCACATTGACTCATAAAAGTGTTTTTTCTTCAGCCCGTACTGAGAAAGTTTCACCTAGTCACTTCACTTTAAAGGATCAGTCGCGCTCGAAAAGTAACCCTACAAAAGCTAAAGAGGATAGGGAGTGTTATTATTGTCACAAACCGGGACATGTTATTGCTGAGTATCTTGCATTGAAACGCAAGCAACAAGGCATTAGTACTAAAAGTGTGGCTTTTGTTGCTAAAGTTGAGCACTGTGAAAAGTTTGACGCCAGCTATCAGCCTTTTCTGATGGAAGGGTTGGTGTCTGTTGATGACAAGCTTACTAATCAGGTAAAAGTAACTATGCTTCGTGACACTGGTGCCATGCAGTCGTTCATAAGGACTGACGCATTGCCTTGTCCTGAACAAACTTTTTGCGGTAGTCACGTGTTAGTCCGAGGTATTGAGATGAGCACAGTCAAAGTTCCTTTGCATGAGATTTATTTGAAATCAGATTTGTTTACTGGAATAGTAAAAGTTGGAGTGCGGGACAGTTTACCTGTGGAAGGCGTAAATTTCATTCTCGGTAATGACATAGCTGGTGGGAAAGTTATGCCATTGTTGGAGGTTTGTGATTAAACCTGAGTTGTCTGCATCCACTGACGAACTGTTAGAAAAGTTCCCAGAAGTTTTCCCTGTCTGTGCCATTACGCGTGCTCAAGCCCGGAAATTTGCTGATGCCGATGATTTACTTTCTACTTTCATGGCCCCTACATTCGTAAACGATACATTAATGGTTGACGATGGTAAACCTAAAGAAAAATCTGTTGTTTTAAATTCAGACGAGCCAAAATTGCATGTAACGCGTGATAACCTTATCACTGCCCAAAAAGATGACTTCACTTTGCATAAATGTTTTTCTTCTGTTGTTTCTTCTGAGGTGGCACAGGAGAGAAAAACTGCTTTTTGCATGGAGAATGGAGTGTTGATGCGTAGGTGGTGTCCTGATGATTCGAGTAATGCTGAATGGAATGTGACAAGCCAGATAGTCGTTCCCGTTTGTTATAGGCAGACCGTACTCTCTCTGGCTCATGATCATGACTTATCTGGGCACCTGGGTATCAAGAAAACATATCACCGAATTTTAAAACACTTTTTTTGGCCTCGATTAAAGACAGATGTAGCAAAATAGTGTAGAACGTGTCAGACCTGTCAGTTTTCAGGTAAGCCGAACCAGACTATTCCGCGGGCTCCATTGGTTCCTATACCAGTTTTGGGAGAACCTTTTGAGCACGTTATTGTAGATTGTGTGGGTCCTTTGCCCAAAACAAAAGCCGGTAATCAATACCTGTTAACGATAATGTGCACAGCAACGCGTTTTCCCGAAGCGATACCGCTTAGGAAAATCACAGCACCCGTAGTAATTAAAGCACTGGTAAATTTCTTTTCATTGTTTGGTCTTCCCCGAGTTGTGCAGACTGACCAAGGTACAAATTTTATGTCAAACCTTTTTGCACAAGTGTTAAAGACCTTGAAGATTTCTCACCGGACTTCGAGTCCATACCATCCAGAAAGCCAAGGAGTCCTGGAGAGATTCCATCAGACCTTAAAGGCTATGTTTCGTAAATACTGTCTGGATACGGGTAAAGATTGGGACGAGGGTACACCTTTAGTCTTGTTTGCGGTTAGAGAAGCAGTACAAGATAGCTTGGGATTTAGTCCTGCAGAACTTGTATTCGGTCACTGTGTACGAGGTCCACTTAAGATGCTTAAAGAAGACATGTTATCTGTACAGACAAGCGTTAAATTGAATGTACTGGAGTATGTAAGCAAATTTCGCGAACGATAGCACAAGGCGTGTTCAGTGGCTAAAGAGTCGTTATTAAATGCACAACTCACTATGAAGAGTCACTTTGATCAAAAATCTGTTTCGCGCGATTTTAAAGAAGGTGATCAAGTGCTGGTTTTATTGCCAGTGGTCGGTTTTGTTCTTTCGGCACGTTTTTCGGGACCGTATGAAGTACTAAAAAAATTGAGTAGTACAGATTACGTAATTTGCACTCCTGACCGCCGAAAGAAATCACGTGTATGTCATGTGAACATGCTGAAGGCGTATCACATTCGAGAACCGCCGTTGAGGGATATTGAGACGGTAAAGCAACCTGAAGTTGCTAATGTACCTGTCCCTGCATTAGCTTGTGATGTTACTCCTGATTGGGAAGATGATGGGGTGATAGTTCGACACGCGTATCAACAGTGGGCTAGATTTAAAAACTCTGAGATTTTAGCTGACTTGGACTCTCCTTTGGCTCATTTGTCTGATCTTCAAAGACATGATATTAAAGAGTTGGTTAGTATATTTCCCTCACTTTTTCACGATGTTCCTTCTCGCACCACTATACTTCAACACGACATTGATGTCGGTAATGCCATTCCAGTGAAACAGCACCCATACAGGGTTAATGCTCTGAAACGCTCTGTGATAAAAACTGAGGTGGAGTATTTAGTTGAAAATGGGTTGGCGAAGCCAAGTTGTAGCCCATGGAGTTCTCCATGCTTACTTGTAACGAAGAGTGATGGAACTGCTAGATTCTGTACAGATTACAGAAAGGTAAATGCCCTGACCGTGCCTGACTGCTTTCCTTTGCCGCGCATGGAGGATTGCGTAGATACCCTAGGTTCTGCAAAATTCGTCAGTAAATTGGATTTGTTAAAGGGTTACTGACAAGTGCCTTTATCAGATCGTGCATCGGACATCTCTGCATTCGTAACCCCAGATGATTTTATGCAATATTCTGTAATGGCCTTTGGCATGCGCAATGCACCATCTACATTTCAAAGACTCATTAACATCGTACTTGCAGGGGTTTCTAACTGTAACGCTTATTTAGATGACCTTGTGATCTACTCTACTGATTGGTCAGAACACATTTTAACCCTTCGAGAAGTGTTTGCTCGTCTTGCGAATGCTTCTCTAACGTTAAACCTTGCCAAATGCGATTTTGGACAAGCTACAATTACATATTTAGGCAGAGAAGTGGGTCAAGGTCAAGTGAGGCCTATAGAGGCGAAGGCAAGCGCTATTGCAGAGATTCCCGTGCCAGCTTCCCGAAAAGAACTCCGTAGATTCCTAGGGATGGCTGGGTATTATCGAAACTTCTGTAAAAATTTCTCTACGGTTGTCAGTCCGCTGATGTCACTCCTCAGCCCTTCACGTGTGTTTCTGTGGTCTGATGAATGTCAGAATGCTTTTGAGAATGTTAAAGCTCTATTATGTAGTGTTCCTGTTTTGGCAGCACCGGTGTATGACAAAGCCTTCAAGCTGGAGATTGATGCTAGTTTTGTTGGCGCTGGAGCAGTGCTCATTCAAGAAGACATCCATGGTATTGATCAACCTGTGTGCTATTTTTCACGTAAGTTCAACAAAAGTCAGTTGAATTACTCGACTATCGAAAAGGAAACTTTAGCTTTACTTTTGGCATTACAGTATTTTGACGTCTATTTGAGTTCAAGCAATCTGCTTATAATTGTATTTACGGATCACAACCCTTTAGTGTTCCTGTCTCGTATGTGCAACCAAAACCAGAGATTGATGCGCTGGTCTCTGGTTGTTCAAGGGTACCACCTGAAGATCGAACATAAGAAAGGTTCTGAAAATATAATGGCTGATGCTTTGTCTAGGTTTTAAGAAGATGGTTGAAGTAAGAATTGTTTAAAAACTATGTTGTTTCCTTTAATTCATATAGTTTTTTTTTTTTTTTTAGGGGGGGAAGTGTTACGTTCCACGTGTGCTTCGTGTATATTTAGTTTTTTTCACTTGTGTATATTTTGTTTTTTTTTCTTACTCCCCATTTCTGTGTTATTTCTTACTCATTCTTAGGTCTGTGTTTATTGGCTGACCAGACTGTCAGTCATCGTTATGACGTCATCCTGTCTGCCAATCCGCTGATTTGCCGGCTGCATTTGAGGCCTCGAGCTCAGAGTGTGTGTGTGTGTGCCATGCCAGCGTACCTTGTGCTCCAACGCGGCTTGTCAGTCTGGTGTGCTACATCAGTATCTTCAAATGCTTAAAGTATCCTGATTTCGAAGTAATGCTTTGTGCAGTGTAATTTGATCTATTTATAGATCTTGTTTTTGGCTATTGACTTGTATCGAATTCAGAGAGATTATTCTGTCCGTATGGAGTTTTAGTACTATGCCAAGTTCAAAGTAAGAATGCACCTTCTGTGATTTTCTGTGCATCGAATTCGTTAACTATAAATGCCCTAGGTGACAATTTGAATAATTAGTCAACGGCCATGATTCTGTTTGTTTTGTTCCTTTGAGTTTAGGTTGTACGCTGTTAGTTTAGGTTTGTGTGTGTCATGCCACTTATGTACTTTTGCTTCTTTCTAGCTTAATTGAGTTTAGTTAGGGCGTCGTATACGCTGAAGATTTCGGGTTTCTTATTTATTTTTAATTAGTTTAGGGGTTAGACGTAAGGCTGTTTTGTTTATTTCTTTAATTTGGGTGACACTCATTTTGTCGTTTGCTATTTGTCACAATGTGTCTCTTTGTCACTTAAATGCCTGTACACTTATGACGCAACTCAGTAAAATACCTTTAAACGTATCTCGTTGTCATCTTTTGATCTGCCTCACGCTCCGCGGCTCTTGTCTCACTTAAATGTTACGCTATCATCCCTTTTAAACATCAAACACGTAAAAAATAAAAGAATTTGGGAAAAAATAAAACATTTCATAGGGCCAAATTTGACCAACAACATTCCTGTCGAGCAGCACAATACATAAGTGCAGCACCATGCCTGTATACTAGATGGTACAAACTGAGCATGTAAATATACTATACTTACTTGCTTCTTGCATTGGGTATGGGGAGCGTTTTCCATCTTGTTTGGAGCTGCTGGACTGTTCTCCATCAGAATGTTGTCTGGTCTGGTTTTTTGATATGGCCTCCTTAGTTTGCACAGGGGCTACAAGAATCAGAAAGTAAGTTTACATGTTTAGACAAATGCTTCAGCTAACTTTGTCAAATCTTTTGGATAAATAATTTATCTAATTGATTAATAATAATTAATAACGAGACAAGTACGAGTTTCTTAAAACTCTGTGCACTTCTGACCCTTCAAATCTTTACTTCAGCAAGAACTATGGTGGTTCTTTTCTAAAATTAACCTGTTACCCTTCCCCCCCCCCCCATGTGGGGCCTCACAGGTGAAAATAACCTAGCTAAATTAAAATGGTAACAGTTCCTGACAAAGTGTGCTACACAAACAAATTAGGTATCTTTGGAAAGAAGACACTCTAGGCTTTACTATCCATCATCCAGAGTTGATAATGCTCAAAAAGATAAAAAGTTATAGACACTGACTTGCCTTGAAAAATGTTTTTCCACACTGAATGTTTTTTTTATTTCATATACAAATACATGAAATAAGTCCTGGAGCAATCCAGAAAAGTAATGGGTTGAAAGCCAGTTTATGTTTCAAATTTGAAGAATATACCATGAAAAATTAGATTCCTGCAATATTTTTTCTGAAAATATTTATAGTCCCCCCCCGCCCCTCTGTTTGAGGAAAAATAACCACCAGAATTGCAGTATTGCAAAATTATACAAACTATTTTAGTCATTATACATATTCATGACATGGTCATACAGTCAGTAATCGCACGCTGATGTGCTTCCATACAGATGATAATCATACAGATGGGCCATATAATCAATAATAGCTGAGATCATTGAATCACAATGATAGCCGTCATAGAGTCAGTAATAAACACGCTGATGTGCATCCATACATATGATAATGATGCAGATACGGCCACATTCCACACACAATTCCCCACACTGTGGACGTATGCGTCCAGTGCTCGCACTGGACACATACAATTAAGCTTCCGCTGGTCAGGCTCCCGAAAGGGAGGAGGACTGAAGGCCTGCAGTACGACAGGCCGTGGAATAGAAGAGGGGACCTTAGGAACATAACCCGCTCGAGGGTAGAGAAACACTTTGGCCAAACCAGGGGCAAAGTCGAGATAAGAAGGGGCCACTGAAAGGGCCTGCAAATCCCCAAATCTCTTAAGAGAAGAAATCGCCAACAGGAAGGTAGTCTTAATAGAGAGAAGGCAATCAGAGATCTCGTCGATAGGCTCGAATGGAGGTTTACAGAGAGCTTCTAAAACCACAGCCAGGTCCCACGTAGGGACACGGGATCATACTGGAGGCCTCAGCCTCAGCGCACCGCGGAAAGCCTCCACGTAAACCTTCAGGGTGGAGTGAGTTACCCCTGTGGAGAAACGGGCCTGCAGGAACTCCAGCACTGTACCAATCGGGCAGTTAACTGGGTCAAAGTGGCGGTCTCCGCACCAAGAAGTGAAAAGTTTCCACTTTAGGGCATACAGTTTCCTCGTAGAGGGAGCTCTGGATTGGAGGATGGTCTCAACAACCTCGGTTGAGAGACCGGAAGCTATGAGCTGCGCCCCCTCAGAGGCCACACCCACAGCTTCCACAACTCTGGGCGGGGGTGAAGGATAGTGCCCCCCGCCTGTGAGAGGAGATCTCTCCTGATGGGAATCTCCCACGGAGAGCTGTCGAGGAGATCATGTCCGAGAACCATACTCGGCCCGGCCAGAACGGTGCTACCAAAAGTAGGGTGACTTCGTCCTGGCGCACTCTCGCCAGAACTCCCGGGAGCAGAGCGATCGGGGGAAATGCGTGCAGATGAAGCCTCGGCTAGGTCTGTACCATAGCGTCCAGTCCCAGAGGAGCTGGAGGAACTAGAGAGAACCAGAGGGGACATTGCGCTGACTCTCGAGTCACGAAGAGGTCCACCTGAGCCTGGCCAAAAATTCTCCATATCTGCTTCACCACCTCGGGGTGAAGCATCCATTCCCCGGGCCTCGGCCCCTGCCTCGACAGGATGTCTGCTCCCACATTGAGATACCCAGGGATATAGATGGCTCTCAGCGAGCGAAGTTTGCCCTGGGACCACACAAGGATCTGGTACGCCAGCTTGTATAAGGGGTGCGAAAGCAGACCTCCCTGGTGGTTGATGTAAGAGACCACCGCTGTGCTGTCGGTGCGCACCAACACATGGTGATCTCTTAGGTCTGGGAGAAAGTGCTTGAGTGCACGAAACACGGCCAACATTTCCAAACAATTGATATGCCACGTTAGATGGCGACCGCTCCACAGACCGCAGGCAGGGCGGCCTGCTCCCAACCGGTGAGGGATGCGTCCGTCGCTAGCATTACGCGGCGACAAGAAGCTCCCAGCACCGGGCCCTGAGACAAGAACCAAGCTTGGCTCCACATGTCTAAGGCACGTAGGCATCGCCGCGTGACCTTGATCATGCAAAGCGGGTTTCCCCTCGGGGAGAACCCCTTGGTCTTGAGCCACCACTGTAGGGGTATCATGTACAGCAGGCCAAAACGTATCACGTTGGATGCAGCTGCCATGAGCCCAAGAAGTTTCTGAAACTGCTTGACAGTGAGTGACCGGCCCTCTTTCACTCTCTTGACTGAGGTGAGGATCGACTCGATCCGAGCAGGAGACATACATGCCTGCATCGTGGTCGAATCCCACACCACGCCTAGAGTTCTCTGAACTGGAGAAAGTACACTTTTCTTACCGTTCAGTCTCAACCCCAGCACCTTCATGTGTGCGAGAACGACATCTCGATACCGAATCGCCACCTGCTCTGATCGAGTTAGAATCTACCAATCAACCAAAAAAAAAAGAAAAAAACCTCTCTCCCTCTATCTTTCTCTCCACTTACTAGCTTGTAATTATTTGAACAATGACTGAGACTTGGTGTTACGAGCACTTCCTCTGTCTGATTGCCTCTTCAAGATTAATCGCTTTTTGTATTCCCCAATTGTAAGTCGCTTTGGATAAAAGCGTCTGCCAAATGACTAAATGTACATGTAAATACAATCGTCAATATAATTGAGTATGCGGATGCCCTGGAGTCGCAGAGGAGCCAGGGCAGCATCCACACACTTCGTTAAGGTACGGGGTGAGAGTGCAAGGCCGAAAGGAAGAACCAGATATTGGTATGCTTTGCCCCCAAAAACAAACCTCAGGAACGTCCTGTGAGAGGGAAGGATGGAGACGTGGAAGTATGCATCTTTTAGATCTATCGTGACAAATCAGTCCTCGGACTTGATCTGAGACACGACCTGATTGATTGTCAGCATCCTGAACTTCAGTCACATGACTGAGCGGTTCAACTGACGCAGATCTAAAATGGGACGCAAGCCTCCATCCTTCTTTGGAACAATGAAGTACCGGCTGTAGAACCCAGACTCTCTTTCGTGAGGAGGGACCACCTCGATGGCCTCCTTCCTCAAGAGAGTGTTTACTTCCTGTTCCATGATCAGAGGCTGTTGGAGGCCCAAGCACGTGGGAATCACCCCGTTGAAAGGCGGTGGCGGAGCGCCAAACTGAATACGATAGACTATTGAGATACATTTGGCAGTAGTTTCCACGCTGCCAAATGGTCTACTAAGGGAACCAGTCTCTCGAGACTGGCCTCTGATGTAACCAGAGCTGCTGGCTCGGTGCCCTGGAGCAGAGAACCGGCAGGAGATGGCCGAACCAGGAACTCTAGCGACCCCCGCAGGGGTGGCGAGCTTCTCAGCTCCGATACACTTCGGGGCGGAAGAAACTGAGAACATCGCTCGCTGGAGCCAGCTGCGCCCTGGAACTCTGGCAGGGTTAGCAGACTGATCTCCCGAGGGCACTGGGGGAAGACGGACACCATATAATGAGGTGTAACCCGCTCTGCCCCAGAGGGGTCTGCCCTCGTAAGCCCCGGGCCATGCCTGTCAGGGCTTCCTGGCCAAGGACCTCTTAGACTTAAGAGCGGTCCGCAGATCCGGCTTAGCCTTAGTGGTCCCCGACCCAGAGCATTTGCCCCCACGACCCCACCTCGGTGGGGTGCGGGTAGCCACGCTCTGTTTCTGTGCCTCCCTGTATGAGGAGCTGGCATGCGGCGAGGGCTGCTCCCGCCCAGCAGCCCTCTGAGCTAGAGGTCGGCGAGGGAGAAACTGCTGAAACGCCGCCACTTGTCTACGAGCCTCCTGGTACCTGTCGACGACCGAATTGATGGGAGTCGCCAAACAGGCCAGAAGGCGCAAGCGGGGCATCCATGAGGAGGACCCTGTCCTTATCTTGTAAATCAGACAGAGTCAACCACAAATGTCTCTCCTCAGCCACCAGTGCTGCCATAGACCTGCCGATGGCACGGGCGGTCTCTTTGGTGGCGCGGAGAAAAAGATCAGCGGTTTTTCGGAGCTCAGTGATATCTTCAGGCCTGAACCCCTCTCCCTCATCCAGCTCTTTGAGCAGGTCGGCCTGGTACGCCTGTTACACCTCCATGGTGTGCAGACACGCACCAGCCTGACCCGCAGCCGCGTACCCCTTGCCCACCAACGCTGAAGTAGTACGCAGCGGCTTGATAGTCAAGGACAAAGCCTTTAGAGACGACGCCGAGCGAAGGGACAGATAGCTCGCAAGCGTCTGTTCCACTCGGGGCATCGCTCTATAGCCGTGCTCAGTCAACCCCGCCACATTACCGTAATTACCCGAGGCGGGGATGAAGAGACGGGCCGAGAATGGCTTACCCAATGATCTCGACACCTCGGTGTGGAGATCGGGGAAAACGGCAGGCTCCGACGTGAAGGTGAAGGCCTAACATGCAGAAATCTCTCATCGAGCTTATTAGGCTGCGGTTCGACCGAGGTCTCGGTGGGCCAATTAATATTTAACTTGGCTGTCGCTTGAGTAATCACCTACACTAGCTCCTCATACTGGGGCGGCTGAGGGTGCGAAGCCTCATCGACGCTCTCCATCTCAACCTCCTCGGAGGAAGAGCGGACAAATGTTGAGCCGCGCCCCGGGGGGGAAGAAGCCGGGGAGCGGCCGCTGGGTTTGATAGGCGGGGAAGGAGATAGGGACTGGCCCGTCTCACTTCCCACTACCAGATCCACTTGCGAACCCCACGAGCCGCCGCTCTGCCTCGGCGGAAGCGGGACCAGCACCGCGGGGAACGCTGACGAAGGCTCCCTCGTGAAAGAGAGCCTTCCGGGAGCGAAGTGCATGCAGCGAAAGAAGCTCGCAATGCGGGCAGCCGGCTCCCTCGAGACCCGACTCAGCATGACTCGCTCCCAAGCAGACCACACACAGATCGTGAGTATCCCCCGCAGTGATGTAGCATCTGCAAGGGGGAACACACGGTCTGAAATGTGATCTGCTATCGCCCAAGTGCTTTATTTTATGAGCACTTTTAGACATGTTCAGTTTGGAGCTTATTCTGTGTTCAAGGACAGTACACACAGACAGAGAGGCGGTTACTGAATGACAAAAAGCAAACGCCGGCTCCACCGCACGTGCTTTTATGCTTCCCGGTCAGTGGCCCGCCTATGACGTCTCGCCCATTCATTGGACAGATTCAGAGCGCGGTCTGGAGACATTCCCCTAGCGCTTTCGACGCAGCTCGAGTTCCTGGAAGGGAACTGAACTTTACATGCTTATGGCCATCTTTACACTGTAAAGGCCCGTTCACACCAAGCACGATAACAATAAAGATAACTATAAAGATAACGTAATTAGCGTCCACACCAGCGAACGATTATTCTAAGCGCATGTGCGTCTGCCACTTTAAATTCTCGAGCACATTATAGCAGGATGGATTCTGATTGGCTGTCAGTGTTTTTATCGTTCATCAGCTGGAAAAAAAATAGTTCTGGAAGTGATTCCAACGATATCGTTTCTCTGTGCCTTTATCGTTATAGTTGTGGTGCGGACGCTGCTATTCTTTAATACTAAGAACGATTTTTAGAACTATATCTTATCGTTATCGTGCTTGGTGTGAATGGGGCTTAAGTATACAAAGACCACGAAATATGCGTTAAACAAATTACTTTGAGGTGCACAACGGTATACTTTATATATTCACATCGCTGCCTTTCATTTACAATAACTGCAATGTTAACCTACAGAGCCTGCAGCATTAGAGAATGAGGATCATGGGAATCAGGCTTTCAAGCAAAAAAAAAATAAAAATCAACCTGCAATATAGAATGATATTTTTCTCAAATTGTAAATGATTGACAACTGCAAAGTAAAAGGCATGCCTGTCAAACAGTCTTCAAATTTCTTACATAATTTTCCTCTTTTTGCCTCCAGTGAACCTTCTTCAGCTTCTGTACAACTTGTGAGTTCACATTTGTCACACTCTTTAAGGTCATCTATAAATCATAAATAATGGGAAAGAATGGCAAAGCAAAAATGTTGTCAGTGAATAACATTCATATGGTAGGTCAATTATCAACATGCACATAATAGATGCAACATGTAAAATTACCTAACAGATCTCATCTTCTCTTTCACAAGTGGAAACTGTCTCCAACTCTCAGATGGTTGCCGTCTTTCCTTCAAATATCTTGTTGCATTTGCAACATTTGGCCAGAACACTAACATGTTCTTTGGGTCCACCCAGCTGTCCGGCACCGTCCCTTCCTCTTGCCTGTTCTTTTATTGCCACACTGCCCTTACCCAAGCCATACTGATATAAATAAAAATTTAATAAAAAAATAAATGTATGTATGTAGATAAATCAAAATTAATATCAAGTTATAATATCAAGGCAGCTGTAAAGTAAAACAGTAACTTTAAACATTTTAAATCACAGAGATATATAAAATAGGGATGTGCACAAGAAGTCAAACCCTTCTGTAATTAATCACAGGTGAAACAAGTGTTATATTTCACAATAAATGTATTGCATAAGGAAAACTAATGTAAATTCAAAATGCTTTTTATACAGTAATTATTATTAATTCACATTATTTAGTAATTCCCATTTTTTGTCTTTTCGCTTCATGCTGTGCAATAAAGGCATAAGCACATAGCCTGTTTTGTAAGGTAGAATTTACGGTGAATTTCTTCAACATCAAGAAGCCTGTGACGTTTCTGGACTCTCTCCAAGTTTCTAACATATACAACATTAATAAGCTTGGAGTCACAAGGCACAGTAAAAAAGCTTTCCATGTTTTTTTGGGAAACGACATCACATAACAAATTGCCATCACGTTTTTCTTTAACAAAGGCAAATTCTTCATTGTGCAAGAGGAAGCATCCATTTCTCTTCTTTTCCGAAACAAAATGCCAACTTTTGTTTGACACCTTGTTTCTGTGGCTTTCTGCCCTCTCTTGTTCACAAAGTATCTTTGCGACTTGACTGATGGGATTTTTGGCATTTCTCACTAGTTTCTTCAGAATTTGCAGATGATTTTCAAAAGGAAATGCAGATATGTCATTTAGAGAACACATGAAATGTCTAGAGTCATCTGACAGATGTTTCAAGTTATGAACATTATACACCAAAAAATGTGGTGTGTAAATGTGTTTAAATTTGTCTACAAAATAGTCTAAAAGTTGTTTAGCATAGTCCATGTAAGCAGAACGCTTCATCTCACAGGTGTCCAGAAGGATTGATACAGCTACTGTTAGGCAGAGAAAGTGTTCATAAACATTCCTGTGCAACACTTTTTTCAGAACTACAGGTCCAGAGTATAGTAGGAATTGCCGAAGCTCTGTGGCTTTCCACCGATCTAAATCTGTTAAGGGTCTTGGTTGGCGAGCAAATTCACTAGGTAGCTTCCCAGATAAAGACACAAGAAGAGTTGAAATCTCTCCCACTTTTCTATGTGACAGTCTACATTCAGGTGGTCCTTTTCTTAAAAAGCACAGTAGTCTTTTTACAACTCCAAGACATACTAGATGTATATAGTCAAGAGGAAAACCTGTTACACATCTTATTCCAACATTAAGTAAAGGGGATACTCCAACCTGATGATTAACATAACATCTATTAGAGAAATCTCTATCAGTTCTTAATTTACTTGAGAAAATAATTTCAGAGTAATCAGAATAAATTCAAACATAATTTATTACTCAGGTAATCAAGATAATAATTCAAAGTTCAATTTAAACGTTAGACACACATTGATCAATCATATAAAACATTCAATAATACTGAAAGGAGAGAAATATTACCTGAGAACAAAAGGCTACACACAGCAAGTATGTGGGAGAACTGTCTACAGATTCCTTGAGCTCTTTGTCACTCTCCCTTAAATATCCAGAAGAACCCCAAAGTTACCAAATGGTCACTTCTGGGGGGTTCAAGTAAATAACTTTGATTTCTGCGGGAGGCTGCACTTCATTTACATACAGGAGGTAATTTGTGTGAGAGACCTGGGAGTATTCTGTTATCAATATTCAAGGCTATTACTGTTAAGAGAATGACACCCCTTTACCAGACACACAGAGGCCTTTCTGTCATGAGTCCAGGCTCGGCAGTTCTTCCCGTTTCCACCTGAGGTCACCATCTCCCTTTTTCCCGGACTCATCTCCGTAATCACATACACCTGCTTAACCACACACACCTGTACACTTCACACTCCCAGCTGTTCTTCATTTGCCACAGACTATATAGTCTCCCCTCTCCCACCACTCTGCCTGGGTTCGTTAATTGTTATTTGATGGGTTTTGTATTTTTAGTGTTGGCTCTGGTCTGGGAAATACATGCACTTTGTTGCCATTTGTATCCCAGTCCTTTTCTGTTTTGCTTTTTTGTTCCGTGTTGGCCTTTTTGTTTATTATTAAAAGCACCTCACCTGCATCTGGACCCTGACTACGTAATTTCGCGGCGCTTCCTTCGCCGTTCCGTGACGCTTTCAAATTACATCAAACATGCATTGTTATAAACTCTAATTAAGAAAGATGGATTTTTGTGATCTCTGCAGTCCTGTATTTAAATGTAAATGAGGTGAGAGAGGGGGAGAGTGAGTAGAGAAAGTGGAGGTGGAGGGTCATGTATAAGGTGTGGAACTTTTGTCTCTCTCAGTTGGGTCTGAGGCTTGCGAGACGGAATTCAGGTGTTGGTTCTCGTAAGGGTTCTTTGTCTTTTCAGACTGTGGTCTCTTCCAGACAAATGGCATCAATAAGCTTACAACCTAAAAATAACTGAAGATCAACGTCAAATGATGTTAGAATTTGACGTTGTGTGGACGTTACCATTATGACGTTCAGGCGACGTTGGGTTTTGGTTGCCATACCTGACGACTATATATCAGTATTTGACGTCAACATGACGTTGGCTTAAGACGTTGGTTCGACGTTGGATTTTGGTTAGTTAATGCCACAACCTAAAAATAACTGAAGATCAACGTCAAATGATGTTAGAATTTGACGTTGTGTGGACGTTACCATTATGACGTCCAATCGACGTTGGGTTTTGGTTGCCATACCTGACGACTATATATCAGTATTTGACCTCAATATGA
This sequence comes from Barbus barbus, assembly GCF_936440315.1. Lineage (NCBI taxonomy): Eukaryota > Metazoa > Chordata > Actinopteri > Cypriniformes > Cyprinidae > Barbus > Barbus barbus. Next base: position 10,546,839 of record NC_136750.1, read on the forward strand.
CGTTGGGTCGACGTTGGATTTTGGTTACTTCACAACACAACCTAAAAAACAACAAAATATCAACCCCAACTGACGTCGGTCTTGGACGTCAAATTAACGTTGTCATTAGACGTTGGCTGGACATTGAATTTTGATCACCTGACGTCGCGACCTAAATCTAACCAAATATTAACGTCATATGACGTTGTGTGCCTGCTGGGAGCTGATTGCACTGATCACACACCCTACATAACCATGGACGTCCTCTTCCTCTCTGCTGAGTATTGTATTGCGTTTATCACTCCCCTAGTGTTAGCTGCCTTACCGAGCCATTCTGTGTTTTTCTGTTTAGTTCCAGTATTGTTCTGCATTTATAACTAACCCACTTTGTTATCATAGTCTCGTCTTGTGTGTTTTCTAGTGTTTTGATTCTTGCCCCTGTTTCCTGGATTTACCCTTTGCTTTGCTGTTTGGACTCTGTTTGCACCGCTCTTGGACTACTGCTCGTATACCTGGATTATCTCTGGATTATTACTCTCGCTAGCCCTAGGATTCCTTTGTGTCTTGCCCGTACCATGCCTGGACTGGATTTAAAAAATGTATTTAGCTACCACTTGTAGTACACTTGAGTGTACTAGTGTATGAAAGATGGGTTCAAGTGTAATACAAGTGGTAACTAAATACATTTTTTAAATACAAAGATAGTATGTTAAAAGTGCATTTTAGTTCATATTCATGGTGTCTCAAAATAGCACAGTTGAGTACACTTAGATGATCTTAAGTTTATCTTAAGAAGTACTAAAGGATCATTTTTAGTATTAAGTACAAAATTAGTGCGCAAACATAGAGCACTTTAAGTGCATTATGGAAGTGTACTTGTTTTTCACCTGGGTATGTATATGGGTAGAATTCCTTTATTTGTTTTGCCTGTGTTTTTTTTCACACTTTCTTTTCCATTCTTCATGTTTTCCTTGGCTGCATTCATCAGTCGACACTAACATTCTTTTAGAGCTCCTGGGATTCAACCTTATTTTCTTCATGCATGGGGCAAACATAGGGCAGGCGCGGACTGGTCATCGAGAGAACCGGGACAATTCCCGATGGCCTGGCAGCCGATTTGGCCCGCTGCCCTGTTTATTATTATTATTATTATTATTATTATATAATTGGCTGCCGAATGTACTAAAGGGGTTATTTACTTAGTTAAGCAGTAACATTAGCAGCCCATTACTTTTCACTCAAAATACTGTATACTAAAGGACATCATTATCTATTGTAAAGTTACAGTAGTAATTTAGCTGACAAATAATCATATCGTTTTATAATAGATTTAAAGGGAGCTAGGGCAGCAGACAACACAACCCGGTTTTACTATAATTCCAAAGACAATGGTTGTTAAACTATGGTAACCACGAATTAAACATGGTTTTCCTACCCTAACCATAGATTCACCATGGAATTTGAAGTAAAATAAATTCAAATGGTAATCCATTTTGCCAAAAAAACATAAATACTGTACTTTTACTATAATAAAATCATGGTTAATTTTTGTAAGGGAAAAATATGACGTGTTCAGTATTAGGATTTTTCTATAAAGATATTGTAATGATGTAGTTATAATTGTACTAATTTTGACGTTTAGGCAATTTAGAAAGTATAGTTTTGTTAAATATTGAGTATTGATGAGTCCTTTGCACAATCTGATTCTGCTTTAGCCTAGATTTAAACTGCTGATTTTGTCTGGCCAGAGGAGAATGACACTATTTCGACAAACTATTTCCCCGTCTAAAAACTGTAAAGCTGATATAAAGCCACCCAGTTTATTTCAAGCCAATGTAAAGCTGTTTTGACACAATTTGCATTGTTAAAAGCACTATACAAGTAATCTTGACTTGACTTAAAGTCATGTGAAAGACAAAGAGATATCAGGGCAAAAAAAAAAAAAAAAGACTGAAAAGGAAAATGGAAGTGAAGGCGCAGTTCAGGAGCTTTTATTTATTTTGCATGTCCCCAGCCTAAAAATCTAAACCATTTTTATGTGATGGCCATACATAAAATAGGGTTGTTCATGTTTCAGAATTTGTTGTGGGTGCATGGGATGGCCTGGATGAGTCTGAAATTTTGTTCCAGTCCTCCCCTGCCTGTCACAGCCCATAAACAAAGCCCAGCAATTAATGCATCAATCATTCCACATGAAAGTCTGGGAGATTTTTCTCTGCTCAAGTCAGGAGGCAGGTCCTTGGCTGAGTGACAGGAATATGGATGCTGTTGGCAGTAAATGAGCTTTGACGGTTCCTTGTGGTCTCGTTGCATGGTCTGCCCAGCATGCCATCCTGATCCTAGACTGCTGATAGAATTAGGGAGCTCTTGAACCATGTTGCTCTCGCTTCCGGAAACAATTACCATGAACCAGTGGGGCCACCAAGCCTGATGAGACTAATGTGTTGAACAGTAGGAGTGTCAGGGATGTTTAAAGAGAGACGAGCAGGGTGCATCCCTGCCACCCACGCATGCAAGGGCTAAGGAAACAGCTCTCGGAGAACTGGAGAGGAGATTTTCTCATTTTTTCCATTGTTTGTTTTTTCTTTTAGGTCCACAGTGAGGAACTGTGATGGGTGGAACATAGATCTTTTTTATATTAAGAATTACTGACTTTGTGTGTAAGGTCAGAAAATATTACATTATAGAGCAATGTCTTAATTCAAACTACTACTACAAAGTTACGTGTTGTGTAAGCAGAAAAACACAACAGAGAGGTGAGAATGAATGAATGAATGAATGAATGAATGAATGAATGAATTGGCAACTATATTTTATGAGTAAATGTTTTTGATGTGTTTTGATAAATATTTGCAACAATTAAACATTTGTTCAAATAAAAGACAAAAGCAAAACAATTAAAGACAAAACAGATTTTTTTCTGTAACTTGGTTGCATCAATTTCAATTCACCTATCTAGCATGATCAGAGTGCTTGAGATCCATTTATCAAGTCTAATCCATGTGAATAAGAACATCATAGCTCAGTTTATATGTCAGATGGGCTGTCTAAATTTAGAGCCAAAATCACAAGCATTTCTAACAGTTCTATGACAAAAAGAAAAAAAAAATGTTGGAGTTGTCCCCATGGAAGACCACCAATGTCCTGTTAAGGCTGCGGGTGCAGCACCAGAGTTTGGGTCAAAGGTCTGAGGAACTTACTAATTGCAAGCTGCCCTGGCGCCTGCCGACCGAACCCTCAATTTGTAAAAGCCAAACTCTGACCTCTGGGGCTTCCTGGCAAAACACAAGACTTAAATACTACCACCCATTCCAAGACATCAGGCCAGCTTTATAAACCCTCAAAAAGAAGACTTACCTCACAACTTGCCAGCATAAACCTTAATAAACTAAATTATCTCTCTAAAAAGAGAGCCCATCCAGCAGGCCATAACAGAAAGAATTGTTTCTCCCTGAGAAGCAGTGCAGTTAGCAGACCTTATTAGGAGGAATAGGGCTGCAGTTCTTCACCTCATTACTTAGATTGATGTGGGCTGCTATAGTCTGGAAAGGGTGGCACAATCAGGTACTTAACATCACAACCTCTATTGGATGTAGGAAAATCAGTAAAAAGGACAATGAACATGGCTGGAAAAAGGTTAAAGCAATTTTAAAGCAATTTAAAAAAAAAGTGTTGTCAGAAAGAATAAAATGTAGTATTCCACTGGTTGATGACCATAAACATTCACCACGCTAGATAGTAAGCTTGATTACGGTTCTGGAATTTTGCTCAAATACATGCTTATTTCACTGTTTATAAAACATGCTTCAAAATTATATATATGTACAGATGTGGCCATCGAGAATGCATGTTTTTTTGCCACGGCATGCTGCAGTTCCTCAGGAAAAACTGGCAGGCTCGACACACTGCTAGCATCTCTAAGCAGTTGATGTGGAGGTCCTGCTCCGCCTTCGACCAAAGGCCGAAGGCCGGCTTGTCTTCGCACAGCGCCCCCCAACCCATGTTGGAGGCGTCTGTCGTGACAACTTTCCTGCTGCAGGCCATCCCTATGGTCACACCCTTTCTGAACCATTGTGGGTTCTTCCAGGGGGCTAGGACTGTTACACAGGCCTGGCTCACCCTGATATGTAGGCGACCGTGTCACCATGCGTGGGGCGGAACCCGTGGTTTCAACCAGCGCTGAAGGGGCCGCATGCGATGCAAGCCCAACTGTAGCACCGGCGATGCTGCGGCCATGAGGCCCAGCATCCTCTGAAACGCTTTGACGGGGCGAGCGGTGGCGCTCTGGAAGGAGGCTGCGAGCTTTTGAATGGCCAGAGCGCATTCCGGTGCTAGCACAGCTCTCATCTGAGCTGAGTCTAAAACTGTTCCCAGAAACGACACCCGTCGGCTGGGAAACAGCGCGCTCTTGGCAAAATTGACCCTGAGCCCCAGGCATTCTAAGTGGCTGAGGAGGAGGGCTCTGTGTGAGAGTAATTGTACCTCTGACTGGGCCAGAATGAGCCAGTCGTCGAGGTAATTGAGAATGCGGATTCCATTTGTCTGAGAGGGGAAAGAGCCGCGTCCATGCACTTCGTAAAAGTGCGTGGAGCCAGGGACAGTCCAAAGGGAAGGACCGTGTACTGATAAGCCACTCCCTCGAAGGCGAATCTCAAGAATCGTCTGTGATGGGGGGCTATCTGGACGTGAAAGTATGCGTCTTTCAGGTCCAGGGAACAGAACCAGTCCTCTGAGCGAATTTGCGAGAGGATCTGCTTCAGTGTGATCATCCTGAACGACCTCCTCATGAGGGCGCGATTCAGGCCGGAGGCCGCCATCCTTCTTGGGAACGAGGAAGTAACGGCTGTAAAAGCCTGATTCGCTCTGAGCTGGAGGAACCATTTCTATGGCTCCCTCTTCCAGCAGCGTCATCACTTCTGAACGTAGAAAGTGAGCGTTCTCGCTGTCTACAGAAGTGGAGACCATGCCGCTGAAGCGCGGGGGTCTGCGAGCGAATTGGAGTGAGTCCAGAATGCCCTCCAGAATGCCCTCCAGGCCTTGGCCCGCGTGGCAAGGGACTGGATGAACTCAAGCGATCGACCGCACGGAGGCAGGACGCTCGTGATGGAAGGAAGAGGAAACTTGCTCTCTCTTTGAGAATGTTTGTGTTTTATTTTGCCCGTTATAACAACGGACGGTTGCAAGGACGCTTGTACGCTTAGCCTGTGTTTGCAACAGACACAATGTGCTCTGCACCCGGCGATGAGCGGAGTGACAAGAGGTTTTCTAAGAGAGGCTGCTTGGCGGGCGGTCCGGCCGCGGCGGGACTCGGCCCTCTCCTCTTCCTGGCCTGCAGATCAGGAAGACGCCGGAGGCGCAGGGTCCAACACAATCCTGGGTCGGGGCCCCTGGCGCTGCGGATGGGGATAGCGTCTGGCCGATCGAGGATGCCCTCGCGTCTGCGGAGCCTTGGCAGGCTGAGAGGCGGAGGCAGGAGGCGGGGGCTTCGCAGGCTGCTTAGTCGGCACAGGCTTGGGGCGACTAGCAGCAGCAGAAGAGCTTGATCGCTTGGGCAGGAAGTGTCGCATGGCTTGCGACGCCTTCTGTGCTTCCGTGAAGCGTTCAGCAAAACCCTCCACCGCAGGTCCAAAGAGGCCACTAGGCGAAATCTTGTCTGCGTCCTTGATCTCCGTCAGCGTGAGCCACAGGTGGCGCTCGAGCACCACTAGGCTGGCCATGGACCGTCCAATCGCCTGGGCGGTGGTCTTAGTGGCGCGCAGAGCCAGGTCTGTTGCACTTCTCAGCTCCCTGAGAGTTGCAGGATCAGGTTCAGACTCGTCCATAGCAGCGAGGAGTTTGGCCTGATAGACCTGTAGAACCGCCATAGAGTGAAGCGCCGATGCCGCCTGTCCAGCTGAAGCATAGGAGCGTCCAGCGAGTGCTGAAGTGGTCCTGCATGGCTTGGACGGATGGGCGGCTTTAGGCTTCCAGCCGATGGCAGTAGGTGGGCAGAGATGGGCAGCCACTGACTCATCCAGTTGAGGCATTTTCTCGTACCCCTTTTCTTCAGCGCCGTCAATTGTAGTGAGGGCGGATGAAGAGGAAGTGCGGAGGCGGGCGGAGTAGGCGGCGCGCCAAGATTTTGTCAGCTCGTCGTGAACTTCAGGGAAGAACGGCGAGGGTCGCTGTAGAGGGGCCTGACGGCACCCCGGCAGGAACCACTCATCAAGACGGCTGCGAGAGGGCTCCTCTGGTGGAGACCAATCCAGTCCCAGTTCTTCGACCGCTCTGGAGAGGACACGGAAGAGCTCGGCGTCCATCCCAGCTGTAGCGGTGCTGGGCGCTGAAGAATGCGGGAAGGCGGAGTCTACAGCAGAGCCAGACAGCTCCTCTGCATCAGAAGCTGCCATTGACATGCTTGAACTGGGACCGGGAACACTTCCCAAAACACAGATGTACTTGTTACAACGTTAGAAGAACGGCATCTACGCTAATATTAGTCTGTTTCTCTCTTATTCCGAGTTTACTGTAGCCACCCAGATCCAGACTGTATCCAGATCAGATGGTCACTGCAGGCACCCAAATCCAGTCCGTATCCAGATCAGATGGTGGATCAGCACCTGGAGATGACCTTTACAGCCCTGAACGCCAGCAGAGACCAGGACAACTAGATGAGCCCCAGAGACCGATCTACAGTGAAGACCCTGTCTCCTAGACGGCCATCGGGACAAGACCACAGGAACCAGATGAGTCCTTTGCACAGTCTGACTCTGCTTCAGCCTAGTTTTAAACAGAGGTGGGTAGAGTACCCAAAAACTGTACTCAAGTAAAAGTACTTATAGAAATATTTACTATTTACTAGTAAACGTAATAGTCTGGATAGTTATTTGAGTAAGAGTAAAAAAGTATTGGATAAAAAAAGTAGTTACTAGCTACTTTGGATCATATATTGTATATCTATAGTCTATTTTTATTTAGATATATAGATCAAATTTATGTAATGTGTGTGTGTGTGTGTGTGTGTGTGTGTGTGTATACACCCACACATACACACACACCGCCATTCAAAAGATTTGTAATGTTTTTTTTTATATAATTTATTTCAGTGATGCAAATCAGAATTTTCATCAGCCTTTACGCCTGTTTTAAGTGTCACATAATCCTTCAGAAATCATTCCAATTGTTTATTTATTATCAATGCTGTTCTTTTTAGCTTTCTATTCATCAAAGAATCCTGAACAAAATGTCACAGGTTCCAAAAAAATATTAAACAGCAAAACTGTTTCCAACACTAGTAATATATCAATATAATCAATATATTAGGATCATGTGACACTGAAAACTGGACTAACAGCTGATGAAAATTCTGATTTGCTTCACTGAATAAAATTATATTTTAAACTATATTAATTATGTATTACATATGTATAGCATATATGTGACCCTGGACCACAAAACCACTCTTAAGTCGCTGAGGTATATTTGTAGCAATAGCCAAAAATACATTGTTTGGGTCAAAATTATTGAATTTTCTTTAAATATTAAATATATCAAAACTTAATTTTTGATATGTAATATGCACTGCTAAGAATTCCATTTAGGCAACTTTAAAAGCGATTTTCTCACTATTTAGATTTTTTGCACCCTCAGATTCCAGATTTTCAAATAGCTGTATCTCGGCTAAATATTGTCCGATCCTAACAAACCATACATCAATGGAAAGCTTATTTATTCAGTGTTCAGGTGATGTATAAATCTCAATTTTAAAAAAATTACCCTTATGACTGGTTTTGTGGTCCATGTTCACATATATATATATATATATATATATATATATATATATATATATATATATATATATATATATATATATATATATATATTTATATATATGCTATAGATATAAACTGTGACACGGAGAAGAGTGAAAACATGACTGCTACCAAACATCTGAATTTAACGAAACAAATGTACATTGACGGATCTGTACTGCAAAATGTAAACAAATGTAGCTTATATTTCTGCAAGTGTAAATATTGAGGAAATATCAATATTATTTGTGTCTAGGCAAAGGCATTCCTCCTGGAACAGGTCGTGCACCGCTGTGCAGAGCTATCGCGGGTTTGGTGGGTGTTCATTTCATACTCTGTGACAGTTTAATGTATAAATTATACATTGTATTTAATGTTTAAGGTCCGTGCACAACAAACTGGTAATGTCATAGTGGTATTGTGTACTGTAATCAAATTGCCTATCTATACCTGTGGAACCGTAGACAGCACAGTTCATCTAATAAAGATCTTCATTGCTAGCAAACAATAGTCTTTGCAGATTTGCTTTCAATTGACTGTAGATCAAAAGCCATGTCTTCAACGCTCTTGATGTTCTTAAACTTTCTGTTACACCTCTGAGTGAGAACCGCTTCAGATGACTCAGCGCCTGTGGCAGGTAACTGAACGAATCATTCAAATTGATTTGCGAACCAATTCACTGGTTTGCCAACTGATTTGATCAAGCCTTTGAAAAGAATCAACTCAAAAGAATGAATCGTTTGCGAATGGGCATCGTTCATTGCCCAGAGAAAAGTAGACGGCACGTTTGGAATAAATTTAAGCATTTTTAACTTGTATATTAAGATAAAGTAACGAGTGGAGCATCACTCACAGTAACGAAGTAAAAGTACTGTTTTTTCACTAAAAATGTACTTGAGTAAAAGTACCCATCTTTAAATATACTCTAAAAGTATTAGTTACCTAAAACAATTACTCAAGTAAATATAACGAAGTAAATGTAACTCGTTACTACACACCTCTAGATTTAAAATGCTGATTTTGTCTAGCCAGAGGAGAATTACACTAATTTTGACACTATTTCCCCATCTAAATACTGTAAACCTGATGTAAAGCCACCCAGCTTTATATAAGCTGATGTAAAGCTGCTTTGACACAATTTGCATTGTTAAAAGCGCTATACAAATAATAGTGACTTGAATTCACTTGCACCAAAAATGCATCAATCTATGACTTCAAACCTGAAGTACTAAACCAACATTTTTTGTATATCATTACACCCTAATATTGTGTATATTATTAAGTATTATGTCTAAAAATACCTTTATTAGAGTAGCTAAAGTTTTCTTCTTTTAAAAAGGGCTACACAGCAGCACTCGTGTCTTGGGTGGTAGAAAAAGAGAATGTGTGCAATGTTGATATGCTATACAAGAATACCATATAAGGTTCATATATTGGCCACATCTGTTTTTTTTATTATTTGGCTCACTTCAGGTTGGTTTATGGCACTGTATTGGTTCAGTTCTGGCTAAAAAGATTTAGACCAGTACTGGGCTGGCAAACACGTACTAATCTGGGCTGCATTTTAGCTGTTGATATGGGCCAAATTTGAGTAAAAGGAGATTTGCCGACTGGGATAGCAGTAGCATTGTAAAGTTTTATTAGTTTTTCTCACAACATCTACATTGCTTTCACTGCCATTACAGCCATGTATATTTACATATATAAATATCCATTTTATGTGTATGTATTGAACACAGAGAAAATTGCATTTATTTTACCAAAATTTTGGAATTTTCAGGCAGTTGAATATCTAGATAGTGCTGTGAATATTTATGGTTACCAAGGAATGGGATGCTACATTGTATTCAAAACCTGTTGGATATTGACTAAATCTCTTCTAACATATACCTTTTGGCTTTAATAAGATTTCCCCAAGAAACAGGTGAGAAGTCTCCCATGATTCCGGTTCTTTCCGGCAGCAAAGCACTTGAACACAACAAACTCGTAATTACTTATAATTACAACGTTTCTATGTCAACACTATCAACCCCTAAATAGGCTGAATCTGCGGTAGTCAGGTGACACAAGTCGTAGCTCTCAGAGAATTCCCAGTTTATCAGGTGAGTCAAGTTGGAATCTCATAATTACGGTAATTACATCTTGGTGTGAATGCACCTCAAAATACCTTCTGATGTTCATTCATGTTTATTTCATGCTTTAAGATGATCGGTTCATGTGCCGCTTGAACTGAGGCGCTACAGCGATCTGTTGCCACACATTAAAGAGCCAACTTTATTTCTGTCATGACAACTCTCAGAGGGATTGCCATGGTAATGTGCATGATAATGTTAATGTATTTGGTCTTGGCGGAGTAGATCTGCTACGCTGCTGCTGCGGCAGAGCAAGTACCGAGACTTGCTACTGCCAATACATCCATAACATGCTGCTGTGAGCATGTAAGAAATACTGCTACTGCATATATAACATACATGAAATAACCGCCATATAGCATGCATGAATCACCTCGTAGCAGATCTATACAGGTGGAGCTAGGGAAGGTGAAGAGTTTCTGAAGCACGCTGCGAACTGCTACAGCAAGCACAAGTCATATATTTGAATGTTGAGCAGCAAGCTCATTGGCTACCGATACAGGAGAGAGTCAATCAGCTGTGCCATGTGACAATAATGGCATTAGGTCAGATTAAGTTAGACCTATCGGGCTGCGCCATCTAGAGTTTCATGCCAGAACTCTGTATTTATTGTTTGAATTTCTTAAAAAAATGACAACATTTGATAGCTAAGACTTTGTCTCACACCAGAAGTAACCTGTCAGCACATTGTCAGTGTCCTCTTTGTTCTGCAATGTATTTTTCACTGTGTTAGAACATTTTTCACACATTCGCTTGTCGGACATAGCAACAGTAACTAAGGGGGAATGGTGTTTGCGGAGGGTCAATTAAATATATGTATAGCCATGTAACCACTGTAGTTATAATTTAAATATGGTAGTAAATATGGTAGAATACTGTGGTCTTGCAAGGACGTACATTTTTGGCCGGAATAAGAACATAAGGTATAGGTGTATAAAGCATACATGCACAGTTCAGTTGAATGATTAAGTTTACCCTCTTTAACTTTAATAATGTTAGCTGAAAAACCCACAAAATGACAAAAAAATAAACAAAACAATAATGGCATGTGGTTTATCTGTCAATCAGATGTGCGTGAAAGACATTCTATAATGCTTAACCTGTTACCCTTGGCCCCCCATTTTGGGCCTCCCAGGTGAAAATAACCTACCTAAATTAAAACGGTAACAGTTCCTGACAAAGTGTGCTACACAAACAAATTAGGTATCTTTGGAAAGAAGGCTTTACTATCCATCATCCAGAGTTGATAATGCTCAAAAAGATAAAAAGTTATAGACACTGACGTGCCTTGAAAAATGTTTGTCCACACTGAATGTTTTTTTATCTCATATAAAATACATTAAATAAGTCCTGGAGCAATCCAGAAAAGTAATGGATTGAAAGCCACGTGTCTCATGAGTTTATATTTCAAATTTGAAAAAGATACCATGAAAAATGAGATTCCTGCAATATTGTTTCTGAAACTATTTATAGTCCTCCCACCACCCCTGTAATAAAGGAAAAATAAGGAAAAATAACCACCAAATGGATTGCTGTCACGGTGTACACACGAGGGAGGAACAAGGAACATGCATACGAGGAGGTAAACTCAAATGACAAACTTTACTGGACATCAGGACAAGACAAGGCAGGGCAGACACTGACAGGAACACCGGGGAGTAAAGAGTAGACCAGACGAAATGGCACAACACAGACAGGACTATAAATACACAGGTAAATTAACAGACACGGCTGGACAAGGATAAACTACTAATGACATGAAACGAGAACAGGAAACAAACCAAATAAGGGCACAAGAGGCAGGAACACGACACACACAACAGAACCCTAACATTACTTCCCCCTCCCGAAAGGCTCGTTCCGAGCCTAGTCCGTTCCATCAGGGAGGGGGGGTGGGCGCTCTGGAGGCCCCTCAGGACACACACAAACATACACAGAACGAGGCCTCCAGTGCGGAACAGAAGGCCGCAGGCCGAGGTGTAGCTCAGGAGGCCATGGCAGGTGGCCTTCATGCCCATGGCCTCGTTCCTCGGCCCGGCCACTCCCGCCGGAACCCTTCTACCCCTCCCCCCAAAATTTCCCTGGGTACGTTGGGGGTATCAGGAGCCGTCCGGGGCTAGACACAAGTTAAAAAGACCTTAGTCACTGGTCATCACGGCGGCAGCCGGCTGACCATCTCAACGGCAGGGACCGGTGGGCTGGAGGCAGCCCCAACCGGTGTCGGGCCAAGTGACCTCGGACGGCGGGTTGGCCTTCCCCTCGAAACAGCGGGTTAGGTGATGATCTCCTGCGAACAGCGGGGACGGTGAGCCGCGGACGGCGGCGTGATACCCCGCGAACGGCGGGGACGGTGAGCCGTGGACGGCGGCGTGATACCCTGCGAACGGTGGGGTCTTTTAGCCGCGGACGGCGGCGTGATACCCTGCGAACGGCGGGGTCTTTGAGCCGCGGACGGCGGCGTGATCTCCCGCGAACGGTAACAATTGCAGAATTATACAAACTATTTTAGTCATTATACATATTCCTGCATAGTTTTTCAATTATAAAATAATAGACAGAATTGTAGACATCATATAAGTGATTTATTTGAGCACTAAAAAATACAAAAATAATTATTTGAGTAATAAAAAAGGAAAAAAAAAATAGAAAAAAATGCTTTGTATATAGTATGTATACTGAAGTATTCTGATTGCCAGACATGAAGTGATATTGGCAGACATGGTCATACAGTCAGTAATCACACGCTGATGTGCTTCCATACAGATAATAATCAAACAGATGGGCCATATAATCAATAATAGCTGATCATTGAATCACAATGATAGCCAGTCGGTAATAAACACGCTGATGTCCATCCATACATATGATAATCATGCAGATACGGCCACATTCCCCACACACACATATAAAAAATGTAGAAGAAAAAAAAAAACAGTTTTTTATGGATAAAGCAGATCGCTAAGTTATGCCCCGCTCAGATGACAGCTGTGTCACAGCATGTGTCACGCTTTCAGGAGAGAGCGCCAAATTCAAATAAACTATATTCCTCTTTTCTGAGACTTTTTTTTCCTTGGATGGTCTCATTCTGTTTGTAAAACTGTATGCTACAACACCGTGTTGTTTTTTTACCACCAAGACGCTGTTTTTGAGCGTAATTTATTCCATAACGTGAACAATAACTCTCCCGAAGAAATTAAATGTAAGCAAAGGAATATTCATCCTTATTACAACGTTATTGTTTCGCTGGACTAAAAGTACTCGCTGGGATGTTGTTCTGTGGACCCTTACCTGTCTAACTAAACTGGGATTTCAGCAGTGGATGCGTTTGTGGCTCATTATTACAATGATAATTGTCACGAATCTGGTCCATGCTCTCCCGGTCAACCACCACTAGAGGTCACCCGTTCACCACATTGACTTCACTCACAACACACTGGACTCCATTTCCCACAATCCATTGCACTGACGACACGCACACCTGTTCACTATCTCGCCCACACTTGATCACAATTTCACAATCACCATCACTCATTATTTAAGTCTGGGACTTACTTACTTACTTAAGTCTTGCTCACTGCCGAGTATTGTTAGCCCGTCTACTCTACAAAGTGTTTCCCTGTTTTCTAGTCAGTTTTCCTGTGTTTTGATTCCTGCCCGAGTTCTTGGATTATTCTCTCTGCCTTGCCCTGTCTGGATTTTGTACGCCGATCGTCGACCCACGCTTGCTCCACGGATTGCTCTGTCTTGCCTCTGCCATACCTGTTTGCTGTCTCCCGACCCTGCCTGTATGACCATGTTTTATAATAAAGCTTTGCACATGGATCCGCACGTCTCACGTCTCGTCAGCCCCGTGACAATAATAGTACGTACTGCTTTTTTATTCTGCATGTTTTAATGTGTACTGCTTACGCAAATGTAGCAAATACATTCCTTATAAGCTTTCCATCGAAAAACAGCGATCTGTTGTCGATGCTTGAGGCTTAGACCTTCAGAATGATATATAGTTTGTCAAGATTAATGATATTCTTTCACTTTAAATTCATTCATAAACATTAAACTAGTGGGGAAAAAAACGCTTCAGTGCGCCCGTCGCTCTGGCAAACGTTAACAGGTTAACATGAAAAAAAAAATGTTTAAGACTGATACTGGAGGACCAAATTCAATTAACACTTAATTAATAAGGCATACTGTATACAGATAAGCAGAACAGCCCAGAATGTGAAAGGAACGTGCAAAGTTTCAGATTAAGTGTTTTCCTCCCACAGAAATGCTTAACGTGTCTTAATGCATTAAGACAATGTTATTAAAAGACCAAATTAAGTAAACAGTTTCTTAATAAATTGTACTAGTATGTACAGACAAAACGAAAAGGACGTATGTTTGATTTTGACATTGGTTGGGACAATTCTTCTACTAAATTCTACATCCCTGCAAAAAGATGTGGCAAGAATATGAACACAATGCACAAAGTTTCTCCCATAACCCAGTGTTTTTCTGGGTGTTTTTCTCCCATAACCCATTAGAAAGAAAATGTTTAATGTGCAATTTAGCAAGTTGAGTTCATATTCTGGGTTTATCTACTTGCCTAGTGTCACGGTGTGAGTAATAGAGGACTCAGATGCAGAGTAGAGCAGGAGAAACTTTTATTCTCGCCACCAAAACACAAAATAACATAAACAATATATAACAGCGGCTTAAGGCAGCGGAGATTCCAGAGCAGGCCGGCAGCGTCTGCGGACCACACAGGCTGCTGGATCTCCGTGCTACGAGTCCTGTAGCACAAGGGAACAGAGGATCAAAATAGAGAAGTGAGATTCACATACACAACACGGGCAAGGACAAAACAATCTACTCACAACGAGGAACAGAAAAACAGGGACATATATGGGAGTGGGGGAATGAGTCGGAGGACTCACCATGATGCTGATGGTACTGATCGATGAGAGCCCGGTCCAGAATGTCGCGAGCCGGAATCCAACATCTCTCCTACGGACCATAACCCTCCCAGTCTACCAGGTATTGGTAACCTCTACCCCTACGCCTCACATCAATGAGCCGCCGCACCGTATAGGCTGGCAACCCCTCGATGAGTCTAGGAGGCAGAAGGGTGGAGATCAGGGGCTGGAGGGGGGAGCGAAAGACGGGCTTGATCTTGGAAACATGGAAAACTGGGTGGATCTTCTTAAACTGTGGGGTTAATTTGAGCCGCATCATCACCGGACTGAGCACTTTAGCAATAATAAACGGTCCAACAAATTTGGGTCCCAGTTTACGCGAGGGAAGCCTGAAGTTGATGTCCTTAGAAGACAACCAGACCTTCACACACGTAAAATGGGGGCTTGGTACGGTGACGGTCCACCGACGCCTTGTTCCTCTCGCCAGTCCGAGTGAGGGCTTCTCTGGCGAACCTCCAAGTACGGAGGCATCTCTGAATAAACGCATGCGCAGAAGGAACAACTGCATCGGATTCTTGAGAGGGGAATAATGTGGGTCGCCTTTGAGAACCTGTCCACCACAATGAGGACTACAGTCTTGCCATTAGAAGGGGGCAAGCCAGTAACAAAGTCCATCGCTATGTGTGACCAGGCTCGCGAAGGGACCGACAGTGGCTGGAGTAGCCCTACTGGGGTCGATTGGAGCCCTTACCCGCAGCGCAAATTGGACAGGCCGACACAAACCATCGAGCATCCCGCGCCGCAGGAGGCCACCAAAACCGCTGCTTGATTAACCTATACGTATGAGTCACTCCAGGGTGGCACGCTAGGCTAGAGCAGTGGCCCCACTGTAGGATGCTAGTTTGGACTGACTCTGGCACGAACAGCAGACTCTCTGGGCATCCAGCAGGAACAGTAGCGTCGCGTAGTGCAGTGCGGACCTTGGACTCCACCCCCCAGGTGACCGCCGCCACAACCCATTCGGGATGCAGAATAGCCACGGGGGGGGGTTGAGAGAGATACTAGCCTTAGCCTCAAAGATCCGCAACAGCACGTCAGGTTTACCATTCTTAGAGCCTGGGCGATAAGAAATGGTAAACCTGAAACGTCCAACAATTAATGCCCAGCGAGCCTGTGTGGAATTTATTCTTTTGGCGGTGTGGATATACTCCAGATTTTTATGGTCAGTCCAAACGATAAACGGAAACCCCGCACCCACTAACCAGTGACGCCACTCCTCCAGTGCCAGCTTAACAGCTAGTAACTCCCTATTCCCGATGTCATAGTTCCGTTCCGTGGGGGTTAAACGATGAGAGAAAAAGGCTCAGGGATGTATTTTCTCATCTGAAGATGATCTCTGAGACAAAACTGCCCCAACCCCCACCTCGGACGCATCCACCTCCACAATGAACTGCCGAGACGGGTCGGGTTCGTTAAAATGGGAGCCTGAATAAACCGACTCTTCAAACTCTCAAACGCAGTTTGGGCCTGTGACAACCAACAGAATCGTTTCATTCATTCAGAATGAACCGCCTGTAAAAATTGGCAAACCCCAGAAAACACTGGACCGCTCTACGACTATCTGGGGTGGGCCAATCAGCAACAGCCTTTACCTTGGCAAGATCCATTCGGATACCTTCAGGCGAGAGAATAAACCCCAGGAACAGAACCGACCGTGCGTGAAACTCACACTTCTCCACCTTGGCGAATAAACGATTCTCCAGCAGCCGCTGGAGCACTTGCCTGACGTGCTGGACATGATCGCGCTCATTCTGGGAGAAGATCAGGATGTCGTCGATGTAAACAAAAACAAACTGATCGACCATGTCTCTGAGCACGTCGTTGACGAGTGCCTGGAAGACCGCCGGGGAGTTTGAAAGGCCAAATGGCATAACTTAGTATTCAAAATGCCAGAATGGGTGTTAAAGGCGGTCTTCCATTCGTCCCCCTCCCTGATCCGAACCAAGTGATAAGCACTGCGGAGGTCCAACTTCATAAAGATGGTTGCCCCCTGCAAGAGTTCGAAGGCCGACGACATCAACGGCAAAGGATAACGATTCTTTACCGTGATGTCATTCAACCCCCGATAGTCTATACAAGGGCGCTGCTCACCATCCTTCTTCTCCACGAAGAAGAACTCCGCCCCAGCTGGAGAGGAAAAGGGATGGAAAATGCCTGCTACCAGAGAATCGTGTATATATCTCTCCATGGCCTCCCTCTCTGGTCCGGACAGAGAGTAAAGGCGCCCCTTAGGTGGGGAAGTGCCAGGCAACAGGTCAATCGCACAGTCGTACAGGCGGTGCGGAGGCAGAGATGAAGCTCGGGACTTACCGAACACCGCTCTCAAGTCATGGTAAGCCTCCTCGCCAGGCTCACCGGCTCCTCCTGCAACACAGTACAAGACATGACTGGGGAAAATGCAGCACCCAAACATTGAGCTAAACAGAAAGGGCTCCAAGCCAAAACAGAACTGAGAGACCAATCAATATGGGGGTTGTGACACCTAGGACATTAGGACATTGTTCTAGGACATTAACGTTAACGTTAAGTTAATAAGACACCCAGCACTCTAATGCTGCTGTAATGTTGTTGGTTTATATAATAAAAATTATTGTCTGTTGAACATACTAACATAAAAAAAAACCTCTCTTTATGAATTGTAAGTTGGCTACACTGTAAAAATGTACCGTAGAATTAACAGGATGTTACTGGCAAAAAAGTTGCCAGTAAAATCTTGTAAAAATGATGTTAATTGCTGTGAAATGGATTACAGTATAGTACTGCAAAGCAAATTGCAGTTAATTGCTGTATGTGAAATACAGTAATTTGTAGTATTTTTACAGTAACATTGAATTAATCTTGTAGTTAATTTTACAGCAATACTTTGTAATCTCACTAAAATACAGTATTTACCTGGCAACAAAAGTTGCCAATAAAATCCTGTAAATACCCCTAAATCCAAGATGATATTGTAATAATTTAATGAAAATGCTGCAAAGAATAATTTTAACAGTAAACTGTAAAATACCAATTTTAATGCATTATCACGAGAACTATCTTAATAACATTTACAAATGAATAAAAACCAAGTCAAAGATGTTGCAAATAATTATTTATTAAAACTGGCAGAAAGACATTGCAAGGCTTTTACTGGTAAAAAATACAAATTTAAGTCTTTCAACAGTTAAAATCTTATCATAAAAATAACATAGCATCACAAAATAACTACAAATACCAGTCATATCCCAAAAAATAAGCCATATTCTGAGTAGAACATTAACTTTCTATAAAAAATTAAGGTCAATCAACAGAATTTGTATAATTTTGGTTAATAAAAATATTAAAATAAAATGCTGGAATCAACATTATACCACAAATTCTGTTGTTTGAGCTTATGTTCTATTAAATTTAGAATATTCCTGCAAAAGAGAATTTAATAAATACATACTGAAATACCATTAACTTTCTGAGATGAACACACACGAGGGTTGTCCTTCTTCTCTGAGCCCTTTCCTTGTTTTGCCTCTATGTAACCATCTTGTATCTAGTGAGGACGTGATGTGATTCCAACAAAACATCTGCACATAAAAACAAGCAGAAGTTTTAGAATAAAGTTCAGTATTGAATGAAACTAGCTCAATAAAATAGATGTAAATGCCACTTATACAATGCAATCAGCATTTACCAGTACTTTAAATAAGTAACCTTTTTCACAAATGAAATTACTCATATAAAACATGTTACCTTTGAAATAATTAAAGTGTGCAAAAGATGCCTGCTCCTGGGATGCCAGACTGAAGTTGTAATAAGACTGCAAATCCAGCCACATAGTTGAGGTATGAATTCACAACCATGTGACCCTCGAATAGGCCTAGTCAAAAGCCACTGGGTGCACCTGAAATGAATAAATATAAGCAATAATGTAACCTACAATACAGTATTTCAATATAAAATCTAATCTAAAATACAAGTTTATCAAATTATTTACAACAGAATTAATAAGAATTAATACATTACCTAATATAATCATCTTCAGAGAGTCTTGAAGTATCAAACATTTCGCCACGTCAGCTGCTCTTTGCACCTACAAGAAATATTAAAAATGATCTTGTGTTTTTTTAAATGCATTTACATAAATGAAACCAAAATTAACACCCAAAAAGGCATATATTTTAAAATAAACAAACTCTTACATTTCATTAATAAATTAAATTATAATAATACATTGTAGAACTGTAAAACCAATCAAATTAAATAATTTATAATGCAAAATTACAACTGTGTTATGCCATTAATGTTTTACATTCATTTTTTAAATTACAAATAAGAAATGTTGTAAAAATGCAATGATACTTTTTAAATGTGAAACTAAACCACCATTACATGGCAGCAAATAATTTAATGAGTGAGTCAATTGAGTCATTCATTGTACCGATCCGTTTAGAATACTGAATCATTCAGTAAAAACACAGCAGAGTTTTGCTTTGATGTTTGTTTGGAACGATTTTCGTTGGTGAAATAGAACAACAGTTAACATTAAGTTACTTACTTTTTATACACAAAATTAACTAATTGTTTATTGAACTATGTAACATCTGTGATAATCAGCAACAGATCACTTGTTATGCTACATGATATCATATGTTATAAATAAACTCAACAGTTTGAACTTTCCGTGAGTTTATGTGTGCCGTTAAAGTTATTTGTTTTGATGTTGAATGTAATAAAATCAGAATCAGTCTGGCGTTTCGATGCTTCCCTGTTTATTTTTTTCACTCAGGTTTTAATCAGGCTAACTTGTCCAATCGGGCATGTTAAGATGTCTTTCACTTAAAAAATGGCTCGGAACGAGCTTTAATGTCGAGAACAACTACAGTGGCAATAGACACAATTTTTAATTTACTTGTAGTTTCTAATTATAGTAAAATGTCATGTCAGTATTGGACAGTTGAAAACATAAACAAATGAAATTTCACATAAATTGCTGTTATTTCGACAGATAGTAGTTAACAATCGTTCGCACTGGGCATTACGTTAAAAGTTGTGTAAACACTACTTTAAATGCTCTCAATAAGAAAATTAAACTGACAAAATGAGAAAAATTGCAGCATTTAGCCTAACTAAGGTTATGCTATGATGTCAATTTCCAGCTTACTGCACATACCAAAGCCGCTTGTCATGATTGCAGGCTGTTGCGACATGATATCGCTTAGCCTTATACATTAACTTAAATATAAAAGGATATATTTCTTAAGTAAAATTAATTGAACTTACCAGGAATTATGAATAAAGCCTCTAATCTTCAATCGTTCTGGCACTGCTCCAGTCGGCTGGATTTCAGATTTGAATGATGCACGTGCAATCCCATAATGCCACACAAGTTAGTGTAAAAAGCAGGACTACAGTGACAACACCTGCTTCTTGTAAATTAATTACTGTTAACGACTGTAAAACCTTATTTGACCCATAATGCATTGCAAATTACAGCTACATCTTGTAAAATGTTTAACAATAACATTCTGTAAAACTTTGCTGTAGAAACTACAGCAATATTTTACAGTGTACCATTGTCCCCACCAATGTCCAAATCAAACCTATGACCTTGCTGCTTTGCATGCAGTAACTCTATATCTGTGCTATAGTCCATATCTGGGGCAGTGTTGGAGGTCTGTTTGAATCAGTCAGCGCTTCATCCATCAAACAAGCCTGTTGCAGTCATAACTCATCTAATGAAGGCTTTGGCTGACAGACTGACAGACCAATGTGATTTTGTGAAGTGGCTAGTTTTTTTTTTTTATCTTCTCAAATAGGTCAGCTACAGTCTGTCTACAACCATGTTCTATTCTGCTTCAAATGCAAGGTATTAGAGAGTAATTATCACCAGCAATGGACCAATACCTCTGACACTGTAATTATATTTGAGTTGAATAAGATCTGCACCCTATTCTGTCTCTTGTTTAGAGCGAGTATATTCAAAGAAGGAAGGAAAAGGACAGGTTTCTGAAGTACTCGGGCCCCCCAGGTCCCCCTATATTTCTGACAGGGGCCTCCCTCTCTCTCTGATTTGTGCTTTTGGTGGACTCGGTCCTGGGCCCTGATTTGGCACAGCTGGAGAGAGGGAATGATCAGAACAGGATTGATGCAGACAGAGCTAAAGTAAACAGTTGTGGTGGCTGGGCAGGCAGTTAGCAGCCCTTGGACAGATGATCAGGGGGCCTGCGCAGACCACACACGCAGGCACGCACCGAAGGACCACACATGGGCTCTGCTGAAGAGGGAAGAATGGGGCCCTCAGCGCACAAATGCAAGGCCCATCGACAGGGCACTCCTATGGGCAAAGGCAAGCTCCTGGTCAGGCCCAGGCCTGAGAAGAGTATGAGGTGTTCAAGACATGCCATCTGTGTGCATACAAGACTGCAGAAGAAGACAAACAGGTGTTTCTCTTTGTTGTGCCAGAAATAAACTTTCAATGTGAACTTTCAATGGTCTAAGTAAACACAAACAGGAAGCAGTTCATAAAGACATCATTTTCCACTGCCTCTCTGATGAGGCAGTGTGCACCTAAATAAAACCAGGACAACTGAAAAAAAAATGTAAATAAAAAAGTCAAACTAAAAAAGGGGGTGGGGGTATGCCATTTAGAAGTAACACACTGTAAGCTATGATATAGATATGATAAGCACAGATATAGAGTTACTGCATGCAAAGCAGCAAGGTCATAGGTTTGATTTGGACATTGGTGGGGACAATGGTACACTGTAAAATATTGCTGTAGTTTCTACAGCAAAGTTTTACAGAATGTTATTGTTAAACATTTTACAAGATGTAGCTGTAATTTGCAATACATTATGGGTCAAATAAGGTTTTAGAGTTGTTAACAGTTAACACGATGCCAATCTTTCATCTGGGACAGCTGAAAATCGTGCAGTGTGTTCAGGGCTTAAGAACAGACAAACTCAAAGTTAACATACAGGACCGTACTTAGACCAAACAAGGATAATAGGCACACCTGAACAGAATAATACAATCAACACAACAAGGGAAACGGTGCAAAAGGGAAAAAAAATCCAAATTAACAGAAACCTTGACAGTAAGAGCTATCATTATAGTGCACTTCTGTTATGTTGCACAGTCCACATATAAAAAACAAAACAAAACTGCCATTTAAATGTTTCAAAATATAATTTCCTGCGTATTTAGCCTTCTTAAGACTCATATCCAGATCATCCTGCATCAGTTAACTGTTGCATTCTACTAAAAGTAGCCCAATTCTATTAGGCCATATTTACAATTTCAAACTACCATTTCAATTAGCCAGTGTCAAGTGCAACATCCAAACCAGAACCTTATATGGGGCATATTTGCCATGTCAAATGTGGAACAAGTTAGGCTTATACACTGATTAGCCAATGCTGACTGTGCCGTATATTTGCCAAAAGTGGCCCAAATTTTTATTATTACATGAATCATTCTCAAAAACAGCCACCAGTAAACCTTGATGTACCTACATTCTAAAGCCCTATTCGGACGATAATTATTTCTCATGGGGACGTAAATTTTCACCATTTACAGGGGGTAGTTGGTGATTTTAATGCCGTCCGAATCCAGGATGTCTGTGAATTTTTCTCTCACCACCCTTGCAAATATCCCAAGCCAAATTACCTATTGTTTTTTGACAAACACCAAGGTCGTGTGGTAATTTAATTGCTGTCCGAATCCATATCTCTGAGTTTACGAGAAGAAATCTATTCAAAATTCAGTGTATAAACCCTTTTTGAACACTCCCGAACACCGTAAGGTAACTGTTGTACGTCGGCGTAATTTCCATACATATTTATTTCTGAAATGCTGGAGAGTATTTAAAAGAACAATACTTCATAACTGCTCACAGCAACTGGGAGCAGAAAGAGAAGAAAAGCACATACAAATTCGAAATGGGTCTTTATTATGGCAGCAGCAGGTATGCAATACAATTTAAAAATGTGTATTATAAACAGATATATATAGCATATATTTATATACAACTATAGCGTGTCTATTTTCCTATTTTTAAACAGGAGATTTAAATAATCAAATAATAAATAGGATTATATATTATAAAATATGCCTGGAATAATAAGAATACATTTTATATAATAAAGTATTTACAAATACATTTTACACAATAATAAGAATAAATGTGTAAATAAAATTAATTTTATTTACAGCAGACAATCATGCGACTGGCCACGTGAGCAGCACGGTCTCGGGTGCGCAGGATCACAGAACTCACTCTTCCACTGTGAATAAATTGCCAACCGAATCCATGAATTTTATCACTGAGGTGATATGTAAATTTATTTTTACAGACGTCCATATGAGAAACAATTACTGTCCGAATCGGGCTTAAGTTGCACATTTACTTTTCCAAAAACTGTTAAACTTCTGTACAAAACTTAACATAATGCAAAACTAAATCAGATAAATAAATTTGCTACATTTCTACAGTCATATCGGAGCTGAATAACACAGGTGTTTGCTTTAGTTTCATCTATACAAGAGACACAATTTAGGAATAATTTTGCACTGAAAAGTAAACATGAACCATGTAACATATATTGCAGTGAATTCTAAACAGTAAAGAGCTGTCATTCTTGCTACCTGTTGTTAGTGTTTTATTTTGTCATTATTTCATGAGTGACAAAGTGTGTTTGTTGGTTGACAACTTTTGCTAGTATTTTTGGAAGAATGACTTGATTGAGACATGCATGAAGTGTTTTTGTAATTTTATTAATTCTGAATGTTAAATTGGACTGACAGATAATCAGTCATGGAATCACCCTGGACGGATGGTCAGTCAGCCACACATATTGGTGCCAGGAGAACAGTGCAGGTCATCAATGTGTGTGTTTATCTGGACAGTGTCAGCTTGACCTGAGGGGAGTAAATGCTCTTAATCACACTTAGTTTTCAACTGTCACTTACCAAAAGAGAGAGCATGCTTGATTCAACACCAGTGCTGCAGATAAACAGCACTTCCTAATAACACTGCATGCACACATGAGAAAGTACAGCTGGATCATAGAGTCATATTTCACACAAAAAAAAAACTGATACATACACTTAAAGATTTCAGATTAAAAATTATTTTAAATAAATAAAAATTAAATGATGCGCAACATTGCTGTGAGTGAAATTTATTTTTCCCAGGAGCAAACTACAAGTGCTAACAAAATCCTGCAGAAATGCATGGAGTTTTTTTGTGTGTGGGGTGGGGGGTGTTATTGCATACAGTACATCAGCAGAAAGCCCAGCGATCAAACTATCACCAGAAATACGATTAAAATTCATGCTTTCCCATGATTGTACAGGTCTACATCAGGATGACGACTACTAGTGAATACTAGTGTTTGAGAGGGTTTGGAGGGTCATCATGCAATGCTAATATCTGTCTTAGAGAAAATAGCAACACAGACTTCCTGTTTCCTGCAGGGCTCTGAGAGTGTCTGGGACCCTGCTGGGCGACACTGGGGTCACGACCCATTCACGCAGGGAAACTGTCTTTCACATGGGCACTGTCTCGCACACACAGCCTGGGAACCACTGTGGAGCCTGAAAGACACGTGTGTGTCCACAGCATTTCTACATACGCACAAATATAAACACATGACTTATCAAACGGATACAGTAAGTGCACAGCACATCACACGCACACACTCAACTGGAAGAAAACTACACTTTCATACTTCTGTAAAAACACATATTTTGTAAAGAAAATTTCCACGATCATTATTAGCACAAGAGACAGAGAAAATAGCTCAAAGAGTTATTCTCAATGACATCAAGAAATCAGGCACTTAATGAGAGAATCTTCTCATAATCAAGTGTCATCAAATTGACTATTATATTACCAGAATACATTCATTCATTGTTCTGCACTTTAAAAAGATAAAGTAATAATAATAATAAATGTTTAACTTTGAGACATGGTTTCTCCGTGACCTCCTCTTCTGATGGTAACAAACCCACCTGCACGGAAACAACGAACAGAGGAAGACGGTAGAAATGCAAATAAATCAATCAATGGAGAAGATTTTAAAAAGTGAACGTCTATCATATGAGGTAACAATATAGGCAATCTATATTTAAATATATATTTATTTTTCTTTATATTTATATTTATATATAGTTTATTTTATATTTAACCCCTTAACTGTCACCCCCCCCTCCTTTTTTGAAAACAGACTTAAAAGTGCATTTAAAGTTAAATTTTTATCATTCATGAATGCTTTTGAATACAGAAGGTTGGTCTCTTTTTAAAGAAGACAATCAGCAGATTATTGCAGAAGTGAAATCATTTAAAAAAATGAAAGTAAAAAAAAGTTTAAAAGTTTAAATTTACTGTAAATAAAATGTACGGTACTGTTATTATTATATATTATATAAATAAATATTTTACAAAATGTTTTAATACAAATTTGGCATAAAATTAAAGCCATATGTCTGAATACGCTGTGTTCAAAATTTGAAGTTGATATAAAAAAAAAATTGAGGTTACTATGCAATTTTGTTTAGGCTTTATACCACAAACAGCCACCGGGTGCCATTCAAATCCCATTGATTTTTTTTCCTTTCCGATGATATGTATTTTGTCAAGATTATAAAAAGTTTTGATTCTATAAGACCGTAATACATTTGTAATATGACACCTCCCACTAAGGGGGAGGAGCCCGCTAAAAGATTTTAAAGTAACGTTTCTATGGTAACGCAATATCCGATTTCAAAACGGTTTTCACAGTATGAATTTTCAGATTTTAAGCTTTCAGATGATATATAATATATGATGATTACTAAAACATGTGATAGGAAAAAAAGGAAACAAATATAATTTTTGTGTCAAAGGTCAGAGCTGTTACGGTGTATATGTTTTAAGGTGCGCTCTTGTCATAAATTATTCTATTACTGCTCCTACAACGATATATAGTTTGTCATGATTAGATTAGGATTTAATGGTAATATATTGAAGTAAAGTTAGGGACGGCGACAGTTTTAAACAATACATTTATTTGAATGAATGAATGTGGCATTTATATAGCACTTTATTGTGTATTGATGTACACCCAAAGTGCTTTACAATCATGAGGAGGTCTCTCCTCAACCACCACCAGTGTGCAGCATCTACCTGGATGATGCGACGACAGCCACAGGACAACGGCGCCAGTGCGCTCACCACACACCAGCTACAGGTGGAGAGGAGAGAGAGAGAGATGGAGCCAATTCAATGAATGGGGATTATTAGGAGGCCATGATTGACAAAGGCCAGTCCCAGACAGCAACATAGTGTTGGCCCAGATGGGATTTTTAACCCTCTGGGGCCGGCTGTATCGCTGGCGATACCAGCTCGGTTTTTTTAAGATCAGTGCAAAAGACACTAAAAATACTCTGTTGATTTTGGTCACACAAATAAGTGTTATACATCAATCAAAACTGTTAAGTGTCTATTTTTTTTCATGTACACTCACGATTACAACAAAACTTTGTGGTTTTGGAAAAAACAAAAAAAAAACAGGGTGCACTCTCTGTCTTCTCCATCTCCGTGATCTTTTTTCAGTAACGCGTCACTAAAATGAAGTGTAGCTCAGCAAATACTCAACACAGAAACATGGGAGTTATCTCTATAGAAAGCCTGAAGTGTCTAATTTCAAATGAAGTCATATCGAAAACAAACGTTCTGTGATAAAGTAATCCGTATGAAACCGATACGATGTTCAGTCTGTCCAGTCTAACTCATTATTTTTAATGTGATCCCGCCCCCTCGTGTTCACATGTAAATAACCACATGAGCCGCGCGCGCTTGGAGACGCCCAACATAAACAAAGAGTCAGGAGTGAAGAGTTCATCGCTGCTATACTGTTCGTTTCTGGAAGAAGACGCGCTGAGTAAAGGCTGGATTTCCCTCAAAATAAGAGCAAGAGTTCATTCAGAAGATAAGATCGATCTGATGAGTAAGTAATGTTTCTTTTTTTGCATTAGTTAGCGTGTTATTGTGACAAACTTGAACACGTTTAGTTGGGTTTTTCCCAAACGACAACATGATGAATGCTAGCATCTAAGAATGTTTAGAAGAATGTTTAATGTTCACAAATAGATTTAATATTGTGCTAAACAATAACAATTAGTTTCTCAGATATAAAATATCTTTATTTTATTGTACCATAAAAAAGGGATATGTGAGTCTATTGCTGCAGAATCATAAGAGCTACTATAAAAACATACATACTAGGCTATATGACTACAAAATCATAGTTGTTTTATCCCAAACTGTAATTCCAGACTACAATGTTTGAAATTGATGGACAATTCATTGTATTTAAATTTCTTATGGCTCGATGATGTTTTCATGCTCTATATAAAACAATAAAAGTAATATGAGTGTACACTGTAACATGATGAATGCTACAAGTCTAAGTATGTTTAGAACATGTTTATTATTAATAGCCTACTCTGTTCAAAAATAGATTTTAATAGCATGCTAAACAATAATAATTAGTTTCTCAGATATAAAATATCCTTTTTTATAGTGCAAAGTACATCCTTTTATAGTACAAAGCATGCTTGAGTCTATGGCTATAGAATCATAACAGCTACTATAAATTCATGCATACTAGGCTATATGACTACAAAATCATAGTTTTTGTTTCCCCAAACTGTAATTCCAGACTACAATGTTTGAATATGATAGATGATCGAAATGAGAAATTTCCAAAAATGCCAATCCCTAATTTTATGATGTGGTTTTTACAGCAAGGTCCATCTTGAATCTTCACAGAAATCCCCTCTTACTGTTAGACTACAAGAAAAGTAAAACATCTACTACAGAACAAGGTGTTCACTACTGCGACTGTAATAATGTCTGACAGTAGGATAGGAATCCACTCTGAAAACAATAAAAGTAATATGAGAGTACATTGTAACATGATGAATGCTACGGTTCTAAGTATGTTTAGAACATGTTTATTATTAATAGCCTACTCTGTTCAAAAATAGATTTTAATAGCGTGCTAAACAATAATAATTAGTTTCTCAGATATTAAATGTCTTTTTTGTTTACGATAGACTCACGCATGCTTTGTACTATAAAACCTATATATATATGTAGATTCTCCTGATATTAACATGTTCACAAATGTTTTTTTTTGTATTTTATTGAATAAGGTACCAGAACCTTCAAAAAAAAATTCTCTGAGAGCGCTGTACCAACATCAGATGCTCAACTACACTGATATTCTATGGTAAAACAAGATCTTTGACTACTGATTTTTTTTTCTTCTTGAATCAATGGAAATAAGTAAATATCAGGTACTTGTTTCACTTGTTGAACAGAATCTGTTGCAGGAATGAGTTAAAGTCTGTTCACATCTCTGTGGTTAGATCAGTGTGCACAATAATGTGTCTTTGACCTTCATTATGTATGTTTTGATTATACTGTGTTGTAAATAAAATACAAATAATAATAAAAAAAAAAAAAACATTTTTTCAATCTCCTCACACTCTCTGTCTTACCTGCCTCAGTCACAGTCACACTGATGGGCCATTAGCAGCTTTAGGGGAGGGCCCTTTGTCTCTCAGGTGAAAATCACTTAATATTCAAGGCCATTACCACTCCCTCGCATATTGGCTTTCGATCACAAAACATGTCTTTAAAAATTTTAATCAATATATTGTTTTCTGTGAATGAGTAAGCAAAATGATTTTCACATAATTGTGAAGTAAATATTCTAGCCTACAAGACTGATTACTCAAAAGTCTTATTCAGGACTATTTAGTGTGTCTTTTATGGCCTTATTTCAGCTACATTTTTTTCCCCAAAACTTACTAACCACGCATAATATTTATTTTCTAACAAATGCAAACATGTACATCCATATTGGTCACATATTATTGTAGCACAGTTTGTGCTGAATAAAAAAAAAGTACATGTTGGTCAATAGTATGTTATAAGTAGCTGAAATAAGCCCAAATATCAGGGCATGTCAAAACATCTCAGGGGCCCCAAAATCACCTCAGACCCTAGAGGGTCTGACCACAGAGATTCAGGACCTCGGTTTAACAACTCATCCGAAGGATGGTGCTTGTTGATAGTATTGTGTCCCCATCACTATACAGGGGCGTTAGGACCCACACAGACCACAGGGTGAGCACCTCCTGCTGGCTTCACTAACACCTCTTTCAGAAGCAACCTAGTTTTCCCACAAGGTCTCCCATCCCGGTACTGACCACACCAGGCTCAACCCTGCTTAGCTTTAGTGGGCGACCAGTCTTGGGCTGCAGGGTGATATAGCTGTGGCATATATAAAATCTAAACAATATTTCTCATTCAAAATAAACTCACATGTATAGGCCTATTACAAATAACAAAAGCAAAACAAAAGATGAAATATAAAAGCAGTATCCCAGATAGCATGTGGAATGATATAGCAATGATATGGCACAGCTGGCCCATCTTATGGCCCGGACAAAATGGATGTAAGCCTGAAGTAGCCCATATGTAAAACAGCAAAAATGGCCTAAATGTATCAATATGATGCTACAAATGTGGCCCAAGTATATTAAAATGTATCTGGGCCAGTTTTGGCAAAGATATGGCACAGTGAGCACCAGTGTTGGGGGTAACGCATTTCAAGTAACGCGAGTTACGTAATATTACTTTTTTCAATTAACTAGTAAAGTAACGCATTACTTTTTAATTTACAAGAAAAGAGGTACTTTTTCAAAAAAAAGCCAGTTACTTTTTTCCCATTTATTGACTGACGCTGTGTGATGGCGCTGTGTCATGCTGTTACTGTAGTTCTAGACTAAATGTGAATGTGCATTAATTCATCCCAGTTATCAGGAGCATTGTTAAGGAACATATTGCTCAAAGTTATTCTTGAAGAAGGAGATGCTGCCTACATGAAATTGTCATTGGTTTGCTTTGCACCAGATTCATAAACCTAGTTGGGGAACAAAGCTTCCAGAAACAGGCACACTTCTTGTGGCTAGAAAGTAAATTGTAAAGGTGGCGACACCCAGGTAAATAGTTTTAGTGAAAAAAATTAACCTAACTCAAAATGTTTGGGCGCCAGACAGGAATAAGCCTGTCAGAAAGTAATTAAACCCAGATAGCCTTGAAAAGCCACCGGTTACATACAATAATAACAACTGCAAGGAATAATAATACATATAACAGGCAATAAATGCACAAGGAAAATAAGTTTTCAGTTCAGTTTTCATTTGTATTTTTCACAAGAGAAGGAAAAATCAACAATAATAATAAAAAAACAAATGATTATTTCACATGAATGCATTTACACATTGCACATTCCTCAATAAAAAAAACAACAACAGCAAATATAAATATAATCCCTAGTACTGCGGCGAGCAAGATAGTCCAGCTCTCAGAGCAATTAAAGTTCAAAAATGGAAAAAAGGGAAAATACAAACAAGATTAATTCCAGTCGCCCACTTCATTAGACAAATGATGTGCACCTTCTACAGAGGCACCATCGAGAGCATCCTAACTAGCTGCATCACTGTGTGGTATGGCGCTTGCAACGCATCCTGCCGCAAGTCACTTCAACGCATAGTGAGAGCAGCTGAGAAGATCGTTAGTGTCTCTCTCCCCTCCCTCCAGGACATCTACAGCACCCGTCTCACCCGCAAAGCCCACCCACCCGACACACAGCTTCTTCAGTCTGCTGCCATCAGGGAGGAGACTGCGGAGTCTCCAGGTTGAGGACCAGCAGACTGAAGGACAGCTTCATACATCAGGCTGTCAAGCTGAAATCCCTCCCGTCCTTGCCCCCCTCCCCTCTTTTACCCCATGCAATACTGAACTTTGATACTACGACCACCCCCCCCCCCCCCAGCTCCCCACATCCCCAGGACCCCCCCACCCCCCACCCACCCACCCACTTAAAAACTGTGACCAGCACCTGTCACTTGTGCAGCATTGGACTGATCACTACCTCATCCAGCATTGACTGCAAACTACCTCTTCGGATAGTCTGATAAAAAGACTATTATTTTGTCACTTTAACAGACTGATAAGCTCTTCTTGCACTACACATATATCTGCACAGTTTTGTTTTATTTAACTGGTTTGCACTCTATCTATTCTGCCATGTGCCTTATGCCACTTTATTTATCTCTTTTTTTTATTTTTCTACAATGTCCTCAGACTGATAAGCTCCTCTTGCACTATATATATATATATATATACACTCTACACATATATCTGCACAGTTTTGTTTTATTTAACTGGTTTGCACTCTATCTGCCATGTGCCTTATGCCACTTTATCTATCTCTTTCTTTCTTTTTCTACAATGTCCTCATTTGTATATCTGTATAGTTTTATGTACATATGTTTAAACTGTATTTATCTGTATTTGAACGTCTACTGTCAGTGTCTTAAATGTTAACTGTATGCACCAAGGGTCTGAGAGTAACGCAATTTCAATTCTCTGTATGTATGTGCCGTACATGTGGAAGAATTGACAATAAAGCAGACTTGACTTGACTTGACTTGAATTAATATAATAAGATGCAAAGAAAATACTCACATTAAGGGGAGTTGTACGTTACGTATGTTTGGGCGAATGTGGTGTGGGTGAACTTTGGGTGTGTGCGCGCTACGGCAAGCCATGAGCCATCTGACAGGTGTTACTAGATTTTCGGTTTGAGATTTTCTGTTTCAGTGGGTGGAGCATACATGACTATTAATGAGTTTCCCGGACATGCGCGTGGAACTGAGAATTTCAGTTTATGCTCCTTGTATCTCAGCAGGTTTAATGGAATATTTAAAAAAAGTTAATATTTTCAGCGTTATGCAAACAGCATTTGTTCATCATTTTGTAACCGTTTATAATGTTTTTATTAATTTGCATGTTTTGTGCAGTCGTCCCTGACTGAATGATTGTAGGCATTCTTTGTGTAATGTTAGGATAAAGCACAGCAAACCTCAGCTAGTTGTATACATTGATTTCAGTTTGTTGGGCTGTAGCTTAGCTTGCAAAGCTTTAAAACGGTCTGCTATTGTTATCTTTTGAGTGCAACAGCTGAAATAAACTTGTATCTGTGGACTAATCATTTTTAATCTACCCTGGTGTGATTCTTCAAACTGTTTGATTTATATTTACAAAATAAACAGGAATCCAAGACCACACACATGGATGAAAGTGTTCCTTTCATACACAAGCAAATTTAATGGATTAATGGATTAAACTAAATTGTATGGACAAAAGTGTATAAAATAGCCTATATTTGGTACACTGTAAATGAGAAAACAGATAGGCCTACTTCACAGCATTTTATGGAATAGAATACGCAACTAATTTGATGTTAACAAAATTATTTTATTAACAACAACTATATATATGAAGCCTTGAGACGAAGAACCATACAAGTCCATATTTTCAAATTTTGAGTAATAAGATTTTTTTCATTTGGATTGTGAACATTATATTATATATTTTTATTTTACTTGAAAATAGACAACAAAAGCTTCTCAATTCTAAGGAGATAACATTTTTCAGTGTCAGTATTAAAAATCAAAAGTTATTGTGATTTATATTTCTGAAATGTGGAAGAACGGTATATGTCCAGTTAGTGTGGAATAACAGTATAACTCCAGTTCATCATATCACTTTAAACCACTAAAGATCTGATTCCTTTATCTTAGTTTTAATACAGTAACAGAAACTTCAGGTTAATATTAAGCATTTCTTTCAAGTTTATTATTTTAAAAACAGAAAATACAGTATAAACAATGGACAATACATAGACCTTCTTACAGTACAGGCAATAACAATGAATTATTAACAAAAAACAATATATATATAAATAAATAAATAAATAAGAGGACAGTTTTCCGTTGTTTATCATGATGGGCATAGTCTCTGAACTTTGATCACTTCTTGTATGTTTAGATAGCTCCAATCGTGCACCTTGTTGTTTATTTAGAAAAGCTGGCGCAGCGCACCTGTGTATATACTACTTTAAACTGTTATCGCGCTCCGCCATCTAACGATATAAATAAATATATAAAAAAATAAACTCTGCTTGCCGTACTTTACACACTGGCGGGAAATATGAATGAATACAGCTTTATTATATATGGTATGTGGTTTATTTTGATAGGTTAACTGTTTATGCGGTGTTTAGCGCTCCTCAGCGCGTTCAGAGAGAGAGAGCGATCACATCACATATACGGTTCTTCCACTCACCTCTTTCGGTGGATTTTTCCCCGGTTTTTGTTCTCCTCTTCGAGTCAAATATAGTTTTCCAGCATCCCTCAAAGCCTTCCTTACTCTGTCCTTCCATTTGGTCATGTCGGCTCTCTTTTTTTTGCCGAGGTTTTGCCTTCTAATGTCCGAAGCGGACATGACAGCAAGCAGCATCTCCATTCTTCTTTGTGGACATAAACGGTTTTTCCGCGTAATGCTATTTTAACGTTTAAAATGCGGACTCTTGGTCGCGCGAAAATGTCCCCAAACTGTTTCTGTATACAAAATTCACACATACAATTAATGTCACATGGTTATCTCATTTTTTGTTTTTTTGGACTTATACGGTTGTTCGTCGCACACACTCATATATTGTGGCGGGAGGAGCAAACGACAGACACAGTGGGTGTGGCGTCAGGCCTCGGAGAGGTTTTTATTAAACAATAATAATCAAAATAGTGTACAAGGGGAAAAAGTGTCCAAAATAAACAGGGGATCTGGTGTCCTCGTAGTGCTGCGGGGTACGTGAAGGAGGGCAGTGTTCAGAAAGGAAGGGTCCAGAGAAGGGGCGGAGTCCGGTGGCCGAATGGCGGCGAATACGGGACGGGGTGGTGATGATAATAAGGGGGGAGACAGCCGACTCGTCACCCCCCCCCCCAAGCGACATTCCTGTCTTCCCGTCGCCGCCCACGCAGGAGTGCTACCTTCCTCAACCAGGCTCCAGCGGTCGGAGTGGGCGGGGCAGGAATTCCTCTCCGGGCAACTCTCCCTCTCGCACCGTGCCGGAACCGGGACAGAGAAAGCGGGCATTAGTCGATAGCCTCAACCAACCACGGGGTAAAATGACAATTAGACAGAATGTCACTTACCCCTTTGGTGGCTGGGAGGGAGTCCCCATTGTTCCTCTGTCCCCGTGCGGGCTCCATGGCTTCTTGCGAGCGAGAGGGGATGACGTCATCAGGTGTTGCCCAACTGCGCTGTCTAGGCTCCGCCTGCTCGCATTCTCCACCACTGTGGCGGGAGGAGCAAATGACAGACACAGTGGGTGTGGTGTCAGGCCTCGGAAAGGTTTTTATTAAACAATAATAATCAAAATAGTGGCCAAGGGGAAAAAGTGTCCAAAATAAACAGTGGATCTGGTGTCCTCGTCGTGCTGCGGGGTACGTGAAGGAGGGCAGTGTTCAGAAAGGAAGGGTCCAGGGAAGGGGCGGAGTCCGGTGGCCGCACGCGCTCCCCTCTCGGGTCCGGGAGCGAGTGGCGGCAGCTTCTCTCGAGCGGCTGCTTCCTACTCCTTGGCCCCCGGAGCTTCTGGGGGATTAAAATCAGCTGTAACGGGTGCGGCAGTCTTCCTACTCCACGTGCCCTTCCTGGACCCACGAGGACACCAGCGTGCATGCACGGGGAAGAGACCGGTCTCCCAAGGAGAGGCACGCTCGGCATTTAAACGGCGGCGGTGATGAGGCTCTATTCACATCAGGTGCGCCTCATCACACGCCGCCAGCCCTGGCTGTTTCAGCGCTCCTCCTCTCTCACACACCCACTCCCGCCTGGTGAAGGGCGGCGAATACGGGACGGGGTGGTGATGATAATAAGGGGGGAGGCAGCCGACTCGTCACATTATATATATATATACAGTGGTGGAAATGGGGGGGGGACGCGGGGGGACGGAGTCCGGGGAGTGAATTTCGAGGGGGGACGGCGTTTCATTTCCAACTGGTTAGATTTATTTGAAAATTAAAATGATTTCTATATTATATCCATTCAAAAGACTACAAAAGCGATCCCAGTTCTGCATAAACCGTAGTGCAGTGCAGACTAAACTAAATGTAGCGGGATATTTGTGTCTATGGTTTGCTGGGCAATGCCGTCTTTGATTGGCAATCGAGAGCAGACTGCAGCCAATGGAAATGCTTCTCTATTGCTGCACATGCTGCTCCTCACAGCACAGATCGTGAAAGCAGACTGCAGCTCCTCATTCATTGTAACAAACAAAGTGTAGAAATAATAGATTCAGTTTGCAGTGTAGAGAGCTTCATTCACTAAAATAGAAGTTTGTGAGATCGCGATGAACTTAATGATTATAAAGAGTTTGCAAATGTGAAATTGAATTATTACAACAGATTTATACATTATTGATTTTATTCAAAAGTTAATATAAAGCGACTTACATTTTAGGAACACTTGTCTGATCTGTTGACAACTATTTTGTTGATGAAATAAAGTCACAGCTGAGCCACTGCGCATCTCCAAGCAAACAGCGCTGTTTCGATTATGAATGAATCTTTGCTTTTGAACAAATCTAGGGAGTCGATGATTCTATGATCCATTCATAAAGAGAGTCACTTGCTTCATTCCTGAATGAATCAGCAGTTTGAACGAATCGATTAGATGAATGATTCAGTGACAGACAGTGACTTGCTGCCACCTACTGGGAGTTTCATTTTTAAAGTATACATTTTAATTGTTTAATGTTTCTGTATTCAATCTCATAACATTGTTTTTATTAAATGTATTAATGCCACCTCTGAGTCTCGTTAGAAAGTCTGTAAATATTCCACATTTGTGCTCTTCTGTTCCGTGCAAAGATTAATTGTTGATGCTGATTTCAGGTCTTCCTGATTGTATCTTATTATTTTAAATGAATTTATTGTTTAATAATTTATTTATTTTTTACAAAAAGTTAATAAATTAATTTTGGCACAACATATGACATACATTTAATAAAGATAAAAATGGCATTACAA
Organism: Barbus barbus; assembly: GCF_936440315.1. Taxonomy (NCBI): domain Eukaryota; kingdom Metazoa; phylum Chordata; class Actinopteri; order Cypriniformes; family Cyprinidae; genus Barbus; species Barbus barbus. The sequence continues at coordinate 10,582,662 of NC_136750.1, forward strand.
AGGTTAAAAAAATACTTTAAGGAGTCAAACATCATCTTATAATACTAAGGTTAATTTCTGTCATTGATCAGAAGGTGTTCCTAATTTATTAATGTATTATTTTAAGTAGAAGCACTAGTGCTCCTGAAAAGAAACGTAAGTGTAGAGTCCTTAAGAATGTAATGTTACCTTTTAAAACTAATTGAAAAGGTTTTTGCAAAGTGTAAACTATGAAATATAATCTATAAATCATGCAATACTGTACGCTAAATAAGACGTGTTTTGAGGGCTTAGCTAATCAGGCCAATGAGAGACAATCATTCTAATATTTTATGAAATCATCAGTTCATTTCACTAATCAATGTTTTTTTGTTTGTTTTTTATTAAACACAAGAGGTCATTAATAATAATTATATTATAAGATGCACAAATTCAAACACAACGCATCTTTAATTTGGGCAGAATTGCAGGTGCCTGTCTTAATGTACAAGAAGGTTTAGAGAAAATATGACATAAATTCTTAATAAATGTTTTCATAGATTATAAATGTTTTTATGATAAAATACATCCAAAAGGTAATCTAAAATTACCATTGTTATTAAATTATATATATATATATATATATATATATATATATATATATATATATAATTTAATGTATGTATATTATGTGTACAGTGCCCTTCATGAGTATTGGAACAGTAAAGACAAAATTACTGTGGAGTCGGAGTTGGCTGTGGAGTCAAGACATTTGCAAATATGGTTAAAAGATGAATATGAGACAAAACTACAGAATGTCACATTTTATTATTAGTTGTTTCAACACATATATGTTTTACCAAATAAAAAGAACAGCACTTTTAGAGTTCATCCCACTTATTGATGTGAGCATAAGTATTGGGACAGTTGAACATAAGGCAGTTATAAAAGATTAAAAGCTATTATTTAGTTGCAGATCCTTTGCGCACAATCACAGCAGTGAGTCTGTGACCCATAGACATCAACAGACTCTTGATCTCATCCTTTGAAATGCTTTTCCCAGCCTTTAATGCAACCAATTCCAATTGTTGCTTGTTTTGGGGAGTTTCTGCCTTTACTCTCCTCTCCAGCTGGTCAAATTAATATTCAATCGGATTTAAATCTGGAGATTGACTTGGGCAATCTAAGACTTTCCATTTCTTTGCCCTTATAAATTCCTTGACTGAACTGGCAGGGTATTTTGGGTCATTGTCCTAATGCAATGTGAAGCACTTCCCAATGAATCTGGTGACATTTTCTTGAATATTGGTAGGCAAGATGGTTTTGTATCCTTCCAAATTCATTCTGCTGCTGTCATCATACATTAAGTCATCAGTAAAGTTGAGAGGGCCTGTTCCAGAGGCAGCCATGCATGCCCATGCCATGACACCACCTCCACCATGCTTTACAGATGAGGCTGTATGCTTGGGATCATTGCAGTTCCCTTTTTGTCTCCACATTTTTGCTTTCCCATAACTTAGATAAAGGTTCATCTTTGTCTCATCGGTCCATAAACACAGTTCCAAAACTCGTCTGGCTCACCTTTGTGCTTTTTTGCAAACTCTAATCTGGCCTTTCTATTTTTGGTGCTGGTCAGAGGTTTGCATCTTGCTGTGTTCAGAATTAATTCTAATATGCTGATTTGCTGCTCAAGAAACATCTCTGATTATTATCAGAGTTGAAAATTGCTGTGCTTAATGAAGTGTGGAAATCATTACACAGTCACAGCTGATTCCTTGATGAATTGAAAGTTCAGAAAAACAGTATTTATTTGAAATAGAAATATTTTGTAACATTATTAATGTACTTACTGTCATTTTTTATTAATGTAATGCATCGCTGTCAAACAAAAGCATACATTTCTTAGAAAAAGAAAAAGAAAATACTACTAAAAAAAACAACAACATAGTAATCCCAAAACCTTGGAATGGTAATGTCATGAGTCAAATGCCAGAATCAAGTTTATAAATGTGTTGTTGTTGTTGTTTTACCTGTCCTACATATGATCTTAGAATAGCTTTATTATGTGTCATATTTTTATACAGCAGATCCAACAAGGATATTTATCAGAATCAGAATGAACTTTATTGGCCAAGTATGTTTACACATACGAGGAATTTGTTTTAGTGACTGAAGCTTGACAGTGCAACAGAGAGACAGCAACAGGACAGGACACAGATAATAAAGAATAATACAAATATCCAAATAGGCTATGTACAAAAAAAGCAAAAACACAATATATAGAAAATTACTGTATGTGTCTACAGGTCTGATATGTGCAAATTTGAAATGAAAAAATTAGATAAATAAAAAAGCAAGCAAGTGTGGTGAATAAATAATAGAGTTGTGTGTTCCGCATTTTATTGTCAAGTGTTCATGAGATGGATTGCCTGAGGGAAGAAACTGTTCCTGTGTCTGGTTGTTCTGGTTCTCAGAGCTCTGTAGCGTCAACCAGATGTACAGTTCTTGGAGAGTGGGGAGGGTTGTACCAATGATTCGCTCAGCAATCTGGACTACTCTCCGTAGTCCTCTGAGGTCAGATTTGGTAGCTGAGCTGAACCAGACAGTTATTGAAGTGCAGAGCACGGATTCAATGATGGCAGAGTAGAATTGTTTCAGCAGCTCCTGTGGCAGATTGAACTTCCTTAGCTGGCGAAGGAAGTACAACCTCTGCTGGGCTTTTTTCACAATAGTCAGTGTGATTGTCCCACTTCAGGTCCTGAGAGATGGTGGTGCCCAGGAATCTGAATGACTCCACTGTTGTTACAGTGCTGTTCATGATGGTGAGTGGGGGGAGTTCAGGGGGGTTTCTCCTGAAGTCCACGATCATCTCCACAGTTTTGAGCATGTTCAGCTCCAGGTTTGAGCATGTTCAGCTCCAAGACTGCACCATACAGCCAGCTCCTTAACCTCCTGTCTGTAAGCAGACTCGTCACCATTGAGGCCGATCAGTGTGGTGTCATCTGCAAACTTCAGGAGCTTGACAAAGGGGTCTTTAGATGTGCAGTCATAGGTGTAGAGGGAGAAGAGCAGTGGGGAGAGAACACAGCCCTGAGGAGCTCCAGTGCTGATGGTACGAGTGCTGGATGTGGATTTACCAAGCTTTACTAACTGCTGTCTGTCTGTCAGGAAGCTGGTGATCCACTGACAGATGGAGGTGGGGATGGAGAGCTGAGACAGTTTATTCTGAAGGGAGTCCGTGATGATGGTGTTAAAAGTGGAGCTGAAGTCCACAAACAGTATCCTCACATAAGTCCCTGGTCTGTCCAGATGCTGCAGGATGAAGTGCAGTCCCATATTGATAGCATCATCCACAGACCTGTTTGCTCTGTAGGCAAACTGCAGGGGGTCCAGTGATGTCCTTCAGATAAGCCAAAACCAGGCTTTCAAATGATTTCATGGTCACAGGCGTTAGAGCCACAGGTCTGTAGTTATTAAGTCCAGTAATTTGGGGTTTCTTTGGGATGGGGATGATGGTGGAGCGTTTGAAGGATGATGGGACTTCACACAGCTCCAGTGGTCTATTGAAGATCTGTGTGAAGATGGGGGCCAGCTGATCAGCACAGGTTTTTAGGCAGGCTGGTGACACACCGTCTGGGCCTGGTGCTTTCCTTCTTTTGTTCTTTCTGAAGACCTGGCACACATCATCTTCACTGATTTGAATTATAAGTGTGGGGGAGAGGGGGGTTGCTGGAGGTGTTAATGGTTGTGTGGAGAGGTGTTCAGGGTGGGTGTGAGTTGTTTTTTCAAACCTACAGTAAAAGTCATTCAAATCGTCTGCCAGTTGTCGATTCTCCAGAGCGCTGGGGGATGGTGACTTGTCACTGGTAATATGCTTCGTACCTTTCCACACTGAAGCAGGATCACTGGAAGAGAATTTGTTCCTTAGCTTGTCAGAATAATTCCTCTCTGCCACTCTGATCTCCTTTTCCAGTATGTATTTGGCCTGTTTATACAAGACTTTATCCCCCTTTCTGTAAGCATCTTCTTTGGCCTGATGGAGCTGTCTGAGTTTTGCAGTGAACCATGGTTTGTCATTGTTGTAGGTTAAATGAGACCTGGTAGGAATGCGCATATCCTCACAGAAACTGATATAAGATGTTACAGTCTCTGTGAGCTCGTCCAGATCATTTTCAAAAACAGTCCAATCAGTGAGAGAGAAACAGGCTTGTAAATCCCGCTCTGTTTCATTAGACCATCTTTTAACAGTTCTTAATACAGGTTTTGCAGATTTAAGTTTCTGCCTGTAGGACGGAATAAGATGAACCAAACAATGATCAGAGAGTCCTAAAGCTGCTCGTGGAACAGAGTGATATGCGTCCTTTATCGCTGTGTAACAGTGATCCAGTATATTACTGTCTCTGGTGGGACATGTGATGCGCTGTCTGTATTTTGGCAGTTCGCGGGAGAGATTTGCTTTATTAAAGTCCCTGAGAATGATTAAAACAGAGTCCGGGTGTTGTTGCTCACTCTCTGTGATCATATTGGCGAGTTTCTGTAAAGCTGTGCTCACGTGTGCTTGCGGTGGAATGTAAATACTCACGCGAATGAACGAGCAGAACTCCCGCGGCGAATAGAATGGCTTGCAGTTAATGAAGAGCGTTTCTAGATCTGAACAGCACATCTTCTTTAACTCAGTTACATCTGTACACCACCTCTCATTGATGTAAAAGCATGTCCCGCCGCCGCACGATTTCCCCGTTGATTCCGTCCCGATCTGCTTTGATCAGCTGGAAATTAGGCTGATGTAATACGCTGTCCGGTATGTCGCCATTTAGCCAGGTTTCCGTGAAACACAGAGCAGCAGAGTTAGAAAAATCCTTTTTTCGTCCGGGAGAGCAGAAGGAGTTGGTCCGTTTTGTTGGGTAGAGAGCGAAGATTCGCCAGATGGATGCTAGGCAACGGCATTCGAAATCCGCGCTGACGAAGTTGACAAACAAAAACAGTACAAACACTGAAGAGCAATGCACAGTAGCTGTCATCATTTACATCACATTCTCTTTTCTCCTATGTAGCCTTGTTGTGGTGCAAAAATATTTTTAATTTGTAACAAGAATTCAATAGTGATTCATACTCAAAACTGAGGAAAACTTATATTAATCACATCCTCCATGACTAAATTTTCCTGACTTTTGAGTGTGAATTATTATTGAATTCATATTTTTAAAAACAAAATGTCACTGTCTCACATGATATCAAACTTCCACACCAACACACATTATAACAACATCTGGATATCAAAAGATAGTCAAGGCCACAATCCAATCTTTATTCCACTTTATTTTGTATAAAAAGTGCTTCTATTTAAAGCCTAAAAAAGAATATATATGTTTATGTAACTTTATGACTTATAATGTTGAATGAGTGTTTGTTGTGCATCAAAATAGATCATGCATTTGTATAAATGATCATCATTGTGTATCATCCAAGATTTGCAACACATGGTTAAAGAACAGATGATAGAGAATAACATTACTGTAGGTTGCAAAATTTTTAGTAGGCCACTGATATGGTGGTGAATGTTATTTCATTCATTGCCGTTTTAAAACATAAAAGGTAACAGAAGAGTGTAACAATAAATAATTGAAATGGTTGTTGGTTCACATGTCTATATATGCACTACTATTGGAAATCAGTGTAGACATAATCATCCGGGTGTTCTGGGATTCTTGGTTTCACTGTGCAAGAGAAACCTTAAACCTTTACTTGTGATCATCTTAATTTATACCCAGCAGGCACCAGACGTCTATGTAATATCAGGTTGACGTTGAACATGTCGTCGGACAGACGTTGCATTTTGGTTGAAAATGAAAATCAGGTTGACGTCAATATTTGACGTCAATTTGACATTGACTTAACGTTGGATTTTGGTTGCACAGCCTAAAAACAACAAAATCTCAACATCAGCTGACATCAGTATTGGACATCAATTTAACATTGACATTAGACGTTGAATTTACATTGATGATGTACATTGATGATCGTTGAACATACATCAATGTCTTATGACGTTGTGTGCCTGCTGGGTATTTGTTTGTACAAATGTTTAAATATTATACAGTGCCCTCCAAAAGTATTGGAACAGTAAGGCCAATTCTTTTATTTTTGCTGTAGACTGTAAACATTTGGGTTTGACATCAAAAGATAAATATGAGATGACAGATTAACATTTCAGCTTTTATTTACAGGTATTTTCATCTGGATCTGATAGACAACTTAGAAGATAGCACCTTTTGTTTGAACCCACCCATTTTTCATGTTACCAAAAGTATTGGAACATGTGACTGACGGGTGTATTTTGTTGCCCTGGTGTGTCCTATTAATTGATTATTCAAACATTAAATAGCACTGAATGTCTACGCTCAGTTTCAGATCTGTGCAGAGTGCATTTATAGTTAGTTAGACGTGTAACCAACATGAAAACCAGAGAGGTGTCTATGGGTAAAAAACGAGCAATTGTGAAGCTGAGAGAACATGAAAAATCAATCAAACCATTGCACAAACACTGGCAATAGCAAGTACAACCATTTGGAATCTCCCGAGGAAGAAATAAACCACTGGTGTACTAAGTAACACACCTCAAACGGGTAGATCAAGGAAAACATCTGCAGTTGATGACAGAAACATTGTGACAGCTGTAAAGAAAGACCCTAAAACGACTGTTAGTGACATCAGCAACAACCTTCAGAGGGCAGGAGTGAAGGTATCACAATCTACTGTTCGCAGAAGACTTCATGAACAAAAGTACAGAGGCTACACCAGAAGATGCTAACCACTCATTAGCAAGAAGAATAGGAGACGAGCCTCAAAAATTCTAAAACAAGGTTTTATGGACTGATTTTATGGACCAAAGTGATGGAAAGGCTAATGTTTGGAGAAAGAAAGGATCTGCTCATGATCCCAAACATACAAGCTCATCTGAAACACAGTGTACACAGGTGTACATTATAGTACATATTACACAAGTTATGTAATGGCTTGGGCTTTCATCGCTTCTTCTGGGACAGGCTCATTAATCTTCATTAATGATGTAACACATGATGGCAGCAGCAAAATTAACTCAGAAGTCTACAGAAATACTTTGTCTGACAATTTTTCATCATGCAGCAAGATAATGACCCAAAACATAGTGCCAAAACAACAAAGGAGTTCATCGGGGGCAAGAAGTGGAAGGTTTTAGACTGGCCAAGTCAATCTCCACACTTAAACCCTCTAGAGTATGCATTTTACCTGCTAAAGAAGAGACTGAAGGGAGTAACCCCCAAAAACTGAAAGAGGCTGCAGTGAAAGCCTGGAAAAGCATCACAAAAGAAGAATGCAAAAGTTTGGTGATGTCAATGGGTCACAGGCTTGATGCAGATATTGAAAGCAAAGGATTTGCAGCTAAATATTACGTCTTTTTCACTTTAATCTATTTTAATTCTATCTGTTCCAATACTTTTGGTAACATGAAAAATGGGTGGGTTCAAACAAAAGGTACTATCTTCTAAGTTGTGTGTCAGATCCAGATGAAAATACCTGTAAATAAAAGCTGAAATGTTAATCTCTCATCTCATATTCATCTTTTGATGTCAAACCCAAATGTTTTCAGTCTACAGCAAAAATAAAGGAATTGGCCTTACTGTTCCAATACTTTTGGAGGGCACTGTATATTGAAATCATGAAAAAAACAATGACAACTTTTTTTAGTTTGTTCAGATAGTTTATAACCAAGCAACATGGAGAATGTTGAACAGAGTAAGTTAAGACATGGATCATCACACCCTATACAAAAATGTCCACAGATACATTCATATAGGTTTATTTCATTTGTAGCAGGCATGATGTATTCAACAAATGATAACAATTAATAAGGCACAGTTTTAAAGCTTTGCGAGCAACAAATGAGCAGCACAACGAACTGAAATCAATGTATACAACTGGCTACGAAATGATGAACAAATGTAGTTTAGGCATAGGTTTATGCAACGCTGTAAATATATATATATATTTTTTTTAATATTCCATTAAACCTGCTGAGATACAAGGAGCATGAACTGAAACTCTCAGTTCCACACGCATTTCCGGGAAACTCATTAATATTCATGTGTGCTCCACCCACTGAAACAGAAAATCTCAGAAACCAAAAATCTCGTAACACCGGTGTTGTGTAATATTCAGTTCCTGTGAAAAACTGTTCCAGTGGGTGGAGTTTACATGAATATTCATTAGTTCCCCTGTTGTAGGCGTGTGCTTGAAACAACGCGCAAACGAATGGAACTGAAAATATTAGTGCATGCTCCTCAAATCTACGTGTTTAATGGATTATTTCGAAAAGGTAATGAAGTATCAATATTCAGCATTGAAGCATTAACTGCAACAATGTCAAAACAATACATAGTTTGTGTAACAATATGATTAATCTTTTGATTGATTACAGGAATACAGCAAAACAAACTATAAGTGAATAACTCATGCTAACCTAGGCTAATATAATTTTTGTTGTTGTTTTCTTTTTGATGTGTAGCATTTATATATTGCAATTGTGGGGCTTTCATTTTTATTTTTATTTTTTTTAATAGATTAGACTACTTAGTTGTCATTGGTGACTAGTACTGCAGTGTGTATGCATACAACAATGCCTGAAACAAACCTCTACAAATGTATCTGTGGCCTAATAAAATGTATATAAACTAGTGTAATGCTTGTATCCTGTGTCATTCTTTCTTTCTTTCATCATCATTTTATTTTTTTATTTTTGACAGCCAGTATTTCCCAGCCTGCACAGCCCCATCAGTATCTTCATCAACACCAAACTACAAATATTCCTTTTTCTCATATTATATAATGTAAATTATAATTAAAGTCACACAGGTAAATGCACATTTACTTCTGTCACATTTTCTTCTATTATTAATAAGTAAAAGTAAAAAAATAATAATAATAATAATCTAAATCTTTCCACATACACCTCTTTGGGAATCACCAATCTCCAAGTAGCCTATAATGGATTATAATATAAAGGTATACATCCACCTACAAATGAAAACTGTCCTCATTTACTCACCTGTTTTAAACCAATGTGAACAAAGCAGCATTGACACATTTTTCAAAGTATCTTCTACAGAAGAATGAGTCATACAACATTGAAACAACATGAGAGTGAGTAATTTATTTTATTTTTTTGAATGAATTGTCCCTTTAAAATGGACCTACAAAAGCATGTCATGTTTTCCTTAATTGTATTTAGTTAACAGTCAAATGCAGAGCATTGCTTAACAGTTTAGAGATACTGAGAAAGAACTACTAATGAAATTATAATAATAAATATCATATTAAATATTATAATTATACATTGTGTCTGTTCTTTGACCATATGTTGCACTGAAAAACAATCTCTTTCATGTCATATGTTTAAAAATGGTGTGTGAAAACATCCACAATTGCATGATCCTAGTCTTGTGTTCAGAAGTCAGAAAGAGCTTTATTACCAAGTATGTTAACACGCACAAGGAATTTAACTTGGCGACAGGAGCTTCCAAGAAGAAAGTACAGATAGGGCAACATACATGATAGTGCAGATATACATAAGAATCATGTTTAACATTTGAAAATCTTATTCAAAAGTGTTTATCACATTTTACAACAATGAAACCCAAATGCTTTTGTCAGCCAAAATCTGTTGATTTTTCCCTGAGATTTACATTTTTTTAGATTAATTTAAAGTTAACATTTCAATAATTTTAACACTTTCATGTTGACAGTTCTCTGATATGGGTTAATTTTAACATGACAAGCAGGTTAACAAATAATATGTTGTGTTTTTTAGTAAGTGTTTTATTTTGACTGTTTATATAAAAATGCTACTCAAAACATTATGTTGTATAAGGAAGGAAGATGGAAGGAAGATGGCGGAGCGATCGATCGCTGCGGCTGCTCCGGGTCCCAAAGACGGTGCTTTTATGTCGTTTAATGTCGTCTTTTGGATATCAGCAACGCTTACGTACACCAACTCTCGCCGGCGGCTACTGAGAAGCTACGAGGCCTTTGTTTACTGCTGGAGCCGGACCTCGAGACCGCGGCCTCGCCTACTGACGCTACCCGCACAAGGCAGCGTCGCAAGCGGTGTGAGAGAGGACGGAAGCGCGGTAAGCGCGGAGGTATACGAGCTAGGCTAAGAGCTAACCCCTCAAGACCGGCTCTTCCAACACTCATGCTCTCAAACGTTCGCTCTCTGGAAAACAAACTGGACTTAATTCAACTCAGTCGATCTACACAGCATGAGGCAAGGGACTGTTGCGTGTTTGTTTTCACCGAAACATGGCTAAACGACAACATCCCGGACTCCGCCATTCAATTGCACGGGCTAACCAGCTTCCGAGCGGACAGAGATTCATCACTGTCTGGTAAGACACGCGGAGGTGGCTTGTGTGTGTATATCAACAAAGACTGGTGTAACAATGCTGCGGTATTATCAAAACACTGTTCATCGCTGGTGGAGTTTATGGTTGTGAAGTGTCGACCGTTCTATCTGCCACGGGAGTTCACGGCCATTGTTATCGTTGCGGTTTACATCCCCCCGTGTGCAAACGCTAAGGACGCGCTTCGTGAACTGTATAGCGCCATCAGTGAACAACAAACAAAAAACCCAGACGGCTTTTTCATCATAGCCGGTGACTTCAACCACGCAAACTTAAAGACAGTTTTGCCAAAGTTCTACCAACATGTGAACTTTGCAACAAGGGGAAACAACACACTGGACTTTGTTTACACAACAGTTAAGAACTCTTACAAGGCTGAACCCCGCCCCCACCTCGGGTACTCCGACCACATCACTGTTATGCTAATCCCAGCATATAGACCACTTCTCAAACTCACCAAACCGGTTGAAAAGCAGATCACAGTATGGCCAGACAATGCCACCTCAGCACTGCAGGACTGCTTCCAGGACACAGACTGGAACATGTTTAAAGAGGCAGCCACCTACAACAACCACACAGACCTGAATGAGTACACTGAAACTGTGACTGCTTACATCAAAAAGTGCACTGATGATGTGACAGTCACCAAGACCATCACGACACGTGCAAACCAGAAGCCATGGATGACAGCAGAGGTTCGTGGGCTGCTAAAGACCAGAGATGAAGCATTCAGATCAGGAGATAAAGCAGCCCTCAAAACAGCAAGAGCCAATCTGTCCTGTGGCATCAAAAAAGCAAAACGATCATATGCCCAAAAAATCAACAACCACTTCACAGACAGCAGAGACACACGGAGCCTGTGGCAAGCCATTCAGACCATCACTGACTACAAGCCCCCGCCACAGGCCTGTGATGAGGACACATCCCTCCCCGATGCACTCAACCACTTTTATTCACGGTTTGAAATGCAGAATGACACACCTGCACAAAAACTGCCCACACCTCCCAACGCCCGGGCGCTCTATCTGTCTCCAGCCGACGTAAGGAAGACCCTATCTAGGATTAACCCACGCAAGGCTGCGGGTCCTGACAACATACCAGGCCGTGTTCTGAGAGACTGTGCTGCACAGCTGACAGATGTCCTAACAGATATCTTCAACACCTCGCTGAGTCAGGCAGTCGTCCCCACGTGTTTCAAATCCACAACAATCATACCGGAACCAAAGAAATCACCTGTGTCCTGTCTCAATGACTACCGTCCCATAGCACTGACTCCAATCATGATGAAGTGCTTTGAGAGGCTAGTCATGCATAACATCCAAACCAGCCTCCCCAACACACTCGACCCGCTCCAGTTTGCATACCGTCCAAACCGCTCTACGGACGATGCAATTTCCTCCACCCTCCACCTGGCTCTTACCCACCTAGAAAATAAAGACTCCTATGTTAGAATGCTGTTCATTGACTTCAGCTCGGCATTCAACACAATAATCCCACAACAGCTCATAAATAAGATAAACCTGCTGGGCCTTAACAATTCCCTTTGTAACTGGATCCTGGACTTTCTAACTGGAAGACCTCAGTCAGTCCGTGTCGGCAACAACACCTCGAGCACTACAACACTGAGCACAGGTGCCCCACAAGGCTGTGTGCTCAGCCCGCTGCTCTTCACACTGCTGACCCACGACTGCACTGCCAAGTTCAGCTCCAACCACATCATCAAGTTTGCTGATGACACAACAGTGGTAGGTCTCATCAGCAACAACGATGAAACGCACTACAGAGAGGAAGTGGCACAGCTGGCTGAATGGTGTGGCACAAACAATCTGTCCCTCAATGTGGAGAAGACAAAGGAGGTTGTGGTGGACTTCAGGAGAAACTCCGTTGACCACCCCCCACTGACCATCGACAGCTCGACTGTGGAGAGTCAGCAGCACTAAATTCCTGGGGGTGCACATCACAGAGGATCTCACCTGGACCACCAACACCATGTCACTCTCCAAAAAGGCACAACAGCGCCTACACTTTCTCCGCTGGCTGAAAAGAGCAAGTCTCCCTCCACCTATCCTAACCACATTCTACAGAGGCACCATTGAGAGTGTGCTGACCAGCTGCATCACTGTCTGGTACGGGAACTGCAGTGCTGCTGACCACAAGACCCTCCAGCGGACAGTGAACACAGCTGCAAAGATCATCGGTGCCCCTCTCCCCTCCATCCTGGACATCTTCCTTACACGATGCTCCAGCAAAACCAACAGCATCGTGAAGGACTCCACCCATCCCTCCCACAGTCTCTTCCAGCTCCTACCATCAGGAAGACGGTGCCGGAGCATCAGAGCCCGCTCCGCCAGACTGCTCAACAGCTTTTTCCCCCAGGCTGTGAGAGCCCTGAACTCAAACCACCCCGCCCCCCTCTGAAACCCCATGCAAACCCCTACCTCCTGAACATGGACCACCCCCCACCCCAAACCTTACCACACCAAAGAAAAACTGTATGGAACTTTAATTTTAATTTTTTTTTATTCTAATTTTTCTTTACACTATGGACACTCTCCTCTATGTGCACTATGGACACTTACACTTTACACTATGTGCACTATGGACACTTACACTTTACACTATGTGCACTATGGACACTTACACACACTGCTGCGTGTGCACAATCTCACAAAAGACTCAGCAATATATGTATGTTTACATGCTCATGCACTACAAATCATCCTGCACTGTTCCCCAACCAGCTGCTGACTCAAATGTCTCTCTTTGCACATGTACAGTATTTGTGAAGCATTCGTATAGTTTGTATTTTTTATCTTCTATTTTTTAGTTTGTATAGGGTAATATTTATGTGAAGCATTCGTATAGTTGTATTTTTTTTTATCCTTTATTCTTTTAGTTTGTATAGGGTAAATACTTATATATAGTATACTTATAGTTAAATCTGTTAGTAGTGTATAGGTTTATAGTGTTTTTTTACTTCATTGTTGTATGTCTGTATTTATGTAGCACCGTGATCCTGTGAGACACGACATTTCGTTCCACAATAAAGCTCAACTTGAACTTGAACTTGATATAAATATCAGTTACATTCATTAAATGTTACTATGACAAGTACAGAAGTAATTGCTTTACGAATATAACTCTAATTTAATATAACTAATTTAAAAGACAAGGGAAATTGTCTGAAAGTATGTGTATGTGGAATGAAGCAATGCAAAATTAAGTCAGTGTCTGGTGTCTGAGATAATTATTAAAACAGGGCCTTGGAACTCAATGAAAACAGCCTCGATGTTCAGTTCACACAATGATCAGCTACCTGTGACTTAAGATCCACATCCAGTCTGAAACAAGACAATGACTTCACATGATGATGAATATATGTGGAAACATGACAAAAGCAAATCAAGGCCATATTATGACACTATTGATGATGATATATTTAAGATTTTATTTTTTTTATTTTTTATTTTATTCTTATTTTTCTTTACACTATGGACACTCTCCTCTATGTGCACTATGGACACTTCACACTATGGACACTTTACACTATGGACACTCACACTCTACACTATGTGCACTATGGACACTTACACTTTACACTATGTGCACTATGGACACTTACACTTACACACACTGCTGCGTGTGCACAATCTCACAAAAAACTCAGCAATATATGTATGTTTACATGCTTATGCACTACAAATCATCCTGCACTGTTCCCCAACCAGCATGTCTCTCTTTGCACATGTACAGTATTTGTGAAGCATTCGTATAGTTTGTATTTTTTATCTTCTATTTTTTAGTTTGTATAGGGTAATATTTATGTGAAGCATTCGTATAGTTGTATTTTTTATCCTTTTTAGTTTGTATAGGGTAAATACTTATATATAGTATACTTATAGTTAAATCTGTTAGTAGTGTATAGGTTTATAGTGTTTTTTTTTACTTCATTGTTGTAATGTCTGTATTTATGTAGCACCGTGGTCCTGCGAGGCACGACATTTCGTTCCACTGCATGTCCCCACATGTAGCGGAATGACAATAAAGCTCAACTTGAACTTGAACTTGAACTTGAAGATTTCTAATCCAAATTTAAAAATAATATTCTTGAGGTAGCTGCTGACCTAAGTGTCCAAGAAGACTGTGCCATCAGAATAATGCTTTAAGGTTTATGCACTGTATTATATAATCAATTACAAATTATAATGATTACAATATTAACATTTTAACTACAAGAAAAAAATTCTCAGTAGTTTATGTAACAGAAACACTGGCTATATACAAAATAAACAAGGGTTTATGAATGACACAGGATACTCAAACCAGACTAGTTTATATACATTTTATTAGGCCACAGATACATTTGTAGAGGTTTGTTTCGGGCATTGTTGTATGCATACACACTGCACACAATGACACACCAGTGACAACTAATCTATTAAAATAAATTAATTAATTAAAGCCCCACAAATTAAATGTATAAAAGCTAAACGTGTCAAAAACAAAAACTATATTAGCCTAGGTTAGCATGAGTTATTCACTTATGGTTTGTTTTGCTGTATTCCTGTAATCAATCAAAAGATTAATCATATTATTACACAAACTATGTATAGTTTTGACACTGTTGCAGTTAATGCTTCAATGCTGAACATTGATACTTCATTACCTTTTCGAAATAATCCATTAAACACGTAGAGATTTGAGGAGCATGCACTAATATTTTCAGTTCCATTCGTTTGCGCGTTGTTTCAAGGACACGCCCACAACAGGGGAACTAATGAATATTCATGTAAACTCCACCCACTGGAACAGTTTTTCACAGGAACTGAATATTACACAACACCGGCCGCACGTGAACTTGGGAAAACAGAGTTTGAGGTTGATTTTCTCCAAGGAAAAGAAGGCATCCAGGTAAAGACCCTTCCCTTCAGCTCCTGAACAGCTCGGATAACGATCACTTTGAAACCCTCCGGCGATCTTGCCAGCATACACAGTGCGCTCAGCTGAACCCAGTGCGACTTCCACTCCACAATTGTTTTGGTTTCATTTTCCCAGTTCCGCAATAAAAAAAATATTGCCATTAAAATTGTCTTTTTTTGGGGGGGGGGGGGGTTCTCCATGAACAATTAAAATTTCTGATTTATTTGTTAAATTTACTTCAATGTGTGGCCTCCCCTTTGTTATGAAGCGTTATGAGATTTTTGCTTAAGCCCACCCATTTGTGAATTCCAGCCCACTTGCGGCAAAAGCTCCTCCCGCTTTGAGGTCTCCGGGCTGCAGCGATACCTACTTGTTTTTTTCTGCAATTAAGCACACTTTTTTCAGTGTTACTACATAACATTTAGTTTTTATATGTGTACAACTATAAAAAAATTTTTTTAAAAATTTAAAAATTTACATTTGTGGGGAAGTCGTGGCCTAATGGTTAGAGAGTTGGACTCGTGATCCAAAGGTTGCGGGTTCGAGTCTCGGGCCGGCAGGGATTGTAGGTGGGGGGAGTGAATGTACAGCGCTCTCTCCACCCTCGATACCACGACTGAGGTGCCCTTGAGCAAGGCACCGAACCCCCAACTGCTCCCCGGGCGCTGCAGCATAAAATGGCTGCCCACTGCTCCGGGTGTGTGTTCACGGTGTGTGTGTTCACTGCTGTGTGTGTGCACGTTGGATGGGTTAAATGCAGAGCACGAATTCCGAGTATGGGTCACCATACTTGGCTGAATGTCACTTCACACAACTGTTCAACTGTTCCCTGGTCCTTACTCTCTATGTCATATCTAGAGACTAGATTATCACATAGAAGGTTGACTTTTTTACTTGAGCCAGTAATCTAGAGACAACCAAGAAACAACATAACAATAAATTAAAAAACATCTCTTTCGTCATATGTCTCTCACTTTTTTATTCTGTGGTCTGCTGTTATGAGCTCTTTTTCTCAGACTGCTTTGCTTTCTCGGAGCTGTTGGTCACAACTCTGCTCTTATGTCATTAGTGTAGCATCTGGTTTGGGCTTGAACACCAGTGGGTTTGGAAAACTTCAACTGCTCGCATTTAATCAGTGAACACACTGGAGAGGATTTTAATATGTGGAGTATCAAAAATGATTGTTCTTAAGTATTTTAAAGTCACTATATCACATTAGTAAGTTGTGTACCAATCACTAGATGTTTGCTTGTTTGTCCAGACCCTTTATTTCTAATTACTGTTATCACTAGCCACTGCAGAGGACTTACTTGACTCCCAAAATCCTGGTATATTTAACAGAAAGGAAATGCAGATGTAATAGAGCTGTTGTAATCTGACATTTAGGGGGAGGATACAACAGTCTCTCTGTAACCAAACTGAGTTCTGAGATGGTCAGTGCCTTGATATACAAGATTAAGGCAGTTTAATGAACCCATGGGGCCTGTGAAGGACTTCTAATGGCCCATTTTTTCATCCCACGACTTCCTCCAACACTCCCTCCAGGGAGGGGGCTTCACAGTACTGCTGGAGCCCACTGATGAAAGCTTTGGCTTGGGTTCACAGGCTGCTGGGAATAACCTAAGCCATCCAGTGGCAAACTGTCGCTACCAGCAGTGTGCTGTACCCTGCAAGGCATTAAACATCATGGTATTCTAGGAAAAAGGCAGAAAATGAGGACTGTGATCACCAATTGCTAAACATGTCAGGAGTTGTAAGCCTGCCAAATGGGAAAGGAGAGAGAATGAGTGTACCTTTCCAAAGTTTTTCCATTGACTGCATTAGCTGGCTTGCACCAACAGGTCAACTGAACGAACGCCACCAGTACAGAATATAAATATCTGTATAGCAATGGAAAAAATTAAAAGCCTTGGTTTTGATTTGATCTTGTGATTGTACATGAGCAGTCTTGGCCAGTGCTGCTTATGGTGGGTGTGGAGCGTTTTCCCATGTAATTCACACACCTCTTGAGAATATGTCATTCAGAATGTTTCAGGAAATGTGTCTCTAAGAGACTTCTGTGAACAAACAACCGAATCCATATATTTCTCATTTGGCCCCACATGAGAGAGTCTCAGCAGAAAGGCACGCTGGACCTTTTTAAGACCCAGAGATGACCAGGCACAGATTCTTTACAAGCTCCTCCAAGAATTCCTGTTTGCTTCCCACGACAGGCTGACCAACGTCACATCTACGACAGCAAGCAGGAAGGGGGTGGAGAAAATAGGAGGAAGAGAGAGCTCTAACTGAGACTAACTGAGAGAGAAGGAAGTAGATATGTAGAGAATGAGCAAAGTAGGGTGTGTGTAGTAAGCCCATGGGACAACAGTGAGATCTGTGATTGGGGTGTAAAGTGCTGTTTTATCCGGTCTAAATAATCATTGCTCACTGCCTATATGAATAGACTGTGTTGTAATAAATCCAGTGCAGTAACTGAGACCATAAATGTGCAAAAAGGCCTAACTATTATCAAAGATAACATATCATTTAGTTTTTTAGTTTTGTTTTGTTTTTGTATTTTGTTTTGTTTTTCTTCTTCAAAATCCTGAGCTTTTTCAGCTGTGACCTAAAAAAATCTAAAAGTAACTCCTCCAAGAACTTTCAAGCTATATTCACAAAACATATATCAATTTAGACAAGACATGTCAACCACTGAGAAAACATTTTCTACTGCATTGCAAACCCTAGCAACCACCCAGGACACTGTAGCCACCTGACCACCTAATACTATGGAATTATTTTTGTGTCAATAAAAATGAACATAACTTTATAAAAATGAACATAACTTTCTAAAAACAAACGTAACTTTTCCAGAAACGATCAAAAATATGCCATTACAAAAGAAGAAAAACACAGTGAAAATGAAAAAAATTAACTCAGTTGCACAAATGTAACATGCTCTTCAAATAGGCTTAATTCTTTGTTAATGATTTTCATAGATTCGTTTTCGCAAATCGTGGATTCTGAATGCGTTGCTACAGATTTCGCTTACGCTTCACAAATTTTCGTTTGCTGTTTTGGCACAAACCTCTCGTGGGGGCAGGCTTAACAGCGATCCACTCTGATTGGCTAGTGAGCTTTTGATGGACAGCTGCTCTCTGACCTGGAAGTACAGACGTCAGTGGCGCGCATATTGGAAAGCTGCCGCGGTGATTTGTGTGCAATACGTCGTGCCAAAGACTATAGAATACCTAAGACATGTCACTCGTATTGTTTTGAATGGGGAAAAATGCAACGCCCCGCCTTCTGAATGAAAGAACCAATCGTTAATCAGTAAAGTCAGCGCGTCACTGCAGTTGCCGTTAGAAGTCCCGGTTGCTATAGAAACAGTCAGCGCTCTGAGACGCGCGCTCAGGACTGCGCATGCGCACTGGCTGATCTAGCCTGAGAAATAAGCTTTTTATAACGCTATTTGAGCAAAAGAAACAACATTTATGACACAGTTGTTGTCCGATTTCATTGATGATTTCAGATATTAAATTTAATCGTAAGCTTAGTGAACTGTTTTGGAGAATTTGATGGTTCCCCATACAAAGAGATAGGAGCTGCACTTGGATGCCTGAGAGGCGTTTCAAAGATGGCCGCCAAGTGACAGGACTTGTCTTAAAGAGACTTTGGTCGTGCTTGGTTTATATTATTATTAAGATGAGCTCTCAGGAGAGACACGGAGCGGCGATGATGCCGCTCCGTGCTTCCAGGTCAGAGAGCAGCTGTCCATCAAAAGCTCACTAGCCAATCAGACTGGATCGCTGTTAAGCCCGCCCCCACGAGAGGTTTGTGCCAAAACAGCAAACGAAAATTTGCGAAGCGTAAGCGAAATCTGTAGCAACGCATTCAGAATCCACGATTTGCGAAAACGAATCTATGAAAATCATTAACAAAGAATTAAGCCTATTTGAAGAGCATGTTACATTTGTGCGACTGAGTTAATTTTTTTCATTTTCATTGTGTTTTTCTTCTATTGTAATGGCATATTTTTGATCGTTTCTGGAAAAGTTACGTTTGTTTTTATAAAGTTATGTTCATTTTTATAAAGTTATGTTCATTTTTATTGACACAAAAATAATTCCATATAATACCACCCTAGCAGTGCTCTCAAACACCTACAAGATTCTATAAATGCTTCTCAATATACCCATGAAAAAAAAAAAAAACTGTGCATCTGTCTGTCAGACATTTCAATTATAAGGCCTTTTCACATTAACAAGAGAGCCCTCCACTTTAAATTAAAAAAGACAGTAAAGTTAAGGTGTATTCAACACTTAAAACAAAAATATGACCAAAAGATGATATTGTCATGGTTTGGTTCTGTTTAGTTTCCCTTTTGCTCTTATTTGGTTTTTCCTGTTCTAGTTTCCTGTCATGAGTTAATCATCGTTCATTCTCATCACCTGTGTTTAATTAATTATATTGTTTCCTTGTTTAGTCAATCCCTTTATAAGTCCTCAGTTTTGAGGGAGTGTGCAATTGGCATGCTGACTGCAGGAATGTCCACCAGAGCTATTGCCCATGAATTGAATGTTCATTTCTCTACCATAAGCCGTCTCCAAAGGCGTTTCAGAGAATTTGGCATACATCCAACCGGCCTCATAACCGCAGACCACGTGTAACCACACCAGCCCAGGACCTCCACATCCAGCATCTTCACCTCCAAGATCGTCTGAGACCAGCCACCCAGACAGCTGCTGCGACAATTGGTTTGTATAACCAAAGAATTTCTGCACAAACTGTCAGAAACCGTCTCAGGGAAACTCATCTGCATACTTGTCGTCCTCATCGGGGTCTCGACCTGACTGCAGTTAGTCGTCGTAACCGACTTGAGTGGGCAAATGCTCACATTCGATGGCATCTGGAGAGGTGTTCTGAGGAGTTTGGACGCTGAGGAAATTTTAAATGTGTATTTACAAATGATGAGCCTGCTATGCAGCCAAAAGAGCAGGACAGGCCAGGATTAGACAGAACAATGGTCAGAGAAGACAAATTGAGTTGATGTGAGGAGAACAGGGCAGGTGTTTGGTGAGAGATCAGTGTTAGCTTACAGATATACACACATTAGCTAATGTAATCAGGCAATAGCAATACTAGTATTGATACTACCAGTAATAGAAACTAATAAGCGTTGATCAGGCGTGTCACACTCGTTAATATCCGACACTAACGTTACGTGATAGTGGTTTCTTATCACCGCAGGAGAGAGAGATAAACGCGTTTTTGATTCATAGGTGCTTGTGTGGGAAATGCGAGGAAAGCATAGACCTCTCCAGGCCAGCAGACACATGTTTTAGGGCAGAAATCATTTATTACTCTAAGCTAAATACTTGTATACATGTATAAATACATTGTTAAAGATTTTAATATTAAAACAGTCTGAATCATTTTGATTCTCAATTACAAGTTAACTTTATTTAGGTCATGACTACCTATAAGTAACACTTTTTGATGCCATTGGTATAACACAATCAATAATGATAGCATACAGACAAGTTGTTCGCTGGGCCTATGGTGTTCTGGGCAGCCCTTACCTGCATGTGTTGTGTCAGCCATTAGAAGATAGTTTACAGAGGAAGGAGGACTTTATAAAGGTTTTGAATGGCCCCATTTTGTTGACAATCAATAAAAAATAAAATCACAATCAAGCAGATCTGCATTTATGGTTAATTCAATTCAGTTTTATTTATACAGCACTAAATCATAAATATTATTTCATAGCACTGTTAATACCCAACTCAAAACACAACATTTCAACTGTTAATATATATATATATCCGATTCCAAAAAAGTTGGGACACTGTACAAATTGTGAATAAAAACAGAATGCAATGATGTGGAAGTTTCAAATTTCAATATTTTATTCGGAATACAACATAGATGACATATCAAATGTTTAAACTGAGAAAATGTATCATTTTAAGGGAAAAATAAGTTTATTTTAAATTTCATGGCATCAACACATCTCAAAAAAGTTAGGACAAGGCAATGTTTACCACTGTGTGGCATCCCCTCTTCTTTTTATAACAGTCTGCAAACGTCTGGGGACTGAGGAGACAAGTTTAGGAAAAGGAATGTTGTCCCATTCTTGTCTAATACAGGCTTCTAGTTGCTCAACTGCCTTAGGTCTTCTTTGTCGCATCTTCCTCTTTATGATGTGCCAAATGTTTTCTATGGGTGAAAGATCTGGACTGCAGGCTGGCCATTTCAGTACCCGGATCCTCCTTCTACGCAGCCATGATGTTGTAATTGATGCAGTATGTGGTCTGGCATTGTCATGTTGGAAAATGCAAGGTCTTCCCTGAAAGAGACAACGTCTGGGTGGGAGCATATGTTGTTCTAGAACTTGGATATATCTTTCAGAATTGATGGTGCCTTTCCAGATGTGTAAGCTGCCCATGCCACACGCACTCATGCAACCACATACCATCAGAGATGCAGGCTTCTGAACTGAGCGCTGATAACAACTTAGGTTGTCCTTGTCCTCTTTAGTCTGGATGACATGGCGTCCCAATTTTCCAAAAAGAACTTCAAATTTTGATTCGTCTGACGGAATAGTTTTCCACTTTGCCACAGTCCATTTTAAATAAGCCTTGGCCCAGAGAAAACACCTGCGCTTCTGGATCATGTTTAGATATGGCTTCTTTTTTGACCTATAGAGTTTTAGCCGGCAACGGCGAATGGCACGGTGGATTGTGTTCACCGACAATGTTTTCTGGAAGTATTCCTGAGCCCATGTTGTGATTTCCATTACAGTAGCATTCCTGTATGTGATGCAGTGCCGTCTAAGGGCCCGAAGATCACGGGCATCCAGTATGGTTTTCCGGCCTTGACCCTTACGCACAGAGATTGTTCCAGATTCTCTGAATCTTTGGATGATATTATGCACTGTAGATGATGATAACTTCAAACTCTTTGGAATTTTTCTCTGAGAAACTCCTTTCTGATATTGCTCCACTATTTTTTGCCGCAGCATTGGGGGAATTGGTGATCCTCTTGCCATCTTGACTTCTGAGAGACACTGCCACAGAGGCTCTTTTTATACCCAATCATGTTGCCAATTGACCTAATAAGTTGCAAATTGGTCCTCCAGCTGTTTCTTATATGTACATTTAACTTTTCCGGCCTCTTATTGCTACCTTTCCCAACTTTTTTGGAATGTGTAGCTCTCATGAAATCCAAAATGAGCCAATATTTGGCATGACATTTCAAAATGTCTCACTTTCAACATTTGATGTTATCTATATTCTATTGTAAATAAAATATAAGTTTATGAGATTTGTAAATTATTGCATTCCTTTTTTATTCGTAATTTGTACAGTGTGTCCCAACATTTTTGGAATTGGGTTTGTATTATATATACAGTATATGTAGATGTACCAAACATATACTACCAAAAGAAATACCATCTGACCCATTTAAAAGCATTTAACCATCTTTCAGTCTGGATATCACACTAATGTGTTGTTAAAGTGTGTTAAATCGTGAAGGCTGTGCTAGACATACACCAACAGCCTCATCATGTTGATCCTCTGACTGGAGGGATTTGGAAAGAGGAGCAGGTGTAGTGGGCATGACAGTGCTGTGTTCTTGTGGAGCCTGTGGTGACCTGCAGTATTCCTCTCTCAGGCGGCATATGCTGGGAGAAGCAAACACAAGTTTAGATCACATTCACTGCTGACCATGCTTTTCCACTTGGCCTCCATCACATCTGTTAAGTTACACACCACCGCGGTGTTTGAAGCAGATGCATTAGTGAAGTCCAGTCTCTTCAGCTGCACTAACGCACTGAGGCCCGGAAGATACCGTCCTATTTCTTGTTAGGAAACCTGTGGACTCGATGTCCTGACAGGCTGGAGTTGTGCAACCTCCACAAACACAATAACTTACCATGACAATGATAAATTGAAATAAAAATAACTACCAAAAACACACTGACTCGCGCGCGCTCAAAGCAGAGTGTGGCACACGACTCCCTTATGTGACGTAATATGACGCAATGGTGAAAAAAAGCATTTTTTGAGAACTGTCAAGGAAAGCCTCACTTTTTTATCTAAATTTGTGCCCTTGCGTCTTGTAAAACATTTTAAAATCCTGCATTAACGTATTAACATATGTGGTATTTTCATACAAGGTTATATATTCATTTGAAAAAAAAATTTAACCTGCAATATGCACTTTAAGGTATGGGCAGGCGTATGTTATGGACAACGAATACAGGTGCATTTTATTGATAGCATTTTGAATGCACAGAGATACCGTGACGAGATCCTGAGGCCCATTGTTGTGCCATTCATCCAAGACCATCACCTCATGTTGCAGCATGATAATGCACGGCCCCATGTTGCAAGGATCTGTGCACAATTCCTGGAAGCTGAAAACATCCCAGTTCTTGCATGGCCAGCATACTCATCGGACATGTCACTCATTGAGCATGTTTGGGATGCTCTGGATCGACGTATATCACAGCGAGTTCCAGTTCCTGCCAATATCCAGAAACTTCGCACAGCCATTGAAGAGAAGTGGACCAACATTCCACAGGCCACAATCAACAACCTGATCAACTCTATGCGAAGGTGATGTGTTTCACTGCGTGAGGCACATAATCATGCTGTCTAATCAGCATCTTGATATGCCACACCTGGATGGATTATCTCGGCAAAGGAGAAGTGCTCACTAACACAGATTTAGACAGATTTGGGAACAATATTTGAGAGAAAAAGACATTTTTTGTGTACATAGAAAAAGTCTTATATCTTTTGAGTTCAGCTCATGAAAAATGGGGGCAAAAACAAAAGTGTTGCGTTTTATAATTTTGTTCAGTGTATATATATATATATATATATATTGTGGCGGGAGGAGCCAACGACAGACACAGTGGGTGTGGCGTCAAGCCTTGGAGAGGTTTTTATTAAACAAATAAAGGGGAAAAACTAAGTGTCCAGGGAAAATAAAGTGTCCAAAGGAATGGGGAACCTGGTGTCCTCGTTGTGCCGCGGGGCTTGTGCAGGAGGGTAGTGTTCGTCAGGGAAGGGTCCAGGGAAGGGGCGGAGTCCGGTGGCCGCACGCGCTCCCCTCTCGGGGCCGGGAGCGAGTGGCAGCGGCGTCTCTTGCGCGGCTTCGTCCATCTCCTGGGTTCCCGGCGCTTCTGGGGGATTCGGCGGCCCGGCATCCTGGCCCGTCAGCCGCCTAACGGGTGCGGCAGTCCTCCTCGACGCTCCCTTCCTGGACCCACGAGGACACCAGCGTGCATGCACGGGGTAGAGACCGGTCTCTCGAGGAGAGGCACACTCGGCGTTTAAACAGCGGCGGTGATGAGGCTCTATTCACGTCAGGTGCGCCTCATCACACGCCGCCAGCCCTGCGTGTTCAGCGCCCCTCCTCTCTCACACACCCACTCCCGTCGGGAGCCTGGTGAAGGGCGGCGAATACGGGACGGGGTGGTGATGATGGACAGGGGATGATGGACATATTATATATATATATATATATATATATATATATATATATAACTAGTTCTAGTTGCTATACATTTCCTGTAAAAAGAAAAATGCATTATACAGGAAATTTATAGCAACTAGATACAAGCGGAAAATAAATACAAGATATATAAAAATAAATTAATAAGTATTATAAGATTTAGTAAAAAGGACTATTATAATAAGTTCTTGGACAGGCATAAGAATAATAATGAGTATTTTGTAAATATTGGGAGCAATTTAGCAAAAGTGATCAAGGAGCAAAGAACTGGGGATAGGATAGATGAAATTTATATGTCCAGTAATGATATTCAATGTTTATAAGGGGAGTTGACGAAAAGGAAATTTACATTGTGAACAACTGTAAGAATAAATATTCCACTGATTGTAATGATATTGACATGTCGTTAATAAAAAATATTATAGAATATATAGTAAAACCATTTACACACATTTGTAATCATTAATTTTTAACAGTAATATTCCCAAGTAATATGAAAACAGCTAAAGTTATTCCTATTTTAAAAATGGAGGTTGTCACAATTTTTCCAAATACAGACCAATTTCTCTTCTTTCCCAGTTCTTGAAAATTTTAGAGAAAATATTTGTGCGCAGGCTTGATAATTTTATAGATAAACACAAATTATTGAGTGATCAACAGTATGGTTTTAGAACAAACAGGTCGACCTCAATGGCTGTGATGGAACTGATGATGAACGATGGCAAACTGTCCATTTCTGTAGGAATTATACTGAAATATAAAATATTAGCAGAATATTTATTATGAAATTGAATAATAATTATTCCAAACACAACTAAATGCAATTTCAGCTGAAAGCAAAGTAAAATGTCTTATTTTCAGTCTTCTTCTTCTTCTTTATTTCTTTCTTTTTTTTTTTTTGGTTATCTTTTGATAAATCGATGGCTTTGGAATGATTTTGTTTGGAAACATGGATCAGGAAAGATACATTGGTGGGGGGAAAAGAGTGGCAGAGAGAGAGAGGACTAGAACCCTCACAGTACTGAACATCCATCCATCCATTCCATACTTTTTTCCTAGTGTTTGTCCTATGTATGGTCAGGAGGCTGGAGCCTTTCCTGGGTCATAAACAGAAAACCCCTAGGACAGATGGCCAGTCCATTACACACATTCATATTCACACTCACTACAGTCTCCAGTTTACCTGTCATGTATGTCTTTGGATTGTGGGAGAAACCCAGAGGAAACCAACGTCAACATGGAGAAAACATACAAACTCAACACAACACAGAAAGACCCCCTGGAGCAGCTGGGACTCCAATACTGCACATACAGCACCTCATTATACTGGACTAATGATGTTTTTGTTTTTTTTTGTAATTGCTTCAGAATTTATTTACAGTTTTTCTCAGTCGCTTTGGCACATTTCTCAAATCATCCTTGACATTTGCAAAACAGTAAGTGCATTTCTCAAAACAACTCGTACAAATAGCAGAACACCATGGATTACCTGCAAAAGCCAGTCTCTTGCTCAAAATACTTAGTTCATCTCTCAAAAATAAATATCTGTGTCAATGAACATGCCAGTGCCATCAGAATGACAAGTCCTTGTGTCATTGTGTAAAGATAAGACAGTCAAATTGCTTAGTCATGTTGTCAGTATTGAACAATGCTTGTTATCAACTGAAAAAAAACTCCATCGGTGACAGAAAGGGAGAAAAAACCTTGGGAGAAACCAGGCTCAGTTGGGGGCCAGTTCTCCTCTGTATTGACTGACTATCAGTGGATCCTCCTCACCTGTCATGGCCAATCAAGCTCCCCATAAGAACATGCTCAATCCACACTTTCATTGTCTGGTCTCACAGTTGCTTTGCATGACTTACCTGATTTACCGTTCTGTTTACACACCTCTAAGTACTCCAGCAAGCTGTTCCTGGTTCTCCAGTGCTCCACCGATCCTCAGCTCCAGCTAGCCTCCTGAAAGCAAGGAAAGGACTCATTACCTCACCCAGTTAAGCTCCCTATCCCTTTCACTTACCTGAGTGCTTGCTTGAACATCGATGTCTTGTCTACACCTGCCTCAGCCTATAAGCCTACAGTAAGTTATATTGACTTACCCTTGTGTCCAGTCATGTTTGCTGACATTCTTTGTCAGTGGGCAAATGTACAAAATTAGCAGGGGATCAAATAATTTTTTTTTTTTCAACTGTACTAACTTTTCAGTCTGCTACGCTACTGATTGTACTGACAAACCATGCTGACTTACGAAATGTGATGTGACCAATGTGATATTTGTCTGCATTATATGTTCTATAAAAAAAATCATATCGGTGAAATATCTGCAGCATTTATGCTGATGCAGATATATCTGCGACAAGCTCATATCAGCTGATAAAATAAGCAAAACAATAAATCGGTCAGGCTCTAGTCTCTAGGTTTTGATCCATCATTGGCACTGGATACGTACTGGATCTGGGTGGGTATGGTGACCTCAGAATAAGAATAAAACAGACTAATATTAGCGTAGATGCCATTCCTCTTACGATGTAGCGAGTACATTGGGAGTTATGGGAAGTGTTCCCAGTTCCAGTTGTCCTAATTAATGCAGCCTAACAATCCTTTAACAGATTTTAAACTGACAGAGTGTGTCTGCCTCCCCAACAATGCTAGGAAGATTGTTCCAGAGTTTGGATGCTAAATAGGAAAAAGATCTGCTGCCCGCAGTTGATTTTGAAATGATATGTATTATCAAATGGCCAGAGTTTTGAGATCGCAGAAGACATGAAGGCCAATAATGCGATATGAGCTCACTCAGGTATTGAGGACCTAAACCATTCAGGGCTTTATAAGTATTTAGCAAGATTTTAAAATGTATTTGATGTTCAATAGGGAGCCAGTGCATCGTTGACAGAACCGGCCAAATATGGTCATACCTCCTGGTTCTAGTAAGAACTCTAGCTGCTGCATTTTGGACCAGCTGGAGTTTGTTTATTAAGCGTGCTGAGCAACCACCCAGTAAAGAATTACAGTAATCTAACCTTGAAGTCATGAATGCATGAATTAACGTTTCTGCATTTGGCATTGAGAGCATAGGTTGTAATTTAAGATTTTTAAGATGGAAAAATGTGTTTTGACAAATGCTAGAAACATGGTTTTCAAAGGAAAGGTTAAATCAAATTAAATAGCACACCTAGGTTCCTAATCACGGTGAGTAATGGCTTCTTCTCCTGCTATTTGCCACATGTACAGTTTATCTCTCTTTGTCGGCGACGAGGGATTCAAATGTGATAAATGCAGGGAAATAGTTAAGCTGACAGAGAAGATTTCATCCAAACTTTAGTTGAGTACAGTAAGAATGTGAGGGCTGTAATTACTGCTTTGGATGCGACTAGCTCAGGGAGTCCTGTACATTGTTCGGTTCCAGTAGAGCCCATGCAGCAGGGAAACTGGCTGACTGTGAGGGGGCCTAGGGTCAAAACACCCCTCTTCCGTTCCGATCAAAACATCAAACAGTTTCTCCCCACTCAGTGACACACCCACTAAGAAACCTGATGAAAGTGCTCTAGTTATTGGTGATTCTATTGTCTGGAACGTGAAAATAGAGACACCAGCCACCATAGTCCAATGTTTACCAGAAGCCAGAGTGCCTGACATCTTGGCAAATTTAAAAGTGCTGGCTAATGATAAACATAAATTCAGTAAGATTGTTATTCACGTCGGCGCTAATGATGTTCGACTTCGCCAGTCGGAGATCATTAAATATAATGTTAAAGAGGTGTGTGAACTTGCAAGTACGATGTCAGACACTGTAATATGCTCTGGTCCGCTCCCTGCTTACCGAGGTGATGAGATATATAGCAGACTGTCGTCCCTCAAGTGGTGCCTGCAGAATAACATAGGTTTTATAGACAATTGGAAGAATTTTGGGGGCAGACCTGACCTGTTGAAAAGAAATGGTCTTCATCCCTCTTGGGGTGGTACCGCTCTTCTCTCTAGAAATATGGCACATAGTCTTAGAGTTCGTACTTGACTAACTGGGGCCCAGGTCAGGAAGCAGACAGACTGGCTAAACCGACCGTCTGCTAGCCGCCTCACGTCACAGAAGTCAGTTAATTCTCAGCACATAGAGACTCTTTCACCTAGATATTACACTAAAGAGACTGTCTGTTCCCCGAACTAGAAAATATAGAAAACATCCAAACCAAAGTAAGAGTAACAATTGAATTGATGTTCAACAAATAAAAAACAGATATAATACAGATAAACAAATGATAAAGCTTGGCTTATTGAATATTAGATCCCTTTCTACAAAAGCACTTTTTGTAAATGATATGATCACTGACCTATAAACTAGATGTGCTTTGTTTGACAGAAACCTGGCTAAATCAGATGACTACATTACTTTAAACGAGTCTACCCCCCAAGATTACAGTTACAAACATGAACCGCATACAAAAGGTAAAGGGGGAGATATTGCCACAATTTATAGCAATATTATCAGTATTTCTCAGAGGTCGGGTTTCAAGTATAATTCGTTTGAAGTAATGGTGCTTCATATTGTAATGGGCTCATCTCTGCATTGCTGTTTTCATCCTGACCTGCAGGGGTCATCCTCCTTGAGCCCTTTATGTCATGTTCCATCCAGAGATACAGATGGCGCTTGTATTATGAACTCTAGTCTCTCCGCTCCTTCAGATGGCGCTATCACCTCGTACCATGTTCAATATCCTGCTCATTAACTTTGATTCCCCACACCTGTGTTTGACTCTTTATAAGTCTGTTTGTTCCCTGCTATTGTGTTCAGTCTTGAGCCTTTTCTTCCTGTGTATCCAGTTGCCAGTCCTTAAGTTAAGTTTGATTGTTTTTGTATTTTTTGGACCCTTGTGTCTTTTTTTGTTTGATGAAGCTTAGTTTTCTATGTTTATTTTGTACTTTGTTTCTCTAGTAAAGATTATTTTACTTTTTGAAGATTCAAGTCCCTTGGCTATTTTTGCTCTTCTGCTTTTGGGTTTAACTGTCTGGGAGTAGCTCTCTGAGTAACTTCACACCCTTAGAGCGCCAGAGACCCGTGTTCAATCCCAGCTTAAAGCATCCCCGTTACAGCAAGACTGAACCATGGAAGCAAGCCCAGCGGAAGAGCCTTTACCACCCTCCAATATTGAACAAGTTCTAGCTGTACTCTCTGAGCAAGCCACTACCATTCAGCGACATGATCAAGCTTTGTCTCAGATTGTTCAACTTTTGAGTTTTCAATCCCAGGCCTCTTCACCCCAAGAACCCCAACAGTCCCCTGATCCTCAACCTAGACCCACGGTGACACTCCCTTCTGAGCCCAGATTACCAGCCCCAGAGCGGTTTGATGGAAGCCCTGAGAGATGCAGAGGATTTATTACCCAGTGTACTCTGGCTTTTCAACTTCAACCCAGTAGTTTTCCCACTGAGAGCAGTAAGGTGGCTTACATCATTACCCTTCTCACTAGCAAGGCACTCGACTGGGCTTCAGCTTTGTGGGACCAGAAGTCTCCACTTACCACAAACAGTCAACAGTTCATCATGGAGATGAAGAGAGTGTTCCAACATCCATCTAGTGGGGGAGATGTGGATCATCGCCTGCTGAATCTCTCTCAAGGTATCCGGAGCGCGGCTGAGTTCGCCATAGAGTTCCGTACCCTGGCTACTGAGAGTGGATGGGATCAAAGAGCCCTAAGAGACGACCTTCCATCATGCTTTGTCGCCAGAGCTCAAAGACGAGTTAGCATTTCGAGACCCTGCCCCTGATCTCGAGTCTCTCATTGATGTATCTATCCGGGTTGACCATCGCCTCAGAGAACGCCAGCTAGAGCGGCAGCGGGAGACCAGCTTATTTGCGGCCACCAGTCCTGTTAAATTACCTGCTCCTCCTCTTGTGGACACAGAGGAACCCATGCAGTTGGGGGGAACTCGGATATCCCAGGCCGAACGCAATAGGAGGATGAGAGAGAGATGCTGCCTTTACTGTGTCAAGCCAGGTCACTTTCGGGGCAACTGTCCTGAGCTTTCGGGAAAAGCCAAGTCTCGTCCTGGAGTAGGGGAGCCTGGGCGAGAATAGGAACCATCCCCTGCTCGGCAACCTCGGGCTTGACGATCCAGGCCACAATCACCCTGGGCCAGCAACATCATCAAGTATGGGCCTTTGTAGACTCGGGGGCCGCTGGGAGTTTCATGGACTTTAAGATGGCCCAAAGTCTTGCAATTCAACCTGTGACTCTCCAAGAACCTCTTAATATTACTGCAGTTGACGGCAGCCCGCTGGGATCGGGTAGGGTCAGTCTGTGCACTTCACCTCTTCAGCTTGATACAGTTTTTCTTAATTCATACCCCTAAACTTCCTATAATCCTCGGCTTCCCATGGTTGACTGTTCATAACCCGAATATTGACTGGTCCAAAGGAGTCGTCTCAGAGTGGGGAACCTATTGCCAACTCTCTAATACTGCTTTCTGCTGTTCCCCTGAGCTGAAGTCTTTCCAAGAATCATTGTCAGACAGTCCAAGGAGCAACTCCGTCTTTAGGCTTAAAGCCCCATCCACGGAAGTCATGGCTGTTTCCAGGATGGAACCAGTCACTAGTAAGTCCCCACCTCAACGTCCCGAGCCATCCCGTGTTCCCCCGGAATATATGGACCTCCTCGAAGTCTTCAGTAAAGTCCGAGCTGCCTCATTGCCCCCACACAGATCATATGATTGTGCTATTGAGCTTATGTCAGGAGCTTGCCCACACCGTGGAAGGCTTTATTCCCTCTCTGGCCCTGAGAGATTAGCTATGGACAAGTATCTGAAGGAAGCTCTGGATAGTGGATTCATCCGTCCCTCCACATCACCGGCAGGAGCCGGTTTCTTCTTTGTTGATAAGAAGGATGGTAGTCTCAGACCTTGTATTGATTATCGAGGCTTAAATAACATCACAATCAAGAATCGTTACCCCCTCCCACTTCTGACTACAGCTTTTGAGATCCTGCAGGGGGCCACTATCTTCACCAAACTAGACCTTCGGAATGCATACCATCTTGTCAGGATCCGGGAGGGGGACGAATGGAAGACTGCGTTTAATACCCCGACAGGCCACTATGAGTACCAGGTAATGCCATTCGGCCTGGTTAATGCTCCTGCTGTCTTTCAGGCCTTTATTAACGATGTTCTCAGAGAGATGCTTAATATATTTGTGTTTGTTTACTTGGATGCATGGGCGTAAATTTCATTTAACAGTAGGGGGGGACAATAAATATAAAATTTCTCATGAGCAATTTTTGAAGGGGACACAAATAATACAGTCAAATTGTAGGCTACTTATAAAGATATGTCCCCACAGTGAAAAACTTTGCTTCTATCATTATTATTGTAGCATGGAGACTGCGTCATTATGGTTATTTTCAAAGTTTTTCTCAGGTTCAATGACAAAGCAGATTTTTCTTCAAAACTATTTATTGCATTGTTTATGTTGTTTACAGTCAAGCCATCAACATACAATAAAATTTAAACACGACTGTAGCCAGTTGTAGTGGAAAACTGTAGGTCCGAAACAGAGCAGAACCGAACTGAACCGAACCGAGCTGATACCAGTCAGTGGAAAACCCCCATAAGTTGCAGTGCACTAGGCAACAAGCTATTATAAACAAGCTAACGTTAACTAGATAAGTAATATTTTAATCGCTAATATAGCAGATTCATGGAAAATTACATCGGTAATCAGCATTTTTGCCGCAACTAATTTATGAATGAGTCTGCATCAACTACATTAAAGAGAATCGCTTTATTTAAAGTAAATAAAGTACCCTACTTACTGGAGTTCAACATTAACTGAGCGGCAGCCACACACCTGACTCGTGTGTGTGTGTGGAGTAGGTGAGATCAACTTGGAAAGCAGGCAGTGGGCCAAACCACTGTGAGGAAGGAGAGGGGGGACTCAACTGTTTCTAAATGCATTTTTTGCGTTTTTTTTTTTTTTTTTTCTACTTACACAATTATTTTAGGTATACATATATATTTTTTTCACAATAGAGAGTGCGATTTTTTTTTTTTTTTGTTTGTTTTTTTTTAATAATTTGTTTGGGGGGGGACAACCCTCGGATGGGGGGGGGGGCATGTCCCCTCCGTCCCCCCCGGGATTTACGCCCATGCTTGGATGATATTCTGATATTCTCCCGCAACCTCCAAGAACACATTCAGCATGTCAGACAGGTCTTGGCCCAGCTGCTGAAGCACAAGCTCTTTGTTAAACTGGAGAAGAGTGAATTCCATGTCCCAGCTGTCTCATTTCTCAGCTTCCATGTGTCCAAGGGCAGCCTCCAGATGGATCCTGGCAAGATCCGAGCAGTCTTGGACTGGCCCCAACCCACTTCAGTCAAGCAGGTACAGCGCTTTCTGGGGTTCTCTAATTTCTATAGGAGGTTTATAAGAAATTTCAGTTCTGTTGCAAAGCCTCTCTCCTCACTCACAAAGAAGTCTAACAGGCCATTCATGTGGACCAGCGGAGCTGACCATTCCTTCAATACACTAAAACAACGCTTCACATCTGCCCCCATTTTAACTCTTCCAGACCCAGAGCTACCCTTCGTCCTGGAGGTGGATGCCTCAGATGTGGGTGTAGGAGCAGTCTTGTCACAGAGGTGTAAGAGGGATGATAAGTTTCACCCATGTGCTTTTTTCTCTCGCCGTCTTACCCCTACACAGAGAAATTATGATATTGGGAACCGGGAATTGTTGGCCATTAAGATGGCATTGGAGGAGTGGAGGCACTGGCTTGAGGGGGCCAAACACCCATTCCTCATCTGGACAGACCATCTAAATCTCACCTACATTCGGGATGCCAAGAGGTTAAACTCACGACAAGCCCGTTGGGCCCTCTTTTTTAACCGGTTTGATTTCATTCTCTCTTATCGCCCAGGTTCCAAAAATCTCAAGCCAGATGCACTCTCGAGGCAGTTTGAGCCACCTGAGAGGGAGTTCTGTCCAGAACCCATCCTCCCCACATCCAGGGTGATAGCCTCCATCCAGTGGGATATTGAGACAGCCGTCATGAGAGCCCAACAGCGACAGCCTGGTCCAGGTAATGGCCCTGTAGGGCGTCTCTTTGTCTCTAACTGTATGCGCTCTGAGATCTTGCAGTGGGCACATTCTTCTCTTCCCTCCGGACACCCGGGAACCACTAGAACCTGCAAGCTGGTTCAGAGGAGGTTTTGGTGGCCCAAGTTACAGAGAGATGTTTGGGCCTTTGTCTCGGCCTGTTCAGTGTGTGCCCAGTACAAGGAGCCAAGAGCCCACCCTCACGGCTTATTGCACCCACTGCCTATCCCGAGACGTCCATGGTCTCACATCTCCCTGGATTTCATTACAGGCTTGCCTCAGTCTCAGGGAAACACGGTAATTCTGGTGGTGGTGGATAGATTTTCTAAGATTTGTCACCTCTTACCCCTACCCAAGCTCCCCACAGCTAACCAAACTGCAGAACTTCTGATGAAACGTGTTCAGAATCCACGGTTTTCCCCAGGATATGGTTTCTGACCGGGGGCCACAGTTTTCGTCTCGGTTTTGGAAGGCGTTTGGTCGGCTCATTGGGTCCTCCATTAGCATGTCCTCTGGCTTCCACCCCCAGTCCAATGGGCAAACTGAGAGGGTAAATCAGGACATTGAGAGGACACTGAGATGCCTGGTTACGGACAACCAATCCACTTGGAGCTCTCGATTAATCTGGGCTGAGTTCGCTCATAACACTCTGTACCACTCTTCTTTAGGCATGTCCCCCTTTGAGTGTCTGTATGGATTCCCCCCCCCCCTATGTTTCCTGGACAGGAGCCAGAGGTTGACGTCCCAGCTGCCACACAGCTTGTCCGTCGTTGTCGACTTTCCTGGAAGAGGGCCCGTGCTGCCCTAGTGAGGGCGGCCCGACTCCAGCGGAGGCAGGCTAACCGAAGGAGGAGGGTAGGACCCTCATTTCGTCCAGGACAAAGAGTGTGGCTCTCTACCCGAGATCTTCCCCTGCGGGTGGAATCCCGTAAGATGGCTCCAAAATACATTGGTCCCTTCAAGATCCTCAGAAAGATTAACCCGGTTTCCTTTCGTCTTCTCCTGCCCAGGTCTATGAAAATTCATCCTACTTTCCATGTTTCTCGATTAAGACCAGTTGTTTGTTCTACTTTGTCTCCAGCCAGTAAGTCTGCTCCAGCTCCCCGCATGATTGATGGTCAGCCAGCCTATACCGTCCACAGGCTACTGGATTACCGCCGGGTACGTGGAAGAGTTCAGTACCTGGTAGACTGGGAGGGTTATGGCCCAGAGGAGCGGACCTGGGTTCCAGCTCGGGATATCTTGGATAAGGCTCTCATCTCAGAGTTTTACCAAGCCCAAGGAGACTATCGGAGGAACGTCAGGAGCCGTTCCTAGGGGAGAGGATCCTGTAATGAGCTCATCTCTGCATTGCTGTTTTCATCCTGATCTGCAGGGGTCATTCTCCTTGAGCCCTTTATGTCATGTTCCATCCAGAGATACAGATGGCGCTTGTATTATGAACTCTAGTCTCTCCGCTCCTTCAGATGGCGCTATCACCTCGTACCATGTTCAATATCCTGCTCATTAACTTTGATTCCCCACACCTGTGTTTGACTCTTTATAAGTCTGTTTGTTCCCTGCTATTGTGTTCAGTCTTGAGCCTTTTCTTCCTGTGTATCCAGTTGCCAGTCCTTAAGTTAAGTTTGATTGTTTTTGTATTTTTTGGACCCTTGTGTCTTTTTTTTGTTTGATGAAGCTTAGTTTTCTATGTTTATTTTGTACTTTGTTTCTCTAGTAAAGATTATTTTACTTTTTGAAGATTCAAGTCCCTTGGCTATTTTTGCTCTTCTGCTTTTGGGTTTAACTGTCTGGGAGTAGCTCACTGAGTAACTTCACACCCTTAGAGCGCCAGAGACCCGGGTTCAATCCCAGCATAAAGCACCCCCGTTACACATATAGCGTTATCCAAAGAAACAAGTGTTAATGATAAATCCCCTGTGATGTTTGTACTGGCTACTGTATACAGGCCACCAGGGCACCATACAGACTTTATTAAAGAATTTGTTGATTTTCTATCTGAGGTAGTGCTGGCTGCAGATAAAGTCCTAACTGCTGGTGATTTTAATATCCATGTTGATAATGAAAGAGATTCGTTGGGATCAGCATTTATAGACATTCTAAACCCCATTGGTGTTAAACAACACGTTCCAGTACCTACTCATTGTCAAAATCATACTCTAGATTTAATACTGTCATATGGAGTTGATGTCAGTGGCATTGAAATACTGCAGCAGAGCGATGATATCTCAGATCATTATATAGTTTTGTGTATATTCCATATACAGTGGCTAAAACTGTAAACCCAACTCCTTGTTACAAAAGACTACTTTATAAATAATCTTCCTGATTTATCTCAATTCCTCAGCATATCCAATAGCTCAGAACAACCTGATGAAGTAAAAGAAACTATTGACTCTCATCTTTCTAGCACTTTAGATATGGTTGCTCCTTTACACTTAAGGAAGATTAAGGAAAAGAGTCCAACACCGTGGTATAATGAGCACACTCAGGCCCTAAAGAGAGCAGCCCGGAAAATGGAGCGCAGCTGGAGAAAAACAAAATTAGAGGTATTTTGTATTGCTTGGCGGGAAAGTACCCTATCCTACAGAAAAGCATTAAAAACGGCTAGATCTGCTTACTTTACGTGTCTTTTAGAAGAAAATAAACACAATCCCAAGTATGTATTTAATACAGTGGCTAAATTAACAAAATTTATAACATCAGCAGGTGCAGACATAGCAGCACAGTAGTAATGACTTTATGAACTACTTTACTTCCAAGATCGAAACTATTAGAGATAAAATTGTAACCATGCAGCTGTCAGCCACAGTATCGCATCAGATAGTGCACTATAGATCCCCTGAGGAACAATTCCACTCATTCTCTTCTATTGGACATGAAGAATTGTATAAACTTGTTAAATCATCTAAACCAACAACCTGTATTCCATCTAAGCTCCTAAAAGAGATTCTTCCAGAAGTAATAGATCCTCTTCTGAATATTATTAACTCATCATTGTCATTAGGATATGTCCAAAAACCTTCAAACTGGCTGTTATTAAGCCTCTCATTAAAAAAAACACAACTTGACCCCAAATAATTAATTAATTACAGACCGATCTCGAATCTCCATTTTCTGTCAAAGATATTAGAAAATAGTAGTATCATCACAACTATGTTCCTTCTTAGAGAAAAATGATACATATGAGGATTTCCAGTCAGGTTTTAGACCATATCATAGTACTGAGACTGCTCTCATTAGAGTTACAAACGACCTGCTTTTATCATCTGATCTTGGTTGTATTAGTGCTACTGGATCTTAGCGCCGCCTTTGACACTATCGACCACAACATTCTTTTAAATAGACTAGAAAATGATGTTGGCATTAGAGGAAGTGCACTGGCATGGTTCAAATCGTACTTATTTGACCGCCATCAATTTGTGGCAGTAAATGAAGAGGTATCATAACAATCACAAGTGCAGTATGGAGTACCTCAAGGCTCAGTACTTGGCCCCTTACTTTTCATGCTTTACATGTTACCCTTGGGAGATATCATTAGGAAACATGGTGTTAGCTTTCACTGTTATGCTGATGATACCCAGCTCTATATTTCTTCGCGACCTGATGAAACTTACCAATTTGCAAAACTAACGGAATGTATAGTTGATATCAAAAACTGGATGACTAGCAATTTCTTACTGCTAAATTCTGAAAAACAGAGGTGTTAATTATTGGACCAAAACCTTTTGCATGTAATAACACTGTCTAATACTTGATGGCTGCTCTGTAAATTCTTCGTCATCAGTTAGGAACCTAGGCATGCTTTTTGATAGCAATCTTTCCTTTGAAAAACATGTTTCTAGCATTTGTAAAACTGCATTTTTGCAATTCATGCATTCATGAACTTGAGGCTAGATTATTGTAATGCTTTATTGGGTGGTTGCTCTGCACGTTTAATAAACAAACTCCAGCTGGTTCAAAATGCAGCAGCTAGAGTTCTTACTAGAACCAGGAAGTATGACCACATTAGCCCGATTCTGTCAACACTGCACTGGCTCCCAATTAAACATCATATACATTATAAGATCTTGCTAATTACCTATAAAGCCCTGAATGGTTTGGCACCTCAGTATTTGAGTGAGCTCGTATTGAATTATAGTCCTTTACGTCCGCTGCGATCTCACAACTCTGGCCATTTGATAATACCTAGACTATCGAAATCAACTGCGGGCGAGATCGTAATCCTATTTAGCGCCCAAACTCTGGAACAATCTACCTAACATTGTTCGGGAAGCAGACACACTCTGTCAGTTTAAATCTAGATTAAAGACCCATCTCTTTAACCTGGCTTACACATAATACACTATCGCATTTCTATAATTCAAATCCATTAAAGGATTATTAGCCTGCATTTATTAGGTCAACCGGCACCGGGAACACTTCCCAAAACACCTGATGTACTTGTTGCATTGTTAGAAGAATGGCATCTACGCTAATATTAGTCTGTTTCTTTCTTATTCCAAGGTCACCGTAGCCACCCAGATCCAGACCATTCCAGATCAGATGGTGGATCAGCACCTAGAGATGACCTCTACAGCCAGGACACCTAGATGAGCCCCAGAGACTGATCCCGAGTGAAGACCCTGTCTCTAAGACGGCCATCGGGACAAGACCACCGGAACCAGATGAGTCCTTTGCACAATATGATTCTGCTTTAGCCTAGATTTAAACTGCTGATTTTGTCTGGTCAGAGGAGAATGACAGTATTTCGACAAACTATTTCCCCGTGTAAATACTGTAAAACCACCCAGCTTTATATCATGTATGATATATGTATGATGTAAAGCTTCTTTGACACAGTTTGCATTGTTAAAAGCGCTATACAAATAATATTGACAGTCTCTGACTTGACAGTGTAAGTACACATTGGTACATAGTATCTACAGCTCTAATGTTTGTGTAACTACACATATGTAACAACCCACTGAATGGTATGTGTAAGTAGAAATGTGTAACAGGACATTGGTAACAACACTTTTTGGTAACGAAAGTACAAATGTTAACAGGACTAACAGCACTTTTTGTTAAAGAATGTGTTACACTTTATATTAAGTAGACAATTCCTATTCATTGACCATGTAATAACTTTGATGTTACACAGCAGCGGCCAGTAAATTAGGCTTTACATATAAATTGGGGTTGGTGTCCAGAATGTTACACTTCATATTAAGTGGACAGTTCCTGAGGAGTTACCATGTAAGTACACTTGTATTACAGTGGTGCTCCAACTCGAGATCCAACTCCTTCCACTTTACATATCCCTAAACCTACCCATTTCAACCCCCTGGATCAAATAGTTCCAATTACTCTTGTACATACTGTTGTTACAAAATGTAGTTATATAATTCCTGTTACACGAGTACTTAGTGAAGTGAAAAAGTGTTGTTACCAATGTCCTGTTACACATTTGTACTTACACATACCATTTTGAGGGTTGTTACATGTGTGTAGTTACAGAAATATTACAGCTGTAGATAGTATGTACCAATGTGTACTTACACTGTGGTTACATACTACCTGATAAATTGTAGCAACACCTCCCCCTTACCATTTGGACGCAGATCATGTTTATAGCAGTAATCTTGGGGTTAGTAAATGTAATCATCTGGTTTTAGCCAGGTTTCTGTCAAACAGAGCACATCTTAGTTATGATCTGTGATCATGTGATGGCCATCAGTGACATCAGTGAGTGGTAATGTGTGCATACACGCACACACACACACACACACACACACACATATATATTCAAATATCCATGTGAACACTCCTATGTACACATTGATTGATTTAAAGGTCAGTTATTGTTTGGATTTAATTCACATTTATTATGAATTCAAATTTAAATTTTAATTGTGTATTTCAATAAGACAAACTCAATTTATCTGTCATTTCAGAATGCTTTATTAAATAGCAGTACATTGTAACTAATTGGAGTGCACACAATATAGTTCGCTGTGCTGTATATTTTTATTAATACGGCTTTCTTTGGACTTTAAGTTACCGTGCTGTGGGCCGCATGGAGTGTTGTGGAGGTTTCTGAGCTTCCGTTATCGGTCCGGTCATCTAAAGGACCACCGTGCTGCCTCTACCATTCTTTAATTCTGCTTGATGGAACCAATAGACAGATGAAGTGCAGGGAGAATTGAGATTTATATTTAATCTTTGTTTCAAGCATTTAAATAGTTTGTTTTGTTTTGTACTTTGTAGTTTGTGTTTTCTGTTTTCCCCCTTGTGTGTAATTTGGACTAGTCCAGTTGTATAAATGTTGCCCTACTGTGTCAGTTCTGAAGTCAGTTCAGTTGGTTATGGTTTTGGGAAATCAGCGCTTTTGTAGGAAGGGATCTAATATTTATTAAGCCAAGCTTTATCATTTGTTTATCTGTATTATATATGTTTTTGTTTATTGAACATCA
Organism: Barbus barbus; assembly: GCF_936440315.1. Lineage (NCBI taxonomy): Eukaryota > Metazoa > Chordata > Actinopteri > Cypriniformes > Cyprinidae > Barbus > Barbus barbus. The sequence goes on from NC_136750.1 coordinate 10,623,019, forward strand.
GTTAAATTAAATTAACATTTAAAATTACAATTACAATTTAAACCATTAAATTGTTTTGGACATTTTTTGTATTTGCTAGTTTGGGGAACAGTCACAGTCTCTATAGTATGATATCTAGGTGAAAGAGTCTCTATGTGTAGAGAATTAACAGACTTCTGTGATGGGAAACGGCTAGCAGACGGTCAGTTTAGCCAGTCTGTCCTTAGCCTGTCTGCTTCCTGACCTGGGCCCCAGTTATAGAGAGAAGAGCGGCACCACCACTGGAGGGATGAAGACCATCTCTTTTTAACAGGCCAAGTCTGCCACAAAAATTGTCTATGAAATCTATGTTATTCTGCAGGCATCACTTAGACATCCAGCCATTGAGCGATGACACTGTGTACTGTATCTCATAACCATGGTAAGCAGGAAGTGGACCAGAGCATATTACAGTGTCTGACGTCGTACTTGCAAGTTCACACATCGCACTTGCAAGTGTTTTGTCCCACAACTATGCCACCACACAGTCACCCTGCTGCAGGGGCTCTGCAACCAGAACAGAACAATGTACAGGACTCACTAAGCTAGTCATATCTAAGACCCCAACATTCTACCTATCCTAAATTAAAGATTGGATGCATGTCTCTAGTTCTGAAATCTTCTCTGTCAGCCTAACTATTTCCTTGCATTTATCATTTGTGAATCCCCTGCCGCTGAAAGAGAAAGCTAAACTATACATGTGGCAAGCAGGGCAAGTGACAATAACAGGAGAAGCCATTTCTCACCATGATTGCAGAATGATTCCGACATACCACAGTTGTTTGATGAATGAGGGAAAAACAGAGCGAGAGAGAAAAGAAACAGAGCAAGGCAGAGAGAAAAAAAGCGATAGGAAACGTAAATGGAAATGGGAATGACAACCTAACGGAAAGGAACGCACTGCACTAGAGGTTTAAATTAAAAGATTCACGAGTTCGCCTGCCCATTCAGTCCTGCTAAATAATGGTAAACAAATTTGTCTTGTTGTCCTCGAAGGACTCGAAGGCTCAGCTCGAGCGCTGAGTAAGAACCCCCCTTTATGCTTGTACGTTGTGAAGAAGAAAAAGAAAGAGAAAATGAGGGAGGAGAAGGGGAGGCGGAGGGATGCCAGAATAATTGTGCAGCGACTGATGCTTATATGTGCTCGTAGTGATGATTGACAGGACTGAACGATTAGGCTCCTCCCGAACCTACGTTTGGAACTTCATTTAAAAGTGAAAGATGTCAAATTAGTTTTATAGATAATATCAGAAATCTGGTGGGAATTAACCCTCTAAGCACCAAAGTCGCAAAATTGCGACAAGACGTCAGACTTCATGAAATGGGCTGTAATTCCTAATATGGTGTAATGGCTCATTTGTATTCCCTTCCACTAGATGGCAGACATGTAGTACTTCCATTCTAGACCAAAATTGTTCGAGAAAATAGCAGAGTAAGTGAGCTATCGTGTCATTGATGCGGAAGCAATTCAGTTCATAGCGTCTGAGTAAATTGTGAGATTTGTGAGAGAAAATCGCCAAACGGCTAATAAAAAGTTGTACTGTGAGGATGTGTTGCAAATGTCATTTGCCGATTCTGACTCTGAAGGGGAATATTTGCCTTTTGGAAATGACGATCGGCCGTCTAATGATCGCGCTTCTCCCGGTACATCTTTTCCGCGTAATGGTGCCGCTGCGCAAGGCGCGATCGTTCACAAAGCAGAAACAAGTGATCATTTCAACACTTTGCCCAACGGGGATGGGGGTGGCAGGGGTGGACGTGGTCTTAGTGTCCATAGGAGAGCTGTTGGTCTCTGATAATCGGCCAGATTGCGCTGTTTGTTCTGATCGCGTACGCTCTAAGGGCTGCCGGCAGACAGTACAGGTGCAGTCAGTGTGGGGTAGGTCTGTGCGCTGTGCCAGTGTGCCATGCAATGAGAGGGTACCATACTCTCAAGAACTATAAACTGTCACCTAGATACCTGATTGGGCAGATAGCTGGTCAACTGATCAAAAATAGGCACATGTATTTTACTATGGCACAGTAATATAGGAATAATTTACTACTTTCTCCAGTTTTACTGTTGATTTCCTCTTTTCCTGATTATTTGGAATGAGGATAAAAGACAAAAAAACAAAAACATGCAAATAAGTTCAAACATCCATTCAATATCTATTATTTCCTGAATATTACTGATGAACTGATCAAAAAGTAGGCTACTGTTCACATGCGTTTTACTACTATATAGTATAGTAATATAGTAATAATTTAGTACTTTCTCCTGTTTTATTGTTGGTTTCCTCTTTTCTGATTATTTGGAATGAGGAGAAAAAGACAAAAAAAACAAACAAAAAAATCAAACATCAATTCAATATCTACTATTTCCTAAATATTATGAAATTCAAGAGGGCCGCCCCTGATGACGTCATAATATGCAAATTAGATGAGTATATTTACACCCCACATAAACTTTTGGTCGTGCCCAACATTTTTCTAATTTACAGTAGATCTCTATCTTTAAGCCATTTCAAGCCACAAGCTTTTGAAATCTTGATGTCAAAATCCAGCATTTTTTCCAAAAAACCCTGGCGCCTAAAGGGTTAAGAGAGATAGAAATTCCAACAGAAAAACAAAGCTACACAGAGCTACAAACGCAAACCACTCAACAGCATGGCAGACAGGAACCGGAAGCACAGAACTATTTTTCCGAACTGTTGTAAGTGTGTGATGTTACTCTGCATATCATTCAGAAAAAATGAAAGCTGCTGCTTATTTCACATACGAAAAAGGAATTTTAAAAACCTTGTAAAAATAAATGGATTTTTGTTGTTGTTGTTTTTTAGCACACAAAGCATTGTAATCGCAAAAAATATGATATGACTTTATGGTGATCAGAGGTGGAAAGTAACTAATTACAAATACTTTTGTTACAGTACTTGTGTCACAGTCAATTGTTGGAGTTTCATTGACTATCTCAGTTACCGCAGTTTAGTGATGTCATGTCGATCTGAGCCCACTGCAGTGCTCCCGAAGATGCCCGAATCCACCATAACATCTCCAGAGGATAGTGAAGCATCCCTATCTCTGAATCGCAGGCAAAGGTCGAGGAGGAGAGCAGTTAAGTCTGCGCTGGTGGTCCCAGAGATTGCCACAGAACCCGCTACAGTCTGGGAGTCCTCCGAGTCCACTCCAGAGCTTGCTCCAGTCCAGGAACCCTCCGAGTCCAGAGCTTGCTCCAGTCCAGGAACCCTCCGAGTCCAGAGCTTGCTCCAGTCCGGGAGTCCTCCGAGTCCGCTCCAGAGCTTGCTCCAGTCCGGGAGTCCTCCGAGTCCACTCCAGAGCTTGCTCTAGTCCGGGAGTCCTCCGAGTCCACTCCAGAGCTTGCTCCAGTCCAGGAACCCTCCGAGTCCGCTCCAGTCTGGGAGTCCTCCGAGTCCACTCCAGAGCTTACTCCATTCCAGGAACCCTCCGAGTCCGCTCCAGAGCTTGCTCCAGTCCGGGAGTCCTCCGAGTCCACTCCAGAGCTTGCTCCAGTTCATGAACCCTCTGAGTCCGCTCCAGAGCTTGCTCCAATCCAGGAACCCTTTGAGTCTGCTCCAGAGCTTTCTTCAATCCAGGAATCCTCCAAATCCGCTCCAGTACAGGAACCCTCTGAGTCCATTCCAGAGCTCGTTCCGGTCCGGGAGTCCACTCCTGGGCCTGCTCTGGTTCCTCGCGGGGTGGCGATTTCTGCTGCAGAGCCTCCTGGGGCGGCGGTGTCCGCTTCAGCTCCTCTCTGGATGGTGGCGCCCACTCCTGAACTCTCAGTCTGCCCTGTTATGGCTAAAGAGACCGTTGTACTGTCTGCCTGCCCTGTTTTGGTCAAGGAGACCATAGCAGAGTTATCGGTCCATCCTGTTGCAGCCGTTGAGGCAGTTATTAAACTCTTGGTGCTTCTCTTTGCAGTCATGATGGTGTCATTTGGAGGTCTATTGGTCATCTTAGTTCTGTTAAGGTGGTTATCAGCCTCACCTTTATTGCCTGCTCTGCCGGCCCCGCCCTGGCCTCCCACTCTGCCACCTTTTCTGATTCATCTTCCATTACATGGACCTGGCCCACCATCCCTCCCCCTAATCCACCTCCATTCCCCCTCCCACCTGGAACTTTTTGAGTTTTTATGGAGCGTCTGGAAGCCACTCTTTAGAGGGAGGGTAATGTCACAGTCAGTTGTTGGAGTGCCCAGTTTAGTCACCAGAGGGCACTCTCTTTGAGTTATTGTTTGGGTGTTCTGAACTGCGTTTCCCATCACCCTTTGCACTTATTATTGGTTCATTACTGCCACCTGGTTATCATTGACTCATTAGCCTCACCCTATATATACCTTGTTCATTTTGTCTGTAGTTGCGTCAGTATTGCGTTCTGTTCCTGTGTGTGTTCGTTGTTTCCTGTTTTGCTCATATGGATGATGTTTTTGTTGGACTCTGAAAATAAAGCTGCAAATGGATCTTTTGTGTGAACATTCCGTGACAACTTGAGTAATTTTTTTTTCTACTTTCCTGAGTATAATTAAATTGTGGTACTTTAGTTTTATTCTACTAAAGTAAAAGTATTCAACTTTGCTGCATTTATTTTTCACCAAAAGTACAAAGTTCAAAAAAAAAAAAAAAAAAAAAAAGAATAGACAAAGAAGGTGCCAATGGAGAAACAGAGCGAGCCGGCGTTTGATGGGCACTTTTCAAACTACTGGGGTGGAGCCCTGCGCTTCATGCAGTAACAGACTCACCATCAAACTTGGGGGGGGGGGGGGGGCTATGGACGTTCAAACCGCGCTTTGCTTTGATTGTCAATCACCGGCATTGTCATTTTGAATCAGCATCATTAGCATTTCAGTATTTTAGTGAATGTGAGCTATGCTCTGGGTCATACCGTTGATATTACCAGAGTACTCAGGTAATATCAACTTATAAGCAAATAGAAATCCCGGTTGATAGAAGGACGCAGTTTTTGCATGGATGGAGCAAGAACAATGTAAGAGGGGCGGCGTTTCCGTATGGCAGTTGCCATACCCTAGCCCAGTCAGGTGTGCCGTGAAAAATTATTTTAAACTTCATATCTCTATTATAATTCGTTATTATTTTAAATTATAAAAAGAGCTTGTCAGTAAAACTTTGTAAGGATCATCTCTCAGCGAAACCTCGTAACTTCACCCCGCCTCCATTCAGATTGATGTGCTGCGCACAGCCTGTAGGAGACAGATCTCCGCTTTTTCGCAATGAAAGGGTAAATAAATAACTGATGTTTGAATAGTACAACATTTTCTTTACTCAAACACTATGTCTGTAAAGGCTAATGTTTTGTGTGCTTGAAGAGCGGAGAAGTAGTAGGTTATTTGCCATCTAGCCAATATACTTTTGTATGTTTTAACTATCCTGTGCATTAGCGCTTAATTTGAGATTTTGACCAAGTGTATTAAACAAGAAAAACTAAGCGCCGATATAGCTACAATAAACGTTATATAACCTGTAAAAGTTGATGAAAGCATATAATGCGATGCACTTGCTGCCTCAGATAACAGTTACAGCCGTTCTAATGACAGATAAACACTCCATCTCTGTCATTCGCTGGTCAAAAACGTTGTTAAACCCCCACCCCACCTCCGCCATACCCTATGGTTTTGTGAAGCGCCGCCACTGCAATGTAAGTGTCTAAAATACATGCACACAGCTCAGTTGTATGGTAAAAATAACCCTTTTTAACAGTGGAGTTAAACTAAATGTATGAAAATAAAATAACCTCAACATCAACAACATTGAAATAAGTGCATATACATTTTATTACAAGTAATAACTTATGAGGTGCAGGAAATCCCTAATATGAACAAAGGCATCCGCTATGGCTGTAACTAAAAAAATAAATATTTCAGGTCATTTCCAGGTAATCAATATAGTATATGAATATTGCAGTGCTAATTTACATATCATTTATTACAGTATAGAAACTATTCTGCCTTATTATGTGGTTTGTATAAACCAATCCTAAAATTGGAATTAGGAAAATACAGAAAATAAATATTATAGAATACAAATGAGTGGTTATCGCCAAGCAGTGCATTTGATTTCTTAGCAAGTTAAAAGACATAAGAAAAAAATAAAGCCTGTCAATTAGACAAAAGTCAAAAGTGTTTTGTTGTTTTTACATTTCTGTCCCCTCGTTTCTGAAATGATGGCTACGCCCCTATGTATGCAGTACAGAAAACGGAGTGCGGGTCTTCTTGTGCTTGAATGGTTTAAAGTCATATTAAAATGCTCACAAAGGAATCGATAAGAAGAATCAAAATGTTTTATTTAATAACAAGCAGACGATTCCTAACCTTAAGTGTCATGACAAAGTGGGAGGAAGCAAGTTGGCGAGTGAATAAGAACTTTATTAGTAAAATAAAGTTTGATGACCGACAGTGCACAGTGAAGATCAGAGGCGCAGGGACCTCGATGGACAACACAGAATGAATGGTGGTGATGAGATGGATCCACAGGTGAAGAGTGAAGTATCCAGACGAGGAACGAGAAACACAGCAACACTATACGAACTCCGACAATGACACCAGACAGCAGCACGGATCAAAACTGACGACAGGAACAGGAGAATCTGTGAAGACATCAACAAACGATCTGACAAAGGAGAGGAGACACTGGTGAATATTTAAAGGTGCGTGAATGAGCTGCAGCTGGCACTGCTAATGAGCCTCAGCTGAGGCGCTGATCAGCGGTGATAACTCGGTCACGCCCACACGCACCTACACGTCACAACAATGACACGGGACGAGAAGGAAGCAAATGAATTAGTGAACCGTGACAGTACCCCTCTCCTAAGAACGCCTCCTGGCGTTCCCAGGTTCCCCTACCTGTCGATTGTAATCATCGATAAGAGAGTGATCCAGTATGTATCTAGCAGGCACCCAACTTCTCTCCTCCGGACCGTAACCCTCCCAGTCCACCAAGTACTGAAATCCGCGTCCCCTCCGTCTTGAGTCCAGAATACGATTTACCGAAAATGTGGGTTCCCCGTCTACGAGTCGCGGCGGGGGGGGGGGGAGCGGGGCTGGCGGATTAATGCGAGAATGAAACACGGGTTTAACCCTCTGGGCCCTGAGCGTGTTTTGGGGGCCTGGAGAACTTTCGAAATGCCCTGACATTTGTGCTTTTTTCAGTTGCTTATAAAAATATAAATGGCTAAAGTCTAATAACACTGTAAACAGCACAAACTGGGCTACAATAATATGTTAGCAGCATTTATGTACATGATTGTGTTTTTGAGAAAACAACGTTTATGCGTGGTTAGTGAAAAACTAAAATTTTGAAGTCACTCAAATAAGATCATAAAACACATACAGAACAATTGTTTACAAGACTTTTGAGAACCAGATCTTGTAGGCTAGAATATTTACTTCACAATTATGTGAAAATCATCTTGTTTATTTGCTCACAGAAAACAATACATTGATTTAAATTTTTAAAGACATGTTTTGTGTTCGAAATCCAATATGCGAGGGAGTGGTAATAGCCTTGAATATTAAGTGGTTCTCACCTGAGAGACAAAGGGCTCTCCCCTAAAGCTGCTAATGGCCCATCAGTGTGACTGTGACTGAGGCAGGTAAGAGAGTGTGAGGAGACTGAAAAAATTGGTTTTTTAAATGATTTGTATTTTATTTACAACACAGTATAATCAAAACATACATAATGAAGGTCAAAGACACATTATTGTGCACGCTGATCTAACCACAGAGATGTGAACAGACTTTGACTCGTTCCTGCAACAGATTCTGTTCAACAAGTGAAACAGATAAATCATACCTGATATTTGCGTGTTATTTAAGTGTTTCTGCTACTTTCCATGGATTCAAGAAGAAACTGATGAACTTCTGATGTTAGTGCAGCGCTCTCAGAGGAAAACCGTTGGAAGAGACTGAAAGTCAGCAGGATTCATCATCTGTGGTGCAGGTGTCTGATTCAATAAAATACAAACAACCAAAAAAAGAGAAAAAACATTTGTGAGCATGTTTATATCAGGAGCATCTATCTATCTATCTATATGTTTTGTAGTCATAGACTCATTCATGCTTTGTATTATCGTAAAAAAAAACATTTTATATCTGAGAAACTAATTATTATTGTTTAGCACGTTATTATACTCTATTTTTGAACAGAGTAGGCTATTAATCATAAACATGTTCTAAACATACTTAGACTCGTAGCATTCATCATGTTACAATGTACTCTCATATTACTTTTATTGTTTTATACTCGCGCCGTAAGAAATTTAAATACAATGAATTGCCCATCATATTCACAATGTTTTACTGGATTTCAAACATTTTAGTCAGGAATTATAGTCATCCTGAACATCATGTATGATTTTATAGTATAGAAGATATGATTCTGCAGTCATAGACTCTGTACTATAAAAGGATATACTTCGTACTATAAAACATATATTTTATATCTGAGAACTAATTGTTATCGTTTAGCACGTTATTAAAATATATTTGTGAACAGATTATTAATAATAAACATGGTCTAAATCTTAGATGCGTAGCATTTATCGTGTTGTAGTTTGGGAACAACCCAACTAGTAATGTGTTCAAGTTTATGTCACAATAACACGTTAACTAATGCAGAAAATAAACATTACTTACTCATCAGATCGATTTTGAGGGAAATCCAGCCTTTACTCAGCGCGTCTTCTTCCAGAAAGTAACAGTATAGCAGCGATGAACTCCTCACTGACACTGACGCTTTGTTTATGCTCCGCGCACGGGTCACGTGGTTATTTGCATGTGAACAGGAGGGGGCGGGATCTCATTAAAAATAATGAGTTAGACGGGACAGACTGAACATAGTGTTGGTTTCATACGGATTACTTCATCACAGAATACTTACTTAATTTGAAAGAAGACACTTCAAGCTTTCTATAGAGATAACTCTCATGTGTCTGTGTTGAGTATTCGCTGAGTTACACTTCATTTTAGTGACGCATTTCTGAAAACAGATCACGGAGACGGAGAAGACCGAGAGCGCACACTGTTTGTTTTCTTTATTCTTCAAAAGCACAAAGTTTAGTTGTTGTTATGAGTGAATACAAATAAAAGAAGACCCCTTACAGATTCGAATGGTGTATTGCTCTTATCTGAACGATCAAACATGGCAGAGTAATTCAAGCTCTTTTCTGCCTTATCAGGAAAATCTGCCCCAAAACGCGTATTCGCGTTTGTCGGGCTCAGAGGGTTAATTTTGGATACATGAAAGACGGGGTGAATCCTCCTGTACACTGGAGGAAGGTTGAGGCGGACTGCCACCGGGCTAATGATCTTGGTGACAGTGAACAGGCCAATGAATTTGGGAGCAAGTTTATTATAAACGGAGCGGAGAGGAATGTTCTTGGTAGAAAGCCACACTTTTTGACCCACGACGTAAACGGGAGGCTTAGACCGGTGGCGATCGGCTTTAGCCTTGGTGCGCGCCCCCACCTGGAGTAGAGTCTCACGGGCTCTAGTCCAAGTGCGGTGACACCTCTGGACAAAGGCATGAGCGGAGGGAACCGCGACTTCGGACTCCAGACTGGGAAAAACTGGTGGCTGGTAACCTAAACTACATTCAAACGGAGATAGGCCCGTGGACGACACTGGCAACGCATTGTGGGCGTACTCCACCATCGACAGTTGCTGGCTCCAAGAGGAAGGATTCTTGGAGACCAAACACCGCAACACCCTTTCCAAATCTTGGTTGGCTCTCTCGGTTTGACCATTGCTCTGGGGATGAAACCCTGAGGACAGACTGACAGTCGCTCCCAGTAACTTACAAAACTCTCGCCAAAATTTGGACACAAACTGGGGTCCCCTGTCGGAAACCACGTCCACCGGGAGGCCATGTAAGCGAAAGATGTGGTTAACGACTGTCAACGCTGTCTCCTTGGCTGAGGGTAATTTGGAAATGAAATTAAATGGGCTGCCTTCGAGAATCGGTCCACCACGGTCAAAACGACCGTGTTGCCCTGAGAGGGCGGGAGGGCGGTAATAAAATCTAGCCCAATATGGGACCAGGGTCTCGAAGGGATGGGCAGCGGTTGAAGTAACCCATCTGGGGGTCGATTGGAAGTCTTACCAGTGGCACAAACCGAGCAAGCCAAAACAAAACTGTGAATGTCGCGAGCCATACGTGGCCACCAGAATCGTTGCTTAACCATAAAATGAGTGCGATTGACTCCTGGATGACAAGCCACGTTGGAACAATGCCCCCACTGAATAACGTCGGACCGTAATCCCACCGGCACAAATAACCGATTCGGTGGGCAACCGGGCGGAGGCATTACGCCTTCTAAGGCCGTTTTGACCTTCGACTCGACCTCCCATGTGAGAGTGGAGACAAAAAGAGTCTCGGGTAAAATGCACTCGGGAGTAGACGGGCGTTCGGAACGGTCAAAAATGCGCGATAAGGAGTCGGGTTTGATGTTCTTGGAACCCGGGCGGTACGAGAGAGAAAAATAAAAACGACCGAAAAAAAAGTGCCCACCGAGCCTGCCTGGGGTTCAATCTTTTAGCAGTTCTGATATATTCTAGGTTCTTGTGATCGGTCCAGACGATAAAAGGTACCCCCGACCCTTCCAACCAGTGACGCCATTCCTCCAACGCTAACTTGACTGCCAACAACTCCCGGTTACCAATGTCGTAATTACATTCGGCCGGTGATAAACGATGGGACAAAAACGCGCAGGGATGCATCTTGTCGTCTGCGGAAGAACGCTGGGATAGCACTGCGCCTACCCCCACCTCCGATGCGTCGACCTCCACCACAAACTGACGTGAGGAATCAGGGGCTATAAGGATGGGGGCTGAAACAAAGCGGCCCTTCAGTTTGGTAAACAGAGCCTCGGCTGTGTTAGACCACCTGAACGTAGTTCTGGGGGAGGTCAAGGCAGTCAGAGGCGCGGCTAGTTGGCTGAAGTTGCGAATAAAATGCCGGTAGAAGATGGCAAACCCCAGAAACCTCTGTAGGGCCTTACGGGAATCTGGACTTGGCCACTCCACCACAGCCTTGACCTTCTCAGGATCCATGCGCACTCCCTCAGACGAAATGATGTACCCTAGAAAAGGAACAGACTGTGCATTTAAAGCGCATTTCTCCACCTTGACAAAAAGCCCATTCTCTAGCAACCTCTGAAGCACTCGCCGGGCGTGCTGCACATGTTCCTGGAGAGATGAAGAAAAAAATCAATATGTCATCCAGGTAGACATATATGAACTGATCTACCATATCTCGCAGCTCGTTATTGACGAGTGCCTGGAAGACCGCTGGGGAGTTGGACAGCCCGAAGGGAATGACCAAATATTCAAAATGCCCCCTGGGGGTGTTAAAAGCAGTCTTCCACTCATCCCCCTTCCTTATGCGGACCAAATGATAGGCATTACGTAAATCCAATTTTGTGAAAATTGACGCTCCCTGCAACCTCTCGAAAGCTGAAGACATCAACGGCAAAGGATAAGTATTCTTTACCGTGATGTTGTCCAACCCCCGGTAATCAATGCAAGGATGCAGAGACCCGTCCTTCTTCCCCACAAAAAAAGAACCCCGCCCCTGCTGGAGAAGAGGAAGGGCGGATGAACTTAGATGCTAGAGAATCAGAAATATATTTCTCCATAGCCTCCCTTTCAGGAACAGAAAGCGAATATAACTTGCCCTTAGGCGGAGACGTACCTGGCAGTAAATCTATGGCACAGTTGTAAGGACGATGCGGAGGAAGAGAAGCTGCTCGAGACTTACTGAACACTTCCCTCAGGTCCTGGTACTCTGCGGGCACGTTAGACAAATCCACCGCCTCCTCCTGAAAAACAGAAGAGATGGTTTCAGTGTGATTGCCTGATGTGATGAGAGTGACGGGTCCAGTGGTAAAAGAAATAGTGGGGAGTTCAAGACCGTTAAGGGAGTGGACTGAAATCTTGTAAGTGGTTTGATGGGGATCTGAAGTTCATGTGCAAACGTGTAGTCCAGGAAATTACCTTCCGCCCCAGAGTCCAGTAGTGCTTGACAATCAAAGGAATGTGTTGCCCATCTTAGTCTTACCGGGAGGAGGGTCGACGAGGATGATGAGGTCTTCTCGGTCGGAGATCCCACCCGATAGTAGCCTCACAGTTACTATCGGGCTTGGTCTTTTACTGGGCATTTGTTCAGATAGTGTCCTGCCCCACCACAATATAAGCAGAGACCCTGGGATCTCCGCCTCTCCTTCTCCTCCCGGTAGAGCCGAGCCCGTCCTACCTGCATGGGCTCGTGATCGTAGGTGGGGCTGACCACGTCCCCGAACCGCTGCCTCTCAGCCCCTCCAGGAACTCGGCAGGAGGGGACGCGTCGCTCAACTCTTGATCGTCGTGCGTCAACCCTTAATGCCAGATCTATTAGTCCATTAAGAGCGGTAGGGAGGTCCAGGACGTAGATCTCCTTCTGGACGCGGTCAGCCAGCCCATGCAGGAACCTGTCCCACTGCGCCTCCTCGTTCCAGCGACACTCTGCCGCCAGAAAATCGGCGAGCATTCTGGCCGCTTCCTTCCCGGCGACGGCACGGTCGAACACCCGCTTCATCTCATCGGATAGTGTCTGGAACGAGGCGCAGCATGGATCCTGGTTCTCCCACATCGCTGTTCCCCATAGTGCCGCTCTTCCAGTCAAAAGTGTCAGCACGAAGTCAAGTCAAGTCACCTTTATTTATATAGCGCTTTTTACAATGCAAATTGTGACAAAGCACTGCACAATATCAAAAAAGGAAAATAATGTGTCAATAAGTTTAAATAGTGTCTTTGCAATGAGGTCGACGATATCGCTGGAAATGAAGCGTCCCCAACTAAGCAAGCCAGAGGCGACAGCGGCAAGGAACCAAAACTCCATCGGTGACAGCCTGGTTTCTCTCAAGGTTTTTTCTCCATTCTCAGTCGGGGGGCCAATTCTCCTCTGGCCAAACAAACCAGCAGTTCAGTTCCAAACTGCAGCAAGTCAGATTGAATGGGCTCAGCTGGTTCCAGTGGTCTTTTCCGATGGCTGTCTAAGTGGCGGGGTCCTCAATGGGATCTGTCTCTGGCGTTCATCCAGGTGTCTGGCCTCTGCCTATGATCAGGGACACATACGTTATCTCCCGGCGCTGATCCTCCATCTCAGGTGTTCGGTCATCTCAGATCATGTAATGGTTGGATCCAGAAGTTCTGTAGTTCCTAGCAAACGGAGAGACAAGCAGAGACATGATTAGCGTAGCTGCTGTTCCATCTAAGCAAAAATAAATTGTTCAACCCAAGCTAAAGAATAATAATAATGTACGTCTGATCAGATTTAACTGCAGTACAAGATTATAAGATGCATTATGTGAATGCTTGGCTAAAGAGATGTGTCTTTAATCTAGATTTAAACAGAGAGAGTGTATCTGAACCCCGAATGTTATCAGGAAGGCTATTCCAGAGTTTGGGAGCCAAATGTGAAAAGGCTCTACCTCCTTTAGTGGACTTTGCTATCCTAGGTACTACCAAAAGTCCAGAGTTTTGCGACCTTAGGGAGCGGGTTGGATTATAGCGTGGTAGAAGACAAGTTAGGTACGCAGGTGCTAAACCATTTAGGGCCTTATAGGCAAGTAATAATAATTTGTAAATGATACGGAACTTAATAGGTAGCCAGTGCAGAGACTGTAAAATTGGAGTAATATGATCATATTTTCTTGATCTGGTAAGAACTCTAGCCGCTGCATTTTGGACTATCTGTAGCTTGTTTATTGAAGATGCAGGACAACCACCTAGCAGTGCATTACAATAGTCCAGTCAGGGACCATAGAAAGTGTATTGACTCAGTGCATCTCAGTGTGGTATGGAAACAGCTCCAATCAGGACTGCAAAGCACTACAGAGAGTTGTGCGCTTAGCTGAGCGCATCTCAGGGTCTGCTCTCCCCTCTCTGCAGGACATCTACCTCAAGCGCTGCAAAAGTAGAGCTGTTAAAATCTTCAAGGACTCTAATCACCCTGGTAACTGTCTATTCACTTTGCTTCCATCTGGTAAGCGCTTCCGTAGCCTGATGGCAAAAACTGAGAGACTTAGGAGGAGCTTCTTCCCCCAGGCCATCAGGCTCCTAAACTCTAACTCTGTGTCATAATATCACTTGACTCCATGTAATATCACCATATCAACAAGTTATTAATAATTTTTTCTCCATGTAAATATCATATATCAATAAGCTATTCATAATTTTTCTCTACCTCATATTGCTGCTATTCAAATACCCTGTACAACTTTTTGCACATTCCTCTCATTACTATTTGTCAACAACATACTGACCTACACATTTATATTTATATTTTTTATCCTATCTTATCTTATCTTTTATTTTATGTTTGTACTTCTTCTTAATATTTGTATACTTTATAATTGCACTGTCCTTGGAGCGGACCTGACCTACATTTCACTGCTGGTTATACTCTGTATAATTGTGTATGTGACAAATAAAACTCTTGAATCTTGAGTCTAGAGGTCATGAATGCATGAACTAGCTTTTCTGCATCAGAAACAGGTAGCATGTTTCGAAGCTTGGCAATGTTTCTAAGATGGAAGAATGCCGTTTTTGTAACATGGGAAATATGATTTTCAAAGGACAAGTTGCTGTCTAAAATAACACCCAGATTTTTGACTTTAGAGGACGTAACAGTGCATCCGTCTAGTTGCAAATTATAATCCACGAGATTCGGTGTACTGTTTTTTGGTCCAATAAGTAATATCTCGGTCTTATCTGAATTTAGTAGGAGGAAATTATTGGTCATCCAATCTTTTACACTTTTTACACAATCTATTAGCTTAGATAGTTGAGAAGTTTCATCTGGTCTTGTTGAGATATATAATTGAGTATCATCAGCATAGCAATGAAAACTTATCCCGTGTTTTCTAATAATATTTCCAAGGGGCAACATGTAAATTGAAAATAGCAGAGGACCTAGGACAGATCCTTGTGGTACTCCATACTTTACTGGTGATAATTGAGATGACTCCCCATTTAAATGAACAAAGTGGTAGCGATCGGACAGGTAGGATCTAAACCATCTTAAAGCCTGTCCTTGAATACCAATATAGTTTTGTAATCGATCTATGAGTATATTATGGTCTATAGTGTCAAACGCAGCACTAAGATCAAGTAATACTAGCAATGAGGTGCAGCCTTGATCTGAAGCAAGTAGTAAGTCATTCGTAATTTTAACAAGTGCAGTTTCTGTACTATGATTGGGCCTGAAACCTGATTGAAATTCTTCATAGAGATCATTTTTTTGCAAAAAGGAGCATAATTGAGTAGACACAACTTTTTCTAAAATTTTTGACATAAACGGAAGATTTGAAATGGGTCTGTAATTTGCCAGTTCATTTGAATCTAGTTGTGGTTTCTTAAGAGGCTTAATAACCGCCACCTTGAATGGTTTTGGGACGTGACCTAAATATAACGATGAGTTAATAATATTGAGAAGCGTTTTTTCTGCTACCGGTAACAACTCTTTCAGTAATTTAGTAGGTACAGGATCTAATAAACACGTTGTTGGTTTAGATGCACTGATAAGTTTATTTAGCTCTTCCTGTCCTATAGTTGTAAAGCACTGCAGTTTTTCTTTGGGTGCGATGAGTGAAGCTGAAATACTAGACGCAGTAGAACATTTGATATTGTATTTCTGATGTTTCTGATCTATTTTATCAGTAAAGCAATTCATAAAATCATTACTATTAAACTGTGGGGGAATATTTAGATCGGCGGTGTCTGTTTATCAGTTAATCTAGCCACTGTGCTAAATAAGAACCTTGGATTGTTTTGGTTATTATCTATGAGTTTGCGGATATGCTCTACCCTGGCAGCTATTAGAGCCTGTCTATAGCTGGACATACTGTTTTTCCATGCAATTCTAAAAACTTCTAATTTAGTTTTTCTCCATTTGCGCTCAAGAATACGAGTTTCTTTCTTGAGAGAATGGGTATAACTGTTGTACCATGGCGCAGTACATTTTTCTCTAACCTTTTTCAATTTGAGGGGGGCAACAGCTTCTAATGTATTAGAGAAGATAGTGCCCATGTTGCTAGTCATTTTGTCTAGTTAATGTGTATTTATGGGTACACAGAGCAGTTGAGATAAACTAGGCAGGTTATTTGTGAATCTGTCTTTGGTGGCTGGAACAATAGTTCTGCCCGGACGATAACGCGGAGCCATATAACTAATATCAGTAATAGGCAGCATGCACGATACAAGGAAATGATCAGTGACATCGTCACTTTGAGGTACGATATCTATATCGGTAAGATCAAGTCCATGCGATATAATTAAATCTAGCGTATGATTAAAACGATGAGTGGGCCCGGTGACGTTTTGCTTGACTCCAAAAGAGTTTATTAGGTCAGTAAACGCAAGTCCTAACGCATCATTTGTATTATCAACGTGAATGTTAAAATCTCCGACAATTAGCAGTTTATCGACATTAACTAGTAGATCTGAGAGGAAATCTGCAAATTCTTTTAGGAAATCTCTATATGGCCCTGGCGGTCTATACACAGTAGCCAGAGCAAGAGATAGGAGAGATTTCTTTTGCATATCTAACAGTGTAACATTAAGCAGAAGTAGTTCGAATGAGTTAAACCTCCTGTATCCTGTTTTCTGAGTAACATTGAGAATATCACTATATATTGTTGCCACACCGCCGCCACGACCAGTCTGACGGGGCTCATGTTTATAACAGTAGCTTGGTGGAGTAGACTCATTTAGACCAAAATATTCATTTGGTTTAAGCCAGGTTTCAGTCAGGCAGAGTATATCAAAATGATTATCTGTGATCATTTCATTTACAATAACTGCTTTGGGTGTGAGTGATCTAATATTTAGGAGCCCAAGTTTTAAAAATTGTTTTTGTTCATTTATTTTGCGTTTTTCTGGTTTAATCACGGTCACATTTTTTCTAGATCCTGCATTAAATTTATATTTTGACCTCGCTATTCGGGGAACAGACACAGTCTGTATAGATTGGACAACGCAAGTACTTCTATCTTTTAAGTGGGTAGAACAAAAGTCATCATAGCAGTTATTTGAGAATTGGCTTACTAGTCAGATGGAGCGTAGCGTCCTGGAGATGTTGTCCGACAGGAGTTCCGCTCCGACTCTGCTGGGGTGCAGGCCATCAGCACGGAAGAGCCTAGGACGTTCCCAGAAAAGATTCCAATTATTAACAAAGAGCAGTTTCTGTTCTTTACACCATGACAATAACCATTCATAACCATTGTATAATAACCATTGT
This sequence comes from Barbus barbus, assembly GCF_936440315.1. Classification (NCBI taxonomy): domain Eukaryota; kingdom Metazoa; phylum Chordata; class Actinopteri; order Cypriniformes; family Cyprinidae; genus Barbus; species Barbus barbus. The sequence continues at coordinate 10,640,328 of NC_136750.1, forward strand.
ATCTGCGCAAAAACATTGAGAACACGTGCACCGGGGAAACAGTGAGTGTACACTTTAACTTCAGCTGACGTAGCACGGACGTGCCGGACGATGGAGCTTCCCACGACCACAGCATCGCGTTCCGTCTCGCGGAGGGGGGCGAAGCAGTTCCGGGTGGAGATGAAGGACATCTGGGAAGATCGCGTTCTGGGTGCACAGGGACTGTGCAACCTTGCACAGGATGCACAGGGTCACGAATGCAACCTTTGTTTGTTCAGCACTGAACGTTCTGGGCTACAACGGAAAATGCATGGAACACCATGTGAGGAAGGCCCTGCAAAAACTGGGTTCTCCGGAGTAAGACTCGGGAACGGGCAGACGAGGTTCCGACTGGAAGAGGTTCTCAGGTGGGATGGGGAGGACTGGCGGTGTGGGTGGCGCAGTGGGGACACAGATGTTGAAACTGCTGGGTGAGCTCGGACACCTGCGCCACTAGAGCCTGAATAGCACGACCCGTAATGCTAATACTCTGGGTGATAAACTCCTCCAGGGAATTCGCTGATGCACTCACTGCTTCCATCGACGGGTCAGATCGTTCTGTCATGACAAAGTGGGAGGAAGCAAGTTGGCGAGTGAATAAGAACTTTATTAGTAAAATAAAGTTTGATTGTTGACAGACAGTGCACAGTGAAGATCAGCGGCGCAGGGACCTCGATGGACAACACAGAATGAATGGTGGTGATGAGACGGCTCCACAGGTGAAGAGTGAAGTATCCAGACAAGGAACGAGAAACACAGCAACGTGAAGACATCAGGAGAATCCGTGAAGACATCAACAAACGATCTGACAAAGGAGAGGAGAAACTGGTGAGTATTTAAAGGTGCGTGAATGAGCTGCAGCTGGCACTGCTAATGAGCCTCAGCTGAGGTGCTGATCAGCGGTGATAACTCGGTCACGCCCACACGCACCTACACACACACACACACACACACGTCACAACAATGACACGGGACGAGAAGGAAGCAAATGAATTAGTGAACTGTGACACTTAAGCATCCTATTCCAGAATAGGAATATATTTTGTATTCCCAAGCTTAGGTATGGGTTAACATGTTAAATAGAATGCTCTTTTTTGTCCTACCTAAAATGTGCCTGGAGTCCACCTTTGTTATTATAACACTACATTTCAATGTGATTTTAAACCATTCAAATCAAGAAGACTACTTGTGTGACACATCCTTGTGTAAGTGTTCTTTAACCTGTTGATTTTCATTCATAGTATTCAGCTAACAATGAAAAAATTAGCAATAAGAGTTAGAATAAATGTGAAATGATTCTTTTTTAAGAATTCTTCATAATTGTTTTTTTTTTTACCTTATTGGAATCGAAATTAGGAATTGACAAGAATCATAATAATTAAAATTCAAACTATGCTGACCTTACCCCACATTATTTTTTTTACTGGCACCTTTATATTCACACTGTTTTAAACCCTTTCTTTTCTTTTAAACCCTCACTTACCCTTCTTTGCTTTTGCCCTTCTTAAAACCAATCATTTAATCTTATATATGAATGTACTTTTCAAAATAAGTTATAAAACAGTTGCTCCTGGCAACAGGGATAGGTAGTATGTTTGATTAACATAGCGTCAAACATGACAATTCATGAATGAACAATGCATTTATATAGTAATTTATTGTGTAATGCTGTACATCCAAAGCGCTTTGGGTGGGGGTGGGGGGGGTCTCTCCTCAAACCACCACCAGTGTGCAGCATCCACTTAGATGACCACCACATCCAGCTACAGGTGGAGAGGAGAGATAGTCATAGAGCCAATCAAGTGGATGGGGATTATTTGGAGGCCATGATTGACAAGGGCCAATGGTGGCTATTTGGCCAGGACACCGGCTTACACCCCTACTCTTTACGAGAAGTGCCATGGGATTTTTAATGACCACAGAGAGTCAGGACCTCGGTTAAACATCTCATCCGAAAGAAGGTGCTTTTTTGACAGTATAGTTTCCCTGTCACTATACTGGGGCATTAGGACCCACACAGACCACAGGGTGAGCACCCCCTGCTGACCTCACTAACACCTCTCTTTTATAAAACTCTATACTATGATGACATACTAGCTATGTCAATTAGCACTGCATTGCAATTGTGTGTTTATTGTCCTGTAACGGTGGCTGCACCCAGGTAAATTGTTTTAGAGAAAAAAAAAATCTCAACTAACAAAATGTTCGGGCGCCAGACAGGAATATAGCCTGTCACAAGTAGTTTGATCCCCGATAGCCTGACAAAAAACCACCGGTTACATACAATAATCACAACTGCAAGGAATAATAATGCAGAATAATACCAGGCAAAAAATGCATGAAGAAAAGATAAATTTCCAGTTCAGTTTTCACTTATATATTTGTTTTACTAGAGATGGGAAAATCGACAATAACAACAACACACAGAAAAACAATTATTTCACATGAATGCATTCACACATTTCACATCCCTCCAAAGAAAAAAAAAACTATGAATCCTTTCTACTGCGGCGCCTGAGAGTCAGTCTACATCGGCGTGTATGCCAGCAGTTTCCATAGTCCAGCTCTCGGAGCAATTTACAGTTCAAAACCGATGGAAAAAATTAAATAAAGAAAATACAGCCAAGATTAATTCCAGTCGCCCACTTCACTAGACAAATTTTATAATATGATGCAAAGGGAAGGGGGAAAAAAATTACTCACACTAAGGGGAGTTGTACGGGGTGTGTTTGGGCGAATGTTGTGTGAGTGAACTTTGGCTGTGTGTGAGCTACGGCAAGCCATGAGCCATCTGACCGGCCACTCGTGAACTTGACCGGAACAGTTTCCAACAGCGAATGGAGGTGGATTTTCTCCAAAGGAAAGAAGCCATTCAGGTAGAGTCGTTTCCCTTCAGCTCCTGAACATCACACGCCTCAGTCTTGGTATTGCTGCTCGGATAACGATCGCTTGTAACCCTCCGCGATTGCTCCAGCACACCCAGTGCGTGAGTGTGCTCTCAGCTGATTCCGGTGCAACTTCCACCCTAGACGTTCGCGACTTCTTCCTTTGAGCTCAAACAAACTCCCACTCGTTTTTTGTTTCTGTTCTGCGATATATATATATATAGCTACATCACTTCCTTCCTAAATTAGACCCGCGTTCCTATTCGCTGGCGGTCATGACAATTGTTTTAGTTCCACTTCCAAAATTCCGCCTTTCCCGTTCCGCCACACTCTCCCCCCCTGGAGAGAACAACCCATGGTTGTTAAAAGAGGGTAGTGAGCTTAAAATCCTAGAAACTCTTCATCTTCACTGAGGGATTCCTGGAAGATTTCAAGAAGTTTCTGTTTTTCTTGGGTGTCTATTTCTTCTGCAATGGGGAAACAGGGTTTTAAATTACACACGTGAACAGTGCGGACATCCTCTCCAGTGGCTTCCACCGCTACCCTGTAGTTCAACGGGCCTAACTTCTTGATCACCCGGTAAGGACCTTTACATTTTGGGGCTAGTTTGGCACTGAAGTGGTGAAGTGCACTTGACTGGGGAAAATGTCTTACCCACACACGGTCTTTCTCTTTAAATTAACTTTCTCTTATCTTTTTGTTGTAGCTCCTAAGTTGTCTTACTTCACTTTTTCTGCAGTACTCTTTTGCTCTTGATTGCAACTGAGATAAATGTTCAACAGTGTCATAAGAGGGCTTATCAGGAGAGAGATTCTGACGTGCAGTATTTTGTCCATTGGTTCTTGTAATTTTCTTCCCAGGTGGAGTTCTGCTGGGGACATTCCAATGGTTTCCTGTACAGCTGAATTGATGGCAAACCTTAGCTCTGGAAGATACTGGTCCCATTTTTTGTGGTTATCCTCAACATATGCTGCAATCATTTGCTTTAAAGTACGGTTTACTCGTTCTGTCATGTTGGTTTGGGGATGATATGCTGTTGTAGTTTTCTGAGTTAACTTCCATTCTGTACATATCTCCTTGAATACAGCTGAAACAAACTGCGTACCTTGGTCAGACAGAATGAAATCAGGAACCCCCCACCGGGTGAGAATTTCCTTCCGGAGAAGAGATTCGACAGTCAGTGCAGTGGCTTTCCTTATGGGAAACAATTCAACCCATCGTGAGAAATAATCTACGAAAACTACAAGATATTCATGTTGGTGAGTGCTACGGGGCAAAGGTCCCATGATGTCTACCCCTAGCATTTCATTTGGTTGTGAGGTGGTCACTTGTTGAAGTTTTCCCGCAGGCTTTTGATTTTCACCTTTTACTGTCTGGAATTTCACGCATCTCTTGACATGTTGCTTCACATCTGTCCACATTCCTGTCCAGAAGGCGATGTTGTGCAGCCTCTTGAAGGTTTTGTAGATTCCTACATGACCACTCAAGGGATGTGAATGATAATGCTGTAGGATGGTGGGGATCAAGCTTTGGGAATGTACACTCGAAAATGTACTTGGCCACTGGGCAGGTGAGTCTTGTGATATAATTTCTCTTCAATTACATCAAATGGGACTTTCAGAAGATTATTGTCTTTTGCCAACTCTTGAAATATTTGTGCAATTTCCGTATCTTGGTGCTGTTCCTCCCAGATTACAGCTGCATTAATTGGAAACTCTGGATCTTCTTTCTGGGTGGAATAAAGACTGCATTCAGGTTTGGAGTGCATCCGTGAAAGAGCATCAGGTGCCATGTTGAGTTTTCCCTTGCGGTATTCAACCACAAAATCAAATTTCTGCAGACGGAGAGCCCATCGAACCAGTCGACTGGTAGTCTTGGTGGAACTCATTACCCAGTGTAAAGCTGAATGGTCAGTAACAACGGTAAATAATCTGGGTTCAAGATAATGTTGCCATTTTTCCAATGCCCAAACTACTGCTAAACATTCCTTTTCGGTCACAGAATAGTTGATTTCTGCTTTGTTTAAGGTCCTACTCCCATATGCAATTACCTTCTCTAGGCCGCTGTCTTTCCTTTGGGCCAAAACTGCACCCAGTCCGGTGTTGCTGGCATCAGTATAGACCACAAACGCTCTTTGCATTTCCGGATGGCCCAGTATGGGAGGAGAGATTAGACAGGCTTTCAGCTGGTCAAAGGCTTTCTGACATTGCAGTGACCACTGAAAGGAGCGTCCTTTTTTCTTCAAGGCATTGATTGGCTCAGCTATTTGAGAGAAGTTGGGCACAAATCTGTGGTACCATCCTGCAAGTCCCAGAAAACGCTGAACTTCTTTCAGGTTGCTGGGCATGGGGTAACCTCGTATGGCTTCCACTTTACTTGGGTCTGCGGAAATGCCTTTAATGTTCACCACATGACCAAGAAATGTCAGTTCTTCAAGACAGAATTTGCTCTTTTTCAGGTAGATGGTTAATCCAGCGGTTTGTAATCTGGAAAGATTGAAGATCCTGGAAATGCTGGTTCAGAGATGGTGACTATATAATAATATCATCAATATATACAAAGCATATTTTTCCTCTCAATTCTCCAAGGACAGTTTCCATCAGCCTTTGAAATGTTGCGGGAGCATTTTTCAATCCAAAAGGCATTACGTTAAACTGGTACAGCCCAGAGGAAGTGATGAAGGCGGTCTTTGACTTGCTCAAAGTGTCCATTGTTACTTGCCAGTAACCACTGTTCAAATCAATAGTAGAAAAGATGACTGCTCCGGAGAGAGACTCTAAAATCTCTGTGATGTTGGGCAAGGGATATGCATCTCTCTCAGTGATAGCATTTACCTTACGGTAATCGACACAGAATCTTAAGCTCCCATCCTTTTTTGGGTCTAACACTACAGGTGTAGGTGCCAGGTTTGGGTTGATGTCTTTTATTTTGAAATTTATTTTTTGGTTTGCGACGTCACTTGTTTTAGGTGCATATCACCTGTTAGTTTGCGTGTGGTTGGCATGGAGGAAGGGGTGAGTAGCTGGGACGCTCACTTTCTGTTGACCGTTTTCATTTTTATCTAGATTTATTTTATTTCATTTTTTTTGTTTACTTTACCGTCATCATCATGTTGCTATTCTTTCAATGTTATAATAAATTATCACCTGGATCAATGGAAACGCGTCATCTTTAATCCCTCTACTCAGCCTCTTAGCGGCTACAGGCTGCCGCTATATTTAGTCAACAGGAATTTTGGCTACTGTTGGATTTTGATTATCGTGGATTGGAAAGGATTTCTTCGCACACCGCACGCGAAATGTTGACGCACACACTGAAGTGAGATCGCGCTTCTGTATCCTGACGGCAGAAGAGGTATGTGAGCGGTTTTGCTGTGTTTGGCTGCAACATTGCTGTTTATTGAATGAGCAGAAGCTATTGTCGCAGGCCGTGTAGTGTCTGGATGCCGCTTATTGGATGGATAGCGGTCGTGTAATGTTGTGGAATGAAGTGCAAGTTTACTACGCACTCGTAATCGTGTTGTGGTGTTGCGCCCATTCATGAAATTGTTGGCTTGATCTACGCGCTGAATACAGCGCTGTTGGATTACTGGGATTGCGTTGTGAGAAATGGACGCAGATGAGTCTGCGCACGCTGCTATAAGCAGTAAAAGAGAGCCTAAGCTTACGGCAAAGGCCTTGGCGCTTAGAATTGAGACAATGCAAAAGGATCGCAAGTCTAAGGTGAATCAAATGAAGAGCTTAATTTTATCAATGAAAGATCTCATGGAATGTGATGAAAATGCTTTACAATTGTCTTCAATGGTGGGATCCTTAAAATGTTTGAAAGATGATGCATCCGTGTTGCATAAAGAAGTACTTCTTTTTCTTCCTCCTGAGGAACAAAACAAACAAAATGAGTGGTTTGATGCAATTTCTAAGCACAATGATGGATTTGTGGAAGATGTTGAACGATGGTTGAATGAAGCTAAGAATCTGAAGAAAAATGGTCAAATATCAGAATCAAATTCTACTCAACGTTATGCAAATCCTTGCCTATCACTTTCTGTCATTCATGATTCAAGAGCAATGGATAATTTTGCTCAACCTCAATTAAGCTGTGATTCTAATATTCCACCTTCTGCTGAACCAGTTTCATCATCTCATAATATGCATATTCCAAGTGAATATCCGAACTGTGATATGGACGATGGTGAGGTGCAGAATCAAATACAGCCAACCGATAGTGTCTCTAACGTGGGCAGGAAAACGACAACAATTCATGGTTCTCAAACCAGTCGATCTTCCATTGTATCTGCTCATCTTAAAGTTAAGGCCGAAATGGCAGCCTTGTTAGCACATCAAAAAATGTTGTCACGGAAACATGTATTGGAGAAGGAGGAGGAGGATTTGAGGAGGAGAAAAGAACAAATGGAACTGGACACTAAAATTGCTGTATCCATGGCTAAGATGAAAGTGTATAGCGACGTGAGATCAGAACAAAGTGCTTGTATAAATTCTTCTGATGCCAGTGCGCTAGGGGCAAGAAATATTGGAACCAGTTCCTTTAAACCTAATGAGGAGCCATTTTTTCCTTCGAGTTCACATTCAATGCCACAACAGCCACCTGTATTTTACACACAGGCTCAAGCAGCACCAGAGAATCCAATGCGTTTTCCAACTCAGTGCGCTCAACAACAGCAACAGATTGTAAATTCTAATACAAGGTTGACACATTCTGCATTACCCAGCATCAGTCATGATGGTGGACATGGACCAGGAATGCAGGGTGCACAACATGGATCGAGTTTGCAGGTCGCACATGGATCGCGTTTACAGGATGGTTTGGAAGGAGGAAGTATCCTTAAGCTTATTGACAAGCAAAATGAAATTGCTGCCCTATTATTTCAGCAACATAATTTGTCTTCGCTTCCACCAAGGGAGGTCCCATTTTTTGATGGAGATCCATTGCGTTATCACGACTTTATGCGAACATTCGAGGAGGTGGTGGAAAAGAAAGCAAGTGGTCATGCAGATTGCTTGCATTTCTTAGAACAGTATACTAGAAGGCAATCTAAAGAGCTTGTTCGAAGCTGTCAACTGATGATTCCTTCGCAAGGGTATATGAAGGCTAAGGCTTTGCTCAAGGAGCATTTCGGTAATGAGATAAGAATAGCCTCAGCTTACATGAAAAGAGCGCTCTCATGGCAAACGATAAGATCGGAGGATGCTAAGGCTCTGCAGGACTACAGCTTATTTCTTAGGAGTTGCTGCAATGCAATACAGAACATTTGTTACATGAATGAGTTGAATCTTGCCTCTAATATGCAAATTGTTCTTGCAAAACTTCCTTATAAGTTCAGAGAAAGATGGAGAACGGTGGCATATGATTTACAGGAAAGACGTAACCATCCAGCTTGCTTTTCTGATATTGTGGACTTTGTAGAAAGACAGGTGAAAATAGTCACAGATCCGGTATTCGGAAACATTCAAGATGTTCTACCTAGTGGAGGTAGAAACCTGAATACCAAATTGCCTTATTCGAAACCTAGAAGTAGTTTTGCCACTACAGTTACTGCAGGTGGTATAAAGGAGTGTGTTAGGAAGGCTGTGAATAAAACCTGTCTCTTCTGTGAAGGAGCGCATATATTGGACTTATGCAAAAGGCTTGTTGAAAGATCCCATGCAGAAAAGATGAATTTTCTGAAGAAAAAGGGGATTTGTTTCGGTTGTTTATGTACAGGACATTTCAGCCGTGATTGTAAAGAGAGAAGCATATGTAAAATATGTCACCTCAAACATCCAAGTCTTCTTCATATTTTTCCATCAGAAAGAAAAGACATTCAGTATAAGGATGAGTCAAAGTCAACAGTGGAAAGTACTTTGGTCTCGCTCCAGTCCAGTGCTCTTACTGGGGCTGGTAAAGAAACTTGTGCATTGTCTATCGTTCCTGTATGTGTGAAATCAAAGAAAGGAAGTAAAGTTGTGACCACCTATGCCTTTTTGGACTCTGGGAGCTCTGCAACTTTCTGCACAGAGAGTTTAATGTCCAAGCTAAATCTTTCAGCAAAGAAAGTTAACATTCTAATGAGAACCATGAGTCAGGACAAATCCGTTTGCTGTTATGTTTTGAAAGATCTGGAAGTGTCAGGATTGAAACAAGAGCATTACTGTGCTTTACCAGAGGTATACACACAGAAGACCATGCCTGTAGGTAAAACCAACATCGCCACACAAAACGATCTTGCTTGTTGGCCTTATTTAAGTAATCTATGTTTGCCTTCAATTGATGCTGGTGTGGAGTTATTGATTGGTGCTAATGTGCCAGAGGCTTTGGAGCCATGGCAGATTATCCGCTGTCAAGACAGTGGTCCATACGCTATTAAAACCATGTTTGGATGGGTAGTTAATGGACCAATCAAGCCACAGGAAGAGTATGCTGTTAAGGAACATTCTCACATGACGGTCAATAGGATCACCGTTATGAAATTGGATGAGTTATGGGAGCAACAGTTCAAGGGTGACTTTCCTGAATGTGTTCAAGAGGAACAGCAAGGATTGTCAAAGGAAGATCATCAATTCATGGACTTTGTTTCACGGTCATCAAGACTTACCAATGGGCATTATTGCATTGGTCTTCCACTTAAAAACGAAAGGGTAGTCATGCCAAGGAATAGAGCAATCGTGGAACAATGTGCTCTGAATCTTAAAAGAAGGCTTCAAAGAAACGCTTCTTTTCATGCTGACTATACTACCTTTATGGAGAGTGTCATCGCTAAAGGCCATGCTGAAAGTGTTCCCACAGCTGAACTGGAACGACTTGACGGACGCTTATGGTACATACCGCACCATGGTGTTTATCACCCTAAAAAGCAAAAGATCAGAGTGGTGTTTGATTGCGGAGCATCATATCAGGGAACATCATTGAATGAACAACTTTTGCAAGGTCCAGATTTAACAAGTCCGCTGGTGAGTGTTCTTGTGCGATTTAGAATGGAGTATGTTGCCTTGATGGCTGACATAGAAACGATGTTTCATCAAGTTAAGGTAAATCCTTATGATTGTGATCTCTTGAGGTTTCTTTGGTGGACTGGAGGAAACATTGATGCCAATCTGGAAGAATACAGAATGGTTGTGCATTTATTTGGAGCAACGTCATCTCCAAGTTGCTCTAGCTATGCATTGAGAAAGTGTGCAGAGGACCATAAGGATCTGTATAATGCCAAGACCGTGGACATTGTTTTTAATAACTTCTATGTAGACGACTGTCTTGTATCTGTGTCTACAGATTCAGAAGCTGTTCGATTGTACCAGAAGCTCACGGAAATGTGTGCTAAAGGTGGATTCCGATTAACTAAATGGATAAGTAACAGCCGCACTGTGTTAAATGCCATCCCTGAGGAAGACAGAGACAAGAAAGTTAAGAACTTGGACTTGGAACATGACACGCTACCTTTGGAAAGAGCATTAGGTGTGCAGTGGTGTGCGGAGTCTGATGTCTTCAAGTTCAAGGTGACCATCAAGGACAGACCTCTTACTCGAAGAGGAATTCTTTCTATCATCTATTACCATCTATGACCCTCTTGGCTTTCTGTCTCCTGTGATTCTACGTGCCAAAATGATACTTCAAGATCTGTGTAGAGAAAAAATTGGATGGGACAGCACTATTCCAACAGTGTACATTCAGCGATGGACAAGTTGGTTGGAGAAACTTCATGAATTGGAGAAATTCGTGGTCCGCAGGTGCTTAAAGCCGGAAAATTTTGGAGAAGCTATATCTGCCCAATTGCATCACTTTTCGGACGCCAGTGAGAAGGGTTATGGCATGGTGTCGTATTTACTACTTCATAATGATCAACAATGTGCTCATTCCTGTCTTCTAATGAGTAAAGCCAGAGTGACACCTTTAAGACCTATCACTATTCCTCGTTTGGAGCTCACAGCTGCCACACTTGCTGGTCGTATGGATAAGTTGTGGAAGAGAGAGCTGAGGATGAAACTTCAGGATTCGGTATTTTGGACCGACAGCACCTCTGTCCTCAAGTACATCCAAAATGAGACTTCTAGATTCAAATGCTTTGTAGCCAACCAAGTTGCTGAAATTCGGAGTGTTTCTGAAATCAGACAATAGAGGCATGTGAATTCATCAAATAATCCAGCTGACCTAGCATCCAGAGGTCTAAAGGTTGATTCATTCTTAAAGAACCAGATATGGATTTCTGGTCCTCCATTTCTTGTTCAACCACAAGAGTTGTGGCCTGTGGATCCTACTGATGTAGGTGTGATGTCTTCTTGTGATCCAGAAGTGAAAAGGAGTGTTCTGGTGAATACTGTGCAAGTTCATCAAGAGTATGATTTTATGCCATATTTTAATTACTACTCTTCATGGATGCGATTGAAAAAAGGCGTAGCTTGGATCCTTCGATTCAGGAACATTCTAGTTGATCTCAGCAAGGAAAGGAAAAGGTTGATGACTGCATACTCTGATATGGACAAGTTGCAACGAGAGACTGTTGTTAAGAAAGAGATACAAAAATTTAGATCCAATATGCCTGCAAAATTGTTGTCTTCAGATGAGTTGGAAGGAGCTGAATTGGAGATTATTCGTCTTTGCCAAAAGAAGAGGTATTCTGAGGAACTGGCTAGTCTACGGAAAGATGGATTGGTAAAACGGAATAGTGAACTCTATAGACTTAATCCCGTGCTTCAATCAGATGTCATCAGAGTTGGTGGGCGACTGGACAAGGCTATGATGCCTGAAAAAGTTAAGCATCCAGTAATACTGGCCAAGGATCTACACATTTCAGATTTGATTCTGCGACAGATTCATCATGACATTGGACATTGTGGACGAAATTATATGCTGGCTAATTTACGGCAGAGATATTGGATCCCTGGTGCTAGCACGGGTATAAGAAGAATTTTGTCCATGTATGTGGTCTGCAGACGTCTTCATGGAATCCCGGGTTACCAGCAAATGGCAGATTTGCCACAAGATAGAGTCACACCTGACAAACCACCATTCACGCATGTTGGAGTGGACTGCTTCGGTCCCTTTGAAGTTAAAAGGGGAAGGAGCATTGTAAAACGTTATGGAGTGATATTCACATGTTTAACTATAAGAGCTGTTCACCTTGAGATAGCGAATTCTCTTGATACAGATTCTTTCATCCATGCATTGAGACGATTTATTGCACGTCGAGGACAAGTTGTCGAGATCCGTTCGGATAATGGGACAAACTTTGTTGGTGCCCAACGTGAACTGCAGGAGGCTATAAAAAACTGGAATCATAATCAGATCAATTCATTTCTGCTTCAAAAAGGAATTAGGTGGAACTTTAATCCTCCGGCTTGTTCGCACTTTGGAGGAATTTGGGAACGGCTTATAAGATCAGTAAGGAAGATTCTAAATTCTATCCTTAGAGGGCAAAGTTTAGACGAGGAAGGTCTTTACACACTTCTTTGTGAAATCGAATCAATCCTTAACAATCGTCCAATATCCAGAGCATCTCTGGATGTTAATGATTTGGAAGCCCTTACTCCAAACCATCTTCTCCTCTTAAAACCAAAACCATCTTTATCACCTGGACTATTTAACAAGGACGATCTGTATTCACGACGACGTTGGCGACAGGTCCAATATATGGCAGATCTATTTTGGAAGAGATGGATCGGGGAGTACCTACTTCAACTACAAGAACGCCAGAAGTGGCTGGTGAAGAAACGCAATTTTCAAGTGGGAGATATTGTGCTTGTAGTGGATGATACTGCTCCAAGGAGTTCATGGATAATGGGCAAGATTATTCAGATCACAAAGGATAAAAAAGGATTGATACGTCAAGTAAGAATCAAGACCAAGAGTTCCTGTTTGACCAGACCCATTACTAAAGTTTGCCGCCTTCTTGAAACTGAGGATTTTAACTAGGCTATTCTATGACTGATTGACTAATTGACTGAATGACTTGTGAGAGCTCTCAAATGACTTACTGAAGACTTGACTAAATACCGTTTTAATTGACCTGTTTACTTGGACATTTACATACACACACACACACACACACGTGTATACATTGTTTATTTGTGAAATAAAATTTTGCGATTTCTATGTATGCGGGTACGTATTCAACGATGTGTAACTTGTATGATTGTGTTGTATTATGATTATTACAGTTTTTGGGTGTAATAATCAGGGGCTGGAGTGTAGGTGCCAGGTTTGGGTTGATGTCTTTTATTTTGAAATTTATTTTTTGGTTTGCGACGTCACTTGTTTTAGGTGCATATCACCTGTTAGTTTGCGTGTGGTTGGCATGGAGGAAGGGGGTGAGTAGCTGGGACGCTCACTTTCTGTTGACCGTTTTCATTTTTATCTAGATTTATTTTATTTCATTTCTTTTTTGTTTACTTTACCGTCATCATCATGTTGCTATTCTTTCAATGTTATAATAAATTATCACCTGGATCAATGGAAACGCGTCATCTTTAATCCCTCTACTCAGCCTCTTAGCGGCTACAGGCTGCCGCTATAACAGGTGAGGCCCAGGCAGAGCAAGATGGTTCAACTATACCATTTTTCATCATATCCTTTAATTGTTCTCTTACAACATCTTGTTTTTCAGGAGTCAAGCGATATGGACGTTGTTTTATGGGTATTGGGTGAGTGGTGTAAATACAATGTTGGAGAACAGTCGTCCTTCCAAGCTGAAGAGTGCAGACGTTAGGGTTGGATTGTAATAGGTGAAGTAATTGTTGCTTCCCTTCCAGTGGTAAGTGAGCTTCTGTGACAGCCTTCTCGATCAAGGTTTGGTCATCCATGCAGGTTAATAGTTGTGAAACCGGTGGTGATAATTGTAATGATGGAATAGCGCTAAGCAGTGAAAGTGTCTGGTTTGGGCGTTGAGTTTGTGGATTTTTTTCCAGATGCTGGGGTCTTCCAGTGGGAACACTGGCATGTCCAGGTTGAAAAGGATACTCGTCACTAAGGTTTGACTTGAATGCATATTTTTGGTCAGACACATTTATCTGCAGACCGCTAGAAAAAAATGAAGTCCAAGCCTAAGACTACGGAGTAAGCCAGGGCTTTGGAGGTGAGAATGGCAACTTGTGTGGGAAAGACTTTGTCGCAAAGTGTGTTCTGAACCTTTGTCCATCCTAAAGGCACTTCAGCTTCTCCGTTGGCCAAATAGAGTGGACCCAGGGTCCAGGGATGAAGGTTGGCAAGGGGATCAATTTCCTTCCACAAACTCTCATGGAGAAGGGTGTAACTTGCTCCAGTATCCAAAATGGCTTTGCCTCTCCAAGCGCCAATATTAATGGGCACAACTAATTGTTGGGGTATGGAAACAAACTTAGAGGCTGGCTTGTTGGATAATTTTGAAGGACGGGTAATAGACAGAGCATTGTTGGACGGTGGTATTCCTTGCTTCTGAGGTTGGAAGGCATGCTTATTTCCCACAGGAGGATGCGGACTAGATGACTGCGTTGACTGCTGAGAAGAATAGAGTGGACAGCTGCCTGGGGGGTGCTGACCTTTGCATCTCCAACACTGGACTGGTGGTTTTTCAGCAGGGCGATTGGAGGTGAATCTTTGGGGTGGTGTGGGTGGAGTTATGCATCTTTCATAGTATAATTGTTGCGCATGGTGTTTTTCCAACTGAAAACCAAGTTTCACCAACTCATCCACAGTGTTTACACGGCTGTGAAGTTGGCTGGCGAGGTAAGGTTTGATGTTCTTGAGAATCATTTTTACTAACTCGCTCTCAGTTAGAGTGGGCTTCCAACGTCTGCATAAAGCTCTGTATGTGAAGGCAAAGTCTCTGATTGATTCTTTTTCTCCCTGTGTTCTAGTTCGGACTCGCTCAGCCAACTCATCTTCATAGTCCTCAGAGAGGAAAGCTGAGAGGAAAACAGTCAAAGTCTTTCCAAGTGGTAACAGAAGATCGAGCAACTTCCCACCAATCCCGGGCTGTGCCGTACAGAACAGTGCGGAAGGTGTCAGCGTCAGCCAGAGGATGTAAGGCCAAAAAATCTTGACAGCGAGTTAAATATAACAGTGGATCAGCATCATCTGATGGTCTTCCAAATGTTGGGAAAGTTAACTTCAAATGATCACTTTTAACAGCTGGTCTAGGTTGCTGTATGGATGCAGCCTCTGAAGGTGGAGATGAAGATGGGCCAGGGTCGTCAGCTGGTAATGGTTGGTCTACTCCTACTTTTTCGAGTGATTTGGTATAATTACTAATTTCCAGTTGTAAATCTTTAAAGTCGTTGCATAGGGCATACAGTTGAGTGGTACAATGACTGATCTCTTTAGAAAGCTGTTCACAGTCCTTTCGTGAGTTTTCCTGTGTAACTTGTATGTCTTTCTGTAATTCCAGCTGAGCTTGTTCCACCATAAAGCGAACTTCGGAAATTAAGGTACTCTCACTTTTCTGGAGTTCTCCTGTCACCATCATAACTTTAATCAGTTGATCCGAATTTCCCTCCTCATCTTGTTTTTGAGCAGCTATCGTGATCAAAATTTGCTGATGGTTAGTTCCCATTTTTGCAGCCAGTGATGCAAGTTTTGCATCATGTAGGGAAATGGATTTTGCGGATTCTAGGGTGAGTTCTCTCACAACTTTCTCTTGCTGTTTCAGACGATCAAATAAATGATCCCAGTTTCCTTGTACATGGGCCGTAAGCTGATGAATTTCCTTACCAGGAGTGGAAAGATGGCCTGGCAGGCGATGCTGTGACACTGAGGAAGGTGATGAAGTTTCAGTGGAGGTGCAGAGTTGCATAGGATCCGGCTGAGATGAAACAGTACCACCTGGAGGTGCAGAGGCAAAGGGCACCTGAGACCTGGGATGGGGACTGCTGAACTGAGTGGGCGTGAAGTGGAAAGTGGGAACATGAGGGGGAGGAACTGGTCCTGACTGTACAGATGGACAGACTGGAGTTGCTATGTCTAGGGGTGTTCAATTTCCACAGACGTAGACGGTGAGCGAGGGAAAGTGGACATGCCTACAGTGTGTGTAAATTCCTGCGGCAACATAAAATAAAAAAATGAAAATTCTGGAATGTATGTGTGTTTCTGGGGCAACCAGGGGCATCAGGAAAATAACAAACAAAAATAAACTAATGTCAAATTTACAAGAGGTTTACACTTTTCTCAGTACAGAAATTTCAATCAACAAAGTTTAATCCAGCAAACACTTAATCACATACCCAGTTTCCTGATTAATTCTCAATTAAACAACAAACTGACTTTCACAATTTCACATTTTTGTTTTCACAAGCTCTTCCAAAAAAAAACAATTCAGAACTCAAATTAAGACATTCATTCAAGTGATCCCATTCAAATTCAGTGGGGGTTTTTTCCCCAGTTCAAATCAAGTTTTTTTTCTTTTTCAGTTCAAGTCAAGTTTTTTTTTTTTCTGTTCGGGTGATTCCGGTGCAACTTCCACCCTAGACGTTCGCGACTTCTTCCTTTGAGCTCAAACAAACTCCCGCTCGTTTTTTTTTTTGTTTCTGTTCTGCGATATATATAGCTACATCACTTCCTTCCTAAATTACACCCGCGTTCCTATTCGCTGGCGGTCATGACAATTGTTTTAGTTCCACTTCCAAAATTCCGCCTTTCCCGTTCCGCCACAGTCCTCCGCGTTTCATCAGTCAAAGAATCTCTATCTGCATGTTATTCATCTGTAGTGATATCTGATGCATTTGTCAATATAAGGGATTTCCTGGGTTTCAATTGTGAAATAGACATTACAGTACATGAGTGTTAGGGTTAACCTTGCTCCATAATGCTCACATTGTCTCATTTTGGGTAAAATAGAAAAATAACACTAAAGTACTTTGCAACCCAGTAGTCTCTATGGCCCGATCTCAGCTGAAAGCTGTTGTACATGCGGCAGGTCCACACTCGGTGTAGTTGTGTGTATTTACCTTTGGCCCGAGTTGGTTTTGTCTCCGCCGGGCCGCTGCTGGAATGAAGGAGATAAGCGCTTGAGAGAAAGATTTGGCGGTTAATCCTGAGGAGCTTTTTCACAGTTCTCAAGAGGAATACTTCAGCTGCAAAAAAGGGTGTTCAATCTCGTGTTGTTTGATGTTTTAAATGCCACGTAGAGTATAGTTTTTAAATGGTTTCTATCAGGAGGTTTGCGATGATAACATAGCGTCAGAAAAACCATTCGGTCCCGGATATATTGAGTGTTCATGAGTAGGCCTAACTGATAGGCGCAGTCTATTTAGAAAAACAATATGTGATTTTTTTTTATATATATAAAATCTGACGAGCTGTATCCAGTGCACGATAATATAATGAAATTATAATGAGTTAAATTCCATTTTGTTTGCTAGAATTCATTCGATTCGTCTTTTTCAACGAGTGATTGCTATTGAATCATAGGAGTCGGACTGTGCTGGTGGCGCCATAAACATCTATACGGGTGGCTCTCTGATTTGATTCACTTAACCATTCAAATGAGTCATTTGATTGTGAATCAAACTAAGCATGCTGTTGTAGCATTACACCTGCTAAGACAATTCAATATGTGTAATCTGAAATTAATAATAATATTTATTTTGTGGTAACACTGCCGTGTGGGAAGCTCTGCCACAGAAAAACACTATAGATACGTAAGAGAGCCGTAAAATATAAGTGCATTATCTTTTGTTCTTTAATGGAGGCCTAGTCTGTTTTCTGCACTAGAGCAGGGTCAATTTTTAGAGTGAATGAAAACTTTTGAAGCATATACTGTATATGCCGTATGATGTGATTTAAAATCATACTTATTTTACTGTGGTGGGGATTATTATCATCAAACAAACTTAAATCTGGACACTTTATATATGTAATCTGACATCATTTTTTTTTCTTTTTTTTTACAGAAATTCTGAGCATGAACATTCATCAAACATATGAGGTGCGAATTCTGGGTCTGGTCCTAATGATTGTAAAAAACTAATGCTTAAGATTTAATAATTACCTTACAATATATATTTAACATATATTTAAAGGCTGCAATTTGTAAAACCTTTCAAGCTAATGCCCCTGAAATGGAGGTCAAGGGGACTATGAAGACGTGGCTCCAGCTGGCAGATCAAAAGCGTGGACTTCAGGAGGCAGACACACTCTGTGAGTTTAAAAGTCCCATCTCTTTAACCTTCCATACACATGACACACTATCACATTTCTATAATTCAAATCCCTTAAAGTATCTTTATGCTGCACCAATTAGAGTGAGCAGCAGCACTTGGCAACACTTCCCATAATTTCTAATGTACTTGTTAATTTGTAAGAAGAATGACATCAATGCTTGTATTAGTCGCTTATTTACTGTCTCCCTTATCCCTAGGTTACTGGTCCAGCTGATCCAGCCGGTATCCAGACCAGACGGTGGACCTGCACCCAGGAGCGACCACAACACATCCCTGACTGTCAGCGGAGACCATGTCAACTAGATGACAGATCCCTGTTAAGACCTCATTGATGGCCCCAGCACAGATCCTCAGCAAAGACTACGAGAACCAGACAAACCCTCTGCACAGACTCTTTTTACCAACTTCACCTGCTGGCGTGATGTTTCTTCAAGCAGAAGAAGTTGGATGAAATATTCTGATTGATAGCAATCCACAATCTGACTTGTGATGCAGCCTGGAATAATCACAACACGTTCATTTGTTTGGCCAGAGGAGAACTGGTTTCCTGACTGAGCCTGGTCTTGTTTAGGTTTGGGTTTTATATACTTAGCAATATTACTGACTTGACTGCACTGACGCCATTTGATAATAACTGAACTGACACACAATGTTTTTTATATATATAATATACAGTGTAGGATATCAGAGACTGAATCAGACAATTTTAAGATGCAGCAGAACATTGAAACCTGAGGAGCTGGAATGCAGAGAGGCCTTAAGGAACAGGACGTCATAAATCTAGTTTGGAGTAAGCAAATCCCAACTAGCAAGCCTCTGTCACCAAACAACTTGCAACACTGAGGAAAAAGAAACACTTATTGATAATTCCAATTCAAGAAGGAGACTGTCAAATTTGTTGCAAGTAATCAAGACTGATGTTCACACGTAAACCTGTGATAGAAAATCATTAGCTACAGACTCTTTCGGGCGTGTCTCCACACATAAAAGACCGTCCAAACCAACATTCCTTTGTTCTCCTTAGAACTATACAAAGACTTTATTTTTCATATGCACATAAAATCATCCTAAAAGGACATTTTTATGCAGAACCCCACATATGATTTTAATATCCTTGTTTTAATCACTCATTGTGTATGTCTTGCTTTTAATCATTATTGAATAGCTCGAGCCTTAAAGATAAATATTGCATATTTAGTATGTATGAGCTCGAAAATTCATGCTGTGAATGTTTCTTCCAATCAATTCTTTGTCAAAGGCATCATAGTCTTATTATGAAATCATGTTCAAAAAGGTATACTTTGCCAAAGCCTGTAAAATTCGGACCATGTGACTGATAACAAGCTGTTTTATGATGTAAAGAACACACCCTAGCTAAGCAAGGACAGTTTCTAATTGGTCAAGACGTCCAGATGGGACGGTCCAGAAGCTGAGTTTAAAACCTCAGGACATCGTAAAATACTCTCTCTTACTCTTCTCTCTGTTACATCACTCTTCGTACCCTTGTCCCTCTCACCGCGTGCGTGCTGCTCTTTGAGCGTGCTCAGGCCTCATGTGCCATAATGAGAAGGAAAACAACTTAGTCTCGTTGCATCATTTTATTTTATTATTTTACTTTAGTTTATTTTCTTTCCGTGGAGTTTCGTGTTCTAATGTAAGTTTGCTACAAGTCCAGCTCCGACCCGTTTCAAACTTCAACCAGAAAGAACTCCGTATCCTCAGCCAACGCCCAAGAGACATCAGTTCAAAGACTACTGAACTTCCAGCCAATCAGACACTTCGGGGAACCCCCTGTCTGCAACGACGACACAAAGGAAACCCCGTAACACAGGCAAGCAAGCAACGCCTCCAAGTTCTGAATTGGTGACTTTAATGTAAATTTTAGCCTCATTGAGAAACTCAAAGCGAGGGTTAAATAAGTGATTGATGGTTGTTCAGGTCTATGCAATAGCACATATTGCTGTGAACTTGGGATTTCACATTTCCATTCTCTTAAACTCATCCTTTCCTCACTCTCTTTCTGCAACGTGTGAATGTGTGAATGCTTGTGTTCATGTGTTAGATTAGTTTATGTCTTAGGTTTATATAAATAAAATCTGATTCATATTTTAAAAGAGAAGTATCTTGTGTTTTCTGCTCACAAGTTAATGCCTTAATCTGTCGATTTCGTTACTGTGCTATTTAATAGTGTTTTCACTATATTTTGGATTTTAATATCCAGTGCAGAGTTTGTCATGTTCAGTGAATCGCCGTAACACGGATTCTGTTCAAATCCCTATAAAATCATAAATGATTCCCTTTGAGCTAAATTAAACTATATTAATATTAATGTAATAAAACCCCTACATTTTTTATTGGTGGAGGTTAATATTATATGTAATAACCTTACAACAGTAAATATAATTTACTTGTTACTTTGTGGTTTAAAAAGTGTGTTAATGTTTAAACTATAGTGCATTTGTTCATTGTTAATATATATTTATATTAAAGTATTTGGTAATTTTATAATTAAAGCCTTTTTAATGTTTTTAAATGTTGTATTTGTTCTTCACTGCTGAATTACACTTAGCAATTTCTGGGCCACATTTGTCCCGGGGACCAAGCCGAGTGTCAGCCAGAACTGCCTTAAAATGTCTGGGCCAGACCTGGGCCACATAAAATAATATGTCTCTCTACAGTATGCGGGCCAGATCTGGGCCACGTCAATAAATAAGAGTCATGTTACAGGACGTGGGCCGCATCTGGGCCAGAGGAAATAGTTTGAGTCGGTTCTCAGTGTGTGGGCCAGTTTTGGGCCAGGGACCCAGCCAGAATTGGGCCAGAAGTGAAGCAAGGTTGTGGCCCAGAGGTGGGCCAGACAAATTTTGCTATCTGGGAAGAAATTAATCGTCATCCAGTTTTTTTATATCAACTATGTATTCCATAAGTTTCTCAAATTGGTGTGTTTCACCGGGCAGCGAAGATATATAGGGCTGAGTATCATCAGCATAACAGCGAAAGCTAACACCGTGTTTCCTGATGATATTTCCAAAGGGCAACATGCAAAGCGTGAAACATAACGGCCCTAGTACTGAGCCTTGAGGTACTCCATACTGCACTTAAACACTGTGTAGGGACCATGTCAATCAGAACACAGTTCACAGAGCTTTCTTCTAACAAGCTGGTTATCTGAATCAGGTGTGTTAAAGAAGAAAGACATGCAAAATATGCATAGCAGTGGAACGCAAAGACTGGAATTGAGAACCACTGCTATAGATCATATTGTAACAACTGGCTATTGTTCTGTAGAACGTGGGACTAACTGGCGCTAAGGTAGGCCGCAACACTATTACTGACTAATTGCTAACAGGAAATGTGAGCACTCGTGTCCCATACACCGCACGACTATGAGTGTCTCTGTCAGCCAAAGCAGTGACAAAACAAACCAGCAGGAGGCAGTAATGTCCTCGTTCACCATCTATTTTGAACACAGAATCAGAACTTCCACAGGCAAGCCCATATTGCCAAGTCCCTCCCCTACACATCTCTCTCTGTGACCGTAACAGCACACTCTTTACATAACAGGGCAGTAAATGAACCAAACCCACCCGAACTGACTTGAACACAAACACACATAACATTGCTGACGCAAAAACCCAACCATCTTGCTTAAATAACGCATAAATCAACTCTAAACAAATACCCATAATGCACCTGGCTGCTAGCGCTGATTGCCAGGTCATTACATAACCCCCTCCCCAAGAGGGTTAGTGTCCCCACAACCCTAATCTCCCACAACAAAATCCAACAAATGTCCTGGCCGGCGTCGAACACGCTTCGACCTCCCTGATGTTCCACTCCCAGCGCCAGGCTCAGTCTGGAGTCCGTCATTGTCCATCTCGGCACTGGGAGTGGATGGTGGTGAGCCGCCTGGCTTTCCCTAGTCTCTTGCTCTGTGGCCAGTGGGTAGTACGGTGCCAACCGGTCCTTATGAAGCACCACCCGTCTACCCCGTCCAGGCATTCGGACCCGGAAGACCACCTCTGGTCTTCCGGGTCCCCAGGTCCCTGCCAATGATGAGTCAGTTTGGGTGACAGCCCCCGCTTCCTTTGGGGGCAGAACACCCACACTCTGTCCCCTGGCCCAAGGGTAGGCCCATGGGCACGGGCGTCGTACGCCCGCTTCTGGCGGGCTCCAGCGTCCTCTAGAGCCTCCCTGGCCAGTGCTCAGACGCTCCTTCAATCGCCTGAAGTAGTCCAGTTCTGGCCCACCGGCAATCTCTGGCTCGGGGGGCGACCCGAACACCAAGTCCACTGTGCACTGACTCGACTCCTGCACTGCTGTCCTATACACCCACAGGACCAGGGGCAGATGCTGGTCCCAGTCTCTCTGATGCTGACTGGTCAAAATGGCAAGTTGGGTCGCCAGTGTGCGGTTGAACCGCTTAACCAGTCCATCGCTTTGAGGATGGAGGGGAGTGGTTCTTGTCTTCTTCACCCCCAACCGCTGGCACACCTCACTGAACAATCGGCTCTCAAAGTTCCGCCCCTGGTCACTATGAAGTTCGTCCGGCACCCCGAACCGGGCGAACATCTCATCCACTAGTCGCTGCGCCGATGTGTAAGCACTCTGATCCGGCACCGCATAAGCCTCTGGCCACTTTGTAAAGTAGTCTATAGCGACCAGGACAAAACGGTTGCTGGCCTCTGTGATGGGGAACGGACCCAAGATGTCCACCCCGATCCTCTCCATGGGCGCCCCGACTAGGTACTGCTGCAATGGTGCGTGAGAGCGTCGGCTGGGTCCTTTCTGTGCTGTGCAGACATCGCAGCAGTGAACGTGCAGCTCTGCATTCTGCCGACACCCCGGCCAGTAGAATCGCTGCCGCAGCCGCCGCACTGCCTTAGAGTTCCCGAAATGGCCGGCTCCAGCTGCCCCATGAACCCAACGGAGGACCAACGGCCGCAGAGTGTGGGGAACCAGGAGTTGCAGACGGTCGATTCCCCCCCCCCCAGGTGCCTGCCACCGCCTGTAGATCACACCGTCGTGGAGCTCCAGGCTGCCCCACTGAGAATGAAGCGACTTGATCTCGGGACCCTGGGAGGACACGGCTGGCCAGTCCGGACGTGTTCAGGCCTCCAGCCAGCCCCTCACCTTCACCAGCACTCGGTCATTCGCCTGCTGTTGCCTCAGCTGCTCGGTGGTGAACGGTTCCCCATCTCCACCACTGTCACCCGGCACTACTGCCGCCGACGATGGCACCAGACCTCTTTCTTCCTGACGACCACAGTATCGACACTCATCAGCGAGGCATGGGCATCTGGAGAGGGCGTCAGCATTGCCTCCAGCCAGCCCCTCACCTTCACCAGCACTCGGTCATTCGCCTGCTGTTGCCTCAGCTGCTCGGTGGTGAACGGTTCCCCATCTCCACCACTGTCACCCGGCACTACTGCCGCCGACGATGGCACCAGACCTCTTTCTTCCTGACGACCACAGTATCGACACTCATCAGCGAGGCATGGGCATCTGGAGAGGGCGTCAGCATTGGCATGCTGTCGCCCTGGTCGGTGCTGAACCTCAAAGTCATACTCTTGGAGGATCTCCAGCCACCTTGCCACCTGACCCTCTGGCTGGAGGAAGTTCAGCATCCAGGTGAGGCTAGCGTGGTCGGTCCTCAGTATGAACCTGCTGCCCAGGAGGTAGGGCCTGAAATGACGGACCGCCAGGATTATCGCTAGCAACTCCCGCCGGGTGACACAGTAATTTCTTTCTGGGCGACTGAGGCTGCAGCTATAGTAGGCCACCACTCGCTCCCCAGACTCCCCCCTCTGGCTGAGTACAGCCCCGACCCCCACGTTACTAGCGTCAGTTTCCACAAGGAAAGGTTTGTTGGGATCAGGGTAGGCCAGGACAGGAGCGTCGATGAGAGCGGCTTTTAGCTGCCTGAAGGCCGCCGCACAGTCCTCAGACCACCCAAACCGCCGGCCCTTGTTTGTCAGCTGATGTAAGGGGCTGGCGATGGTTGCAAAGTCTCTGACGAACATCCTATAATAGGAGGCCAGGCCCAGGAAGCTCCGTAGCTCAGCGATGTTGGTTGGTGGGGGCCAATCCCTCACCGCGGCCACCTTTGTTGGGTCAGTGGCCACCCCGCTCTCGCTAACCACGTGCCCCAGGAACTGCGTCTGGCGGGTGAGCAGGTTACACTTGGCCGGGTTCAACCGCAACCCGGCACTACGGATGGCTGTCAGGACCTCCCGTAAGTTGTGGACAGCCTGGTCAAAGTCTTTGGCATGGACCAACAGATCGTCCAAGTAGACCACACAGCAAGTGCGGGGAATGTCTTTAAGGACACGCTCCATCAGCCTTTCAAAGGTGGCTGGGGCGTTACACAGTCCAAAGGGCATCACCCTAAACTGCCACAGTCATTGCCCTATGGTAAACGCAGTTTTGGGCCAGGCCTCTGACACCAGCTCTACTTGCCAATACCCGCTGCGCAAGTCCAAAGAGCTGAACCAACAGGATCCAGCTACATAATCCAATGCATCATCAATGCGTGGCAGTGGGTATGAGTCCTTGCGGGTGACCGCATTTAGTCGTTGAAAGTCCACGCAGGGGCGCCACCCCCCCGTTTTCTTCCGCACCATGACCATGGGTGCGGCCCAGGGACTGTCCTAGGGCTCAATAATGCTGTTAGCTGCCATATCTCGGATCATTTCTTCGGCAGCCTGGCGCTTAGCGAGAGGCAGTCGGTGGGGGCGCAAGCGAATGGGGGCAGCGGGGCCAGTGTCAATGTGATGCTGCACCAGAGCTGTCCTGGTACAGTCCTCCTCTCTGGCTGCAAAAATGTCCACAAATTCTCTCAATAGGTGTTGCAGCTGCTCCTGCTGCGACGTGCTTAGATGCTCACCGCTTCGCTGCCCCAACTCCTCAACAGCAACAACAGTCTCAGGTGATGGGGGGGGCGGATGGAGTGTGTGGTGATAACGGCTGGGATGTGCTGGTCTGAGCTACAATGCTCCCCCAGGGCTCCCCCTGAGTCTCTGCAGCTCTTGTGCGGCGGCTGGGGGCTGGAGCCGGTGAGCACTGATGTGTGGACGGCGGCTGTGGGGCGGCAGCCTCTCCATGGCGGCTCCGGCCCAACCGGAGCGGCACGGTCTCGTTACCGAGGCAGAGGGCGGCCCCTGGCACGTCGACACGTGCTCCCCAGTGGGCCAACAAGTCCAGGCCAACAATGCACTCATCTCTGATGTCGGCGAGCCAGAACTCGTGGCGCGTCTGGCTCGTCCCCACCACCACAGACAACAGCTTCTTCCCAGGCATTACTGTCCTTTCACCCGTGACGGTGAGCAGTTCGGTATTAGTGGGGGTCCAATCCTCTGGAAGAGGACCGGCCGTTCCTGACAACAGTCCTTTTCGTAGCAAGCAAATGGTGGACCCCGTATCCACCAGGGCGCTGCAGGGCTGCCCATCAACCACACAGTCCAGGTACAGTCCGCTGGTAAGCCCGCAGCGCCCCACAGTAGGGCAGTCATTGTGGAGGGGTGTCGTAGAACGGGGTGAGGGTCCCCTCACTGCCTCACTCCGAGGTCGTTTCCCGGGGGTGACATAGCCCGGGGCCGGGGGCTCGGGGCAGGGCAGTCCCTGGCAAAGTGCCCCGGTTCTCCGCAGCGGAAGCAGCGGTCTAGTCTGGACCTCGGTCGGGGGGTCACCGCTGGTTGGACCCGGCTGACCTCCTCCTCCTCAGGCTGGAAAGTGTGGAGGCTCAGCTCTTCCCTCGCTGCGGCCGGAAAGGTCGGGTAGCCCCTCCGGGTGTAGACCCGGATGTCAGCGCCGAATGCGCCCACACTCTCTCCTTCACATCGAAGTCGGTTTGTCAGCTCCTCCCTGCTCTGCTCTGCAGAGGTTCTCTGCCCAAAGCGGCCTGGAGATCACGCCGCTCTTCAGGGGACAGATCGATGAGGACCTGAAGCGCGGGACCCTCCAAGGCGAGGGCTAAGTGAGTCGCTGTCTCCTCCCTGCTCCATCCATCGTGGAGAGCAGCCAGGTCGACCTGTGCCAGGTAAGGCTCCAGGGGCGTCAACCCGTTGTATCGTGGCGGCTTGGGAGGGGATCGTATGAGGATGCCTGGGCGGCCATTGATTTGTAGTGTCGGTGTGACGGCCGGTGGTTCGTTCTGCCCCTGACCAGCAGCGCGGTACATTGTCCGGGGAACACCGGCGCCGTCAGGTTGGTGCGGAGCCCTGCTCCTCCGCGTCGTCTCACTTGTCAGGCGCTCTAACATGATGCTGTTCTCTCGGATGGCACGCTCTAATTCGCCTATACTTTTCTCCATATTGGCGTCTTCTAAACAGCCCAAATCCCACTTCTGACACCACTGTAACAACTGGCTATTGTTCTGTAGAACGTGGGACTAACTGGAGCTAAGGTAGGCCGCTGCACTATTACTGACTAATTGCTAACAGGAAATGTGAGCACTCGTGTCCCATACACCGCACGACTATGAGTGTCTCTGTCAGCCAAAGCAGTGACAAAACAAACCAGCAGGAGGCAGTAATGTCCTCGTTCACCATTTATTTTGAACACAGAATCAGAACTTCCACAGGCAAGCCCATATTGCCAAGTCCCTCCCCTACACATCTCTCTCTGTGACGGTAACAGCACACTCTATACATAACAGGGCAGTAAATGAACCAAACCCACCCGAACTGACTTGAACACAAACACACATAACATTGCTGACGCAAAAACCCAACCATCTTGCTTAAATAACGCATAAATCAACTCTAAACAAATACCCATAATGCACCTGGCTGCTAGCGCTGATTGCCAGGTCATTACAATATTATCCAGTTATACATTCAGTCTCCAACACTGTATACAAGATAATGTTTCATTAACAAATCAGTAATATTTTTTTTTCCTCTGAAAAAAAGAATAATAACACTTTTGTTGTTGTTTGTTTGTTACAGTTGTTTGACTGTACAAAATTATTGAAAGTGAAAGTGACGCATGTACGGAATTTGTGCTCTGCATTTAACCCATCCAAAGTGCACACACACAGCAGTGAACACACACACACCGTGAACACACACCCGGAGCAGTGGGCAGCCACTTATGCTGCGACGTCCAAGGAGCAATTGGGGGTTCGGTGCCTTGTTGAAGGGCACCTAAGTCATGGTATTGAGGGTGGAGAGAGCGCTGTACATTCACTCACCCCACCTACAATTCCTGCCAGACCTGAGACTTGAAATCGCAACCTTTGGATTATGAGTCCGACTCTCTTACCATTAGGCCACGCCTTCCCCCAGTCATTATGCTCAATTAGCGTTGATGACAACTCAGAGAGACTATACTGGCTCTACGGAAGTGGCAGTGAATGTTAATGGTGTTTAGACAAAACAGGGATGGTGCCCTTACACAGTATTTGAAGGAAGAGGAGCTAATGATGGAGTTGAACAGGCTCAATGAAGCCAAACAGGTATCAACTTAGTGGCCAAGGTAGGTTGTGCTGTATCTATTCAGGGCATTATGTATGTACACTTTTAAGAAATGTTTAGCATTGTTTATTGAGTGAAAAGTGTCGCTCATCAGTTAACTATGTATAAAGGGTAGGCATAATCAAGGCTAAGCAAGGCTTCGGCCTACACCATTTTCGGTAATTATGTATATTTATTTTGTAAAAAGTTGTCTGTGAGGACCGAAAAAAAAAAAATTGATTTATTGATTAGGTGTGCCAATAGTATTAGATTTCCACACTCCCCTCTAGGCCACTCATTTCTGACATAACCTTGGACAGGGTCTAGATATGAGAGGACCACGGTGTGAGGATGTCACAATGGCTACATAATATTTCAGACATTTTACACAAAAGTCACGCCTGATGCATGTTACACACAGAAATGTTAAGCATTTTGTTTTAAGGAATCTAGTATATACAAAGTATATACACAAAAGAAAGTATTACATTGTATTACATTGTAGGTTTTCTAAGGATAAATCAACTTGCAATGATGGTTCCATGGATACAATAAAGATAATTTATTTATGAGAAACTAATAACTGTTAATACTAATATTTAGTGATCAAAAACTCAAGTGGTCAAATTCTCAAGTGGTCGAATGTGTAGAGCCACACATGTGGAGGGGTTGAAGGGTCTTCTCCTTTTTCTCATTGCTAAGTAGGCAAAAATTCCTTTCCCTGAGGGAGAAGCCTGCTTTCATGTGGTAAGTCCTGCACCAGCAATCAGAGAGTAAACCACACTAGTTTACCCTCCTGTCTACTATACACCCACCCGTTGTAGCTTATTGTGCTTATTATTCCTATATTACACAACACTAAAGAGTTAAAATGAAGGGTTGAAGACACTTTTCCATTTCTGAGTCTGTTTTTAAGGGTAAATTATGGAACACTAAGTCTGATGAGTGATTTTTAAGAACTAGCATCATTTTCAAAGCCTTCCTCACCATGATTCTACTTAAGGATACTTTAAACGCAGTTATGCCATTATACTAAATGATAGATAATATATATATATATATATATATATATATATATATATATTATGTCTAAGTTACAGCTGATTATTTCAGTTGTTTTGGTAGAGATTTTTCAAGATTTCCTTAGTCTTTTATCAGTTATTTGGCTGAGAAACACTTTCTTGTACAATGCTTATGCTGAACAATGCTATTATCCAGTAAACAAGCATGACAGAACACTGACTGACATATACCTGCCAATATTTATGACGACTGAATATCACACACAATGTGTTCAAATAATAACATATAATACTACATAATAAGGAATTCATAAGGTAAACCAAAGTTTTATGCAATAATTGTAATAATGTAAAAGACATCTCAAAATTATGTCTGTCAACAGATTAAAAATGTTAAATTAATTACATGACATGTTAATTGGATATATCAATATTTGCTAACAAAAGCCCTAAAAAAAGGAAGATAATTAAAAGACAGTGATTTCTGCAATGCTTCAAAAATGTAATTTTTATCATATATATTTTTTTTCTTTCTTTCTTTCTTTCTTTCTTTCTTTCTTTCTTTCTTTCTTTCTTTCTTTCTTTTGTTTTCAGTTCATGGATTCCATGGGAATCAAATCAATGACCTTGGTGTTGCTGGCATCATGCTCTAGCTTTTGATCTGTGCTCTCTGTGTACAACATATTACAGGCAGTTTCCTCTATTTTCAACAAAAACTTTGGATTGAAACGTGCACATCAAAAGAAGAGGAGATTGTGACTTCTATTTGAACTTTTTCACTTGTAGCAAAATGAAAATAATACGCAATACGTTAATACGCAAAAGGTAAGGTAATAATGAAGTTCATAAATGTAGTTAGATCTGGTCATATCATATGACGATACAGTAGGTATGTGATATCAAAATGTTGTTTTAGGTTGTTCACAAGCAAGGACCACACCACAACCAAAAATACTAAGGAATAGCTGTAATGAACAGAATGTTAGGGATGCGTAGGAAGAGGATGAAGGGGTAGGGGGAAGGGATGATGGGGGATGATGGTCAGGTTGACCTGGGCATCTGGAACTGATGGCCCGGAGAGACGCAGAGTGGGGGTAAAGACTTGTTTGTATTTTTAGGCCAGACGATTGGGACCCTCTAAAGTTGGGAAGAGCTGAGGTTTGCTTGAGCTTGATGGAGGTCATTGAGATTGTTGCGGATGTATGTGTGGTATGCTTGTGATGATCAGCGGCCTAGAATTCTGATCTCTATCTATTCTGATCTCTATCTGATCCTTATCGGTCTCATCGGAGATTCCACATCTGGCTGCTGAGGTTGCTGCTCCAATGCGAAAGGAATCAATTGAATAATATTCTGGAGATATGTCAGAGATACGGAGGATTTGACAGAAGTGCTTACTATACCAGAATCTTGTGGCCAGTTTTCCAGTTTCAGTAAGAAAGAGCAGATCTTTGGGAGATGATTTTTGCTTCTTCGAAGGGTGAAGATGAAAATATCTGAGGAGTGTGTGAGAGGTGTAAGAATGAGAGATAGCAGGGCAATTGTTGCCAGTGGTTAATTTGTAGAAGTTGATCCCTGATATGTAGGTTTGGACAGAGCACATGCAAATCTTTAGGGAGGAATGAATGTAAGATATGAAGTTCCAATTGGACATCATGTCAGTTGATGGGAAAGGAAGCTTATAGAAGACGTGCTAAACTTGAAACAGTTCTAGCGAGTTAAGTATGCTGAACGCATGCTCGGGGCAAGGCAATTAAGAATTGCTTCTTGAGAAGCAATTGTAAGATTTCTGATCTGCAGGTTTAGTTGAAAATGGTTGCCGAAAACGGTGGGACCAGGAGTAGGATGAATGTCTGATTCTGAGGCCAAGAGAATTTCTGAAAAGAGAAATGAGACAATAATTCGACTATGAGATTAAGGTGTGATATATTATGTGATCACATATTAATATATGTGAGCTGCTCGGAGGAGGAATTGTTGTTGAGTAGAGATTAAAGTGAGCCTGCGCATGAATTGCATGATAACTGCTGAACGTGATCTGCCTTTGTTTATAATTTCAACTACTGCTGCATTGTCTGAGTGGATGAGTATTGATTTTCTAGAACATTCGTGCCCCCAAAATATGGCTGCTATGATTATGGGGGGTATTTCAGAAAATGTGTAAGAGAATGCCCATGACTGCTAATTGAGGGAATTGAACTCTGGAGGCCATTCGAAGGCAAACCAGTGCCCACCATAATAACTATGGTATCTTTGGTATATAATATACCAAATGGATAAACAGCCTAAATATTCTTTCTCTACATGTGAGTGTAATAAATTCAGTCCCTGTCGTTCCTCACGCTCACCTTCAGTGGTCTCTACGGCTACATTTACACTGTAAGTTAAATGTGACCCAATTCCAATTTTTTGCTCATATATGAATGAATGAATGAATGAATGAATGAATGAATGAATGATGCATTTATATAGCACTTTTATTGTGTATTGCTGTACACCCAAAGCGCTTTACAATCATGTGGGGGGTCTCTCCTCAACCACCACCAGTGTGCAGCATCCACTTGGATGATGCGACGGCAGCCACAGGACAATGGCGCCAGTGCGCTCACCACACACCAGCTACAGGTGGAGAGGAGAGAGAGTCATAGAGCCAATCAAGTGGATGGGGATTATTAGGATTATTATTATATGTGACACAGATCAGATGCATTTGGATATTTCGAGATCGGTTCCAGGCCTCATTCATATGTGGAAATATAAATCAGATATGTGCCAATGTGAACAGCCAGATCGGATTTTCTGAGGTTTTGTGTTCTGTACGTCATTAAAAGCGCAACAATTTGGTACTTCTCTGCAGTTTAATAACGTGATATTATTCTTTAAGCATGCACAATGTTTCAGATGGTATGGCAAGTGTAAACACATGAATTGGATATGGGTCACAATTGAAAGAACATGTAAAAAAATCGGATATAGGCAACAAATCAGAATTGGGCATTAAGACCTGCAGTGTAAACTCTGTATCCTCCCGGACTCAATTTCCCATAATCCCCAATCTAGGAACTGCTTGCGGTCACACCTGTTACCCATCAGTGAGACTATATAAACTGCACACCCACGTATACGTGTGACACTCCTGTGCGTTTTTCCCAGTTTTCCTTGCCTTGTTTTGTTCATTGCCTTGCCTTGTCTGTGTTCTTTGACTTTGGACTGTTTGCCTGGTTTTGATTGATTGCTGCCTGCCATGACCAGTGCCTCTTTTATGGATTACTCTTTTTGTCTTGCCCTTGGACATTGTTGTTTGCTGTTGTCTGACCCTGCCTCTTATGACCATGCTCTTTCCAATAAAGTCTGCATTTGGATCCCCAACTCCATTGCAATTCTCATCCATCACAGTGGGCAGGAATGAAACGGCTCTTTCCACTGATTGGTTAACCAAAGATCAAACCGTTCCGTCATAAGTTCTTCCTTAGTTCTGTAGCATTTGGACCAATCAGACACACAATTTTTCATTTGATTTAACAAATCAGTTAGTTATTAGATTAATAAATAATCATTTTGATTGGGGTTGGAGCTGAAATCTGTAGGACGGTAGCTCTCCAGGAGCAGGGTTGGAGACCCCCGGTGCTACAGCTACTACTGGCGGCTGATATAAATAATTGTAATTAATCATAATTAATTGTAATTATTTATATGCATTAACCTTTTGAGCTAATTTTCTACAGTTCCATGCAGCAGAATATCCGTTAAAGGATTGTTAGGCTGCATTAACCTGTTAACCTTCGCCCTTTTGGGCCTCACAGGTGAAAATAACCTACCTAAATTAAAACGGTAACAGTTCCTGACAAAGTGTGCTACACAAACAAATTAGGTATCTTTGGAAAGAAGACACTCTAGGCTTTACTAGCCATCATCTAGAGTTCATAATGCACAAAAAGATAAAAAGTTATAGACACTGACGTGCCTTGAAAAATATTTTTCCACACTGAATGTTTTTATTATTTCATAAACAAATACATGAAATAAGTCCTGGAGCAATCCAGAAAAGTAATGGATTGAAATATTTTAGTCATTATACATATTCCTGCATAGTTTTTCAATTATAAAATAATAGACAGAATTTTAGACATCATATAAGTGATTTATTTGAGCACTAAAAAATACAAAAATAATTGAGTAATAAAAAAGGGGAAAAAAATAGAAAAAAAATGCTTTGTATATAGTATGTATGTATATATTCTGATTGCCAGACATAAACTGATATTGGCAGACATGGTCTTCTGGAGGGGATGTAGGTTCGTAATAGTGAGTGGAAGTAGGAGGGTGCTGAGCCTGTGGTAGTTCTGTATGCAAGCATCAGTGTCTTGAACTGAACATATGATAATCATGCAGATACGGCCACATTCCCCACACACACACATATAAAAAATGTAGAAAAAAATTAAAAAAATATTTTTTTATGGATAAAGCAGATCGCTAAGTTACGCCCTGCTCAGATGACAGCTGCGTGCGTGCGTCACGCTTTCAGGAGAGAGCGCCAAATTCAAATAAACTATATTCCGCTTTTCTGAGACTTTTTTTTTCCGTGGATGGTCTCATTCTGTTTGTAAAACTGTATGCTACAGCACCGTGTTGTTTTTTTACCACCAAGACGCTGTTTTTGAGCGTAATTTATTCCATAACGGACGCGAACAATAACTCTCCCGAAGAAATTAAATGTAAACAAAGGAATATTCATCCTTAGTACAACGTTATTGTTTCGCTGGACTAAAAGTGCTCGCTGGGATGTTGTTCTGTGGACCCTTACCTGTCTAACTAAACTGGGATTTCAGCAGTGGACGCGTTTGTGAGTCGTTTTCGTACTGCTTTTTTATTCTGCATGTTTTGATGTGTACTGCTTAAGCAAATGTAGCAAATACATTCCTTATAAGCTTTCCATCGAAAAACAGCGATCTGTCGTCGATGCTTGAGGTTTAGACCTTCAGAATGATATATAGTTTGTCCAGATTAATGATATTCTTTCACGTTAAATTCATTCATAAACATTAAACTAGTGGGGAAAAAAACGCTTCAGTGCGCCGTCACTCTGGCAAACGTTAACAGGTAAATTAGGTCAACCGGAACCGGGAACACTTCCCAAAACACCTGATGTACTTGTTACATCTTTAGAAGAATGGCATCTAGGCTAATATTAGTCTGTTTCTTTCTTATTCCGAGGTCAC
Source organism: Barbus barbus (assembly GCF_936440315.1). Lineage (NCBI taxonomy): Eukaryota > Metazoa > Chordata > Actinopteri > Cypriniformes > Cyprinidae > Barbus > Barbus barbus. Next base: position 10,674,052 of record NC_136750.1, read on the forward strand.
CGTAGCCACCCAGATCCAGACTGTATCCAGATCAGATGGTCACTGCAGTCTCCCGGATCCAGTCCGTATCCAGATCAGATGGTGGATCAGCACCTAGAGATGACCTCTACAGCCCTGAACGCCAGCGGAGACCAGGACAACTAGATGAGCCCCAGAGACTGATCCCCAGTGAAGACCCTGTCTCCTAGATGGCCATCAGGACAAGACCACAGGAACCAGATGAGTCCTTTGCACAATCTGATTCTGCTTTAGCCTAGATTTAAACTGCTGATTTTGTCTGGCCAGAGGAGAATGACACTATTTCGACAAACTATTTCCCCATCTAAATACTGTAAAGCTGATGTAAAGCCACCCAGCTTTATATCAAGCTGATGTAAAGCTGCTTTGACACAATTAACATTGTTAAAAGCGCTATACAAATAATAGTGACTAGTCATCTGCTGCTAAAGCTGTATGGATTATTAAAGCATTTATCGCAACTACATTTCATCTCTTTCTCATTAAACAACCAGACTAATGAATGGCTTGACACAAAAACTAAATGTATTGGTAATTTTCTGTCCAGTAATTTTATGGAAATTTTGGCCATTTTGAAAATTATGGCCATTTTGGAGAGCATCCGATGGATGCAAATTCTCTGCGTACGCTATTCTCTGTCATCAGTAACGCATGGATACGTATTGTACATTTATTTACACTTTGATTTGAACGGCAACAGTGTATCCATGCATTACTGATGGCAGAGAATAGCGTACACACTTTGCGTCCATCGGATGCTCTCTAAAATGGCGCTACGCTGACACAGAGAGACACAGAGGAGACGAATTGTTGAATAAATGTCATTATTTTTGTTTTCTTTGTGTACAAAAAGTATTCTCGTCGCTTCATAAAATTCAGATTGAACCACTGATGGCAGACGGACTATTTTGATGATGTTTTTTGTACTTTTCTGTGCCTTGACAGTGTAATTTACTTGGCAGTCAAGGGGACAGTCACAAGTCTCCCGGTTTTCATCCAAAATATCTTAAATTGAGTTCCGAGGACGAGCGAAGCTTTTACGGGTTTGGAACGACATGGGGGTAAGTGATTAATGACAAAATTGCCATTTTGAGGTGGCGTATCCCTTTAAAGGATCTGCTGCTAACATCTTGGTCTAGTGGTCTTGGTCCTCAGAGGTCTAGTGGAGTCCATGCCAATCAGGCATAAGTTTATGACTACCTTCCTAAAATTGAGTTGGTCCCCCTTTTGCTGCCAAAACAGCCCTGACCCATTGAGGCATGGACTCCACTAGACCCCTAAAAGTGTGCTGTGGGATCTGGCACCAAGATGTTAGCAGCAGATTATTTAAGTCCTGTAGTTGTGAGATGGGGTCTCCATGGATCCGACTTGTTTGTTTAGCACATCCCTCAGATGCTCAAATGGATTGAAATCTGGGGAATTTGGAGGCCAAATCAATACCCCAAACTCGTTGTTGTGTTCCTCAAACCATTCCTGAACCATTTTTGCTTTGTGGCAGGGCGAATTATCCTGCTGAAAGAGGCTACAGCCACCAGGGAATACTGTTTCCGTGGTCTGAAACAATGCTTAGGTAGGTGGTACTTGTCAAAGTAACATCCACATGGTTGCAGGACCCAAGGTTTCCCAGCAGAACATTGTCCAAAGCTGCCTCCGTCGGTTTGCCTTCTTCCCATAGTGCATCCTGGTGCAATTCCCAGGTAAGTGACGCATGCGCCACTGGCCATCCACGTGATGTAAAAGAAAACATGATTCATCAGACCAGGCCACCATCTTCCACTGCTCCATGGTCCAGTTCTGATGCTCACGTGCCTACTGTTGGTGCTTTCGGCAGTGGACAGTGGTTCTGCAGCTATGCAGCCCCATACGCAACAAACTGCGATGCACTGTGTATTCTGACACCTTTCCATCAGAACCAGCATTAACATTCTCAGCTACAGTAGCTCATCTGTTGGATCGGACCAAACGGGCTAACCTTCGCTCCCCACGTGCATTAATGAGCCTTGGAAGCCCATGACCCTGTCGCCAGTTCACCACTGTTCCTTCCTTGGACCACTTTTGATAGATACTGACCACTGCAGACCAGGAACACCCCACAAGAGCTGCATCTTTGGAGATGCACTGACCCAGTCGTCTAGCCATCACAATTTGGTTCTTGTCAAACTCGCTCAAATCCTTATGCTTGCCCATTTTTCCTGCTTCTAACACATCAACTTTGAGGATAAAAAGTTCACCTGCTGCCTAATATATCCCACCCACTAACAGGTGCCATGATGAAGAGATAATCAGTGTTATTCACTTCACCTGTCAGTGGTCACAATGTTATTCCTGATCTGTGTAAGTGCAACATAACATCAGTTGATTTGATTAATTTTAAATTTCTCAAATGTATTAAGATGTACAGTATATATTTTCATTCAGTGGTCATATGTATAGAATTTGTTTTATAAGGTAGTAGTATTGCTCGCTACTCCGATCCAAAGACTTGCTCCAATTGGCCTATCGGGGGCGCTACGGTGATCAAAAATGTGTAAATGCTAATAGCTCCTAAACCGCTTGTCTTAGACTCAAAATTAAAAAAAAATTGGAATCCTTGGTTCAAGGCAATTTCACAATGGTCAGTCTGATTTTGCTATAGGAGATCTTTGGTCTAGGAGACCCCGTTTTTCCGGAAAATTGAGTGATATCCGAAAACTACTTTTGTGAACTAGTCCTAGGTTTTTTACCCGATCGGAACGAAACCACTGCAGAAATATTCTATGGACATGATTATCAATAATTAACAAACAAAAGTTGAAATTTCGACTCAGTGTCGTAATGGGGCCCCTAAACGTTCGAAAGTCGAGGGCCAATTTTACGAAAAAGGCTATAACTCGTAAACGAAATGAGATATCTTCACCAAACTCGGTACACATGTGTAAGTTTTTTGCTCATAAACACATGTTTATGAGCAAAATATTTGGTCAAATAAAAAGATTTGCACAGCTCTGCCACTTGGTGGCGCTGTTAGAGGGAAAAAACATAAAAACAGCTATAACTACGTTCCCGTTGGTCCGATCGACTTGAAAATTGGTATGCAGTGTCTTTATCCAATATGCCATAAGCGTATATGAGGACATTGGCATATCTAAAAAAACATGGCTGCCATCGGCCAATGAAGTTTTAACACCTATTAGACAAGGTTATCGGAGGTCGATCGGAATGAAACTTAGTGGGCATGTTCGACTCGTGGCCTTAAAGGTCTGTAAGAATTTTGAAAGAAATCGGCCACTAGTTGGCGCTAACAAGTTTTTTGGCTCTGTAATCGTGTGGTGTTTAACATATCCACACAATATGCATATCATTTGATAGATCTCCTCAAATTGATCAACTTTGCCTCAAGAACCATTTCTGTCAATCAAATCGTTCATTAATTATTCAGAAATATGTTATAAACCTACTTTTGCTAGTCTATGTTGTTTTGCTCAATCTCGATCAAACCACTGCAGTAATAATCTCTGGACTCTCTAGATTAATAATTATTGAAAAAGTTTTTAATTTTGTCCTTTCGTTAGCTATAATTGGCTCATTTAAAAAGGGGGCGTGGCCACACATACCAAAAAGCCTATAAAACCTAAACAAAAACTTGAAACTTTACAAAAGTTGGTGAAAACATGAATCAGATGACTGGTACCAAGCATGAAAAGTTTCATGGAGATCGGACAATAAGTGGCACTATAACAGTAAAAAAAACCTTCAAAAACATTATTTCAATTGTACATGAACGTAAACTGTAAAAAAAAGTTAATATATTCCTACATACACTAGTTATTCATAGCTCATGATAGAACTCCTCTTTATGAACAACTTTGTCTCTAGGGTCAATGCCATCAATCAAAGTATTATTTAAATATTCTCAATTATGTTCAAAATCTTCTTTTGCAAACTAGTCCTAGGTTTTTCACCTAATCGGAACCAAACCGCTGCAGAAATGTTCTCTGGACAGTATTCATCAATAATTATATAAAAAAATATTGAAATATCAACTTACTTTCGCAATGGGGCCCCAAAACGTTTAAAAGTCACGGGCCAATTTTACGAAAAAGGCTATAACTCGTGATTGAAATTAGATATCTTCACCAAACTCGGTACACATGTGTAAGTTTTCAGTCTTTGGTCAAATAAAAAAAAATAAAACGGCGCTCTGCCACTTGGTGGCGCTATGAGAATTAAAAAACTATAACTGGGTAAACGCTGGTCCGATCGACTTGAAATTTGGTATGCAGTGTCTTTGTCTGAAGTGGCACAAGTGAATGTGAGGACATTCGTGTATCTCAAAAAACATGGCCGCCATCAGCCAATGAATTTTAAGCATCTATTTGACAAGGTTCCCGGTGGTCGATTGGAGCAAAACTCGATGGGTATGTTCGAGTCATGGCCCTAGAGGTCTGTAAGAATTTTGAAAGAAATCGGCCACTACCGCTGTGTAACGTTCGCGGGCGGGCGTTCGGAGCACGTTAGGATTTGGTCCGCTGTGTAACGTTCGGTTTATGAAAACTCTTTCAGATTAAAAAAAAAAAGTTTTTTAAAAAGAAACTATTTAAACCCTCATCCGTCCCTCCCGAACATATAAACAACGTGTCCCTCATGGGTCAAAATGACCCGAAGAATTTTTTCTAATTATTTATGTAGGTTTTGTTGTTATTTTTGGTGATTTGTTATTTTATTTTGCTTAAATTCTGGATTTTTTTATGCAAATTAGCATATTTATTTCACCAAATAAATAGCATATAATTTCACCAAAAAACAAAACAAAAACAAAAACACAATTTCACAATTTCTAATAAACATCATTATCCATCAGGAACTGGGTCACCGAGTGTCTCTGAGGTCATCTGGCTCTGAAAAAAGACCAAAAATTTAGCATTTATATTTTCAGACACTAGATGGGCCTATTTAATCCTATGGAGATTCTCAACTGAGCTCCAAATGTGAACTCTTTAAAACTACACCAACTTGAGGCTTCATTTAGCTTTCAAATTTATATCAAGGCTTTCAGATATATATAATAACATTTAAAAAATTTTATTTAAAAAAAATAAAAATGTATACTGGATTTTAATCCAAACATATGCATATCCATAAATATGTAATAAATATAAAAGATAAAGTAAAAAAATATAAATATGATATAAAATAATTGATCTTCACCTCATCACTCAATTTTAACTGTGTTTGCTCAAAAAAAAGTCAAAATGATATTAATTTCCCAGCAGAAACATTATTTATGTTATAATGTATGTCTATGGGAGTGTGTGTACCGTGTTTGTGTGTGTGTGTGTGTGTCTGTGTGTATGGATATGTGAGTTTTTTTCTGCATTGGGGACATTCTGCAGTCTCAGCCCTTCGTTTGAGTATGCATCTTTTCTTGATTGTGTCAGATTTTGTATAGTAACCCCCACCCCCAAAAAAATCCAGTTTTTTTTTTTTTCAGAAATTCCATTGTTTCCTATTTACCGGGTCAAATTGACCCACGAGGGACACTTTTGTTACTTAACAAAACAAAACCCACTACTTAACCCACTTAACATCTTCGAATCCACTCCAATTTTTTTGTGTGTGTTCCCAGTGCAAGTGTGACAAAAGTCAAGAAGTCTCGTATCATAATGATCAACGCTCGATTTTTAAAAAATCTTTGAAAAACAGTTTTGGGTCGTTTTGACCCCAAAAAAAAGAAACTTTGGTTTTTGTGAAAAAGGTCATTTTAGGTAGAAATGGTTGGTTAAGCTAAAATGGGCCACAATTTTCAGCTAAAATGGGCTGCATACACACATTTTCACACAGAAATTGAGGGTGAAATAGCTTTATAGGCCTAGATATGTATGCATACAAAATCTAGTCTTAAAAAAATACAGAAACGTAAACTACCAGTCAAAAGTTTTTGAACAGTGAGATTTTTAATGTTATTGAAGAAGTCTCGTCTGTTCACCAAGCCTGCATTTATTTGATCCAAAGTACAGCAAAAACAGTAAAATTTGGGTCACACTTTATATTTGTTGCGAAAGATCAGACTGGTTTGGATCCATTTGCAGCTTTTAATAAGAATGGTCAAACAGGCAGAGTCAAACACCAGCAAACTGAACAATGGAGACAGAGTCGAAAATGAGGCAGAAGGTCGAGGCAGGCAGCGAGAATCAATAGTCCAGTAAACAATCCGAGTCGGGGCAGGCAGAGAACAATCAGCAACGTGAAACAGTCCAATGTCGAGAGGTACAAAACAAACAATATAACGCTCGGAAACGACAGCCGGGGCAAATCAAGACTTCGCACTGCAGTGCTGTGTGTGAATGGCTTATATGTGTGTGTGCTAATGAGGTGCAGGTGTGGAGTGCAATCAGTCCCAGGTATGAGGCATGATGGGAATTGGAGTTCATGAGAGAGTTAATATTCGGGAGACGGCTCCCTCTGGTGGTGCGAGGGAGGCAGTACAGGAACCTCTTCCGTAACAGAGCCCTCCCCCTGTGAGCGGCTCCTGAAGCGAGGAGGCAAACGACGCTGGGGTCTTCCTCGAGGTAGGAGAGCCAGACCCATTGACCGGGGGCATATTCTGGAGCGGGGCGACGATAGCAGTTGGCCTCTTGTTCCTGACGCCTGACCGCATGGAGCAGGTGGGTATGAGATCGATCCCAGACTGCTTCGCTGTTCTGTAACCATTCCGTCACTGAAGGTAGATCGGTGGGTTCGCCTGACCAGGGAAATAGCGGTGGTTGAAAACCCAGAACACACTTGAAAGGAGTCATACCTGTAGCGGGTTTAGTGAGGGAGTTTTGTGCATATTCGGCCCAGAACAAGTATTTGCTCCAGTCAGCTTGTTGTTGTTGACAATATGATCGTAGGAACCGGATTACTTCTTGATTTAGACGTTCTGTCTGTCCATTGGATTCTGGATGATAACCGGATGTGAGACTGATATTGATGTTGAGATGTTTGAAGAAGGCTGTCCAAACTCGGGAGGTGAATTGTGGTCCGCGATCTGATACGATATCTTTGGGTAAACCATAGAATTGGAACACAAGATTACAGAGAAGTTCGGCAGTCTCAAAGGACGTGGGCAGTTTGGGCAGAGGGATAAGACGGCAAGCTTTGGAGAAGCGATCAATGATGGTGAGTATAGTGGTGTGACCTTGTGAATTGGGTAGATCAGTGATGAAGTCGATGGTGATGCATGACCAAGGTCAGTGTGGTGTGGGAGGTGGAGTCAAAAGGCCGGCTGGTAACTGTTGGGGAGTTTTTGATGTATTGCAGCTGGTACAGTTACAGATAAACGTGGTTGTGTCAGTTAACAGAGTTGGCCACCAGAAGCGGTTTCTAAGGAGCTGTGTTGTGGCTGCGATTCCAGGATGACCTGAACTGGGTGCTGTGTGTACCTGGGTGATGAGTTGTTTTCGGAGGGTCTCGGGAACATAAGTGAGGTTGGCTGGGCATTCGGCAGGAGGTGGTTCTTGAAGATTAATTTGTTCGATCTCCGTCATAATATCCCACTGTACTGGGACCACAAGCAGACTCTCAGGGATAATATTTTCGGAGAGGGTGGTATGAGTCGATTCCTCTGTTTGGCGGGATAGAGCATCAGCTTTAGTGTTCTTGGAGCCTGGACGATATGTCACAGAGAAGTGAAATCTTGTAAAGAACAAAGCCCACCTGGCTTGACGTGGGTTTAGGCGTTTGGCTGAACGGAGATACTCTAGGTTTTTGTGGTCAGTGAGAATAATGAAGGGGTGTGTAGATCCCTCTAACCAGTGTCGCCACTCCTCGAGGGCCAGTTTCATGGCAAGAAGCTCCCGGTTGCCTGCATCGTAATTGCGTTCGGCATCTGACAATTTGTGGGAAAAGAAGGCACATGGGCACATTTTGGCCGGTTGTCGATGACGTTGCGACAGAACTGCCCCTACCCCCGTGTTGGAAGCGTCGACCTCGACGATGAATTGTCAGTCGGGATCTGGATGTCGTAGGATGGGTGCTGTGGTGAATCTAGTCCTTAACTCGTTGAAAGCCTGACGTGACTCTGTGGACCAGCTTAGACGGGTTGTGTGACGTTTCATCATGGTGGTTAATGGTGAGGCAATGGCACTGAAGTTCCTGATGAAACGTCTGTAAAAGTTTGCGAATCCTAAAAAATGTTGAAGTTCTTTGACTGTTTGGGGTAAAGGCCATTCCAAGACCGCACTAACCTTCTTCTCATCCATGGCTACCCCTTCCTGGCTGATCACGTATCCCAGAAATGATTTGCTTGTCTGGTGGAACTCGCATTTCTTAGCTTTGGCGTAGAGTTGGTGTTGGACGAGACGGTTTAAAACTGACCGGACGTGATGAACGTGTTCCTCCATGGTGTTGGAGTAGATCAAGATATACAATCACCCATCTGTTGAGCATGTCCCGGAAGACGTCATTCATGAAGGATTGAAAGACTGACGGATTGTTGGCTAGGCCGAAGGGCATAATGAAGGGGTCTAAAATGAAGGCACCCCTTCATTTTAGACAAAGATGGCGGCGCGAACACATCGCGAGGCTCAGCGTCTTACCAGATTTTGGAAAATAGTGTTAATTTACCTGGTTATTTCATTCGTGTTCGCGAGATCCAGTTATGCGAACTACAGCTATAGTAAACAGTCACTTTTGGACATCAACAAACAGTGTTCCAACATAGTTTTAGATCATCCTTTCGACTTCAGCGAACTCCCGCCGGAGCTACTGAGATCACCGCGGACAAGCAGATCACTCGTACCGTCCGGAAGTGCTCGGCGTCGGCGTCGAGACCGTAAACAAAGACGGGGAAAGCGTGGAGGGCTGCGTGCTAAGCTAAGGCTAAACCCACATCGACCAGCTCTGCCCAGCATCTTTCTTGCCAATGTACGGTCTCTGATGAACAAGATGGACGAACTAAAGATCTGGACCCTCACACAGATACGGCTTATGGACTGTAATGTTATGTTCTTCACTGAAACATGGCTCTGCAACGATGTCCCAAACAGCGTGGTGCATATGGATGGACGCTCTCTCTTCAGGGCTGACAGAGTAGCAGCAACCTCTGGTAAAAACAAGGGTGGTGGATTATGCATTTATGTAAATAAATCATGGTGTAAAGACTGTCATTGTTGATACCTACTGCTCTGCTGATCTGGAGTTCCTGATTATCAAGTGCAGGCCATTCTATCTACCACGTGAGTTCACTTGCATTGTTGCTGCTGCAGTTTATGTACCTCCGGACGCTAATGCTAACGTGGCTATGAAAGAACTCTGTGCTGCTATTAGCAAATTACAAACCCTGCACCCGGATGGAGCCTTTATTGTTGCTGGGGACTTCAATCACTGCACGTTTAGATCTGTTCTCCCTAAATTTCATCAAAATGTCTCCTGCACTACAAGGGGACATAAAACATTGGAACACGTTTATACTAATGTGAGTGATGCCTACAAAGTTACACCCCTCCCCCACCTGGGTCAGTCTGATCACCTCTCTTTGTTCCTGCTCCCCAAGTATACCCCGGTCATCAAATGTGTGAAACCTACAACAAGGACTGTTCAAATCTGGCTGGAAGGTGCTGACTCCACTCTTCAACATCAATTCCAGCACACAGACTGGAGTGAGTTTGCTGCCCAGGCCACCACAAACTCTCAGATTAACATTGACATTTACACCAACTCTGTCATGGAGCACATCAACAGATGTGTGAGCAGAGTGACTACACACAAAAAAATAAAAATCTTCCCCAATCAGAAGCCCTGGATGAACAGAGAGGTTCGCCTCCTGCTCAAAGCAAGAGATGCAGCCTTCAGGTCTGGAGACCAGGAGGCTTACAGCTCAGCCAGAGCCAACCTGAGGAAGGGTATCCGCCAGGCCAAACTCACACACAAACAGAAGATTGAAGAACACTTCAATTCTTCAGACCCCCGGCGTATGTGGCAAGGCATACAATCTATGACAGATTACAAACCACCTAACTCTGTGCCCCCCTCCAGCTCTGCCTCCCTCCCAGACAAGCTCAATCCCTTTTATGCTCGTTTTGATCAAAATAATAAGGAGATCTCACTCAAAGCTGAGCATCAACCCAGTGAACTGCCTCTCACTCTCTCCACATCAGATGTTTACTCCACTCTGCGTAAGGTGAATGCACGGAAGGCAGCTGGCCCTGACGGAATACCTGGTCGTGTGCTTAAAGCCTGTGCGGAGCAGCTAGCTGGGGTCTTCACGGACATTTTCAATCTGTCCCTGTCCCAAACAACTGTCCCCACTATCTTCAAAACCTCCACCATCGTACCAGTACCGAAACACTCCACTGCCTCGGTCCCTAACGACTTCCGTCCTGTTGCACTCACCCCCATCATTGCCAAGTGTTTTGAGAAACTGGTTGCATCCCACTTACAATCCTGTCTCCCTGCTACACTAGACCCATTCCAATTTGCCTATCGCCACAATAGGTCAACAGAGGACGCCATCTCAACAGCACTTCACTCTGCCCTCACCCACCTGGACAGTCAAAACACACATGTGAGAATGCTGTTCATAGACTTCAGTTCTGCATTTAATACAGTAATCCCCTCCAAGCTGATCTCCAAGCTCAGCCAGCTTGGAATCAGCACACCCATCTGCAACTGGATTCTAGATTTTCTGACTAACAGACCTCAGTCCGTCAAGTTAGATAACCTCTCCTCCTCCATCATCACCCTGAACACCGGCGTGCCACAGGGCTGCGTACTGAGCCCTCTCCTGTACTCCCTCTTCACCCATGACTGTGTTTCTGTTTATGGCTCCAACACCATAATCAAATTTGCAGATGACACCACGGTGGTAGGTCTGATCAAGGATGACGATGAGTCAGCCTACAGGGATGAGGTGCAGCACCTGGCTGTGTGGTGTGCCACCAATAATCTACAACTAAACACCCAGAAGACAAAGGAGATCATTGTGGACTTCAGGCGGACTAGGAGTCATGCACACACACACCCATCTACATCAACGGAGCTGTAGTGGAGCGTGTGTCGAGTTTCAAGTTCCTTGGCATCCACATCTCTGATGACCTCACCGCTGTACCATTGAGAGCATACTCACGAACTGCATCTCAGTATGGTACAGCAATTGTTCCGCATCTGACCGCAAAGCACTCCAGCGGGTGGTGAAAACTGCTCAACGGATCACCGGCACCCAGTTAACTTCCATTGAGAACATTTATTATAACATTTATTATCTGGGCAGGGCAAGAAACATCATCAAGGATGCCCTAACCATGGACTTTTCACCCTCCTTCCATCCGGCAGGCGTTACAGGTGCCTACGCTCTCGCACTAGTAGGCTCAGGAAGAGCTTCGTCCCCGAGGCTGTGACACGTCTGAACGCTACACCACAAATCTAACTCCTGCACCTGCTTATTACTGCACTGGTCACAGTACTTTACACACATGCATTTGCACTACTCATATTTTGCACAGACTGCACATTGTCAAAGTTATTACACTATAAACTGTCTAAAGCTGTTACTGTACAAGCACAGTAAACTATTTCTATAAAATATTGCACTACTGCTATTTTGCATAGAATACATTGTTCTATCAATACTTTGCACACTCATCCAGCTGTATTATTTATTACCACTGTTCTCACGTTTCTGCTGTTCATAATGTGTATATATAATCTGTAATCTATATAATCTACATTGCTCTGTTCATAATGTACATACAATCCCTACATTGCATTCCTATTTATATTCTGTATATACTCTGCTCAATACTGTATATAGCAATTCCACTGTATATTCTGTAAATCATATCTTCACTTACTCTGCACTTATATGTATATAAAACACTATATTCTTGCACTTCTGGTTAGATGCTAACTGCATTTCATTAGCTCTGTACTTGTACTCTGCATAAATGACAATAAAGTTGAATCTAATCTAATAACAAGGTACTCGTAGTGCCCACTAGTGGTAGAGAAGGCGGTCTTCCACTCATCCCCCTCACGAATGCGGATCAGATTATAGGCATTGCGTAGATCTAACTTAGTGTAGACCTTGGCCCGGCTAAGCTGTTCCAATGCGGCTGGCACCAAAGGCAGTGGGTAACGAAACTTTACAGGGATGTCGTTCAAACCGCGATAATCAATACAGGGCCGCAATGCCCCATCCTTCTTCTTCACGAAGAAGAATCCGGCTGATGCTGGTGAGGTCGAGGGTCTGATGAAGCCTTTGGCTAATTCTTCTTCGATGTAGTGTTTCATAGCTTCGGATTCTGGCTGAGACAGAGGAAAGATTCTTTCCTCTGGTGGCGTGGTACCGGGCATGAGATCGATAGCGCAGTCAACTGAGCAATGTTCAGGTGAGATGCTTTTTTTCTTGCTGAAGGCCTCGATTAGGTCAGAGTACTCAGATGGCATGTTTAATTTGTCAGAGTCTGTAACAGATGAGTCAGGGGTCTTACTGTGGGTTCTTGAAATCTTGGACAGACAGCGATCTTGACAGGTGATATCCCACTGGATAATTTGACCTTCTCTCCAAGAGATGTGAGGGTTATGGGTGCGCAGCCAGGGTAGACCAAGGATTACGGGGTGAAAGTTCCAATGCGGAGTGTGGCCTCGTCCGTGATTTGAAGAATCTTCCCCTCACCGAGGGGTCGGCCGTCTAGCGCCTCCACTGCCAAGGATGAGTTACATGGGGTTAGTTGCAACTTGCATTGGGTAGCAAATTCGCTTGAAATAAAGTTCACCGCTGCCCCAGAATCTAATAACGCTGTGGTGGGAATTACTTTGTTTTGAATGATTAATTGAGCTGGTAACTTAAAGCAGGACATAGAATTTGGATTTTTTGTTTGAAAACTCACCGTTTGAGGTTTCGGCGCCGGGCGGATTGGACACAAAGTTTTCATATGTCCCGGTTGACCGCAGTAGATACAAAGGTGATTTTGCATGCGGCGTTCACGTTCCTCAGGAGTGATATGTGGGTGACTCCTAGCTGCATGACTTCGTGAGCCATGGCAGTTTCGTGGGACAAGTGGGGTGTGGCTTGTGTCGAGCGTCGTGAGCAGATTAAGTTATCGATCCGAATGGCGAGATCAATGAATTCATTCAGACCTTTCCCTTTGTCCCGGCAAGCCAGTTCAGACTGCAACTCAGGCCTTAATCCTCTTCGAAACAACAGTTTTAGTGTGTCCTCAACCCAGTTGGTTTGAGCAGCGAGGGTGTGGAATGAGAGAGCGTATTCAGCGGCCGATCTTCTCCCTTGGGAAAGGGTTAGTAATTGCTCTCTGGCATCTCCCCTTTCAGTGGAATGTTCGAACACTTCACAAAACTGCTGAAGGAATGCCTCGAAAGTGGGGAATGCGGACCCATCCGTCCTCCAGATTGCTGTAGCCCACTCTAACGCCTTCCTGGTAAGCAATGAACAAGCAAAAGCTATACGGCTTGATTCGGTGGGGTATAATGACGGCTGTTGATTGAAGAAGAGTGAGCATTGTAACAGGAAACCCTTGCACCTGGTAGGAGTTCCGAACCTTTCTGGGAAAGCGATTCGAGGGCTGACAGGAGAAGTCGTTGTAGGTGAGGGGTTACTCGGTGCGGGGGGTTGAGGGGCCATGGCGTTGGTCGCTGACGGTCCAAGGTCGAGAGGTACAAAACAAACACGGGAATATAACGCTCGGAAATGACAGCCGGGGCAAATCAAGACTTTGCAGTGTGGTGCTGTGTGTGAATGGCTTATATGTGTGTGTGCTAATGAGGTGCAGGTGTGGAGTGCAATCAGTCCCAGGTATGAGGCATGATGGGAATTGGAGTTCATGAGAGAGTTAATATTCGGGAGACGTCTCCCTCTGGTGGTGCGAGGGAGGCAGTACAGGAACCTCTTCCGTAACAATATTAGGTGGCCTTAACTACTATGTACTTACATCAAAAAATAAGTATAATACTTATTGTGGTCATGTTGTATTGCAAATCACTTTTGCTGCTATTGAGGTGGGATGAGGGTAAGGACAGGTTTGGTGGTATGGGTAGGTTTAAGGGTGGGTTAAGGTGTAAGGGATGGGTCAACAGTGTAATTATAAATGTAATTACAGAAATTAATTACAGATGTAATTACATAAAGGTATTTTTAAAACTATAAGTAAAATGTAAAAAAGATGTATGTACACAATAAGTGCATTGTACCAAATTACTAATTTAAATGTAAGTACATAGTAGTTAAGGCCACCTAATATAAAGTGGGACCAAATTTTGAAATATCTTTGCTATTTAAAATAACTGTTTTCTATTTGAATATATTTTAAAATGTAATTTTTTCCTGTGATCAAAGCTACATTTTCAGCATCATTACTCATCACATGATCCTTCAGAAATCATTATTCTGATTTGCTGTTCAAGAAACTTTTTTTATTCATTCGAGTACATTTTTGTCTGGATTCTTTGATGAATAGAAAGATCCAAAGATCAGCATTTATCTGAAATAAAAAGCTTTTGTAACATTATACAATATACCATTCAAAAGCTTGGAGTCGGTAGTAAATAGTAAAAATATTTCAAAATGTTACTGTTTTTGCTGTACTTTGAATCAAATGAATGCAGGCTTGGTGAGTAGAAGAGACTTCTTTAAAAAACATTAAAAATCTTACTGTTCAAAAACTTTTGACTGGTAGTGTACATGCACACAATAGGCACAGAAAACAACACACCTATACAACATGATCAGTTAATTTTTTTATTGCATTGTTTAATGAAATATTCATTCAACTTTCTATTTAATGAAATGCATATGGTGCTTGTTACGGGGCTGATGAGACGTGAGACATGCGGATCCATATGCAAAGCTTTATTATAAAACATGGTCAGAAAACAGGCAGTGTCAGACAGTGGCAAACAGGTATGGCAGGGGCAAGACAGAGCAATTCGTAGAACAAACGTGGGTCGACGATCGGCAGACAATATCCAACAAGGGCGAGGCAGAGAGATAATCCAGGAGAACGAGCAATAATCCAACGAGAGGTGAACAGTGTCCAAAGGGCTAGGCTAGGGGTAAATCCAGGAAACAATAAAACACAGGGAAAACTAACAAGGCAAGACAAGACTAAGAAAACAGAGAGGGCTCAGTAAATGTAGCTATCGCTCGGAGAGTGATAAACGCAATACAATTACTGGAACTAATCAGAAACACGGAATGGCACGGTAAAGCAGCTAGCGCTAAAAGAGAGCTAAACGCAGATCAATACTCGGCCCTGATGCTGAGGAAGTCCATGGTTTAAATAGTGTGTGTGATAGGGTGATCAGTGAAATCAGCTGTGTGATCCGTGTAATCAGCTGTGTGTCAGTGCAATGGGTTGTGGGAAGTGCAGTCGGTTACACTTTATTTCGATAGTCCACTTTAGACATGCTACTAACTATAAGTAACTATGTAACTACATGTCAACTAATTATCATTAAATTGCAACTACATATCTACTAACTCTCAGAGTAGACTGTTTGGGTAGGTTTAGGGTTAGTAGGAGAAGTTGACGTATACTTACAATATACTAACTATCAGAAACTTTGCATGTTGTGGACCCATCAAAATAAAGTGTTAGAAGATATTAAACAGACAGTCTACTAATACTCTAATGACTGCTAGTTGACATGTAGTTGCAAAGTTACTTACTGTTAGTAGAATGTCTAAAGTGGACTATCGAAATAAAGTGTTACCGTGCAGTCCAGTGTGCTGTGTGGTGTAAGAGTCCATGTGGTGAGTGAGTGACATCTGGTGGCGAGTTAACGGAAGAGCATGGCCAGTATTCGTGACATAGCCCCCCCCCCCAAGGAGCGGCTTCCAGACGCTCCTATATAGTCCAGGAGGGCGGTGGAGCGGAGGCGGAACAGGGGGAGGGACGGAGGGCCAGGTCCGTGAGGAAGTGGGAAGACCGGGGACTGAGGCAGAACCGGCAGAGCAGGACACCCCGGCAGAAACGGAGACCAGGACAGAGCAAGAGCCCACCAGGGCAGAGTAGATGACCACCAGACCCGAGCAGAAGACCACCACGGTGGGGCAGACGACCACCAGACCCGAGCAGAAGACCACCACGGCAGGGCAGAGGACCACCAGACCTGAGCAGAAAATCCTTGCCAGGAAGCAGACTGGACAGGAAACCATGGCAGAGTCTGAGATCTAGGGGAAACAGAGACAGACAACACAGGGAGAGCAGAGACAGACAATACAGGGAGAGCATTCATGATCACAGAGGCCGTGGCAGGGCAGGACGAGAGCTCACAGATGGCCTCTTTAGCCGTGACGGGACAGGGCGTGAGCTCACAGACGGCCTCTTTAGCCATGACAGGACAGGGCGTGAGCTCACAGACGGCCTCTTTAGCCATGACTTGAGCTACAGGAAGTTCTGGAGTGGCCTCTGTGGCTGTGACAGGGCAGACAGTGAGTTCAGGGATGGCCTCCGTGGCCGTGACAGGGCAGACAGTGAGTTCAGGAACGGCCTCCATGGCCGTGACAGGGTAGACAGTGAGTTCAGGAATGGCCTCCATGACCGTGACAGGGCAGACAGTTTGTTCAGGAACGGCCTCCATGGCCGCAACAGGGCAGACAGTGAGTTCAAGAGTGGGCGCCACCACTTCGGGAGGTTCTGCAGCGGAAGCCGCCACCTCTGGAGGCACTGGAGCAGACTCGTGAACAGAAGAGGCCTCAGGAGCAGACTCGTGGACAGGAGAGGCCTCAGGAACAGACTCGTGGACAGGAGAGGCCTCAGGAGCATAGTGTGCAGCCCACACACTCAAAATGGCGACCGCCATAACGGGAAGCACTGAGGTCAGGGGAACAGTCTCTGTAACAGCCAGGGTTGAGGCCCTGGGAATGCCAGCTGCTCGCACCGATATCAGTGGTGGGTCCCTTATGCTGGAAACCAGACAGGGAACTCGAAGGACTGACCTTAAATCTCTGGGTGTGACAGACTCTGGCAATTCGGCGGAGACGTGAAGAGACTCTGGCTGAGGAGCTGAGGCGTGAAGAGACTCTGGCTGAGGAGCTGAGGCGTGAAGAGACTCTGGCTGAGGAGCTGAGGCGTGAAGAGACTCTGGCTGAGGAGCTGAGGCGTGAAGAGACTCTGGCTGAGGAGCTGAGGCGTGAAGAGACTCTGGCTGAGGAGCTGAGGCGTGAAGAGACTCTGGCTGAAGAGCTTTGATGGGGGGTGATACTGTCTGATGAGCTATGATGCGGAGTGATTTTGGCTGATGAGTTGTGAGTTGGGTTAATTCATGATGGTCAACGGTGGTTTGGTGTGACTCTGGCTGGAGAGCTGAGACGTGGCGTGACTCTGGCTGGAGAGCTGAGACATGACTTGACTTGTGACCATCAGCTGTGACTTGACTTGGTTCATAACTGGCAGCACTGACGGCAATAACATGACGGGGTGTTGTTATGGCCGCCATTACGTGAGCGCATTCTGGCGCGTCCACCATTTCAGTCACAGACGTGGTGCCGCTTTCCTTTTCCGCGACACCCATGGTGAGCGCTGAACCAACCGTCAACAAAAGCATAGTCCATAAATTGACTGAGAGATGAACGGGGACCCTCGCGGATTAACTGTGACCGGAGCGGCTGATTAATGCCCTCACAAAAAAAAATCTATGAGTGCAAAGTCCGGCAGATCAGAAAAATAGGCGAGGTCTAAGTACTCCTGAATATAATCCTCGAGCGGTCGCGAGCCCTGCTCGAGGGTTAATAACAGTCGTGCAGAGTCCATACCTGACCAATGTCTACTTGAAAAGCCGCTGGATCCTTGTGGGGCCGAGTATTCTGTTACGGGGATGACGAGACGTGAGACATACGGATCCATATGCAAAGCTTTATTATAAAACATGGTCAGAAAACAGGCAGGGTCAGACAGTGGCAAACAGGTATGGCAGGGGCAAGACAGAGCAATCCGTAGAACAAACGTGGGTCGACGATCGGCAGACAATATCCAACAAGGGCGAGGCAGAGAGATAATCCAGGAGAACGAGCAATAATCCAACGAGAGGTAAACAATGTCCAAAGGGCTAGGCTAGGGGTAAATCCAGGAAACAATAAAACACAGGGAAAACTAACAAGGCAAGACAAGACTAAGAAAACAGAGAGGGCTCAGTAAATGTAGCTATCGCTCGGAGAGTGATAAACGCAGTACAATTACTGGAACTGATCAGAAACACGGAATGGCACGGTAAAGCAGCTAGCGCTAAGAGAGAGCTAAACGCAGATCAATACTTGGCCCTGATGCTGAGGAAGTCCATGGCTTAAATAGTGTGTGTGATAGGGTGATCAGTGAAATCAGCTGTGTGATCCGTGTAATCAGCTGTGTGTCAGTGCAATGGGTTGTGGGAAGTGCAGTCCAGTGTGCTGTGTGGTGTAAGAGTCCATGTGGTGAGTGAGTGACATCTGGTGGCGAGTTAACGGAAGAGCATGGCCAGGATTCGTGACAGTGCTGTTGCTATGGCACACTAAATACCATAGTGTCAATTTACTGTTAAAAATAAAATTATTTCAGCCAAAATTACCTGTGTTTTTCTCCTTTTATATTGGCCCATTTTACCTGAATGTTGTGCCGTGGCTCAAGAAGATACCTGCTGATACTCTAACTAATGCTAATAAGCAACTAGTTAAGAGACCCTAAAATAAAGGGTTACCGAAAATGTATTTGGACATCTGTCCATCATCTGTGAGATTTAAATTCTCACTCACGTGCCAAGCCCCCAAAAGAACCTGGCAGAAGGCATATAAGCTGCAGTCAATGCCCGGCACACGCACAGCGGACATCACTTCTGACTGGATCGCCACAGTGGACTGCGTGTCTTCCTGAGGTAATTTTTCCACCAATTTATTTAAAACTAGGCTACAAATGTTAATTATATTTCAAAATATGATGAAAATTAATAAAATAATTATAGGACACATGTGAGGGAAAAGTTTTTCTCAGGTAAAGCAATTTCAACACAAAAATAACAGACGTTTTAGCCTACTGCCTTTTCCAGTAAATACCTCCTTTCACACAAACAATGGTTTCCCGTCTTTTTTCCTACCATTTCGTTAAATCACCCTTAAATGACGTTAAATTGCCTGTGTGTGACGTCATTTGCGTTTATTTGGACATTTGAGCAAATGTGCTCAGATTGAGAGAAGCACTTGTTTCAAAATCACGTCTATCATATTAACCTCAACTAAAAAGGAATTCATTAATACTAATACTATTAAAATTATCTTTGGAAATAATTCCGACCGTTAATAGCGCAAGCTGCCTCTCACTCACACACACGCGCTGCATAACGAGCACGAGCACGAGCACATGCACGAGCATGAGTATCAAAGATGAGAGCTCAATAATAAAATCAGCCACCCATGTAATTTTGTAACAATTAAGGACTGCCTATCCTATGGAAACCGAACCGCGTGCCGAACAAACACACACACACACACAGAGGACAGAGGAGTGCACAGCCCGAGCGAACTCTAAATCGCACGCTCCCACAGCAAGAACAAACCTGGAGCATGAGTGTCCGATCCCCGACACGAAACCAGAACTGAGTCTGAATAAGACAGGAGTGCTGGGATCCGAACACCACGCCCCAACATGAAACAGAGCACGCACACTCGAAGCCGCGCGCTCACCAGAAAACAAGAAGGGAGTGTCAGGGCTCCGTCACAAAACCATGAATAAACTAGACCGAAGTGACAGAACCCTGACACTACCCCCCCTCCCCAAAGGGACGCTACCCTGGTGTCCCAAATGAGGACACCAAAAACAAGACAGGAACATGACAAAAGACAAGACTAGTACAAACCTGGCAGGGCAAGGAGCTTGAGCTTGGGTGGCGCCGGCAGGGCAAGCAGCTTGGGTAGAACCGGCATCAGGGCAAGGAGCTTGGGCGGCACCGGCAGGGCAAGCAGCTTGGGAGGCGCTGGCAGGGCAGGGAGCTTGGGTGGCTCAGAGATGGCCTCCTGGCAAGCAGAGGGCTCTGGAACGGCCTCCTGGCCTTGAAGGGTGGAAGAACCTTTCCCCTCCTCCTCCGTCTCCGAGAGTGGGGCACTGCGGCATCATCAGCCACCATTGGGGGCACTGCAGATACGTCAGCCTCTGCTGGGGGCGCTGCAGCTTCGTCGGCTGCCACCTGAGGCACACTAGGCTCCTTAGCCGGGGAACGTGCCAGGAACTCCACAAATCCCCCATACGTCAGGTGGTCCAGCCCCCTCATCCTCCACCAGTTGAGGGGCTCATCAAGGGCACTATTGAAGAGATCCTTGAGGGCCGGATCATTAAACCCCATCCCCTCTGCAGCACCACTGAACTCCAGGGCAAACCTCCTGACATTGGTGCCATGCTGACAGAGGGAGCTCAGGGCCTTAAATTGGAGGACGCGTTGGTAGAGAGGGTTGGAGAGAGTGGAGGGTGGTGGACGGCGCAAGCCCTTCCTCCGCTGAGTCCTCATATAGGGCGGTTAATTCTGTCACGTGTGGGTGAAGGGATAGCGCGAGGACTCAATTTCTGGAGGAAATAGGGCTTTATTAATTATAAAATAAAATAAACAAACAAAAACTACCCCGTAGGGGAAAACAGACTGGCAAGACAGGACAAGGAAGGACAAGGCTGAAAAAGGCAAGGCAGGACAGGACTTCACAAAGGGTAAGGTCGACGACAAACCGGCACAGGACTGCAAACACAAGGAGATTATAAAGCGAGCAAATGAGGAGGGTAACGAGATAATAGGTGGGGCAAATTAACCAATAATCAAGAAACAAGGTGGGTGGGGTCAAGACAATTGACATGAGAGCACATGGCAAATAGAACCAAATAAGACAAACCATGTGCTCACACAAAACAAAAACACAAGCAGATGGCCAGCAAAACAAAATCACTAGCCATGTGCAAAACAGGACACGAACACGCAGCTAATGAGTAGACTCATAAGCTGCATGTTCACAAAACATGACAAACATGAAAGCTGTAACGGTTGCTGTCCAAGAAGGCAGAAGGACGAGGGTTACAAGCAGAATATATTTAATAAATGAAACGGAGGAAAACTAAACTGAATGCTTATAAAGGAACAGGAGACAAATGAGCAAATGAGATAATTAACTCAAAACAGGTGAAGGGACTAAACGATGATTAACTAATGACTGGAAACAACAGGAAATACCAAAAAAGGGCAAAACAGGAAACTAGGCAGAAACCAAATTGTGAAAGTTATCTCCCCCTCCCGGAAGGCGCGTCCCGCGCCGTAACAACAACAACAACATAATGGGCGGGGGGGCGGGCGTCCAGGAGGCTGGAACAGGGCCAGTACAGGGAGGAGACCAGGGAAGCCTCCAGGACGGATCAGGGGTCTTAGGAGGCCATGGCGGATCAGGAGACATGGGAGGCCATGGCGGATCAGGAGACACGGGGGGCCATGGCGGGACTGGAGACTCGGGACTCGGGCTCTAGGGGGCGCTCTGGAGGAGCGGGCTCTGTGGGACGCTCAGGAGGAGCGGGCTCTGGAGGGCGCTCTGGAGGAGCGGACACTGGAGGGCGCTCTGGAGGAGCGGACATTGGAGGGCGCTCTGGAGGAGCGGACACTGTTGGGCGCTCTGGAGGAGCGGACTCTTGGGGGCGCACGGGAGGTGAGGAGCTGGACAGAACCAGCGGAGATGAAGGAGAGCTGGACGGGACCAGCGGAGACGCAGGAGGACGCTCTTATAGCACGGACACCTGAGGGCGCTCTTGCAGCGCGGACATTAGAGGGTGCACAGGAGGCGCGGCACTGGACAGGACCAGCGGAGACGAAGGAGAGCTGGACGGGACCAGCGGAGACACAGGAGGGCGCTCTGGTAGCACGGACACTTGAGGGCGCTCTTGCAGCGCGCACTCTTGAGGGCGCTCTTGCAGCGCAGACATTTGAGGGCGCACAGGAGGCGCGGAGCTGGACAGAACCAGCGGAAACGAAGGAGAGCTGGACGGGACCAGTGGAGACACAGGAGGGCGCTCTTGCAGCGCGGACTCTCGGAGGCGCTCTGACAGCGCGAATTCTCGGGGGTGCTCTGGTAGTGCGACTTCTCGGGGGTACTCTGGGAGTGTGGATCCGTACGGGACCAGTGGGGACGCAGGAGAGCTGGGCAGAACCAGCGGAGAT
Organism: Barbus barbus; assembly: GCF_936440315.1. Lineage (NCBI taxonomy): Eukaryota > Metazoa > Chordata > Actinopteri > Cypriniformes > Cyprinidae > Barbus > Barbus barbus. The sequence goes on from NC_136750.1 coordinate 10,696,195, forward strand.
GCAGGAGAGCTGGGCGGAACCAGCGGAGATGCAGGAGAGTACTTGCGAGGAGCAGGCACTGGAGGGCACTTGCGAGGAGCAGGCACTGGAGGGCACTGGCGAGGAGCAGGCACTGGACTGGAGGGCACTGGCGAGGAGCAGGCACTGGAGTCCAAGACATTCCCTCATAGACTATTAGTACTCCTACCGACACCTGAACATCCTCTTTCGGCGGCTTGGGGTGAGGGCACTTGCGAGGAGCAGGCACTGGAGGGCACTTGCGAGGAGCAGTCACTGGAGTCCAGGACATTCCCTCATATTCGATTAGCACTCCTACCAGCACCTGACCCTCCTCCCTCAGTGGCTCGGGGTGAGCCGTAGTAGGCGGCGGAGCCATCTTCGCCACGGACTGCGTAACGTTCATCGCCTCCTGCGGCGGTATCCTCTTCGCCGCGGGCGGAAACCAATTCGCCGTGTGCGCAATAAATCTCCCACGGACAGTGGGCTTGGGAGAGCCGCGAACGGCGGCGTGATCTCCCGGATACTGTGGGTCTGGGTGGGTCGCGAACGGCGCCCTATTGTCCCACAGACAGCGGGTAGGGGTGTGCGCAAACGGCGGCGTGATCCCCTGTGACCGACGGCGACTAACTCCAACATCGCGGACGTCGATCACGTCTTCGGTAAAGGTCTAGTCTTCTGTAACGGTTGTTGTCCAAGAAGGCAGAAGGACGAGGGTTACAAGCAGAATATATTTAATAAATGAAACGGAGGAAAACACAGGATACACAGCATTGAATCAAACATTACTTTAAGACTAGACGAAGACAGGAACTAAACTGAATGCTTATAAAGGAACAGGAGACAAATGAGCAAACAAGATAATTAACTCAAAACAGGTGAAGGGACTAAACGATGATTAACTAATGACTGGAAACAACAGGAAATACCAAAAAAGGGCAAAACAGGAAAATAGGCAGAAACAAAATTGTGACAAAAGCACACATCCAGTGAAAAAATAAGCTGCGTGCCACACAGAACAAGACAAAACGAGAGAAAAAACAGCACGCGGCCGAAACCGAACCGCGTGCCGAACAAAACACACACACAAAGGACAAAGGAGCGCACGGCCCGAGCGAACTCTAAATTGCATGCTCCCACAGCAAGAACAAAACTGGATCGTGAGCGTCCGAACCCCGACACGAAACCAGAACTGAGTCTGAACCAGACAGGAGTGCCGGGATCCGAACACCACGCCCCAACATGAAACAGAGCACGCAGACAAGAGAGCGCGCAGCTTAGAAAACAAGACTCAACAGAAAACAAGACAAGAAGGGAGTGTCAGGGCTCCATCACAAAACCATAGACCGAAGTGACAGAACCCTGACAGCATTTTACATTTGATTATTCAGTGTACCAGAATATTGTTAGACATATCTGAAAAACATTTGCTATTGCTTGTAATTGCTTGTAAAATTGTTATAACTGACAGCTGACAATGTTTGATGTGTATATATATATTTAATATAATTCGATAATTAGCTTTATTAGAGCTTTGCGCAAAAAAAATTTCCTGCTTTTTTTCTAGTTTTGATTACCATCCGACTGTTGTAAGTGATTAATCCAGCAGTCATTCTACATCTGTGATTCGCCATGTTCATAACACACTGAGTAGTCAATTATGACGGATGGAAACTGAATCCATTTAAATTCTTCAGACATTTGCAATATCTCACATATTCAATGATGTTTCTTTCTTTCTCTTTTGCTTGTGTCAGCAGCAGCTATACACCCCAACGGCTCTTTTAAGAGCCACATCTTCTTTGTCTTTGGCTTTGTAAGTATATGGTTTGACTGCCTTTCAGACATCTTCTCATTATTTGGGTTTAGGTCAATTTATGTTACATCATGCAGCAAGTTAAAGTAATCAGTGATGGCTTAACCTCTTAAGACCCTGCGGCCTCATATGAGGACATTATATTTTAGTGAATTTCTCTGATACTATATATACCACAGTTTTAAGTATGAAACATTATATATTATTATAAAAATCTGGTCAATTATTACTCCCATTATTACACTTCTTTTTTCATTACATGTTGCCCCAAAAACACATTAATATGCAAATTAGATTTAGTTTATAGATACATTGTATATGATTGAGTTTGATTTATGATTATTATTCTGTCCCATTACTTTTGGTCCCTTAACAAGTGGGAGAGGCACATATGCAAACTGTTGTAATTCCTACACCGTTCACCTGATTTGGATGTAAATACCCTCAAATTAAAGCTGACAGTCTGCAGTTAAAGCACATCTTGTTCGTTTAATTTGAAATCCATTGTGGTGGTGTATATAGCCAAAAATGTTAGAATTGTGTCGATGTCCCAATATTTATGGACCTGACTGTATATATATATATATATATATATATATATATATATATATATATATATATATATATATATATATATATACAGGTCCTTTTCAAAAAATTAGCATATTGTGATAAAGTTCATTATTTTCTGTAATGTACTGATAAACATTCGACTTTCATATATTTTAGATTTATTGTTTTAATATTGATGATTTTGGCATACAGCTCATGAAAACCCAAAATTCCTATCTCAAAAAATTAGCATATCATGAAAAGGTTCTCTAAACGAGCTATTAACCTAATCATCTGAATCAACTAATTAACTCTAAACACCTGCAAAAGATTCCTGAGGCTTTTAAAAACTCCCAGCCTGGTTCATTACTCAAAACCGCAATCATGGGTAAGACTGCCGACCTGACTGCTGTCCAGAAGGCCATCATTGACACCCTCAAGCAAGAGGGTAAGACACAGAAAGAAATTTCTGAACGAATAGGCTGTTCCCAGAGTGCTGTATCAAGGCACCTCAGTGGGAAGTCTGTGGGAAGGAAAAAGTGTGGCAGAAAACGCAGCACAACGAGCAGAGGTGACCGGACCCTGAGGAAGATTGTGGAGAAGGACCGATTCCAGACCTTGGGGGACCTGCGGAAGCAGTGGACTGAGTCTGGAGTAGAAACATCCAGAGCCACCGTGTACAGGCGTGTGCAGGAAATGGGCTACAGGTGCCGCATTCCCCAGGTCAAGCCACTTTTGAACCAGAAACAGCGGCAGAAGCGCCTGACCTGGGCTACAGAGAAGCAGCACTGCAAATTTTGCATGTCATTCGGAAATCAAGGTGCCAGAGTCTGGAGGAAGACTGGGGAGAGGGAAATGCCAAAATGCCTGAAGTCCAGTGTCAAGTACCCACAGTCAGTGATGGTCTGGGGTGCCATGTCAGCTGCTGGTGTTGGTCCACTGTGTTTTATCAAGGGCAGGGTCAATGCAGCTAGCTATCAGGAGATTTTGGAGCACTTCATGCTTCCATCTGCTGAAAAGCTTTATGGAGATGAAGATTTCATTTTTCAGCACGACCTGGCACCTGCTCACAGTGCCAAAACCACTGGTAAATGGTTTACTGACCATGGTATTACTGTGCTCAATTGGCCTGCCAACTCTCCTGACCTGAACCCCATAGAGAATCTGTGGGATATTGTGAAGAGAAAGTTGAGAGACGCAAGACCCAACACTCTGGATGAGCTTAAGGCCGCTATCGAAGCATCCTGGGCCTCCATAACACCTCAGCAGTGCCACAGGCTGATTGCCTCCATGCCACGCCGCATTGAAGCAGTCATTTCTGCAAAAGGATTCCCGACCAAGTATTGAGTGCATAACTGAACATAATTATTTGAAGGTTGACTTTTTTTGTATTAAAAACACTTTTCTTTTATTGGTCGGATGAAATATGCAAATTTTTTGAGATGGGAATTTTGGGTTTTCATGAGCTGTATGCCAAAATCATCAATATTAAAACAATAAAAGGCTTGAACTACTTCAGTTGTGTGTAATGAATCTAAAATATATGAAAGTCGAATGTTTATCAGTACATTACAGAAAATAATGAACTTTATCACAATATGCTAATTTTTTGAAAAGGACCTGTATATATATGTGTATATGAAGAGTTTATTTGCAAAAACCGATAAACGCCACTTTTAAAAAAATGAGCTGAATGCTGTGCATTATTCTCCACATATAGCGCGATCTGAACCCTAAACACGTTTTGTCAATGCAGACTTTGAGCCAAAAACTCATCACCAAACACCAATGACTTACATAGACACTGTAAGGAGAAAAGTGTTGGGACACCCCCTTCTTTAGAACAGAAAAAGGCACCAACAAAACTGTGGCAACAAAGATGGAAACATAATGTATTTAAAAATTTAATTTTTTTACATAAGGGTACAAGTCACTGGTGTTTGGTGATGAGTTTTTTTGCTCAAGGTCTGCTTATAAAGTCACACCAGAGGTGTTCAGCTGGGATCAGGACTTGGCTTTCTGCAGACCAGTCAAGTTCTTCCACACTGACTGAATCAATCATATCTTTTTGAATCGTGCCTTATACACAGAGGCACTGTCATGTTAAACTAGAAAAGGGTCCTGTCCAAACTGCTGCTATAAAATTAGAAGCACACAATTTCCTAGAATATCATTATATGCTTAAACATTAAGATTTGTACTCATAGAAACTACTAAAGTAGTCAAACATGTTCATTAGAAGGGGGTGACCCAATACTTTTGGCAATATAGTGTATGTGTTTTTGCCAAAAAACGACTGTTGGAGTTATCTGCTTTTGCTATAAAAAAAACTTTTAATATGTAAAAAAACATAGCTTCAATGAAGTTTAATTTTGTAAATTACGTTTTTCTTTTTTCGAGTTATTATTACTTAATCAAAACAACCCAACTGCAGTTTGATTGCTATTACACAATTAAAATAAATGTGATGAAAAAGTTATCGTTTTTTGCATATGAACACTTAATATATATACATACTGTATGTATATATATATATATATATATATATATATATATATATATGTGTGTGTGTGTATATATGTATATATATATATATATACTGTCACAAGTTCACCAACCAAGTCACCATCTCAATCGCCAGCCAGTCACCAGCTCTTACCAGACTTACATAACTCACCCAATGCCTGTATCCCTACCTGTTCGTCCAGATCTTCCTCATCTTTGGTCAAGCCCATTCTGTGGATAAAAGGAACAACCACCTGTTAGTGAAGCAAGCTAAGTTGGCTGATCTATCAGTTTACCTGTGAATAAAAGACACCTTCACTTACCTATTACCTTCCTCGTGGTTTCCTTCTGTTCCGTGACAGAAGACCAGACCTAAGATAAGGAGAAATTGGAGCACCATGGACCACCCTCTATATTCCCTCACTCAGAATGGCCGGACAATGGTGGGCTTTGTGTTGGAGTTCAGGGAGCTGGCCAAAACTTCCGCAATGGGCGATTCAGAGCTTATAACTTGGTTTCTAGGAGGCTCAGACAATCTGTGGTACTCCAGAATGCCCCAGAACCTTCTCACTGGCATTCGTGGAGTGCATGTATTACGCCCTGCAGCTGAGTCGATCCACTCCATCTAAGTCATCTAAGTCAGGGGTGTCAAACTCAATTCCTGGAGGGCCACAGCCCTGCACAGTTTAGATGCAACCCTAATTAAACACACCTGATCCAGCTAATCAAGTCATTAAGACATATTTCACAAGTCATATTTGACAACTACATGGTATGTGTGTTGAAGCAGGGTTGGAACTAAACTATGCAGGGCTGCGGCCCTCCATGAGTTTGACACCCCTGGTCTAAGTCCTCACCTGTAATGGCTCTCAATCTCCCGTCAACACCCATCGTGGCCACCAGTTGCCAGTTATCACCCAACATGGCCTGAATCTTTCCTTGCCATGACCACCAGTTCCGAGTCAGAATTCAAGATGGCCGCCAGCCCCGTATCAGCTATCATGCATGGCACTAGATCCATCTCGAGGTGGAAAAGCCTAGCATCCAGCGTGCCGGATCCTCCACTGATGTCGTATATCAATACTGAATACTGAATACTGAATCAGCAAGCATCCCAAAACCAGTGCACGCTAATCCACCATCCCCAGAGTCCACTCCAGCCTATAAGACCACTCCAATGTTCACACCAGTTCATGAACCCGTTCCATCTCTCCCAGTGAAGGCCACTCCTGAGTCAGCACCAATCATCAAGCTAGTTTTGGCCCTAGAATCGGCATTGGAACCCACTCCTAACTCTGAACCTTCCTCAAAACTTACTCTTACTAGCAAACACCTTTTAAGTTTACCTTCAGTCCAAAAGCCGGTACGAGAATCCCATCCAGGCCATGCACCCATCTCAGAGCACAGCTCCAGACCACTCTCAAGCCCGCTGGCCGCTTCACCATCCAGCCCTATGACAGCTTCAGCATTCTCTGTAACCTCAGCCCAAAAGAGGGGGATGAGGAAGAAGAGACAGTTCACTGAGGCTCTAGACCCTGGCCAGAGTCGAGAGAGGGCTCCTGTTCCCGAGTCTGGCCCAGAGAGGTCTCCAGTACCTCAGTTTAGCCCAGAGAGGGCTTCTGATCCCGAGTTTGGCCCAGAGAGGGTATCGGTTCCAAACCAGGGTCCAGTGCAGGCTCCAGCCCCTGACCAGCTTCCAATAAAGGCTCAAGCCCCTGACCATAGTACAGAGCATTCTCCAGCCCTTGTCCAGGACTCAGAGTTGGCCTCAGCCCTGGAACAAGGTCTAATGCTGGCCTCAGCCCCTGACCAGAGTCAAGTGCTGGCTTCAGTCCCCGACAAATGTCCTAAACAGGCTTCAGCCTCAGACCAGAGTCTAGGACAAACCCCAGACATTGACCAAGATCTAGTGCAGGCACAAGTCTCCGACCAGAGTCCAGAGCACATTTTAGCCCTCAAACAGAGTATGGCTGTGGCTTCAGCCCCTAGCCAAAGTCGAATGGTGGCTTCAGCCTCTGACCATAGTTCAGTAAAGGCTCCTGCCTATGACCCGAGTCCTAGATTTGCTCCAACGTTTGGTTTAATTCTAGTTACCCTTTTTAATAATCCTAGCTACCCCATCGCAGCCAGGAGTGCCACTATGTCTTCAGTTGAAAGAATTTTCCCCATCATAGCCTGGAGAACCATTCCTTCTCTAAGAAAAGGAAATTCCCCAGTCACAGCCAGGAGAGCCGTTCCACCAATTTCCTTCGTCACGGCCAGGAGCGGCGTTAAATACTCCAACGAATCCAGTTCCTTTGTCATGGCCAGGCATGCTGTTCCCGACTCCAGTGAATATAGTTCCCTTGTCACAGCCAGGAGTTCTGTTCCCTGCTCAAATTAATGTAGTTCCCTTGTCACGGCCTGAAATACTATTCCCAGTTTCAGAGAACCCGAATCAATTACGGCTAAGGAAGCCGCTCCCAATTCCAGTGATTCCAGCCCCATCATCAGGGTGAGGGAGACCATTCCCAAGCCTTCTGAGGAGATTGGTTCTAAGTCCACGCCGACCCTTCAGACTGTCTGCAAAAAGCCAACCCTCCAGATGTCCTCGAGCCAACTGGCTTTCCAGTCAGTTTCCACCCAGCTGGCTCTCTAGACAATGTCAAACCCTCTAGCCTACTCGGACAATAGGCCTTGAGACCACTTCTCTGTGTGTTGTGTTCCAGTCATTCCAGATCCGCCTTGGAGGTCCATTACTCTGGTGATCATCTGCGCCGCCCTGCAGATCTTCAGCTCTGTTGCTCTGGTGGTCGTCTGCTCCTCCGTGGAGATCTATGGCTCCTTCTGCTCCCCAATTGGACCCCTCCCAAAAGGTCACACCTTTTGGGAGGGGTAAATACTGTCACAAGTTCACCAGACTAGTCACCATCCCAATCGCCAACCAGTCACTAGCTCAGTCACTTTACCACATTAAGGACTCCATTTCACAGAATCCTCCCCGGCTCACACCTGTTCACAATCCATGATCACCATCACCTGGAGTCTAATTCCCCGCACCTGTCACACCGTAATCAAGACCAGTACAAAGCCACCTTCACTCCACGCAAGCTTTGTCTGGTGTCGTTTCAAGTAAAGTTGCTACCAAGGATTTACCTTACTCACCCAATGCCTGTATCCCTACCTGTTTATCCAGATCTTCATCTTTGGTCAAGTCAATCCAGATATGGAAAACAAAATTGTGTTGTTCACAATTCAAGTGTTCTCAGTATTTAAATATTCCGAGTTGCAATAGTCTGTTTTGAAAATACGATGATTTTTTATACTTCAGAGATTGTACTTTCTATATGTGTTCTAGTTCTAATTACTGTGATCTAATAATTATTATTTGAAGGTGCCTGCAGTAAGGTGTATCCACACCACAAATCACAGAGTGTGGAGGAGATGATTGCCATGACTCTAAAGCATGCCCCACATCGTGAGAAAACAAAAACAATTAATCAATTATTTGTAGATAATCTTGTTAATACTCAGTAAAATATGGGGGAAATATACTGTTTTATCACACTAATATGCTTTAATTAAAAAAAATAAAAAAAATTACCAGGAACACCACAAATGTGACTTTGTTCCATTTACAAGATAAAAGCCTTTCAAAACAAACTTCCTGCTTAAATATTAAGGCACACTAGTGTGACAAACAGTGCATTTCCCCCCATATTTTACTGAATATTAACAAAATTATGTACAAATAATGCTTTTTGGTCCCACTTTATATTAGGTGGCCTTAACTACTATGTACTTACATTTAAATTAATCATTTGATACAATGTACTTATTGTGTACATACATGTTTTTTCATTGTACTTCTATTTTAAAAAATACCTATATGTAGTTACATCTGTAATTAATTTCTGTAATTACATTTATAATTACACTGTTGACCCATCACTTACACCTTAACCCACCCTTAAACCTACCCGTACCACCAAACCTATCCCTAACCTTACCCGTATCCCATCTCAGTAGCAGCAAACGTGTTTTACAATACAATATGAACATAGTAAGTACATTGTACTTATTTTTTGATGTAAGTACATAGTAGTTAAGGCCACCTAAAATAAAGTGTGACCTGCTTTTTTTACTCAAAAACAGAGGTGCATAAACTCATATTAATGAGGCCTTCAATCAATCAGATCAACAATGGTGATAATATAGCATAACGAGAGATTTATATGCTATTTCTGTAGGCTCGTATTTTTGACCGGGAACATCACAAGTGAAACAAAGAGAAGAAAAATGGGGGGTGAATACAATGTCCCGCGAATGTCCCAGCGACGTCCTTTTGACGTCTAAAGAACCCTACACGAAGACGTCCAGGGGACCTTCTGGGGACTTTTTATTGTTAGCTGGGTAGTTGGCGCTAACAAGTTTTTTTGGCTCTGTAATCGCGTGGCGTTTCACAAATCCACAATATGCATATCATTCGATAGACCTCCTCATAATGAGCAACATTTACCCCAACATACTTTTGCGAACTAGTTCTAGGTTTTTCGCTCAATCTCGATCAAACCACTGCAGCGAAATTCTCTGGACTCTCTAGATGAATAATTATCAAAAAAATGTTGAATTTTGTCCTTCGGTTACATATAACGGGCTCATTTAGAAAAGGGTGTGGCCAAATTTACCCAAAAGCCTATAAAACCTAAAAAAAACTCGAAACTTGGTGAAAACGTGTGGGATGACTCTCAACAAGCATACAAAGTTTCATGGAGATCGGACCATAGGTGGCTCTATAACAGTTAAAAAGGCCTCAAAAACACAATATTTCTGTATAACATGACCTCAAATTGTAGATAATGTTCATATATTCACACAAACACATGTTCTTCATATATTATGTTAGATCTCCTCATTCTGAGCAACTTTGCCTCTGGGAGTAATGCTGTGCATCAAATCATTCATTAAATATTCACAAATATGTTAAAAACCTACTTTTGCGAACTAGTCCTAGATTTTTCGCTCAATCTCGATCAAACCACTGCAGTGCTCTCTGGACTCTCTAGATCAATAATTATCAAAAAAAATTGAATTGTGTTGTTTGGTTACCTATAACAGGTCATTTAGAAGGCGTGGCTACATGTGCCCAAAAGCCTGTAAAACCTAAACGAAAACTCAAAAGTTTGTAAAACTTGCTGAAACATGTGTCAGATGACTCTAACAAGCATGAAAAGTTTCATGGAGATTGGACCATATGTGGTACTATAACAGTGAAAAAGGCCTCAAAAACACAGTATTTCTGTAGTAACCCAGCAGGCACCGGACGTCAATATGACGTCAGATTGACGTTGGACCCCAACGTCGGAGAGACGTTGTATTTTGGTTGAAAATGAAAATCGGGTTGACGACAGAAACCAACGTCAGATTGATGTCAGAACCCAACGTCAGATTGATGTCATAACCCAACGTCAGATTGACGTCACTCTCCAACGTTGGACAGATGTTCTATTTTGGTTGAAAATGAAAATCGGGTTGACGTCAGAACCCAACGTCAGATTGACGTCAATCTCCGACATTGGACACACGTTGCATTTTGGTTGAAAATTAAAATCGGGTTGATGTCAGAACCCAACGTCAGACTGATGTGAGAACCCAATGTCAGATTGACGTCAAACTCCGACTTTGGACAGACGTTGCATTTTGGTTGAAAATGAAAATCGGGTTGACGTCAGAACTTAATGTCAGATTGATGTCAGAACCCAACGTCAGATTGACGTCAATCTCCACCGTTGGACAGACGTTGCATTTTGGTTGAAAATGAAAATCGGGTTGACGTCAGAACCCAACATCAGGCTGATGTCAGAACCCAACGTCAGATTGATGTCAATCTCCGACGTTGGACAGACGTTGTATTTTGGTTGAAAATGAAAATCGGGTTGACGTCAGAACCCAACGTCAGATTGATGTCAGGACCCAACGTCAGATTGACGTCAATCTCCAACGTTGGACAGACGTTGTATTTTGGTTGAAAATGAAAATCGGGTTGACGTCAGAACCTAAACGTCAGACTGATGTCAGAACCCAACATCAGATAGACGTCAATCTCCAACGTTGGACAGACGTTGTATTTTGGTTGAAAATGAAAATCGGGTTGACGTCAGAACCCAACGTTGGACAGACGTTGTATTTTGGTTGAAAATGAAAATCGGGTTGACGTCAGAACCCAACGTCAGATTGATGTCAGAACCCAACGTCAGATTGACGTCAATCTCCGACGTTGGACAGATGTTGCATTTTGGTTGAAAATGAAAAATGCAACATCTATCCAACATTAGAGGTTGACGTCAATCTTACATTAAGTTCTGATGTCAACCTGATTTTTGTCAGCCTCCAACGGTGGACAAACATTGCATTACATCCCTATTGAAACTGGCCATTACCACATTTGTTATCAACCTGTGAATACAAAAGGAAGAGGAGTTAAATGTCCAAATAATTAATTATACATAACACATTATGAACCGCTTGTTATAGTTTGTGTTAGGTTTGTCATATCTAATGTAGATGTCACATTGGTTCTACTGTGGTGCTAGATGGAAGATCATGGGCCCACCCAAATTGCTATGCTTTTATCTTCTGAAGACAAAACTGTCAAGCACAATTTCGAAACCTAAAACCTTCCTGGTGTTAATGCTAAAAGGCAGTGAGGAAAAATCTCTAAACATTTACTTGGGTCTGTTGTATGTACACAAAAGTGAGAGAACAAACAACTGACTGAGCAAATTATGACTCTTATATGGTACCAAAAGCAATGTTTTGGGATATTTCACACTATGAGTTCAGTAATATCAGCAGTCTGTCATTATTTTGCAAGTTGGCAATATTAGCACATATTTGCAAACAGGGCTTGCCATTAACATAGAATCATCCCGTATTTAAGGCATATGAATGGTATTCCACATTACATCAATATGAGCGTGGTTTGTCCCATTTTTTATTTACTTCAGTTTTATGGTTTTTGTTTGGCAGCCGTTAGTGCCAGTCATTTGACTGTTTCTTTATTTTTTAACAGTGTAAAACTGTTATTTTATGGATTTTTTACTGACCAATTAAATAAAGTGATATCACTAAACAGTGTACAGAGGAACACTGTCCTTTCACAGATTTTTCCTAGATTATTATGATCAAACGCATTCAATAAAGTGCTAAAAGTAAAATACTAGCCTAAAAGTTCTGCAGAGAAACACTTCTTATTTTACAGGTTATTAAAAAACAAAAAATTATAGTCTTAAAGGATGCTGACGATTGTAAATTAAAAGTTTTATTTTGAAAGACAAAATACAAAGTCTCTACATATACTGTACAAAAGTGAAAATGCAATCATTCAGTGTTTGAAGTAAAACAGTGCAAATTTGAAAGGAAATACATTTCAAATACATTTCAACATTTAAAATACTGTACCAATTATCAGAACAGTTTGATGAGAAGTTAATGAGTTGAATTAAATATTCTCAGCACAAGAAATACAAAACATCTACAAGTTTCAAACGACTATTCTACAGGCTGGAATACACTACATGACTTTTCAAATCTGAACAGATTTTTAAAACACTAGGCATCATACATATACTGACTTTGTAAATCGTGACAAAGGAAAACTGGGCATCATACACTACATGACCGAGGATCATACACTACCAGACTTTAAAGTTGTTCCGAGCACAACAAACTCACTCAAAAACATGAGCCTTGGAGACGCGTGACAAATGGAAACAATATGCGTTCTAAAATCGGCTGAAAATATCAAACATTTTTGATATCCTCCAACTGGATAGAATCTGAGTCTGTAGCTAAAAAAACGGAGTCTGTGACTATCATACACTATGCGATTTTCTGTTGAATCTGTCAACACAAATCTACAGACTGGCTCTGACTTTCAACTTCTCCAGACTGTAAATTGGCGGAAAATCAGGGCAAAAAACGCGTAGTGTATTCCAGGCCTAATTATATATGATGCCCAGCTTTCCTTTGTCATTATTTACAAAATCGGAAAGTGTATGATGCCTGGTGTTTTAAAAATCTGTTCAGATTTTTAAAAGTCGTGTAGTGTATTCCAGGCTTAAAGGGATACTCCACCCCAAAATGAAAATTGTCATTAATCACTTACCCCCATGTAGTTCCAAGCCTGTAAAAGCTTCATTCATCTTCGGAACACAATTTAAGGTATTTTGGATGAAACCCGGGAGGCTTGTGACTGTCCCATTGACTGCCAAGATCATCAGAATATGTTATGTAATGTTATGAAGCGATGAGAATACTTTTTATATTGAAATACAACAAAAATAATGACTTTATTCAACAATTAGGCACCGTAACGTCTCCTCTGCATCAGCACAGCGCCATTTTGGAGATTATGCCCTGGACGCAAAACACATACACTCTTCTGTATCAGCCTCGACACAGGGATGCGCATCCCTGTGTCGAGGCTGATACAGAAGAGTGTACACATTTTGTGTCCAGGGCATAATCTCCAAAATGGCGCTACGGTGACACAAACAGTATTCTCGTCGCTTCATAACATAATGATTGAACCACTGATGGCAGACGGAGTATTCTGGTGATGCGTTTCATACTTTTCTGGACCTTGACTGTGTAATTTACTTGGCAGTCAATGGGACATTGACAAGCCTCCCGGTTTTCATCCAAAATATCTTAAATTGTGTTCAGAAGACGAACGAAGCTTTTATGGGTTTGGAACGACATGGTGGTAAGTGATTAATGACAAAATTTTCATTTTGGGGTGGAGTATCCCTTTAAAACTGTTTCATTATTCAGATGTAAATTTGTGTAAACAAATTTCCTGAAGAGGAATTCTTGAGAAGCAATTGAAAAAAAATAAATTCTATTTTTCTCTTACAAGTTAGGGTTAGTATCATGATTTTTTTCTTTGAAAAAGATTGTGCAGGGAACTGTACTTTAGCTTCTATTTTCCCAATCAGGTTTATAGTGTTTTTATCAATATTCGATTGACCCTTTTGGGCTCCAATATAGCTCTGATAATGTATGTGGACAAAAATTACATTGTATTTTAATCCTAGCTACACAAGTGTAATAAGAAGTAAAATCAAAACATACAAATAAAGGTCCATGATTCTGCACCAGAAGTGACAGACACAGTAGATAAAAAGCAGTCCTCCAAATCTGAAGTAATCAGCTGGATTCTTGCTGCATCTGGGGGTTAAATAAAAAAAAGATGACAGATTTATTGAAAAGTCCTTAAAAAGGAGGATTCCATTTGTGTACCTTTTCTTTAAACAACATTTGACATTATGAGATATTCTGACTAATTTAATTATCTAGCTGTGACCTAATGGTTCAACCCGGTCTCATCCCAAGTCACATATTGACGTTTGGTTTTTGCGTCGCTTTTTGACGCTCAAGGTACCCCTTTAGCGTCACTTTTCGACGTGAAGGGAACTTTTCGGCGTCGATATGCTAACGCGCTATTGGGAATTTTATCGTCATAATAAGGTTGCCATTATTGCATGTGATTTTTGAATGTAAACAGTCAAAATAGTGACTTACCCAACCCCTGCCCCTAAACCTACCATCTGTGAAGAAAACGCAAGATATAGGAGGCAGATGCAAGTACTGGCATAATTTATTTAAAAATGATTAATATACGCTAAGTGTTTCCTATTTAAAAAAATTACCTTCCCTTCACGTCGAAAAGTGACGCTAAAGGGGTACTATTCTGCCCTGGCAGTGGTGTTCCAAACCAAAGCGTTAACAGAAATAAAGCACCATCACTCGTTCTTCCTGCGCACGAGATGAATACTTTACTTGATTTTCTTGTAAAACTAAAAAGAAATCACAAAGGTACAAATTACAAAATGATTACAAAATATCGTAAATAACATACAACTTCCATGTTTATAAACATTCGCTAACATATTTAAACAACTAAAACAATCAAAGTGCATTAGTGACGTGCACATATAAGCAATTGCACAGCTATGTTAGCATGTTAGCTATCAGATTACAATGGATTTCAGGACCGAACATCAATCTTTTAAACATGTCAATATTGACCCTTTTTCATCAAACTAAAACAAAGGAAATATTACAGATGTTTTCAAAATAAAATTAGTGACTTACGGTCGTATCTACCACAAAGCCTGAAAGCAAACAACAACGCGTCCCTAGATGCCGATCACAGTCTCTCCTTATTAACTTTTTAAACTTCCGGTTACGTTCTAGAGAAGTGCAATAACATTGTTTACCACTAGATGTCACAAACGGACCTCTTAAATAAATCAAAGCACAGCTTACAAAAATGAAACATACATTATACAGAACACTCCCCGTCTGGTATGTCTTAAGTTATACCACTATGCATCTTGATTGCCAGATAAAAGTAAGGTTATGTCACATATAGGTCTTAAGTACTCTTTGATGACCCCCTGCTTTGCAGTCTTCACCATGACCTTACGAATTTTCCCATCAGATGAGGCTACAGTCTTTGTTATGAGACCAGTTGGCCACTCACTGCGCTTAGCTTCCCCATCCTTCAACAGAACAAGGTCTCCTTCTTGAACATTCTCTCTCTCCTCCGTCCATTTCCTTCTGGATTGTAAGGTGGACAAGTACTCCTGCTTCCATCGCTTCCAGAATGAATCCGCTAACATCTGGACTTGTCGCCACTGACTTTTGTGCAGGTGACCAAACTCAAAGTTTCCTGGTGGAGCTGGAGCAACACTTGCTTTCTGAGTTAAGAGCATCGCTGGTGAGAGAACTTCTGGCATACCTGCATCTGTTGAAATTGGGGTTAAAGGACGGGAATTCATAATGGCCATGACTTCTGCCATTAAAGTTGTTAAGACCTCATGAGTGAGTCTTGTGGGAGTTTTCATCAAAAGCGCCTCCAGAATACGTCTGGCTATCCCGATCATCCTTTCCCACACCCCTCCCATATGAGAGGAGTGTGGAGCGTTGAATGTCCAGGTGCAGCTTTGATTCCGCAAGAAGCCTTTCAGCTCTGAGTTGCTACTGTCGATTTGAAGTTCTTTCACTGCTCCAACAAAATTCGTCCCCCTGTCTGAACGAAAATGCTTCACTGGCCCTCTGACAGCCAAAAAACGTCTCAAAGCACAAATAAAGCTTGATGCTGATAGGGACTCCATAACCTCCAAGTGAACTGCCCTGGTACTCAAGCAGCTAAATATGACGACCCATCGCTTGTTCTCAATGCTGTGTCCTCTTGTCTTGCGTGTCGCCACAGTGAAAGGTCCGAAGACATCAAGACCTGTGTATGTGAAGGGTGGCTCTACAGAAACCCTGTCTGGGGGCAAAACCGACATCTTCTGACTCTCCATCTTACCTCTCAGCTTCTTGCATAGCACACATTTGTGGATGATATTTGAAACAAGTCTTTTGCAGCTGACAATCCACAATCCAGCACTACGTATTGCGCCCTCCGTAAAATGACGGCCTTGATGAGCCACTTGATCATGATAATGCTGAATTAATAGATCAGTCACATGATGGTTGGGCGGAAGTATCAAGGGATGCTTCTCTGGATCTGAGATGTCAGCATAGTGAATGCGACCCCCAACTCTTAACAGACCTTCCTCGTCCACAAAAGGGTCAAGTCTTAGGAGTGTGCTACGCTGCGAGATTTTACCATATTTGACCAGACTCTCAAACTCCTCTCTGTACACTTCTCGCTGTACAGTTTTAATTATAGTCGACTTAGCTTGTGATGTTTCTACATCTGAAGTCTTTGCACACCAATGCCACTTTCGACAGAGACTGTTAGGTAGAGATTGTGAGAAAGATTTTGCGATGTGAGTAAGAGTAGTGACAGCTCTCACCAAAGATCTCCATCTCGAGAAACGTTGGAATCTGCTTGAGTCTAAAGACTGCTCAGTAATGCCAGTTGCCAGGGCGTTCACTTGAGGGCGAATTTCAACATCCTCTTCTGATTGGACAAGTCCATAGGATTCCTCCGAGCTACATCCTATAGGACGATATTTCCTAAGGAACTCTGGACCTGAAAACCAGTTGGTAAGAGGTAAGTGGGCTACTGTCATGAACCTGGTGGCATGATCTGCTGGATTCTGCTCAGAACAGATGTGGTGCCATTGACTAGGTTCTGTGGCTTTCCTTATGCGTGCAACTCTATTAGCCACGTACATATAGAATCTGCGTGTTACATTGTGAAGGTAACCAAGCACTATGCGACTATCAGTATAAAAATGGATGTTGTGAAGCTCCAGGTCAATTTCTCCTTTTATGAGTTCCATCAACTCTACAGCCATCACCGCTGCGCATAACTCAAGGCGCGGAACAGTATGCGCTGGAAAGGGGGCTAACTTGGATCTTCCCATTACGAACCCCACATGAGGCTGTCCATTCAAGTCTATAACTCGAAGGTATGCTACCGCAGCAATGGCTAAAGTAGAAGCATCCGAGAAGATACACAGCTCTCGAAGTTGAGCTCCACACACTGAGGTTGGGACATAAGCTCTGGGTATCTGCAATCGATCAAGTTCTGCCAAAGATGAAGTCCATGCCTTCCATGGACCTTCTTTGTCTGATGGAAGAACGGTGTCCCAATCCTCCTGGATTGTTGAAAGTTCCCTCACTAGAGCTTTGCCTTGCATAGTGATTGGACAGACAAACCCGAGAGGATCATATAAACTATTGACGGTGGAAAGGATCCCTCTTCGGGTAAAGGGTTTGCAATCCTGTGAAGCTTTAAATGTAAAGCAGTCTGTCTTGAGGTTCCAACTTATACCAAGGCTGCGTTGGAGAGGTATTGTGTCTTTACTGAAATCCAGGTCTTTGAGATCTTTGGCTCTTTCGCTAGATGGAAACGCTTCCATCACCGAAGCACCGTTGGAAGCCACTTTATGCAGATTCAAGCTTGACTTCGATAGCATTGCCTGTGTGCGCTTTAGGAGATCAATGGCTTCTCTTTCGGTAGGGACAGATGTGATACCATCGTCTACATAGAAGCTGCGCAACACAAAGTTCTTAGCGTCCGTTCCGCACTCCGCTTCGCCGAGTTTTGCTGCTTGTCTCAGGGCATATATTGCGACTGCTGGCGACGGACTATTGCCAAAGACGTGTACGGTCATTCGGTAATCAATTATCTCCTTTTCTGCACAGTTGTCCTTGTGCCAAAGGAAGCGAAGATAGTTGCGATGTTGCTCTTTTACTTTGAAACAATAGAACATTCGTTCTATGTCTGCCATCACAGCCACTTTCTCCCTACGGAAGCGCAAGAGCACACCCAAAAGTGTATTATTGAGGTCAGGACCGCTCAGTAAAACATCATTGAGGGAAACCCCCCCGAACTGGGCGCTCGAATCAAAAACCACCCTAATTTTATCAGGTTTGTGGGGGTGGTAAACACCGAAAATCGGCAAATACCAACATTCTTCCCCCGATTGCAAGGGTGGGGCTAGTTCTGCTTGTTTATCCTCAATCACCTTTTGCATGAAGTCAAAGAAATGTGTTTTCATTACTGGTTTCTTTGAGAGAGTGCGCTGTAAAGAGCTTAGCCTCTGCATAGCTTGCTCTCTATTATTTGGGAGTTGAACCCTTGGAGAGCGGAATGGAAGTGGCGCCACCCAGTGGCTTTCCTTGTCCAGGTAAACCTCTTTGTTCATTATGTCTAGAAAGACTTTATCCTCCACAGACAGAGCTGCTTTATCATCCTCTGGAGAACTGAAGAACACATTCTCCTTCAAACTCTTTGAATACCTCTCATTAGATTTGAGAGAACATGGTGGGTCAGGTATGTATGACAAGAGAGGTGTCTCACCTCGTTCCACAACGTTAATGCCCTTCGTGCACAAAGAGAAGTATGAAGTTCGTCCATTGAGAAGTATGTTTGTCTTGTAAGTATTCACGCTGGATTGATGATGAATACCATCAAGACAAACTTCTCCCACTATCACCCAGCCCAGATCCAAGCGCTGTGCATACGATGTGTTTTGGGGTCCATTGCGTTGTTCACGCACTTTGTGCACACTAAGAATATCTCGCCCCAACAGGAGAAGGATAGGAGCACCAAGATCTAAAGGCGGGATTTTATCTGACACCGCAGTGAGGTGGGGAAAATGCACAGCTACCTCAGGCGTAGGAATTTCAGATCTATCGTCTGGTAAGGTGTTACACTCTAGCAAGGGTGGAAGAGCAACTACTGTTTTCCCATCAAGCGACTCGACGGAGAATCCACTCACTTTCCTCCCCGCCGTAGACACTATGCCTGAACACGTCTTCAATGTGTAAGGGGAAGAACTGCTAACAACGTTGAACAGATCAAAAAACTCCGACTTCACCAAAGATCTATTACTCTGCTCATCCAGTACAGCATAAATGCGTTTGGCCTTCTCACGCTGATTAGAGGGATAAACTTTCACGAGACAGATCTTTGAACATGATTTGGGCTTACTAGAATCTCCGCAAATCTCTGTACACTTGTTGGTGACCTCTCCAGTGTCCTCACCTGTGTTATTCTCTGACTCCATAATTTGCTCTGCCTTTGACTCAGGCACTTCAACAGACCATGGAGCAGGTCCTGGATGCATGGCTGCAACATGTCGATCACTATTGCATTCTCGGCACTTAATCGACGCCTTACAGTCTCTTGCTACATGCTTAGTGGAAGCACAACATTTAAAACAGATAGACATTTCCCTCAGGTGTGCTTTCCTTTCATCCAAATGCTTGCTCCTGAATGTGCGACACTTGTGGAGTGGATGAGGTTTATTGTGCATAGTGCAGACCTTGTCTGGTTCTACATTTTTTTTTGAGGTTCTGTCTTGGTTTGATTGTGCAGCCATTATTTCAGTTTTCTTGACGAAGACAGAAGTTCTATTACTTGACCTGGCAGCTCCGTCAGTTTTCATGCTGTTCAAAGAGCCAGTTGAAGCGAGTGCAAAACTAGGATCGTTTCTAGTTCTTGCCTGTCTACTAACAAATTCAACAAAGAAGCTGAAAGGAGGAAAATATACGTTATGGTCTTCTTTGTATCTGGAACCTTGCGTTATCCATTTGTCTTGAAGACTGAATGGGAGTTTTTCTGCAATGGGGTTAACTCCTCTTGCTGTATCGAGGTAAGCAAGTCCAGGTAAACGGCCACTCTCTTTGGCGGACTGCAGCTCAAGCAGCAAATCTCCAAGGTCTCTTAGACGATGGGTGTCTTTGTTTGTGATGCGAGGGAAAGCGTCAAGTCTTTTTAACATTGCCTGCTCGATGACCTCTGGACATCCATAGCAGTCTTCCATGCGACGCCATATCACTCCAACTCCTACAGTAGGATTACTGACATAAACTGCTTTAATCCGTTTGGCATGACTGGAGGAATCAGGACCAAGCCATCTGACGAGAAGGTCAATCTCCTCCCTACTAGTTAAATTAAGTTCACTGGTTACAGCTTTAAAAGACGTTTTCCACGCCCAGTAATTTTCAGGGCAGTCATCAAATTGAAACAAGCCGGAACTAACCGTTTCTTTCCTAAGCAAATATGTAGTGAAGTCATTTGTGTGTGGCAGTGCTGGAGCAGAGCACCCAGCAGGTACTTGAGAGGATGGGTCTGATTCACGCAGTGTACATACATGCCTTTGACGCATAACCTCATCATCTCCATCAAATGGCTCAGTCTTAACTTGTGAAGGAGTTCCTTGGTGGCTATGTTGAACTGTGAGTTTCTGCCTCATAGGAACGGTCTCTGCATTAGACTTCTCTTTCTCCGTCGGAGAGAGGGAACTATGTGAGCCTGCAACATAACTCCGCGTCACATAACTAGAACTCTCACTTGCATGTTGTGGTTTAGAAGTCAGATCAGGAGCATTCAGTAGCTGAAAATGTGTCTGCACATACTTTCTGGTGCGTTCAGTTCTGTTGGAGACACACGAAAGTTTTTCCAGGTCGACATCTAGTCCATCTTCTCTGTGAATTGCAGCCTCATAAACTTCTGCTTCTGTAGATGCTGCTACAGCTTCTTTCTGAACTTTCAACACATACAGTTCAGCCTCAACCTCTGCTTTCCTCCGTGTCGTTTCAGCTAGTGTTTTTTGTTGATGCTCTTCTAGTTGAGCTCTCTCTTTCAACATGATGGCTTCCTTCTCTGCATAGGAGGCTTTTACCTTACACGCTGCCGCTATAGCTCTTGCTGTGGTAGCAGCGGCGCTAGCTGAAGATCTCTTAGACCAATGTGATCCGCCTGACCGTGATCTTATTTCCAAAGCTTGGTCAGTTTCCTCTGTTTTCTTGCAAGGCTGTGACTCGTCCATCCTGGTGCTACAGTGTAACTTGATAAGATTGTGCTTGCTTGTCTTCTCCCGTTGTGCAGTCGACCTTTTACTATTCTGCCCTGGCAGTGGTGTTCCAAACCAAAGCGTTGACAGATAGTTAACAGAAATAAAGCACCATCACTCGTTCTTCCTGCGCACGAGATGAATACTTTACTTGATTTTCTTGTAAAACTAAAAAGAAATCACAAAGGTACAAATTACAAAATGATTACAAAATATCGTAAATAACATACAACTTCCATGTTTATAAACATTCGCTAACATATTTAAACAACTAAAACAATCAAAGTGCATTAGTGACGTGCACATATAAGCAATTGCACAGCTATGTTAGCATGTTAGCTATCAGATTACAATGGATTTCAGGACCGAACATCAATCTTTTAAACATGTCAATATTGACCCTTTTTCATCAAACTAAAACAAAGGAAATATTACAGATGTTTTCAAAATAAAATTAGTGACTTACGGTCGTATCTACCACAAAGCCTGAAAGCAAACAACAACGCGTCCCTAGATGCCGATCACAGTCTCTCCTTATTAACTTTTTAAACTTCCGGTTACGTTCTAGAGAAGTGCAATAACATTGTTTACCACTAGATGTCACAAACGGACCTCTTAAATAAATCAAAGCACAGCTTACAAAAATGAAACATACATTATACAGAACAGGTACCTTGAGCGTCAAAAAGCGACGCTAAAGGGGTACCTTGAGCGTCAAAAAGCGACGCAAAAACCAAGCGTTAATATGTGACGAGTTGGGATGAGACTGTGTTAAATGGTTAGAGAGGCAGACTTGTAGCCTGAAGGTCATGGGTTCGAGTCTCAGTCCTGGCAGGAAACCCACTAGTGTAAACAGTGCTTGAGGTACCCTTGAGCAAGGCACGTAACCCTACTTGTAATTATAAATACATTTACATTTAGCAGATGCTTTTATCCAAAGCGACTTACATTGCATTCAAGTTACAGTTTCTACATTTGATCAGCTCTTGCTTTCCCTGGGAATCGAACCCATGATCTTGGTGTTGCTAGCGCCATGCTCTACTATTTGAGCTACAGGAAATACAAATAAAGAAATGAATATTCACAACAAATAACAACTTTTCCCAGATGTATCATAACAAAGTAAACAAATTTTGTACCCAGAAAAATGTCAATTAGTACACTAAAAAAATATATATAATTCATATTTTTATCAATTGCTAAAATGCTAATACCTGTATATTTATAACTAATAAAATTATTAATCTGTTTACACTGCTTTTCTATCACACATGGGTGATGTCTAACAAATGTACTTGAGGAGATCATTAAATTACTCAAGTATCTTCATACTTCATCCACCTTATTCCTAAACGCAGAAGTAAGCCTATGGGCGAGACTTCAATTTCATTAGCCTTAAATAACAATAAGAATAACAACATGCAGTAAATAGTAAAACTGTTTGTATTACAAACCAGTGTGTTCATAATTAAGATAATACACTAAAATAATATGGTATGACACACCAATTTGCAATATCAAGCAGCAAAACGAGCAGTTCTGTACAGCTAAAAAAGTAAAAATATCTGGAAGCAAGACCCATAAAATCTATAAATGGGCCATTTTTATGTGAAGAATAAGGTGGATATGATGAAAATTATGTAATCATTTACTCACTTATGTCTTTTCCAACCTGCATAACTTACTTTTTTTTCTGTGGAACACAAAAGAAGATTAAAAAAGACATGAGGGTTAGAAAATGATGAGGGAGTTTTCATTTTGAGTGAGCTAAACTCAAGAATTAAGTTTGAATCAGAGTGGTGCCTTGGTGCAGAGTTTGCCTGCTTTGCCCGTGTTCACATTTCAGCACATATAACGACACATGATCATTAAAGTATTATGAATACTCACTTTTACGGAAGATCATATGGCAGAAGATTTTCAATCCCAAAACCTCTGGACCATGAGAGGGAAAACACACACACACACAAATGAATATTTAACAGGTTTAATAAAACAATTAATAAAACAATTTAGTAATTGTTGACTTACTGACAGAGACAGACAGGCTTACACAAATGTTGCCTACTCACCAGCTTTACACAAACACTTAGCAGTAAGTTGGATCCAAAAGCATGGTTTGCATAGTATTCTTCAGGTGGTTTCATGTCCTCTCTGTTGAAAGAGTCTACATGTCAGTTGTTCATGTTCCAGAGTGAGACATTTTATTTTACAATAAAATAACAATATCGTTATTTTTACTATTTCATTCTGTTATTAAAAATAAGATCAGCAAAAGGCGGCCTTCAGTACTTAACTCATATTAAGGTCAAGCATCACGCTATTTATTCTGTCATTCATGTGTATGTATCTATTACATAAACCTCCATAACTTGTAGTACTAACGTTACACGGATATATTTACATTTCGCGATATATAAAACAACAACGAGTCACTTTTAATCATGCCCAAGACATCGTCATTACACACAGCCTTATCTGGACAGTATTAAAACATAATAACAAAACACAGTAACAGATTATTTCATCGCGATTATCATATCACCTTAACAGTAACAAAAAACAATTATAAAAGGTACTTACCTTCTGCGTTTCCATTATGTGTCCATAGCCATTGTGTCTGTGTTCATATTCGTGCTTTTTCGTTCTCAATCGACACCGCATAACTCAAAATCAGTCAAAATAATCACTCATCTTTCAGATATGAGACAATCCATGTGAAAGCCATTCCTAGAGCACTGAATGGAGCAGGACTGCAGATAAACAGAGCAGCAGTAACGACTGAGCTGAACATTCAAATTTGAGCGGGAGGAGGCGTGCCCTGTTGTCATTGGTCAGATTCCTGGATGACATTCAGATTAACCAATCACGACCAAAGCAACAAAGCAAGACATCAAACAACATGTTGTTTGACATCAAACTAAATGTTTTAAACAAAAGATAGCAAATATGTATTGATTTTTATTTTTTAGACTGTTACATGTAAGTAATTGGTAAAATGGTGTTTTCACTTATGCTCACAACCAGGGTCAGGCACATCTGTGCCATTCACTATTCACCTATAATTTCCCTATGAATTTATAGTTAAAATAGGGTTAGGTTTAGGAGTACAGAGAAGGTCTGTACATGTCTGGCTATACTTGTAAAGTACAGTTACATTCACATGACCAATAATGACCCTTTTGAACTTTAACAAATCCCTTGCCTCAACTGTATAACCACTCTTATGCCTAAATGCCGCTGTGCATACAACTGTGGCATTTTCTATATCTGACCCTTTGCTGTAAGTGTTACACCACCTGTTGGTTTAGGTTTATTCCTTTGTCCACAGTAACACTTACTACAAACACTGTCATAATTGCAACATTTGTCTACAGATTACACTGTTGACTGCAGTGGCAATGCTGTTACAGCATTCATGGCATGGGAAAATGTAAACTGTAAATGTTGATGTGCGACTAATTCAACAATAATTGAGGCCTTTGATAATGAATGTACTCTTATTCATTTCATCACTGTATTGCTTGCAACAGCGAGATGACTCAGTGGTTATGCAGTCACCTCACAGCAAGGTGTTTCCATAATGCAGACATGCACATTTGACAAATATATTTTAATGTATGTTTTCTACACATTGCATGGAATGTATGCATTCCAGTCCTCTCAGACTCTATGCTCAGTTTTTTTCTCATTTCAAATTTCTCAGTAGGTATAGGGTTTCTCTCACACAAATAACAAATGCATACTCTGATCAGATAACATACCAATATTTTACGATGGCTGTATGACGTGTTTGTGAAGTCAATGTTTGTTTTGGTGGGTTTTTTGGAGAGTTTGAGCGTTTAAAGATTATGCATACTTTTCTCTGTTCACAATTTCCATCCATTGCAAAGCAATTTGGATCAGCTGGTGTGTGGGCAGAGGCCTGAAAGTTTCAAACTGGAGAGTAGTGCAGCTTTAAAAAACAGACTATGCATATTTTGATGTAATGAAATAAGTCAGCTATATTTGTGTTCAGAATTGCAGAGTTTAGATGTAAAAACACCTAAATATAAATCTGATATGATATGCTTTAAAATTACAAAGAAAAATGCTAAACAGCTAGTATGAACATAAACCTTTAATGAGCTACATATTACAGATTATTTGTGTGAATTTACATTAATTTATATGCATTTTAAGACAACAGAAAAAATACAGTATGAATAATACAACCATTTTCCTGTCTTAAAAAATGAGAACTACTATAATTTCTGATTAATAACATTATAGCTACTTAAAATAACAGTTGTTAATTTTTAGAAGTTGTTATAAAGAATTTTGCTAATAATTAAAAAAAAAAAGAAAAATACTGTAAAAACAGCATTAAATGTACAGTTCTACAGAAAATTGTTGTTGTTTTTTTTTACCTCATGACTATATCAGTATTTGACATCAATATGACATAGGCTTAAGACGTTAGCTTGACGTTGGATTTTGGTTTGTTAATGCCACAACCTAAAAATAACTGAAGATCAACGTCAAATGATGTTAGAATCTGACGCTGTGTGGACGTTACCATTATGACGTCTAGGCGACGTTGGGTTTTGGTTGCCATACCTGACGACTATATATCAGTATTTGACGTCAATGTGACGTTGGCTTGAGACGTTGGCTCGACGTTGGATTTTGGTTAGTTAATGCCACAACCTAAAAACAACAGAAGATCAACGTCAAATGATGTTAGAATCTGACGTTGTGTGGACGTTACCATTATGACGTCTAGGAGACATTGGGTTTTGGTTGCCATACCTGACGACTGTATATCAGTATTTGACGTCAATGTGACGTTGGCCCAACGTTGTATTTTGGTTAGTTAATGCCACAACCTAAAAACAACTGAGGATCAACGTCAAATGATGTTAGAATCTGACGTTGTATGGACGTTACCATTATGAAGTCTAGGCGACATTGGGTTTTGGTTGCCATACCTGCCCAGCTATCCATAATGCGTGTTTGTTACGTAACTGCAACATAATTTGACGACCAAACTTTTGTTGTGACAACTAGTTACGTTGTGACGACCGGAAAAGTGAAATTCCCGGATACGTTGCTACAACGTAACTTCGTGACGTTGCCAGTTCGTAACTGCGACGTCGTGGCAACGTTGCGGATCAATAGTTGTGTGCTGGTAATCAGTTTGTAATTTTTTATAATTATTTATTTTCTGTGGGCGGACATGCAGTAGTTTAACCTAATTTATGTCCTCATATGCCCAAACTAATTTAAAGGCTGTTTCAACAGCTGTGAATGATGAATACAGACTCGAAATGAATTTACTTCATTTATTTTGAAAAACACACACATATGAACAGTTAAATACACCCAAATTATTAATAAAAACATATGATATACAGCGAAATATGAATGAAAGCATTCAGGAGGTTCCGTGCTCAGCATCATTATAAACAGATATGCTATAGCATAATATTTGCTAGCAGACAATTCAGATAATTAAGGAAAGATACCATAATCACAGATGTATAAATATTAACAAAAGTACTTAAAGTAGACTGTATAAACATCATTTTTCGAAATAATAAATCTTTAAAATATTGAAAATGTTTGTAAAACAGAACAATGACCAATTGTAACCACATGTGAACATATTTCACACAAAAATGTAAATTCTGTTACTTACCCTCATGTCGCTCCAAACCCATAAGACCCTTTTGTGCAGAACACAAATTAAGATATTTTTAACAGATGCCTTGTGTACGCAAAAAACAGCAACAACAAAAATATTATGTTTTTATTCACAAATTATGTATATCCAACGCATTTTCACAAAAGCAGCATGAGATGACCAGTTCTCACGCCAACACAACACTGATGCATCATGGTTAAATTACATTTTGCACATGTTACTCCACCGGCCTCGTTCTGCTCCCACGGCTCTCGGCCCGCCCCACTCACTACTACAATTTAAAAAAAAAAAGAATTTACACAGCAAAAGATGCAGTGACCTATGGCTAAATGGCCTTTGGTTTTATGTAGCTGTGATTGACACACAGACAAAAGGGTAAAAAAGATAATAGCGTCGCTGAATATGAGTCAAATATTGCATATCTCTGTGTAGCCAAGTGTACTCATTCTTAATGAGTGATTATTAACTAATCAGTATGTCAGGGGTTCTCAACTCTGGCCCTCAAGGTCCACTGTCATACAGAAGTTGCGTCTCAATCAGCTTCATAGTTCGCTAGGTTGTAAATGAATATATTGTGCACACAAATTTAGGCACTGGTAAGGACAGTGGCTCACTACACACTGGTGACTATTTTCGTCCTCATTGTACAACATCACTACTGACATTTATGCACAACAGTAAAACTGATTTTTTTTTTTATGCTATTTTCAGCACATTATGATAAATACTTTGTTACATGTATGTGCAAGATTTCAGTCATAAATAAATATTTGCTAGATTAGACATTACCTGTCTAGTGATGTATGTTTATGCTGAAATATAATATTGGTTTGTGTTTTAAAATCTATCACGTGTCATTTTGTAGCGAATTATCTCTTAAGTTTTGAGCTTCAGAACTTCCTATAAGTGAACATAGTGAGCATCGATGCTTCCTGGTTTTCACAGCTTTTTTAGGGAGCAAACTAAATTTTGTGATTGAGACAGCCCTTAAACACTAACTACTGAGCAAGGGACCTGAGTGATTCACACCCAGTTTAGATCCACACCTGATCACGCTCACCTGTTTGTGACTTTATATTTAGTAAAACTGAAGAACTTGATTAGTTTGTTCATGTGCACTGCACTAGGTTGGAGCAAAACTCTGCATGTAAGTGGACCTTGAGAGACAATGTTGAGATCTCCTAACATGACAATTCAGAGAGGCAGGATGACTTCTAGATTGATGACTTACAACACTGGTGTCCAGTCCTGGGCATGGAGGACCAACGTTCTGCAGAGTTTCTGGTGATACTTGATCAACTGCTCAGGTCTGCTTAATTGGGGTTGGAGCTAAACCAAACTAAAAAAAAGAGAAAGATAAAATAAAGTTTAAAATTATGATGCATAAATATGCACAACATCTGTAAATGCGCAAAGATGAGAAGAAAGCAATGTGTTTAATGAGAACTTTCAACTCACTGAAAAATAAGAAATATTAAGTCACAGATGCATTTTGATTTATTCTTGTTCTTCTTATTATTATTATTCAAACAAATTATAATTACCTTTTGGCTTATTGATGATTTTCAGTCTCTGAAATAGAAACATTCTATCAATTATGGATGGCATCATACATCATATGTAACGATATTTAATAGGAGATCTAACACCATGTCTACACCGAATGGTGCAACAAAATACAATAGAACCTATAATTATATGATGACGTCTACACTGGATGCGGCGCGGTGCAGCACAACAAATCCCTGAGCGTAAACTGATGCCTCGTTCTATTTATGACGTACTGACACAAAGTTCAAATGATTTTCAATGTCCCTTTGTCGCGTCCAGTGTAGACACGGTTTGAGAGTGTCTAGCTTGGGTATAGAGAATGGGAATCTACGTCATTGTGCATTGTAATTTCACAATATTACTGTTTTACTGTATTTTAATTAAATAAATGCAGCAGTGGTGAGCATAAAAGACTTCTTTCAAATACATGACAAATCTGACCCTTAAACTTTAGGCAGTGTATGTTTGAGGTACTACTTACTAGTCATATGGTTCATAATGTCTAGAAATGTTCTTCGACAGGAGATACGCTCCAACTGTAGCGCACAGCCATCAGCGTGGAATAATCTAGGAACATAAACAATCTGTCACAGAGCCAACAATATTCATTATACAATGCCAGGTTTATTTAAACTATAGCAGAGGTGAAATGCAGAAAACAAAAATAATAATTTACAGAATATACAATTTAATAACAATGTACATTATAGGTTTACTTATTTAGTAATGCTCTTACAGTGTTACTTATGTTTGGACATCAAAGCCCTTTTGAAATAACTAACAAGCAAACACACACACAATTTTGCAAAAGAAAATTACAGATGCATGGTGATATAGGCAAAATATGTTGTGAAAGATGCATATAAAGTTATTTAAGTTTTCTCAGATCACCTGTGTTTTCTATTTCTCTGTCAGCAGCTCCCAGGGTTATACTAAATCAGGAACTTCTCCTGTGTCATAGAGGGTTTTTTCTGACACTTCTGAAATCACAGAACTAGTGGTATCAATATGTGTTTAAAGATCAAAATCTGTTTTAAGTTTCAGCCCATTTTCACGCTCTGTGTAAGTGATTTATCCGATTAACTGTAATGTACAGTAACGTTACATACTTTTAGGTTAAATTAGTTTACTTCCATTCATCTGTCACAGAATGGCCCGTCTCCACCGTCATCACGAATCACTTTCACCTGCACCTTGTAATTGATCACACGCACCTGCACCTCATCACCGTCATCCAGAACAACATAAAGGCACTCACCAAAGTCACTGCGGTTGTCCGATCTCGTTAATCCCATGTGGACTCAACTTCTACGGACTCCGTTCGATGAGTATATCCTCTGAATACTTACCTTTTGTACTTACCTCCTGTTCTCCACCTCGTTGTCTCCCCTGTACCCAGATTGTCTGCTGCTGTGGTCATGTCTCCTGTGTTCCCGTTCAGATCATCGACTCACGAAGAAAACACGAAGACACAATCAGAATCACTACACAAGATACCACGCACGTAGACTTGAGAATCCTCACCTCTCGCACTCAGCTGCCCGAATCCTCTGCACCCAAGCTGTCAATAAAAGTCACTGTGTTAACACTTACCTCTGTGTCCGGCTATCCATAACAGAAGATCGGACCCCAACAGAAGAGATGTCATCTGCTGGATGCCACCCCGGGACCCCTCGACTTCGCCCAGGCTTTCGTGCCACTCGCCTTCGCCAGCTCCTTAGATGGTGACACGCTCAAGACGCTGTTCCGGTTTGGGATCAGACACCATCAACCTCTGGAGCTCCCAGACACCACCGATCTTGTTTGGCAGGAGGCTGTAATCCGGTGTCTGGAGAGTCTCCGATCCCAGGTCGGAACCCAGTCTGCGGCAATGAAGCTTCCGCCGCCCAAGACGTTGAAAGGGATGTTGCCACACGCGACGATCTATAGGTGCCCACGAGCCCGGAAATGGGTTTCCAACAGCGCTGACCTGGGGGCGAAAATATTGGACTTATCTGTAACATCAGTCAGGTCAGCGCTGAAAAGTGTTCCCCGTCGTCCAAGCCCTTTACTTGAGATTATGTCCAGCTCTCCTTCGTCTCCGCTGGTTCCGTCCAGCTCAACGCCTGCCGAGCGCCCTAGAGAATTCACGCTTCCCGAATCCAGTTCTCAAGCCACGGCCAGGAGTGCCGATCCCGAATCCAGTTCCCAGACCACGGCCAGGAGTGCCGATCCCGAACGTCGAGAATCCAGTTCTCAAGCCATGGCCAGGAGTGCCGATCCCGAATCCCGAGAACCCAGGTCCCAGACCATGGCCAGGAGTGCCGATCCCGAATTCCGAGAATCCAGTTCTTAAGCCATGGCCAAGAGTGCCGATCCCGAACCCCGAGAGTCCAGTTCTCAAGCCACGGCCAGGAGTGCCGATCCCGAATCCAGTTCCCAGACCACGGCCAGGAGTGCCGATCCAGAACCTCGAGAATCCAGTTCTCAAGCCACGGCCAGGAGTGCCGATCCCGAATCCCTAGAACACAGTTCTCAGACCACGGCCAGGAGTGCCGATCCCGAATTCCGAGAATCCAGTTCTCAAGCTACGGCCAGGAGTGCCGATCCCGAATCCCGAGAATCCAGTCCCCAGACCACGGCCATGAATGCCGATCCCGGACCCCGAGAATCCAGTTCTCCAGCCACGGCCACGAGTAATGATCCCGATCCTCGGGGATCCACACCCTTGGAGCGCCGCCAAATCGCAGCGGTTTTCGAGCACCCCAGAGTGTCCGCGCTGTCCTAGCGCCCCCAAGAGCCCACTCCTCCAGAGCGCCCCCAAGAGCCCGCTCCTCCAGAGCGCCCTCAAGCGCCCGCTCCTCCAGAGCGCCCTCAAGTGCCCGCTCCACTAGAGCGCCCCACAGAGCCCATTCCTCCTGTGTCCTCTCCTCCTGAATGCCACATAAGACCCACTTCGCCAGTATGGTCCCTTAAGGGAGACTTCCCCAGGATAGGTTTGGAGAGGGACCACATACCCACAGCCTGTGTAGCCAGACCTAAGATCAAGGCCACAGAGCTCCCTGATCCGCCAGGGTCATCCAAACTCCCTGATCCGCCATGGTCACCCAAGTTCTCTGATCCGCCAGGGCCATCCAAGCCCCCTGATTCTCCATGGTCATCCAAGCTCTCTGATCCGCCAGGGCCATCCAAGCTCTCAGATTCTCCATGGTCATCCAAGCTCCCTGATCCGCCAGGGCCATCCGAGCTCCCTGATTCTCCATGGTCATCCAAGCTCTCTGATCCGCCAGGGCCATCCAAGCTCTCAGATTCACCACGGTCATCCAAGCTCCCTGATCCGCCATGGCCCTCCAAGCTCTCAGATTCACCACGGTCATCCAAGCTCCCTGGTCCACCATGGCCATACGGGCTCCCTGATCCGCCAAGGCCATCCGGGACTCCAGTCCCGCCAAGACCTCCCGAGTCTCTTGATCCACCATGGTCTCTTAAGTCTCCAGTCCTGCCATGGCCACCCGAGTATCCAGTCCCACCAGGACTTCCCGAACCTCCTGTCCCACCATGGCCTCCAGAACATCCTGTCCCGCCGTGGCGTCCCGAATCACCAGTCTCGCCAAGGTATCCCGAACCTCCTGTCCCACCATGGCGTCCTGAATCGCCAATTTCAGCAGGATCTCCCAAATCTCCTGTCCCACCATGGCCGCCTGAGTATCCAGACCCGCCATGGCCTCCAGAACCTCCTGTCCCGCCGTGGCGTCCCGAATCGCCAGTCTTGCCAAGGCCTCCCATGTCCCCGGATCCGCCATGGTCTCCCGAGTCCCCTGATCCGCCATGGTATCCCGAAGTCTCTGGTTCCGCCCTGGATGCCACCCAAGTGTCCTTCTCCTCCATCGACATCCAGGGCGCCCACCCCCCGTCCCCGGTATTTTGTTATGGCACGGGACGCGCCTTCCGGGAGGGGGAGGTAATGTCACAGAATGGCCCGTCTCCACCGTCATCACGATCACTTTCACCTGCACCTTGTAATTGATCACACGCACCTCCACCTCATCACCGTCATCAAGAACAACATAAAGGCACTCACCACAGTCACTGCGGTTGTCCGATCTCGTTAATCCCATGTGGACTCAACTTCTACTGACTCCGTTCGATGAGTATAACCTCAGGTTGTGCGGTGACACATAACCTGAAACTATTTCTACATCTATTTCTTCACTTCCTATATTAAAAGCAGTCGTCCATATTTGACTTGATGAAAAGAAACACATTTTATCTTTAAGGAACGTTAAATCTTGTGTCTGAAGTTTAATTAAGCAGCATTATCAGAGAGCATATAAAGAATGTACACAGATTACGTGCATACGACGTTGCAGTTACGTTGTCAGTAAGTCATTAAATTACCAACATATTACGATTAGAGTACCTATCTGGGATGTTCTTGGTTATCTTGTTATGTTAGGAGGACGTACTGACGACGTGAGTTGGTAATGGGATGGTAATGGAATTACATGCATACGACGTCGTGGTTACGTTGCCTATTGGTAAATCATGAAATTACCAAAAATTACCAATACGTTACGTAACGGTTACGTCTTGTGTTAGCAGGGTGACCACTATATATCAGTATTTGACATCAATGTGACGTTGGCTCGACGTTGGATTTTGGTTAGTTAATGCCACAACCTAAAAATAACTGAAGATCAACATCAAATGATGTTAGAATCTGCCGTTGTGTGGACGTTACCATTATGACGTCTAGGCGACGTTGGGTTTTGGTTGCCATACCTGACGACTATATATGTCACGAATCTGGTCCATGCTCTTCCGGACAATCACCACCAGATGTCACTCACTCACCACTTTGACTCTCACACCACACTTCTCTGGACTGCAATACCCACAATCCATTGCACTGACGACACGCAGCTGATTACACTGATCACACAGCTGAATTCACTGATCACCCCATCACACATACCATTTAACCTGGGACTTCCTCTTGCTCTGGGCCGAGTATTGTTAGCATTTATCACTCACCAAGCGATAGCAACTTTACAGAGCCATAGTCATTGTCCTAGTCTTAGTCTTGCCTAGCCTGTTTTCCTGTGTTTTTGATACCTGCCTTTGTTTCCTGGATTTAACCCTTTGCCTTGCCGTTTGGACTCTGTTCGCTCCCCGTTTGAATTATTGCTCTCGTCTCTGGATTATCTCTCTGCCTTGCCCCTTTGGATACTGTTCGCCGATCGTCGACCCATGCTTGCTCCACGGATTGCTCTGTCTTGCCTCCACCATACCTGTTTGCCGATCTCTGACCCTGCCTGTCTTGACCATGTTGTTTAATAAAGCTTTGCACATGGATCCGCACGTCTCACGTCTCGTCAGCCCCGTAACAATATATCAGTATTTGACGTCAATGTGACGTTGGCTTGACGTTGGATTTTGGTTAGTTAATGCCACAACCTAAAAACATCTGAAGATCAACGTCAAATGATGTTAGAATCTGACGCTGTCTGTACGTTACCATTATGACGTCAAGGCGACGTTGGGTTTTGGTTGAAATACCTGACAACTAAATATCAGTATTTGATGTCAATGTGACGTTGGCTTGAGACGTTGGCTTGACGTTGGATTTTAGTTAGTTAATGCCACAACCTAAAAATAACTGAAGATCAACGTCAAATGATGTTAGAATCTGACGTTGTATGGACGTTACCATTATGACGTCTAGGCGACGTTGGGTTTTGGTTGCCATACCTGATGACTATATATCAGTATTTGACGTCAATATGACGTTGGCTTGACGTTGGCTCGACGTTGGATTTTGGTTACTTCACAACACAACCTAAAAACAACTAAATATCAACGTCAATTGACGTCGGTCTTGGACGTCAAATTAACGTTGTCATTAGATGTTGGCTTGACATTGAATTTTGGTCACCTGACGTCGTGACCTAAATCTAACCTAATATTAATGTCATATGACGTTGTGTGCCTGCTGGGAAATGATCTCAAATTGCAATAAAATGTTCATAATATTCACTTATACACTTTATCTTCATATCATATTATAGATCACCTCATTCTGAACAACTTTGCCTCTAGGATAACTTTTGTCAATCAAGTTTGAGATAATTTTTTTTTTAAAACTACTTTTGCGAACTAGCCCTCAGTTCTTAAATCAATCAAATCAGTGCAGTACTATTCTCTAGACTCTCTAGGCCAATAATTATCAAAAAACTGTTGAACATTTGCATTTCGACAACTATAAACCAGTCATTTTATAACACATTCATAACATAGTGTACCCAAAGGCCTATGAATCCTAAAACAAACCCCACAAATTCTCAACATGGCGTAAAATTATGCATTATGTCATTCTAAAGAAGCATGCAAAATTTAAGAGAGATTGGGCAAAAAATAACACTATAATAGTTATAAATCTTAAAAACAGTGTTTTATGATAAATTGCAATTTATACCCACTAGATGGCAGCGGAAGACCACTAATGTGCTCATTAAATGCATTAAAACAGTACTGTTCATATTCTACTAATGGATATGTTATAAAATCACTGTTATAACATTTAAAATCACATTTAGTTAAAGTTTACCATTTTGTTCATACAGATATGTCAGTTTTTACAATTTCGCTATATTATGATCACAGAGAAACCCACAAATAACATATAACTCTTCAAAAGAGAAGACATGCAAAAAGTATGGTCACACATAATTTATTTCAAATATCTATATCTGCAAAAAAAAGTCTGTGTTAGTGTGTGTGAGTAGACTTAATGATTATTAATATGATAGTTTGACCATTTCATTTCTATTTGTGTGTGTGTGTGTGTGTTTGTGTTTCTGTGAGCCTATTGTCCATTTTCGATGAGTTTCACTGTCAGCTATGCATCCAGGTTGGCCTAGACCCTAAAAGCATACCACCTTAAGCCTTAAAATGCTTGAACCCCAGTTATCGCTGCTTGCAGCTATATTATTATTATTATTATTATTATTTAATTCGCTAATTTTCTGTCTCTTAACCCTATACCCATAATACTAATCCTCACAGAAGGACATTTAGTCATTAAGACATTTAGTTTATTAATCTGTTGTCTTCATGGGCTCCATTGTCTGCTCCTCAGTATAGATGATTTCAGGTTTATCTTTGTCGCCATAATGTAAGCAAAGCTTGAGCACCCACCAACACACACCATCAGAGTCATTGCTGAGTCTCTTCCTGACTCAGGAAATGGAGTAGAGTTTCTGCTGGTGTCCCGCCGGACTGACTCCTGTCTACCTCCCAGACAAACACACACACACACACACACTATTTATATAAATGGGGACAAATCATGTACTTATAGTTTTGCATTAAACTAATTACAGCTTAATGCAAAACAGTTTACAGATAAACCCAAAATTTTATTTAAATAATTATTTACTTTATACAGAAAAAAAAAAATAGAGCTCTTTAATATTTCAGTCACTTCTCATAGACATGAATTAAATTTAATGGCGTAATTGGAGACATTTTGCTGCTCATATGTTTCTCCTAAGAAAAAGACCCTGTGATCTCATCAGACCCAGTAATCTTGTGTCTCAAATGTCTCAAATTGGCAAATTGTGTCTCAAATTGTGCTCAGTTTGTATGTTATCAGAGATCTAGATTTGATCTCATTTTTTCATCACATTTGATCTGAGATATTCTATTCACATTTGATAACTCAGTAACACTTTATTTTAATACTCCACTTTAGTCACTCTATTAACTAGTAATTTGCAAATAATATCTGCTGACACTTTATTTTGATGATCTGACAAAGGACCCTAATCTTAATCTTAATTTAATCATCCACTAATACTCTAATGAGAGTTAGTTGAAATCTAGGTACAAAGTTATTATAGTTAGTTGAATGTCTATAGTGGACAATCGAAACAAAGTGTAACCTAGAACTATTAGGAGAAACATAAAAGACAAAGATAACATTTCAATGAAGTATAACAACACTAAATTTGCAAAGTTGTAAAAGACTGATATTTGAGCAATAATATTTCCTCTGGGCTCTGTGGATTCGTGTGTCTATAAACAGCATTACAACCTCAACATTACAACCCGAATTCCGGAAATATTGGGACGTTTTTTAAATTTTAATAAAAAGAAAACTAATCAGAATTTCAAATCACATGAGCCAAAATTTTATTGACAACAGAATATAGATAACATAACAAATGTTTAAACAGAAATTTTTACAATTTTATGCACAAAATGAGCTCATTTCAAATGTGATGCCTGCTAAAGGTATCAAAATAGTTGGGACGGGGGCATGTTTACCATGGTGTAGCATCTCCTCTTCCTTTCAAAGGGCATCAAGGTTATGAGTTTCTGGAGTTTTGGTGTTGGAATTTGGTCCCATTCCCAATTCAGCAGCCAGACTCTTCGACTACGGAGCCATGCTGTTGTAATAGCTGCCGTATGTGGTTTTGCATTGTCCTGCTGAAACACAAGACATTCCCTGAAATAGACGTTGTCTGGAGGGGAGCATATGTTGTTCTAAAACCTTTATATACCTTTCAGCATTCATAGTGCCTTCCTGTATTTATTAATAACAGTGAAAATTGTTTTCGTTTATTTATTTATTTTCAGTGTACTATACTTTGAGGTAATGTAGTAATTGGGTACAGGGAAAAGAAAGTGGCTTATTCTAGCTGAAAACAAATGTGTCAAATATATCTGAAGTAATCCCCAAATAGACATTAACATACACACTTGTGTAGCTGGGCGAGTGACCCTCTTAAGGTTAATTTAGTACAGGAAATAAGTTAGCACAGGAAATAGGAAACACCAGCAATGCTTGAGTCATCCCCGGCATGCACACAGCCATACTGAACTTGTCTAAAAAGGTACCGATTCAAACAAGCCACAAGCACACAACTTATTAACCCGCTCTGATTGGAAGCAAATAGACATCAGCTAGAGCACTTTGAAAGACACTTCCCATCTTCATATTCTCTGTGACCCACACAGCCCATATATCAACAAAAAAACGGCAGGCCCCCCAACCAACGAAGCCTGTGGGCCCAGCTCACCCTCGTCCTCCTGTGAGAGCTCTCTGGACGCTGCCACAACGCCAGGGCCTAAACCCTTCTCCATCTGCTGTAGGTGAACCAAAATCAACTGATAATGGCTCTCAGTGATATGTGTCGGGTCCCCGCTATGATAGCAGCAACCTTCACAAATATTTACAGAACAAGCGGGAACCCAGTGCTTTCTCTGTTTCTGTTTTATCATCTAAGGCCTTCTCAAGCTGTATGGCTGGCCCATCTAATCTATGGCCTATTATGCATCAAACTAAGATTGCTGTAGAGACACAAAGTAGTGCCATCAAGTTAGAATTTTTAAACATTCGCTCACTAAAAAATAAATGATTTCTGATCAATGACTTAATAACTACAAACAACCTGGATTTTATGTTTCTAAATGAAACATGGCTAGAAGACAGCTGCAGTGCAGCAGTCCTCAATGAAACAGCCCCTCTTAACTTTACTTTTATAAATGTCTGCAGAACTATTAGGAGAGGTGGAGGTGTAGCTATTCTATTTAAATATGTCTATCAATGCAAGCAAGTGTCATTTGGTCAGTATTTGGCTTTTAAATATCTAGGTATTGTGCTGAAAGGTGCTCCACGCATTCTGTTTATCATTATTTACAGGCCTCCAAAATACTCTCCAGCCTTTGTTGAAGATTTCACAGAGTTTGACTGTTTTGCTATTGCAGGGGATTTTAATATTCACATAGATAATGCAGAAATCAAAACTACAAAATACGTTGTAATGATGTTTTGTTAACAAGGTTCGGGAGGAGCACGATCAGATAATCAACCAATTTGGTCAAGTCAAGTCAAGCCACTATTATTCAGAGGTGGGACCAGGTCATTGTTTTGCAAGTCACAAGTAAGTCTCGAGTCTTTGCATTCAATTCTCAAGTCAAGTCCCGAGTCAAGACAGACAAGTGTCAAGTCCCAAGTCAAAATAGGCAAGTCCAAGTCGAGTTACAAGTCCTCAACTTTAAGTCTTAAACAAGTCATAAGTGCTCTTTGCCCAAATTAGTGTCTCAGTATTAATTACCATATCAAATTTATAGTAATTTATATCAGAAAGTTGGGTAGAATATGTTTCACATAGTTTAATTTCATGTAGATGGGTACCCTTAGTAAAACTACGCAAATTCAATTTAGGGATTGTGCCAAAATAGGAAAAGCAGTGGAAAAAAAACTATTTTATTAGTAACAGAATAGCAAAGACAACATAATTTCATAGAAATAAAAGCTGCAATACATTGCATGTGTGCATAAGAAGAATATATGCTTCTAGGTGTTATATTTAAGCCAATGAGCCATTATTTGGAACCTCAATGAAACAGATTTAAAAACATGTGAGCAGAAACACAGAAAGAACTAGAAGAAATAACTGCTACCATACTTTACACGTGAGAGGAAACCTGCAATATGGATGCAGACAAAGTCATGAAGACAGTCATTCAAAAAGGCTGTGCTACCATTCTTTATAATTAAGAGTAACAAAGAAAAAATGTTGTACGTTAAATGTTGTTTATAATATGCATAGTTGATCGCTAAATTTAGGGGCTATGTGCTATACAGACTGATTTACAACATGTGAATTCAATTATTTATCCCGAAGGAAATAAAAGTGAAATGAGTGCCTGGTGAAGAGGGAGAAAAATGGAGTATCTTTTATAGTTATATATAGACTACAATTCACAAATCATTTTGTGAAAGAAACACTTCTTCAAATTATATTTTAAATGATCATTAGGCAAATTGCCGATTTTTATTTTTATTTTTTTCAAATTATAGCAAAATCTTTTGCAATGATTAATTTGAAATCTAGTTTAAATCAAGGTTTATCTAATAATTATTTTCACCAAATTTTAAATCTTTAAAAATAAGCAGTTTTACATTTTAAACCATCATTTTGATCCTGGATTTAAGTAATATTTGCACCATAACTTTAAACTCATATTTAAATCTTGATTATGGATTAACTTTAAACTTAATGGAGGTTTAAATAAAATAAAATGCACATGCAATTAAAACATGCAACTGATTGAACAAAAACTGTGGAGATCTGACAAATAATTAAAAAAAAAAAAAGGTCTCAGAGTTGTTTAACAATAAAAATGAAAATTAAAGCACATCGAGTTGGCAGAGCAGCGAGGGTCGTGGCGGAATGCGGATCCGTCACTCATGGTGCACCTCGGTGTCGGACAAACAAAAGAAGTGAGGAATATGTTTGTAAAACATTTACAACTGATGATTAGTTTACACTTTAGATTAGGGGATGCAGAAAGCTTTGTAAATGATTTATAATGTTTATTGAGATAATAGTACAATGTTGACATTTCAATGATCTATAAGTGATTAATAATATATTAACTATTAACTATTAACCATTATTTTAAAGATAACTTATGACAGATTTATAAATTGTTAGCATATACTTAATCATTTGTGAATGTATAGTTATGTTTTGTAAATGATTAGTTCATCATCATCTAATCACTTGTAAATGATTCAAAACTTATTCTACAAAACATAGATAAA
The DNA here is from genome assembly GCF_936440315.1 of Barbus barbus. Lineage (NCBI taxonomy): Eukaryota > Metazoa > Chordata > Actinopteri > Cypriniformes > Cyprinidae > Barbus > Barbus barbus. The sequence continues at coordinate 10,736,208 of NC_136750.1, forward strand.
AATATTAACATATCAATTATTAATCATCTATGAATCCATAGTCATGTTTTGTAAATGATTAGTTCATCATTAGCTAATTACTTGTAAATGACTTTTAAATGAATTAACAAAACATACACAAATTGTTAGCATATCACTTATTAATTGCTTATGAATGTTTTGCAAACGATTAGTTAATCATTAACTAATCACTTATAAATTACTTATAACTGGACGTTATTATAAAGTGTTACCGGAACTTCTTGTCTTCCCTGCCACTCCGACTCTACAGCATGACTTCACGATTCAGTTAGGCTCATCAATGATTACCCCATCAACTTCGGTCAGAAATCTTGGTGTAATCTTTGATGACCAGCTGACCTTCAAAGAGCACATTGCAAAGACTGCTTGATCCTGCAGGTTTGCACTACACAACATCAGAAAGATCAGGCCCTTTCTGACAGAGCATGCTGCACAACTTCTTGTCTAGGCCCTTGTCGTTTCTAGACTGGACTACTGCAATGCTCTTCTGGCTGGTCTGCCATCAAACACAATCAAACCTCTACAAATGATTCAGAATGCAGCGGCACGACTGATCTTCAACGAGCCCAAAAGAGCGCATGTTACACCTCTCTTCATCTCCTTGCACTGGCTACCAGTGGCAGCTCACATCAAGTTCAAGACACTGATGCTTGCATACAGAACTACCACAGGCTCAGCACCCTCCTACTTCCACTCACTATTACGAACCTACATCCCCTCCAGAAGTCTGAGATCTGCTAGTGAGCAACGCCTTGTGGTACCATCACAGAGAGGCTCAAAATCACTCTCCAGAACATTCTCGTTCACCATTCCTGGCTGGTGGAATAATCTTCCCACCGCTATCCGGAACGCTGGATCCCTGTCAATCTTCAAGCAACAACTGAAAACTCATCCCTTTCGGCAGTGCTTGACTTCATCCTAAACTCAAAAAAAAAAAAAACTCTTTCCCTCTATCTTTCTCTCCCCTTACTAGCTTGTACTTATTTGAACAATGACTGAGACTTGGTGTTACGAGCACTTCCTCTGTCTGATTGCCTCTTCAAGATGAATCGCTTTTTGTATTCCCCAATTGTAAGTCGCTTTGGATAAAAGCGTCTGCCAAATGACTAAATGTAAATGTAAATCTATATTTTAAAAACCTGCAATACTCCGACAATAAAAAGACCCTCAGACCCTGACGTGACGCTAAGCATTTTTCCACATCAAAGATCGTTTGTATAAATATGAACGTTGGCGTGGATTTAAGCATTTTTGGGACTCGAGTCCGAGTCAAGTCTCGAGTCATGTGACTCGAGTCCACACCCCGGCTATTATTTGTATAGCTTTTAACAATAAAAGTTGTGTCAAAGCAGCTTAATATGAAGCTGGGTGGCTTTATATCAGCTTTACAGTATTTAAACGGGGAAATAGTTTATCGAAATAGTGTCATTCTCAGAATCAGAAAGAGCTTTTATTGCCAAGTATGCTTGCGCATGCAAGGAATTTGTTTTAGTGTCATAAGCTTCCAGTTCACAGAGACAACTATGACACAGACAATTAAAATAAGATGAGAATAAAAAAATACACAAGTAAATATAAATAAACAAAATTAAAAAAATAATAATATTGAAACATAAATGATTGTATATATACAGTTGTGCAATAGATGATAAAATGGGAAAGAAAAGAAGGAGATACAGGGATGTACAAGGATGGAGGTGGTAGCAAATAAATATAAGGATATTGCACATCCCTGAGATGGAGGGGGAGCTTCGGGCTCTTCACCGGAGCACACACACACACGAGCTGACGGGGACGAGGAGTGTGTCGCTTATCTGGGCGTCGCCCATTCAGAGGCTGCACACACTGGGGCTTTGTGTCCTCACTGCGAGGACATGAACCTTGCCCGCCTTTGCTTGCGGATTGCCTTTTTCCACAAAAGCGGTCCTCCCCACTCCGTTCCCTCGACTCCTCTCTCTCCCAGGAGAAAGAAGCAGTGGAACAGCGGGGCTCCTCTCTCAGGCACGAGTGACGTTGCATCAGCCCAACGCCCACGCACTTCACTCTCCCCGCAGCGCCTCATGTTGCTAGTGTGCTTCACACACGAGGATAAACGCCCCTCGCTGGACGTGAGCGGCCTGGTTTCCTTCGGTGCCTCTGAGGAAGAGATAGCCGACGACGACTCCATGTCCTTGACAGCATCTGATGCTGACGAGTGTGTGTGTGCGAAGAGCCCGAAGCTCCCCGTCCATCTCAGGCTATGTGGCCGAGTGTAGACTCGGAGCTGATCCACGTTCTCACATGTGCTGTGGAGGAACCAGGCCTTGCTTGGTCGGCTGTGCAAGTTCCTGCCTAAGCGCCCCAGTTCTGTGACTGTTTCAAGCTGCCCCTAGACAGCATCCACACAGCAGCCTGCAAAGACGGTGCAGCCTCAGCTCTCGCAAAAGCCGGAGCCTGGGCTTCAACAGCGCCCCCGAACAGTATCCTAGCTTCCCAGGAAGCTTCAGGGTCCCCGCCCTCATGTAGTGCTGGAACCTGGGCCTCAGAAGCCGTTCTGATCTGCGTGCAGAGAGGAAGAAGAGAGGGCTAGTTCTCACAGATACCGGAACCCCCTCAAAGAGAGCTTGCATTTATTCCCACGTGGCATTCATTCCCCCACGTGGTGGAGGTTTTTTAACAGGGCACATCCTGCCTCTTCAGCGTGTGCCCCAAACTACCGCTGTGATAGCACACCCAAATACAATAAAGAGCATTTCACCTCTCCCTGCACTCACACATGTCAGTTCTCCCCCTTCGGATGGCGAGCTGTCATGACTAAAAATAAAAACATTTGGGAAGGTCAGCTCTCCCTCTTCAGATGGTGAGCTGTCTTCGATAAAAATGTTCACAAATGTCAGTTCTCCCCCTTTGGGCGGTGACCTGTCATTAATAAAAATAGAACTTCTTGCCACCCGGCTGCTGGCTTGGAAAGCGATTCCCGGCATGTCAGATTGACTTCTAAGAACCATAGAACAAGGCTAATCCGTCAAGTTTGCTCGTAGGCCACTTGTACTCAGAGTGATGTGCAGACTTTGGTGCAGGACAACGAATCACATCTTCTCCGAGCCGTAGTGAACACACTGCTTGCAAAGGGTGCCGTGGAAATGATCCCCTTAGCGAACAGTGAGTCAGGCTTTTACAGCCGATACTTCCTCGTTCCCAAGAAAGACGGTGGGCTCAGATCAATTCTCGATCTCAGATGTCTTAATCGGGCTCTCATGAGACAGACTTTCAAAATGTTAACCTTGAAACAGATCCTCGCCCAAATACGTCCCAAGGACTGGTTTCTGTCTGTGGATCTGAAACATTCATATCCAAATAGCGCCCCGTCACAGACTGTTCTTGAGATTCGCTTTCAACGGAGTGATGGGAATCCGCATACTGAACTACCTCGATGACTGGCTAATGCTAGCCAACTCAGAATGCAATTGATCGCCCACAGGTCATTGTTGCTCAACCACCTAGAGCATCTGGGGTTGAAAATCAACCCAGCCAAGAATTTTCTGATGCCCAGACAACGAGCGTCCTTTCTGGGAACAGTCATAGACTCTGTTCAAGTGCGAGCTTGGATTACACCAGAATGCTCCCTGACTATCCAGCAAGCGGTGGCGTCTTTCAAGCTGGGGGGGCTTTGCGTCCCCTCAAAGCATTTCAAAGGATGCTCGGTTTCATGGCTGAAACTCCTCAGTTATTCCCCTGGGCCTGCTACACATGCGGCCCCTTCAATACTGACTAAAAGTCTGCGTTCCGTCCCATGCCTGGCGCCTGGGCCTCGCTTATGTCAAGGTAACCCATTGCTGCCTCAAAGCTGTGGCTCCTTGGACAACTCCTCGCCTGATTCTATCAGGCGTACAGTTAGGAAGGTGGTCATGACAAATCCAGGTGACGTGTCCCACGTGCTAACCTTTCTGCAAGAGCTGCTGGATAAGGGGCACACCCCGTCCACGCTCAAGGTCTATGTGGCAGCCATTGCGGAGAATCATTCTCTCGAGGCTCTCCCAGAAGTATCGGCTGTTGGCAGAAATGACTTGGTTGTTAAGTTCCTTAGAGGCACTCGACGGTTGAATCCTCCTCAAGTCCTGGGGGCCCTCAAGGGCGCTGCCTTTGAGCTGCTTCAAACAGCCGGCTTAAGGGTCATGACGCTCAAAACCGCTATGCTTTTGGTCCTAGCGTCCGTCAAGCGAGTAGGTGACTTGTAATCCCTGTCTGTCAGTGCTTCCTGTCTTGAGTTTGGACCCAATGACTGTAAAGTCGTTCTTCAGCCGACTTTACAGTGTGTTACAGCAGTTATGTACCGAAGGTGCGCTCAACTCCGTTTAGAGCTCAGGTTATTTATCTTCTAGCTCTCCCCGTAGCGGATGGTGACAAGGGACTGTGAGTGTACTTTTGAGCTTTCTAAGTCTTTTAGACAAACAGAGCAGCTCTTTGTGTGCTTTGGAAGCCGCTCTAAAGGGCTGCCGGTTACAAAGCAAAGACTATCGCACTGGATAGTAGATGCTATCGCCCTAGCTTGCTCGCCAGCGGGCGTGCAATGCCCTATAGGTGTGAGGGCCCATTCCGCCTGGTCCAGTGGAATCTCTATTGGTGAGATTTGTGCAGCCACCGGCTGGTCGTCACAGTCGACCTTTATTAGATTCGACAGTTTGGGCATTCCTGCCTTACAAGTTCGGGTGTTATCCGCTTAATGTTTACTTTTTCCCCCCTTCGGGAAAGGTTATGTCAAGCAGACCTCAGGTCGTTCTTTGGGTTTTTTTGTAGCTCAGGCTTATATGGGGCCCTCGCTGCATGTGCCTAGGCTGAGCTTGCGGAGCAGGCTTAGTTCTGCATCTGCTTATAGCATGGCGTTACTGGATGCATTCCCCATACAGTCATCAATGACAACGCAACGGGACTTACCTTTCGATAGGGAACGCTCCAGTTACTCACGTAACCTCGGTTCCCTGAGATAAGGGAGCGAGCGTTGCGTAACTGGCCGTGCTATAGCTGCACGTGAATCGATGACTGTCACGTCAGTCGTTGATTCTGATGAAATGGCGCTCTGGGTCGACTTATATAGCAGTTGGCTCCGCCCCCTCTGGCAGGCTCGAGTGCATTGGTTTGTGCAGCAACAAATCATTCTTCAGTAACAGAGTAAACAGGAGTTTCCCCTTATTTTTGTATCTTTTTGGACTAGATATTTTTTCAGTTTTGAGACTGCCTTTAAGAAAAGGATATGTTTAACTTTTTCCCTTTTTGTTAAATAAATTATTCTGACTGATTCTATGAACTATTGGGTTCAACACCCTTCTGTGGCTCAGTGGTGGAAGTTAAGACTCTTGTGCCAGAGACCCAAGTTCAAATCCCAACTCTGACAATACACATTTTTAAATCTTGCTAATTACCTATAAAACCCTGAATGGTTTAGCACCTCAGTATTTGAGCAAGCTCTTATTGCATTATAGTCCTTCACATCCACTACGATCCCAAAACTTTGATACCTAGAATATCAAAATCAACTGCAGGCGGCAAATCCTTTTCCTATTTAGCTCCCAAACTCTGGAACAATCTACCTAACACTGTTCAGGAGGCAGACACACTCTGTTAGTTTAAATCTAGATTAAAAACGCATCCCTTTAATACAAACTGTTTCATAACACACTAACACATCTCTATAATTCAAATCAGTTAGGTTATCCGGAACCGGGAACACTTCCCAGAACACCCTATGTACTTCTTACATTGTTAGAAGAATTAATATTAGTCTCTTTCTTTTTTATTCCAAAGTCACCGTAGCCACCAGATCCAGACTGTATCCAGATCAGATGGTAACTGCAGCCACCCGGATCCAGTCCATATCCAGACCAGATGGTGGATCAGCACGTAGAGACAACCTCGACTGCCCTGAATGTCAGTGGGGACCAGGACAACTAGATAAGCCCCAGAGACAGATATTGAAAATAGTGGCAATTATCTGCACCTCAGTATTGTAGTACATTATAAAACAGTCCATAATTATAACGTATTGACTGTAAATTAGAATTTTAATTCAAATTATTAATTGGATGCATTGGAACAATAAAACCCTCCCTACACCCACCCTAACCCGGTACTTTATTCTCAACTTTTTGATTATTTCCTTCATTTTTATTGAAAATAAATGCCTTTCTGATGTGATATGAGATTTGAAAAGGAAGAATAAAGTTTGGGCAAAAAGCAGGTTTGAAGTGCTTTTTGAATCGATCGCGTCAAAAAGCACACACCTTACCAGATAGGCCACTGGAACTGATGTTTTATAAGGGTCTTTTGTAGTGTTGATTACTAAAAAGGCAGGCTATTTGCACTTAGTGTAAATAGACACTCCGTAAAAGAAATAGCTTATTCCTTGGGCCCTTGACATAACATTTACATAAACCTCAGGATGTAGACGTGCATACACACAGGCAGACACAATTGCTGAAGAAGAAGAAAAAAGCACAGTTGAAGACATTTCCCAGACATACACATCGAGGCTGTGTCCCAAAAGTCATCTAAAATTGGGAGGCCATGGCAGTTCTTACATTTACATTTATACTTATGTATTTGGCAGACTCTTTCATCCAAAGCGACTTACATAGCATTTAAGATATATTGCATTAACCAGGCCAATCAAACATGTTCCAGGCCTTGTCCTCGATGTCTCACTCTTGGCAAGCAATGTGTCACATGATACCTATTTTCAAAGATGCATCGCTTGGACCCCCTTGAAGCTGGAAATGCTATAAGTTATTTTTCCCACTCTGGTCTTCCACCCCAGAGCATGGCTGAGTTACAGGCTGGGTTGTGTTACTCTTCTGAGTAATTCCACAACTCCTCTTTCCGAACCCCAGTTCCCACAGAGCATGGTGCTGTGCCCTCGGGTTAAAAATTATTTGTGTGGAGTCTACTTGACTATCATGTTATGAGATGCGAAATGTACTAGTAGCAAAAAGGAAATAAAGAAAAGGAAAATCCACAACACAATAGAAATGATAGAAGAATAGATTGAAAAATGTTTAGTTTTGCTTGTGCTGTAATTTTCTATTTAATAACGACATCATGTTCAGTTTGTTGGTTGGTCTTTAGGTGGTTTGGTTCTCTAAGTTGCTGCATTGAAGTTAGTCAAAGAACAGTTCACAACTGGCATGAATAACAGTTTCCACTGTTGTTTAGAAATTTTCATTTGTAACTGGTCCTCACACGTACACTCTAACGCAAGGAAATGCCCCTCAACAGACACAAAGAGGGAGAGAGAACAAGCCACCATATTATATAAATACAGAATGCATGCAAACTGGTTTCCCCATATGCTCTCATCAAACTCAAATCACTCCGGTACAACGAGTCCAACCTGCACCAGAATGGTGGGTGGGCCTCTCTCTCTTTTCACTTTAAACTTTTCTTTATCTGGTCAGACACATGTCTGTGATGTTTCCTAAATTATGTGCATTGTGCAGCCAAGGTTAGGGCTGTGTTTTATTCCATGAGCCTTTGACAGAACAAATGCCAAAGTGAGTCGCAGGACTCTGGCAGCTGCCATGTGTGCAGCTCCACAGATGCCTGGTCCACAGCAGCCCAGCTCTGTCCACCACTGGCCCACAGCAGTGCACACAATAGAAAATGCCAATTTTGTAGTGGTTTCTCTGGTATTCTAGCCAGGAGATAGATTGCAATGACACTTCTATCTTACTCCATGCCACTCAATTATCTTTAGTGTATAAAGAACAATTCTGACAAAACCAGCCAAAGAGGATCCTGCTGAAGGTAATGCAATGGTAAAGCTTTCCTGTAGCTCAAATAGTAGAGCATGGCGCTAGCAACGCTAAGGTCTTGGGTTCGATTCCCAGGGAAAGCAAGAGCTGATAAAATGTAAAAACTGTAACTTGAATGCAATGTAAGTCGCTTTGGATAAAAGCGTCTGCTAAATGCATAAACGTAAATGCAACCATAAAGGCATTGTACCTCGAGACATAGGGAACCTGCTTTTATACCTTTAGTTTTAATGTATGTTAGAAAAAGGGGTAAACATCCATTCAAGATTTCATGGTTGCAATAGTAAATAAAGGAAATAATTCTTGTTATTATTTCACAGTTGTTATTGCACAAATTCAAATTGTATTAGCAAACTAACCATTCACATGATTACTGCCAATAAACATAAAAACATTTTTATTTTATTTTTTGGTACATAGCCTATCAGTATTCTTGTTAAATATATATACATGCACACCCACACACACACATATATATATATATATATATATAGTGGTGTGAAAAAGTGTTGGCCCCCTTCCTGATTTTTTTTTTTTTTGCATGTTTGTCACACTTTAATGTTTCAGATCATCAAACAAATTTAAATATTAATCAAAGATAACACAAGTAAACACAACATGCAGTTTTTGAATGAAGTTTTTTATTATGAAGGGAAAACAAAATCCAAACCCACATGGCCCTGTGTGAAAAAGTGCTTGCCCCCTAAACCTAATAACTGGTTGGGCCACCCTTAACAGCAACAACTGCAATCAAGTGTTTGCGAGAACTTGCAATTAGTCTGTTACAGCGCTGTGGAGGAATTTTGGCCCACTCATCTTGGCAGAATTGTTGTAATTCAGCCACATTGGAGGGTTTTCGAGCATGAACGGCCTTTTTAAGGTCATGCCACAGCATCTCAATAGGATTCAGGTCAGGACTTTGACTAGGCCACTCCAAAGTCTTCATTTTGTTTTTCTTCAGCCATTCAGAGGTGGATTTGCTGGTGTGTTTTGGATCATTGTCCTGGTGCAGAACCCAAATTCGCTTCAGCTTGAGGTCACGAACAGATGGCCGGAGATTGTCCTTCAGGCTTTTTTGGTAGACAGCTGAATTCATGGTTCCATTTATCACAGCAAGTCTTCCAGGTCCTGAAGCAGCAAAACAGCCCCAGACCATCACACTACCACCACCATATTTTACTGTTGGTATGATGTTCTTTTTCTGAAATGCTGTGTTACGTTTAAGCCAGATGTAATGGGACACACACCTTCCAAAAAGTTCAGCTTTTGTCTCGTCAGTCCACAGAGTATTTTCCCAAAATTCTTGGGGATCATCAAGATGCTTTCTGGCAAAACGAGACGAGCCTTTATGTTCTTTTTGCTCAGCAGTGGTTTTCGTCTTGGAACTCTGCCATGCAGGCCATTTTTGCCCAGTCTCTTTCTTATGGTCATGAACACTGACCTTAACTGAGGCAAATGAGGCCTGCAGTTCTTTAAATGTTGTTGTGGAGTCTTTTGTGACCTCTTGGATGAGTCGTCGCTGTGCTCTTGGGGTAATTTTGGTCGGCCGGCCACTCCTGGGAACGTTCACCACTGTTCCATGTTTTCGCGATTTGTGGATAATGGCTCTCACTGTGGTTCGCTGGAGTCCCAAAGCTTTAGAAATGGCTTTATAACCTTTTCCAGACTGATAGATCTCAATTACGTTCTTTCCCATTTGTTCCTGAATTTCTTTGGATCTCAACATGATGTGTAGCTTTTGAGGATCTTTTGGTCTACTTCACTTTGTCAGGCAGGTCCTATTTAAGTGATTTCTTGATTGTGAACAGGTGTGGCAGTAATCAGGCCTGGGTGTGGCTAGAGAAACTGAACTCAGGTGTGATAAACCACAGTTATGTTTTAACAGGGCCATGTGGGTTTGGATTTTGTTTTCCCTTCATAAAAAAAAAACCCTTCATTTAAAAACTGCATGTTGTGTTTACTTGTGTTATCTTTGGTTAATATTTAAAGTTGTTTGATGATCTGAAGCATTAAAGTGTGACAAAAAATGAGGAAGGGGACCAACACTTCTTCACACCATTGTATACACACATATACAGTGGGGAAAATAAATTATTTGATACCCTGCTGATTTTGTACGTTTGCCCACTGACAAAGAAATTATCAGTCTATAATTTTAATGGTAGGTTTATTTGAACAGTGAGAAACAGAACAAAAAAAATCCAGAAAAATGCATTTCAAAAAAGTTATAAATTGATTTACATTTTAATGAGTGAAATAAGTATTTGACCCCTTCGAAAAACATGACTTAGTACTTGGTGGCAAAACCCTTGTTGGCAATCACAGAGGTCAGACGTTTCTTATAGTTGGCCACCAGGTTTGCACACATCTCAGGACCTATATATATATACTTACACTCACACACTTACATCTAGTAAATGTTACATTTAGCAGACGCTTCTATATAATGCAACTTACAAATGAGGGCAATAGAAGCAATCAAAACCAAGAAAAGAGCAATAAAGTTATTTTTTAAATTGCTTAGACACTAAAAGTGATACTTGAGGAGCACTTAGTAGAACCATTCACTTATATACATAATCTTTAGACTATGTCTGCAAAACTATAAGCAGACTTTAAACTCAGTTTGATATTGTAAAACCAACTTTTTGCAAAACTCTAAACACAGTTCTCTACATTACACACATCATTCGAAACTAACAGCTCTTTTATTTAATTTAGGAAATATTGCCATTTTAATGCCACACTCATTTACTGATGACACACACAGCGATCATGTGTGAAACACCTATACATTATTTGTTCACTTAGTAATCAAAACTCGTTTTTTTTTTTTTTTTTTTTTTTGTAAATAAATATTTTTTACCCCCTTGCATTTCTGTTCATTGTATCTATATTGTACAAAGTGCTTTTATAAATAAAGCTGACTTTCTGACTTGGTTTATATGCATATTCAGTGTGTGTGCGTATGTATGTGTGTGTGTGTATATATATATACAGTATATCCCAGTTGATCAGCAGTTTTTGAAAAACTCAGACCAGCCCGTCTGGCACCAACAACCAATCCACGTTCAAAGTCACTTAAATCCCCTTTCTTCCCCATTCCGATGCTCGGTTTGAACTTCAGCAAGTCGTCTTCACCACATCTAGATGCATCATTGCTGCCATGTGATTGGCTGATTAGAAATTTGTGTTACCAAGCAATTGAACAGGTGTACCTAATAAAGTGGCCGATGAGTGTATATATATATATATATATATATATATATATATATATATATATATACATACATACATACATACATACGTCTATACTGAATATCAATACTATACATATATCTATCTATACTGAACATACAAGCCTAGTCAGAAAGTCAACTTTATTTCTTAACTTTAAAGTGCTTTATGCAATATAGGTTGTTTCACATCAGCTTCACAATAGTATCAAATTCAAATTCTGCTTTAATGCAGCTCTAAAAACTCAATTGTACAGCTCAAGTCAGTTCAGTGTTGATTTAGTTCACTTGCATAACTGTGTAAAATTAATCAGCTGTACATACATACTGTATATAGTGTATGTGCATATGCATGTGTGTGCGAGTGCTCTGACAAACTCCACTGCACTCTCAATAATCAAAAGACACACAAGAGCAGTGTTTTACATTTTTCACATCTGTGTGTACTTTGGTGTGTATGTGGCTAATTATTTTACATTTGTGTGTACAGTTACTATGCAAAAATAAAAATTTTAGAAGAGTTAAAATATTTTTCGAAGAAGTGTTTGATTTTACAAGATGTGTGTGACGTTTTACATGTGTGTGTGTTTTGTGGTTTTGTGTGTAGTCAAGTCAAGTCAATATTATTAGGGCCCAAGCCAGTAAGGCGCAGGGCCCTATTGTTTTCCTAAGGATTATTATTAGGGCCCAAGCCAGTAAGGCGCAGGGCCCTATTGTTTTCCTAAGGATTATTAGGGCCCAAGCCAGTAAGGCGCAGGGCCCTATTGTTCCCCTAAGGATTATTATTTTTATTAGGGCCCAAGCCAGTAAGGCGCAGGGCCCTATTGTTTTCCTAAGGATTATTAGGGCCCAAGCCAGTAAGGCGCAGGGCCCTCTTGTTCTTCTAAGGATTATTAGGGCCCAAGCCAGTAAGGCGCAGGGCCCTATTGTTCCCCTAAGGATTATTAGGGCCCAAGCCAGTAAGGCGCAGGGCCCTATTGTTCTTCTAAGGATTATTAGGGCCCAAGCCAGTAAGGCGCAGGGCCCTATTGTTCTTCTAAGGATTATTATTTTTTTTATTTTTTTTATTATTTTTTATTTCGACTATCCGGGTACTTTTGGGGGCCTTAACGTGCCCGAAAACTCTTGAAAATTGGCACGCACATTGGAACCTGCGGCCATTAGGACGCCACAGACGCTGGGACCCGGGCGTGGCACAGGGGCTCTACGGCGCCCCCTGGAAGATTGTCAGAAAGCTTGATGTATAGCTCACACATACTTGCACGTATTCATATGAAACTCGGTACACATATAGAACTCATTGAGCCGAACAACTTTCACGCTGCATGTCTTAGGCTCCGCCCAACAGGAAGTCGGCTATTCAGGGCTGTTTAAAAAGCGCATGCTCTGGAATTTGATATAATTGTATTAATGATAGTTAGACACTGGAAAAAGCTCATAAACGGGCGTGGAAGAGGCACTCTATAGCGCCACCTTTTGTCAAAAATGGGGGGGTTAGTTTTAGCTACAGACACCAAACTCGGTACATAAATTGTTCTTATTAATCCGGACAACTTTCTAATTTACAGTCATTAGCTACGACCAACAGGAAGTCGGCTATATTTATTTTAAAGTGGGTTTTTTTTTAAAACAGGCTGTAAACAAATTCATACTCCTCCAAACAGAAACACGTAAATCACACCAAACATTTTTTCTCATGATGCCAAAATACTGAAGATGCTAAATTGCGGACGGATTTAGGATATCTTGAACGATGATTTAATGGCAATTTATTAAAGTTACTGTAAAAAATAGATTTTTTTTTTTTTTTTTATCTTTTAAGAGCAGCTTCCAAACACTTCATAAAAAATTACATGCACATAACAATACAGTCTGAGGATATGTGATTAATTTCATGAATTTACAATACACTATGGAGAGCAGAAAATTAAAAAACTATCAGAGAGTTATTAAACTGCTGAGTGAGAGCTCCTGCCAGTCTGCCTCTGATTGAGGGGTGGGGGTGGGGTGGGCTGTCAGTGACTGTGTGGATTGAGGCAGTGGGTGAGAGAGAGAAAGAGAGAGAGAGGGTCTGTTTTTTAAAATCTTAAAAAAATGCTTATAAATCATTAAAGATTTTTATAACACTTTATAATAAGGTCTCATTTCTTAACATTAGGAAATGCATTAATTAACTGAACTAACAATGAAAAATATATTTTTACAGCATGTTAATTCTTCCATGATAGTATGAACTAACAAAGAACAATTTTTTTTAAAGCATTTATTAATCTTTTTAATGTTAGAAAAATAGTCATGTTCAAAAGATAAACTTTAAAATTTAATAATATATTAACACATTTTGGAATTAATATTGATCAATATTAAATGGTATATAATTATTAATGATTTTATATATATATATATATAATGATAGCTACAGACACCAAACTCGGTACATAAATTGTTCTTATTAATCCGGACAACTTTCTAATTTACAGTCATTAGCTACGACCAACAGGAAGTCGGCTATATTTATTTTAATGTGGGTTTTTTTTTTTTTTAAACGCGCTGTAAACAAATTCATACTCCTCCAATCAGAAACACGGAAATCACACCAAATATTTTTTCTCACGATGCCAAAATACTGAAGATGCTAATTGCAGACAGATTTAGGATATCTTGAACTGCGTTTTAATGGCAATTTATTAAAGTTACAGTAAAAAAGAGAAAACTTTTTTTTTTTCTTTCTTTTAAGAGCAGCTTCCAAACACTTCATAAAAAATTACATACACAGAACAAGACAGTCTGAGGATATGTGATTAATTCATGAATTTACAATACACTATGCGGAGGAGAACATTTTAAAACTATCAGAGATCTCCTGTCTCTGTGCTTCTAATGTGTGCGGTAGGTGACTGGGTGAGTGACTGACTGTGTGAGTTCAGTGAGTGTGGAGGGGGAGAGAGAGAGAGAGGGGGTCTGTTTAAACATCTCAATAAAATCCTTAAAAAATGCTTATAAAGCATTAAAGGTTTTGATAACACTTTATAATTAAGTCTCATTTGTTAACAGTAGGGAAGGCATTAATTAACATGAACTAACAATGAAAAATATATTTTTTACAGCATGTTAATTCTTCATTGATAGTATGAACTTACAATGAACTAACAATGAACAAAATATTTGTAATATTAGAAAAATAGTCATGTTCAAAAGATAAAACATTAAAATGTAATAATATATTAACACATTTTGGAATTGATTTTGATCAACATTAAATGGTATATATTTATTAATGATGTAAATTAACAACAGTTAAATAATGTTGTTTTTTAACATTGGTTAATTCACAAATAACATTAAATATTAACAATATATTTTTTACTTTATTCATTTGTGTTAGAAAAAATTATTAATGTTAGTTAATGGAAAAATAAATCATTAAAAAATGCTTATAAATCATTAAAACCTTTGGTAACTATAATAATTTCTCATTTGTTAGCATTTGTAAATGCATTAACTAACATGAACTACCAATGAAAAATATATTTTCACAGAATTTAAAGTTTTATATGTTGTTCTGTGTGTGTGTGTGTTTCACAGAGTTGATGGTTTGGATTAACCCTTTAATTGCCGTATCCCTTAAAACCAAACTGCCAGAGGGTTACTGTGATGCGTGTGCTCGCTGGGCACCGTTTTATCGATGCCACCGGGGTGGCGTATGCTGACGGCTTGGGCCCGTCATCGCTGCTTGCAGCTATATTTATTATTTTTTTTTTTATTATTTTTTATTTCGACTATCCGGGTACTTTTGGGGGCCTTAACGTGCCCGAAAACTCTTGAAAATTGGCACGCACATTGGAACCTGCGGCCATTAGGACGCCACAGAGGCTGGGACCCGGGCGTGGCACAGGGGCTCTACGGCGCCCCCTGGAAAATTGTCAGAAAGCTTGATGTATAGCTCACACATACTTGCACGTATTCATATGAAACTCGGTACACATATAGAACTCATTGAGCCGAACAACTTCCGCGCAGCATGTCATAGGCTCCGCCCAACAGGAAGTCGGCTATTCAGGGCTGTTTAAAAAGCGCATGCTCTGGAATTTGATATACTCCTCTGAGGATTTCCATACGATTGCCACCAAACTCGGTGAACATGATCTCAAGACATTGGGGACGCTAAATTGCGAAGATATTTTTGATATGTCGAACGGTTTGCCCGTGGCGAGGCGATGAAGTTATGGCGAAAAATGAGACCCAGGAAATGCCTAATAACGTCCACATACATTGTATGATGTAGATCAAACTTCAGTGATTTGTTCGTTGTATGATGCCGATCGGATAGATGTGACTATTATGACTGAAAGTTATAGCGCCACCAACTGGCTGCAGGAAGTGTGTCGTTTTCAAAATGCTTTGAATTCAGCATCTTATTTTTACTCGATTTGCTTCAAACTTCACCAGAATAATGTCAAAACACGGCCGATGTAAAACTGTGAAGGGAATATTGATATCTAAAATTATGTTGCCATGGCAACGTGTCAAAGTTGAAAATTCGTTTCTGGTGATTTTGAGGCAGATAACATGTTTAGAATGTCATGAAACTCAACACACATATCCATTTTAATGATAGTTAGACACTGGAAAAAGCTCATAAACGGGCGTGGAAGAGGCACTCTATAGCGCCACCTTTTGTCAAAAATGGGGGGGTTAGTTTTAGCTACAGACACCAAACTCGGTACATAAATTGTTCTTATTAATCCGGACAACTTTCTAATTTACAGTCATTAGCTACGACCAACAGGAAGTCGGCTATATTTATTTTAATGTGGGTTTTTTTTTAAAACAGGCTGTAAACAAATTCATACTCCTCCAAACAGAAACACGGAAATCACACCAAACATTTTTTATCATGATGCCAAAATACTGAAGATGCTAAATTGCGGACGGATTTAGGATATCTTGAACGATGATTTAATGGCAATTTATTAAAGTTACAGTAAAAAATAGATTTATTTTATTTTTTTTATCTTTTAAGAGCAGCTTCCAAACACTTCATAAAAAATAACATGCACATAACAATACAGTCTGAGGATATGTGATTAATTTCATGAATTTACAATACACTATGGAGAGCAGAAAATTAAAAAACTATCAGAGAGTTATTAAACTGCTGAGTGAGAGCTCCCTGCCAGTCTGCCTCTGAGTGAGGGGTGGGGGTGGGGTGGGCTGTGAGTGACTGTGTGGATTGAGCCAGTGGGTGAGAGAGAGAAAGAGAGAGAGAGGGTCTGTTTTTTAAAATCTTTAAAAAATGCTTATAAATCATTAAAGATTTTGACAACACTTTATAATAAGGTCTCAATTCTTAACATTAGGAAATGCATTAATTAACGTGAACTAACAATGAAAAATATATTTTTACAGCATGTTAATTCTTCCATGATAGTATGAACTAACAAAGAACAATTTTTTTTAAAGCATTTATTAATCTTTTTAATGTTAGAAAAATAATCATGTTCAAAAGATTAACTTTAAAATGTAATAATATATAAACACATTTTGGAATTAATATTGATCAACATTAAATGGTATATAATTATTAATGATTATATATATAATGATAGCTACAGACACCAAACTCGGTACATAAATTGTTCTTATTAATCCGGACAACTTTCTAATTTACAGTCATTAGCTACGACCAACAGGAAATCGGCTATTTTTTTTTTAATGTGTTTTTTTTTTTTTTAAACGGGCTGTAAACAAATTCATACTCCTCCAAGCAGAAACCAAAATTTCACACCAAACATTTTTTCTCATGATTCCAAAATACTGAAGATGCTACATTGCGGACGGATTTAGGATATCTTGAACGGTGATTTAATGGCAATTTATTAAAGTTACAGTAAAAAAGAACACTTTTTTTTTTTTTTATCTTTTAAGAGCAGCTTCCAAACACTTCATAAAAAATTACATACACAGAACAAGACAGTCTGAGGATATGTGATTAATTCATGAATTTACAATACACTATGGCGAAAGGAACATTTTAAAACTTAGAGTTCTCCTGTCACTGTGTTTCTAATGTGTGCGGTGGGTGACTGACTGTGTGAGTTCAGTGAGTGTGGAGGGGGAGAGAGAGAGAGAGAGAGAGGGTCTGTTTAAACTTCTCAATAAAATCCTTAAAAAATGCTTATAAAGCATTAAAGGTTTTGATAACACTTTATAATTAAGTCTCATTTGTTAACAGTAGGGAATGCATTAATTAACATGAACTAACAATGAAAAATATATTTTTTACAGCATGTTAATTCTTCATTGATAGTATGAACTTACAATGAACTAACAATGAACAAAATATTTTTAATATTAGAAAAATAGTCATGCTCAAAAGATAAAACTTTCAAATTTAATAATATATTAACACATTTTGGAATTAATATTGATCAACATTAAATGGTATATAATTATTGTTGATGTTAACTAACAACAGTTAAATAATGTTGTTTTTTAACATTGGTTAATTCACAAATAATATTAAATATTAACAATATATTTTTTACTTTATTCATTTTTGTTAGTAAATTATTCATGTTAGTTAATGGAAAAATAAATAATTAAAAAATGCTTATAAATCATTAAAAGCTTTGGTAACTATAATAATTTCTCATTTGTTAGCATTAGTAAATGCATTGACTAACATCAACTACCAATGAAAAATATATTTTCACAGAATTCCAAGTTTTATATGTTGTTCTGTGTGTGTGTGTTTCACAGAGTTGATGGTTTGGATTAACCCTTTAATTGCCGTATCCCTTAAAACCAAACTGCCAGAGGGTTACTGTAATGCGTGTGCTCACCGGGCACCGTTTTATCGATGCCACCGGGGTGGCGTATGCTGACGGCTTGGGCCCGTCATCGCTGCTTGCAGCTATATTTATTTATTTATTAGGGCCCAAGCCAGTAAGGCGCAGGGCCCTATTGTTCTTCTAAGGATTATTATTTTTTTTTTTTTTATTTTTTATTTCGACTATCCGGGTACTTTTGGGGGCCTTAACGTGCCCGAAAACTCTTGAAAATTGGCACGCACGTTGGAACCTGCGGCCATTAGGACGCGGCTGAGGCTGGGACCCGGGCGGGGCACAGGGGCTCTACGGCGCCCCCTGGAAAATTGTCAGAAAGCTTGATGTATAGCTCACACATACTTGCACGTATTCATATGAAACTCGGTACACATATAGAACTCATTGAGCCGAACAACTTCCGTGCAGCATTTCATAGGCTCCGCCCAACAGGAAGTCGGCTATTCAGGGCTGTTTAAAAAGCGCATGTTCTGGAATTTGATATACTCCTCTGAGGATTTCCATACGATTGCCACCAAACTCGGTGAACATGATCTCAAGACATTGGGGATGCTAAATTGCGAAGATATTTTTGATATGTCGAACGGTTTGCCCGTGGCGAGGCGATGAATTTATGGCGAAAAATGAGACCCAGGAAATGCCTAATAACGTCCACATACATTGTATGATGTAGATCAAACTCCAGTGATTTGTTCGTTGTATGATGCCGATCGGATAGATGTGACTATTATGACTGAAAGTTATAGCGCCACCAACTGGCTGCAGGAAGTGTGTCGTTTTCAAAATGCTTTGAATTCAGCATCTTATTTTTACTCGATTTGCTTCAAACTTCACCAGAATAATGTCAAAACACGGCCGATGTAAAACTGTGAAGGGAATATTGATATCTAAAATTATGTTGCCATGGCAACGTGTCAAAGTTGAAAATTCGTTTCTGGTGATTTTGAGGCAGATAACATGTTTAGAATGTCATGAAACTCAACACACATATGAGTATTAATGATAGTTAGACACTGGAAAAAGCTCATAAACGGGCGTGGAAGAGGCACTCTATAGCGCCACCTTTTGTCAAAAATGAGGGGGTTAGTTTTAGCTACAGACCCCAAACTCGGTACATAAATTGTTCTAATTAATCCGGACAACTTTCTAATTTACAGTCATTAGCTACGACCAACAGGAAGTCGGCTATATTTATTTTAATGTGGGTTTTTTTTAAAAACGGGCTGTAAACAAATTAATACTCCTCCAAGCAGAAACACGGAAATCACACCAAACATTTTTTATCATGATGCCAAAATACTGAAGATGCTAAATTGCGGACGGATTTAGGATATCTTGAACGATGATTTAATGGCAATTTATTAAAGTTACAGTAAAAAAGATAATTTTTTTTTTTTTTTATCTTTTAAGAGCAGCTTCCAAACACTTCATAAAAAATTACATACACAGAACAATACAGTCTGAGGATATGTGATTAATTTCATGAATTTACAATACACTATGCAGAGGAGAAAATTTTAAAACTATCAGAGCTGCTTCTGAGTGAGAGCTCCCTGTCACTGCAGCTGAGTGAGGGGTGGGGGTGGGGTGGGCTGTCAGTGACTGTGTGAGTGACTGTGTGGATTGAGCCAGTGGGTGAGAGAGAGAAAGAGAGAGAGAGGGTCTGTTTTTTAAAATCTTAAAAAAATGCTTATAAGTCATTAAATATTTTGATAACACTTTATAATAAGGTCTCATTTCTTAACAATAGGAAATGCATTATTTAACATGAACTAACAATGAAAAATATATTTTTACAGCATGTTAATTCTTCCATGATAGTATGAACTAACAAAGAACATTTTTTTTAAAAGCATTTATTAATCTTTTTAATGTTAGAAAAATAGTCATGTTCAAAAGATAAACTTTAAAATGTAATAATATATTAACACATTTTGGAATTAATATTGATCAACATTAAATGGTATATAATTATTAATGATTATATATATATATATATATATATATATATATATATATATATATATATATATATATATAATGATAGCTACAGACACCAAACTCGGTACATAAATTGTTCTTATTAATCCGGACAACTTTCTAATTTACAGTCATTAGCTACGACCAACAGGAAGTCGGCTATATTTATTTTAATGTGTTTTTTTTTTAAAAACGAGCTGTAAACAAATTCATACTCCTCCAAACAGAAACACGGAAACATTTTTTCTCATGATGCCAAAATACTGAAGATGCTAAATTGCGGACGGATTTAGGATATCTTTAACGGTGTTTTAATGGCAATTTATTAAAGTTACAGAAAAAAGAGAAAACTTTTTTTTTTTATCTTTTAAGAGCAGCTTCCAAACACTTCATAAAAAATTACATACACAGAACAATACAGTGTAAGGATATGTGCTTAATTTCATGAATTTACAATACACTATGCTTAGGAGAAAAATTTAAAACTTAGAGATCTCCTGTCACTGTACTTCTAATGTGTGCGGTAGGTGACTGGGTGAGTGACTGACTGTGTGAGTTCAGTGAGTGTGGAGGGGGAGAGAGAGAGATAGAGAGATAGAGAGAGAGAGAGAGAGAGTGAGTCTGTTTAAACTTCTCAATAAAATCCTTAAAAAATGCTTATAAATCATTACAGGTTTTGATAACACTTTATAATGAAGTCTCATTTGTTAACAGTAGGGAATGCATTAATTAACATGAACTAACAATGAAAAATATATTTTTTACAGCATGTTAATTCTTCATTGATAGTATGAACTTACAATGAACTAACAATGAACAAAATATTTTTAATATTAGAAAAATAGTCATGCTCAAAAGATAAAACTTTTAATTTTTTTAATATTGATCACCATTAAATGGTATATAATTATTAATGATGTAAATTAACAACAGTTAAATAATGTTGTTTTTTAACATTGGTTAATTCACAAATAACATTAAATATTAACAATATATTTTTTACTTTATTTATTTGTGTTAGTAAAAATTATTCATGTTTGTTAATGGAAAAATAAATCATTAAAAAATGCTTATAAATCATTAAAAGCTTTGGTAACTAATAATTTCTCATTTGTTAACATTAGTAAATGCATTAACTAACATCAACTACCAATGAAAAATATATTTTGACAGAATTTAAAGTTTTATATGTTGTTCTGTGTGTCTGTGTTTCACAGAGTTGATGGTTTGGATTAACCCTTTAATTGCCGTATCCCTTAAAACCAAACTGCCAGAGGGTTACTGTATTGTGTGTGCTCGCTGGGCACCGTTTTTCGATGCCACCGGGGTGGCGTATGCACTGGCGGCTTGGGCCCGTCATCGCTGCTCGCAGCTATATTTTATTTTTATTTTTTTTATTTTTTTTTTATTATTTTTTATTTCGACTATCCGGGTACTTTTGGGGGCCTTAACGTGCCCGAAAACTCTTGAAAATTGGCACACACATTGGAACCTGCGGCCATTAGGACGCCGCTGAGGCTGGGACCCGGGCGTGGCACAGGGGCTCTACGGCGCCCCCTGCAAAATTGTCAGAAAGCTTGATGTATAGCTCACACATACTTGCACGTATTCATATGAAACTCGGTACACATATAGAACTCATTGAGCTGAACAACTTTCACGCTGCATGTTTTAGGCTCCGCCCAACAGGAAGTCGGCTATTCAGGGCTGTTTAAAAAGCGCATGCTCTGGAATTTGATATACTCCTCTGAGGATTTCCATACGATTGCCACCAAACTCGGTGAACATGATCTCAAGACATTGGGGACGCTAAATTGCGAAGATATTTTTGATATGTCGAACGGTTTGCCCGTGGCGAGGCGATGAAGTTATGGCGAAAAATGAGACCCAGGAAATGCGTAATAACGTCCACATACATTGTATGATGCAGATCAAACTTCAGTGATTTGTTCGTTGTATGATGCCGATCGGATAGATGTGACTATTATGACTGAAAGTTATAGCGCCACCAACTGGCTGCAGGAAGTGTGTCGTTTTCAAAATGCTTTGAATTCAGCATCTTCTTTTTACTCGATTTGCTTCAAACTTCACCAGAATAATGTCAAAACACGGCCGATGTAAAACTGTGAAGGGAATATTGATATCTAAAATTATGTTACCATGGCAACGTGTCAAAGTTGAAAATTCGTTTCTGGTGATTTTGAGGCAGATAACATGTTTAGAATGTCATGAAACTCAACACACATATGAGTATTAATGATAGTTAGACACTGGAAAAAGCTCATAAACGGGCGTGGAAGAGGCACTCTATAGCGCCACCTTTTGTCAAAAATGGGGGGGTTAGTTTTAGCTACAGATACCAAACTCGGTACATAAATTGTTCTTATTAATCCGGACAACTTTCTAATTTACAATCATTAGCTACGACCAACAGGACGTCGGCTATATTTATTTTAATGTGGGTTTTTTTAAAAAACGGGCTGTAAACAAATTCATACTCCTCCAAACAGAAACACGTAAATCACACCAAACATTTTTTCTCATGACGCCAAAATACTGAAGATGCTAAATTGCGGACGGATTTAGGATATCTTTAACGGTGTTTTAATGGCAATTTATTAAAGTTACAGTAAAAAAGAGAAAACTTTTTTTTTTTTTATCTTTTAAGAGCAGCTTCCAAACACTTCATAAAAAATTACATACACAGAACAATACAGTCTGAGGATATGTGATTAATTTCATGAATTTACAATAGACTATGGTGAGAAGAAAATTTAAAAACTATCAGAGAGCTGTTAGACTGCCTCTGAGTGAGATCTCCCTGTCACTGCTACTGAGTGAGGGGTGGGGGTGGGGTGGGCTGTCAGTGACTGTGTGAGTTGAGGAGCTGGGTGAGAGAGAGAAAGAGAGAGAGAGGGTCTGTTTTTTTAAAAATCTTTAAAAAATGCTTATAAATCATTAAAGATTTTGATAACACTTTATAATAAGGTCTCATTTCTTAACATTAGGAAATGCATTAATTAACGTGAACTAACAATGAAAAATATATTTTTACAGCATGTTAATTCTTCCATGATAGTATGAACTAACAAAGAACATTTTTTTTAAAGCATTTATTAATCTTTTTAATGTTAGAAAAATAGTCATGTTCAAAAGATAAACTTTAAAATGTAATAATATATAAACACATTTTGGAATTAATATTGATCAACATTAAATGGTATATAATTATTAATGATTATATATATAATGATAGCTACAGACACCAAACTCGGTACATAAATTGTTCTTATTAATCCGGACAACTTTCTAATTTACAGTCATTAGTTACGACCAACAGGAAATCGGCTATTTTTTTTTTATGTGTTTTTTTTTTTTTTAAACGGGCTATAAATAAATTCATACTCCTCCCAAGCAGAAACCAAAAATTCACACCAAACATTTTTTCACATGCTTCCAAGATACTGAAGATGCTTCATTGCGGACGGATTTAGGATATCTTGAACGGTGATTTAATGGCAATTTATTAAAGTTACAGTAAAAAAGAACACTTTTTTTTTTTTTATCTTTTAAGAGCATCTTCCAAACACTTCATAAAAAATTACATACACAGAACAAGACAGTCTGAGGATATGTGATTAATTTAATGAATTTACAATACACTATGGAGAGCAGAAAATTTTCAAACTTATCAGAGTTCTCCTGTCACTGTGCTTCTAATGTGTGCGGTGGGTGACTGGGTGGGTGACTGACTGTGTGAGTTCAGTGAGTGTGGAGGGGGAGAGAGAGAGAGAGAGAGAGGGTCTGTTTAAACTTCTCAATAAAATGCTTATAAAGCATTAAAGGTTTTGATAACACTTTATAATTAAGTCTCATTTGTTAACAGTAGGGAATGCATTAATTAACATGAACTAACAATGAAAAATATATATTTTACAGCATGTTAATTCTTCATTGATTAGTATGAACTTACAATGAGCTAACAATGAACAAAATATTTTTAATATTAGAAAAATAGTCATGTTCAAAAAATAAACCTTTAAAATGTAATAATATATTAACACATTTTGGAATTGATTTTGATCAACATTAAATGGTATATATTTATTAATGATGTTAACTAACAACAGTTAAATAATATAGGTTTTTAAGATTGGTTAATTCACAAATAACATTAAATATTAACAATATATTTTTTACTTTATTAATTTGTGTTAGAAAAAATTATTCATGTTAGTTAATGGAAAAATAAATAATTAAAAAATGCTTATAAATCATTAAAAGCTTTGGTAACTATAATAATTTCTCAGTTGTTAGCATTAGTAAATGCATTAACTAACATCAAATACCAATGAAAAATATATTTTCACAGAATTTAAAGTTTTATATGTTGTTCTGTGTGTGTTTCACAGAGTTGATGGTTTGGATTAACCCTTTAATTGCCGTATCCCTTAAAACCAAACTGCCAGAGGGTTACTGTGATGCTTGTGCTCGCTGGGCACCGTTTTATCGATGCCACCGGGGTGGCGTATGCTGACGGCTTGGGCCCGTCATCGCTGCTTGCAGCTATATTTTTTTTTTTTTTTTTTTTTTTTTTTTTTTTTATTTCGACTATCCGGGTACTTTTGGGGGCCTTAACGTGCCCGAAAACTCTTGAAAATTGGCACGCACGTTGGAACCCGCGGCCATTAGGACGCCGCTGATGCTGGGACCCGGGCGTGGCACAGGGGCTCTATGGCGCCCCCTGGAAAATTGTCAGAAAACACGATGTATAGCTCACACATACTTGCACGTATTCATATGAAACTCGGTACACATATAGAACTCATTGAGCCGAACAACTTTCGCGCTTCATGTCTTAGGCTCCGCCCAACAGGAAGTCGGCTATTCAGGGCTGTTTAAAAAGCGCATGCTCTGGAATTTGATATACTCCTCTGAGGATTTCCATACGATTGCCACCAAACTCGGTGAACATGATCTCAAGACATTGGGGACGCTAAATTGTGAAGATATTTTTGATATGTCCAACGGTTTGCCCGTGGCGAGGCGATGAAGTTATGGCGAAAAATGAGACCCAGGAAATGCCTAATAACGTCCACATACATTGTATGATGTAGATAAAACTTCAGTGATTTGTTCGTTGTATGATGCCGATCGGACAGATGTGACTATTATGACTGAAAGTTATAGCGCCACCAACTGGCTGCAGGAAGTGTGTCGTTTTCAAAATGCTTTGAATTCAGCATCTTATTTTTACTCGATTTGCTTCAAACTTCACCAGAATAATGTCAAAACACGGCCGATGTAAAACTGTGAAGGGAATATTGATATCTAAAATTATGTTGCCATGGCAACGTGTCAAAGTTGAAAATTCCTTTCTGGTGATTTTGAGGCAGATGACATGTTTAGAATGTCATGAAACTCAACACACACATCAGTATTAATGATAGTTAGACACTGGAAAAAGCTCATAAACGGGCGTGGAAGAGGCACTCTATAGCGCCACCTTTTGTCAAAAATGGGGGGGTTAGTTTTAGCTACAGACACCAAACTCGGTACATAAATTGTTCTTATTAATCCGGACAACTTTCTAATTTACAGTCATTAGCTACGACCAACAGGATGTCGGCTATATTTATTTTAATGTGGGTATTTTTTAAAAACGGGCTGTAAACAAATTCATACTCCTCCAATCAGAAACACGGAAATCACACCAAACATTTTTTCTCATGATGCCAAAATACTGATGATGCTAAATTGCGGACGGATTTAGGATATCTTGAACGGTGTTTTAATGGCAATTTATTAAAGTTACAGTAAAAAAGAGAAGACAATTTTTTTTTTATCTTTTAAGAGCAGCTTCCAAACACTTCATAAAAAATTACATACACAGAACAAGACCGTCTGAGGATATGTGATTAATTTCATGAATTTACAATACACTATGCGGAGCAGAAAATTAAAAAACTATCAGAGAGCTGTTACACTGTTTCTGTGTGAGAGCTCCCTGTCACTGCTTCTGAGTGAGGGGTGGGGGTGGGGTGGGGTGTGAGTGACTGTGTGAGTTGAGGCAGTGGGTGAGAGAGAGAAAGAGAGAGAGAGTGTCTGTTTTTTTTTTAATCTTTAAAAAATGCTTATAAATCATTAAATATTTTGATAACACTTTATAATAAGGTCTCATTTCTTAACATTAGGAAATGCATTACCTAACGTAAACTAACAATGAAAAATATATTTTTACAGCATGTTAATTCTTCAATGATAGCATGAACTAACAAAGAACATTTTTTTTTAAAGCATTTATTAATCTTTTTAATGTTAGAAAAATAGTCATGTTCAAAAGATACAACTTTACATTTTAATAATGTATTAATACATTTTGGACTTAATATTAATTAACATTAATAAATGGTATATCATTATTGTTAATGTTAACTAACAACAGTTAAATAATATAGTTTTTTAACATTGGTTAATTCACAAATAACATTAAGGATGAACAATACATTTTTACTTCATTTATTTGTATTAGTAAAAATTATTAATGTTAGTTCATGGAAAAATAAATCGTTAAAAAATGCTTATAAATCATTAAAGATTTTGATAACACTTTATAATAAGGTCTCATTTCTTAATATTAGTAAATGCATTAACTAACGTGAACTACCAATGAAAAATATATTTTCACAGAATTTATTAATGTTTGTTGATGTTAGTTAATCAAAATGTTTATGTTAATTCACAGTGCATTAACTAATGTTAACAGATAAAACTTTAAATCTTAATAATGTTTCAGTTTTGAATTTTAACTAACACTAATAAATACGGTAACACTTTCTATGAAGCCCGTATTTATAATACATTATAAGGGTATTCTTAAGGCATTATAGTGAATGTATAATGGATTATAAAAAACCTTATAATGTGTTATAAAATCTCATGAATAATCATAACAACAATTATAATACATTATAGGGTAACACTTTATAATAACTGCATGCTATGAATCATTAGGTAAACATTAGTAAATAGTTAGTTCATCCTTTATAAAGCATTGTGGCAACATTACTAGTCATTAGTAAGCAGTTTTTAAATACAGCTATAAATGGCTTGTTCTTTATTTATTAGGCGGATCTATGACAAAGGAGATTTAAAGGCTCAGTCATCTTCCTACGAGAAAAAATAAACAAACACAACACAGAGGGAAACAGAACAGAAATATTTTTTCAAGATGCAAAAAATGAAACTGTACAACTGTACACTTTAATTTTTATTTATTTACTTTTTTCAATGAAATTGCAGAGGTTTAGTTTTCTTTTTTTTATCAAGTGTAAAGTTTTCATTTTTGCATCGTGAAAAAATATTTCTGTGTTATGTATCTGTCATGAATCTGGTCCATGCATTTTCGGTTAATCACCACCAGAGGTCACCCACTCACTGCATGGACTCTTGCACTTCACTACTTCAATGTTCACACTAATCACTCAGGCTTTATAAACCATGGACTTCCTTTTGCTAGATGCCGAGTATTGTTCTCGTATATCCTAGCAATAGCTACTCTACAGAGCCCTCTCAGTGATTATAGCCTTGCCTTGCCTTTTCTAGTGTTTTGATATCTGCCCGTGTTTCCTGGATTCACCCTTTGCCTTACCGTTTGGACCCTGTTTGCATCTCGTTTGGATTATTGCTTGTGTACCTGGATTATCTCTCTGCCTTGCCCTATTGGATATTGTTCACCGATCGTCAACCCACGCTTACCCGGATCTCTCTTGTGTCTTGCCCATGCCATATCTATTTGGCTGTGTCTTGACTATGTTTATAAATAAAAGTTAGCACATGGATCCGCATGTCTCACGTCTTGTTCGCCCCGTTACAGTATCCCTCTGTGTTGCGTTTAACTTTTCTGTTTGGAAGATAAATGAGCCTTTAAATCTGCTTTGTAAATGCTTTATAAGGTATAAATAGTCCTCACTTTAGATGAGCTCACACAAACAGATGGCTGGCAACTGCTAAATGTTTTATAACTACCTGACTTAATCATGAATTACAACAGGAATATATGTTAATAAAGAATGTTTTAAATGTTAGAAATGTTAAATTGATCATTAATAAAGTATGAAAAATACAATTATTAAACATTATATATATGCTCGAGAACAAATCATTTGTAGCTGCCTATAAATACCTTACGACATTTCTTGAGTGCATGGATGTTTATATAAAACTATTTGTATTAGTAGACTTAGGTAGGTAGAATATTCACATACTTGCAAAGTATCCTATACTCAGTTTGTCTGTTGAGGAACCATCAAAATAAAGTGTTAGCATACAGTATATTCATCAGACGCACTACTAATACTCTCATGACTGCTAGTTGATATGTAATTGCAGAGTTACTTATGTTATTTATAATGCATTATGCATTCATTATAATGCCTTAAGAATACCTTTATTACGTGTTATAAATACGGGCTTCATAGAAAGTGGTACCATAAATACTAGATACTTATTGTTCATGTTAATTAATATAGTTACTTTTAAAAACTGAAACCTTATTGTAAAGTGTTACAAAGTTATAAAGTTTTATATGTTGTTCTGTGTGTGTGTGTTTCACAGAGTTGATGGTTTGGATTAACCCTTTAATTGCCGTATCCCTTAAAACCAAACTGCCAGAGGGTTACTGTGATGCTTGTGCTCGCCAGGCACCGTTTTATTGATGCCACCGGGGTGGCGTATGCTGACGGCTTGGGCCCGTCATCGCTGCTTGCAGCTATATTTTGTATGGCACTTTTAACAATGCAAAAACTGTGTCAAAGCAGCTTTACATCGGCTTGATATAAAGCTGGGTGGCTTTATATCAGTTTTACAATATTTAGATGGGGAAATAGTTTGTTGAAATAGTGTCACTCTCCTCTGGCCAGACAAAATCAGCAGTTTAAATCTAGGCTAAAGCAGAATCAGATTGTGCAAAGGACTCATCCGGTTCCTGAGGTCTTGTCCCGATGGCCATCTCGGAGACAGGGTCTTCACTGGGGATCAGTCTCTGGGGCTCATCTAGGTTTTCCTGGCTGTAGAGGTCATCTCTAGGTGCTGATCCACCATCTGATCTGGATACAGTCTGGATCTGGGTGGCTAATAAGAAAGAAACAGACTAATATTAGCGTAGATGCCATTCTTCTAACAATGCAACAAGTACATCAGGTGTTTTGGGAAGTGTTCCCGGTTCCGGTTGACCTAATTAATGCAGCCTAACAATCCTTTAACGGATTTGAATTATAGAATTGCGATAGTGTATTACAGTATGTGTAAGCCAGGTTAAAGAGATGGGTCTTTAATCTAGATGTAAATTGACAGAGTGTGTCTGCTTCCTGAACAGTGTTAGGTAGATTGTTCCAGAGTTTGGGCGCTAAATAGAAAAACGATCTCCCGCCCGCAGTTGATTTGATATTCTAGGTATTATCAAATGGCCAGAGTTTTGAGATCGCAGCGGACGTGAAGGACTATGCGATAAGAGCTCACTCAAATGCTGAGGTGCCAAACCATTCAGGGCTTTATAGGTAATTAGCAAGATCTTAAAATGTATAAGATGTTTAATAGGGAGCCAGTGCAGTGTTGACAGAACCGGGCTAATGTTGTAGAGTGTGTAGAGTTTTGAGAAATCAAACCATAGTTTCAAAAACTGTAATGGTACACTCATTTACTGATGACCTACACACAGTGATCATGTGTGAAAACACATAAGTTATTTGTTCACTTTGTAATCAAAATTCGTTTTTTAGAAATAAATTATTGTTACGCCCTTCTATATTGTGCAAAGCACTTCAGTGAATTTGATACTATTTGATACAGCAGAATGTGAATTTGATACTATTTTGAAGCTGCTGTAAAACAATCTATATTGTATAAAGCTGACTTTCTGACTTGGCTTATATACATATTATGTGTGTGTGTGTGTGCATGTTTATGTGGTTTATGAGGACACAAATTTGTATAATGACATGGGTATAGCAGAGGTATTACAATATGAAGGTGGTTTATGAGGACACTGTCTATGTCCCCGTAATTCAAAAGGCTTAAAAAACATACTAAATGGTGCTTTTTTGAAAATCTAAAAATGCACAAAGTCTCCTGTGAGGGCTAAGTTTAGGTGTAGGGTTGGTGTAGGGCAATAGCACACACAGTTTGTTCAGTATAAAAACCATTACGACTATGGAGGGTCCCCATGAACCACAAAAACCAACATGTGTGTGTGTGTGTGTGCGTGCGCGCGCATGTGTTTATCTATATCTATACTGAACATGCATACAAGCCAAGTCAGAATTGTAACAATAGATTGTTTCACAGCAGCTTAAACTAAAAGCTCTAACAAGTCAATAGTGTCTTTCTACAGCTCAAGTCAGTTCAGTATTGATTCAGTTCAGTTGCATAGCTGTGTCAAATTCATCAGTCATACATACTGTATATACAGTGTATATGTGCATATGCATGTACAGTATGTGCGATGGCTATGACAAACTCCTGTGCTCCAATGCACTCTGAACAAGCAAAAGTCGCACAAGAGTATTTTAAATTTTTTCACATCTGTGTGTAGTTTGGCGTGTATGTGGCTAATTATTTTATGATTGTGTAGAGTAACTATGCAAAAATAAAATTTTTAGAAGAGGTAAAATAGTTTTCAAAGAAGTGTTTGCTTTTGCAAGATGTGTGTGGTGTTTTGTATGTTGTTTGTGTCAGACCTCTGTTGTGTGTGTCATGTGTTCCTGCCTCTTGTGCCCTTATTTGGTTTGTTTCCTGTCCTTGTTAAATGCAATCATTAGTTAATTCTTGTCCAGCCCAGTTTTCCTTAATTATCCTGTGTATTTATAGTTCTGTCTGTTCAGAGTCATTTCGTCTGGTCTACTCGTTACCCCCGGTGTTCCTGTTTCTGTAAGCCTTGCCTTGCCTTGCCGTGTTGTCTTCAGTATAGTATGTTATTTGAGTTTACATCCTCCTCTGCGTGTTCCTTGTTCCTCCCTGCTGTGTGCGCGTGTGCGTGTGTGTGGTTTATGAGGACACAAATTTGTATAATGACATGGGTATGACAGAGCTATTACAATATGAAGGTGGTTTATGAGGACACTGCCTATGTCCCCGTAATTCAAAAGGCTTAAAAAACATACTAAATGGTGTTTTTTTGAAAATCTAAAAATGCACAAAGTCTCCTGTGAGGGCTAAGTTTAGGTGTAGGGTTGGTGTGGGCAATAGCACAGACAGTTTGTTCAGTATAAAAACCATTACGCCTATCCCCATAAACCACAAAACCAACTTGTGTGTGTGTGTGTAGAATTTTAAGCAATGTAGCCAGTTTCAAAAACTGTAAGCATTTTGAAAAAAAACTGTTATAAGTGCAATGATAAGTCTCCGTTAGTCTTTTTTTTTAATTATTATTATTTTTTTAATAATACATAAAAAGAAAATGAGTATAATAAAAAGAAAACAAAAATAGTGTTCTCTATTCTTTTTCTATGTTAGAGGGCAATTTTTATAATAAAAAGGAAACAAGTAGATAGAATGCTTGTATTAGAGGGTCAATTTAAAAAATAATAATAATAAAAAGAAAACAAGTAGTTAGAATAAAAATAGAATACAGAGCAAGTGTTAGAGGGTCAAGTGTAAATGGAAAAGATGTGTTTTAGCCGTTTCTTGAAGATGGCTAAGGACCCATC
This sequence comes from Barbus barbus, assembly GCF_936440315.1. Taxonomy (NCBI): domain Eukaryota; kingdom Metazoa; phylum Chordata; class Actinopteri; order Cypriniformes; family Cyprinidae; genus Barbus; species Barbus barbus. The sequence goes on from NC_136750.1 coordinate 10,767,782, forward strand.
TGCTTGGAATGAGTTGGGCAGGTCATTCCACCTGAAGGGAACAATAAGGTAAAACTCTGTCAAATTGACGCACTATAATGCGTCGTTCACTTGCGGAGAGCAAGCTTCTGGAGGGCACATAAGTCTGAAGTAGTGAATTTAGGTAAAGGAGTGCAGAGCCAGTGGTTGTTTAGGGAAATATAAATGTCTTGAATTTTATGTGAGTAGCTGTTGGTAGCCAGTGCAAATTGACGAACAGAGGTGTGACGTGCTCTTTTCGGCTCGTTAAAGACTAACTAATCTTGCAGCCGCATTCTGGATTAGTTGAAGAGATTATATAGGCTATATAAATCTAGAAAATCCGAGATTAAAGTTTCCTAAAAGAAACGGATTTATTGACTCTTTGAGCATTGATGATAGCATTTAGCCTATTTATAGACTAAATAGCAAATTATTATTAGTAGTAGTAGTTCCTGATGTTATTAAGCATGTACAAATTTTAAACTACAAATTTAAAATGCATTTTATATTTATTTTAACAATTATAATATAAAAATGTGATATTCGCAACAAACAATTAACATTAAGACACAGAGTAATATTTGAAGGATTGCGCTTCACCTCAGTCTCCCGATCTTTTAAACATTTCACTGATCAAAGCCCCGTTACGCACCTTTAAAAAAGAATGTCAAACTCCACTTCTCATATGTTATAATTAGGCCTGATTATCGGACCATGAGATATCACAGCAGCCAACAGTTTATCCTTCTTCAGTTATTTGCATTTGTAACTTTTTTTTCCATATCAAATTGTTCCATTACTGTTCAATTATTCAAGCAAACCAAATAAAACAGATATTAACAGGCTTCAAACCTCTAGAAAGCTTTTATTTATTTATTTTTTTATTTTTTTATTTTTTGCCTCTAATGCGCCAATTTGCTTCTTCTCTTCTAGAAGGCCACTGACAAGTTCTCGCCAAGTAAATTAAAAAACCATCCGCAATGACTGTGTTGATTAAAGCCGCAAATCTGTGCCTCAAATTTGAACGCAATCGAAGATCTGTGTGTTCCTATTCACATAAACAGCACTTCAACAAAAATATACGCACCCACCTACGGAGAGAGTGAAAGTAATGGGGAATGAGCACTTTCTTCAAATCTAGACTGTTTTAATTACACAACATTCTGTACAACCGAAGCCACGCATGAAACAAACTGCTAGACTCCTCTATAGTGCATGTAAGTAAAAGTGAATATAATGGAGAAAATAATAACAATAACAACAACATTACTAATAATAATAATAATAATAATAGACAGATAGACAGATAGATAGATAGATAGATAGATAGATAGATAGATAGATAGATAGATAGATAGATAGATAGATAGATAGCACGGAATGTAGTTATTTCACGGCTAAACATTGCATTCTCGTAAATTCATATACAGTATATTGTGAAAAAATATAAGTATTTTGTCAAAAATCTAAAAAAAAACTAATTCTTTCTTTATTTATTTATTTTTTCTTTATTTTGTTTAAAAGAATGAAATAAAGAATTAGTTTTTTTTCTGACAAGATGCTTATCTCTTTTCACAATATACTGTATATTAATTTATCAGAAAGAAAAGCACTACAATGCCTCTACAGTTTACAGCTACAATGATTACTACAATATTACTGGTAAGTGCAATAATGGAGGTGTCACGCGAAAGTGAACTTGTGAACCTACAAGCAGCCAACCCTTGACTGATCCGTCTGTCATGCTTCCTTTTTAACAATTCACGTCCAGCCTTTAAGTGAACCTTCAGAGTTCAACACGAATTCAGAATTATCTCTCTTTTCCCAACCAAAAAATTGCCGTCATATACTGGCAGTCAGCTCAAGAGATGTTTGTGTATGTACTGATCTATAACAATCTAAGTATGTGCCATTCTTTTAGAATAGATTTGTAAAATAGCAGGGGGTCTTTAAAATGTGAACATCGACTGAGAAGAAGCAGTCTATTATTATTATCATTATTATTATTATTATTATAAAAAAATCACGTTTTCAGCAATATATTTTTATCAACTCGGTTGTTTAAAGTGATCGAGCAGAAAACCAAATGTTATTTGTTTGCACATCCAAAGGTGAAGAATTGTACCATGCTCTATCTCTCAAATCCATGAAACAACTATAGAGTCGTATTACGTATATAATTGAGGATGCGTATTGGAATTTTTGCGCGAGGAATTTATTGGTATTAATTTGAATAGTAAACGTTAGAGTGAACAGGGCACAGTAGTAAAGGAGTGTTAAAACTAAAGGCCTTAACCAATGAACTCATCAAACTCAATTAAAAACAGAGGGCGAGCGCATTCTGGGTGGTCCATAACGCTGATAAAAGTAGGGGGCCCTTTTCAAGCCTTGAAAACAATACCTCTATCAGTATGCATCCAAACCTTTAAGGGTACTGATAACAGAGATATACTCCTGCATGTTGATATTTCTTAGTAAAGCAAGTAAAAAAGTTTCTTCTAGATTAGTCTTTTTTTTTTTTCAATTAGCAACATTTTAAACTTCTATGTAGGCAGCCTACACGTCTCAACAGAAATCTGACTCAAAGTGAATTCGTTATTAATGGATGTCGTTATTAATAAATAAATAAATAAAGTCTGCACTCTCAAAGCATGAGTGCTGCGCAGAAATAAAACATATACACATTCCCAGTAACTAAATTAAACTGAAGCTTCGATTTAGATATTGGATCCGGTCCGGAAGAGAGCAAATAATCAAGATTAAAGAAAGAAAGAAAGAAAGAAAGAAAGAAAGAAAGAAAGAAAGAAAGAAAGAAAGAAAGAAAGAAAGAAAGAAAGAACATTTCTGCAGCGTACTGGTAGACACGCCAAGACGGATTTGTTTTACTATATTGTCGATAAAGTTCACAATTAGGCAAATCAGTGTCAGTCGCAAAGCAAAACAAATTAGGAGGTGCAATACCTATGTCAACTGGGAAGGTTCGTGTGAACTTGCCTTCATGAAGCGATACAGCGTATCTGTAGTCTTCAGACGACTTTCCATCAACGCAATGTTACCGAAAACTTCCATTCTTCCACAGCCCAGGATTCTTTCAATTTATATGTAAAACTCAGAATGCGGATGCGGCTTTCTATGTGAATTTGCTGCACTACCGAGGCTTTTGGCTTGATTTTTGATTTGAAAAGCTCAGAGAGAGAGAGTGTTTACATTCTGTAGTATAAAAATCCTGTCTGTGTTCTTGTCTATATGGAAAAAGAAACAATTTCCTGTGGTGTTATTTCTTAAAAAATAACTTACTGCATAACGCGATTTTGCAGCATCTGAACTTCTCTAAAACTCGCTCTTTTTATTTATTAATGTGAGAATGATTTAAAGTTCAAAGTATTTAATGTACAAATTAATCATTTTTATCCCATTGATATTAAAAAGCCCCCAAAACGCGGTGATCATCCAGTAATGTTACGATACTAAATTGAATTTATTATTGGTTTAAAATAATTTTGTATTGTGCAAAAAAAAAAGTATCTATGCTAACGTGCACTGAATATGCTATTTTATTTACAATAAATAAGACTACAAACGCGCGTTACTTAATAGTGAAATATTTGTGTAGATGTCGGTGAAGCCCACCTCAGCAGAGCTGACAGTGGGAGGGACACTGGGAGGGACACTGGGCGGTGCCTGAGTGACTCTGACGTGCTCATGCTCAAGAGCCTGAGAGGAGCTCATGGAAACAGATAAGTAAAAGCTCAATTCCTTAAGAAAGAACAAGAGGACAGGATCTGAAGCCGAAATAATCTCTTTTCCCTGCAGTATTCATATGGTGCGTACTTTCACAGGAGTAGTACGCAATAGGCATAACCAGAGAGAAAGAGGGGTCATTTCTGCAGTTCAACTGGTTATTAATATAAGCAGCGTAAATCGCAGTATTTTTGTTTGTGGATTTTGACTTGCGCGTGTGCGTGAAAAATGACTGCTGAAGTCCAGCAGCCCTCCGTGCAGACCCCTGCTCACAGTAGCCCCATGTCGGAGAAACCGCACGGACAGACAACTGGGATGGAGACCTCCTTTTCCTCCTCCAGCACCAAAACAAAAAAGACGAACGCTGGAATCCGTCGACCTGAAAAGCCCCCGTACTCTTACATCGCTCTCATTGTCATGGCCATCCAGAGCTCTCCAACCAAACGACTGACTCTGAGTGAAATTTACCAGTTCCTCCAGAGCCGCTTCCCGTTTTTCAGAGGCTCATATCAAGGCTGGAAAAACTCGGTGCGTCACAATCTGTCTCTGAACGAGTGCTTTATTAAGCTGCCCAAGGGTCTGGGCAGACCCGGGAAGGGTCACTACTGGACCATCGACCCGGCCAGCGAGTTCATGTTTGAGGAGGGATCTTTCCGCAGGAGGCCGCGGGGATTCAGGCGCAAATGTCAGGCGCTCAAACCTTCCATGTACAGCATGATGAACGGGCTGGGATTCAATCACATACCCGAGTCCTATAACTTTCAAGGGGGCGGCGGGGGCCTGTCTTGTCTTCCAAACAGTTTACCTTTGGAGAGTGGGATTGGGACGATGAATGGACATTTGGCTAGCAATATGGAAGGAATGGGCTTGGCAGGACACTCCATGTCCCATCTATCAACGAATAGTGGACATTCCTACATGGGCAGTTGCACGGGCTCCTCGGGGAGTGAATACACCCACCACGACAACTCTGCATCGCCGCTTCTTGCCAGCGGGGGAGTGATGGAGCCGCATGCCGTGTATTCTAGCACAGCCTCGGTCTGGCCTCCAGCGTCCCCGGCCCCTCTAAACAACGGGGCGTCTTACATCAAACAGCAGCCGCTCTCTCCGTGCAACCCTGGAGCCAATCAACTGCAGCCCAATTTAGCCACACACTCTCTGGAACAGTCCTACATGCACCAGAATGGCCACGGAACCACCGACCTTCAAGGTAAATGTTTTAAAGATAATTTGACCCTGACTGACATGTTTGACAGAAAAAGTTTATCTCGTTGTTTTATAAGGTATTACTGAATCCTTTTTTTTTAATAACACATCTGAAGCTAACAACAGACCTGCTAATATTATGCAGCATAACGACACACATTTGTGCAATTATATCTTCCCCTTCAGTTAGTATGTGTTGGTCAAATCTTTCATTTTTTAGAGAAACGCACAAAGAATCGCCGCATTTAATACACCTAACACTGGCACCGTAATGCAAAGTGTGATCATTTTCTTTAACAAAACAGATTTAAAATAAATAAATAAAATAAACAATTTATACAATTTATACAACTCAACTCCAGAAAAAAAATCCAATACATTTCTTTAAACATATGAATTTTTAAAACATATGAAATTAAAATAAAAATGTGTTGACAATGGTAAGGTTACGTGTTTATACAAACACACAAACACACACACACACACACACATATATATATATATATATATCATAAGGGTCCGTTTTTTTATTGATATTTATCCATTGATATATTATTTGTTAGGATAGGACAATATGTGGCTAAGATACAACTATTTGAAAATATGGAATCTGAGGGAGCAATAAATAAATAAATAACAATATAGAGAAAATCGTCTTTAATGTTGTCCAAATGAAGTTTTTAGCAATGCAGATTACTAATCAAATATTAAATTTTGATATATTTACGTTAGGACATTTACAAAATATCTTCATGGAACATAATCTTTAATTAATACCCTAATGATTTTTGGCATAAAAGAAATATCGATCATTTTGACCCATACAATGTATTGTTGGCTATTCCCACAAATATACCCGTGCTGGTTTTGTGGTCCAGGGTCACACACATACATACATAAGGTGATGCTTATATATATATATATATATATATATATATATATATATATATATATATATATATATATATATATATATATATATAAAGCATCACCTTACCATTGTCTATAGCCTACTCGAACTCATATTTCATTTATAATAACTACTGGTATTAGAAATGAAATATGTTAGAAGTTGCACACACACCCACCCCGGCTAGAAGATTTTGCCAGATGCAGAAATATTTCCCCGCTGAATGCACGACTTAATGTCACAGGCGAATGTTCATCTCCGAAACAATTTCTTTATCATTGCTATGCTGCTGCTACTACTACTGCTAATAATAATAATAATAATAATAATAATAATAATAATAATAAACAGTAAAATACCATTAGGCAACGTTTAGCAGGCCAACCCAAACTTACAGCCAAGCGGAACATTACATTTATTCATAAAGAACTTAAATGATCAACTAAACTAAACCAACATGTTAAACTAAGGGTGAATTCTATGTAGTTTTGTAACCATGCAGTTTCATTTTCTGTCCCCGCAGGTATACCACGCTATCATTCTCAATCGCCCAGCATGTGTGACAGGAAAGAGTTTGTTTTCTCTTTTAACGCCATGGCCTCTTCATCAATGCATTCACCAGGGAGTAGCTCGTACTACCACCATCAGCAGGTCTCCTATCAGGACATCAAACCCTGTGTGATGTGACAGCATTGTTGCATGCAACTACTCTATCCAACGACGAGAAACAGCGCAAATAGACCCAAATGAACCATGGAGTGGTCTGTAAATGGCTCTTTTGGGAAGGATCGTGGAATACGGAATTAAGATTTGCCGTTTATTACTAATCAGAATATGGCAATTGAAAGGCGTTGTTAGAAAACTACAAATTCAATAGAGGAGCACTTTAGAAAGGCCGATCTAGAGATTTCAAAATGGAAAAACGTACAGCTTCAGATCTCTGCGAATAAGGCCTGGGACAAAATCAAATCAAAAGTATCTCTTTTCCAACAGCTCGGTACTAACTCTGCTGGCGGATGACTACCACACTCGGAGATACAAAGATGAGTGAAACGCTCCAATGTTGATATATTGTTCTTAAAGTCGCGTTTAAAACGTTTATATGAAGGTTTTTCCACAATAATTTTCATTTCGCTTTAAAAGGTGAAAACCGTAAGAACGCGAAATGAAGGCACTTTTAAACCTAAAGCCAACTTATTTATTCTTCTCAAATGTTTAATGTTTGGCTACAGTTATAGCCACAGTATTGAACGCTTTATTGGCAATATTTGCCCAATGTAACATTAAGGTTAAATATAAGCACTGTTAGTTATTTCGATTTTTTAGTTGTACATATCTATATTGACACGTCTTATTTCTCAAGCAATGTATAAACTGTACACGGTATAGAAAATAACTTTTAGTAGGGTTTTTTTCCGTTTCAATTACTTTAAACATTAGTTGATGTAATATTTGAGTTCTATTGAAAATTAAAAGAATACAAATGTCTTGAAGTTTTCTACCTGTTCAAATGATGATTTTTTTTTTTTTTTCTAAACGATAAATAGTTTGTTTTGTGGATTTGATTTTTATAGACTGAATCCTATAGATTTGTGGACTGAATCTCTACATTATTCATCAAACCAGTAATTAATTTTATTGATTGTTTAATGACACATAGGCCATAATTCAGAATTCATAATGCAGAATGAAAATAGGACGAACTACAATAACACAATAATACTGTTTTTTTTTTGTAGTTGTTTCTTTGTTTTTTGTTTTTTTGTTTGTTTGTTTTTGTACATTCTTCATGATTGATTTAAGTCCTGGAGAGAGGTTGACCGCTTACAGCTAAAATATACCTATTAAAATATATCTATTTTATAATTAATTAATATACCATAACATTGAATATTGTACGAATATTTATTTCAATAAATCCGATTTATTTTAATACAGTCCTCTAATGCAAGAAGCAAAGATGTGGATTTACTAACAAATGTTGTCTTGGTGGAACTGAAAAGGCTGAACATATTCTATAAAGTAGCATTCCCATCTTACATAGATAGATAGATAGATAGATAGATAGATAGATAGATAGATAGATAGATAGATAGATAGATAGATAGATAGATAGATAGATAGATAGATAGATAGTACTTCATTTTCTAAACAGAAAAATATTTTTTTATATAGAAATACTGATGTGATATTAATACTCCCAAGCAACAATTTCCAGAAACATGACCTCAAAGCCAGTGTAATAAATTTACAATTAAATAAATAGGCTAGTTCACCTCAAAAGTGTTTTTTATTTTTTTATTTTTTTAACTCATTTACTCACCCTCATGTCGTTCCAAACCTGTATAAGTTTCTTCAAGATATTTTGAAGAATGCTGTTCCTTTAAGCTTTACTTTTACTCACTTATTAAGGAAACGATCTTATTTTTTTTTATTGTTTTTTTTTTTTACGTTTTGTCATAATATTTTGGTAATTATAGTATTGTATAATGCTAATTATTTAAACATCATCAATATAAAAATCATTATGGAATTGTTTAGATAATATTAATAATATATGGATAACTCCTAGTTACTCTCTTTTTCTTTAGCTTCTCTTGTCAAAAGTGTATCAGTTTATTTTGTTTCTGGGTTCTATAAGAATAAATGTTATTTTTGGAAAAGGTTGTCCCAGGACATCAAACTTTAAAATCTCTCTCTCTCTCTCTCTCTTTAAATAAATATATATATATATATATATATATATGTGTGTGTGTACGTGTGTGTGCGTGTGTGTGTGTGTGTGTGTGTGTGTGTATACAACCAAGATATAAAGTAAATATTTATTTATACACACACCATTAGGCAAGGTTAATATACTATAAATATATAATTCGAGGTTTTATTTTTGTGAGTAATATCCGGATAAAAGGAGGAAACAAACGGTTAAAACAAATCAGTATTGGCAGCGCTTCTGGAAATCTTACAGGGGCCCTCAAACACAATGTTGACCCCTGCACGAGCGCACACACGCATCTACTATTAGTGCGTGGCCGTGACCATGAGCTGAACTCGCAAAGATTTCCGTGGATGTTTACATGATCTCAGGGACCACACACGAGCAGATTGAGCTGTCACACTTCTTATTCAGTGAATGTTTCTCAGGGCAGTGTATAATTGACACACAACTTAAATTCGTGATAACAAAAATTATTAACAGAATTATCCATTCTGTTATTAATTAATTACTGACTACTAAATATAACACACTTCACTTACTGTATGTGGTTACACTAGATGGAACCTCGATCAAACAACCTGAGTTACGTTTCGCCATTTCACTGTAAGCCTAAATAAATCGTATAAACAGTGTAAAAAGTGGTAATTGAATTAAAGGGTCAGGCTATGTCTACCTGATTTAACAAATAAAAATGACTTTTGTTGATAATATACAATATGTTATTTGAATCGCTGAATCAACCACAATACAATCATTTTTATGTAAAACCCGTCAAACGCATAGCGCGACAACAGCTGCAACAATGGCGCACTAGATCAATAGCGCTGCTGTAGTGGACTGCACGGAAACTTTGTTAGCGAAGTCGCGTCCTGTTTCAGCCCTGGTCTTGTCCGCTTGGCTAGAGGTGAAACTTTCATGGTGGATCCGGCATGCCGTTCTCATTGAGTGTAGATATCCGGTAAATGCTGTGTTTGTAGAAGGCAAGCTTCCAACCAGATGGACGTTAACATCTGGTTAACTAACTAAATAAATAATAGAAATAAAAATGTGAGATTACAGACGTGTTCCTATTTATACAATAATAATTTGATAGGAATACAGTGTAACACATACCTTAATTTCATTCAGGAATTTTCCCAGAACACAAAATGACCGCTGACAAATACATCCAGTTTTAACCGGTTTGGCACAAATTACCCAACATTGGGTTACACTGATGTATATGAGGGGGTTTATCATTTGTAAAAATGGCCCAGCAGCTGAGTTACAGAAAAACTACCTATCACCTGGGTAAATATATTAAAAATGACCCAACATGGTTAAAAAAATAAATTAAAATAAAATAAATAAATAACCCAGCATTTTAGAGTGTTTAATCTAAATTTGTCATTTGTTATTTATTAACCTCAAAGCTGTTTCAGCTGACTAAAATCTCAGTAATGTTGATATTCAGAAGAAATGACAAAATTATAAATAAATAACTAAACAGCGATGCCATTCATCAAAAGTGTTAAGATGACATTTTGTGCATATATTTTATATATGGGCCTATATATCAGCCTTTATTCCATGGTCTGTCTGAATACTGGATTCTGATTGGCTGGCAGGTATGCGGTAAAACCATTTAATGCACAGGTATTTCCAAGTCAGTTTAATCACCATTCTACATTAATGCGCTGCTTTAATTGATGCACACAAACCCACACACAACTTAAAACCACAAATGAACACCTTCATTGAAAAACACTCATTAAAACAATTAAAGAGAGAGAGAGAGAGAGAGAGAGAGAATTAAAATTTTAAATACACCTTTATTAAAACAAAAAGGTTTCACAATATTACAAACTCATAAAACAAAAATAAAAATATGAAATACTACTAATAAAATATTTCAAAAAGCAAGCATTAAATCGTCATCATCATCTACTCGCTGTAAAAAAAATTGTTGACAACTTGACTTAGTCAAGTCATCTTGTTGCATTGACTCAAACATTAGGTGTTAAGTTCACTCAACTTATATTTATTTGTTCACTCAATTTATATGAATTTGCAGTAAATTAATCCATTATCAATTAATGGGCATTTAAAATTTTGAGTTAAGTCAACTGAAAAACACACTGGTTGAATTTAATTTGTCATGTTTTCACAACCATGAACTAAGTCTAATTGACATAAAATAGTAATTTTTCCTCATCATAACTTAACTTGAGTTTACTGGACAGCCATCGGGAAAGACCACTGAAATCAGTTGAGCCCTTACAATCTGACTTTGCTGCAGTTGGAATTGAACTGCTGGTTCGTTTGGCCAGAGGAGAACTGGCCCCCCGACTGACTTTTTTTCTCCATTCTGTCACTGATGGAGTTTTGGTTCCTTGCCGCTGTCGCCTCTGGCTTGCTTAGTTGGGGACACTTCATTTCCAGCGATATCGTCGACCTGACTGCAAAGACACTATTTAAACTGAACTGAGCTGGATGATGACATCACTGAATTAAATAATGAAATGCCTTTAACTGAAAATCTTTTTTTTTTTAATCTTTTCATTTTACATTATTGACACACTATTTTCCTTTTTTGATATTATGCAGTTGCTTTGACACAATTTACATTGTTAAAAGCGCTATATAAATAAAGGTGACTTGACTTTACTTCATTGCTTTGACAAGAAGTTCTGGATATCTATCTGGAACCAGATCTTTTTATGAAATCAACTGAAAAATTGAAAGTCTCAGCATTAATTTTTTTAAACAGATACATTGCATCCAAAAACACAGACACAATTCACTTGCAAAGATATAAAAACACTACACAAGTAAAACCTTCAGGTATACACAGCTCACACAAACATGTACAAACTTCTCTATGCACAGACCCACCTTAGAGCCAAAATAGTACAAATAACTCTCCTTGTCATTATCCAATATTTTCATTGCAGGCACGAGTGTACATGAAGAAAGCACAATAAACTGTCTTCAAAAACTTCACATTAAACTTTTCAAAAACTGTCTTCGATTCCCAATCGTAGAAACATGACAAGGAAAGAGGAAGAAGTACAACAGGGTTCCTCAAATCTTACCCTGGAGGTCCAATCTGCTGCAGAGTTTAGCTCCAACCCTGATCAAACTCACCTACATGTGATTTTCTAATGATCTTGAAGACTCTGATTAGCATGCTCAGGTGTGTTTGATTAGGGTTAGAGCTAAACTCTGCTGGAATGGTCCAGATTTGAGGACCCCTGCAGTACAAGGTAACAACAAAACAGTCAGTTTGAAAAAAATTCAAGAATACCAATGTTCCATTTAAAACAATGAGATATAAAACAACAGTGCTCTTACACTTTAAAGGTGCCATTGAATGCATTGATACAATATTTTACATTGTTCTCTGATATCTACATAAAAGGTATTAGGTAAGGGCAAAAATTCTCCAGAAACGGTTTTACATGTCCATTTAAACCCCTAGGATTTCTCCCTAGAATTAAATTGTTTGTTATTACCTTATTTGGAAGGGTCATGAATAATAGTGTTGAGCTCTGCTCTGATTGACTGTTTCACAGTGAAGCTCATCTCAGTAGCTCACACAACAGGAAGGAAACACAGGGAAAATATTTATTTCAATACTTTCTCGCAGCAGTTATATCTTTGGGTAATTCTACTGTAAATAAAATGCGGCCATCAGGGAGCCGCTATTAATATGCAGGGCACTGAAACTGCTTTCAAATGCAAGATCACTTTTTAGTTTCAGTTTCACTTTCGAGATTTGCAATCTCACTATGTTTATACTATGGAGCGGTACTTACCACACATTTTACAAGATCAGATGCTTTTCAGTGGTGCTCAGGATCTGTAAATCATTCGCCATCATCCTCAGTCATCTCTCCTTACTCTGTTTATGTGGTAAGTGAAATCTTATGTACTATAATGTAACTAGACTACCGCGTTATTTGCTTTCCGTGGCTTTCTGAATACAGATACCAACCCATCCCTGCACTTCACATCCCCTGCACAGCCTGGAACATAACAATTTGCTGTTGTCCTCACAATACCTGCAGAATTTCTGATGGTTCGGCTGGCACAGCAACTTGCTCTTCAAAGTGAACTCTTGCGGTGCAACAGTCTGACCCGACTCCAATAAACAGGCGCTGTATCACTTCAAATGTGAATTTTAAGTCCTTTGGGTAGTTGAGGTTTAATGTGTACACCAAGCCCATCAGGTTCAGAAAAGCATTAGGTACATCACTCAGGTGACACATTACCACTTCTTCCTCAATCATCAGGGCAACGTCATTGTAGAATGCTGGGACAGATCCACAACCACTAGGATTCCAATCAACACACCCTTGATCACATCATCTTCAGTACCAGCTTTATTCGTTCAATCCTTTGTTTTTATTTATTCGTTTATCCTTTCTCCCCCTCCCTCTGTCTTTGAAATGAATGTTTTTGTTTTTTTCTAAAAAGCATCAAATTTGCACATTTACACTTGTATACTTTTGTTGTAAATAAATCACCAGTGATGTGGTGCAACAACAGTTGTTTGTTACCTTTTTGTTCAGCACCAAAATAAGATTTAATAGTGGATACTATTATGCATTAATCCACTATTAATACATAATAGTGGATGTAACACGTTCATGCCACTTAAATCAGGGGTGTCTAATCCTGCTCCTAGATGGCCAATTGGAGAGTTTAACTTCAACCTGGTTCAACACACCTGCCTGGAAGTTTGTAGTGATCCTGAACACCTTGATTAGCTGGTTTAGGTGTGTTTAACTGGGGTTGAAGCTAAACTCTGCAGGATCTTGCCTCCCCAGGAGCAGGATTGGGCACCCCTGCTTTAAATTCATTGGGCTGTAACAACATTTTAAAGGATTTGAAAGGATAGGTTACCAAAGATGATAATTGCCATTTACATTTACGACATAATACAAAAACAACAACATCAAACCTCATTAGTTCTTTTGTCATGACATTTGATCAAAAGACTTGCAAGAACCAATGAGGTTTGATATTTATGTAGAAGCTAATACAATCAAACATTTTTGTAAACCAAGACTGAAATTTCTTTGCTTTCATCATACAAAGAGATTGTACATGGAATATGACATACAAATCGTATAGGTTACTTTTTAGACACTTACTCTGAAGTCATTGCATGAAAACCATCACCATCACTAGTTTTATGATCCATAGAAGAAAAGAGATCACAGGGGTTTGGACAAACATGAAAGTGAGTAAATGATCACAGAATTGTCATTTTGGGGAGAGAAAGACTGCTTTAAAATCAATTGACTCACATCCTTGTCAAGGCTCTCCAGTATTGAAGTCATTTCTGGAATGTCCTCATAAGGCTTTGACCTGAATAACTGTAAAAAAAAAAAAAAAATTACACAGGTCACAGTTCACATTTGATGTTGCTTTAAGCAATTTTGAGGAGGCTTGAACACACTGAGTGGTCACACGTTAAATGCTTCTTCAGAGACAGTTCACTTCTAAATGTGCATAAATGTATCTAAATGTATGCAGTGACTTGCCTGATGGCAGTGTTTCAGCTTGTAGTGTGTGATTAGGGTACGCTGGTTGGGCGAGGAAAATCTACAAATCTTACAACACCACCTCATCGATATGGAGTTGTGCTTCCACTCTTCTTGCACTGTACTGATCCTGCAAATAAAAAACTAAAAAGTCAAACTCCAGCCAAGTACATATAGTTACATACAGAAATATTCACTGAACATCTTACTTAAAACTTACGATAATGAGGAGTCATGTGACGTGCTCATGAACCTAGTCGCATTTATAGAGCTCCGTACATTTGGCCCCTTTTTGCAGATTTTTTTCGTTTTATTTTAAGTTTTATTCATTAAAAATACTTTCCCTGATGGCATACAATCAGAAACAGCAGGAGTTGTCTCCGTCGGCTTCTCCGATTAAGCAGAAATCCAAGCCACCGAACACAAGCGATATGATGGACAAGATGGCGAACACTGTTACACACTTTCAGGACATTCTAAGAACTGAGTTGACGGCAATGCGGAACGAGTTCGCTTCTCACATGTCAGTTGTTCAGTCGCTATGCTCTAAACTGGATATTCTTATAGGGGAGATGAGAGAACAAAAGAAAATTGTCGCAGATCACGATAGGCGAGTAGCCAACCTCGAGCAACAGGTTGTAGACTTACAGGATTGCAATAGGTGCAGCAATCTGCGTCTGGTTGGATTGCCTGAAGGTCTCAAAAAGGACAACCCTATGAGCTTTTTGAAAAGATCGCTACCGACGTGGCTCCCCTCTCTGACAGGCAAAGAGATTGAAGTGGAGCGAGCACATAGCGTGTACAAAAGGCTCTCCTTTTCATCTTTAAACTGTTGCAGTACACGGGCAGGGAGCTTATTCTGCGGGCCGCCAGACTCTACGCCCCGGTGAAAACATCCGACGGATTAACGCTGTCTTTCTTTCCAGATTTTTCTCTGGTCACCGCAAAAAGAAGATGTGCATTTGCGCCAAATAAGAAGGAAATGAGAGAAGCTGGCATCCAGAATTTTCTTCTTTATCCTGCCACGCTGAAGGTCATTCTCAATCAAGGTGAACCTAAAATGCTATACTCACCAGAAGAAGTAAGAGTTTTTCTCAGATCCCATTCATCCACCAACTCTCAGTGAACTTCAGCTGGACATTTGCGGTCTAATCGGAGAAGAGATGCTGTAAATGGTTAGGTGACTGTGTCTTTCACTGTTCACTTTAATGTTCACTTCTTAATTCATAGTTACTAGAAGTTTTCATTGTGCATACAGTATAGCTTACTGATTTTAATGTTATTTTATTTATGTTTTAGTTGTATTCCTTCTCTTTCTTTTTTTTAGGGATGCACCGATATGGAAATTTTGGCCGATACCAATAACTCTTTATATTTGGAGGCCGATAGCCGATATATAGGCCGACAAATATAAATGTTATTTTTTCTGATCATGATTGCAAAAACAAAAGGCAAACACATACAGTATACAACTGATTTTATTTTAAAACCTTAACGTCAGAAAAGAAACTGATCAACTGAACTTCATTAATTAACTATTCATTTCTATGGCCAACTTTCTTTTATATAAATAAAATCTATTGCCTGACAAAAAATAATGCATAAATAAATCAACTAAGTCACTGAACAACATTACTTACATAATCAAAATACCAATCAAATAATACAAATTTGTAATAGATAAATAAAATGTTTATTCTGATGCAGCATGACTTTGTGTGAATTTAACAGAAATGCCAACTAGAAATGTTACAGGATTGTCTGGCTACTTCATCTGTGAATGTAAGAGTGGGATGTTTTTTTTTTAATGAAGAGAAGCATTTCTGCTTTCTCACACATAAGTCTGTTTCACTTTTCATCGATCACATTTGATGCCGCTGAGAAGAGACTTTCGCTGTCAACTCTGGTACAGGGAGCTGACAAGTATTTGCGTGCAGCTTGGGCCAGGACTGGAAAACAGGACATATTGCTTTTCCAAAACTGCAGTGGGCTCTCACTCCTGGAAATGGGTGGCTCACTTAGATATGCATTCACCTACAAAGAGCAATACAAAATGTATTACAATCCTTCCTTCAATATAACACACAAGCATGTAAATTTAAACACTGTAAAAACAACAACAAAAACACTTGCTGCACAGTCAGCTTGCATTCACAGCATTTCAGCTTAAATTATATTCAACAGACTTTGAAAAAACAACAATCTTGTATAACTTATTATAAATGTTGAATACTGCTTAACTTATTTTGATGTTACAGTAATGTATATATGTCATTTTGATAATATATTTAGAGTGAAGCTAAAACATCAAAGCATATTTTGTACTCTGTATTACAGATCTCAAATAAAATGTTATTTCTTAATTATTTTTTTATGAGGGGACAAAAATAATTTACCTGCTGTCCTACTGGAGATGTTCGGTGCATCTGGTGTTCTTTGGCCATGTTTTCTTCAAGAATTTACCATACATGTCAAGCAGGGATGTCGCTCTCGGTCTGTCTCAGTAGCTTTTGTCGTCTTCACACTGCTATCTGTACTAAGACTCTTGTTCAGTAAACGTTTCAGAGCCTCAACAGAGGGAATCACGTCTGAAGCAGTTGCCGTGTGAGAAATAATTTATTTCGTCAGCTCTTCAAAAGGCGCAAGCAGTGTTACTGCATTTTCAATAAGGCCCCACCGGTACGCACTGAAAGATGCAGGAAGCGCGAATTCTGCCTCATACGCACCAAGTGCTCGATTCTGCGCTAGCAAACTCAACATCATATAAAACGTATTGCTCCAAAGTGTCGGATTATCTTGTAGCAGCATCTTTTTTGACAGTCCTAGTTCTGTCTATATCTCTCCAAGTCGGGACATGGCAAGGTGAGAATGTTTGAAGTGCCCGACTATCTTTCTCACTATCGCCATACAGTCGGAAGTGCTGCGCTGGCTCAGAACTCCTTCGTGCACGGCTAACTGGAGAGTATGAGCCATACAGCCAAGACTGTTCAAACCAGTCTTCGATAGCTTTAACCATATTGCGGCCATTATCTCGCAACACAACATGTACCATATCTTTAGTTATGTTCCACTGAACGAACATGCTCTCGAGTGCCCTCGCTATAGCAGCACCGGTGTGAGAGCCTGGGCATTCTTGCGCATGCAACATTAGTCTCATCTCAAAGTTTTCCTCAATCCACTGAGTAGTAAGGCTCAACATACTCACTGGACTTACGTCGGAGCTCCATATGTCAGTACTGAAACGTCGGAGCTCTATATGTCAGTAGTAAAACGTATATCAGTCACAGTTTTGCCCAAAAGCAGGTGGATGTGAGCTGCCACTTCATTGTATAGAGCGGGGAGCGAAACGTCAGCGAAGTGCCGCCGGCTAGGTAGGGAGTAGCGCGGTTCAATAAATTCAATAAGCCGACGAAATCCTCAATAATGCTGAAAGGTTGGTCATCAGTTGCAATCATTTCTATAACTTTGCATGTGATGGCATTTGCTTTGGCACGGTCCTTGTCAAATTTCTTCGTATTGTCAAGTGTTTGTTGTACTGGCTTATTGGTAGTGGGTAATGCTGTTTGTTTGGCAGTGACTTTCGTCTGATAATCTTTAGAAATTTCGGGATGGCGAAACTTCAGATGGCTTATTTGATTAGTAGTATTGACGTTTTTTGCTCTATTGCCCTCTTGCATCACCTCGCATTTGCATCTGTTGCAGATTGCAAGTCTTGTGTCTTCTTTTCACGACGAAAAACTCCCACACCACTGACATCTTATCTTCTCTTCTCTCTAGCAGCAGTTCTTGTAACGCTTGCATCTGCTTTGTGTGACGTCACAGAAGCAACGATCAAAACCCTAGTGGCCAGCAGCAAGCACGTGAAGTGGTTCAACCAGCGGAAATGATACATAATTTAATTCGTCTTAAAGATATCGACATAATTTTGTTATCGAACCGATAACGATAATATTAAAAATAGCATTTATCGGCCGTTACCGATATGGCCGCCGATATATCGTGCATCCCTATTTTTTTTTTAGAGATACTACCTAGTCAATATGTGACTATGGGGCCAATGTTGGTGCTTCAATAATGTGCAGGTTTTTGTTGACGCCACAGACCATATTAAGGGGTGCTGGCAGATCAAGGTTTGTTCTTGGTTTGATCTGCCATAGTTCATGGGAATGTGTTTATGTTTGTTTTTTTAATAGTGACGGGAAGGGTGGGGGTGGGGGGTTGTTTAATGGTAGACTCAACTGGTTTTATTTTCAAACTTGTATTTTGTCTTATAATGCAGTAATTCTGTTTGATACCTATGACTGACTTTAATATTACAACTCAGAATATTAATGACCTAAATGGCCCTCACAAACGTACAGGTTTTCTGGATTTTTAGCGAAGAAGAAAGATTGATATAGTGTTAGTTCAAGAATCCCATTTGAAAAAGGAGGATATACACAGGTGTAATAATAAGTTTTATGAAGTGGTATCTCACTCATCTTCGGATACCAAAACCAAGGGTGTCCTAATATTGGTGCGGAGGACTTTAAATATGACTATTTTAGATAAAGGTTGTGATATAGATGGTAGAATAATGCATATAAAAACAATAGTGGATAATAGGAATATTGTATTTCTTTCAGTTTATGCCCTTTGCACTCCTGACCCTACTTTTTTCTCTGTTTTGTCAACCTATCTCTTGAAATTTTTGGATTTTGAAATTGTATTGAAATTGTATTGGGTGCAGACACAAATACTGTAATGTCGCATATCCTACATAGATATGGACCAAAGGAATCACACTCTCAAGCTTTTTGTTCTGACAAACTTCGGCAATGTGTAACCTCATCCTCATTGGTGGATAGTTGGCGTTTATTAAATCCTTCTGCTAAGTCTTTCACTTTCTTTTCTGCTACCCAGTCCGTAATGGACTCATAATAAAGTAAACACTCTAGGAGATATCTATGATGATATTGGTTTAAAATCCTTCCAGAATCTCAAAACTGAATATAATCTGCCAGGCACCTCCTTTTTTATGTATTTGTGTATAAGATCGGACCTACGGCCATATGGGGTGCCTTGGAACTCTCAACTGCCTGTTCACCCTTTACGCAAACTAATCCTTCCTTCTGAGGAATCTCCCTCCTCCGCTTCAGTTATCTATCTCTTTCTTCTTGAGCATTCATACAAACCTTTATCTTTTATCTACCTTTAACTGTTTGGGCTAAGGATCTTAATGAGGATGTGCATGTTTTATTTTTGGATCAGGTCTGGGGTATGTTTAAATTTGTCTTCTGAAAACCCTAATCACCAATTGATTCATTGGAAATTGCTGCATAGGGTTTACTTGACTTCAATTAAATGTTTTTATATGAATCGGTCGTCTTCTCCTAAGTGTAATCTCTGTTCCCAAAGAGTTTTAGGCACGTTTTTGCATTTTTTGGGGGAATGCCTCTCTCTCTCACCTTTTTGGACTCAGCTCTCACAGGACGTATCATTTGTTGGGTACTGAGATATGTCTGTCTCGCGCCATTTTTTCATTAATTACTTTTGGGACATCACCTTGTCCATCCAATAAAGATGTTTACTGTTAGCAGCTCTCATAGCAGCAAAAAAAAAAAGTCAACCGTTGGAATCCTTCTCACACAATGGACAGACGAACTTGGACTTTGGACTTGGAATTTGTTGGACATTATCGTGATGGAACTCTCAACTTCTCGTGGATCTAGTGTGAAGGATGTGGATTTGTTGCATTCAGCTTTTGATGTTGTGTCATCTTTTCTGGAATCTTTGTAAAAATCAATTTTATTGTTATTTATTTATCTATTAATATTTATTTATTTTTATTATTATTGTTTATTTATTTGTTTTATTATTTGGGGGGGGGGGGTCTGCTGGGGGGGGGGGTCTGGATTTGTACAGCTGCTTTTTGTTTTGTGCTACTGTTCCCAGAAAAAAAAATTAATAAACAGTTGTTAACAAAAAAAACTAACGATAATGAGATCAGATTAAGAGCATGCTAAAACGTCACTTATATGTACACTGTTTTATCTATTTATCATCATTAACTAGATCCACTGGGTTCACCAGTTCTTTTATGTCCTCACCTAATGACGTCATTTCTATCGTCCCAGCGAATGAAAATACGCTCAAACACATTCAAATAAAGTAATTTGTAATCATAACTTAAGTTAAATAATAATAATCATCATCACCATCTTGCCTTGGAAAATTTTCTTACATTAGCGTTTTGCAAAAGCAGCCATATAAGGCTCTGATGTGCAAACAGATGTTTTACAAGTCTAATTGAACTAGTCAGCAGTCTTCCCCATTATTGTGGTTTCAAATAACATAAGAGATACCCGGAATTTATACTGTAGGGATGGTCATTTGATGAAACGCAAATGTAAATATTCTAATATTTTGAGATTTTTGACTTTCATGAGCTGTAAGCTCTAATCATTTAAGTTAAAAGTATTTATTTATTTTTTTTATGTTCTACTTTACATGTAATGGGCCTCATTTATAGCCACTGCGTACGCACAAAACCTGCCCTGAAAGAGGCGTACGCCACTTCCTAAGCAAAAGGTGGGATTTATAAAAACAAACTTGACAGGAAAATGTGCGCACATGCATGCAAACTCTGACCCATGCGTACAACTCTTTTTCCAGGAATGAGAAAATAAATGAAGTAAACAACAATTTTAAACTCTGTTTTGATGTCGATATACACATTTACATTAAATATTCCACTCTCATAATGGAAATAAGCACTGAAATTATGCAGAAGTTAAACAAAAATAAGGCTATATGAATTTAGACATATTTGTAGTGGATGCGCTTGATCACTTGATCACTTTTCCTGTTTTAATGACAGCGAGGAGAGCTATAGGTGCACAATAATTCATCTTTAAACTGCAGATTTCATGTTATGAGAAAATATTATTAGCGAGAACAATGATCAGTGATGCGCACTACTTCGATATTGTGGACACTGCTGGATTTTAGGCGGTCGAACGTCCATTGTCCGGATTGAATAGGTCCAATGATAATAACTTAAACAACCACAGCTGCACGGAGGTGTTAATGTCGTGTGACACTATGAAACATTATGAAAAATACCACTGTATTTGAAGGATACAACTGGAAGTAAACGGTAAGATTTGCACGTTTCATTTTTAAAATATGTCAGTGACGTGCCAGTTAGATAATTGTATTTACACTGCAATAAATATAGATTAAATCTGATTCCACTAAAAATAGCCAGTGTAAAAGAATGAGATCAACTTTATTCTTTATAACTTTAAAACTTTATTCTAAAATATTTCTTTGATAACCATTTTAAACAGTTTAGTTTTTTATTAATATTTTTGATATATTTATTCCAAAACATAAGGATATTGGATGACTTTTAGCAATAAAAAAAAAAAAATGTTTTGCACAAATGGCATTTATCTCATATTTCCTTAATGTCATGTACCTTTGACGGTGTTAAACATGGTGTCACGTGGATGGGAATATGCATTGAAATGATATGCAGATGAGGTTATGCATAGTAAAACTAGGCGTTACGCTCCATATATGGTGTTTTCTGGGAGGAGACAGGGTGGAGATGCACGTACGCACAATCTTCCTTTGACTGGGATTTATAAAGGGATTTTTTGCGCAGGTTCCAGCGTTTTATAAATTTTATATTTTTTATATTAAAATGTTATGGTTTTATAAATCTGAAAACTTTTGTGCATACGCAAAATCAAGCTTTTGTGTCTACGTACACTTTTAGGATGGAATCTACAGAGTTTTATAAATGAGATGGCCTCTGTAGGATTGGCACATGTCTATGTAAGTGTATTTCGTATCAAGGCGGGTGTGTCCTGTGTATGTGCACTTGTTCTCTCAAAGTCTGTCAAATCCATACTTTCAGGATCTACTGTGCATTCCAGTGTATCTGAAGGAGTGTGCTCCTTCTGAAGGTGACGACAATTCCTCCCGATCAGCTTTCCTTCTGAAGTCTCCACTACGTAAGACCTTGGTGTAGAAATAGAACCTTGAATGGTGCCCTGATTGGTCCAGTCTTTTTGGTCACTTACTCTGACGCGGAGTGCATCTCTTTGGCTTAATGCAGGAAAGTTTCTTACTCCATTTTGGCGATTATAGAAGAATGCTTGTTTATCTTTTGCTACGGCATCAGCATTTCTGACTTTTTCATCTTCTGGCCAGGCAGGTTTAATGTTGTCCTCTAGTGTAGGGAGTGTGGTTCTAATCTTCTTCCCCATGAGTAGTTCTGCTGGGCTGTACCCAGTGGACACTGATGGGTCAGCAGGGGGTCTTTCTATCTCAGAATGTTCTTGGCCACCTGTACAGCCCTCTCCGCATGGCCATTGCTCTGTGGGAAGTGTGGACTTGAAGTAACATGGACAAATTTGAACTGAAGTCTCTGAATTCTTTACTTGAGAACTGTGAACATTCTCACTTCTTGGCTTTAAGTTTTTCAATCACTTGGCCAGTGGAAGGGGCAGGAAGTGACACGATCTCAATGTATCTTGAGTAGTAATCTGATATTACCAAGTAATGGTATTTATTGTGTCCAGGTCTACGGCTATTTTCTCCCAGGGCCTAGGGTAATTAGCTTGAAATCAATGGTTCCTTTCTCTGTGTTGCTGATCTCCACTCTGCGTTATCTTTTTGAAGCAGGATGCCTCCCACCCCGTAGCTGCTTGCATCTGCAGAAACTGTTGTGGGTTTGCCAGCATCAAAGACAATGAGGATAGGTGTGCACATCAAGGCACTTTTAACTCTCTGAAAAGCGGCCTCTTGACTTGGACCCCAGTTCCACATAACTTTGGTTTTCAAGAGGTCATACAGAGGTTGTCCAACCGTGGCGAGATTAGGGATGTACTTCCCAAGATAGTTCACCATTCCAAGGAATCGTTTAAAGGGGTACTATTATGCTTTTTCACTTTTTGAATTTTAGTCAGTGTGTAGTGTGTATGTTTGGACATAAAACGATCTACAAAGTTACAAATCTCAAAGTCCACTCCAAAGGGAGATATTTCATTTATTTTTTTTTTTATCCCTTTTCAAGAACTACAACGAACGGCTCGTTTGGACTACAAAGTTGTTTTGTATTTGTGATATCACAAAGTGTTGCATTACAATATCATTAACATAATCCTGCCTACAGAAATTCTAATGGTTGGTGGGTGGGGAGGGGCGAGGTTGTGGTTAGAACTATAGACATATAAACCCAGTGTGGGTGTTTTTATATCACTGTATTTTTGAAGGAAACTGACTGTCTTCAGAAAATTTTGGATGTCATTTTCATTTCATCTTGCATGTAATGTCTGATAAAGCAGCGTTTGTGAGAGGAGCGCTGCTTTGTGTACAGCGTTACCGGGGAAACCTCGATCTCTAGATAATTAATTTGCATATACGTATATGCCGCCACAAATAGTGTAACTGTGGGTATAAATAGTAATATAAATATAAATAACTATGGTATAAATAGTCCCACAGTATAAATAGTCTCAGGGGCAGTCGTGGCCTAATGGATAGAGAGTTGGACTTGTAACCCGAAGGTCATGGGTTTGAGTCTCAGGTCCGGCAGGGATTGTAGGTGGGGGAGTGAATAACCAACACTCTCTCCACCCTCAATACCACGACTGAGGTGAGACCCTTGAGCAAGGCACCGAACCCCCAACTGCTCCCCGGGCGCCGCAGCATTGGCTGCCCACTGCTCCGGGTGTATGTTCACTACTGCGTGTACACTTGGATGGGTTAAATGCATGAGTCACCATACTTGGCCACACACCACTTCCCTTTCCCCTTTCCCTAAATAAATTCAACTGTATAACAGTTTCACTGCAATTCATATAATGTTAGAATTAAAGAACAATAAACATAATACATATTACCGTTGCAATTATCTGTACATAGTAAATGCAGTTATTTTTAAGCTGTTGTTGACATCCTATCTAAAACATGATTTAGCCAAAAAAAAACAACAACAATAACGTTACCACTTTAATATGTCTTGCAATATCCGTGCATGCAAAGGTTCTGCGTGATCCTCTTGCTCAATATTCTCAGAGTCTGAATTGATATGGCATTATTGACGAACTTGTTGCTTTGGGAAGGGGCGGGGCAGTACTGAAACACTGTCTAAGCTGTTCGGCAATCACAATGCACTGGGACAGCTAGCCAATCACAACATATTTTGTTTTTCGGAAAGGCAGGCCTTCATCAAACCCGGAACTAATCCAGCTGTTTGTGCCAGGCTGGGGAGAAAGGTATTGTAATAATGTAAATTTTGTGAAAAGTAATGCAATTTTCGAACCACCGAGCATGAGAGCATGTTCTAGTACACCCCCAAAACAAAAACAAAAGACTTTGTAAAAGAGCATAATAGAACCCCTTTAAGTTTGTGTACATTTTGGGGTACCGGAAAGTTGGCAATGCCATCGACTTTAGCTGGATCAGGCCTCACCCCCTGTCCATCGATTATGTGGCCCAAGCAGCACATTTGATTTTGTCTGAACCTGCATATTTGTTTATTCAATTTTAGTCCAGCTGTCGAACGTCATCTTTGTTTAGTTTAGTTTTGTTGTTTCCATTCAGGCCATTCCAAGGGAGGTTCGAAAGAAATCACTACGGGGGATTAAACTTTGTCATTCTGCAGACAGGGTTCACGCTGACCTCAAAACAACAGCAACACCATGTCATGAAAAGAATAAAAAGAGGTCCACACGTGTGTTCTTTTTTTGCACTTCACTTTAATGACTCTCTCTCTCTTACATGTTCAACATCCTTAACCAATCGACGACATCCATGACAGTTTACTCTTGCATAATCTAGTGTTAAGCTATAATCAAAGAAAAAATCTTGACCAGGGGCACATCAGGTAATCTCAGGCAAAACTATGGGTGCTCCAGAGAGGGAACAAAATATCAATATTGAAAAGTGGATCCCATTACAAAATACAAAAATCCACATCCAGGCACTCCATTGGTAAGCAAAATAAAAAGTCTTTATTCTAAGACAGGGCTACATATTACCAATGTGTATCAGCCCAAACAGGCCTTCTTATCATTTGCTTACTATGTGAGTGCCTGGATGAGGATTTTTGTATTTTGTAACGGGATCCACTTTTCAATTTTAGTGTTAAGCTATCTTTAGGACAATTTTATTTTCCTTCCCCACATAGGTTCCTTCTCCATAGATTCTAACCTGCTTAGAAATTATTCTAATAGCCATTATACATAGACCTACTACATAAAATATGTTCAGCCATATTTTATTGTATGCCAATGGTCAAAATGAGTTGAGGTGCGTGATTTTGTTCCTGCTATTCCTTTTACTTGTCCAGTAATTGTCCAGGTCAACGACTTCAAGGTTCTCTAACCTTACAAGGATATATGGGGTAAATGTAGTGAACAGCAGTCAAGATGGCAAAACTCCTTTCCACACAATATGTGGAAAGTTATATTCTGATGAGATCAGGCTTTGTGGACAATGAAATTACTTTTGCCTTCAGATAAACAACACTACCGCTTGTGGAGAAGGGGGTTAACATGAACATACAGTAACCCCCATGCAGGAACTGCTTTGTTCTCCTTCAAGCTTATCATTTGTGGAAGACAGGATAAGGACTTCAGCATTTCATTGATCAAGAACTGATCCAATCAAGATGTGGTCTTTCACTTATCACGGTTCTTCATTTTTTCATTCCCCGTAATGCAACATACACTAGCCACAAAATACAGAATCAAGTAATTGAAGTAATGAGCACTTTTGTTACAGAAGAAATCATCAGAGAAGTAGGAGATGCATCTTGTACGGTCAAAGTTGATGGAACCAGAGACCCGACAGAGACCGAAAATGTCAGCATTCTAATTAGTTTTGTTGATGACAACTTTGAGGTCATAGAGCGTCTTTCACGGAGATGCTGCAACCATAACCGAAACAATTGCTGAGCTTACAAAGGCCTCTCTTACCACTGACAGAATTCTCAGCCAGGTGTATGAGGGGGCAAAAACTTTTACAGGACAGACTGGGCCGAAACATACCTTACACACTGTTTTAATCATAAACTACATCTACATCGTGCGTTGTCAACTGAAAGTGAAATTGTAGACTTTTTTGGAGTCTGTGATCTACTTTACAAGTTCATCAGAAAGCCCACGGTAGCGATTCATTACAAAGGCGAGAAGCTAAAACGTCTCTTGGATCAGCGGTGGACAGGACATCTAGACACAGTTTGTATTATTCTCAAGTCCCTGGGAGATATACGTTCATTGTTGGTGGACGTAAGTAATGATCGCACTTATGGCACAGACATTCATGTTGAAGCTACAGGGCTGGTGCGATCAGTGACAGAACCTAACTTCAGCTTCATTGTCGTTATGGTACACAAATCCTGAAACTTCTTGAGTCAGCAAACAAAATGCTGCAAGCAGAAAACATAGATTTACTCTCAGCCATTAAGTTTGTAAATTTCGCTGCTGATTGCATTCAGAAACTTCGATCAGAGGACGAATTTAATGGAGTAACTTTGGAGAATGAGCTGCGATCTGGTCCCAGCAGAAACTAGACCAAACAAAAGGCAACGTACAATGAGCAAGAAGTTGGAGCATTACTCTGTTGAGGAAACCGTAGGGCAACATGAATTCTGTGATGAGACTGAACTTCGTTGCCTTTATTTCAGTGCAATTGATGCTGTAAGTGGAGAAATGGCTGCACGGTTTGGAGAATGTAGCAGCAAGCTCATACAAGCTCTCGCAGCCTTGGACCCTGCTGGTGAGTCTTTTCTGGACAAAACCAAAACCACTGTTAGACCTGACAGGTGCAGAGATCATCGACAATGCTATCAGTTGTGACTGCTTTTAAACATGGACTGACACTTGGAGCCTCAACAACAGTGTGCGAGAATGCGTTCTCAACATTAAAGAAAAATTTTTCTGACCAACGACGAAGCATGTTGCACGCAAGGAAGGCTGTTACGTCCTAGGTGTCTAGGGGTTTAAAGATAACGTAACAATATTAAGGGTTTAAGAAGAGCATTTGGCCGAGCCCCTGCCACAGCATAACAACAACAACAACAAACAGATCCCTTTAACAGGTTTTATTCACAGCTCAGAAAGTATACAATATCTTCCAAACAAAGAAAGAAGTCAAATTAAAAGGGAAGCAAAACCTTCAGGAGGGGGAGGATTGCCAAAATAACAAGCAAAATCATCTCTATTCTGGGGTTAAATTATTTCTACACCTGCCAAATAAAAGGAAATCAACAACAAAACTATACTCTCTCTCCCTATCTGAGCCTCAAACCAGGAGAAAATGGGTGCAGTCAAAAGAAAGGCGCCCGCCTCCCTACAGCTTCCAAAAGGGTCACAGTCAATCAGGGGAGTACAGCTTAAGCTGTTGGTAGCAGGGTAAAACAAAGGTTAAACAGCAAAACCGTAGGCTATATATATATATATATATATATATATATATATATATATATATATATATATATATATATATATATATCTTGCTTAGCAAAAAGGCACAAAGCTTGGCTAGCTTCTAGCTAACCACAGAGTTAGTCAACAATTCTTTAGATTAGAAAAGATTACAACCATACAGAACCCCAAAAAGGCTTCAACAAATAGCGCTGGGCAGGGCTGGACACAAGACACGCTCTTCTGGAGAGAAGTTCTCCTCTTCTGAGGGTTCTTCTTGGTTTTTATGCTACTGCCTTCTCAGCTGGTAAGCAGGTGCAGCTGGAAAGTGCAATCAGCTACCTGTCAGAGTGGAGAGAGTGGGAGGAGCCAGAGAAGCAGCAGGCAGAGAGAGAAAACAAAGGCCCACTTGATAAAACTCGCCTTTGAAAAAGACTTGACAACGAAATGTACAAATGAGTGGAAAGACGGTGTGCTGTGGAGATTCAATTCAATTAAATGCCGATGCCTCCAACTCTTTTGACAGTAAGTTTTACTTATTTTTTATTATATATAGATAAACCTGTATGCACATGCTGTGGCGTTTTATTGTGTCTGTAGTGGATTTCATAAATGTGCACCGTATAGGAATTGTTTCCAGGATTACATGTTGGGGAATTTTATATATACCGTTTAGCGTTTATAAATAACTTGCTGTAAACTGCCGAGTTTGGATTTTCTAACGGTTTGCGTTTGCCCACCGTCAGAATTTGCATGCCCCCCTGTCAGTACTGGCCTGGCGCCGGGCCTGGGCTGAAGCCACAAGTGAGTGCTGTTTGTGAATGTAATGAGTGCTGTTTGTGATACAACACTGTATGCAACCTTACATATTAAGGTATGTACTGTATTTCTGAATGCATGGGCCAATGCTTAGCATTACCCATTGATGTTTGGTCTTCATATTTTCAGCACAATGTGTAGATTAATCTGTTTGGAAAGTGAATAATATATAGGAAAAACATTAAAGACATTGTTCTAAATGTGGAATGAGTTATGCAAATAGAGATGGGCCATACCATGGCCACCTCCGATAGCATCGACCAATCAGAATGCTGGATCTGAAAGGCGCCAACTCACAAACCCCTCCTTCTCAGTAAATATTAAAAGGTTCTTTTCAAGACAAAAAAAAAAAAATGGTTCTAAGTGGTGTGCTCTACTGCTGTGCTAAGTAAAATCCTCCTGCACCTGCCAAGTAGTCCGGATCTTCTGTACAGACTTCAGAACCTTCACCCTCAAGGCTCCTCCGTTTATGTGTCTCCAGACTAGGACCTGCTCAGTGCTCAAGAGTTCATCGTTCCAACTCCTTTCTTCCCACTGCAGCATGGCCCAGGTCAACAAGTGAAAGATATTGCAGCCCAGACACAGAACATAAATATATCACTCTTTCCAAACCTGATAAGACTGTTGGTATTAGTGTATTGTCAGTTTATGATTATCTAATTTGCATTAGATTCTATATAACTGATGTCAGTTAATAACAAATGAATAAAGGCCAAAGAAAAAGAAAAATGATTTTCAACCCTCATTCTAAACCTCTCTCTGAAACGACCTGTTTTTAAAGGGATCCCTGGGTATTAAGACATGTATAGCTTAATATACCATAAATTATGTCTCATTTAAATATGTAGTAGAAAACCCATGAAAATGTATGTTATTAAAAAAGATCTGCATCATTTTTGGACTATGGGGGGCGCCATTATTTTATGTGCACAGTACATTCTGCGAGCTACTGGTGCTTTTTACCGCAGCACAACTCAGAATACACAGCTCAGAAAATAAAATACTGATACGATACCACATTGTGTGGCTTTTGGTTGTAATTTTCAGTCGAAGGGCAAGAAGAGAAGCAATGTAAGACTTCACTGCTTTCCTAGCGATAAGAAGAGGAGAAAAGATGCCTGTGGACGAATAAAACTTCCTAAAGACCCGCTTCTTTTTTCTCTCCACTTTAGCCCTGATGCCTTTGAACCTTTTAGTAGACCACAGCTACAACAAACGGCTGAGACAAGAAATGCTAGATGCCATCTGTTAGGATGTAAACATGCAGATGCTAATCATGATGTGCGGCCGCTAGTAGAGTTTCTCTGCGCGGATTTCCCTCGATATTCGTGGCGTTTAGACTCCTTGTGGGGAAAAATCCATGGTACAGCATTTGGTTTAAACCTATACTTAAATCCATCGCCATAGTCCAAATGTATAAAACGATGAGATTTTTTAAAATAACAAATCTTTGATGGGTTTTATCAAAGAGACATCATTTACGTTATATTAACCCTCTGAGCCCGACAAACGCGAATACGCGTTTTGGGGCAGATTTTCCTGATAAGGCAGAAATGAGCTTGAATTACTCTGCCATTTTTGATCGTTCAGATAAGAGCAATACACCATTCGAATCTGTAAGGGGTCTTCTTTTATTTGTATACACTCATAATAACAACTACACGTTGTGCTTTTGAAGAATAAAGAAAACAAACAGCGTGTGCTCTCTGTCTTCTCCGTCTCCGCGATCTTTTTTCAGAAATGCGTCACTAAAATGAAGTGTAACTCAGCGAATACTCAACACAGAAACATGAGAGTTATCTCTATAGAAAGCTTGAAGTGTCTTCTTTCAAATGAAGTAAGTCATATCGAAAACAAATATTCTGTGATGAAGTAATCCGTATGAAACCAACACGATGTTCAGTCTGTCCCGTCTAACTCATTATTTTTAATGAGATCCCGCCCCCTCCCGTTCACATGCAAATAACCACGTGACCCGCGCGCGCGGAGCATAAACAAAGCGTCAGTGAAGAGTTCATCGCTGCTACTGAAGATGCGCTGAGTAAAGGCTGGATTTCCTCAAGAGTTTGATGAATAAGTAAGTAATGTTTATGTTTTGCATTAGTTAACGTGTTATTGTGACATAAACTTGAACACATTACTAGATGGGTTGTTCCCAAATTACAACACGATAAATGCTACGCATCTAAGAATGTTTAGACCATGTTTATTATTAATAATAATATCTGTTCAAAAATATATTTTAATAGCGTGCTAATCGATAACAATCAGTTCTCAGATATAAAATATATTTTTTATAGTGCAAAGTTCATCCTTTTATAGTATAAAGCATGAGTGAGTCTATGACTGCAGAATCATATATCCTGTATACTATAAAATAATACATGATGTTCAGGATGGCTATATAACTACAAAATCATAGTTGGGTTTTCCCCAAACTATAATTCCTGACTAAAATGTTTGAAATCCAGTAAAACATTGTGAATATGATGGGCAATTCATTGTATTTAAATTTCTTACGGTGCGAGTATTTTCATGCTCTTTATAAAACAATAAAAGTAATATGAGAGTACATTGTAACATGATGAATGCTACGAGTCTAAGTATGTTTAGAACATGTTTATGATTAATAGCCTACTCTGTTCAAAAATAGAGTATTGCATGCTAAACAATAATTCGTTTCTCAAAAATAAAATGTCTCTTTTTTTTAACGATAATACAAAGCATGAATGAGTCTATGACTACAAAACCTATATATATATATATATATATATATAGATGCTCCTGATATAAACATGCTCACAAATGTTTTTTCTCTTTTTTTGGTTGTTTGTATTTTATAGAATCAGACGCCTGCACCACAGATGAATCCTGCTGACTTTCAGTCTCTTCCAACTGTTTTCCTCTGAGAGCGCTGCACCAACATCAGAAGTTCAACTGTTTCAAACAAGTTTCTTCTTGAATCCATGGAAAGTAGCAGAAACACTTAAATAACACGTAAATATCAGGTATGATTTATCTGTTTCACTTGTTGAACAGAATCTGTTGCAGGGACGAGTCAAAGTCTGTTCACATCTCTGTGGTTAGATCAGTGTGCACAATAATGTGTCTTTGACCCTCATTATGTATGTTTTGATTATACTGTGTTGTAAATAAAATACAAATCATTTAAAAACCCAATTTTTTCAGTCTCCTCACACTCTCTGTCTTACCTGCCTCAGTCTCAGTCACACTGATGGGCCATTAGCAGCTTTAGGGGAGGGCCCTTTGTCTCTCAGGTGAGAATCACTTACTATTCAAGACCATTACCACTCCCTCGCATATTGGCTTTAGATCACAAAACATGTCTTTAAACATTTAAATCAATATATTGTTTTCTGTGAATGAGTAAGCGGAATGATTTTCACATAATTGTGAAGTAAATATTCTAGCCTACAAGATCTGGTTCTCAAAAGTCTTGTAAACAATTGTTCTGTATGTGTTTTATGGTCTTATTTCAGTGACTTCAAAATTTTACTTTTTCACTAACCACGCATAAACGTTGTTTTCTCAAAAACACAATCATGTACACAAATGCTGCTAACATAACATTGTAGCCCAGTTTGTGCTGTTTACAGTGTTATTAGACTTTAGCCATTTATATTTTTATAAGCAACTGAAAAAAGCACAAATGTCAGGGCATGTCGAAAGTTCTCCAGGCCCCCAAAACACCCTCAGGGCCCAGAGGGTTAAGCCATACAATTCTAAATACCCAGGAATCCCTTTAAGGCGTCCACTGTTATGATTGGCTAACGTCATTGCATAGCAAACCGTATCAATGCCCCCTCGCTATTGCATGTGTGTTTCGACAACATAATCAAAATAAAACGGTCATTTCCAGACAAATTATTATTAAATCATTTACTTACGGATTGTGATGATGCTGCAGTCAGATCTAGTACCGCTTAATCTTTAAATTTTTATGTTTCTTTGTGAACTCTCCATAACACTGTGCCTCGTTTATAAAACAAAATGCTTCGATCAGTCCAGACACGATCTGGGGTGCCATTAAAAATAAACTATCCACTTTTTTCTTACGCTGGGATCCTTCTCATATCTGTACAAAGACGCGAACGAGCTGTTTAAACCAAATGGGTCAAAGCAAACGTTCTTTCACTCCATTTGTCCTGAAGACAGACTCAAGCATGTGGACTGTGTCAGAAAGCAAGCGCGCATCTATATACTGTATCCAGTGTAGACAAGATAGTGGAAGTTATTGTAATTTGCTTTTGATGCTACGTGACACTTGTATTCAGCGTGATTAAGTGTCAAGCTGTTAAGCGACTGAACACAAGTGGGTGGGGCCTACATCGATGCCTTGGCAGTGTTTTTGCAAACGACTGTGCCCAGGTGACATCACCTTGCCCCTCGAATCCAAAACGAGTAATTTTTGGAGCTTGATTAAATAACTGCTTTGTTTATAATGAGTAGGACGTTTTAAGCTATGAAACTTGCATGATGTTTTACTGGTACAAAGACCTCTTATGTGCCAAAAGATCAAGGCAAATTTGATTTCTCATGTCATGACCCCTTTAAATATAACTCCGATTGGATTCATCTGAAAGAAGAAAGTCATATACACCTAGGATGGCTTGAGGGGGAGTAAATCATGGGGTAATTTTCATTTTTGGGTGAACTATCCCTTTAATATTTAAGCCCAAAGCCAATACACTGGTGGTGCTACTTAAATCTAAAATCACTACATTTAGTGGTACCCCGTGTGAGGCTATACCCAACACTGATATCACTACATAAAACAGCTTTGATACTGAATCACTACATAATATTTCTCAGTAATGAAGGGGTAAAATAGCCGTTTTTTTTTTTTTTAAGCTAAGCTTATGTTTGCAGAGAGAGACAGGTAATTCACACACAACTTTAATCTCTCTCAAAATGTAGTTTGCATTACTGGATATAGCTGTCAGTCATTTAACATTTCTATCGTAAAACAGTTGACTAAGAGTAAATAGTTTAGTATAATAGTAAATATTTGGATTTTGCTAATTTACATCTTGCCTCGCTCTTTTAACGTTAAACTGACACTTCGCACTGGCATTTGTTTTCTGCTTCTGTGAACAGTAAACCCCGCCTACTTTGATTTGATTGGCCATCTCTGTTATTGTGACATTGATTAGAGCTGTCAGCCACACGCATCTGTAGACTAGTGTAGGTTAATTTTCACACTTTAGTAAGTATGAGGATATGCAGTTTTCCCTATCGGTCACGTGCCAATGATTATCCCTCTGTGTGCCATAGGTTGTCGACCCCTGCATTAGAGTTTGGTTCAAAAGGTTTACCATGGTTACTAGGTTTATTTTGTGTTTCATTGTATTACTAGTTATGTTATGTTAGTGTTATGTAGCATTTTATTTAATGTGTGATTGTACAGCACATTGCACAACATTGTTGATTTAAGTGTGATGTATAAATAAACAAACATAAACAACCAATGATGAAATACTAAATGTTACTTGTTAGTTGATATTACTCAATGACATACTATTTTAACTAAACACAGACAAGTTTAAATACTTATTTTGAGTTGTCAGCACTTAATGTGGGTGTACGCATTACTGAGAAATATTAAGTCAGTGAAAGCTGACATTACTTAGAAATATCAGAACTCAGAAGCCAAGTTTTGAAAACTGAGCAACTTTACTAGATTTTTGAGGCAATAGGTTTGCAAGATTTATTTTGGTGAACTAATATATCCTTTTTTATATTTTGTGAAAAAAATACAATGAGTAACTAAATATGTGTAGTATAAAATACTACACTATAAATTACTACATTAGAATAAATTACTATGTTAATATAGGCTGATTTGTACAATTACAATTAAAATAGATTTTTTTTTAAAAGTACAAAATGTTGTGGAATGTATAACGTAAGGTAAGGTGAAATAAAAGGAATTCACAAAGTAAAAAAAAAAACATGACATCTGTCATATTAAGTATGTTGGATAAAAACGTTATCATTAACTTTTCACGACGAGTTTTTTTTTACCTTCACAAACTGACATAGTGGACAAAGTGACTTCCATTTACACTGAAAATTATTTATACAGAGCAGTGGTTCCCAACCTGGGGGTCGCTAAAGATTTACAAAGGGTCGCCAAGCTCACTCTAGTTTGACCACAAGATGAAATTCCCGACAGTTAGTGCTACCCTTTAATATTCTGTATTATGATTAAAACCATTTGAATACCAGGATTATAAAAACTCACCTAAATACTGTCCAACATAAAGCAAAGGTAGTAACAATCTCACACAGTCGCAGCATGCAGCGTAGGTTTCGTTTTGTTTGAAAATATGGCGGAAAGCAGTGAAAGGTTTTACAGAGGGAAATTACGATTTTGAAGAAATCTCATAGTATCGTGCTACAGAAAATATTCTATCAAATACAGTTCTGGCGCCGCCGTCTCTATATTTTGCACAACAAGACATACAGCGGTAGAGTTACTCTGACAGGACACTGCACTTATTCGCGATAGCAAAAGTCCATTATTTGCATACAAGCCTTGCCGGTTAAATGTTTCATTCGTGCGCTGGTCTGACGTGCGCTTTTTCTGAGCGCATACACCAGAAGCGCATGCGCTAAAACCCTTTCAAACAGCGCCTGATTACTGAACTAAGTTATCTTTTGCGCTAATACTGTCTGTGCAGGTCTTAAAGGGGCAGTACTAAACATGCTGCCGATTGTCATTAAAGAGATAGTTAACCCTACAATTTAATTCTGTCATTATTTACTCACTCACATGTTGTCCCAAACCAGTATTAATTTCTTTCTTGTGCTGAACACAAAAGAAGATATTTTGAAGAATGAGGGTAACCAAACAGTTGCTGGTCCACATTGAATTTGATAGTAGGAAAAAATTAAATGAAAGTCACTGTGGACCAGCAGCTGTTTGGTTTTCCACGTTCTTCACAATAGCATTTATGTTCAGAAGAAGAAAGAAACTCACTCAGGTTTAAAACAACTTTTGAGTAAATGATGGTATAAAAATAAAACATCATGACAGAATTGACAGACAGATGACAGAATTTTTATTTTTGGGGGAACTATTCCTTTAACGTTAATAAAACAACAAAGCGCAAAGAGAAAAATCACTCACTACTCTTGACTGAAAAACTTGAATACAGTTGCTTTAGGAATCAGTCTATATAGTTTTTTTATTTTTATATTTGAAAAATGTTTATGTTAAAATAGGGGTCCCTTGAAAAGAAAGGTTGGGAAAACCACTGATACAGAGAATCTCATGCATATCCATAACTTATAATGAATTGCACATACATACAAACCTTAAAGAATGTCTTTAGTGTATTAGAATTTCATAAGTGTCTGTGCATGTGGACATTATATGTATCACAAGTTTTAAGGGTGTATATTTTCCCTTTCTTGCTAATTTGAAGCATAAACGAGGGCAGCTGGGCTCTGGCCAAGACTCTGTCCAGAACTGCTCTCGAGTGGCTTAAAGCCGAGTTCTTCCACAGGGATCCCAAATGCCTGTAGCTTTGCTACAGAAGTCTTCAGGAGGTCATTATGGGCCTGTGGATGGAAATAGATAGCTACACTTAATCACGACAGGGTATCATCCATATATATTGTATGATATTTTTAAACTGACATGCTACACTGTAAAAAATGATCGTGATTTTAACGGTAAAAAACTGTGAAAATGCTACGGTAAAAACCTGTTACATGGTTAACGGAAAGTTCCTGTAAAATTTACAGGGAAAAACCGTAAACTGACGTTCCCAGAATTCCCTGCATTCCATTTCAAATTCTGTTTGAATTTGACGTGTTTTTCTTTGAAATAACTATGTTTCTTCTTAGTTTTTTCTTATCAGTTATGTTTATTAGGGTTGTATGTTACATCTAATGTTGTTAAATTAATGTTTATAGCATATTTCAGTTTAATGAGTCTCACCATGATGGTGTTTAGTGCTTGTGTGAATGACACTGTGCACCTTCTGTATATCCTATTGTTTAAAAGTTGCTTGTGATGGGCTTTGGCTCATCATGTGACTTTCTCATCATCACCTGCATTTGGTGGTTATCAGTGTATTTCAAAGGAACAAAACAGATTTCAGTACTTTAATAGGTTGGTATATTAAGATTATATCAGTTAAAGAAATTACGGTATTTAACTGTAAATTTAAGTTAAAACCGTAAAACCTAAAACGTTGCTACCGCATTTTTTACGGTAGAATTCTGGTAACCACAGCTGCCAGTTTTTTGCCGTAAATTTTACAGATTTTTTTTTACAGTGTATTTTTAAACTAATAACAATAAATATTTTATTTGGTAGTGTGCCTGAGTCATATGATCAACCTTCAGTCAAATTTTAAGATTCATTTAAGTTTCCATTTCAACATCCATTCACAGAGACACATAAGCATTCTGTCATGTTATTCTAAGATATATATTTTAGTTTCAACCCAATTTACACATTAACATTGATTTTAAGACTGTGAATGTGTGCATAATGTTTTATGTGTATATGTGTGTGCCTAGTTTGTGTATGTGTCAATGTATTAGTGTGTGCATGAGTAAGGTGTTGTCTAAGTGGTCTGCTTTTTACATTGGTTTGTATATGTACTGTTTGAGAATTCCATACTATACAGGTGGGTGATTACTTCACATTTGTGTATACCAGTGCTTCATGTATTTATGTGCAAATAAAGATTTAAATCAGGGGATTTAAATCAAGTGCCATTTAAAAAAAATTTGGTTAACCACTTTAATAAGCACTTTAAATGCATGCAGTACATAATCACATAATCATATTTTAATTGTTCAGATAAAAAAAATACGTAATCATTTTCATGCAAATAGTGCAGAATCTAAAAAGTTTTCAGAAAATTGTTTCAGAAATATTTAAAACTTTTCAAATTCCTAAATGTTGATTGAGGCAATGATTACCTCAAAATGTACGTCGGTATGCAGTTTTCCCTTTTGGTCACGTGCCAATGATTATCCCTCTGTGTGCCAATGTTGGCACGCGTGTCATAGGTTGCCGACCCCTGATTTAAACCCTTTATGGAGACTTATACAGGAACCGTTTCTTACCTTGCAAACTCGTGCCACTTCATACTGTAGGTCTCTGATAGTATGG
This sequence comes from Barbus barbus, assembly GCF_936440315.1. NCBI lineage: Eukaryota > Metazoa > Chordata > Actinopteri > Cypriniformes > Cyprinidae > Barbus > Barbus barbus. The sequence goes on from NC_136750.1 coordinate 10,805,289, forward strand.
TTTTTGGACTCCAAAACTTCCTAGACAAAAATAAAACTCACAATTGTAGAGACACATTAACAAACACTTCTGTAAAACTGACTTTTATATTTCTAATTCTGTCATATATTATTATGTATGTCCTCTGCAAATGCTTGTATGTAACTATGTACGCACAGAAATGTACCTCTAGTTTATGGGTGACCATGTTTAGAGTGCTGGGGTCCAGGTTGGAAGCAGACAGCACCTCACTGAGCTGCGCTTCCTTCTTCTTCAGTGTGTCATTGAGTGCACTCAGTTTGCACTCCAGTAGCAGATTTTTAAAGCCACTTTTCTGCTGAACCTCCTGGATGACTTTAGTGAACTTCATGTACAGCTCGTCTCGCTCCAACTGAACCTACACAACAAAGTGTCTTCAGTTCTTACACATGCAGCAGTCCTAATGGATCAATATGAACACATAAAAAAAAAAAAATCTGAAAGATAACTGTTAAGCAATATAATAATGTTGTACACATAAAAAAAAAAATCTGAAAGATAACTGTTAAGCAATATAATAATGTTGTAGAAAAATACAATAAAACAAATTAAAAATTATCTGGCTGGTGTGTACTACTATAATGTGTACACAGAACAGAGATTATTTCCATGTCATGGCAGGCATGTTATCAAGATGAAGATACAAAAAATTCTACTAAGCTGTCACTAGACCATTAAGGCTACTAGTTCAGTGGTTATAAAAGGTCTGATGCTGTTCCTCCCATCACCTTAGTAAATCTCTGTTCCAACACTTCATGCACCCACTTAAACTCCTTCATTTCACTTTCAGATATTTTGAGATGAGCTCTTGTTCTCTGACAGCAAAACAAAGAACAAAAATTACATAAATTACTAAGATTTATTAAAACTATTGTTACAGTTAACATTTAACACTATCATAATTCAGTGTCTGCTACGGTAGACCCTGAACATACAGCTAGAGCACTCCTGTCCTTCTCATAGTTGGCGAGCCGTTTCTGGAGTTCTGCGACTTCCTCTTTGGCCTTTTGTGGAGACTCTCTAAGGCCCTTATTCTCCTCAAGCACTTCAGACATCTCTTTATTTCTCTTCTCCTCCTTCCTTTTCATCTCCTTTAATTCTTCCTGTATACATTTCACCAGAGAAGAAAATGATTAAGAACTGACAAATAATCACACAAACATACTTAAATATAGTTTGATTGTCAGATACATAAAAACGTAGATATAATAATTGTGAAGATGCAATGATGACTTTGAACAAAGTTCCTAAAACAGCCTAATGAGAGAAACTCTATAATTTGATTTATAATTAGGGCTGTCAGTCAATTAAAATGTTTAATCTAATAAATTACATGATGTGTCAATTAATTAATCGAATGAATCGCAAATTACATTTGACTGTAAAAAATACCCCCAAAAGATTATTTAAAGCTATTTTTGAGTTAAATGAAAATTAAGTAGGCTAGACATTACAAATAGTAGCTTTAGAAAGAAATATTTTATTTGATTCAACAATTTATTACACATAAACATTTAGGCTACAATGGCCTAACATAAACTATGGGATATAAAAGAAGATCATTTGAGAAACATTTTTTTTTTTTTCATTCATGCAATGGAATTCGTTGATAACCAAAACAGCTTTGTTACCAACAGTCTTCAAAATACCTTCTTTTACGTTCCACAAAAGAAAGTGGCTTAAGTCATTCAGGTTTGAGTAAATGATGACATACTTGATTTTTTGGTGGTGAACTATCACTTTTTTCTTTAAAGTTTTTTTTTATTATTATTATTATTATTAAAATGAAATAATACACTGTAAAAAAAAAAAAAAGTTTCAAAAAGTTGTTTCAACTTAAAATAATTTGTTATCCTGCTGACTTAAATTTTTTTGTTTAGTCAACTTGAAATTTTAAGTTACTCAATGTTAATTTAAGGGACAAGTGGAATATTTTAGCTGAATAAACTAAAACATTTAAGGCAGCGGGGTAACAAATTATTTTAAATTGAAACAACTTAAAAATAAGAAACTAAAACTGCCAGCAGGTGGCGGTAAATGTCTTTATGAGTCTTTCATGCATTCGATTCGTTCAAACGGCTGATTCATTCAGGATTTCAGTAAATGGCTAACTTTATGAACGGGCCTCCTGATTCGTTCAAAACACGGATTCAAAACTGAACAGCACTGTGTTGGGGTTAAGGCTAGAAGGGATACATGTGGCACTACTGGGCATGCGCATATCAATACAGCGTAATGTTTGTCACACTGTACAACAATAATTACTATTTTTTCATTATTGTAAGGGGTAGGTGTAGACGTTAATAAAACACAATAGGTAGAAAATTAATGTAATTGTTCGTTTCCGGTCGGAGCTGTATCCCTTCTAATTATTGTTGTACAGTGTGACAAAAATGACGCTGTGTTGATGTGCGCATGCCCAGTAGTGCCACACGTATCCCTTCTTAACCACTGTGTTGCTCGGAGACGCACAACAATTCTGCTGTGGCTTTATAGGTAATATTTTTGTTGGCAAAACTGAGCAAAAACAGACAATATTGTGTTTAAAATGTAACACAGTATTAACTTCTTATTTACTGAAATGCACTTGTGGTATCTGGACATAAACAGCACTGCTGTAGCTGCTCGTGTGATATCGCTTATCATATGATATAAATATGAGACAAAACTCATACAGGAGCATTTTTGACCCAATATCTTGAAGTTACCCTGCATCATATTTGTCAACAGTCAACTGTATGAAATATAAAATGATCTGGGGGCAGGGCAAGTGTGTTAACTGCGTAAAAATATTTTAATCAAGTTATTTTTTCATAACTAATTAATTAAGTTGACGCGTTAAACTGACAGCCCTATTTATAATCATTACAGACAAAACATGCATGCATGCGCTCATGTTAACATCCAGCAGCATTTTGTTTTTACCTTGAGTAAAGTGATAATGTCCAGATTCTTGTAGACAATGTCACTGAAGTAGTTCCTGATGTCTCTGAAAGCTTTCTCATGATTCATCATCAGCATGTTGATGTGACTGTTCTTTCGTTCCTCGATCTCATGAATCTCTGTTTTGCGTCTTAGTTGCTCCTCCTGCCGTAGTTTCTGCATCCTTTTCTTATATTTGGACTCAACTTCTGTGACAATATTTTCACTTCCATGTTAAATCATTAAAGCAAATTGTTACTGCCTAAAACTCTTCCCTTCCCCTTTTATTTTATGCCACATTATCCTGTGTTACAGTATTTAACTAAGATTATTTATTTCAAAATGTGAAAGTGAAAAAAAAATGTATATAAATAACAAAAAAGAAAAATGTTAAGTACTTTCTACTTTGAATAACCGAAAGAACACATCATTAGTTGACCTGTGTGTACTTGAGATGACTATTTTCATAAACCCCCATTTAATGCTTAATTGGGAAATGCTACAGCCAAGAATACCAATGTCCTGGGGCCCGTTTCAATAAGGAGGTTCAACCAACTCGGAGTTATAACTTGAACTCTGTGTTGACTTACCCTGAGATGGGAAACTCTTTGTTTTCGGTTTAAAAACAGAGTTAGTTCATTCAACTCCGAGTATGCTGACTCTGAGTTAAGCGCGTGCACCACGACTATAAAAAGCTATGATCAAAGGAGCTTCAAAACTACAATTCACCATGGCAACAGCACCCAACAAAAAGAGGTCTGCATTAGGGGTTGCTCCGACTAATCGACTTCAGTGCTCTGCCATCACGCTTTTAGCTTGACGTCGACTAGTCGCTGGTCCTATAGAGGGTGCAACAGGATAAGAAATTCACATTTATGCTCCGTTTCCAAACAGTTAAAATTACAAATTAATTCATACTCTGAAAGCGCTCCACAAGACATGTGTGATTATATTACTGGATGGTCAAAACTGAACGGGAGAATTGTACAGGTAAGTTAATCACCGTTCTAATCTAATGCGCTGCTGCACTGTAATGCACACACATAGGCTTCAAACAGTAGTGCGTACAATACATCACGTGCAGATCGCGCGCACAGAATCATTCAGTGGAAATGTATTGTCAACACTGTTCTGTGATTTCTCAATAAAATAGCTTAGAAACTGAAAAGTTAGCATATATTTCTTAACTAAATCCCACAGCTTCACTACTAGTAGAGAGACGCTGCCAGGCAGAATTCATTCACACACGCAATCGTTCTCACTAATGCATTCATCCATATGAATGTAATCTTACTGAGCTACTTATCTGTATCTGATTTAGAACAAGCAGAAATATGTGAGAAATATAACGACCCAAAGACGAAAGAACTGATAAAAAAAAAAAAAAGCTGTTACAGGAGCAATAGTCATGTGGGCAGTGCTGTCTCATATGCCATAGCTGTGCACAAGGTGTTTGTCACAGCTCCAGACTTATTTGTTCATTAATGACGTCATCAGCGACTAGTTGACTTTCACATAAAACTTTTCACATTATGTGACTCACATAAAAGTCGACTTTAAAAAATCAGAAGTCGTTTCATTGACGAACAATGAAATTAATATTCATTCAGTGATTTCAATATGCAGCAGCTTTTTCCCCTCATTGTCTAATGTTCTCTAAACATTCTCTAATCCATCGCGTTACATTTAGGGAAATTAAATTAACACTTGGTTTCTACTCAGCCAACAGCAATAAGGCAGAGGCTCACAAAATGGGAGGAGGACCTGCACCAGCACCACTGACAGATGAAGAGGAGATAGCCACAGACAAACATAGAGATTAATATAGAACCTCCTAGTTGTAGGGTGGAGGAGGGATGCCAGAAAACTGTCATGGGAGAGAGGTAAGTTGGCTGTATATGGGTCAAAGACGAAAAGGGTGTTGAGCATAACATTTTTTTAAAATAAATTAAATAAATAAATGATTACAGACCAGTGGCCCTAACTTCAGTTGCTATGAAAATCTTTGAGCGAATGGTGCTTAGGTATCTAATTTCTAAAATCTGTTTGGATCACCAATTCTCTATAAGGCTAATAGGTTGGTTGATGATGCTGCGGCTCTGTGTATCCACTCAATACTACAACATCTTGAAGCCCCCAATTCTTAGTTCTTGGTATGTTCAATTTTTATAGAGCTGTCATTGAAAGCGTGCTGACTTTTTCACTTATAGTGTGGTTTGGTAGCTCCACAGCTCAAGTCAGATTAATAATATATCTCGGATTGCTTCGAAAATTATTGGTTATGATCTTCCCACTATTGATGAGATTTATGTCTCACGTTTGCAGAAAAAAGGCTTAAAAATCCTGAAAGATCCTTTACATCCAGCCAGACACCTCTTTATGCCTCTTCCTTCAGGCAGACGCCTTAGAGCAATTAAAACTAAGTCTACACATTTTTTGAACAGCACTTATAGGATTGTTCACGCTCTTAATTCCTCTGGTGTCTATGCATCTGTATTTCACTCCTTATAATTGATGGGACATATATAGCCGTGCATGTATGTATGTATTTATGTTTGTATTTTAATGTTTGTTATTATTGTTGATGAGCTCACCAAAGCAAATTCCAAACAACTATAAGGTGTTTGGCAAAAAATAAATAAATAAAAGTGTCATGCAGCTTTAATTTTTAATTGTTTTCCCCCATACATTAGAATGTATCCTGTTTAACTTGATATTTTTGACAGAAGACGCACACTAAAATGACATTCAGTGTAACAATATTTATATACCAAAAAATCTTGTTAGGTATATTTAAAACATGAATCATTTGATGACATATTATAAGACTCTATTTAAGCATCACAGTGCAGCCCTCAAATTTAAATTATCTTTCATTTTTAAATCTTTATACTTTGCTAATGTCCTTCAAACCACTAGGCTTTTTAACAAAGATTTTGTAAGGATGTGCGAGTCATTTAAAATATATATTTAAAAAAAAAATGTATGATCACATAGGCTATTCTTTTTTTGTATTTTAATAAGTACAGATCAGAATAAGTACATTGTTTCATTTTTACACAAATATATCTGTTACGCTAAATGACCATGGTTTGTTACTCTTAATAACAATTTGCCAAAAAGAGAGAATATTGCCATTGTTCCCATAACTGAAAAGTTTTCATATTAGTGTGTGTCATTAAATTAGTTTTAATAATATTCCTGAGTAAATTACTCAGAAGCAAATGTTGAAATATAAGCATTTCACTGATGCTCCCCTGCCAGGCTTACTTAGCTTGTCACTTTATATATACAGTGCCCTCCAAAAGTATTGGAACAGTGAAGACAAAATTGCTCTGTTGGCTGTGGAGTCAATACATTTACAAATATGATTAAAAGATGAATATGAGACAAAACTACAGAATGTCACATTTTATTATTGGGTGATTCAACACATAGATGTTTTACCAGCTAAGAAGTCCAGCACTTTTAGAGTTTCATCCCCCTATCTGATGTGAGCATAGGTATTGGAACAGTTGCCTCACAGGTCTTTCTAAGTGATCAGCTGTGTCCTGTTGCATTAATTCTTCAAATATTAAAAGCAGGGAATGTGTAGTATCAGTTATATCCATTACTTCTGCATTCTGAATCTTGCATTCGATGATGACACACACAAACCAGGATGAAGACGAGGGAGCTGACTTTGAGAGAAAAGCAAGTGATTTGGATGCTAAAAGATAAGAGGATAAGAGTCAGTTAGAGCTCTAGCAAAAACAAAGGGCATGAAGAAATCAAGAGTTTGGAAACCACCAGCGACACCAGCAACCAACAACGACCTGATCGGCTGAGAAAACAACAGTAGTTGATGACAGACAAATCATAAAAGCTGTGAAAATGAATCCTAAAAGACGTGTCTGTAAAATCACCCAACAACTTCCAGAAAGCTGGGGTGATGCTCTGACAATTTACTGTCCTCAGGAGACTTTGACACAGAATTACAGATGCTACACAGCAAGATGCAAACCTCTGACCAGCACCAAAAATAGAAAGGCAAGATTAGAGTTAGCAAAAAAGCACAAAGGTGAGCCAGAAGAGTTTTGGAACTGTGTTTATGGACCAAGACAAAGATGAACCTTTATCTAAGTGATGGGAAAGCAAAACTGTGGAGACAAAAAGGGAACTGCAATGATCCCAAGCATACAGCCTCATCTGTAAAGCATGGTGGAGGTGTTGTCATGGCATGGGCATGCATGGCTGCCTCTGGAACAGGCCCTCTCAACTTAACTGATGACTTAATGCATGATGACAGTAGCAGAATGAATTTGGAAGGGTACAAAACCATCTTGCCTACCAATATTCAAGAAAATGCCACCAGATTCATTGGGAAGTGCTTCATATTGCATCATGACCCAAAACACCCTGCCAGTTCAGTCAAGGAATTTATAAGAGCAAAGAAATGGAAAGTCTTAGATTGCCCAAGTCAATCTCCAGATTTAAATCCGATTGAACATGAATTTCACCAGCTGAAGACAAGAGTAAAGGCAGAAACTCCCCAAAACAAGCAACAATTGGAAATGGCTGCCTTAAAGGCTGGGAAAAGCATTTCAAAGGATGAGACCAAGAGTCTGGTGATGTCTATAGGTCACAGACTCACTGCTGTGATTGTGCGCAAGGGATCTCCAACTAAATAATAGCTTTTAATCTTTTATATCTACCTTATGTTCAACTGTCCCAATATTTATGCTCACATCAATGAGTGGGATGAACTCTAAAAGTGCTGTTCTTTTTATTAACAATAAAAACAATTAAAATAAGATGCCAATCAAATGAAATCAGTATTTAAGAAATTTGAACTACAGAGGTGGCAGAGAAGAACACACAAGTGGCTTGTAGATGCATTTTCAGATGTTTAATGAGGCTCAGAGGTTGCATAAGTGCAATTAAATTCATAAATTCATGTTTAGTTTAATGTTTTAAATATACAATTTTGAATGTAGAAATATTAAATGATTTAAATAACAGAAAAGATACTTTAAAAAATAAACTAAAACTGCCGGTAGGTGGTGGTATGTCACGGATTTTATCACTGAATCATTCATTTAATTGATTCGTTCGAACGGCTGATTCATTCAGGAATGAAGTACGTGAATGTCGAATGGGTAGTTGAATAATTGACTCGAGCAGTTCATTCATAAACGAAACGCCGCTGTGTTTCAATGGAGATGCGCAGCGGCTTGGCTGAGACTTTGTTTGAAACTATTTTCGTTGATGAAATAGAGCAAAATAAGTCAATAGTGTTGTAGTCAGACAATATAAGTCACTTAATATTAACTACTTGTTTAATGAACTGTTGTATTAAATCAATATCACATTGGCAAACTCCCTTAATAATCATTATATGCTGTCATTCATCTTAGTTCATCGCGATCTCACAAAACTCCATTATAATCAACGAAGCTCCTTACACTGCACAATTAATCTCTTATTTACACTCTGTCTTACACTTTTTTTGTTATAATGAGAGAATACGTCTGTGATACATTACTCAATGCTGCAAAAACACGTAAGTACGTTAGAAACCTTTAAAGCTCCCTCAGCACAAACACAAATATGCTGATCGGGTCAGTCGCACTGGTACTCCTAAATATATTTTCATAGTCGCACGCAGTAGTTTTCAGTGGCAAATACGACTGAAATGGTCGCACTATAGAGCCCTAAATAAATTAACACGATCAACATCCAGAAACATAGCAAGGAGATCGGTAAAATAATCCATGTGACATCGGGGGTTCAACCATAACTTTACGAAGCTACGAGAATACTTTTTGTATGCAAAGAAAACAAAAATAATTACTTTATTCAACAGTTCGTCTCCTCTGCATCAGCGTAGCGCTATTTTGGAGAGTATCAACTGAACGCAAACTGCGTACGCTGTTCTGTGTCAGCTGGATCACACTGATATGCTGTTTTCATTCAAATCAAATCGTAAACGACATAAACAGCGCATCCGTGTGACCTAAAAGTTATGTTAGCTCTAAACTTTGCTCAATTTAATACTTGTTGGAACAACTCAACCTACATATCTTATGTCATTTTTCTTCTACATTAATCTTGATTTAAAGATATTGATTTTTAGGTATTTGTACTTGAAATAAGGCAAAAATTGGTCTGTGTTTCACTCCTTCTCGAATCGCGCTCACGGAAAGCGCTCAAGAAATCTCTTCTTTTTTTGTAGTAAGAGCAAGAGACTGTATGACATTCACGTTACATGATTTGCCTGATTTTTATGTAGAGGGCGCGATAGCGCACCGCATTAAATGAAATGATCATTCATGTTTGGCCATGTTTAGTTTACAATTATTTGCCAACCGCTGGCCAAATTCAAAAATAAGACTTTGAGATCTTTGAGAGCAAGGGGGCCCCCTGCTGTGAATGTGAGACGTCACTGCCGAACAGCCAATCACGAGCCTTGGTTAAAGGTTAAAGGTTTTGCTAAAGGTTAAAGGATTGAAGAATATGATGAATTTAAATGCATTTACAATGAAAAAAATTACTTGTTCATGAAAGAGGACAAATAAAATAAATTATCTAGCTTTATCAGTGCAGTCACAAGTGAAACTTAAGTTAGTTTATATGGTTGGAAATATACAGCGATAGAGACTCAAATGTAAGGTCACGTAGTCATTTTTAAAGCATTATCTATTGATTCTACAGCTTATTTATATAACATACAAATATATATTAACATTCATTTAAAATAAATAATTTATAATAACTGTTAAACTAAAATTGGTTGTGTGTAATGGATTAATAATAATATAAATCATATAATTATATAAATCATATAAAATAACAAATAAAATAACTAAGTAATTATCATTAAAGCCAGACATTTTTTTAGTACAAGTGACCTTTAATTTGGAGCAAGACAAAGATGGCGGCGCGCGCAGTCGCAGCGGCTTCTTTCTCTCCCGACAAATCGGTGTTTTCGTGTTTTTTGTCTTGTAAGTCGCAATGTTTTTGCACATCTTCATCTCATCTACCTGTCTTTAAGCGCGCATACAGTCGTGAGTTTCTGCTCGATGTCGGCAGAACCACATTTTTAGAGTTAAACTCCGCGCATGCTGAAGAGCTGCGGGACCTCGGCCTGCTCCGAATGCCTACTCCATCACCGCCCCCACTACTGCATCTCGCCCACAGCGGAGGCGCTACAAGCGGCGTGAGAGGAAGCAGAAGAGGGGTAAGCGCGGAGGTATCCGAGCTAGGCTAGCGGCCAACCCACACAAGCCAGCTATCCCCACCATCGTACTGGCAAACGTACGCTCTTTGGACAATAAACTGGACTACATCCGACTACTCCGCTCTACTCAGAGGACTGTAAGAGACTGTTGTGTTTTTGTGTTTACGGAAACATGGCTTAACAACAGCGTACCGGACTGCGCCATACAGCTCAACCAGCTAACATGCTATCGAGCTGACAGAGCTCTCGTCGAGGAAGGTAAGATCCGCGGCGGCGGTCTCTGTGTTTACATCAATGATGCATGGTGTCGCGACGCTGTTGTGGTCTGCAAACACTGCTCACCCCTGGTGGAGTTTATGATTATTAAGTGCCGGCCGTTCTATCTACCGAGGGAATATACAGCCATACTGCTCGTTGCTGTATACATCCCTCCCAGCTCCAGCAACAACAACAGGAGTGAGGCACTAAATGATCTGTACCAGCACACCAGTGAGCAGCAGACAGCCCACCCAGATGCTTTTCTTATCTTGGCTGGGGATTTCAACCACGCAACCTTAAAGAGTGTGTTCCAAAAAATTCACCAACACATAGACTTTCCAACAAGGGGAAAAAACACTCTGGACTTTGTTTACACCACCCAGAGAGGAGCTTACAAGGCCCTCCCCCACCTCGGAGCCTCAGACCACATCACTGTCATGCTAATGCCTGCATACAGACCGCTCGTTAAAGTCACCAAACCAGTTCACAAACAGATTCAAGTGTGGCCGGAAGAGTCGTCAGAGGCACTTCAAGACTGCTTTGACACCACTGACTGGAATATGTTTAAACAGGCTGCCACATACAACAATACTACAGACCTCCAAGAGTACTCAGAGACTGTTACTGCCTACATCTCCAAGTGCATTGATGATGTAACAGTCACAAAGTCCATCACTGTCCGGGCCAACCAGAAGCCGTGGATGACAGGGGAGGTCTACAGACTTCTGAAGGCTCGGAAAGCTGCCTTTAGAGCTGGAGATGAGGAGGGCCTGAAGACAGCTAGTCCTGACAACATTCCTGGGCGTGTACTGAGAGACTGTGCAGTGGAACTCACTGAGGTCTTCACAGACATCTTCAACATCTCACTAAATCAGGCTGTTGTCCCCACATGCTTCAAAGCTACCACCATCATTCCAGTCCCTAAGAAGTCATCTCCATCCTGCTTCAATGACTACCGTCCAATAGCACTCACTCCCATCCTCATGAAGTGCTTTGAACGGCTAGTCTTGCACCACATTAAGTCTGTCCTCCCCCCCTCCCTGGACCCCTTCCAATTTGCATATAGGTAAAACCGCTCGACCGATGATGCAATCACCACTGCCCTCCACCCAGCCCTCACATCTGGAGAAAAAAGACTCATATGTCAGGATGCTGTTCATAGACTTCAGTTCAGCATTCAACACAATCGTCCCTCAACAGCTCACTCACAAACTGGCCCAGCTGGGGCTCAATACCTCTCTGTGCAACTGGCTGTTGGACTTCCTGACCGGGAGACCTCAAGCAGTACGGGTCGGCAGTAACACATCCAGCACCATCACACTGAACACTGGGGCCCCCCAAGGATGTGTGCTGAGCCCCCTCCTCTTCACTCTGCTGACCCACGACTGCACACCATCACACAACTCCAACATTTTTATTAAGTTTGCGGATGACACGACTGTGGTGGGTCTCATCAGCAACAGAAATGAGACAAACTACAGGAGCGAGGTGAGCCGCCTGGCCGGGTGGTGCAGTGACAACAATCTCTCTCTGAATGTGAAGAAGATGAAGGAGATCGTTGTTGACTTCAGGAGAGTACACACTCAGCATGCCCCTCTGACCATCAACGGTGCAACTGTGGAGAGAGTGAGCAGCACCAAGTTCCTGGGTGTGCACATCACTGAGGACCTCTCCTGGACTAACAACCCTGTAGCACTGGCCAAGAAAGCACAGCAGCGTCTCTACTTCCTCCGCAAACTCAGAAGAGCCAGAGCCCCGGCCCCCATCATGTGCACCTTCTACAGAGGCACCATCGAGAGCATCCTAACTAGCTGCATCACTGTGTGGTATGGCACTTGCAACGCATCCTGCCGCAAGTCACTTCAACGCATAGTGAGAGCAGCTGAGAAGATCGTTGGTGTCTCTCTCCCCTCCCTCCAGGACATTTACAACACCCGTCTCACCCGCAGAGCCCTCCGCATTGCAGGTGATCCCACCCACCCGACACACAGCTTCTTCAGTCTGCTGCCATCAGGGAGGAGACTGCGGAGTCTCCGGGTGAGGACCAGCAGACTGAAGGACAGCTTCATACATCAGGCTGTCAGGAAGCTGAACTCCCTCCCGTCCTTGCCCCCCCTCCCCTCCCCTCTTTCACCCCCATTTAACACAGCAACACACTAGGAACACTGACTCTGTGACACACCCCCCATCCCCCCCCCACCCCCACCGACCAACAAACTGTGACCGGCACCTGTCACTTGTGCAGCATTGGCTGATCACTACCCATCCAACATTGACTGCAAATTACCTCTTCGGATAGTCTGACAAAAATCTATCCGAACAGTCACTTCGACTTGTCACTTTAACAGACTGATAAGCTCTTCTTGAACTACACTCATAACAAAACAAAACAAATCTGCACAGTTTTGTTTTTGTACATTCAACTGGTTTGCACTCCATCTATTCTGCCATGTGCCTTATGCACTTTATCTATCTCTCTTTTTTTATTTTTCTACAATGCCCTCAGACTGATAAGCTCTTTTGCACTACAAATATATCTACACAGTGTTGTTTTTATTTAACTGGTTTTGCACTCTATCTGCCATGCGCCTTATGCCACTTTATCAATCTAATTCTTATTTTTTTCTACAATATCCTCATTTGTATATTTGTATAGTTTTATGTACATATGTTTAAACTGTATTTATCTGTATCTGAACGTGTTTAATGTTAACTGTATGCACCAAGGGTCTGAGAGTAACACAATTTAAATTCTCTGTATGTATGTGTTGTACATGTGGAAGAATTGACAATAAAGCTGACTTGACTTGACTTGACTTGAGTGACTTTTTTTGTGTCAGACATGTGTCAATTTGCTCACAGCTGATTCGTCCAATTTCAGTTTGAGATCTCTAACCCAGAACATAACCTTATTATTATTATTATACAGGTTAGTCGTGCAGTGTAAGTTACTATGGCGATGAACGCAGCTAAAAGCCAAGCCACTTTCATGGTACCTAAAACCCATGAAACTTACCTGGCTAGCCAGCTAATCCGGCTTCATGGTACAGGCCCCTGATTCAACAACTCATTAGTAGAATTATTATCTTGTGAAAAACATTTGATTTGATTTAAAATCAAATGCACTGTGTCATATACACTGCACATCCATTGAAATTAACTAAAATTTTTAAGAAAAAGAGTAAAACATGCAGTGTTCAAAATGAGTTAAGGCAAGTTAAATATCTGTGCTAAACTTATAGTTAGCTTCTAACTCAAACACTGGTGAGTGAAATCTAACAATTTGTTAGCCAATGGCTAACGATAGACATTATTTGGACGTTTAGCATAGAAACTTAGTTGCATATGTAAGTGATTACTTGTATTGTAGAGGATTCATATAGTGCTCAAACTTAGATCTATGCAACAAGTTGTTGTAAAATTCTAGCCGAATTCCAAAGGACAGGGGCATAGAAAGAGAAAGCCTTGTCACCCATAGATCTTAGTCGTGTTTGAGGAACAACCAACAAGTTTGACAGAGAGGAGTGCAATCTACGACTAGGAGTGTATGGATGCAACAATTCTGTGAGGTAATGAGGTGCCAGGCCATGCAACGCTTTAAAAGCAAGCATCAGAATTTTAAAATCCACTCTAAACCTGACCGGGAGCCAGTGCAAAGATTCTAACACTGGAGTAATGTGACTGCCAATCCTAGTCCCAGCTAAAATCCTGGCGGCTGAATTTTGTACATATTGCATCTTATTAAGTGTAGATTTAGAAGCTCCGGCTAAAAGAGCCGACTTTATAAAGACTTTACCTCGTACTTGTCTGGCAAAATCATTTCTCAGAACAGTCATTTCCTCATCATGTTTCTGTTGAAAGATAATTTTGTTTATTTTCATTTGAGATCTAAAGCAAAGTGCAAATGTCATTGTAATTGTACTCATTATAGCCAGGGTGCAAATTATGGGGAGGGGGGGCAGCGTACTTGTAATATGAAGTTTAATTATATAACATAATGGTGTTTTCAGGCACCATAAGCCTAAGTATAGAAAACGTTAAGATGGGTGTGTCTACTGCACACTGACAGCACAGGTTATTGACCTAACACAAAATATTTTTCTTTATGTCCGTAAATATGCAGGGAAGAATAAGCAGACATATCTGAGATTCAGGTATACAATAAATATTACAATACAAGCCTCTGTTCACAAACTGCCCTATATTATATTAAAAATCTAAGTTTATCATGCAATATTTACAACATGATCAGAAATCTGTTAATGTTTGTCCCTTCCTCCCACACTGTGTAACTTGCATCCTGATTACATCGTATTATAATCATACTCGTACCAGATGAAGGTTCTTGATCACGTTCTCACTGGACAGCTCCTGCTCTTTCACATCTACTTTCAAGCAGCACATGTCCTTCTGCAGCTGATCCTCAAGGTCAGCATGCTCCCTCTGCAGCAGTTTAGTGCTGACAACACTTTCAGCCTTTAGCTCAGAGAGCATATTCTGCTGTTCATACAATAAGTGCTTCACCTTCTGCTTATAAACCTGAATAAAAACAGATTCATATCACACAGTGTTATGTTCATTATGAGCCAAAACATAATTAATTCTGAATATTTACATACAGTAGATAGGTAGATAGATAAATAGAGAGATAGATAGATAGTCAAGTCAAGTCAATATTCTTTGTATAGCGCTTTTAACAATGCAAATTGTGTCAGACACCCAAAAGCTGGGTGGCTTTATATCAGCTTTACAGTATTTAGGCGGGGAAATAGTTTGTCGAAATAGTGTCATTCTCCTCTGGCCAGACAATCTCTGATAGATAGATAGATAGATAGATAGATAGATAGATAGATAGATAGATAGATAGATAGATAGATAGATAGATAGATAGATAGATAGATAGATAGATAGATAGATAGATAGATAGATAGATAGATAGATAGATAGATAGACACTGTATATGTACACGTACATCTAAAAAAAAATTGAATATCGTGAAAAAGGTCAATAATTTTGTCCTCATTTCAGAAAGTGAAACCCATATATTATATAGATTCATTACACAGTGAAATATTTCAAGCCTTTATTTCTTGAAATTTTCATGATTATATTACAGATAATGAAAACCCAAAATTCAGTGTCTCAGAAAATTAGAATATTACATATAATCAATTTAAAAAAAGGATATTTTAAACAGAAATGTCAGGCTTCTGAAAAGTATGTTCATTTCTATGAACTCAATACTTGGTTGGGCCTCCTTTTGCATGAATTACTGCATCAATGCGGTGTGGCATGGAGGCAATCAGCCTGTGGCACTGCTCAGGTGTAATGGAAGCCCAGGTTGCTTTGATAGCGGCCTTCAGGTCATCTGCATTGTTAGGTCTGGTGTCTTTCATCTTCCTCTTGACAATACCCCATAGATTTTCTATGGGGTTCAGGTCAGGCGAGTTTGCTGGCCAATCAAGCACAGTAACACCATGGTCACACCATAGAAATCAGCATCTCCATAAAGCTTGTCAGCAGAAGGAAGCATGAAGTAATGTAACAAAATTAGCTCAAAAGGGAAATATTTATCATTAATTATAACTGGTTATAATTAATAATAAATATTTAGATTAGATCTCAGAATTAACTGTAGCAGAATCGATATTACAATTATTTGATCTGTCCGTCCACCGAGCAGACAATATAATTATTTATCAATTCTAGGAAAGATTCTTTTCCTGGTCAAAGAACAATAGCCTTCCTACTTATACAGTACTAGCAGTAGCTTAGCATGTAGCAAGGAGCAGCATTCAGTGACTTCGAATCGTGAGCAGAACACAGAAACAATCAATTGTGAATATAAGGAATTTAATAAATGAAAATATAGCTAACATACAACTAAACTAAGCAAAACATATATATACAGAATGAAGGAAAGTAAGGAAAAGAGAGAGAAGAGCAAAATAATGGCAGTATTTCACGTCAATTAACCACAACCTAAATGAGAAATCAACAGAGAATCACAATTCACCTTAAAAAGGGGTTCAAACTTAAACATGCATCTAAATTGTTGTAAACGGTTATTTGCATTGGTTTTGTTGCTGAATAATAGTCTTGATGCAGTAGACAAGAGGTTCTTGATGATTTCTTTAGGAGTGAGCTGAAGATTTTCCTCTGGTTCTTCTGAAGATAGGAAAGTCCACAGCAAGTCCACAAAGTTACTTGAAGGTAAAACTGCCAGAAGGTTAAACTCAAGAGGAGAGTTTGGAGCGTGTCCGTCTCAAGAAGAAGAGTTTTGAGCTCCGATTAGTCTGAGTTCGGAACTTTTGATAGTTCATAGCCACACCCACTTTTTGGGTGGAGTGGCCAATCAGAGGCATGAATTTTTAGCGAGAGAAACTTTCTTTGTCTCCGTTTATGAACCATTTGCATTTTTATTGCTGGTCTGGAGTTGGTGCAGTTTTACTTCAAAGCATAGTAAAAAATTGTATGATGCATTCCATGATCACATAGTGTACATCATTGTTCGAGGAATAAAAATAAGACCATTTTGATACCAAAAATGTAGCACCCATATAAATGTAAACGGTGAGGCCAGGTCAGTAATTTATATGCAAATGTCAAAAGGCTAAAAGGGTCTCTTAAAACAAAGTGCTCTAAAATTTCCTGGTAGATTGCTGCGTTGACTGTGGACTTCAGAAAACACAGTGGACCAACACCAGCAGATGACATGGCAGCCCAAATCATCACTGACTGTGGAAACGTCACACTGGACTTCAAACAACATGGATTCTGTGCCTCTCCACTCTTCCTCCAGACTCTGGGACCTTGATTTCCAAATGAAATGCAAAATTTACTTTCATCTGAAAAGAGGACCACTGAGGACCACTTTGGACCACTGAACAACAGTCCAGTTCTTTTTCTCCACAGCCCAGGTAAGACGCTTTTGGCGTTGTCTCTGGTTCAGAAGTGGCTTGGTAGCCCTTTTCCTGAAGACGTCTGAGCATGGTGACTCTTGATGCACTGACTCCAGCTTCAGTCCACTCCTTGTGAAGCTCTCCCAAGTGTTTGAATCAGCTTTGCTTGACAGTATTCTCAAGCTTGCGGTCATCCCTGTTGATTGTGCACCTTTTCCTACCCAAATTCTTCCTTCCAGTCAACTTTGCATTTAATATGCTTTGATACAGCACTTTGTAAACAGCCACACCTTTCAGTAATGACCCTCTGTGACTTACCCTCTTTGTGGAGGGCGTCAATGTTCATCTTCTGGATCATTGCCAAGTCAACAGTCTTGCCCATTATTGTGGTTTCAAAGAACAAGACATACCCGGAATTTATACTGTAGGGATGGTCATTAATTGAAACTCAAATGTAAATATTCTAATATTTTGTGTCAGAATGCTGCTACAAGCACTGCCACCGGGAGTCTTAAGACTGCCGCCACCAGACGTTGGATGGATAGACATTATACAGCTAGACTGAGTTGTAGGTGAACTTTTGCCGTAGGGCCCAGGAAAGATTTGCAGCAAAGGCAATCATTAGATCCAAGTAATTTTATTTTTTGACAGCTGTCTCGTCACATGTGCTCAGACCAAAGATACAAAATAAACTAAGATAAATCAACAAAATACATGAAATAAACCGTACAAAACAAAAATAAAACATACTGAGAGCAGCAACACAAAACCTGAACACTAGCTTCGAGGTACAACCCGACACAGCCGTCTCACATCAGACATCAACATAGCTTCAGTATTTGGCTTCACAAACAATAGCCTACGGCCACCCGTGGCCTGACTCCCCCTTCACACAGGTACCCTTGCATGTATATTCAACCCTCCCGCCAAACATCAGCGGAACATACCATCAGCAGGGGTCGCTTAACACCCATGACAGGAAATACACGTTTAACACAACTTCAGTATTCACACTAGGCTTGGGCGGTAATATGGTATACCGCGGGATCTAAAAGTAGCAACGGTATCAGTTTCAATACCGTTATACCGTTATAAAAAAACAATGCACTTATATAGGAGACAAGGATTAAATATTAAATATAATTTATTTAATGCCTAAAAATGTGTATGCGTGGTTGTCATCACGTGAAAGCGTGGAGGAGAAAGAGAGAGAGGGGGAAAGATGGCGAGTCACGCACCAAGTGACCTGGTCTCGAAAAAGAACACAACTTCTGCAGTTTGACAGTATTTCGGGTTTCGACCGAACGAGAAGGGAGAGGCGGTAAATACGGACGAGGCAATTTGCAAATTGTGCAACAAAAAGGTGACCGCGAGAGATGGAAATACCTCGAACCTAAAGACACATATACGAAACCACCATCCACTCACTGCTGCGAGGATGGACCTGAGTTTACTCAGTGCAACAGTTTCAACGCCTCCCGATGCAGGACCAACAACATCTAGGTCCACCATCAGTACGCAGCCGACGATAATGGGGGCCTTCGGGAAAACAACAAAGTACAAAAGGGACAGTGTCCGTTGGAAAACCTGTACTGATGCAGTGACAAAATACTTGTCGAAGGAAATGGTCTCTTTCCACACAGTGGAAAAAAAGTCCTCTAAGGACATGGTAAAGGTCCTAGATGCCCACTACGAGCTGCCTGGACGGAAACATTTCAGAAACAGCCGTCCCACATTTATATAGTAAAGTTAGAGACAATGTTCAAGTGCTGCTGTCAGCGGCAGACAGTTATTCCTTAACAACTGACATGTGGTCGTCAGTTAACATGACACCATATATGTCCCTGACTGTCCACACTATTACACCTGACTGGAAACTTGAATCCAAATGCCTCCAAACTATGTATTTTCCTGAGTCATACGGCGGACAATCTTGCTGCTGCGCTCAGAGCTGCACTTCAGGAATGGCAACTTGACGAGAAAAAAAACTTTCAGCCATAACCACTGACAACGCTGCCAACATTTATGCCGCAATCAGGTCCCTGCATTGGGCGTGGCTTAACTGCTTCAGTCACAATCTAAACTTGGCTGTCACAAATGGATTGCATGACCAGAGGCAAAAAACCGAGCGCGCCCTCGGACTATGCCGTAATATTGTCGGGGCTTTTCACACAGCTGGCAACGTAAGCATGAACTCCACAAGAAGCAAGTGGATTTGGGACTCCCAAAACATAGTCTCATAACGGTAAGCATAAAAGGTGAGAGTTCCTCAGGGGCAGGGGCTCAAATGTAAAAAAAAAAGGGGCATATATATATATATATATATATATATATATATATATATGCTTTGCATCACATAAATAAATTATATTTAAAAGTAGGCTATATTAAAATAGAAAAATATTTTTTAAATTGTAATTTTTTTCTGTATTTTTTATTAAATAAATGCAGGCTTGATGCGCATAAGGGACTTGAAAAAAAAATGTGCATGCAAATTTGACCAAATGGAATAATATACATTAATGGACTTATTTATTTATGCATTCATTCGTTTATTTAGGCCTATTTATTCATTCAATCGTTTATTTAGGCCAATTCATTCATTCATTCGTTAAATGAACGAATGAATAAATAGGCCTAAATAAACAAATTTTGTTTATTTAGGCCTATTCATTCATTCATTTGTTTATTTAGACCTATTCATTCATTTAATCGTTTATTCATCATTCATTAATTAATTCATCCATCCATCGGCAGGACTGCTCAACTCGCTGGGGCTCCAAACTGGCAATGGTGGAGCGCATCCTCAAGCAGGCCCAAGCGATCAGACACGTCCTGTCTGATGACAGAAGGAGCAGTCTGTCCCTGACCTGGCAGGACATGGACGTCTTGAAAGCTGTTCACGAAGCACTGAAACCAGTCGGTGACTTCACTGATATTTTGTCAGGAGAAAATTATGTGACCAGTTCCTGTATCCTCCTCATACTACAGCTCTGCAGGGACAATGTGTTGGCTGCGTCAGAAAATGACCTCCAGCTAACAAAGTTAATCAAAACTGGAATTCTAACAAAGCTGGAGGCCAAGTATGAATCCGATTCAGTGCGCAAAATAATGCGAAAATGCACTTTCCTCGACCCTCGTTACCGTGGAGGATATGAGACGGATGACAACGCATTGGCTGAGACCAAGGCTGAATTACAGGCTGAGATCGTGAGCTTAGAGGCACTAGGTCCAGTGGTCATCAGAGTGGAAGAGGGAGAGGCGCAACCCGAACCCTCACGAAAAAAGATGACTCTGGGAAGTATGCTGCAAAAAAAAGCCGATGCAATGGCAGGTCCCGTCGGCATCGGCACCGTAGAGGACCGAGTCAGAGCTGAAATAACAGCCTACTGTTTGGAGCCAGTTACTCAAGGAGACGAGGACCCACTTCTCTGGTGGAAAAATGCTGCCGGGCGTTTTCCCCAGATGTTGCGAGTGGCACGAAAGTACCTGTGTGTCTGTGCCACAAGCACACCATCGGAGCGGGTTTTCAGCACCGCAGGTAAAGTTGTCGGGCCACAACGTGCCCTGTTAAAGCCGGACAAAGTAAACATGCTGGTTTTTCTAGCGAAAAATCTTGACTAAATTTGATGCCACTTGCCATTCGTTCCTATTCGCACCGTTTATTTTTATTTATTTAATTGATTCAGGTATTTTTATTTGGTTTTCGTTAAAAACAATATTGGTAAGAAGACTGGAAAGAAGAAGTTTTTATTTAGGCCTATTGCTTTGCAATACTTTTTATAATATGGATGTTTATGTTAATTAAACTCTGGTTGACTGTTGTGGGTCTATTTGCACTTTTTTATAAGCTGCTCTTTGTTATTAAAAGTTGTTCAGGCAGTGTGATTTAATTTAATTGATTTGTGTGCGCGTCTCTGCGCGAAAACTGTTCTGGATGTTTATGTTAATTTAATTCTGTTTGACTGTTGTATTTGCACTTTTTTATAAACTGCTATTTGTTGCTAATAAAAGTTGTTAATATTGTTGTGCATGTTATTTTGTTATTGTTTCAGTATTAGTGTTTGGTATTCAGTTTCTGAACGGTTTAGGCACAAGCCAACAGTTTGGTGACGCTGTCTGAGCCTTACGTCATAATTTTTTTTTTTATTCACGGTAATACCGTATACCGAGGTAAAATAGGGAGGAGGTTTGACGGTATCAAAATTTGAATACCGCCCAAGCCTAATTCACACATACACATACAACTGATAATCATGATGACGAATATCACAGTTAATCAAACATAAACAATACACACTTAGAATGAGGCAATTACCATATCAAAACATTCAAATGAATTCCCGTGCCCATAAATGGTATAACCATTAATTAACAAAGGAATTCCGAATATCACGTCATCAGAACGCTCCTCACCCGAACTCAGGATCACACCGGCAATTCATATTACATTGTATTACACAATAAACATATGCAAAACAAAAGAAATATGAAACCTTTAACGTCTCTTGTCCCCTTTTCATACTCCACTACAAAACACAATTTGAAACCTAGACATTGTGTAGACCCTTACACATATCAAATCATAAACATAAACAACAAATCCATAAACACAATAACACTGAATTGATCTTCACGAGACAACCTTGTTCATCATCACATTTTGAGATACTGATTTTTGACTTTCATGAGCTGTAACCTCTAATCATCAACATTAAAACAAAAACATTTTTTAAATGTTTTAATTTACATGTAATGAATCTACAATATATGAAAGTTTCACTTTAAGTTACAATAAAAAATTAACTTTTACACAATATTCACATTTTTTTAGATGTACCTGTATATTAGAATTAATTACCGTAATTATTATAATTAATTTTGAAATGCCTAATTATGAAATTATGTGAAATGCCACTGTGTATGCATGTATGTATGTATATATATATATATATATATATATATATATATATATATATATATATATATATATGTGTGTGTGTATGTGTGTGTGTGTGTGTGTGTGTGTGTGTGTATAGTAATCAACATTTGAAGTGGATCAAAACCTTTCATCAAAGTTGTCCTAAAAGCTAAAACCAAAATGAGTTCTTGTCTTAGGACAACTTTGATTAACTTTTTTGATCCACTTCAAATGTTGACTACTATGTGCATATATATATATATATATATATATATACACATTAATTCAGAATATATATTTAATAAGTTATGAAAATAACTTTCAACACCTTTATTTCCACTTGGTGGTGCTCCTCACCCTCCTCCAGTTCACGCTCTCTGTTTCTCAGTTCACACTTTTTCTCTTCCAGTTGTCGTTTGGTGATTTCCCAAAACGTGTGGATTTTGTCCCTCTCTAATTGGAAATAGTTGCGTTCCTCCCGTTCTCTGTCCAGCTCCTCTCGCAGACGCACAATGTGCTCCTCCAACTACAAAACACTCATGAGTTAATGGCAGATTGTTAAAATGTAAAAAAAAATATATATAATAATAATGGCTGCCATTAACAAGGTGTTCTTGGTTTCATTATTATTAGTGGTAGAAAACTGCACACAAGAGAAAAATCACACCTGCTCTTTAGACATCTCATCTGTGGACAAACCATCCACTACTGTTGGAGTTTTACCCTTTGGGGACTTGTTGGAAGATTTTCTTTTTGGCGGCTGGAAAATGGACAGATAAACAGGTAAAGTTTAACAAAGGTGAGGTCTATTGTGCTGGATACTGTATTATATTATATTTATATTGTTCATTATATATTTCTATTTTCCCTTTCCCTTATGAAAATTAACCATGGATGGTTTTATTGAAGTAAAAGTGTAGTAACCATGATTTTTTTAACCCTTTGCAGGGTTTCTACAGATATGAACAAGTGAAATTTAAGACTTTTAAGACCTTTTTAATACCTCCTTATATGAAATTTAAGACCTAAACCTGTAATGGAAATACATATTATATTACATACAGTTGAAGTCAAAACTTTACATACACCTTTCAGAACCTGCTAAATGTTAATTATTTTACCAAAATATGAGGGATCATACAAAATGCATGCTATTGTTTATTTAGTACTGACCTGAATAAGATATTTCACATAAAATATGTTTACATATAGTCCACAAGAGAAAATAATAGTTGGGTTCAAAAGTTTACATACACTTGATTCTTAATACGGTGTTGTTACCTAAACAATCCAAAGCTGTTTTTTTGTTTAGTGATAGTTGTTCATGAGTCCCTTGTTTGTCCTGAACAGTTAAACTGCCTGCTGTTCTTCAGAAAAATCCTTCAGGTCCCACAAATTCTTTGGTTTTCCAGCATTATTGTGTATTTGAACCCTTTCCAACAATGACTGTATGATTTTGAGATCTTTCCACACTGAGGACAACTGAGGGACTCATATGCAACTATTACAGAAAGTTCAAATGCTCACTGATGCTCCAGAAGGAAAAACCATGCATTAAGAGCGTGAAAACTTTTTGAATTTGAAGATCAAGGTAAATTTAACTTAATTTGTCTTCTAGAAAACATGTAAGTATCTTCTGTAGCTTCTGAAGGGCAGTACTAAATGAAAAAAATATGATATTTAGGCAAAACAAGAAAACTGTACTCATCTTCAAAAGTTCAAAAGTTCAAAGACTTGAGTTCAAAAGGCTCTTAATGCATGGCTTTTCCTTCTGGAGCATCAGTGAGCGTTTGAACCTTCTGTAATCGTATATCATATGTAATATTTAATGTGTTTAATATAAAATTAAAATAATCGCTGTCATAAATTATATTTTTCACTACAATATAACTTTTCATATCAGCAGACAATATTCCACACAAAATATCCCCACAAAACTACCCCATCACTGACATTTTTGGTGGTATAATAAATTATTCTGAAGCAATAGTTTCATCAGTGTTCTATCAGCTTTTACATACTTAATTCTGCATATTTTTATTTACCTTTATAAAAGGCCTTTTTTTTTACTTT
Organism: Barbus barbus; assembly: GCF_936440315.1. Classification (NCBI taxonomy): domain Eukaryota; kingdom Metazoa; phylum Chordata; class Actinopteri; order Cypriniformes; family Cyprinidae; genus Barbus; species Barbus barbus. The sequence continues at coordinate 10,829,602 of NC_136750.1, forward strand.
GTAAATGTACGCATCACCTTTCATGTCAAATTATTACAATTTATCAATAAATTGCAATAATGTTAGCAGTCAGATTAAATAATTTACTCTGCAAAATTACAATTGCAATAAATAATGTTATGAGATTAATGTTTTAAATACATTTATGAATATACAAATAAGAAATGTTGGGGGGGAAATGCATACTTTTCAACATATTAAACTACCAGCAGGTGGCGGTAATTCGCTTAATAAGTGAGTCATTAATCAAGTTTCCATCCAGTTTTTGCTCTGTTTTGTTATTGACAAAGAGAATATGCATTAAAAAAAACGTTGCGAAATTTGATGTCTACATGCAGCTGGCCTTTTACGATAAAATGGTGTGCATGATGACATCATCCCTAAAAAAACGAATTGTGGCTTTGGTGCATCGCAAAAAAAAAAAAAAAAAAAAAAACGCCCTTGAGCTGTTTCCATACATAATTTCTCCTATTGCGTAAATTAGAGGCTATAGGCTAGTAGCCTGTGCTTAATCCATTTGAAACAAAACAGCCTATTATTAAATTGTATAGGCCTACATAAAATTATTTGTATTAAGTGTCATGAGGTTTTTTTTTTTTTTTTTGTACTTTGTTATAGACTATTAGATAGATAGGCTACTTGATAATCAAGCAATAATCATAAACAGGTGCAGTTGTATTTGACAGTCCTGTGTCTTGTTTTCCCCTCCTCTCGTGTCTCTATTTGACCTTCCTAGTTCCTGTGATCATTAGTTAATTAGTCCCGTTTGATTAGTCCTCACCTGTTCCTCGTTGATTTCCCCATGTTTACAAGCCCTGTGTTTCCCTGCCTATGTGTCCGGTCTGAACGTCATCAATGTTCGTCTCTCCCCAAGCTCCTCTTCTGTATCAAGGTTATTTTCGTAAACGAAAACTGAAACTAAGACTAAAACTATTGGTCAAAAAACATCTTCGTAAACTGAAATAAAATGATAATTTCTAAATAAATGAAAAACTAAACGAAACTAACAACAGTAACTGAAAAACTAACTAAAATAAAATAATAATTATCAAAAATAAATAATCGTGTTCCTCATTTAATAAGCTCTCATTCGGTGTCAAAAAATCGGACCTGTGGTTGTTTAGGGAAATAGAAGATTCATGCACGTGAGCTGCGTCCTAAGCGGCTATTCATGGAAAATGCGTTTTTGCATTTAAAAAAACAAGACGTGGGCGATGAAATGGGAAATAACTTTAAAATATGACATGGGAAATAATAATAATGCACACCTTACAGCGCACAAATATTTAAAAGCGTGCTTGACAAGCAAAAACAACATGAGAGTGAGTTAACGGACACAGAATACATTTTTTGGATGAGCTGACTTTAGTGAACAGTAATTTTGTCACGCTTTGCGATTACTATGGTAATGTCAGCATCGAGTTCATGACAGGAGCACCGCCTTGACTGTATAAAACACATCCAAAATAAAAAAAATAAGAAAGCGATAGCCGCGCGAACTGGGATTGATTGCGTTGCTCATCTGAAGCGCGTGCGCGCTGGAGCGGCTCGTCAAAGTAAAGTGCAAACATCATTTAAATCGCCTTATCGCATTTATTTTTGAGTAGTATGAGGTTTCAAAGAATTTTAGATTGTTTCTTCTTATTGTGTGCGGGAGAGACGGGACATACAGTAGTGTGCACCGATGGCTAGTCTGTGCAAAAGATCCAACAAATTAATGCATTGAAAACACAGATGGACAAAAATAAATTTGTCATTTTTAATAGGCCTACTATTTAGGGCAGAGAGGGTGGATAGTATGCGCATTGGGATGCAGGGCATGTTTCCTCAAATCCAGCACTGGAAGGCCATTGTCCAGCAGAATTTAGCTCCAACCCTGATAAAAACTCAACTGCCTGATACTGTCTAACTCTGGAAACCTTGATTAGCTTGTTGTTTGTAAACTATTGGCATATTAAAGATTACAATATGAATGAATATGAATTAATAAATTGTATAAATATAAGTTGCATATTTTGGGCTTTGGTTGAATTGTAAAGAATTATTTTATTTTCATTATTAAGAGGTTTGCTGTGAAAGTATTTAAAACTGTCAGAGAAAAACGCAAAAATCATTACAAGCACAACAGCTAGAGACTGCTTAGCGCTGTATCTCATGCCACCGATGAGAAGAGGAAGGGATGGTTGATGCTGGTTACTGTGATGACTGAAATCGCAAAATGGCCTCAAACGATCTGTAAATAAACTGCAGAATGTTGTTTTCTAATACACGCACAAATTGCATGTATTCAAACACTGCTGCACAAGCTCGCATCGCCAGGGTTCAAAGTCCAAAGCACGATAACAATCTGCGCTAAAACACTGTTACTAGTCATTTGCTCAGTAACATTTTTATAATTAATTTAAAGCCATGTGACAATGTGATATGTGCGACAAACTTCTTCCCAAATTCATAATGAGAATCATTTCAATATCTGCATGCTGTTGTCAATAAAAAGAAGCACTAAGATCTTCGGGTTTCTGCCAAAATAAAATCTAAGAAAAAGCAAAAACTCAATCAACATTAATAAATGTTAGTACTGTAATTTTACTGTTGTTCTGTAAAATAAAAATAAGACAATAATAATGATAATAATAATTACGCTACAACAGCTCTATACATTTATTATAAAATTCACAGTGTTCAAATTGGGATCTGTAATATATATATTCTAATGTTTTAAAAGAAGTCTCTTTTGCTCAGCAAAGCTGCATTTATTTGTACAGTAAAAAGAAATGCATGCCTGATTCAAGAAGGGGGTCTCAAAAATGGCCCAAAAATATTATTTTAATACCTTATTAATTTTTAGTTAAATTGTGCTTTGTTGGTATAATGTTCAGTGTTAAGTAAATATTTTTAAATAGTTGTTTTATAATTTATTTTTTTATTTGAAAAACAGGACAAAACAGTAAAAAGCACATTTTGGCTATTTAATTTATGCAATGGTGACAAAAATGGCAAAATAGGCCTACATGGGGGAAAACTATTTCGGTATTCGGCCTTCGGCCCAGTGTTTCATTTTGTTCGGCTTCGGCCAAGAATTTTCATTTCAGTGCAACCCTACTTTAAAGTACTTGTTTTGCATACCAGAAAACCTGTCATGTCTGGCACTGTATGCATGGCTTGCAGCGCTTAAGTTAAAATATTGAGTGTGAAATAATAATATATGTTAAAACATGTGCTCTTATCATTCTGTGGACAAAATCCTGTGAGCTTCGCCCCGAATGGGAGCTGTATATGCACGTGCGTTCATCTGTTTTCATTGCAGCTAACCTCGCATGCTTCATGTCATCTTTCCACTCATCAAACTATGACAGGTCCTTTACTGCAAAAAGACGGTCACTGTGACACTCTAAAGTCATAAAACTATGGTGCCATGTGCTTTTTAAAACCATTTTTCTAGGTTTCACGTTATATTGTTGGCTCGGAAAATAGGTAAATGCTCATGCCCAGTACCCACAGCAGTATCCCTTCCAATCTTAAGCCCTAAACACACTGCACGATTTTCGTCTGTCCCAGACAAAAGATTGGCATCGTGAAACAATCATGGTGATTTCTGTGATCGTGGCTCCTAATCGGTGGCCTTGTGTCATATGGTGAGAGAGGTTCAAAGACAGCCATTGTCACGGTCTTGCTACCAAAGATAGCCTATGATACAGCTTGACCATCATAGTGTATTTGCTGGTACGATTCACGTTTACTGACCAGCCAATAAAAATGCGACATGAAATCAACGCGACATGGCACTAAAACATAAAACGGTTTGCCTTATCTTATCCCTTCCTCTTCCACCGCTAAAAAAATACAACTGCTAAAGTGTGATTTATCGTGCTCTTTTTGTTTACCACTAGCGCATGCTGATGACGTGTATTCATTTATAGTAACGTGCGTTGTATTATACGAGTTAATAGGTGTCATCATCGTACAGCCTACACCAGTGGTCGGCAACAGGCGGCCGGCAGGCCAAAATAATAATATCTGGCCCGCGCACGTTGCCAGATTATTTTGATAGTGGCTGGTTCTGAAATAGATCTGTCATGACAGCAACAGTTGTGAGAATCAGAGTAGCAGCTATGTGAGCGGAGCATAAGTGGAGCGGTGTGAATTTGAATGGAGTGAGGAATGGATTTTTTAAAAGTCGGAGCGTCGTGGTTTTCATTCGCTCCAAGAGTGCTCCATCACGAGTACAATTCATGCCAACGACCCGTAAAATAACTTTTTATAAGTACTTGCTTACCATTATTTGTGAGTGCGTTATCACCTCAAATGAAAATAAAGTGGCTTCTCGCGTCCCACGCTGATACTCCTAAACAACGGTTTCCTAGCAACATGAGATCTCTTCTTCTTCTTCCGCTGCTGCCGCTTCTTCTTCTTTTATGGTGGTTCAGAAACAAAAAGCGCATTATCGCCACCTATCTCCTAAATGGACCATTGACGCTTATTATACATGAATAAGCGGTTAACACGGTCCATCGAATTGTTCGCGCCAGATCATCATGCAGTTTTCAAAGAGAATCTACAGAGACCAGATTTGGGCACTGTCCAAGGGATCGGCCGTGTGCAAGGAGGCAGGCATTTCGCTATGGACTTAAACAAAGAGGATAGAGAGGCGAGGCAAATGCTTTGGCCACGCATTAAACAAGCTCGAGCAGAAGGAAAAGTGGCATACTTTCGGGTCCGTGTACGTTTTGATAGTTTGTTTTCCAATTTGAAATGAAATAAGCAGAAACGAGAAAACGGCACCTTTATTCGTTTTTTCGTTTTTTTGAAAAAAACGAGATTTCGGCTTGATTTTTCGTTTTTTAGTTCAGAGGCATAAAACGAATAAATGACTTCAAAATTCGTTTTCCACATGTGGGCGGTCCTGAGACGCCCCCTTCCGCCGATTGGTCAAGCAAATCTGAGCATGTGACGTCATCAGTAGTCGCTCAGGTCTGTTCAACAAAATAATAGTCCTCTAACGTTACTATGGCTACCGATTCTTAAACTGTACAGGGCAGGCTTTCTTCTGTGCAACTTTACGCGTTTCACAGAAATCTTTACATCAGAAATATTAAATATTAGTCTGCCACCAGCCCGTTTTATTTAGCTGTGCAGAGTTAAATCTGTGTGATGAAGCTGCGCTAGACAGCGCAGAGCGAGAGAGGATCACTGACCAGTGTTCAGTCAGCAGTCAGAACTACCTATGATGGTGAAATACATTTTTACTGAAAATGACCCGCGAGTATGATTGACAGGACGATAGCGGAGGCAATTAAAAGCGCAATATAACTTCTGTTAACAAAAACAGAATTTTTTTTTTTTAATATAAGTGGCTTTGTCTTTGTTTTAATCAAATAATTGTGAACCACAAACCGAGCCTTCGTTTTAAAGGGCGATTTCCAAATATATTTTATTTATTTGTTTGTTATAATATGGGTATTTTATGTCACCCGTCTTATTAGTTTGATTATAGTAGGCTATACGCAAGTTTTTTTATTGTACTATTTTACTGTTGTTTTTTAATTAACAATATATCATAACAACTTATAAAGATCAAAATCTACAGAAGAGATTAACAAATAACATTGGTGTTGTCATAAGTTAACTAATCAATGGGAAAATGTCCTCACCGGCACAACCCTATTCTTAATGTTGGCTACATGTTACAGATTTAATGTTGAGCACATAATGTTAAAGGCTTCTTAAATACCATTACACTCGGTTGAAGAGTCAAGAAGGATGTGTTAATTTACTGTAGATTTCAATCTGTCATTAGTTGGTGACCCGGTGTAATTATAATAGCATAAATAAAAACAAGTACACGTAATAGGCTATGTATGCCAATAGGCAAAACACATCTGCTTTTCCTCTAGATCACTTTACTATGGAAGCCCGTTTCCGCCAATGAATAAAAAATAAAACAAGGTAATTGCGACTTTTTATCTCAACTCGCAATTCTGACTTTATCACTCGCAATTCTGACTTTATAACTCGCAATTCTGAGATATAAACTCGCAATTCTGACTTTATAACTCGCAATTCTGACTTTATAACTCGCAATTCTGAGATATACTCGCAATTCTGACTTTATCACTCGCAATTCTGACTTTATAACTCGCAATTCTGACTTTATAACTCGCAATTCTGACTTTATAACTCTCAATTCTGACTTTATAACTCGCAATTCTGAGATATAAACTTGCAATTCTGACTTTATAACTCGCAATTCTGAGATATAAACTCGCAATTCTGACTTTATAACTCTCAATTCTGACTTTATAACTCGCAATTCTGAAATATAAACTCGCAATTCTGACTTTATAACTCGCAATTCTGACTTTATAACTCGCAATTCTGAGATATAAACTCGCAATTCTGACTTTTTTTCTCACAATTGCGAGTTTATATCTCACAACTCTGACTTTCTCGCACCATAGCAAACCACTCTCCTTGTAAGGCTTTTGGACGCGGTTGGACAGTAGCCTACCATTACCGCCGGGCTTTCAGACAAAACATTCTTCATTTCTTTATAGTTCTGAGTTTGAGGCAGCTTCTATCGCGTTATTTTAATAACAGCTGTCAAGTAAAGCGCGTATTATTGTAACACTCTCGCATAAAGCGCGCTTTCATCTCTATGTTCTTGCTATAGAATTATCTTATCTCCTGTATTTAATGTTGTAAGATATCGACCAAGCAAGACATCCCCAATGAAAATTATAAATAAATTATAAATGAAAATTATTTAGTCAATTATATATGAAGAATTCAGATGCAAAAGCTTAAATGCCATCTGAAATTTTCTTCTAAAATTAGTATTTTTCGTTTATATTCAGTTATTTTACTTTAATGACAATGAAAAGAACCTGTACCTGAGAAAAATGCTCATTTTAGAAGAAAATTTCAGATGGCACTTATATACTTCTGTGATTAAATTATCGTTGCTATAGACAATAATAATATAAGTTGGTCTCGTTCTGGTTGCAGTTCTGGCTGTAAACTAGTGTAAAATCTTAGAAGCATATTCAGGAAAACGTTTATGAAAATGTCCAAACACAGGAAGCCTATATTCCAGATAAATGCAATCTAATTCAGGGGTGCAAAATTCAGTTGCTTGAGGACCACAGCCCTGCAGAATTTAGTTCCAACCCTGCTCAAAAACACTGTTTTTTATTTTAAATTTTTTTTATTCAGATTTATAGCTGAACCGTGTGTATTTGGGTTGATGCTAAACTTTGCAGTAGCTATAAATGAAGTATGAATGAAGTATTATGCTCTCGAAGGACAGTCGGATTCTGCTGTACCAGCACATAAAGGGATTTCTGGAAATAAAGCTGCCGATGAGCTATCAATAATAGTGTTACAATAATAAGTTTTTGACTTGACAGCTGTTATTAAAATAACGCGATAGAAGCTGCCTCAAACTCAGAACTATAAAGAAATGAAGAATGTTGTGTCTGAAAGCCCGGCGGTAGTGTCCAACCGCGAGCGCAAAACATAGAAATATGTTTGTTCAAAAATCATATTCGGACGCAACATTCATCTAGTTCAATATATAATTCAGCTAATTGAACAAAGTACTGCAAAGCCTTACACGGAGAGTGGTTTGCTATGGTGCGAGAAAGTCAGAGTTGTGAGATAAAAAGTCGCAATTGTGAGAAAAAAAAACTGAATTCTGAAAAAAAAGTCAGAATTGCGAGTTTATATCTCAGAATTGCGAGTCATAAAGTCAGAATTGCGAGTTATAAAGTCAGAATTGCGAGTTATAAAGTCAGAATTGCGAGTTATAAAGTCAGAATTGCGAGTTTATATCTCAGAATTGCGAGTTATAAAGTCAGAATTGCGAGTTATAAAGTCAGAATTGAGAGTTTATATCTCAGAATTGCGAGTTATAAAGTCAGAATTGCGAGTTTATATCTCAGAATTGCGAGTTATAAAGTCAGAATTGCGAGTTTATATCTCAGAATTGCGAGTTATAAAGTCAGAATTGCGAGTTATAAAGTCAGAATTGCGAGTTATAAAGTCAGAATTGCGAGTTATAAAGTCAGAATTGCGAGTTTATATCTCAGAATTGCGAGTTATAAAGTCAGAATTGCGAGTTATAAAGTCAGAATTGAGAGTTTATATCTCAGAATTGCGAGTTATAAAGTCAGAATTGCGAGTTTATATCTCAGAATTGCGAGTTATAAAGTCAGAATTGCGAGTTTATATCTCAGAATTGCGAGTTATAAAGTCAGAATTGCGAGTTATAAAGTCAGAATTGCGAGTTTATATCTCAGAATTGCGAGTTATAAAGTCAGAATTGCGAGTTATAAAGTCAGAATTGCGAGTTATAAAGTCAGAATTGCGAGTTTATATCTCAGAATTGCGAGTTATAAAGTCAGAATTGCGAGTTATAAAGTCAGAATTGCGAGTGATAAAGTCAGAATTGAGAGTTTATATCTCAGAATTGCGAGTTATAAAGTCAGAATTGCGAGTTATAAAGTCAGAATTGCGAGTTTATATCTCAGAATTGCGAGTTTATATCTCAGAATTGCGAGTTATAAAGTCAGAATTGCGAGTTATAAAGTCAGAATTGCGAGTGATAAAGTCAGAATTGAGAGTTTATATCTCAGAATTGCGAGTTATAAAGTCAGAATTGCGAGTTATAAAGTCAGAATTGCGAGTTATAAAGTCAGAATTGAGAGTTATAAAGTCAGAATTGAGAGTTATAAAGTCAGAATTGCGAGTTATAAAGTCAGAATTGAGTTTATATCTCAGAATTGCGAGTTATAAAGTCAGAATTGCGAGTTTATATCTCAGAATTGCGAGTTATAAAGTCAGAATTGCGAGTTATAAAGTCAGAATGGCGAGTTTATATCTTTGAATTGCGAGTTATAAAGTCAGAATTGCGAGTTATAAAGTCAGAATTGCGAGTTTATATCTCAGAATTGCGAGTTATAAAGTCAGAATTGCGAGTTTATATCTCAGAATTGCGAGTTATAAAGTCAGAATTGCGAGTTATAAAGTCAGAATTGCGAGTGATAAAGTCAGAATTGCGAGTTTATATCTCAGAATTGCGAGTTATAAAGTCAGAATTGCGAGTGATAAAGTCAGAATTGCGAGTTTATATCTCAGAATTGCGAGTTATAAAGTCAGAATTGCGAGTTATAAAGTCAGAATTGCGAGTTATAAAGTCAGAATTGCGAGAAAAAAAGTCAGAATTGTGAGATAAAAAGTCGCAATTACCTTGTTTTATTTTTTATTCATTGGCGGAAACGGGCTTCCATAGTAAAGTGATCTAGAGGAAAAGCAGATGTGTTTTGCCTATTGGCATACATAGCCTATTACGTGTACTTGTTTTTATTTATGCTATTATAATTACACCGGGTCACCAACTAATGACAGATTGAAATCTACAGTAAATTAACACATCCTTCTTGACTCTTCAACCGAGTGTAATGGTATTTAAGAAGCCTTTAACATTATGTGCTCAACATTAAATCTGTAACATGTAGCCAACATTAAGAATAGGGTTGTGCCGGTGAGGAAATTTTCCCATTGATTAGTTAACTTATGACAACACCAATGTTATTTGTTAATCTCTTCTGTAGATTTTGATCTTTATAAGTTGTTATGATATATTGTTAATTAAAAAACAACAGTAAAATAGTACAATAAAAAAACTCGCGTATAGCCTACTATAATCAAACTAATAAGACGGGTGACATAAAATACCCATATTATAACAAATAAATAAAATATATTTGGAAATCGCCCTTTAAAACGAAGGCTCGGTTTGTGGTTCACAATTATTTGATTAAAACAAAGACAAAGCCACTTATATTAAAAAAAAAAAATTCTGTTTTTGTTAACAGAAGTTATATTGCGCTTTTAATTGCCTCCGCTATCGTCCTGTCAATCATACTCGCGGGTCATTTTCAGTAAAAATGTATTTCACCATCATAGGTAGTTCTGACTGCTGACTGAACACTGGTCAGTGATCCTCTCTCGCTCGGCGCTGTCTAGCGCAGCTTCATCACACAGATTTAACTCTGCACAGCTAAATAAAACGGGCTGGTGGCAGACTAATATTTAATATTTCTGATGTAAAGATTTCTGTGAAACGCGTAAAGTTGCACAGAAGAAAGCCCAGCAGGACCTGCCCTGTACAGTTTAAGAATCGGTAGCCATAGTAACGTTAGAGGACTATTATTTTGTTGAACAGACCTGAGCGACTACTGATGACGTCACATGCTCAGATTTGCTTGACCAATCGGCGGAAGGGGGCATCTCAGGACCGCCCACATGTGGAAAACGAATTTTGAAGTCATTTATTCGTTTTATGCCTCTGAACTAAAAAACGAAAAATCAAGCCGAAATCTCGTTTTTTCGTTTTTTTCAAAAAAATGAAAAAACGAATAAAGGTGCCGTTTTCTCGTTTCTGCTTATTTCATTTCAAATTGGAAAACAAACTATCAAAACGTACACGGACCCTTTCGGGGTCCTTTTGCTTTCATTGAGGAAAACAATTTTTTCCAGGATGATGAAAATTCGGAAAAATGGAAACGTTAATTTATGAGAGACTCTTTTTGTGATAGATTTATTCTTCCGATCACTGACTGTTCAGTGACATTTTCTGTTTGCTCACTGTTCCAGTTGAGTATGTTTTCACTCAAATCTAAAGTAAAACGCAAAGGTATATTTTTGTGTTCTAAAAGGCAGAAGTCATATTTCGTTTTTCTACAAGAGACTCACTCTACTGAAGAAGATGCAGCTTTTTGGAAGAGTGCAGTGGGGAGACGCGGTGTTGTTTAGTCATGGCTCCAGTCGATCAGCAGGTGTCGCCATATGCCTTAACAATTGCCCTGGGAAGGTTGTGACATTTCAGTCTAACATGTTCAGTCTGACGCTCATGGACATTGGCTTTCTGCTGTGGTTAACTGTGAAGGTATTTTTGATATTTTCGTTAGTGTTTGTGGCCATAACATTAGTGGGCAAAATAAGATTTTATTGTCTAACATTACTACTGTGGTTACACAATTTAAATCGACATTTCATTACAAAATTTTGTACTAATTGGAGGTGACTTTAATTTGGCATCTGATGAGAGGCTGGACAGATCTCCTTCTAGTTATACAAGCCACCATTTCAATAACATTATTCAGGAGTTTTGCCATTTAAATTCCCTTACGGAAATATGGAGGGTTAAGCATCCTACTACTAGTCAGTTCTCTTGGGCCAAACCTAATGGATCCTCTAAGTCACGGATAGATTTTTGGCTCATCACTGAGGAATTTTCTGATCTTGCTACTAATGTTTCGTTAATTGCTGCAGCATTGAAAGATCATTGCATCATATTCTGAAAGAATGGTAAGGATTTTTTTTTGAAAACGTTAAAAATTTTATCCCACAGATTGATATTTAATTTAAAGAAATTTGTGATGGAGACCTGAGATTAGAGGAACTTGATTCTGCTATATAAAAAAATAGCCTTTTGGTAAATCTCCTGGTCAGGATGGTTTGACTTCTAATTTTTACTAATTCTTCTGGGAGGATATATAAATGATTTGTTATTTAAAGCTTTAAAGGGGTGTTTTGAATCTTACTCTTTACTTTCAACTATGAAACAGGGGTTAATTATTCTCATTCCAACGTCAAACAAAGACAAAAAATATTATTGAGAATTTGAGACCGAATACCCTACTTAATGTTGATTACAAAATTCTTACATTGTCAATTGCTAATAGGTTCAAATTTATATTGAGTCAAGTTATAAGTGAAACTCAATCTGGTTTTATTAAAGGGTTACTCCACCCCAAAATGAAAATTGTCATCATTAAACACTTACCCCATTGTCGTTCCAAACCCGTGAAAGCTTCGTTCGTCTTCGGAACACAATTTATGATATTTTGGATGAAAACTGGGAGGCTTGTGACTGTCCCATTGACTGCCAAGTAAATAACACTGTCAAGGCCCATAATAGTATGAATAGCACCTTTATTTATAGGCCTATAGCGCTTTTAACATTACAGATTGTGTCATTATTAACTTTCCATTATTAAAATGAGAAAATAGTGTGTCAATAATGTAAAACAACAAGATTAAACACTCAATTTTCAGTTAAAGGCATTTCATTATTGAATTCAGTGATACCATCGTACAGCTCAGTTCAGTTTAAATAGTATCTGTGCAATCAAGTCGACGATATCGCTGGAAATGAACTGTCCCCAACTAAGCAAGCCAGAGGCGACAGCGGCAAGGAACTTTGGTTTTCCAAGGAACTCCATCGGTGACAGAATGGAGAAAAAACCTTTGGAGAAACCAGGCTCAGTCAGGGGGCCAGGTCTCCTCTGGCCAGATGAACCAGCAGTTCAATTCCAACTGCAGCAAAGTCAGATTGTGTAAAAGACTCATCTGGTTCCCGAGGTCTTGTCCTGATGGCCGTCTAGGTGACGAGGTCTTCACTGGGGATCTGTCTCTGGAGTTCATCTAGGTGTCCTGGTCTCCTCTGACATTCAGGGCTGTAGAGGTCATCCCTAGGTGCTGATACACCATCTGGACTGGATACGGACTGGATCCGGGTGACTGCAGTGACCATCTGATCTGGATACGAACTGGATCAGGTGGCTACGGTGATCTCAGAATAAGAAAGAAAGAGACTAATATTAGCATAGATGCCATTCCTCTTACGATGTAACAAGTACATCGGTTGTTATGGGAAGTGTTCCCGGTTCTGGTTAGCCTAATTAATCAGCCTAACAATCCTTTAATGGATTTAGCCAGGTTAAAGAGATGTGTCTTTAATCTAGATTTAAACTGACAAGAGTGTGTCTGCCTCCCAAACAATGGGTCTCATTCACTAATAAGTGCGTATGGTTTTCGTATTTATACGCACATTTGAATTTCTCACGAAAACGTTCTGCCTAATTCACAACACGTGCGTACGCACATGAGCTTGTTCTTAAACTCGTTCTTCTGTTTGTGAATCTGGGGTCTTCTAAAAGAGTGCCCACGTGCACAAGGTTAGTGATTAGCATAATACACACCCACACAAGCTCCATATAAGGGCTTTCCGCAAAGCGACACTAGTCCAAAGACAATTATGGCACCGAAACAAAAGACAAAGAAAAATAACTTTAACGATAATGAACGTGAGGTTTTGCTGTCGGAGGTGGAAGCCAGAAAAAATGTGTTATTTAAAAGCAACTGAACAGCCATTCGTCACTCTCAGCAAACATATCTGTGCGCCAGAGCAGGCGCCAGGGCACTTCGGGGAGGCATTTACATTTCTAGGGGGGGCACAAATCACGTTGTGTGTGTGTGTGGGGGGGGGGGGGTGTTCGTGAAGAGCGTGCAATCTGTGATCGCGTGCAGTTGCTGATGCTTGCTAAAGGATGGAAAGTGGGGAGGCACAGTAACTCGTTTGGGCGGGGCACGGCCCACGAGTGCCCCCCCTTGGCGCCGGCCCTGCTGTGTACTCTCTAAAGACGCGCTCTCTCTTTTGAGCACGCACAACAATGTCTTCAAGCGGTACCAAGTGTGCCATGCCTCCAAACACAAGGTGAGACACAATAATCACCGTTTATATAAGGATAGATCAGGTGATTTGTTGTTTGGACATAATTATATATATATTATTATATATATAATTGGACCTCTATACTTTATTAATTTTAACGTCTAGTTACTTTTCACCCACCCTGTACATAACATATCTAATTATATGTGGGGTTCTTTATGCATGCTTATAAGGCCCGGGGCGTGCATTATTGCGTGCGTGTGGTATAAGTTGTTCTTGAATTTTTTCGTACATTTAGAATAAATTTTAGTACGAAAGTTTTTGATGAATCATGATTTATTCGTGAAAACGTCCGTAAGCACATTTCACGCAAATATTTGTGCGTACGCATGTTTAGTGAATGAGACCCAATGTTAGGTAGATTGTTCCAGAGTTTTGGCTCTAAATAGGAAAAGTATCTGCCGCTCACAGTTGATTTTGATATTCTAGGTATTATCAAATACGCTGTGGACGTGGAGGACTATAATGCAATAAGAGCTCGCTCAAGTACTGAGGAGCTAAACCATTCAGGGCTTTATAAGAAATTAACAAGATTTTGTGTGTATCTTTTTTACTTCATATTTGTATTTGTATGTAAAGTGCTTTAAGATGCTACTTTTAAAGGCGCTATATAAAATAAAGTTTATTATTATTATTATTAGTCTATTCAAAAGAATGTTGTGGTCGATAGTGTCGAACGCAGTGCTAAGATCCAGTAGCACTAAAGGATGATTTATTAACAAGGTTCGGGAGGAACACGATCACATAATCAGTCTGGACCAGGTGGAGCTCATCAGCTAATCATCTTAACAAGCACAACTCACCTCTGTTCCATGACAGTTTTCCAGCATCCCGCCTCCACCCCAACTCCTCACTCTTAATCTAATTTCATCCCATTCTTGGGCTAGGGGGGAGTTCTCTGGTTTCGGGCTCTATCCCGAGCTCGGAGCCCTCCCTCTTCTTTTAGTAGTTTAGATGGAATTAGGGTCTAACGTACATGTTGTTGGTTTAGATGATTTAACATGTTTAAACAATTCTTCCTGTCCTATAGTAGAGAATGAGTGGAATTGTTCCTCAGGCGATCTATAGTGCGCTATCTGATGCGATAATGTAGCTGATGGCTGCATGGTTACAATTTTATCTCTAATAGTATCGATCTCTGGAAGTAAAATAGTTCATAAAGTCATTACTGCTGTGCTGTTTGGAAATGTCAACACCTGTTGATGCTTTATTTTTTGTTAATTTAGCCGTTGTATTGAATAAATACCTGGATTATGTTTGTTTTCTTCTAAAAGAGACAAAGTAATTAGATCTAGCAGTTTTGAATGCTTTTCTGTAGGATAGGGTACTTTCCCACCAAGCAATACAAAATACCTCTAGTTTTGTTTTACTCCAGCTGCACTCCATTTTCCGGGCTGCTCTCTTTAGCAAGTGTGCTCATTATACCACGGTGTTAGACTCTTTTCCTTAATCTTCCTTAAGCGTAAAGGAGCAACCATATCTAAAGTGCTAGAAAAGAGAGAGTCCATAGTTTCTGTTACATCATCAAGTTTTTCTGCGCTGTTGGATATGCTGAGGAATTGAGAAAACAGGAAGATTAGGGTAAACATACCTATTAAACTCACCAAAATCTACATTGAGACATTTTTAGTCCACAAGATATTGGTTTCAGTACAAAAAGTTATGTCAAAATAAAATATTAATCTCTCACACAAAAATATTTACTTTTATTTTAAATGACAAAAGCATTTCAATTAAGATATACATCGTTAAATTCCAAAAGTCTGGCTGTGCTTAATGGGTACATTTCTGTACCCTTTAAGCACACCCCTGTTCCCATTAAGCTCACATCATGTTTTATTAAAAATTCTTGTTTATTTTAAGGAACATTTTTACAGAATAATTGTAAAAATATATTTATTGAAAGTACAAAGTCAATCGCAAAAAAAGCAGAACACTAAAATCAAGCAACACTGCGTTTAAGTCGATCAGTTATATATTCATAGTGAAGTGTCATCTAAGCATATCAACATCTAGACTAGTCCACGTTCAGCTAAGTAACACATTCAACAATCAGATAAACCAAACCAATAAAACATTTAACTCATGGGGATGAACACAGAAACTAGCCTCATTGAAACCTCTTTTTAAATGGATGTCAACTTATCTATAGTTCCTTATGGCTGGAATACACTACATGATTTCCACAGATTTACAGTCTGGAGAAGTTCAAACTAGTTGCCAAAGATCAGAGCCAGTCTGTAGATTTGAGTCAACTGATTCCATAGAAAACCGATTAACTTAAAGTGACAACCATCAGTTAATATTTAAAGTCTGTTTATGAAGTAGTTACATAGACGTTCAATGCACAAGAACTTAAAGAGAGTACTGTGAGCTTAATTGGAACAGCAACAATTTATCATAAATTTCATGTAATATTTATTAAAATGACAGGATTTTGCTAAATAAATAGACTAGGTCATGTATTAAGTTCATACATATTTTAATATAAACAACTATTATTAACAATATCTATGAAATTATACTTTTTCTTTTTGATGTCACACTGAAGCTGTGTGATTTTCATAGTAGTGCACCCTTTAAGCTCACCATAAAATAATATGAAACCTTTAAAAATTACAGCAGTGTAAAACCACAGACCAGCAATAAACTCAATTTATAAATTCTGGATGTAAAAGTACAAGCCAGTACTGCCTGTGAAATAATATATTAGCGTAGCACACAATCTTATACAGCTAGTCAGCTGTGTTCTGTAGCATCTGTGCTATGTTGCTAAAACTATCTTTGTAATTATTTCCCACATCAAAGTTCCAGGTTATAATATGCAAACGTCTGAACATTAATCTCTTAATTTTACAATAAGTAGTGAAACTTACCCAAAATAAAGGCGTAAACATCTAAAACAAAAATGCACAATTAAGGGGCTCCTCTTTTGGTAAAAGTTTTAGACAGCTTTCAAAATGGCCGCCAGACAGTGTGAACACATGGAGACTCATATCTCAGTGTGCAAATGATCTGATTGACTTCAAATTACAGGCGGTATATAGTAACAAATATATCAATTGGTTAAGACATCAAGTAGGATAATAAATTATTTTTTTCTTTTTATAATCTGATCTCAAAAATGGAAGTGTGCTTAATGGGTACGTGAGCTTAATAGGTACATTTACCCTACTTACAAAGCAGTCTTCCCAGGTGAAAATAAAGTGTACTTGAGTGCACTAAAAAAATACTTAAATACAAGAAAGTACATTTGTAGTACATTCTTATTTTTTGTGCTAAAGAAAACTGTAAAAATTATACACTATAAATACACTAATTAAAAGTATATTTTTACTTAAGTAGTACTTAAGTGTAATTGCAAAAGTATACTAAATACCATTGATATTTCAAATGTATTTTTAGTGCATAGAAAAAAGATATACTATTGAAAAAATACACAGAAGAGTTTTATTAGTGTATTTCTTACAAGTACATTTGTAACGCATTAAAAATAGTTCATTGTTAGTGCACTTTTAGATAGCTATTAAAAGTGTAAATTAAACTGATTTCACCAGAAATATGTTAAAAATGTATTCACAAATGTGCTATTTAAGTACACTGTATACAAATGCACTAAATAGCACTAACACTTAAATTTATTTTAAGTGTAATTAAATAGTTAACCTAAATTAATTTTGTTTAAAATATATTAGCAATGTAATAGTTTAAATTAACTGTGCTACTTAAGTATACTTAAATGCACTAAATCTTAAATTGATTTTAAGTCAAACATAGTACACATATTCAGAAGTGTTTTGCATTAAAAAAGCATGCAGCGATCACTTTACATAAAGTTTTAGCAGATTTAATATCATTAAGTTATATTTGGATTTTAATGAAAAATACAGTAGATATAACCTTGTAGGTGCTTAGGCTATACTATAAATGCACTAGTATCACATTAAGCGTTACATAAAAGTGTGCTTTTGCAATACAAAATGACAATATGTTTTCCACATTTATTGTCATTAAAAAGAAAACAGATATTTGAATAATTGACTCATTTCACAGTAATCAAAAATAAATCACTTAACACTCCACAGTCTGTGAGTTAATATTTAGGACAGGCATGACAACTGTATTTTTCTAACTGTTTGCTTTGTATTGCATAACATTTTATAAAAAATAAAAAAAACTTTGCAGGCTTTGAGGATAAGTACAGTAGTCTGTAAGTCATCTCACATTCATAGTAATGTGTAATCAGTTCATATTTAATCTCTCTCTATATTATTTGGGAGTGGAATAACTCCCAAATAATATGGAATAACATAATTTTTGGCTCTTGCTTCTATCAAAACACATTTTCTGTAGAACAGATCAGTGGGAACCACACATACATTGTTGGACTGCAACACCTCAGAAACAAATGTTGAAGTAATGTGTAGCTCACTGTCCCTGCAGTGCACTAACAATTAACTATTCTTGAGCTCCCTAACCAATACACAGTGCATTGATACATGGTGTAATCTGAATACTAACATGCTAAGAATTCTGCACAGTCGTCCATCCAGTAATTCTACTGTTGAGTTTATCCTTTTTTTAAGGTTTCTGTAACTGCTTGAATGGTACAGTATTCCTTTTACTATGAAACGATGATAAAATACACATTGACTGACTGTACCACCCAGCAAGTTTTTGACAGCAGATGATTGGGATGGTGATAGTTTACCATGACAGGGTTTGCCAAAAACCCTGACATTTTCATTGAGGCTGGCTGAATTACAAGAATGTAAATGGCTGCTTAGTAAACCAGAAAAAATCTTTTTAACACCATCATTTGCAGAGGTGGGTAGAGTACCCAAAAACTGTACTCAAGTAAAAGTAAAAGTACTTGTAGAAATATTTACTCAAGTAAAAGTAAAAGTAATAGTCTGAATAGTTACTTGAGTAAGAGTAAAAAAGTATCAGATAAAAAAACTACTCAAGAAGTTAGTTACTTGCTACTTTGGATCATATACTGAATATAGTTTATTTTTATTTAGATGTATAGATATTTAGATAAAATTTATATATACACACACACACACACACACAACTGCCGTTCAAAAGATGTTTTTTTAATGTAATTTATTTCAGTGATGCAAATTAATTTTTATCAGCCTTTAAGCCAGTCTTCAGTGTGACGTAATCCTTCAGAAATCATTCCAATATCTTGATTTATTATCAATGCTGTTTTTTTCAGCTTTCTTTGTGAACAAAATGTCACAGGTTCCAAAAAAAGGTTAAAAAAAAAACCAGCATATGCTGGTATAGGTATGTTTTGAAGCATGGGATGCTGGTTTGGGCTGGTTTAAGCTGCTCCTAAAATGGTCTGACCAGCTTAAAGTAAAGTAAAGTAAATTTAATAACTAGAGCGCCACGTTTTTAGAAAGCCGTTTCATGCACGAGACACTGCAAGAGACGCGAGCGCAACAGTCAAACACGTCCATGTTTACATAGAAAAAACAACGGAAAAGCAGCGTAGGGCCTAATCAAATAAATATGATTGTAATATATTTCTGGCGCAATTTCTTCACTTTAACCCGGCATTGCAGAGCGGTCCGGTTAAATCCTCTGTCTTTCAGTTTTGCTGAAAATTGCAGGAACACTTTTGAATTTCTGTGGGTTGTTGACAGTTGTTTTTTTATATAGTCCTCCTTCCAAATTTGTAGAAGTGCATCCGTTTCCTCGTCTGTCCATAATATCCCTCTCCCAGCAGCAGCTGCTGCCATGTTTTGAATAGCGCGATTTGTACGGAGACGCGTAAAGACCAAATTAAAGAAATTACGCAAATGAAAAAAACAAACAAACAAGTGGACCGGGAGCGATTTGTGTTCACAGCGCACGTTTTTAGCGAACCGTGCCAATATTTCAAAGCGAACCGTGCTCAGACCACCTCCTGAGATGGTCTCGGTTCGGTTCGTTTCTGAGGGGTCTGAGATCGTTTGGAGTGTTCACATATGGGCCAAAAATCACGCGAACCGCGCTCAGACCCCCTTAGTTAGGTGAATGAGTCATGAATGAGTCTAACCATAGTCTTTGGTCTAACTACACAATGAATTAGGACAACTTGAACTTGAACAGAAATGAAAAGCCTGAAATAACGTAACCATGCACAAGTATCTGTTTTGTTTTAATGCGCATGCGCCAAAAACACTACGTCATGATGGCGCGCTACTTCAGCAGAGTTTGAAAAATGCACTGCGTGCCATGTTTCTGTAATTGCGACGCATGAGGGAGCTTTGCTGATCAAACGACAACAGAGGAGCGGCGCGTTTGGATGATTGCAGATGAGACTTTATGTACTGCAGATAATGAATCAAGTATGTATATCTCTTTATAAGCTTTCTTTACTCTTAATTTAGTCTTGTCATTTCTGCCATTCACACCCGGCAGTTCTTGCTATATGGACTCGGGAGGTGAATTAATTGTGTCCTATCATTTATCTATGAATGCATTCTGATATTGGAATGTGCATTTACAGATCCCCTCTAATCATCTTATATTTTACAGGTAACAAACCAAAGGAAGAGGACAGCAGCTTTGCTGTGTCAGTCGTGGTAAATACAGGAACATTCTTCATGAAGATGTGCGAGAGAAGCTTGCAAGGCAAGATGAGGGAAAAAAATGTAAGGTACCTTTCTTCATTTTCATAGATTTTTGGATATTTATTTATATTTGGGTAATTGATAAAGTTGTTTTATTCCCTGTAAAGTAGGAATAAAAAATGTTTGTAAAGATGTTATTTATTTTTAAAGCCCAGTGTCAGTGAAGATGGTGTGGTCCAGAAATCTGAAGGAACATCTCCCAGCATTCTACTATGATGTTTCCCTGATGATTGAGGTAATTCACCTCTTAGGTGATGCAAATGTGGTCAAAAGTTTACATACACCTTGCAGAATATACTGCTTCATCAGAGCAGAAATTGCAATTTTTTAATGATTCTACCCCTCTACCCTCTTACTACTTAAATTATTAACATTTTGCAGATCCTGCAAGGTGTATATAAACTTTGGACTGCAACTGTGTCTATTGCTTTCACTCAACTGAACCATTTATAATGACTGGATATGTTTTATAACAATTGTTCTTCTTTCTTTCCTCAAGGAATTTTTTTCTGACTTTCCTGCCTCTTTGGAACATTTCCGTTCACAGAGACTGTGAAGAGATGGTGTGCAGCTTCATGACATTTGAAGTTTACTGCCGATGAAGAGCTTCTGGGACTCTAACAAACACCACTTCCCAGCAAGTTCATTTGGAGCTTTATTTATTTAGGGTGCTTTCTCACCTGCCTCATTTAGTTCGGTTGAATCGCACTAGAGTTCGTTTTCCCTCTTGGTGCGGTTCGTCTGGGCAGGTGAGAAAGCAGCAATCGCACTCGGGTGCACACCAAAAGCGAACCAAACAAGCGTACCGAGACCTCCTTGAAGAGGTGGTCTCGGTACGCTTTCAAACGAACCCTGGAGCGGTTCGTTTGTGGTGAGAATGCGATCCGACCCCAAACAGACCCAACCGCAAAAAGAACTGCACATTTTTGGACTAAACCAGCTGCTGTAGTCAGCTGTGCTGTGCATTATAGGATGAGGAAGTGTTTGTGGACAGTTTGCAGTTTAGCATGGCAGGTCGCGGACAAACTTGGGGTTGTGAGGAGGTGCGGAGCCTCAAAATAGCAGTGTGCTGTCTGCTACATTTTACTCCTGTCTTTTGTTTACTTCCGGGAGCACCGTTGGAATTTTCCCACACGCTCTTTCTGACCAATCGAAAAGCAGTTTAAGGGAATGCGTTCAAAGACACATCTAGCCAACAAGTGAAACGGATGTTGTCACGTGACTGCATTTTGGTTCGTTTCAGCTGGTTCGGACCAGAGCAAACAGTGTGGTGTGAAAAGGAACCAAAACGGCTAAAAATAGCTACAATGTAGAATTTTTTGCCTTTGGTCTGGACCAAATGAACCGAACTACAGGTGTGAAAGCACCCTTAGTCAAACTTGCATTCACTAATGTTGGAGTAAGATTTTAGAAGAAACCTTTTGGTCCTGTTTAATGTTGGTGCTAGTAAAGTTTTGATAATTTATGGCCTGGTTTCACAGACAGGGCTTAGACTAAACCAAGATTAGGCCATAGTTCAATTAGGACATTTAAGTCATTTTCATTGACATGCCTTAGAAAAAACATTACTGGTGTGCATCTTGAGACAAAACAAAGGCACTGATATTTTTAAAGATCAGTCAGTGCAAGTTTCTTTCAGTTGAAACAGCTCAGAATTACACATTAGTCTGGGGCTGGTCTTAAGCCTTGTCTGTGAAACTGAGATACCATTAACACAGTTTGGTAATGTTTTACAAAAAGGTCTCATTTGTTGTGCGAATGATAATTTTCTTGATTTTTTTTTTCTTTTTCTTTTTTTTGTATTAAGTGTGTGTGTTTGTGTGTTAGTAATCTTATACGTTATGGAGACCAAATGACTCCACAAGGATAGTAATACCAGTCAATTTTGACCATGTGGACATTTTTAGGTGCCCAATGAGGAAACGGGCTTATACATCATACAGAATGATGTTTTCTATGATGGCGAGATTAGGTACTTTTGCATGTAAGTGTTTTTGCATTGTTCTCCAGACTCTTTCTAATAAGTGAGTTAAAGTGTTGCAGTATCGTGTTGGGTTTTTCTTGTGAATAAGCAAAAAGCATTTTTGTGTTTTTGTTTTAGAGATTGTTTTGTCAATAAATGTAGTGGGTTTTCATTTTGTGTTTGTGTTGATTGTAACTAGGTAATTAAGAGATTTTTTTTTTAATAAAATTTTAAATAGCCTATACTAAATTTCAAATTCATTGCCAGAGATATATAACACTGACGTACATTGAAATGACATTTAAATATATTTTAGTTCACATTAATTGCTTATTGAGAAATACATATTTACCATATTTCAAGTCCCACTTCAAATAGTGGGACCCCTGGTTCATAAATACCACTCAAAAGTTCAACTAACTGTATTTAATGTAATTTTAAACTGTAATGTATTTGCAATCAATTACAAATAACATGCATTTAGGTGATCGAAAATATGACATTTAATCCATGCTTAAGTGTATTGTTAACTGACATTAAAGTATATTTTAGTTAACATTATTTGCTTGTTAGTACATTAGTAGTACCCTTTAACCATATTTTAAAGACACTAGAAACAATTATGAAAGTACATATAAAGATGTACTAAAAAGTACCACTTGTGGTTTAAAAAAATCACTCAAAAGTTCAACTTTTGACAAATTGCATTTAATCACTTTAAAATGTGATACATTTGAAGTTAATTACAATTACAATTTATTTAATGTTTCCTTATGTGTGTTCTTTTAAAGTATATTATTTATGAAATAAGTACACTTTATAAAAGTATACTTAAGTGTACTCATTTTTCACAAGGGCTACCATACTTGTAACAAGGAGTAGAATTTACCGTTTTAGCTATATGGAGCAGGAGAAGAAGCCATTACTCACCGTGATTGATGAATGATTCACTTACCACTGTTGTTGATGATGAAAAACAGAGTGAGAGAGAAATGAAATGGAGCGAGAAAAAATAACACAATAATAGGCGCGAATAGAAATGCAAATGGGACTGCGAATGACAAGCTAACTGGCTAACGAATGCTAATGCACTGCACGCGCAGTTTTAGATTAAAAGCGAACGATCAAATTAGTTAGATTAGTTTGATAGATAATATAAGAAATATGGTGGCAATTAAGTTATATTTTATAACTTTAAACAACAGAGAGTGAAAGTAAGATAGAGATTCAACAGAAAAGCGAAGCTACACGGAGCTACAATTGCAAACCTCTCAGCAGCATGGCAAACAGGAGATCAGTGGTTCAATCTGACTGTTATGAAGCGACGAGAATACTTTTTGTATGCAAAGAAAATAAAAATAACGACTTTATTCAACAATTCGTTGCATCAGCATAGTGCCATTTTGGAGAATATCTGCTGGACGCGTAAGCTGTTCATCTTGGAAGTGAATCCAAGATGGCGTCGCGGTCAGACGCAGCGGCTGCTCCGGGTCCCAAAGACGGTGCTTTTATGTCTTTTAATGTCGTCTGTTCGTCTCCAAATAGTGTAAAATTACCGCTAACTCGCAAGGAAATCAATCCAAAACACATATATGATCGCCAAAGCCTTTTGAATATCGGCAACGCGTACAAACAACAACTCTCGCCGGCGGCTACTGAGAAACTACGAGGCCTTTGTTTACTGCTGGAGCTGGACCTTGAGACCACACAAGGCAGCGTCGCAAGCGGTGTGAGAGAGGACGGAAGCGCAGTTAACGTGGAGGTACACGAGCTAGGCTAAGAGCTAACCCCACAAGACTGACTCACACCAACACTCATGCTCTCAAACATTCGCTCTCTGGAAAACAAACTGGACTTAATTCAACTCAGTCGGCCTACACAGCATGAGGCAAGGGATTGTTGTGTGTTTGTTTTCACCGAAACATGGCTAAACGACAACATCCCGGACTCCGCCATTCAGCAGCACGTGCTAACCAGCTACCGAGCGGATAGAGATTCATCACTATCTGGTAAGACCCGCGGAGGTGGCTTGTGTGTGTGTATATCAACAAAGACTGGTGTAACAATGCTGCAATATTATCAAAACACTGTTCATTACTGGTGGAGCTTATGTTTGTGAAGTGTCGACCGTTCTATATGCCGCGGGAGTTCACGGTCATTGTTATTGTCACGGTTTACATACCCCCGTGTGCAAATGCTAAGGATGCGCTTCGTGAACTGTATAGTGCCATCAATGAACAACAAACAAATAACCCCGACGGCTTTTTCATGAATGAATGAATGATGCATTTAAATAGCGCTTTGTGTATTGCTGTACACCCAAAGCACTTTACAGTCATGTGGGGGGGGTCTCTCCTCAACCACCACCAGTGTGCAGCATCCGCTTGGATGATGCGACGGCAGCCACAGTACAACAGCGCCAGTGCGCTCACCACACACCAGCTACAGGTCGAGAGGAGAGAGATAGAGCCAATCAAGTGGATGGGGATTATTAAGGGGCCATGATAGACAAGGGCCAGTAGAGGGAATTTATCCCGGACACCGGGGTTACACCCCTACTCTTTACGAGAAGTGCCATGGGATTTTTAATGACCACAGAGAGTCAGAAACTCGCTTTAACATCTCATGGGAAAGACGGTGCTCTTTTTGACAGCATAGTGTCCCCGTCACTATACCGGGGCGTTAGGACCTACAAAGACCACAGGGTGAGCACCCCCTGCTGGCCTCACTAACACCTCTTCCAACAGCAACCTAGTTTTCACCGGAGGTCTCCCATCATCATAGCCGGTGACTTCAACCACGCAAACCTTAAAGACAGTTTTGCCAAAGTTCTACCAACATGTGAACTTTGCAACAAGGGGAAACAACACACTGGACTTTGTTTACACAACAGTAAAGAACTCTTACAAGGCTGTACCCCGCCCCCACCTCGGGTACTCGAACCACATCACTGTTATGCTAATCCCAGCATACAGACCACTTCTCAAACTAGCCAAACCGGTTCAAAAGCAGATCACAATATGGCCAGACAATGCTACCTTAACACTACAGGACTGCTTTCAGTGCACAGACTGGAAAATGTTTAAAGAGGCAGCCACCTACAACAACCACACAGACCTGCATGAGTACACTGAAACTGTGAATGCTTACATCAAAAAGTGCACTGATGATGTGACAGTCACCAAGACCATCACCACACGTGCAAACCAGAAGCCATGGATGACAGCAGAGGTTCTTGGGCTGCTAAAGACCAGAGATGAAGCATTCAGATCAGGAGATAAAGCAGCCCTCAAAACAGCAAGAGCCAATCTGTCCTGTGGCATTAAAAATGCAAAACGGTCATATCCTCAAAAAAATCAACAATCACTTCACAGACAGCGATCAAAACATCAAAAAGGTTCTCCCCACTCAGTGACACACCCACGAAGTAACCTGATGAAAATGCTCTAGTTATTGGCGATTCTATTGTTCTAAACATGAAAATAGACACACCAGCCACCATAGTCCAATGTTTACTGGGAGCCAGAGCACCTGACATCTTGGCAAATTTAAAAGTGCTGGTTAATGCTAGACGTAAATTCAGTAAGATTGTTATCCACGTCGGCGCTAATGATGTTCGACTTCACTAAAAATAATGTTAAAGAGGTGTGTGAAGTCAAGTCAAGTCACTATTATTGTATAGCGCTTTTAACAATGCAAATTGTGTCAAAGCAGCTTTACATCAGCCTTATATAAAGCTGGGTGGCTTTACATCATCTTTACAGTGTTTAGACGGTGAAATAGCGTGTCGAAATAGTGTCATTCTCCTCTGGCCAAAGGACTCATCTGGTTCCTGTGGTCTTGTCCCGATGGCCATCTAGGAGACAGGGTCTTCTCATGAGAAAGAAACATCTTTCATGTACTTGAGCTTTTCTCTTAAAATGGCATAAACCAACTTTCTCTCACTGAGACAGAAGCTTTTCAACATTATGGCCTTGCTTTCTCTTCATTGAGAAAGAAGCTTTTCAGCATCTGTGGCCTTGCTTTCTCTTCATTTGCTTAGTTGCACTAAACACAGCATTAGTGCTCTTAGAAGCTCTAAACGAGATGAAAATTTGTCTTTTGCATTGGAAATAACATTACATTTCATGAGAAAGAAACATCTTTCATGTACTTGAGCTTTGCTCTTAAAATTGCATAAACCAACTTTCTCTCACTGAGAAAGAAGCTTTTCAGCATCTGTGGCCTTGCTTTCTCTTCATTTGCAACCTGACAGTGATTCTGTCCCTTGAATATGAAACATGACTTGCTCTGCCAAAAACCTCTCACACATGAAAATCTGTCTTTTGCATTGCAAATAACATTACATTTCATGAGAAAGAAACATCTTTCATATACTTAATCTTTACTCTTAAAATTGCATAAACCAACTTTCTCTCACTGAGACAGAAGCTTTTCAGCATTATAGCTTGCTTTCTCTTCATTTGCTTAGTTGCACTAACAGCATTAACTCTCTTAAAAACTCTAAACGAGTGTTCCCTATCGATACTCCACTCGTACTGCGTCTTGCTAAAGACGCTATGGGAAAAAGCCTTTTTTCTCCTTTACTGAAGCCTTATTCAATCACGCAGTGAAACTGCACGATCATTGGTTCGTGCAGTGTGTTAAAAACGAACCAATGTGTCGGCAGCGGAGCTGCACGAGCCTATGGCGACGGAGCCTGCCAGATCCCGCCAGAATGGGCGGGGTTATCTGGCTATATAATCGGCCGTCTGGCCATAGGATCCTCAGATTTCTTCTCCTTCAGCGACGACATCCCGCCTTCGCTGATCCCAAGAAGCCGCCTCGCCGTTGACACGCCTCGCAGCTGAGCCAGAGACCTCCTGCCAGCTGAGACGCCGCTTTCACCGCGCTCCAGCCCCGCAGAAGCCCCGGTCTGTTCGCTGCCGCCATCCGGTGAGTGCTATAAAAATGCATATTTATCGGCGTTGTTGCAAATGCCGCAACAGCGAGTGTGGCTCGTGCAGGGAATCCTGCACGATGCAAAAGAGCAGTGAGCGCGCGCCGCCTGTCTGGGTCTCGCCCACGCACTGACTACGCGCTTACTGAGACAGCTCGTTCGAGTATGAGTCTCGCTCTTCCCGCTCGCTGTCAGTCTCTGTGGAGGCAGCTCCGCTCTCCCGTTTCCCCTCTCTCAGCAAAGCTCGGAGAATGAAACATCAGAGCCACGGAGCTTCCTGCAGCGCTCTGATCCGCCGGTGTTCACACGTGAGAATCACCGACAAGTGAGAATAGCTTGTCATTTCACCGAAAGCCGGGCTTTGCCCTGATTTGCTCGCGGTCCTCTATGTAGCAGGCCCCGCCTCCCCCCTTCTCTTCTCCCAGTCACCTCGGAGACAGGAACAGCGAGTGAGGCTGAGCAATCAGGTTTGAGTGATTTTTCGCGCCGGCATAGCCCCGTATGTTTCACTCTGAATACAGCGCTTTGATCTGCCAGCGCGTGTGGATTAGCGCCTCTCATTACATTGAGTGGCTCAATCCTTCTGCGCGCATTGTAAAATGCTGCGCTGGGCGGCCACCCCCTCACGTTTCTTTTCTCTCAGTCACCTCGGAGAAAAAGACGGTAAAATCGCATGGCTGGGCGTTCAGGCTTGAGTGATTTTTCGCGCCGGCATAGCCCCGTGTGTTTCACTCTGCATACAGCGCTTTGATCTGCCAGTGCGTGTGGATTAGCGCGCCTCATTACATTGAGTGGCTCAATCCTTCTGTGCACATTGTAACATGCTGCACTGGGCGGCCCCGCCTCTCGCGTTTCTCTTCTCCCAGTCACCTCGGAGAAGGAGACGTATATAAAAAAAAAAAATTTTTTTTAAAAAGGCTTGAGTGATTTTTCGCGCCGGCATAGCCCCGCGTTTTTCACTCTGCATACAGTCTTTGATCTGCCAGTGTGTTTACACTAAGGATTAGCGCCTCTTGCAGCTCTTTGATCTGCCAGCGCTACTTTCATTATGAAAGCGTCAGTCTGTCCCTGCCGCGCTCACGGTCATTTTCTTCAATGAAGGTGGCCACGCCTCCCCTGCTCTAGTGTTTCTACTCTCCCAGTTATCTCGGGGAAGAAACTGCAAGCTCCAGGGTTCGAGCGATCAAGCTTGAGTGAATTTACGCCAGCGCAGCCCCGCGTTTCACTCTTTGATCTCGGCTCGCCTTCTTCAGTGAAGATGGCCCCTCCCCTCGTCCGCTACGAGCGGATCTCGTAGCGGGTGTGTTTACACAATGGTAATTAATACCCCTCTTCTAAGAGTGGTTGATCCTTTTAGGCAGATCGAAAGCAAGTTGTCACTATGATTATAACTGACAGCTTCAGACTCCTGACGCTTCTGGGCTGTGCCCACGGCCCAAATGGCCTCTGTCATGCCTCCAAACACCCCGTTTAGCTCCGGGTGCCGATGGCAATGAGTTTGTGGTAAATACTGTTGTGAACACTGGGCCCTTTCAAAAAGCTGTTATAGCAAGGAAATAAAACACAAACATTTTCAAAAGGGAGCACATTCCTCTCCCTCTTATCACGAGCTTCAGGTCCCCGCTAGGCGGCCTGCCACTCGAGTTTATCCAGCCCCTTGCCACGTGGGCCAAGGCCTGGAGGGCCATCCCCGGAGTGTCAGAATGGGTTATACGGATAATAGAACGAGGTTACTCACTCCAATTCGCTCGCAGACCCCCGCGCTTCAGCGGCGTGGTCTCCTCTTCTGTAGACGGCTAGAACGCTCACGTTCTACGTTCAGAAATGATGATGCTGTTGGAAAAAGGAGCCATAGAAATGGTTCCTCCAGCTCAGAGCGAATCAGGCTTTTACAGCCGTTACTTCCTCGTTCCCAAGAAGGATGGCGGCCTCCGGCCCATCCTCGATCTCAGATGCCTGAATCGCGCCCTCGTGAGGAGGTCGTTCAGGATGATCACACTGAAGCAGATCCTCTCGCAAATTCGCTCAGAGGACTGGTTCTGTTCCCTGGACCTGAAAGACGCATACTTTCACATCCAGATAGCCCCCCATCACAGATGATTCTTGAGATTCGCCTTCAAGGGAGTGGCTTATCAGTACACGGTCCTTCCCTTTGGACTGTCCCTGGCCCCACGCACTTTTACGAAGTGCATGGGCGCGGCTCTTTCCCCTCTCAGGCAGATGGGAATCCGCATTCTCAATTACCTCGACGACTGGCTCATTCTGGCCCAGTCAGAGGTACAACTACTCTCACACAGAGCCCTCCTGCTCAGCCACCTAGAATGCCTGGGGCTCAGGGTCAATTTTGCCAAGAGCGCGCTGTTTCCCAGCCGACGGGTGTCGTTTCTGGGAACAGTTTTGGACTCAGCTCAGATGAGAGCTGTGCTAGCGCCGGAACGCGCTCTGGCCATTTAAAAGCTCGCAGCCTCCTTCCAGAGCGGCACCGCTCGCCCCGTCAAAGCGTTTCAGAGGATGCTGGGCCTCATGGCCACAGCATCGCCGGTGCTATAGTTGGGCCTGCTTCGCATGCGGCCCCTTCAGCGCTGGTTGAAACCACGGGTTCCGCCCCACACATGGCGACATGATCGCCTACATATCAGGAAGAACCCACGATGGTTCAGAAAGGGTGTGACCATAGGGATGGTCTGCAGCAGGAAAGTTGTCACAACAGACGCCTCCAACATAGGTGTCCTACGTAAATCACCAGGGAGGTCTCTCCTCGAAGCGCCTCTTCCTTATGGTAGAGCGACTTCTGGAGTGGGCTCAGCTCAACTTGCGCTCGCTGAGAGCAGCAAATTTGCCGGGCAGATTGAACCGAGGAGCGGATATGCTATCACGGAGCAAAGTCCCCTCAGAAGAGTGGATGCTCCATCCGCAGACGGTTCGAATGATCTGGAGAATCTTTGGCAAGGCCGAAGTAGACCTTTTCGCCTCCAAAGACAACTCTCACTGCCCAGCCTATTATTCGAAGGTCAAGGACGCGTTGGCCCACGACTGGCCCAACCTCCTCCTTTATGCATTCCCTCCGATCACTCTGATTCCTCAGGTCATCAGGCGAATCAGGGAACAACGACACAAGGTCTTGTTGGTGGCCCCCCTGTGGGAGAACCAGCCTTGGATGTCAGAGCTGACCCAGCTGCTAACCGCAGCCCCCTGGCCCGTGCCCCTGAAATGAGATCTCCTCTCTCAGGCGAACGGTTTGTGGCACCCTCGTCCCAAACTGTGGGCGCTTCACCTCTGGCCGCTCAACGGGAGCCTACCAGCCTCCCAGAGCGAGTGCTGAATACCATTTCTGAGGCTAGAGCCCCGTCTACGAGACGCCTCTATGCCCTTAAATGGGCGGTTTTCTCCGAATGGTGTCTAAACCGCGGTGAGGACCCCCCCTACATCTGAGTTGGCGGTGATTCTGTCCTTCCTGCAGGAACTGCCGGATAAAGGACGCTCTCCCTCCATACTCAGGGTGTTCGTATCGGCTATAGCGGCCTTCCACGCCCCTATTGCGGGCCAATCAGTGGGCAGGGACAATGCTATCGTCCGCTTTCTAAGGGGTGCCAAGAGGCTGAATCCGCCTCGGCCCCTTACTGTCCCTACATGGGACTTACCCACTGTGCTGAGGGCCGTGAGGGGCCCTCCTTTTGAGCCGCTCCAGTCCACGAACCTTTGGTCACTGTCGCTGAAGACTGCTCTGCTACTAGCACTAGCGTCAGTCAAGCGAGTAGGAGACCTGCAGGCACTCTCTGTGAGCCCCGCCTGCCTGGAATTTGGGCCAAACGACCCCAAGGTCGTCCTAAAACCAAGACATGGATACGTACCTAGGTACTTTCCACTCCGTTCAGAGCTCAGGTCATCACACTCTCCTTCCTCCCTCCGAGGAGGACCGGAAGTTAATTTTGTGATGCCATGTTAGAGCTCTACGGATCTACTTTGAGCGTTCCGCCTCCTTCAGGCGCACAGAACAGCTCTTTGTTAGCTTCGGTAACCGCACCAAAGGGCTTCCGGTCACGAAGCAGAGACTCTCTAAGTGGATAGTGGATGCCGTTACGCTGGCTTACTCTTCCTTTGGGCCTTCAATACCCCATTGGACTACGAGCCCATTTGACTAGAGGCATTGCGTCGTCACGGGCCTGGTCTAGCGGTGTGTCTATTACAGACATTTGTGCGGCGGCCGGCTGGGCCTTGCCGTCCACATTTGCAAGGTTTTATAAGCTGGATGTACCGGCCTTACATGCCAGGGTCCTATCTGCTTAGATGAGTATGACTTACGTTGTGGGAACAACCCTAACGGAGAACTCTTGACTGCACGGGCACTCAAGCTCTCTGATGGGTTCCTTACATATCTCAGCCCTGAAAGTGCTGAGTATGCGAGGAATACATGGAATGACCCGGGCCGAGCGTGACCCCTACGAGCTCAGCTCGCTTTAGCCCGAGTATACTATTATACTTCCCTCTGAGCATGGAATGCTTATGGAGGTATTTTACACAGTCGTTCCTCTACCATAGCACGGCGTCATTGAATTGTGTTCCCATAGCGTCTTTAGCAAGACGCAGTACGAGTGGAGTATCGATAGGGAACGTACTCGGTTACTATCGTAACCTCGGTTCCCTGAGATACGGAACGAGTACTGCGTACTTTGCCGTGCCAGGTAGCTGCGCGACTCAGTCGTCGCTTCAGTCGAAGTAAACCTGAGGATCCTATGGCCAGACGGCCGATTATATAGCCAGATAACCCCGCCCATTCTGGCGGGATCTGGTGGGCTCCGTCGCCATAGGCTCGTGCAGCTCCGCTGCCGACACTGGTTCGTGCAGTGTGTTAAAAACGAACCAATGATCGTGCAGTTTCACTGCGTGATTGAATAAGGCTTCAGTAAAGGAGAAAAAACGCTTTTTCCCCATAGCATCTTTAGCAAGACGCAGT
Source organism: Barbus barbus (assembly GCF_936440315.1). Taxonomy (NCBI): domain Eukaryota; kingdom Metazoa; phylum Chordata; class Actinopteri; order Cypriniformes; family Cyprinidae; genus Barbus; species Barbus barbus. Next base: position 10,861,666 of record NC_136750.1, read on the forward strand.
ACTCGTTCCGTATCTCAGGGAACCGAGGTTACGATAGTAACCGAGTACGATTCTGTCCATTGAATATGAAAAAAAATCGTTTTTTAGTTCAGAGGCATAAAACGAATAAATGACTTCAAAATTCGTTTTCCACATGTGGGCGGTCCTTAGACGCCCCCTTCCGCCAATTGGTCAAGCAAATCTGAGCATGTGACGTCATCAGTAGTCGCTCAGGTCTGTTCAACAAAATAATAGTCCTCTAACGTTACTATGGCTACCGATTCTTAAACTGTAAAGGGCAGGTGCTGTTGGGCTTTCTTCTGTGCAACTTTACGCGTTTCACAGAAATCTTTACATCAGAAATATTAAATATTAGTCTGCCATCTGCCACTATTTAGCTGTGCAGAGTTAAATCTGTGTGGTGAAGCTGCGCTAGACAGCGCCGAGCGAGAGAGGATCACTGACCAGTGTTCAGTCAGCAGTCAGAACTTGGGTACCTATGATGGTGAAATACATTTTTACTGAAAATGACCCGCGAGTATGATTGACAGGATGATAGCGGAGGCAATTAAAAGCGCAATATAACTTCTGTTAACAAAAACATAATTTTTTTTTTTTTAATATAAGTGGCTTTGTCTTTGTTTTAATCAAATAATTGTGAACCACAAACCGAGCCTTCGTTTTAAAGGGCGATTCCCAAATATATTTTATTTATTTGTTATAATATGGGTATTTTATGTCACCCGTCTTATTAGTTTGATAATAGTAGGCTATACGTGAGTTTTTTTATTGTACTATTTTACTGTTGTTTTTTTAATTAACAATATATCATAACAACTTATAAAGATCAAAATCTACAGAAGAGATTAACAAATAACATTGGTGTTGTCATAAGTTAACTAATCAATGGGAAAATTTCCTCACCGGCACAACCCTATATTCTTAATGTTGGCTACATGTTACAGATTTAATGTTGAGCACATAATGTTAAAGGCTTCTTATATACCATTACAATCGGTTGAAGAGTCAAGAAGGATGTTAAATTTACTGTAGATTTCAATCTGTCATTAGTTGGTGACCCGGTGTAATTATAATAGCATAAATAAAAACAAATACACGTAATAGGCTATGTATGCCAATAGGCAAAACACATCTGCTTTTCCTCTAGATCACTTTACTATGGAAGCCCGTTTCCGCCAGTGAATAAAAAATAAAACAAGGTAATTGCGACTTTTTATCTCACAATTCGGACTTTTTTTTCTCGCAATTCTGACTTTATAACTCGCAATTCTGACTTTATAACTCGCAATTCTGAGATATAAACTCGCAATTCTGACTTTATAACTCGCAATTCTGAGATATAAACTCGCAATTCTGACTTTATAACTCGCAATTCTGAGATATAAACTCGCAATTCTGACTTTTTTTACCGCCGGGCTTTCAGACACAACATTCTTCATTTCTTTATAGTTCTGAGTTTGAGGCAGCTTCTATCGCATTATTTTAATAACAGCTGTCAAGTAAAAAACGTATTATTGTAACACTATTATTGATAGCTCATCGGCAGCTTTATTTCCAGAAATCCCTTTATGTGCTGGTACAGCAGAATCCGACTGTCCTTCGAGAGCATAATACTTAATTCATACTTCATTTATAGCTACTGCAAAGTTTAGCATCAACCCAAATACACACGGTTCAGCTATAAATCTGAATAAAAAAAAATTAAAATAAAAAAGTGTTTTTGAGCAGGGCTGTGGTCCTCAAGCAACTGAATTTTGCACCCCTGAATTAGATTGCATTTATCTGGAATATAGGCTTCCTGTGTTTGGACATTTTCATAAACGTTTTCCTGAATATGCTTCTAAGATTTTACACTAGTTTACAGCCAGAACTGCAACCAGAACGAGACCAACTTTATTATTATTGTCTATAGCAACGATAATATTATAGGCCTGTAGTCTATATGAAGAGTTCAGATGCAAAAGCCTCTAAGTGCCATCTGAAATGTTCTTCTAAAATGAGCATTTGGTACAGGTTCTTTTCATTGTCATTAAAGTAAAATAACTGAATATAAACGAAAAATACAAATTTTAGAAGAAAATTTCAGATGGCATTTAAGCTTTTGCATCTGAACTCTTCATATATAATTGACTAAATAATTTTCATTTATTTATAATTTATTTATAATTTTTATTGGGGATGTCTTGCTTGGTCGATATCTTACAACATTAAATACAGGAGATAAGATAATTCTATAGCAAGAACATAGAGATGAAAGCACGCTTTATGCGAGAGTGAAGGAAATCCACCTGCGTGCATTCATATATATCCACTCTCGTGTTACAATAATACGCGCTTTACTTGACAGCTGTTATTAAAATAACGCGATAGAAGCTGCCTCAAACTCAGAACTATAAAGAAATGAAGAATGTTGTGTCTGAAAGCCCGGCGGTAGTGTCCATCCGCGATCACAAAACATAGAAATAAAGAATAATGAGTCATTTTTATGTTTGTTCAAAAATCATATTCGGACGCAACATTCATCTAGTTCAATATATAGTTCAGCTAATTGAACAAAGTACTGCAAAGCCTTACACGGAGAGTGGTTTGCTATGGTGCGAGAAAGTCAGAGTTGTGAGATATAAACTCGCAATTGTGAGAAAAAAAGTCAGAATTGCGAGTTTATATCTCAGAATTGCGAGTTATAAAGTCAGAATTGCGAGTTTATATCTCAGAATTGCGAGTTATAAAGTCAGAATTGCGAGTTATAAAGTCAGAATTGCGAGTTTATATCTCAGAATTGCGAGTTATAAAGTCAGAATTGAGAGTTTATATCTCAGAATTGCGAGTTATAAAGTCAGAATTGCAAGTTTATATCTCAGAATTGCGAGTTAGTCAGAATTGCGAGTTATAAAGTCAGAATTGCGAGCTTATATCTCAGAATTGCGAGTTTATATCTCAGAATTGCGAGTTTATATCTCAGAATCGCGAGTTATAAAGTTAGAATTGCGAGTTTATATCTCAGAATTGCGAGTTATAAAGTCAGAATTGCGAGTTTATATCTCAGAATTGCGAGTTATAAAGTCAGAATTGTGAGTTTATATCTCAGAATTGCGAGTTATAAAGTCAGAATTGCGAGTTTATATCTCAGAATTGCGAGTTATAAAGTCAGAATTGCGAGAAAAAAAGTCCGAATTGTGAGATAAAAAGTCGCAATTACCTTGTTTTATTTTTTATTCATTGGCGGAAACGGGCTTCCATAGTAAAGTGATCTAGAGGAAAAGCAGATGTGTTTTGCCTATTGGCATACATAGCCTATTACGTGTATTTGTTTTTATTTATGCTATTATAATTACACCGGGTCACCAACTAATGACAGATTGAAATCTACAGTAAATTTAACATCCTTCTTGACTCTTCAACCGAGTGTAATGGTATTTAAGAACCCTTTAACATGTGCTCAACATTAAATCTGTAACATGTAGCCAACATTAAGAATATAGGGTTGTGCCGGTGAGGAAATTTTCCCATTGATTAGTTAACTTATGACAACACCAATGTTATTTGTTAATCTCTTCTGTAGATTTTGATCTTTATAAGTTGTTATGATATATTGTTAATTAAAAAAACAACAGTAAAATAGTACAATAAAAAAACTCGCGTATAGCCTACTATAATCAAACTAATAAGACGGGTGACTTAAAATACCCATATTATAACAAATAAATAAAATATATTTGGAAATCGCCCTTTAAAACGAAGGCTCGGTTTGTGGTTCACAATTATTTGATTAAAACAAAGACAAAGCCACTTATATTAAAAAAAATAATAATTATGTTTTTGTTAACAGAAGTTATATTGCGCTTTTAATTGCCTCCGCTATCGTCCTGTCAATCATACTCGCGGGTCATTTTCAGTAAAAATGTATACCCAAGTTCTGACTGCTGACTGAACACTGGTCAGTGATCCTCTCTCGCTCGGCGCTGTCTAGCGCAGCTTCACCACACAGATTTAACTCTGCACAGCTAAATAAAACGGGCTGGTGGCAGACTAATATTTAATATTTCTGATGTAAAGATTTCTGTGAAACGCGTAAAGTTGCACAGAAGAAAGCCCAACAGGACCTGCCCTGTACAGTTTAAGAATCGGTAGCCATAGTAACGTTAGAGGACTATTATTTTGTTAAACAGACCTGAGCGACTACTGATGACGTCACATGCTCAGATTTGCTTGACCAATCGGCGGAAGGGGGCGTCTAAGGACCGCCCACATGTGGAAAACGAATTTTGAAGTCATTTATTCGTTTTATGCCTCTGAACTACAAAACGAAAAATCAAGCCGAAATCTCGTTTTTTCGTTTTTTTCAAAAAAACGAAAAAACGAATAAAGGTGTCGTTTTCTCGTTTCTGCTTATTTCATTTCAAATTGGAAAACAAACAATCAAAACGTACACGGACCCAAAAACCTCTCACACATGAAAATCTGTCTTTTGCATTGCAAATAACATTACTTTTCATGAGAAAGAAACATCTTTCATGTACTTGAGCTTTTCTCTTAAAATGGCATAAACCAATTTTCTCTCACTGAGACAGAAGCTTTTCAGCATTATGGCCTTGCTTTCTCTTCACTGAGAAAGAAGCTTTTAAGTATCTGTGGCCTTGCTTTCTCTTCATTTGCTTAGTTGCACTAAACACATCGTTAGTGCACTTAGAAGCTCTAAACGAGTGATTCAGTGTATTGAAGCTCAAACATGACTTGCTCTGCAAAAAACCTCTAACACATGAAAGTTTGTCTTTTGCATTGCAAATAACATTACATTTCATGAGAAAGAAATATCTTTCATGTACTTGAGCTTTGCTCTTAAAATTGCATAAACAACTTTCTTTCACTGAGAAACAAGCTTTTCAGCATCTGTGGCTTTTGCTTTCTCTTCATTTGCTTAGTTGCACTAAACACAGTGTTAGTGCTCTTAGAAGCTCTAAACGAGTGATTCTGTCCATTGAATATGAAACATGACTTGCTCTGCCAAAAACCTCTCACACATGAAAATCTGTCTTTTGCATTGCAAATAACATTACATTTCATGAGAAAGAAACATCTTTCATGTACTTGAGCTTTGCTCTTAAAATTGCATAAACCAACTTTCTCTCACTGAGACAGAAATTTTCAGCATCTGTGGCCTTGCTTTCTCTTCATTTGCTTAGTTGCACTAAACACAGCATTAGTGTTCTTAGAGGCTCTAAACTAGTGATTTTCTGCATTGAAGCTCTGACATGACTTGCTCTGCAAAAAGCTCCAAAACATGAAAATCTGTCTTCTGCATTGCAAATAACATTACATTTCATAAGAAAGAAACATCTTTCATATACTTAAGGTTTACTCTTAAAATTGCATAAACCAACTTTCTCTCACTGAGAAAGAAGTTTTCAGCATCTGTGGCCTTGATTTCTCTTCATTTGCTTAGTTGCACTAAACACAGCATAAACACAGCATTAGTGTTCTTAGAAGCCGTAAATAGTGATTTTGTGCATTGAAACGCTAAAATGACTTGCTCTGCAAAAAGTTCCAAAACATGAAAATCTGTCTTCTGCATTGCAAATAACATTACATTTCATGAGAAAGGAACATCTTTCATGTACTTAAGGTTTACTCTTAAAACTGAATAAACCAACTTTCTCTCACTGAGAAAGAAGTTTTCAGCATCTGTGGCCTTGATTTCTCTTCAATTGCTTAGCTGCACTAAACACAGCATAAACACAGCAATAGTGTTCTTAGAGGCTCTAAACTAGTGATTTTCTGCATTGAAGCTCTGACATGACTTGCTCTGCAAAAAGCTCCAAAACATGAAAATCTGTCTTCTGCATTGCAAATAACATTACATTTTATAAGAAAGAAACATCTTTCATGTACTTAAGGTTTACTCTTAAAATTGCATAAACCAACTTTCTCTCACTGAGAAAGAAGGTTTTCAGCATCTGTGGCCTTGATTTCTCTTCATTTGCTTAGTTGCACTAAACACAGCATAAACACAGCATTAGTGTTCTTAGAGGCTCTAAACTAGTGATTTTGTGTATAGAAACTCTGACATGACTTGCTCTGCAAAAAGTTCCAAAACATGAAAATCTGTCTTCTGCATTGCAAATAACATTACATTTCATGAGAAAGAAACATCTTTCATGTACTTAAGGTTTACTCTTAAAATTGCATAAACCAACTTTCTCTCACTGAGAAAGAAGGTTTTCGGCATCTGTGGCCTTAATTTCTCTTCATTTGCTTAGTTGCACTAAACACAGCATTAGTGTTCTTAGAGGCTCTAAACTAGTGATTTTGTGCATTGAAGCTCTGACATGACTTGCTCTGCAAAAAGCTCCAAAACATGAAAATCTGTCTTCTGCATTGCAAATAACATTACATTTCATGAGAAAGAAACATCTTTCATGTACTTAAGGTTTACTCTTAAAACTGCATAAACCAACTTTCTCTCACTGAGAAAGAAGTTTTCAGCATCTGTGGACTTGATTTCTCTTCAATTGCTTAGTTGCACTAAACACAGCATTAGTGTTCTTAGAGGCTCTAAACTAGTGATTTTCTGCATTGAAGCTCTGACATGACTTGCTCTGCAAAAAGCTCCAAAACATGAAAATCTGTCTTCTGCATTGCAAATAACATTACATTTCATAAGAAAGAAACATCTTTCATATACTTAAGGTTTACTCTTAAAATTGCATAAACCAACTTTCTCTCACTGAGAAAGAAGTTTTCAGCATCTGTGGCCTTGATTTCTCTTCATTTGCTTAGTTGCACTAAACACAGCATAAACACAGCATTAGTGTTCTTAGAGGCTCTAAACTAGTGATTTTGTGCATTGAAGCTCTGACATGACTTGCTCTGCAAAAAGCTCCAAAACATGAAAATCTGTCTTCTGCATTGCAAATAACATTACATTTCATGAGAAAGAAACATCTTTCATGTACTTAAGGTTTACTCTTAAAACTGCATAAACCAACTTTCTCTCACTAAGAAAGAAGTTTTCAGCATCTGTGGCCTTGAATTCTCTTCAATTGCTTAGTTGCACTAAACACAGCAATAGTGTTCTTAGAGGCTCTAAACTAGTGATTTTCTGCATTGAAGCTCTGACATGACTTGCTCTGCAAAAAGCTCCAAAACATGAAAATCTGTCTTCTGCATTGCAAATAACATTACATTTCATGAGAAAGAAACATCTTTCATGGAATTAGGCTTTACTCTTAAAATTGCATAAACCAACTTTCTCTCACTGAGAAAGAAGGTTTTCAGCATCTGTGGCCTTGAGTTCTCTTCACTTGCTTAGTTGCACTAAACACAGCATAAACATAGCATTAGTGTTCTTAGAAGCCCTAAATAGTGATTTTGTGCATTGAAGCTCTGACATGACTTGCTCTGCAAAAAGCTCCAAAACATGAAAATCTGTCTTCTGCATTGCAAATAACATTACATTTCATGAGAAAGAAACATCTTTCATGTACTTAAGCTTTACTCTTAAAACTGCATAAACCAACTTTCTCTCACTGAGAAAGAAGTTTTCAGCATCTGTGGCCTTTATTTCTCTTCATTTCCTTAGTTGCACTAAACACAGCATAAACACAGCATTAGTGTTCTTAGAGGCTCTAAACTAGTGAATTTCTGCATTGAAGCTCTGACATGACTTGCTCTGCAAAAAGCTCCAAAACATGAAAATCTGTCTTCTGCATTGCAAATAACATTACATTTCATGAGAAAGGAACATCTTTCATGTACTTAAGGTTTACTCTTAAAACTGAATAAACCAACTTTCTCTCACTGAGAAAGAAGTTTTCAGCATCTGTGGCCTTGATTTCTCTTCAATTGCTTAGCTGCACTAAACACAGCATAAACACAGCAATAGTGTTCTTAGAGGCTCTAAACTAGTGATTTTCTGCATTGAAGCTCTGACATGACTTGCTCTGCAAAAAGCTCCAAAACATGAAAATCTGTCTTCTGCATTGCAAATAACATTACATTTCATAAGAAAGAAACATCTTTCATGTACTTAAGGTATACTCTTAAAACTGCATAAACCAACTTTCTCTCACTGAGAAAGAAGTTTTCAGCATCTGTGGACTTGATTTCTCTTCAATTGCTTAGTTGCACTAAACACAGCATTAGTGTTCTTAGAGGCTCTAAACTAGTGATTTTCTGCATTGAAGCTCTGACATGACTTGCTCTGCAAAAAGCTCCAAAACATGAAAATCTGTCTTCTGCATTGCAAATGACATTACATTTCATGAGAAAGAAACATTTTTCATGTACTTAAGGTTTACTCTTAAAACTGCATAAGCCAACTTTCTCTCACTGAGAAAGAAGTTTTCAGCATCTGTGGCCTTGATTTCTCTTCATTTGCTTAGTTGCACTAAACACAGCATAAACACAGCATTAGTGTTCTTAGAAGCCGTAAATAGTGATTTTGTGCATTGAAACGCTAAAATGACTTGCTCTGCAAAAAGTTCCAAAACATGAAAATCTGTCTTCTGCATTGCAAATAACATTACATTTCATGAGAAAGAAACATCTTTCATGTACTTAAGGTTTACTCTTAAAACTGCATAAACCAACTTTCTCTCACTGAGAAAGAAGTTTTCAGCATCTGTGGCCTTGATTTCTCTTCAATTGCTTATCTGCACTAAACACAGCATAAACACAGAAATAGTGTTCTTAGAGGCTCTAAACTAGTGATTTTCTGCATTGAAGCTCTGACATGACTTGCTCTGCAAAAAGCTCCAAAACATGAAAATCTGTCTTCTGCATTGCAAATAACATTACATTTCATAAGAAAGAAACATCTTTCATGTACTTAAGGTTTACTCTTAAAATTGCATAAACCAACTTTCTCTCACTGAGAAAGAAGGTTTTCAGCATCTGTGGCCTTGATTTATCTTCATTTGCTTAGTTGCACTAAACACAGCATAAACACAGCATTAGTGTTCTTAGAGGCTCTAAACTAGTGATTTTGTGTATAGAAACTCTGACATGACTTGCTCTGCAAAAAGTTCCAAAACATGAAAATCTGTCTTCTGCATTGCAAATAACATTACATTTCATGAGAAAGAAACATCTTTCATGTACTTAAGGTTTACTCTTAAAATTGCATAAACCAACTTTCTCTCACTGAGAAAGAAGGTTTTCGGCATCTGTGGCCTTGATTTCTCTTCATTTGCTTAGTTGCACTAAACACAGCATTAGTGTTCTTAGAGGCTCTAAACTAGTGATTTTGTGCATTGAAGCTCTGACATGACTTGCTCTGCAAAAAGCTCCAAAACATGAAAATCTGTCTTCTGCATTGCAAATAACATTACATTTCATGAGAAAGAAACATCTTTCATGTACTTAAGGTTTACTCTTAAAACTGCATAAACCAACTTTCTCTCACTGAGAAAGAAGTTTTCAGCATCTGTGGACTTGATTTCTCTTCAATTGCTTGTTGCACTAAACACAGCATTAGTGTTCTTAGAGGCTCTAAACTAGTGATTTTCTGCATTGAAGCTCTGACATGACTTGCTCTGCAAAAAGCTCCAAAACATGAAAATCTGTCTTCTGCATTGCAAATAACATTACATTTCATAAGAAAGAAACATCTTTCATATACTTAAGGTTTACTCTTAAAATTGCATAAACCAACTTTCTCTCACTGAGAAAGAAGTTTTCAGCATCTGTGGCCTTGATTTCTCTTCAATTGCTTAGTTGCACTAAACACAGCATTAGTGTTCTTAGAGGCTCTAAACTAGTGATTTTCTGCATTGAAGCTCTGACATGACTTGCTCTGCAAAAAGCTCCAAAACATGAAAATCTGTCTTCTGCATTGCAAATGACATTACATTTCATGAGAAAGAAACATCTTTCATGTACTTAAGGTTTACTCTTAAAACTGCATAAACCAACTTTCTCTCACTGAGAAAGAAGTTTTCAGCATCTGTGGACTTGATTTCTCTTCAATTGCTTAGTTGCACTAAACACAGCATTAGTGTTCTTAGAGGCTCTAAACTAGTGATTTTCTGCATTGAAGCTCTGACATGACTTGCTCTGCAAAAAGCTCCAAAACATGAAAATCTGTCTTCTGCATTGCAAATAACATTACATTTCATGAGAAAGAAACATCTTTCATATACTTAAGGTTTACTCTTAAAATTGCATAAACCAACTTTCTCTCACTGAGAAAGAAGTTTTCAGCATCTGTGGCCTTGATTTCTCTTCATTTGCTTAGTTGCACTAAACACAGCATAAACACAGCATTAGTGTTCTTAGAGGCTCTAAACTAGTGATTTTGTGCATTGAAGCTCTGACATGACTTGCTCTGCAAAAAGCTCCAAAACATGAAAATCTGTCTTCTGCATTGCAAATAACATTACATTTCATGAGAAAGAAACATCTTTCATGTACTTAAGGTTTACTCTTAAAACTGCATAAACCAACTTTCTCTCACTGAGAAAGAAGTTTTCAGCATCTGTGGCCTTGATTTCTCTTCATTTGCTTAGTTGCACTAAACACAGCATAAACACAGCATTAGTGTTCTTAGAAGCCGTAAATAGTGATTTTGTGCATTGAAACGCTAAAATGACTTGCTCTGCAAAAAGTTCCAAAACATGAAAATCTGTCTTCTGCATTGCAAATAACATTACATTTCATGAGAAAGGAACATCTTTCATGTACTTAAGGTTTACTCTTAAAACTGAATAAACCAACTTTCTCTCACTGAGAAAGAAGTTTTCAGCATCTGTGGCCTTGATTTCTCTTCAATTGCTTAGCTGCACTAAACACAGCATAAACACAGCAATAGTGTTCTTAGAGGCTCTAAACTAGTGATTTTCTGCATTGAAGCTCTGACATGACTTGCTCTGCAAAAAGCTCCAAAACATGAAAATCTGTCTTCTGCATTGCAAATAACATTACATTTCATAAGAAAGAAACATCTTTCATGTACTTAAGGTATACTCTTAAAACTGCATAAACCAACTTTCTCTCACTGAGAAAGAAGTTTTCAGCATCTGTGGACTTGATTTCTCTTCAATTGCTTAGTTGCACTAAACACAGCATTAGTGTTCTTAGAGGCTCTAAACTAGTGATTTTCTGCATTGAAGCTCTGACATGACTTGCTCTGCAAAAAGCTCCAAAACATGAAAATCTGTCTTCTGCATTGCAAATAACATTACATTTCATAAGAAAGAAACATCTTTCATGTACTTAAGGTTTACTCTTAAAATTGCATAAACCAACTTTCTCTCACTGAGAAAGAAGTTTTCAGCATCTGTGGCCTTGATTTCTCTTCATTTGCTTAGTTGCACTAAACACAGCATAAACACAGCATTAGTGTTCTTAGAGGCTCTAAACTAGTGATTTTGTGCATTGAAGCTCTGACATGACTTGCTCTGCAAAAAGCTCCAAAACATGAAAATCTGTCTTCTGCATTGCAAATAACATTACATTTCATGAGAAAGAAACATCTTTCATGTACTTAAGGTTTACTCTTAAAACTGCATAAACCAACTTTCTCTCACTAAGAAAGAAGTTTTCAGCATCTGTGGCCTTGAATTCTCTTCAATTGCTTAGTTGCACTAAACACAGCAATAGTGTTCTTAGAGGCTCTAAACTAGTGATTTTCTGCATTGAAGCTCTGACATGACTTGCTCTGCAAAAAGCTCCAAAACATGAAAATCTGTCTTCTGCATTGCAAATAACATTACATTTCATGAGAAAGAAACATCTTTCATGGAATTAGGCTTTACTCTTAAAATTGCATAAACCAACTTTCTCTCACTGAGAAAGAAGGTTTTCAGCATCTGTGGCCTTGAGTTCTCTTCACTTGCTTAGTTGCACTAAACACAGCATAAACATAGCATTAGTGTTCTTAGAAGCCCTAAATAGTGATTTTGTGCATTGAAGCTCTGACATGACTTGCTCTGCAAAAAGCTCCAAAACATGAAAATCTGTCTTCTGCATTGCAAATAACATTACATTTCATGAGAAAGAAACATCTTTCATGTACTTAAGCTTTACTCTTAAAACTGCATAAACCAACTTTCTCTCACTGAGAAAGAAGTTTTCAGCATCTGTGGCCTTTATTTCTCTTCATTTCCTTAGTTGCACTAAACACAGCATTAGTGTTCTTAGAGGCTCTAAACTAGTGATTTTCTGCATTGAAGCTCTGACATGACTTGCTCTGCAAAAAGCTCCAAAACATGAAAATCTGTCTTCTGCATTGCAAATAACATTACATTTCATAAGAAAGAAACATCTTTCATATACTTAAGGTTTACTCTTAAAATTGCATAAACCAACTTTCTCTCACTGAGAAAGAAGTTTTCAGCATCTGTGGCCTTGATTTCTCTTCATTTGCTTAGTTGCACTAAACACAGCATAAACACAGCATTAGTGTTCTTAGAGGCTCTAAACTAGTGATTTTGTGCATTGAAGCTCTGACATGACTTGCTCTGCAAAAAGCTCCAAAACATGAAAATCTGTCTTCTGCATTGCAAATAACATTACATTTCATGAGAAAGAAACATCTTTCATGTACTTAAGGTTTACTCTTAAAACTGCATAAACCAACTTTCTCTCACTAAGAAAGAAGTTTTCAGCATCTGTGGCCTTGAATTCTCTTCAATTGCTTAGTTGCACTAAACACAGCAATAGTGTTCTTAGAGGCTCTAAACTAGTGATTTTCTGCATTGAAGCTCTGACATGACTTGCTCTGCAAAAAGCTCCAAAACATGAAAATCTGTCTTCTGCATTGCAAATAACATTACATTTCATGAGAAAGAAACATCTTTCATGGAATTAGGCTTTACTCTTAAAATTGCATAAACCAACTTTCTCTCACTGAGAAAGAAGGTTTTCAGCATCTGTGGCCTTGAGTTCTCTTCACTTGCTTAGTTGCACTAAACACAGCATAAACATAGCATTAGTGTTCTTAGAAGCCCTAAATAGTGATTTTGTGCATTGAAGCTCTGACATGACTTGCTCTGCAAAAAGCTCCAAAACATGAAAATCTGTCTTCTGCATTGCAAATAACATTACATTTCATGAGAAAGAAACATCTTTCATGTACTTAAGCTTTACTCTTAAAACTGCATAAACCAACTTTCTCTCACTGAGAAAGTTTTCAGCATCTGTGGCCTTTATTTCTCTTCATTTCCTTAGTTGCACTAAACACAGCATAAACACAGCATTAGTGTTCTTAGAGGCTCTAAACTAGTGAATTTCTGCATTGAAGCTCTGACATGACTTGCTCTGCAAAAAGCTCCAAAACATGAAAATCTGTCTTCTGCATTGCAAATAACATTACATTTCATGAGAAAGGAACATCTTTCATGTACTTAAGGTTTACTCTTAAAACTGAATAAACCAACTTTCTCTCACTGAGAAAGAAGTTTTCAGCATCTGTGGCCTTGATTTCTCTTCAATTGCTTAGCTGCACTAAACACAGCATAAACACAGCAATAGTGTTCTTAGAGGCTCTAAACTAGTGATTTTCTGCATTGAAGCTCTGACATGACTTGCTCTGCAAAAAGCTCCAAAACATGAAAATCTGTCTTCTGCATTGCAAATAACATTACATTTCATAAGAAAGAAACATCTTTCATGTACTTAAGGTATACTCTTAAAACTGCATAAACCAACTTTCTCTCACTGAGAAAGAAGTTTTCAGCATCTGTGGACTTGATTTCTCTTCAATTGCTTAGTTGCACTAAACACAGCATTAGTGTTCTTAGAGGCTCTAAACTAGTGATTTTCTGCATTGAAGCTCTGACATGACTTGCTCTGCAAAAAGCTCCAAAACATGAAAATCTGTCTTCTGCATTGCAAATAACATTACATTTCATAAGAAAGAAACATCTTTCATGTACTTAAGGTTTACTCTTAAAATTGCATAAACCAACTTTCTCTCACTGAGAAAGAAGGTTTTCAGCATCTGTGGCCTTGATTTATCTTCATTTGCTTAGTTGCACTAAACACAGCATAAACACAGCATTAGTGTTCTTAGAGGCTCTAAACTAGTGATTTTGTGTATAGAAACTCTGACATGACTTGCTCTGCAAAAAGTTCCAAAACATGAAAATCTGTCTTCTGCATTGCAAATAACATTACATTTCATGAGAAAGAAACATCTTTCATGTACTTAAGGTTTACTCTTAAAACTGCATAAACCAACTTTCTCTCACTGAGAAAGAAGGTTTTCGGCATCTGTGGCCTTGATTTCTCTTCATTTGCTTAGTTGCACTAAACACAGCAATAATGTTCTTATAGGCTCTAAACTTGTGATTTTGTGCATTGAAGCTCTGACATGACTTGCTCTGCAAAAAGCTCCAAAACATGAAAATCTGTCTTCTGCATTGCAAATAACATTACATTTCATGAGAAAGAAACATCTTTCATGGAATTAGGCTTTACTCTTAAAATTGCATAAACCAACTTTCTCTCACTGAGAAAGAAGGTTTTCAGCATCTGTGGCCTTGAGTTCTCTTCACTTGCTTAGTTGCACTAAACACAGCATAAACATAGCATTAGTGTCCTTAGAGGCTCTAAACTAGTGATTTTGTGCATTGAAGCTCTGACATGACTTGCTCTGCAAAAAGCTCCAAAACATGAAAATCTGTCTTCTGCATGGCAAATAACATTACATTTCATAAGAAAGAAACATCTTTCATGTACTTAAGGTATACTCTTAAAACTGCATAAACCAACTTTCTCTCACTGAGAAAGAAGTTTTCAGCATCTGTGGACTTGATTTCTCTTCAATTGCTTAGTTGCACTAAACACAGCATTAGTGTTCTTAGAGGCTCTAAACTAGTGATTTTCTGCATTGAAGCTCTGACATGACTTGCTCTGCAAAAAGCTCCAAAACATGAAAATATGTCTTCTGCATTGCAAATGACATTACATTTCATGAGAAAGAAACATTTTTCATGTACTTAAGGTTTACTCTTAAAACTGCATAAACCAACTTTCTCTCACTGAGAAAGAAGTTTTCAGCATCTGTGGCCTTGATTTCTCTTCATTTGCTTAGTTGCACTAAACACAGCATAAACACAGCATTAGTGTTCTTAGAAGCCGTAAATAGTGATTTTGTGCATTGAAACGCTAAAATGACTTGCTCTGCAAAAAGTTCCAAAACATGAAAATCTGTCTTCTGCATTGCAAATAACATTACATTTCATGAGAAAGAAACATCTTTCATGTACTTAAGGTTTACTCTTAAAACTGCATAAACCAACTTTCTCTCACTGAGAAAGAAGTTTTCAGCATCTGTGGCCTTGATTTCTCTTCAATTGCTTAGTTGCACTAAACACAGCAATAGTGTTCTTAGAGGCTCTAAACTAGTGATTTTCTGCATTGAAGCTCTGACATGACTTGCTCTGCAAAATGCTCCAAAACATGAAAATCTGTCTTCTGCATTGCAAATAACATTACATTTCATGAGAAAGAAACATCTTTCATGGAATTAGGCTTTACTCTTAAAATTGCATAAACCAACTTTCTCTCACTGAGAAAGAAGGTTTTCAGCATCTGTGGCCTTGAGTTCTCTTCACTTGCTTAGTTGCACTAAACACAGCATAAACATAGCATTAGTGTTCTTAGAAGCCCTAAATAGTGATTTTGTGCATTGAAGCTCTGACATGACTTGCTCTGCAAAAAGCTCCAAAACATGAAAATCTGTCTTCTGCATTGCAAATAACATTACATTTCATGAGAAAGAAACATCTTTCATGTACTTAAGCTTTACTCTTAAAACTGCATAAACCAACTTTCTCTCACTGAGAAAGAAGTTTTCAGCATCTGTGGCCTTTATTTCTCTTCATTTCCTTAGTTGCACTAAACACAGCATAAACACAGCATTAGTGTTCTTAGAGGCTCTAAACTAGTGATTTTCTGCATTGAAGCTCTGACATGACTTGCTCTGCAAAAAGCTCCAAAACATGAAAATCTGTCTTCTGCATTGCAAATAACATTACATTTCATAAGAAAGAAACATCTTTCATGTACTTAAGGTATACTCTTAAAACTGCATAAACCAACTTTCTCTCACTGAGAAAGAAGTTTTCAGCATCTGTGGACTTGATTTCTCTTCAATTGCTTAGTTGCACTAAACACAGCATTAGTGTTCTTAGAGGCTCTAAACTAGTGATTTTCTGCATTGAAGCTCTGACATGACTTGCTCTGCAAAAAGCTCCAAAACATGAAAATCTGTCTTCTGCATTGCAAATGACATTACATTTCATGAGAAAGAAACATTTTTCATGTACTTAAGGTTTACTCTTAAAACTGCATAAACCAACTTTCTCTCACTGAGAAAGAAGTTTTCAGCATCTGTGGCCTTGATTTCTCTTCATTTGCTTAGTTGCACTAAACACAGCATAAACACAGCATTAGTGTTCTTAGAAGCCGTAAATAGTGATTTTGTGCATTGAAACGCTAAAATGACTTGCTCTGCAAAAAGCTCCAAAACATGAAAATCTGTCTTCTGCATTGCAAATAACATTACATTTCATAAGAAAGAAACATCTTTCATGTACTTAAGGTTTACTCTTAAAATTGCATAAACCAACTTTCTCTCACTGAGAAAGAAGGTTTTCAGCATCTGTGGCCTTGATTTATCTTCATTTGCTTAGTTGCACTAAACACAGCATAAACACAGCATTAGTGTTCTTAGAGGCTCTAAACTAGTGATTTTGTGTATAGAAACTCTGACATGACTTGCTCTGCAAAAAGTTCCAAAACATGAAAATCTGTCTTCTGCATTGCAAATAACATTACATTTCATGAGAAAGAAACATCTTTCATGTACTTAAGGTTTACTCTTAAAATTGCATAAACCAACTTTCTCTCACTGAGAAAGAAGGTTTTCGGCATCTGTGGCCTTAATTTCTCTTCATTTGCTTAGTTGCACTAAACACAGCATTAGTGTTCTTAGAGGCTCTAAACTAGTGATTTTGTGCATTGAAGCTCTGACATGACTTGCTCTGCAAAAAGCTCCAAAACATGAAAATCTGTCTTCTGCATTGCAAATAACATTACATTTCATGAGAAAGAAACATCTTTCATGTACTTAAGGTTTACTCTTAAAACTGCATAAACCAACTTTCTCTCACTGAGAAAGAAGTTTTCAGCATCTGTGGACTTGATTTCTCTTCAATTGCTTGTTGCACTAAACACAGCATTAGTGTTCTTAGAGGCTCTAAACTAGTGATTTTCTGCATTGAAGCTCTGACATGACTTGCTCTGCAAAAAGCTCCAAAACATGAAAATCTGTCTTCTGCATTGCAAATAACATTACATTTCATAAGAAAGAAACATCTTTCATATACTTAAGGTTTACTCTTAAAATTGCATAAACCAACTTTCTCTCACTGAGAACGAAGTTTTCAGCATCTGTGGCCTTGATTTCTCTTCATTTGCTTAGTTGCACTAAACACAGCATAAACACAGCATTAGTGTTCTTAGAGGCTCTAAACTAGTGATTTTGTGCATTGAAGCTCTGACATGACTTGCTCTGCAAAAAGCTCCAAAACATGAAAATCTGTCTTCTGCATTGCAAATAACATTACATTTCATGAGAAAGAAACATCTTTCATGTACTTAAGCTTTACTCTTAAAACTGCATAAACCAACTTTCTCTCACTAAGAAAGAAGTTTTCAGCATCTGTGGCCTTGAATTCTCTTCAATTGCTTAGTTGCACTAAACACAGCATTAGTGTTCTTAGAGGCTCTAAACTAGTGATTTTCTGCATTGAAGCTCTGACATGACTTGCTCTGCAAAAAGCTCCAAAACATGAAAATCTGTCTTCTGCATTGCAAATAACATTACATTTCATGAGAAAGAAACATCTTTCATGGAATTAAGCTTTACTCTTAAAATTTCATAAACCAACTTTCTCTCACTGAGAAAGAAGGTTTTCAGCATCTGTGGCCTTGAGTTCTCTTCACTTGCTTAGTTGCACTAAACACAGCATAAACATAGCATTAGTGTTCTTAGAAGCCCTAAATAGTGATTTTGTGCATTGAAGCTCTGACATGACTTGCTCTGCAAAAAGCTCCAAAACATGAAAATCTGTCTTCTGCATTGCAAATAACATTACATTTCATGAGAAAGAAACATCTTTCATGTACTTAAGGTTTACTCTTAAAACTGCACAAACCAACTTTCTCTCACTGAGAAAGAAGTTTTCAGCATCTGTGGCCTTGATTTCTCTTCAATTGCTTAGTTGCACTAAACACAGCATTAGTGTTCTTAGAGGCTCTAAACTAGTGATTTTCTGCATTGAAGCTCTGACATGACTTGCTCTGCAAAAAGCTCCAAAACATGAAAATCTGTCTTCTGCATTGCAAATAACATTACATTTCATGAGAAAGAAACATCTTTCATGTACTTAAGGTTTACTCTTAAAACTGCATAAACCAACTTTCTCTCACTGAGAAAGAAGTTTTCAGCATCTGTGGCCTTGATTTCTCTTCATTTGCTTAGTTGCACTAAACACAGCATAAACACAGCATTAGTGTTCTTAGAGGCTCTAAACTAGTGATTTTCTGCATTGAAGCTCTGACATGACTTGCTCTGCAAAAAGCTCCAAAACATGAAAATCTGTCTTCTGCATTGCAAATAACATTACATTTCATGAGAAAGAAACATCTTTCATGGAATTAGGCTTTACTCTTAAAATTGCATAAACCAACTTTCTCTCACTGAGAAAGAAGGTTTTCAGCATCTGTGGCCTTGAGTTCTCTTCACTTGCTTAGTTGCACTAAACACAGCATAAACATAGCATTAGTGTTCTTAGAAGCCCTAAATAGTGATTTTGTGCATTGAAGCTCTGACATGACTTGCTCTGCAAAAAGCTCCAAAACATGAAAATCTGTCTTCTGCATTGCAAATAACATTACATTTCATGAGAAAGAAACATCTTTCATGTACTTAAGCTTTACTCTTAAAACTGCATAAACCAACTTTCTCTCACTGAGAAAGAAGTTTTCAGCATCTGTGGCCTTTATTTCTCTTCATTTCCTTAGTTGCACTAAACACAGCATAAACACTGCATTAGTGTTCTTAGAGGCTCTAAACTAGTGATTTTCTGCATTGAAGCTCTGACATGACTTGCTCTGCAAAAAGCTCCAAAACATGAAAATCTGTCTTCTGCATTGCAAATAACATTACATTTCATGAGAAAGAAACATCTTTCATGTACTTAAGGTTTACTCTTAAAACTGCATAAACCAACTTTCTCTCACTGAGAAAGAAGTTTTCAGCATCTGTGGCCTTGATTTCTCTTCATTTGCTTAGTTGCACTAAACACAGCATAAACACAGCATTAGTGTTCTTAGAAGCCGTAAATAGTGATTTTGTGCATTGAAGCTCTGACATGACTTGCTCTGCAAAAAGCTCCAAAACATGAAAATCTGTCTTCTGCATTGCAAATGACATTACATTTCATGAGAAAGAAACATCTTTCATGTACTTAAGATTTACTCTTAAAACTGCATAAACCAACTTTCTCTCACTGAGAAAGAAGTTTTCAGCATCTGTGGCCTTGATTTCTCTTCATTTGCTTAGTTGCACTAAACACAGCATAAACACAGCATTAGTGTTCTTAGAAGCCGTAAATAGTGATTTTGTGCATTGAAACGCTAAAATGACTTGCTCTGCAAAAAGTTCCAAAACATGAAAATCTGTCTTCTGCATTGCAAATAACATTACATTTCATGAGAAAGGAACATCTTTCATGTACTTAAGGTTTACTCTTAAAACTGAATAAACCAACTTTCTCTCACTGAGAAAGAAGTTTTCAGCATCTGTGGCCTTGATTTCTCTTCAATTGCTTAGCTGCACTAAACACAGCATAAACACAGCAATAGTGTTCTTAGAGGCTCTAAACTAGTGATTTTCTGCATTGAAGCTCTGACATGACTTGCTCTGCAAAAAGCTCCAAAACATGAAAATCTGTCTTCTGCATTGCAAATAACATTACATTTCATAAGAAAGAAACATCTTTCATGTACTTAAGGTTTACTCTTAAAACTGCATAAACCAACTTTCTTTCACTGAGAAAGAAGTTTTCAGCATCTGTGGACTTGATTTCTCTTCAATTGCTTAGTTGCACTAAACACAGCATTAGTGTTCTTAGAGGCTCTAAACTAGTGATTTTCTGCATTGAAGCTCTGACATGACTTGCTCTGCAAAAAGCTCCAAAACATGAAAATCTGTCTTCTGCATTGCAAATGACATTACATTTCATGAGAAAGAAACATCTTTCATGTACTTAAGGTTTACTCTTAAAATTGCATAAACCAACTTTCTCTCACTGAGAAAGAAGGTTTTCGGCATCTGTGGCCTTAATTTCTCTTCATTTGCTTAGTTGCACTAAACACAGCATTAGTGTTCTTAGAGGCTCTAAACTAGTGATTTTGTGCATTGAAGCTCTGACATGACTTGCTCTGCAAAAAGCTCCAAAACATGAAAATCTGTCTTCTGCATTGCAAATAACATTACATTTCATGAGAAAGAAACATCTTTCATGTACTTAAGCTTTACTCTTAAAACTGCATAAACCAACTTTCTCTCACTAAGAAAGAAGTTTTCAGCATCTGTGGCCTTGAATTCTCTTCAATTGCTTAGTTGCACTAAACACAGCATTAGTGTTCTTAGAGGCTCTAAACTAGTGATTTTCTGCATTGAAGCTCTGACATGACTTGCTCTGCAAAAAGCTCCAAAACATGAAAATCTGTCTTCTGCATTGCAAATAACATTACATTTCATGAGAAAGAAACATCTTTCATGGAATTAAGCTTTACTCTTAAAATTTCATAAACCAACTTTCTCTCACTGAGAAAGAAGGTTTTCAGCATCTGTGGCCTTGAGTTCTCTTCACTTGCTTAGTTGCACTAAACACAGCATAAACATAGCATTAGTGTTCTTAGAAGCCCTAAATAGTGATTTTCTGCATTGAAGCTCTGACATGACTTGCTGTGCAAAAAGCTCCAAAACATGAAAATCTGTCTTCTGCATTGCAAATAACATTACATTTCATAAGAAAGAAACATCTTTCATGTACTTAAGGTTTACTCTTAAAATTGCATAAACCAACTTTCTCTCACTGAGAAAGAAGGTTTTCAGCATCTGTGGCCTTGATTTCTCTTCATTTGCTTAGTTGCACTAAACACAGCATAAACACAGCATTAGTGTTCTTAGAGGCTCTAAACTAGTGATTTTGTGTACAGAAACTCTGACATGACTTGCTCTGCAAAAAGTTCCAAAACATGAAAATCTGTCTTCTGCATTGCAAATAACATTACATTTCATGAGAAAGAAACATCTTTCATGTACTTAAGCTTTACTCTTAAAACTGCATAAACCAACTTTCTCTCACTGAGAAAGAAGTTTTCAGCATCTGTGGACTTGATTTCTCTTCAATTGCTTAGTTGCACTAAACACAGCATTAGTGTTCTTAGAGGCTCTAAACTAGTGATTTTCTGCATTGAAGCTCTGACATGACGTGCTCTGCAAAAAGCTCCAAAACATGAAAATCTGTCTTCTGCATTGCAAATGACATTACATTTCATGAGAAAGAAACATCTTTCATGTACTTAAGCTTTACTCTTAAAACTGCATAAACCAACTTTCTCTCACTGAGAAAGAAGGTTTTCAGCATCTGTGGCCTTGAGTTCTCTTCACTTGCTTAGTTGCACTAAACACAGCATAAACACAGCATTAGTGTTCTTAGAAGCCCTAAATAGTGATTTTGTGCATTGAAGCTCTGACATGACTTGCTCTGCAAAAAGCTCCAAAACATGAAAATCTGTCTTCTGCATTGCAAATAACATTACATTTCATGAGAAAGAAACATCTTTCATGTACTTAAGGTTTACTCTTAAAACTGCACAAACCAACTTTCTCTCACTGAGAAAGAAGTTTTCAGCATCTGTGGCCTTGATTTCTCTTCAATTGCTTAGTTGCACTAAACACAGCATTAGTGTTCTTAGAGGCTCTAAACTAGTGATTTTCTGCATTGAAGCTCTGACATGACTTGCTCTGCAAAAAGCTCCAAAACATGAAAATCTGTCTTCTGCATTGCAAATAACATTACATTTCATGAGAAAGAAACATCTTTCATGTACTTAAGGTTTACTCTTAAAACTGCATAAACCAACTTTCTGTCACTGAGAAAGAAGTTTTCAGCATCTGTGGCCTTGATTTCTCTTCAATTGCTTATCTGCACTAAACACAGCATAAACACAGAAATAGTGTTCTTAGAGGCTCTAAACTAGTGATTTTCTGCATTGAAGCTCTGACATGACTTGCTCTGCAAAAAGCTCCAAAACATGAAAATCTGTCTTCTGCATTGCAAATAACATTACATTTCATAAGAAAGAAACATCTTTCATGTACTTAAGGTTTACTCTTAAAATTGCATAAACCAACTTTCTCTCACTGAGAAAGGAGGTTTTCAGCATCTGTGGCCTTGATTTATCTTCATTTGCTTAGTTGCACTAAACACAGCATAAACACAGCATTAGTGTTCTTAGAGGCTCTAAACTAGTGATTTTGTGTATAGAAACTCTGACATGACTTGCTCTACAAAAAGTTCCAAAACATGAAAATCTGTCTTCTGCATTGCAAATAACATTACATTTCATGAGAAAGAAACATCTTTCATGTACTTAAGCTTTACTCTTAAAATTGCATAAACCAACTTTCTCTCACTGAGAAAGAAGGTTTTCGGCATCTGTGGCCTTAATTTCTCTTCATTTGCTTAGTTGCACTAAACACAGCAATAGTGTTCTTAGAGGCTCTAAACTAGTGATTTTCTGCATTGAAGCTCTGACATGACTTGCTCTGCAAAAAGCTCCAAAACATGAAAATCTGTCTTCTGCATTGCAAATAACATTACATTTCATGAGAAAGAAACATCTTTCATGGAATTAGGCTTTACTCTTAAAATTGCATAAACCAACTTTCTCTCACTGAGAAAGAAGGTTTTCAGCATCTGTGGCCTTGAGTTCTCTTCACTTGCTTAGTTGCACTAAACACAGCATAAACATAGCATTAGTGTTCTTAGAAGCCCTAAATAGTGATTTTGTGCATTGAAGCTCTGACATGACTTGCTCTGCAAAAAGCTCCAAAACATGAAAATCTGTCTTCTGCATTGCAAATAACATTACATTTCATGAGAAAGAAACATCTTTCATGTACTTAAGCTTTACTCTTAAAACTGCATAAACCAACTTTCTCTCACTGAGAAAGAAGTTTTCAGCATCTGTGGCCTTTATTTCTCTTCATTTCCTTAGTTGCACTAAACACAGCATAAACACTGCATTAGTGTTCTTAGAGGCTCTAAACTAGTGATTTTCTGCATTGAAGCTCTGACATGACTTGCTCTGCAAAAAGCTCCAAAACATGAAAATCTGTCTTCTGCATTGCAAATAACATTACATTTCATGAGAAAGAAACATCTTTCATGTACTTAAGGTTTACTCTTAAAACTGCATAAACCAACTTTCTCTCACTGAGAAAGAAGTTTTCAGCATCTGTGGCCTTGATTTCTCTTCATTTGCTTAGTTGCACTAAACACAGCATAAACACAGCATTAGTGTTCTTAGAAGCCGTAAATAGTGATTTTGTGCATTGAAGCTCTGACATGACTTGCTCTGCAAAAAGCTCCAAAACATGAAAATCTGTCTTCTGCATTGCAAATGACATTACATTTCATGAGAAAGAAACATCTTTCATGTACTTAAGATTTACTCTTAAAACTGCATAAACCAACTTTCTCTCACTGAGAAAGAAGTTTTCAGCATCTGTGGCCTTGATTTCTCTTCATTTGCTTAGTTGCACTAAACACAGCATAAACACAGCATTAGTGTTCTTAGAAGCCGTAAATAGTGATTTTGTGCATTGAAACGCTAAAATGACTTGCTCTGCAAAAAGTTCCAAAACATGAAAATCTGTCTTCTGCATTGCAAATAACATTACATTTCATGAGAAAGGAACATCTTTCATGTACTTAAGGTTTACTCTTAAAACTGAATAAACCAACTTTCTCTCACTGAGAAAGAAGTTTTCAGCATCTGTGGCCTTGATTTCTCTTCAATTGCTTAGCTGCACTAAACACAGCATAAACACAGCAATAGTGTTCTTAGAGGCTCTAAACTAGTGATTTTCTGCATTGAAGCTCTGACATGACTTGCTCTGCAAAAAGCTCCAAAACATGAAAATCTGTCTTCTGCATTGCAAATAACATTACATTTCATAAGAAAGAAACATCTTTCATGTACTTAAGGTTTACTCTTAAAACTGCATAAACCAACTTTCTTTCACTGAGAAAGAAGTTTTCAGCATCTGTGGACTTGATTTCTCTTCAATTGCTTAGTTGCACTAAACACAGCATTAGTGTTCTTAGAGGCTCTAAACTAGTGATTTTCTGCATTGAAGCTCTGACATGACTTGCTCTGCAAAAAGCTCCAAAACATGAAAATCTGTCTTCTGCATTGCAAATGACATTACATTTCATGAGAAAGAAACATTTTTCATGTACTTAAGGTTTACTCTTAAAACTGCATAAACCAACTTTCTCTCACTGAGAAAGAAGTTTTCAGCATCTGTGGCCTTGATTTCTCTTCATTTGCTTAGTTGCACTAAACACAGCATAAACATAGCATTAGTGTTCTTAGAATCCCTAAATAGTGATTTTGTGCATTGAAGCTCTGACATGACTTGCTCTGCAAAAAGCTCCAAAACATGAAAATCTGTCTTCTGCATTGCAAATAACATTACATTTCATGAGAAAGGAACATCTTTCATGTACTTAAGGTTTACTCTTAAAACTGAATAAACCAACTTTCTCTCACTGAGAAAGAAGTTTTCAGCATCTGTGGCCTTGATTTCTCTTCAATTGCTTAGCTGCACTAAACACAGCATAAACACAGCAATAGTGTTCTTAGAGGCTCTAAACTAGTGATTTTCTGCATTGAAGCTCTGACATGACTTGCTCTGCAAAAAGCTCCAAAACATGAAAATCTGTCTTCTGCATTGCAAATAACATTACATTTCATAAGAAAGAAACATCTTTCATGTACTTAAGGTATACTCTTAAAACTGCATAAACCAACTTTCTCTCACTGAGAAAGAAGTTTTCAGCATCTGTGGACTTGATTTCTCTTCAATTGCTTAGTTGCACTAAACACAGCATTAGTGTTCTTAGAGGCTCTAAACTAGTGATTTTCTGCATTGAAGCTCTGACATGACTTGCTCTGCAAAAAGCTCCAAAACATGAAAATCTGTCTTCTGCATTGCAAATGACATTACATTTCATGAGAAAGAAACATTTTTCATGTACTTAAGGTTTACTCTTAAAACTGCATAAACCAACTTTCTCTCACTGAGAAAGAAGTTTTCAGCATCTGTGGCCTTGATTTCTCTTCATTTGCTTAGTTGCACTAAACACAGCATAAACACAGCATTAGTGTTCTTAGAAGCCGTAAATAGTGATTTTGTGCATTGAAACGCTAAAATGACTTGCTCTGCAAAAAGTTCCAAAACATGAAAATCTGTCTTCTGCATTGCAAATAACATTACATTTCATGAGAAAGAAACATCTTTCATGTACTTAAGGTTTACTCTTAAAACTGTATAAACCAACTTTCTCTCACTGAGAAAGAAGTTTTCAGCATCTGTGGCCTTGATTTCTCTTCAATTGCTTAGCTGCACTAAACACAGCATAAACACAGAAATAGTGTTCTTAGAGGCTCTAAACTAGTGATTTTCTGCATTGAAGCTCTGACATGACTTGCTCTGCAAAAAGCTCCAAAACATGAAAATCTGTCTTCTGCATTGCAAATAACATTACATTTCATAAGAAAGAAACATCTTTCATGTACTTAAGGTTTACTCTTAAAATTGCATAAACCAACTTTCTCTCACTGAGAAAGAAGGTTTTCTGCATCTGTGGCCTTGATTTCTCTTCATTTCCTTAGTTGCACTAAACACAGCATAAACACTGCATTAGTGTTCTTAGAGGCTCTAAACTAGTGATTTTCTGCATTGAAGCTCTGACATGACTTGCTCTGCAAAAAGCTCCAAAACATGAAAATCTGTCTTCTGCATTGCAAATAACATTACATTTCATGAGAAAGAAACATCTTTCATGGAATTAGGCTTTACTCTTAAAATTGCATAAACCAACTTTCTCTCACTGAGAAAGAAGGTTTTCAGCATCTGTGGCCTTGAGTTCTCTTCACTTGCTTAGTTGCACTAAACACAGCATAAACATAGCATTAGTGTTCTTAGAAGCCCTAAATAGTGATTTTGTGCATTGAAGCTCTGACATGACTTGCTCTGCAAAAAGCTCCAAAACATGAAAATCTGTCTTCTGCATTGCAAATAACATTACATTTCATGAGAAAGAAACATCTTTCATGTACTTAAGGTTTACTCTTAAAACTGCATAAACCAACTTTCTCTCACTGAGAAAGAAGTTTTCAGCATCTGTGGCCTTGATTTCTCTTCATTTGCTTAGTTGCACTAAACACAGCATAAACACAGCATTAGTGTTCTTAGAAGCCGTAAATAGTGATTTTGTGCATTGAAGCTCTGACATGACTTGCTCTGCAAAAAGCTCCAAAACATGAAAATCTGTCTTCTGCATTGCAAATAACATTACATTTCATGAGAAAGAAACATCTTTCATGTACTTAAGGTTTACTCTTAAAACTGCATAAACCAACTTTCTCTCACTGAGAAAGAAGTTTTCAGCATCTGTGGCCTTGATTTCTCTTCAATTGCTTAGCTGCACTAAACACAGCATAAACACAGCAATAGTGTTCTTAGAGGCTCTAAACTAGTGATTTTCTGCATTGAAGCTCTGACATGACTTGCTCTGCAAAAAGCTCCAAAACATGAAAATCTGTCTTCTGCATTGCAAATAACATTATATTTCATAAGAAAGAAACATCTTTCATGTACTTAAGGTTTACTCTTAAAATTGCATAAACCAACTTTCTCTCACTGAGAAAGAAGGTTTTCAGCATCTGTAGCCTTGAGTTCTCTTCATTTGCTTAGTTGCACTAAACACAGCATAAACACAGCATTAGTGTTCTTAGAAGCCGTAAATATTGATTTTGTGCATTGAAGTTCTGACATGACTTGCTCTGCAAAAAGCTCCAAAACATGAAAATCTGTCTTCTGCATTGCAAATAACATTACATTTCATGAGAAAGAAACATCTTTCATGGACTTAAGCTTTACTCTTAAAATTGCATAAATCAACTTTCTCTCACTGAGAAAGAAGGTTTTCAGCATCTGTAGCCTTGAGTTCTCTTCATTTGCTTAGTTGCACTAAACACAGCATAAACACAGCATTAGTGTTCTTAGAAGCCGTAAATAGTGATTTTGTGCATTGAAGTTCTGACATGACTTGCTCTGCAAAAAGCTCCAAAACATGAAAATCTGTCTTTTGCATTGCAAATAACATTACATTTCATGAGAAAGAAACATCTTTCATGTACTTAAGGTTTACTCTTAAAACTGCATAAACCAACTTTCTCTCACTGAGAAAGACGTTTTCAGCATCTGTGGACTTGATTTCTCTTCAATTGCTTAGTTGCACTAAACACAGCATTAGTGTTCTTAGAGGCTCTAAACTAGTGATTTCTGCATTGAAGCTCTGACATGACTTGCTCTGCAAAAAGCTCCAAAACATGAAAATCTGTCTTCTGCATTGCAAATGACATTACATTTCATGAGAAAGAAACATCTTTCATGTACTTAAGGTTTACTCTTAAAACTGCATAAACCAACTTTCTCTCACTGAGAAAGAAGTTTTCAGCATCTGTGGCCTTGATTTCTCTTCATTTGCTTAGTTGCACTAAACACAGCATAAACACAGCATTAGTGTTCTTAGAAGCCGTAAATAGTGATTTTGTGCATTGAAACGCTAAAATGACTTGCTCTGCAAAAAGTTCCAAAACATGAAAATCTGTCTTCTGCATTGCAAATAACATTACATTTCATGAGAAAGGAACATCTTTCATGTACTTAAGGTTTACTCTTAAAACTGAATAAACCAACTTTCTCTCACTGAGAAAGAAGTTTTCAGCATCTGTGGCCTTGATTTCTCTTCAATTGCTTAGCTGCACTAAACACAGCATAAACACAGCAATAGTGTTCTTAGAGGCTCTAAACTAGTGATTTTCTGCATTGAAGCTCTGACATGACTTGCTCTGCAAAAAGCTCCAAAACATGAAAATCTGTCTTCTGCATTGCAAATAACATTACATTTCATAAGAAACATCTTTCATGTACTTAAGGTATACTCTTAAAACTGCATAAACCAACTTTCTCTCACTGAGAAAGAAGTTTTCAGCATCTGTGGACTTGATTTCTCTTCAATTGCTTAGTTGCACTAAACACAGCATTAGTGTTCTTAGAGGCTCTAAACTAGTGATTTTCTGCATTGAAGCTCTGACATGACTTGCTCTGCAAAAAGCTCCAAAACATGAAAATCTGTCTTCTGCATTGCAAATGACATTACATTTCATGAGAAAGAAACATCTTTCATGTACTTAAGGTTTACTCTTAAAACTGCATAAACCAACTTTCTCTCACTGAGAAAGAAGTTTTCAGCATCTGTGGCCTTGATTTCTCTTCATTTGCTTAGTTGCACTAAACACAGCATAAACACAGCATTAGTGTTCTTAGAAGCCGTAAATAGTGATTTTGTGCATTGAAACGCTAAAATGACTTGCTCTGCAAAAAGTTCCAAAACATGAAAATCTGTCTTCTGCATTGCAAATAACATTACATTTCACGAGAAAGAAACATCTTTCATGTACTTAAGGTTTACTCTTAAAACTGCATAAACCAACTTTCTCTCACTGAGAAAGAAGTTTTCAGCATCTGTGGCCTTGATTTCTCTTCAATTGCTTAGCTGCACTAAACACAGCATAAACACAGCAATAGTGTTCTTAGAGGCTCTAAACTAGTGATTTTCTGCATTGAAGCTCTGACATGACTTGCTCTGCAAAAAGCTCCAAAACATGAAAATCTGTCTTCTGCATTGCAAATAACATTACATTTCATGAGAAAGAAACATCTTTCATGTACTTAAGGTTTACTCTTAAAACTGCATAAACCAACTTTCTCTCACTGAGAAAGAAGTTTTCAGCATCTGTGGCCTTGATTTCTCTTCATTTGCTTAGTTGCACTAAACACAGCATAAACACAGCATTAGTGTTCTTAGAAGCCGTAAATAGTGATTTTGTGCATTGAAGCTCTGACATGACTTGCTCTGCAAAAAGCTCCAAAACATGAAAATCTGTCTTCTGCATTGCAATATAACATTACATTTCATGAGAAAGAAACATCTTTCATGTACTTAAGGTTTACTCTTAAAACTGCATAAACCAACTTTCTCTCACTAAGAAAGAAGTTTTCAGCATCTGTGGCCTTGAATTCTCTTCAATTGCTTAGTTGCACTAAACACAGCAATAGTGTTCTTAGAGGCTCTAAACTAGTGATTTTCTGCATTGAAGCTCTGACATGACTTGCTCTGCATAAAGCTCCAAAACATGAAAATCTGTCTTCTGCATTGCAAATAACATTACATTTCATGAGAAAGAAACATCTTTCATGGAATTAGGCTTTACTCTTAAAATTGCATAAACCACTTTCTCTCACTGAGAAAGAAGGTTTTCAGCATCTGTGGCCTTGAGTTCTCTTCACTTGCTTAGTTGCACTAAACACAGCATAAACATAGCATTAGTGTTCTTAGAAGCCCTAAATAGTGATTTTGTGCATTGAAGCTCTGACATGACTTGCTCTGCAAAAAGCTCCAAAACATGAAAATCTGTCTTCTGCATTGCAAATAACATTACATTTCATGAGAAAGAAACATCTTTCATGTACTTAAGCTTTACTCTTAAAACTGCATAAACCAACTTTCTCTCACTGAGAAAGAAGTTTTCAGCATCTGTGGCCTTTATTTCTCTTCATTTCCTTAGTTGCACTAAACACAACATAAACACAGCATTAGTGTTCTTAGAGGCTCTAAACTAGTGATTTTCTGCATTGAAGCTCTGACATGACTTGCTCTGCAAAAAGCTCCAAAACATGAAAATCTGTCTTCTGCATTGCAAATAACATTACATTTCATGAGAAAGAACATCTTTCATGTACTTAAGGTTTACTCTTAAAACTGCATAAACCAACTTCTCTCACTGAGAAAGAAG
Source organism: Barbus barbus (assembly GCF_936440315.1). NCBI lineage: Eukaryota > Metazoa > Chordata > Actinopteri > Cypriniformes > Cyprinidae > Barbus > Barbus barbus. The sequence goes on from NC_136750.1 coordinate 10,891,906, forward strand.
TTTTCAGCATCTGTGGCCTTGATTTCTCTCATTTGCTTAGTTGCACTAAACACAGCATAAACAGAGCATTAGTGTTCTTAGAAGCCGTAAATAGTGATTTTGTTGCATTGAAGCTCTGACATGACTTGCTCTGCAAAAAGCTCCAAAACATGAAAATCTGTCTTCTGCATTGCAAATAACATTACATTTCCGAGAAAGAAACATCTTTCATGTACTTAAGCTTTACTCTTAAAACTGCATAAACCAACTTTCTCTCACTGAGAAAGAAGTTTTCAGCATCTGTGCCTTGATTTCTCTTCAATTGCTTAGCTGCACTAAACACAGCATAAACACAAGAATAGTGTTCTTAGAGGCTCTAAACTAGTGATTTTCTGCATTGAAGCTCTGACATGACTTGCTCAGCAAAAAGCTCCAAAACATGAAAATCTGTCTTCTGCATTGCAAATAACATTACATTTCATAAGAAAGAAACATCTTTCATGTACTTAAGGTTTACTCTTAAAACTGCATAAACCAACTTTCTCTCACTGAGAAAGAAGTTTTTCAGCATCTGTGGCCTTGATTTCTCTTCATTTGCTTAGTTGCACTAAACACAGCATAAACACAGCATTAGTGTTCTTAGAAGCCGTAAATAGTGATTTTGTGCATTGAAGCTCTGACATGACTTGCTCTGCAAAAAGCTCCAAAACATGAAATCTGTCTTCTGCATTGCAAATAACATTACATTTCATGAGAAAGAAACATCTTTCATGTACTTAAGGTTTACTCTTAAAACTGCATAAACCAACTTTCTCTCACTGAGAAAGAAGTTTTCAGCATCTGTGGCCTTGATTTCTCTTCAATTGCTTAGCTGCACTAAACACAGCATAAACACAGCAATAGTGTTCTTAGAGGCTCTAAACTAGTGATTTTCTGCATTGAAGCTCTGACATGACTTGCTCTGCAAAAAGCTCCAAAACATGAAAATCTGTCTTCTGCATTGCAAATAACATTACATTTCATAAGAAAGAAACATCTTTCATGTACTTAAGGTTTACTCTTAAATTGCATAAACCAACTTTCTCTCACTGAGAAAGAAGGTTTTCAGCATCTGTAGCCTTGAGTTCTCTTCATTTGCTTAGTTGCACTAAACACAGCATAAACACAGCATTAGTGTTCTTAGAAGCCGTAAATATTGATTTTGTGCATTGAAGTTCTGACATGACTTGCTCTGCAAAAAGCTCCAAAACATGAAATCTGTCTTTTGCATTGCAAATAACATTACATTTCATGAGAAAGAAACATCTTTCATGTACTTAAGGTTTACTCTTAAAACTGCATAAACCAACTTTCTGTCACTGAGAAAGAAGTTTTCAGCATCTGTGGCCTTGATTTCTCTTCAATTGCTTAGCTGCACTAAACACAGCATAAACACAGCAATAGTGTTCTTATAGGCTCTAAACTTGTGATTTTGTGCATTGAAGCTCTGACATGACTTGCTCTGCAAAAGCTCCAAAACATGAAAATCTGTCTTCTGCATTGCAAATAACATTACATTTCATGAGAAAGAAACATCTTTCATGGACTTAAGCTTTACTCTTAAAATTGCAATAAATCAACTTTCTCTCACTGAGAAAAGAAGGTTTTCAGCATCTGTAGCCTTGAGTTCTCTTCATTTGCTTAGTTGCACTAAACACAGCATAAACACAGCATTAGTGTTCTTAGAAGCCGTAAATAGGGATTTTGTGCATTGAAGTTCTGACATGACTTGCTCTGCAAAAAGCTCCAAAACATGAAAATCTGTCCTTTTGCATTGCAAATAACATTACATTTCATGAGAAAGAAACATCTTTCATGTACTTAAGGTTTACTCTTAAAACTGCATAAACCAACTTTCTCTCACTGAGAAAGACGTTTTCAGCATCTGTGGACTTGATTTCTCTTCAATTGCTTAGTTGCACTAAACACAGCATTAGTGTTCTTAGAGGCTCTAAACTAGTGATTTCTGCATTGAAGCTCTGACATGACTTGCTCTGCAAAGAAGCTCCAAAACATGAAAATCTGTCTTATGCATTGCAAATGACATTACATTTCATGAGAAAGAAACATCTTTCATGTACTTAAGGTTACTCTTAAAACTGCATAAACCAACTTTCTCTCACTGAGAAAGAAGTTTTCAGCATCTGTGGCCTTGATTTCTCTTCATTTGCTTAGTTGCACTAAACACAGCATAAACACAGCATTAGTGTTCTTAGAAGCCGTAAATAGTGATTTTGTGCATTGAAACGCTAAAATGACTTGCTCTGCAAAAAGTTCCAAAACATGAAAATCTGTCTTCTGCATTGCAAATAACATTACATTTCATGAGAAAGGAACATCTTTCATGTACTTAAGGTTTACTCTTAAAACTGAATAAACCAACTTTCTCTCACTGAGAAAGAAGTTTTTCAGCATCTGTGGCCTTGATTTCTCTTCAATTGCTTAGCTGCACTAAACACAGCATAAACACAGCAATAGTGTTCTTAGAGGCTCTAAACTAGTGATTTTCTGCATTGAAGCTCTGACATGACTTGCTCTGCAAAAAGCTCCAAAACATGAAAATCTGTCTTCTGCATTGCAAATACATTACATTTCATAAGAAAGAAACATCTTTCATGTACTTAAGGTATACTCTTAAAACTGCATAAACCAACTTTCTCTCACTGAGAAAGAAGTTTTCAGCATCTGTGGACTTGATTTCTCTTCAATTGCTTAGTTGCACTAAACAC